>NC_134236.1:28040797-29256630 GCF_965152275.1 Natator depressus
AAGATTTAAGGGTGGCAATTTTGCAACAGAAAAGCTTCAAAAACAGACTCCAAGGAGAAACTGCTGAGCTTGAATTAATATGCAAACTAGATACCATTAACTTGGGTTTGAATAGAGACTGGAAGTGGCTGGGTCATTACACATATTGAATCTATTTCCCTAAAGTTAAGTATCCTCACATCTTCTTGTCAACTGTCTAAATGGGCCATCTTGATTATCACTACAAAATTTTTTTCTCCTGCTGATAATAGCTCATTTTAATTAATTAGCCTCTTACAGTTTGTATGGCAACTTCCACCTTCTCTGTCTGTATATAAATATATCTTCTTACTGTATGTTCCATTCTATGCATCCGATGAAGTGGGCTGTAGCCCACAAAAGCTTATGCTCTAATAAATTTGTTAGTCTCTAAGGTGCCACAAGTACTCCTGTTCTTTTTGCGGATACAGACTAACACGGCTATTACATTGAAACATATCCTATTATCAATCCCTTGACCTATCAAGCTCCCCTTTTTGCAACCTTTTTTGCCTGATAGTTCATTGAATTGGTGCAACCTAAAATTTATTATTTAATTTATCTGAGGAGACCAGGACTTTTATAATTTTTAGGGATTCTAAAGATATTATCCAGTGTAACAAATCAGCTGCCATGATAATATCAGTGAGCGATACTAAAGAACCTTTTCTGCTAATGATTCTGCAAGCACTTTTGCAGGTGAATTTATTTGTGGGCGCAGATGCAGGCGTGTGGATGTCCCACGATCTGACTGTGTGCACCAGTCAAATGGCTGTTCCTCTGAAATTGTAGGCACAAAAAGCGGGGATGGGTTAACTGTCTCATATTGTTATTATTGTTATTTAACATATTTCTGTAGTGGTAAAAGTGTGCATGGCTCTTTAAAAATAAGCCCCATATAATTATTTCAGCAGCTATTTTGGCATGAATTAAATTTGACTCACAGACAAACTGGCAGGTTTCCCTGCATCTATAGGGCCTGATTATTTTCTCATGTTAGCTTTGCACTACTGTAATTTTGCTGAGTTCAGTTATTTCCGCCAGTGCAAGTAAAAGGAGAAACAGGCCCATAAAGACAAGACTCTAGGGTCAAATATTTTAATAACTCAATTTTCAGTGCTCATCCTTTTTCCACTCTAAAGCCTATGACTATCACACTTTTCATATTTTCCTTTTCATGTATCATCTTGGAATCTCACTAGTTTCCACATCAAAAAATTTGGAAAATATTGAAAATGTTCATTTTCAATTAAAGGCCATTTTTCCTGGGGAAAGAAAAGTTTAAAAAGAAATTTTTTCACCAGCTCTAACTTTGATAGATACATTTTTTTCTGGCATTTAATGATTCTTTCAGCACACCCATCAACCATGTGCAATACAACTAGGCTCTCTTAAAAAGAAAAAGGACAGCAAAAGAATCTATGCCATTCCTTGAAGTTCTCCCTATAGAACTCCTTCTCCTAATATCAAGATTTACCTTAAAGCAGTAATATAGAGGCTTGTTCTCCTTACAGTCCTGAAAAGGAAACTGTCACTTCTAACTATTGCAGAATGTTAATTCTCTGAAACATGGGGTTTCCGTGAGCTCTGCTACGACCCTTCAACAATGCGTAGTTTATTCTGGGTGGCTTTGGAATTGCCTCTGACTCCTGCTCGTTTCCCAATAATTACTGATAATTGCTCCACTCAGAACAAAATGAAGCACAACAGACTCTTTCAAAGGAGTGGAATCAAAGTTTGTCCAGGAGCTGACCTTTCAATTTGGAGGTGAGAGGAAGTGTGCATGGAATTATGTAGACCTGATGAGTTCCTTTCTAACTGATTTTGAAGGAAATCAACAAGCAGAGGCAGGAGGAAAACCAAGGCAGTAGTTTTAGGCAGCCCCAGGCAAAGGACTACGTGCATTCTTAGGTTTATTCAGTGGCTTTAGGAGCTGTCAGAGTTCTGTCTCGTCTGTTATCTTAATATACTGCAACAATGGCAATGATAAACAACATACATTTCACCTAAACCCTTCTTTGCCTGTTTATTGAAAGTGTTTCTTGGTCAGCATATAAACTGCTTTGAGGTCTCTTTAAGGCTTATTGCCAAACAATAAAAAAGTCCACAGTGAGGAAGAACTGCCAAGTTTCACTTATAAAAAGGAGGACTCCATCATTCAGAATAAAGTGTAAGGCAGGTTTTTCAGTATTTCCCTCTCTTATGAGGACTGGTTTGCAGTGTGTTCAATGCGACATTTAAAATCTGAACCACCCTATCTTTAAATTGTCTTCATTTAAATTGTCCTGGTAACAGCAAGGACCTTGGAACTACAGTGTCGTATTTGCATCAGTGTCAGAACTGATGCACAAAGAGGCCTTGGAGTTATGATGATGCATGTGCCCTAGAGTAAGTGCTGAGGGACAAGGCCTTGGAGTTATAACACTGAGGCATGGAGTTTTGATTCTGTAGTTCCTTCAGTGTAAGAGCTGAGGCACTTAGGGGCCTTGAACCTCAGATGGTAAATGTACACCAGTATATCAATCAAGACATTTATTCAGTTCCTATGCTTTGTTTATAGTTACATGTATTGTGTCAATTGCTTGGATCCCTTACAGTTTCTATACATTATTTTAAAAGCAAACTAGTTCACATCTCATTTAAAAGGTACATGTGCATGTTTCACTTAAAGGACACATGGCAAACTCTGAGGAATGACGATAGCCAGGGCTGGCCTTACCATGAGGCAAACTGAGGCAGCCAACTCAGGTGCCAGACTGTGTGGGGGCACCACTAGGACCCAGAGTTTCAAAGTTTTGGCCCAAGCAAGGGGGCATGGGGGCATCATTTATGCTCCCCGCCTCAGGGGACAAAATGTTGTGGGCCGGCCCTGAGGATAGCACCTTTGAAGGCAGCAAGAACCAGGGATTTCCCTATACCCCCCCCCATGGGAGTGTTTACCCCCCCCCCGAATTTCCCCAACCCCCTACCCCCAGTTTTGTGAACTAGTTACATGCAGTGTTGCCAATTTAGTGATTGTTTGGAAATGTGAATTGAAATTGAAACAATACACACTTTAAAAGCATATACAGTGTATGATAAAATACGTGTATCTGAAAAAGTATAATAGATTTGAAAAGTATGAACATAGACTAGCTTCCTTGTACAGCTGTTTATGACAATATCAGTGCATTCATTTCAGTGATGTTGGCCAACCTAATAATTTCAAATTATGATTTGTAAGCAAAGTCTAAATGAGCTCTCCCTGACAGCTAGTGATGAGCTGGGGGTTAGGGGGGAAAGACTTCAGGACCAGATTGTATTTACATTCACACCTAATCTACCTAGGTATCCAGCAAACAGAGCGGTGTTGCCCAAGTGATTAGATTTTGGCTGGGGTTGGGTTACAAATCACTTGAATGCGGGCGGGTGCGGGGGAGGAAGGTGTAATAAAATGTTGTTATTCTTATTGTATGAGTGTAGGGCAGTAGAACTGTACTTAGCCTGTGCTGACTGAGGGCATCAAGAGAGAAGGTGGGGACTGGTGTTTTGCTTGATGGTCTGCCTGAGTCACAAGTACTATTTGACCTGCCCCTCTCCACTGTTTAAAGACAGAGCTGATTAGGTTCCATAAATAGTCTTTGTTTTGTTAAGTGATCACTACAGCTGAAATCACTGATAATCAGGTCTAAGTGCTTAGACCTGCTGTGGGACAGTGTTTCCGTGGAAGAGATGGCCCAGTCTGCACTAGCAGCGAGGTTCCTTAACTGACAGCTCAGTTAAAATCACTGAGAGCTGGGTGGAACCTCAAGAGACTAACTTGCAGACATCACAGTGGCTAATGGCAGCAGAAGGTGATGGTGCAGGGCCATTGGCAATAGAGCGATGGAGTGAATGGTGGCACAACGAACAACAGTGGCCAGAGCAAACAGTGAGCAGCTGGATGAATGAACAAGGTGTCTTCTTGCCCCCCCACCTGGGAGATGAAATCATGTGAAAGCACCTCTGAACTCTGAGTCTCCACTGACCAAGGACAACACCGATGAGTGTTAATGAGGCTGTTAAGAATGTTGGAGACAAAACACAGTTCATGCGAACAAACATGGCGTTGGCATCATACTTTCTATTTAAGCAAGAGATACCACACATGACAAACTGGAGGCCAATGTTAAGTGCATTGTCACTTGTTCATTCTGAAGTTGAATACTGGTTCCGAACAAGACCAGAAAATGCTCACTATCATTCTGCAAGAAACTCAACTGACTGGCTAGATGCATGTGGTGCAACAGTGAAAGACTCAACAGTTGAAAAAGTGAAGAACTCTCTCACCACATTAAAAAAAATTGCATACATGGCTGATGAATGCACCAATGCAAATGGTCATCAAGTATTAAGTCATTGTGTACGTTATCTTGATGTCAGTGGTAGGCCAGTAGATGCATTTCTAGATGTTCAAGTTATAGAAGATAGATTGGCTGCATCTGTGACAATCCACATCTTAGAAGAGTTAAATGCTTGTCAACGGGACCCCAAACAGATGGCGTCTTGTGCATTTGATGGAGCTGCAAACTTCTCTGGAAGACATGGTGGAGCACAAGCTTTGCTCAGAGAAAAGAGTAACCCTAGTCTCTCCAATACGCACTGCAGAGGCCATCTACTCCAACTAGTGCTAGTACGAGCTTCAAAAGACATTAAAAAAGCTATACATTTAAAGTCTTCATTATATTCTTTTTTCAGCAAGAGTCCAAAAAGACTGAATATCTTGGAAAATATAGAAGATACACTGGGACTGAAGTTCAAATTAGTCCAACTGGGAAAACCCTCTGGCTTTCTCATGAGCGATCCTTGGCTGTTGTCTTAAATTACTCCAGCCATTATTACTAGCTTTGGAAAGTATCTACCAAGATGGGATGGATCTAAGTAGTGAGGCTGGTGGATTACTTTTGCTACTATGTTCAGAGAAGACTATTGTCATTCTCTCTCTTGTAAGTCTACTGTTGAAACCACTTGGGTCATTAAACAATGCCATCCAGGCATCTGCTACAACAGCAGTAGATCTTTGTCCAGCAATAGAAGCTTCATTTGGATCAATCAGAGAGCAACCGCTGAAAAAGTACTGGAAGAAGCAAAGACTTCAGTCCAGAAGTTGACTCATGAAGGCATTTATATTGAATCGTTAAGTGAAGAGGACAAGAAGTGTTTGTTAAGACAACTGAAAAAGTACTCAGACTTGATTCTTAAAAATCTACAACAGCGACTTCTAGATTCTACTCAACCTCTGCGTAGCTTTTACAGATCCCTGTCCTATAAAACACCGACAGTTGAGTGGAGTGAGGCACTACCAGCAATGGGGCTGCCATGTGCTCAGGACAGAATAGAGAATTTGAACACAGAGTGGAATATCATACGATGAATGAATGAAGATTTGACTTCAACTTCTTTTTTATCATCACTAGTGGCTCAACCTGATCTTTATGCTATGTTTCCTGGGCTGAAAGAAGTAGGAATTCATCTCTTACTACTCCCAGTCACAAAAGCTACAGTTGAGCGTTCTTTTTCATCATTGAATAGAATTTTGTGTTTTGAAAGAAGTCGCCTTCTGCCTGATCATGTGAATGAACTAATGATCATATCAGTTGAAGGAATGGAAGTACCGGTCACACTAGAAGCCACCAAAGATGAATGCATTGCATTCAAGAAGTTCATTAACAGAGTTGTGCAAAATTATAACAAGAAACCAAGAAGGATGTAGATGTAGTGCTTCATAGAAGGCTTGAGTAGCCAACTTTAATTTGTGTGATGATTTTAAAATCTAATAAAATGGTCATAAAACATTTTTCAGTTTTTACTATGGTGCCATACAGCCCACCTTCACCCTCATGGTCTCACCCCTCATCGGCCCTGACCCCCCCACCCCGTAAGTTTGAACACACCCCTAATTTCAATTCCTGGGGAAAACATTGGGCAACTATCTGAATTCACCATCTTTTCAAAAATAGCTCCGTAGCTGCTTGGATTCATTTTGTTTTCCCCTTGACTTTTCTTTCCTGGAGGCAGTAAGCACAATCAGCTGTTATCCACTGGAAGTACTGTCAAAGCAGAGCTATTATTATTATTTATCATTTATAAATACTAACAAAGTGCTGGATAGGAGTTTGTCATACAGAGAGCAGATGGTCTATTACACAAAGTTAAGATTCTGGGGTTTCAGAGATATCGGGCATGATTCTCCACTGCATTACTCCAGTGAACTCAATGGATACACTGATGTAATACTAACGCTCGCAATTTTATTATCTCTCACAATATTTGAAAAATATTTTAATTTCGGTCCAAAACATGTGCTCTAGCTCTAACAGAAGTCATTGGTTCAATTTAGAAATTATTGGGTGAGGTTCTCTGGCCTGTGCTACGCAAGAGGTCAGACTAGACGATCATAATGGCCCCTTCTGGCCTTAAAATCTATGAATGTATGAATCTGGTTTTTCTGGTAGCTCCAGCTCCTGGGGTCATGTGAATAAGTGAGAATTCCAGCTTTTCTTTTTTTAAAAAAAGGAAGTTTCTAGCCCTTGTGGTTGCACAGGAAAGCTGTAAAACATGAACCCTAAAGATTCACAACGGGAAATAAAAGGACCCACGGTAATTATTTTTAAAATTTCATGAGTTTTAAACCAGTGTGATGATTTTCTGGACCTTGATTCATGATTTTTGAATGTTTGGGGTTGACAGTGATAGACTGGGCACACACAGCGTCTGATACTGCTCTCGCACTAGAGTGAGGGAGGACTTACTCTGCTGAAGCCAATGGAGTTAAACCAGTGTGAAACTGGTGTAAATTAGGCCCAAAATTATTATTTAATAGAATTATGTGAAAATTTTTTAAAAAACAATATGCTGAACTGTGTCTTTTACAAGACAATCTAATATTCCACTTCTGCAGTGCCAGCACTGGGATGTTGCTAACATCACCTCTTGTTTCTGGGCAAACCAAGGTATATGGAGAAATTCTTAGCAAATAGTAGAATAACATTTATAGTGAGGAATGCAGCTGGCCTACCAACCTAGTGGATCCTAGTTCAGGTTATATGTTCAATCAGAGGCTGAACCTTGGAATATGTTCAAATTGCTCAACCAGCCACTTGGATAAGGAAGGAGCAGCCAGTGCTGATCACAGGGGCCCTTTCTGACTGACCAAAGGAGCGTTGATGATATGACTGACATCCAGGGGTCCTCTCCAGAAGGAGGGCCAATGTGACATGAGACTTTTAAGAATGGAAATATAGGGAAAAATGCAAAAATGGGGAGGGGATCCCATTATAGACCCCCGAAGTAGGTTTGAGTGTCTGATATATGGTAGTTTACTGGTGGTCTGAAAGATAGCTGACTGGTCACGTGATGTTGGCTCTCCAGCTACAGTTACAACTGTCCAGGCTGTTAACTGCAAAAAGAGTTTGGAGGCTTGTAAAAAATGACTGGAAATTAGTCCATGGTACTTTCAGAACTGTGGTGACTGGATGTGGTCATTGAACCTTTAAAACCTGGAACATTCTGGATGGAAAGTTCAAGGAGACTTGAACAGTTGGAAACAGTTCCAACAGTTCTTTGGAGGCTGGACATAAGAATGAAGCAGGGCAGGATCTAGCTTGAAAACAAGGACCCACTCATTGTGCTAACTTGGTTACTTTCCTGTTATTTAATGTTCTTATTATTTCAATCAAGTATCCATTGTCTGTAGTTAAAAGACATGACTGACTGACTGGAATTTGGAAGACATAAAGAGAAAATTAACTAGGGCAGGGTACCTTTGCTAACATTGCACTGATGGGGTCCTTTAATAGAGCAAGGTGACCAGTGAAACGGAAGCTAAGAGAGATCACTGGTTAAAATTAAGAAAAAGGAAGGTAAAAAATGTCTAAAATTGAAAAATAGATACATTCTGCTTTGATGATTTGATCCTTTGATGAGGCAAGGATTTTGAAGTTTTTGTACAAAGGCCGATATACTGTTTTTATGCCCATGGTATTGAAGAATGTCTCAAGGAAAAGATCAGTTTTTCTAACTTTAGTTGGAAAAGAGACATTTGCTGTTCTGAAAAATTGTATTTTTGCCCCAAGATCCAGGTCATATGAACTACAATAACTTGACTGAAATGTTTAAAAAGCACAACCTACACTAACAAACCTCTTACCTGAAATATATATTTCACTTAAGATAACAAAGAGAAGGAGAAAGCACATCTGATGTTCGGGCTAGTCTTAAAAGATGTTCGTGTCTCCTCATTTTGGTAATGGTGTGTAAGATGTCTTCAGGAATTACTTGAGAATTAAGAGACAGACTGCTGAGAATTGTTCACATAAAGGAACTAAACCTGGAAGGACTGATTCATGCAGATTAGCATTTGAGTCCACCAAAAGAATTGTCTGAGACAAATTCTACCAAAGCATTATGTGAAGGGATGAAGGTCCAATCCAGAAGACAGGAAGACATAAGAAGCCATTACATTCAGGGGGCCATCAGCAAACTGGAGAGATCCAGATTTCCAATGCATGGGAATATCATATTAACATGAGCAATGTTTTTTAAATAAGTTGAAGTACAGGAATTGTGGTAAAAGAAAGCCTGCAGCTCTTGTGTGTGGTTTACCATAATGAAGAAGCAAATTAAACTAAAGGAAGTCACTATCACACATGCACCAGTCATGTGAATACAAAGGAGCCTGTTACTCAGACCTGTGCTTCTCCATAACAAAATGGCTTGTGGCTGATACCTCTTCTCAGACCTGTTTGTAGGAGTTAACCAGGACCATAATGCTCCACACTGGGTTAATATAAATATATATAATGTGGATGAGGATGTAAATTGAGGATGGTGCAGTACTTTTAACTTCTGGAGAAACATACTAACAAAAGCTTGCTATGGAGTCTGAAATGAAAGAAGAGCCAAGCTAGCTGCCTCTATAGGGAGTCACTGCTGAAGAAGGAGAAGGAGAAGAGAAACAGTTCCTCAGGGACTGGAGCTACCACTTGGATTGGAGCTTCCAGGCACCAGTGGGAAAGAAATGTCCAAGACTGCAAGGGAGAAGGGAATGAAGCAGACAAGCAATACGTCCAGAAGAGCAGGAAGAGAAGAGGCCTAGGGTCTGGGCTGTATGTTCATGGGAGCAGTGAGCAAAGGCATCATGTAGCAACGAAGCATGTGCAAATGGAGAAAAGAAGCAGGAAACGGGATGTTGAGGGGAAGAAGAGGAGAAGGAAATATAGTGGCAGAGAACCATGTGGAGAGTAGTGGGGAGATGGGAATAGAACATATGGGAAGGGGAGATGAAATGAGGATACAACATGATTAAACCTTTAAAAAATGTCAAAATACTTATCTAATTAAAGTGTCACTTCCAGGATATTAGAGAGGCAAGGTGGGTGAGGAAATATCTTTTATTGGCTCAACTTCTGTTGGTGAGAGCCAAGCTTTCGAGCTACACAGAGCTCTTCCTTAGGTTCTGGGAAAGGTACTTAGAGCATCACACACTGTTCAATCTTGTATTTAGTGACTTTCCCAGACCTGAAAAAGAGTGCTCTGTAGCTCAAAAGCTTGTCTCTCTCACCAACAGAAGTTGGTCCAACAAAATATATTAAATCACCCGTCCTGCCTCTCTACTATCTAATTAACAGGGATCCTAGAAATCTGTTAGCCATGGAAAAATGCAGAAAAATGTGGAATTTGCATTTTTACAGAAAATAATTAGTTTTTACATTTTGTAAAAAAAAATAAAAAACATATTTTAACTCAATATTGTTGAAAGTACAAATGTCACTTATTCAATGAGCATAACCTCCCCCTCTTGTGGTTGATTTTTGAATGTGCTTTAAATTTACAGTGGGACCCCATTTAGCCAATCTAATTGGGACTGGAGCCAGACTGGATAATCAAAAATTCAGAAGAATTGGCAAAGAGCTTTTTATCCCTTATTTTAAGATTGGGGCGGGTCTTGGGCTGTCAGCCCCAGACAGCTGGTGCTTTAGTTAATATGAAGAGCTAGAAAATGGAAGTTCGGATAAACGAGTTCTACTGTTTTTCAATAAAACTTTGTGTTCAACTGATACTTGTATATATTGTGACTAGGGAAACTAAAGTTCAGCATTTCATTTTAATTGTGGAAAAATTCAGATTTTTATGTTTTTTTATTAGAGAACATTGGGGTTTTTATCACGGAAAAGTAGGATCCCTGCTAATTAAATAAAGTTAAAGCATTTAAATATTTTCTAATTGGTACAGTTCAATATAAGAAACTTGTAATGTTGCAACATGAATGTTTTACAGGAGGGAAGGTCCTTAACATAATGTAGAAGACAACCTCTCTATTAAAATGTAATCCATTTAACTGAAGAGTTTGCAAACCCCTGGTGTACTTGAGATTTTTTAGAAGAACAATTACATGGATTCTATAACTTATGTTTCCCTGTCCTTGCAGTTCACACATGTTGTTAATGCACAAAGAGGCTAAGCAACTATCTGACAGCATCGACTATTCCAGCTAGCTAATGGGGACACACATATTCATTTGCTTGTTAAACAGAATTCATCAATACAGGCTACTTGCTACTGCCTTCGACTTTGTCCAGTCTGACTGGACAAATGTCACTCAAAGAATTCACAGTTATTGGCTGGCAGCAGATTACACTGCTGAAAGCCCATCCAATAAGAAAAAACAGATCTGAAATGAGGTGCTTTCTTCTGGCCTGTGTGAGAGAAGCAGTGATGTCATCCCATGCCTCTGTAGGAGAATGAGATCGTGACAGCTATGACACCCTCTGCCCATCAGAGGACACAAAAGCCAGGCTTTCAGTGCTATGCAGGAAGATTCCAAAATACTGTGTGCCTTCTATTAAAATACAACAGCTCACATATTGTATACAATCCGCAGCTCTTCCGCCTCCCCCAGCCTGTGCATACATGCATTTGCAGCAAAAGCCCCCAGGATAAAATGCCAAAAGATCACATTGAATCACCCACTGCTCTTTTCTCACACAGTTCAACATTCTGACACATTGTAAACTCAGCTGAATGTGTGCCAAACCACAAGAATCTGCTTCTGCTGGAGTAGTGACATTTCACTGTGAACTCTTTAACCATCCACAGCTCAGACTAGAAAAGGGGTTACTGAGCTGTTTCCTGTCTTTTTATTTTTCTAAATTATTTATGATAACGTCACTTGGCATTACTGTATGACATGAATCACTGGGATTGAGCCAGGCTAACTCAAGACACTGCTGGATCGGAAGGCTTTATTCTTCTCCAGGCTTCTGACATGTTGGTTAGGGGGTTTGGTTTGTATATTTTTTCCATAATAAAACAATCATAATAATTTAGACACGCATAATGGGGCAAATTCTGCTCTCAGTTACAACAGTGCAACCTCATCTGGTGTTGCACAGAGGTAGCCAAGAATAAAATCTTAGCCCGTATTCAGAAGACAATCTGAATTGTCTTAGATAAGTCCTGTGCTCACTTGAAAGATCAGGGAAGTCATTATGTAGCACACATCTACCCCCTTCTTTTCTGGTAACAATTTGCCATAAAATATGACTCAGATCTTAGCTTCCCCCTGGTTTTATTCATTTTCTTTTAACCGGGACTTTAACCTAACTTCAAAGGTGGAACTTGAAGAAGCTGAGCTCAGCTTCATGAGCACAGCTTTATCTTCCAATTAGTGATGGACCAAAAAAAAGAGTCAGATTTCGATTTGCAGAGCTTCCTGCTCATAGTTTGGTTTTGAGGTAAGGGTTTGTGTGACCGTTCCTGGGGGTGCCCAGTGTTGTGAGGCACCTCACTGCCACCTGCCCACATGTGTGCTTGCTGTGGATCATCTCCCTGACTCCCTCAGCCTCTGACAACACAACCACTACTTTCCAGGTCTCCGCGGGCCTCAGTCTCTGGGTACCAGTAGCAATAGACACACACCAACCACCAAGTCCTCCAAAAAACCCTCTGGAATACCCAACACCTATTCCACTGAACACTCACAGATCCTCTGTTCCCAAAGGAGTAGTACATGCCAGCTTATTATACTGAATTCAGGATCACCACACCGCATAACACATAGCACTTAAATAGATATATGTAATGAAAACAAAAATTATCAAAGAACAGAGATTCCAGTGATAGAGATTGAGAATATTGGAAACAAATGGTTGCATATAAACCCAAATCACAAAATGCTTCCTAGAGCCTAAACTTAACTCATAGGGCATTTCCTGTCTCCTGCAAAATAGCTAACCCCAAGTCCTTTTCCCAGTGTTTTCAACCAGTTTAGCTGAGATCTCTTCTCGGAAGATCAGGTCCATTGGTGGCTTATCCTTACAGACTAAAAAGGAATAACAGGGGGCTCATCTGCGCTCCAGATTAAGTTTCAAAAGTTCACTGTCTTACTCCTAAACAGGATAACCCTTGCTGGTTTTGTTTTTCCCCTGCATCTCTCACCATTTTGCTTCAATTATAAATGGGCATCCATTGTGAACCACACAATACTCAGTTGGCACATGACCAGCCAGAGTAACATAAGTGTCTCTTCCTCCCCTGCCTGACAGGAGTATGCGGATCACCTGTTGCTGACCTGCCTAGCTTACAGACCTAGAGAACATAATTTTTAGTATACTTACATAATTCTTCATATATTTTCTGTACATACATCTTGCAATGATTGTGGTGACCGGTGTGACACAGATTTTCATGAGAGTCCTTACATTACCCCGTTTGGTAAACCCAGGGGATTTCTGTATCTCTACGTACCCATGTGTCCTCTGCCAGTTGGCGTCAAGAGGTCTTTGGGTCCCAGTTTGTTACCCCATCTCCAATCCCACTATCCTGCCCCTTGTACACATAAAATCTCTCATGGAACAGACAGTGGATCTAGGACAACAGAAAGAAACTGACTTTGGGAAATTGGTACAGATCCCAAAAGCTTTAAGAAGGGACTGCGCTTCTGCACAGCCACCCTACTGACCATCTCCCCTTAGAGGGGAGCCTTGATGAAGCCTTGTGGGTTGTTCTGGGATAGTTGTATGGATTTGTGCAGGTGGAGAATTAGGGGTGTGTGCTGCAGTGAGGGGCTATGTGTGTTTGGGGTTGTTGTGTGTGCTGGTTGTGTTTTACGTGGGTTGTGTTGATTTGTGTGAGTGGAATTTTGGCGCAGGGCTGTGGCAGTTGAGCCAATTAGTCCATCATCTGTGCAGTCTTCCTCATACAATGAATAAAATTGTTGCATGCAAATTAGCTGTGGATAAAGGGTAGTTACTGGTCGAGTTACCTCTGTATCATGATGGCCTAGGACTCTTGGGATGGCATAGATACATGCCTTACTGTAGCTGTACACCACATGGATGTAATTTGTAACATTAAAGTGGCTGAGAACTTAAAAGCTGGACTGTAAAAGACAGCAAAACCCAGTGATGATTCAAAAGGGTGATATTCTGAACAAAAAGCACTCTCAGCCATGACTGTAGCTGCTTCCATGGCTTCACACTGATTCAGTAGCCATTTAGGCTTCAGAGTGACACACAAAGTGACATTTCTGGAATCTTATTGTATAGATAGATTTATAGATTCCAAGGCCAGAAGGGACAATTTTGAGCATTGTGTCTGACCTACTGTATAACAGAGGACATAGAACTTGTTATGCAATGGTTCTCAACCGTATTTGACAGGGTCTCTTTCTTTATGTCTGTAGTTGTTTACACCTCCCTCCCTCCCTCCCTCCCCCCAGTATGTATACCGAAGGCAGAGAGGAGAGTACGGGCTGCTGGCCGGGCACCCAGCTCTGAAGCCAGCACCATGCCAGCAGCAGCACAGAAGTAAAGATATTTATCAATATCACTTTTCACAGCAGACTTACCGCCCCATTGCCACCCTTACTTCTGCACTGCTGCTAACACTGCAGGTCTGACAGACACCTCGCCACCGTCAGGTGAGGGATGGGGCGGAAGGGAAGGGGAACCTGCGCCCTAGTGGCGGGGTTCCAGCTGCCCTTTTATCCCTGCCTCAGGTGTGTATGGCCCTTGTACATGAACCCTGGCCACCCAGGGCTGACAGCCAGAGCTCTTTTAAAAAAAAAAAAAAAGAAAAAAAGCACACATCTAGGGCCTCCCTTGACACGTTCCTGCAACTCCCTTGAGAGGCCCACCTTATAGTTTGAGAACCACTGAACCTAAAGCATATCTTTTAAATCATGATACTGTCTTTAATTATAGGATCACATACTGCTTTTTCCACAGAACTGAATGTTTTTTGGCTATTTCCTTTCAGTTGTATGCAGCCCTACAGAGTGCACTCTCTCTCTCTCTCCACACACACACACACACACATGCGCGCACACACACACACTGTCCTTTTCTAGTGCTGGAATTAATTCACATTGTGTTCCAGGATATGTAAGCTGAACCTTTTTGATTATAGAAGGGAAAAAAGCCTTCACATCCACTTAACAATATTCATTGTCATAACATTACTTGTGATGAATACATTTGCTTTTTATGTGGACATAATATGGATTCACATAAGAGTTTAGCAGCAATTGATATAAATCTATACCATCTCAGATCCCTTATGTTTGGTGAGAGGATACATGCATGGCTTATTTTCAGCATGATTGTTTTTGATTGACTAATTATTGTATTGGTATTTATGAAGCCAAATAAAGGTCTCTGGTCTCGCCTAAGCTTCTACTTAGCTTTGTCCTGTGTTTGGAAATGCCAGGAAATTCATCATACTTAAAACACTGGCATCTTCTGGTGTCCCAAAGCAAAACATTAGGCAGCAAACAGACTTAATCAAAGGATATTACAGTGCATGTTCTTGTAATAACTATGTAACTCAAGAAGGTTATGCTTCATTGAAAATAATGTGCTTTACAAATAGGTATTTATACAAATGTAGTTTATTTCCTCTCTCTCTCTCTAAGAAGCCTTCTCTTTTGTACCTCAATGTAATAATATATTTATATTGTGTATATAGTAATATAATTAAAGTTAAAATGGCAATCTTTATAAGGCTGGTGCAAAACAATGAAGTTATATTGATAGTCACGACAGCAATGTATGTTCAAAACAGTTTTCCTCAATAAATAATGTTAGTGTCCTAAGTATAGTATAAAGAAAGTGAAACAATTTCTGCCTGCGGTCCAAGAATGGAAGCCTAAGGAAATGCACTGTAGGCTATAGATCAGAATCATATCTATGCTACGATTATAATTCATTCTCTAGCCTTTCAAGTGCCTCATAATTGTATGAAGGGTCACTGACTAGAAAAGGCGGAAAAGTGATCCAGAAAGAAAGAAACTCTACAGGAGATAAATCAAAGTCACACACTTTCATAAAGAAGCACTTGTATGACAGCTCAACATGTAACTTTTCCCATAACCTATGCTGTGTGTGTCTATCCTTTTTTATTTGGTATCATCAGAAACTTATGTTACTAAAGGAACTCAATCAGTCAATCAGTGTCTCTTGAAGAGAACAGCACATTATTATGGAGTGTTTTCAAACCCAGCTCTTTCATTCACATGTTTATTACCTCCATGCTTTTAATAATTTGCTAATGCAACTCTTAAACTAGATTCTTCATATCTAATTTTCTATTTCTACGTGTCCATATCCCTCTTATATGCCTTGAGTATTCACCTGCTACTTTCTAATGGCTAAGGCAGTCAAGATGTCCCATTGGGAACAGATGGCTTTCTGGAATCTACCAGCAAGGGCTACTCCTGAAATAGATTTGATTTGCAGGCCCCACACAGAGATAATAAATAATACCTACAAATAGATATCACTCCCAAAGCCAAGGAAGTAACAAAATATCCTGCTGCTCCTCCTCCTAAACCTACCTCACAGCAACAATTTGCCAGCAGAAAGATAAAACACAAAATTCAACCCTCTACATAAACTTTTAAAGTGATTGCTCTATAACTCTATAGCATTACCAGATAGTTATATAAAAGTGTCTAGTTTTTATGGTCCATTCCGTATGTCGTGGGAGAGGGAATATCAGCTTGTCGTTTAAACACAGGCCTTGGGAGCAGCAATAATATTATCCTTGCTCACAGGAGAGTTGTGAGGCTTAATTCAGTAACGTATATAAAGTACTTTAAGGCTCTCAGTGGAATAGGATAAAATATACAGTAGGTAATACAAGCCAGAATAGGATAAAATATACAGTAGGTAAAATCATAGTTGGTCCAATATATTCAGCTTGGTTTCTGTTATGACTTTGTTTTCTGTGTTCTGCACCTTTAAGTATTTCAGAGCTCTGCCTGTCTGCAGGGATGAGACAAGAACCATTGTGTTCTCAGAACTTCTGCACCATGTTACAGAGGAGAAACACACACACATTTGATTTGTCTTGTTTTGTTGTTTTTACTTTAATCTAAAATAAAATGGATTGAAACCAAATGCATATGGCTGCTCTTTGTGTTTGGAGAACACAATATGAATTCTGAAGGCGAGGATGGGATTGTAAAACAAAGAGCTCAGGATCTGTTGGTTAAAAAAAGTAAAAAATAGAAATGGTTGAATGACCATAGTGCTCCAAGCTCTCCTGATTTTATCCTGAGTCAGGTGATATTTGGTGTCCCAATTATTGCCAGGAGCCAAATGAGAGAATCTCACATTTCTTCTTCTTCTTCTTTTTTATTTAATTTATTTACTTATTGAAAAAAAGTAGTTTCTAGCCCTCGGTAAAGGCTCAAACACCAGAAGGTAAATAAAAAGACACAAAAATTCTGATTTTTTTAAATCTCATGATTTTTAAGCCTATTTAATGATTTTGGGATCCTGACTCACTATTTTTGGACTCTTGGGTTGGTTATTCTGTGACCACTTATAGTAACATGGAAGGATTCCAGTTCCATGCAAAAAGAACAGTAATATATGCCCCAGCCAATTGGGGGAGCCCGGAAAAATGGGCACCCCTGCACCCCAACCTTCTCCACCCAACCAGCACTCCTGCTAGACAATAGGGTCGCAGCGCAGGGGCTTGCTCCGCACAGCCCACCCAGTGCTCCTGCCGGGGAGTGGGGGAAACACGCTCCCTGGCGGGGGACTGCAGGCAGAAGGGGTGGAGAGGGGCCCCCACTTGCTCTGTCCCAGGGTCCCACAAAACTGTAAGCTGCCTCCATATATGTGAAGAACTTGAAACTTCAGAAAGAAGAAGGCTATAAAAGAAAGAGAGGGGAAAATCCAAAAAATCAATATTTGCAGTGAGTGCTTAAAGATTTTTCACAGGAAATGGCTAAGATGGAATATAAGGGCTTAAGAGCGGCACTTAAAAAGCCATATGTACCAGAAAAAATATCTAAATGAAAGGTATGAGTTCCATTTAAGAAACGAAATGGAATGAGAAAATGTCTCTGTATTTCTAAAGAGACAAGGTGGGTGAGGTAATATCTTTTATTGGACCAACTTCTGTTGGTAAAAGAGACAAACTTTCAAAATTCAGACCTAAAGAAGAGCTCTGTGTAAGCTCAAAAGCTTTTCTCTTTCACCAACAGAAGTTGGTCCAATGAAAGATATTAACTTACCCACCTTGTCTCCCTAATATCCTGAAACAACATGGCTACAACAACACCGCAAACGATCTGTATTTCTAAGGGTATGTCTACACTACGAAATTAGGTCGAATTTATAGAAGTCGTTTTTTTTAGAAATCGTTTTTATATATTCGAGTGTCTGTGTCCCCACAGAAAATGCTCTAAGTGCATTAAGTGCATTAAGTCGGCGGAGTGCTTCCACAGTACCGAGGCAAGCATCGACTTCCAGAGCGTTGCACTGTGGGTAGCTATCCCACAGTTCCCCCAGTCTCCGCTGCCCATTGGAATTCTGGGTTGAGATCCCAATGCCTGATGGGGCTAAAACATTGTCACGGGTGGTTCTGGGTACATATCATCAGGCCCCCGTTCCCTCCCTCCCTCCGTGAAAGCAAGGGCAGACAATCGTTTCGCGCCTTTTTTCCTGAGTTACCTGTGCAGACACCATACCACGGCAAGCATGGAGCCCGCTCAGCTCACTGTCACCGTATGTCTCCTGGGTGCTGGCAGATGCGGTACTGCATTGCTACACAACAGCAGCAACCCATTGCCTTGTGGCAGCAGACGGTGCAATAGGACTGGTAGCCGTCATCGTCATGTCCGAGGTGCTCCTGGTCGCCTGTGTGAGGTCGATCAGGCGCGCCTGGGCAGACATGGGCGCAGGGACTAAATTTGGGGTGACTTGATCAAGTCATTCTCTTTAGTCCTGCAGTCAGTCCTATTGAACCATCTTATGGTGAGCAGGCAGGCGATATGGATTGCTAGCAGTCCTATTGCACCGTCTTCTGCCGAGCAGCCATGAGATGTGGATGGCTAGCAGTCCTACTGCACCGTCTTCTGCCGAGCAGCCATGAGATGTGGATGGCTTGCAGTTCTTCTGCACCGTCTGCGCCAGCCAAAGATGTAAAAGATAGATGGAGTGGATCAAAACAAGAAATAGACCAGATTTGTTTTGTACTCATTTGCTTCCCCGCCTCCCCCGCCTAGGGGACTCATTCCTCTAGGTCACACTGCAGTCACTCACAGAGAAGGTGCAGCGAGGTAAATCTAGCCACGTATCAATCAGAGGCCAGACTAACCTCCTTGTTCCAATAAGAACAATAACTTAGGTGCACCACTTCTTATTGGAACCCTCCGTGAAGTCCTGCCTGAAATACTCCTTGATGTAAAGCCACCCCCTTTGTTGATTTTAGCTCCCTGAAGCCAACCCTGTAAGCCGTGTCGTCAGTCGCCCCTCCCTCCATCAGAGCAACGGCAGACAATCGTTCCGCGCCTTTTTTGTGTGCGGACGCCATACCAAGGCAAGCATGGAGGCCGCTCAGCTCACTTTGGCAATTAGGAGCACATTAAACACCACACGCATTATCCAGCAGTATATGCAGCACCAGAACCTGGCAAAGTGCTACCGGGTGAGGAGGCGACATCAGCGCGGTCACGTGAGTGATCAGGACATGGACACATATTTCTCTAAAAGCATGGCCCCTGCCAATGCATGCATCATGGTGCCAGTAGGGCAGGTTCATGCTGTGGAACGCCGATTCTGGGCTCGGGAAACAAGCACAGACTGGTGGGACCGCATAGTGTTGCAGGTCTGGGATGATTCCCAGTGGCTGCGAAACTTTCGCATGCGTAAGGGCACTTTCATGGAACTTTGTGACTTGCTTTCCCCTGCCCTGAAGTTCCAGAATACCAAGGTGAGAGCAGCCGTCACAGTTGAGAAGCGAGTGGCGATAGCCCTGTGGAAGCTTGCAATGCCAGACAGCTACCAGTCAGTTGGGAATCAATTTGGAGTGGGCAAATCTACTGTGGGGGCTGCTGTGATGCAAGTAGCCCACGCAATCAAACATCTGCTGATATCAAGGGTAGTGACCCTGGGAAATGTGCAGGTCATAGTGGATGGCTTTGCTGCAATGGGATTCCCTAACTGCGGTGGGGCCATAGACGGAACCCATATCCCTATCTTGGCACCAGAGCACCAAGCCGGTGAGTACATAAACCGCAAGGGGTACTTTTCAATAGTGCTGCAAGCTCTGGTGGATCACAAGGGACGTTTCACCAACATCAACGTGAGATGGCCGGGAAAGGTACATGACACTCGCATCTTCAGGAACTCTGGTCTGTTTCAAAAGCTGCAGGAAGGGACTTTATTCCCAGATCAGAAAATAACTTTTGGGGATGTTGAAATGCCTATAGTTATCCTTGGGGACCCAGCCTACCCCTTAATGCCATGGCTCATGAAGCTGTACACAGGCAGCCTGGACAGTAGTCAGGAGCTGTTCAACTACAGGCTGAGCAAGTGCAGAGTGGTGGTTGAATGTGCATTTGGACGTTTAAAGGCGCGCTGGCGCAGTTTACTGACTCGCTTAGACCTCAGCGAAACCAATATTCCCACTGTTATTACTGCTTGCTGTGCGCTCCACAATATCTGTGAGAGTAAGGGGGAGACGTTTATGGTGGGGTGGGAGGTTGAGGCAAATCGCCTGGCTGCTGGTTACGCACAGCCAGACACCAGGGCGGTTAGAAGAGCACAGGATGGCGCGGTACGCATCAGAGAAGCTTTGAAAAACAGTTTCATGACTGGCCAGGCTACGTTGTGAAAGTTCTGTTTGTTTCTCCTTGATGAAATCCCCCACCCCTTGGTTCACTCTACTTCCCTGTAAGCTAACCACCCTCCCCTGTAAGCTAACCACCCTCCCTTCCTCCCTTCGATCACCGCTTGCAGAGGCAATAAAGTCATTGTTGCTTCACATTCATGCATTCTTTATTCATTCATCACACAAATAGGGGGATGACTATCAAGGTAGCCCAGGAGGGGTGGTGGAGGAGGGAAGGAAAATGCCACACAGCACTTTAAAAGTTTACAACTTTAAAATTTATTGAATGCCAGCCTTCTGTTTTTTGGACAATCCTCTGTGGTGGAGTGACTGGTTGGCCGGAGGCCCCCCCACCGCGTTCTTGGGCGTCTGGGTGTGGAGGCTATGGAACTTGGGGAGGAGGGTGGTTGGTTACACAGGGGCTGTAGTGGCAGTCTGTGCTCCAGCTGCCTTTGCTGCAGCTCAACCATACACTGGAGCATACTGGTTTGATCCTCCAGCAGCCTCAGCATTGAATCCTGCCTCCTCTCATCATGCTGCCGCCACATTTGAGCTTCAGCCCTGTCTTCAGCCCGCCACTTACTCTCTTCAGCCCGCCACTAACTCTCTTCAGCCCGCCACCTCTCCTCCCGGTCATTTTGTGCTTTCCTGCACTCTGACATTATTTGCCTCCACGCATTCGTCTGTGCTCTGCCAGTGTGGGAGGACAGCATGAGCTCAGAGAACATTTCATCACGAGTGCATTTTTTTTTCTTTCTAATCTTCACTAGCCTCTGGGAAGGAGAAGATCCTGTGATCCTTGAAATACATGCAGCTGGTGGAGAAAAAAAAGGGACAGCGGTATTTTAAAAGACACATTTTATAAAACAGTGGCTACACGCTTTCAGGGTAAACCTTGCTGTTAACATTACATACATAGCACATGTGCTTTCATTACAAGGTCGCATTTTGCCTCCCCCCACCACGTGACTACCTCCTCAACCCTCCCCCTCCCCGTGGCTAACAGCGGGGAACATTTCTGTTCAGCCATAGGCAAACAGCCCAGCAGGAACGAGCTCCTCTGAGTGTCCCCTGAAGAAAAGCACCCTATTTCAACCAGGTGACCATGAATGATATCTCACTCTCCTGAGGATAACACAGAGAGATAAAGAACGGATGTTGTTTGAATGCCAGCAAACATACACTGCAAATCTTTGTTGTACAATGATTCCCGAGTACGTGTTACTGGCCTGGAGTGGTAAAGTGTCCTACCATGGAGGACGCAATAAGGCTGCCCTCCCCAGAAACCTTTTGCAAAGGCTTTGGGAGTACATCCAGGAGAGCCGCGAATGCCAGGGCAAAGTAATCCTTTCACATGCTTGCTTTTAAACCATGTATAGTATTTTAAAAGGTACACTCACCGGAGGTCCCGTCTCCTCCTGCTGGGTCCAGGAGGCAGCCTTGGGTGGGTTCAGGGGGTACTGGCTCCAGGTCCAGGGTGAGAAACAGTTCCTGGCTGTTGGGAAAACCGGTTTCTCCGCTTGCTTGCTGTGAGCTATCTACAACCTCATCATCATCATCATCTTCTTCGTCCCCAAAACCTGCTTCCGTGTTGCCTCCATCTCCATTGAAGGAGTCAAACAACGTGGCTGGGGTAGTGGTGGCTGAACCCCCTAAAATGGCATGCAGCTCATCATAGAAGCAGCATGTTTGGGGCTCTGACCTGGAGCGGCCGTTTGCCTCTCTGGTTTTCTGGTAGGCTTGCCTCAGCTCCTTCAGTTTCACGCGGCACTGCTTCGGGTCCCTGTTATGGCCTCTGTCCTTCAAGCCCTGGGAGATTTTGACAAAGGTTTTGGCATTTCGAAAACAGGAACGGAGTTCTGATAGCACAGATTCCTCTCCCCATACAGCGATCAGATCCCGTACCTCCCGTTCAGTCCATGCTGGAGCTCTTTTGCGATTCTGGGACTCCATCATGGTCACCTCTGCTGATGAGCTCTGTATGGTCACCTCTGCTGATGAGCTCTGCATAGTCACCTGCAGCTTGCCATGCTGGCCAAACAGGAAATGAGATTCAAAAGTTCGCGGTTCTTTTCCTGTCTACCTGGCCAGTGCATCTGAGTTGAGAGTGCTGTCCAGAGCGATCACAATGGAGCACTCTGGGATAGCTCCCTGAGGCCAATACCGTCCAATTGTGTCCACAGTACCCCAAATTCGACCCAGCAAGGCCGATTTAAGCGCTAATCCACTTGTCAGGGGTGGAGTAAGGAAATCGATTTTAAGAGCCCTTTAAGTCGAAATAAAGGGCTTCATCGTGTGGACAGGTGCAGGTTTACATTGATTTAACGCTGCTAAATTCGACCTAAAGTCCTAGTGTAGACCAGGGCTCAGTCAGTCTAAAGCAGCTTTGCACTACCTGCTGCTTTATTAAAATTCTGCAGGAAGCCCGACTCCATAATTTTGTTTTTAGCTAGAAAGGAACCCTGAATTAAGAGAGAAGCTGCCATGCTCAGCATATAAAGGAACATACAGTGCAGGGAAATTGAATCTAGACAAATTCCAGCTGGAAATAAAGGGTCATTTTTAACAGAGATGATAATTAACCATTGGAACAATTTACCAACAAATTTACCAAGAGCCACAGTGGAATCTCCATCACTGGCAATTTTAAAATCAAGATTGGAATTTTTTTTTCCTAAAAAATATACTCTAGTTCAAAACGAATTATTTTGGGGAAAGTCTATTGCCTGTGTTATATAGGATGTCAGATTAGATGATCACAATGGTCCCTTCTAGCCTTCGAATCTATGGAGTTCTGCATACAGTTAAAGGAACAGATCTTCAAGTATAGCTAGTTAGACCTTGGCACAGCTGAAAATCAGAATTTCAGTGGTGGTTTTAATTTATGTCAACAGCTCCAAGGAGCCTTTTCAGCAGCTGGGGCTCAGCGATTCAGTGACCACACCCACTTCCCCTTGACCGGGCACCTAGTAACCAACATGAATACATACAACAAAATCCTGTAATTTACAGTAACAGAAAAGTATGCCCAGTTTTAAGGAAGATCTTCATATTTTTCTTAGTTGAAGGTACTGGTCATAGATGTCAGTGAAACACTATTCTTCCTTCAGCTCTTTGATTGCTGTTTTGATTCACTTTCCACAGTGACATTTGCATTTTCAGGCCAATAAAAACCATCCACCCTTCCATTATCTTTATGGCCAGCAGTTTCTGGATGATATCATTTGTGTGCATCTGTGTGTGGAGGAATTAATTATAGTTTAACACATTTGTCCAAGTTGAGAACCCATAGTTTAGGTAAAGGACAAAGGTGGGAAAAGAAGGAGGCATGTTGAACTGAATATATGTAGTAGTCATATGTTGAAGGTCCCTGATAGTTTGTGCTAACGGCACGGTGATGTATCATATGTGCAAAGAATACACCACAAACACATGAGTGTTAGCTGTAAAGTTTCACAGACACTCAAACCTTACCACACTAATGATTTCAAGTATCTTCCTGGAAGCAATTAATAAAAGGAATTTTTAAATAAAAGTTAATTATATATGACTGAGCTTCAACAATTTCAGGTTCAGGTACTAAGCAATACTGTTCAGTAAATCTTATTCTGACAATGAACTTTGCCAATGTCATCATTCTTAATATTGATTATTTGTATTACTGTATCACCTAGAGGCCCCAGCCCTACTGTGCTAGTTGCAGTGTAAACAAAACACCTAACAAAAAGTCCCTACAATGTAAGGATAAGATGAGAGACAATAGGCAGATAACAACAAACAAAAGGAATTGATTACAAGGTAACAGGATGATTTTGATGTATAAGTACACCAGCTGTCAAACCATTGTCATGTCTTCTGTAGGCATCATGGCAGAGGAGAGTTTCAATGAAGATTTAAAGGTACTACAATGTGGTGGCTTTGCAGATAATTCCTGGGTGCTTGCAGTGATGCCATTGTGTGAAACATATTCAGTAAATCTCTGATTTCCCTTACCTGCGCCCCAAAGAAAACCACAAGATTTTGCTAATTTATTTATATTTTTTAAAAAATATATATTTATAAATGTTCTTTGAATGTTGTGGTGGTAAAGTGTGCTGGATTAACCACTCTGTATCCACAGATAATACCTGTAAATCACAGGCAGCGGTACAAACTTCCACACGCAGTCTCATGATTCTTAACTGAGTATCAAACCCTGTCCTAGAAGGACCACCTAGCGAGGATGTGAGGGATGTTCAGTGTTCATGCTCATTCATTCCCATGCTTCTTAGAGTGATAATGTTATAACCAGTCTGTGGGGATTTGGGCTGAGACCACCAGTATATTTCACACAAGGTCACAAATTACATTAGCTAGGGCTTTGTTTTCAAAGGAGATGAGCACCCACAGCTGTCACTGAAGATCAGTAATTACTTTCAGTCACTAGTGAACTTGTCTGGATTGAATCTCAGCCTAGAGGTAGAAAAGCTCTTACAGCAAGTCACTCCTGCAACAAGATGATAATTTGAATACTGAAACAGAACTGTATTGTTACATTTCCTAGTCTCGTCACAATCACTGTCAGGGAAAGTAGATTGATGTTGTTCCATTTCTTTTGACTATAGTTTCTGTCATGTGAGGAAGCGGAAGCTCCTTTCTTCCTTAGGTCTCATCCAGCAATGATCGTTTTCAAGAGAACACACCCTTGAATCCAACAATTAAAATCCTGTGTCATTATTACAGTTAATATGTGGCTAGTATAGCCATGCTACAGTACAGAGTTTATACAGAGTATTTCCTAAAGTGGCAAGAATATGGACACAATATAAAAATCTCCTTCTCTAGTAATGTAATCAGAGACAGCACTGAGCAGAAGCAGTACTAATAGCAGATTTACAACCTCTAGGTTACTAATTCTTTCTTCTTAATCTTAATAAACAGAGACTAACTTTGAACCCGACTGAATCAGAGAGACATCTGGGCACGGAAGGAAATCTAGAAAGAGTATATGATTTTTCTGAACTTTCCTTTAGTTTTCATTTGGGGGTAGAAGTGTGGGGAGTTGTACAACTTGAGTCTCATGCAAAATCATGAGACTTGTGTAGTTTTGACACAAAATATAAAATCAGCCCCTGTTTGCTCAACAGGCTGGTCTGAGTTTCAAGCTGGTCAGATTCAAGTAGATTTTCAGTTTTATAAACAATTGTTTCTCACAACTGGAGCCATAGATAAATATATAAACTTACCTTACTACACTATTACTTTGCACCTCCCTGAACTCAGAAAATACCCTGAAAACTGTAACTGCTGAGATAAGGTTAGTTAGCTAAGACAATTGAAAAGGCCATTGTAACAGAGAGTAAACTGAAAGCATCACCAGTCACTTTATTAATGTAAAGATTATTTATGGAAGTGAGCCAATCAGGCTTCTCAGTATTAGCTGTATTTATTTAGTATCTATTTATTGAATGTTGTTACCATGAACTTAGAATGGATGTCTTAATTTGAAACAACTCCCTGCCATGTATGCTGATGTGTTAATCGTGTTCATAGAATTTACTGTAGAAAGTAGGTGCACTATAAAAAGAATGAAACATACAGTAAATGGACAAGTTGTAGAAATGAATGTACCATAAAATTAACTGAGCATGTGGCCTGCATTTAAATCAGTAAAAATATGTTCATTAACCTCCAGAACAGCAAAGGTTTAGCACAGTTACATGCAAATTAGAGGCAAAAAAATCGATTAGGTCATCTTGTCTATTCCTTTCTGCTAATTCCAGGATTGTTCTCTAGAATACATAATCTAGCATTTTTCAAGTCTTGTTTTAAATGACTCAAGTAAAGGTGGAGCTTCCATCACTACCTTATGTTATTATTATACAGTCTATTAGACCTCTCTGTTAGGATAGTCTTTTTCAGTATTCATCCTACATTTCCCTTTGCCCAGTTTCATCCAAGTTATATCCTTTTTTGACCACCTTAAACAAATCTCCCTCTGGTATTTATATCCTTCAAATACTTACAGACACTTTAGCCACTATTTATCCAAGCTACGCATAGTTTGTTCTTTCAGATATTTTCTCATAGAACAACACTTTCATCCCCCTACTCATTTCTGTTGTTCTTCATAGAAGGGACCATTATGATCATCTAGTCTGACCTCCTGCATAACACAGGCCATCACTTGTTTGGATTAACTTCAGTTTGTTAACAGCTCTCTGGTATTTAGGGGCCCAGAACTAAACAGTATTCTAAGGTTGTCTCAGCAACCCTATAGAGAAAACCACTATTCTTGGTCTCTGATTTGAAATTACTGCTATCATCCTTCATTGTAAGATATATAGCCTAAATATATATATATATATTTTGCTGCCATATTACAGAAGGCTTCTATTTAGTTAACTATAGTTAGCTATAGGTCCTTTATCAGCATGGCTTATGGTGAGCTGCGTCACACTGTCTGGAGTGGCTCATGACCGACAGTGCCAGAAAGCAGGGCACACACCCCAAACTGGTTGTATGTTCCATAATTAGATTTCCCCAACCCAGTAACAAATGTGGACTCCTGGATCACTGTAACAGTCTTACCATGGAGTAACAGACTTGTTGAGTCTTGATAGTTCTTCTGTATGGGTGGGAGAACCACTACCACTTTTCCTGCCTTGGTACACAAGTTCAGATGAGGCATTTTTACAATTATAAAGCAAAACTTACATATTACCTTATAGCCTGGGATACAGGCATTACAAGTAAGATTAATGTATGCAGCAATTTAGAAGCATTTTATAGAGTCTAAACACTAAACACATCCTTACAAGTCAAACACCTGTCTTGAACAATATTAACACACAGGTGAGCTGGTCTGGTTTCCGGCTATGAATTTGTCAGGGCTGGTGTCACAAGCAATCAAAAATGTAATGACTATTTCATTAAAATGCTGGTTGCCCATTAGTTTCACTTCTTCTCTTAGAAAATAGATCTGTCTGACATAGGAGGACGGTAGAGAAAGTAGGATGAAAAAAGAGGGTATATTTTCAACAAGGAAGAACTGCTTCATGATAACTGTGTTTATTGTATTGTTGCTCTTCCTGTCCTTGCATTCTACTTTGCCCTTTCTCTTCCCTCCTGTATCAGTCTTGTTTTTTTTCCCCTTTCATTTTTGAGGTGACTGTGCTGAGGAGGAAATGGGTGGGCTGGGTTATTTATACCAGATACTTTAAGAATGACTGTCTTTTTGCCTCCTTGTTTCCTGGCAGGTGGCATCATATTGTTCTCTGTGGAGAACTGTTTTCATTGTAGGATGGAGGAAGAGAAGATACTGGTTATGACAGGAACTCACAGTTTGGTCAGTCCCTTGACACGCAGACACATACTCCGAAGTGATCACTAATACCACATACCTCACTTGTGACTGCCTATTTGAGGCGTGATTTTCAGAGGTGCTTAGAACTCATTGCTCCCATTGACTGAAATGGTTGTTACTAATGTCCAGTAGTGATGGAATAGTGCTTCAGGTTGGGCGCAGCCTGTGAGACTCTAGTGTTCCTACACCATTATGGAGATAGACTGTTTTGGGGCCTAGATCACTCAAGTGCATGTTTATCATTATTTGCAAACTGACAGGTTGTTCCACAATTCAAAATACATAGTTGTAGGCATTTAGTTTGTTCTTTTTTTTTGTTTTGAGGCGAGCTGTATGTTGTGACAAGGTCGGGCCGGATGGCTACAGAAGAGTAATAGAAGGCAGATATATTAGCCCCAGGTTAAGTAGGTCCCTTTCCCCGGGTAAGGTAACAGGGAAGGTTCCAGAACAATCAGGAACCTTCTGGAGACAATTAAGACAGACAGGCTGATTAGAACACCTGCAGCCAATCAAGAAGCTGCTAGATTCAATTAAGGCAGGCTAATCAGGGCACCTGGGTTTAAAAAGGTGCTCACTTCTGTTTGTGGTGCGCGTGTAAGGACCTGGGAGCAAGAGGCACTAGGAGCTGAGAGTGAGAACGTGGACTGTTGGAGGACTGAGGAGTACAAGCATTATCAGACATCAGGAGGAAGGTCCTATGATGAGGATAAAGAAGGTGTTGGGAGGAGGCCATGGGGAAGTAGCCCAGGGAGTTGTAGCTGTCACACAGCTGTTCCAGGAGGCACTCTAGACAGCTGCATTCCACAGGGCCCTGAGCTGGAACCCAGAGTAGGGGGAGGCCTACTCCAACCCAAACCTCCCAACTCCTGGTCAGACACCGGAGGAGTTGACCTGGACTGTGGGTTCACGAAAACGGCTAAACTGAGGGCTGCCGTGAAGCTCCAAGTCAAGCAAATCCACCAATAAGCGCAAGACCCACCAAGGTAGAGGAGGAACTTTGTCACAATGTGTTCTGCTTTTATTTTCCTTCTTTTTATTGTTTCTTTAGCCTAAAATCTTCCAAAACGTAGGAAATTGTACCTAGCATTTCAAAATTTGCTAGGAAGTAGCCAGGGCAACTTCTCCTACCTTTGTTTCCCTTGCTTCCCCTCAGCACACCACAACGTTCCTGCTTTCATTAGCCTGACTAAAGGCCTGTATCCATATCAGCAGGCAAACCTTCTCCAGATAGACTGTAGGTAATTTGGGGCTCTCTAATATTAGAAGAAAGTTAAATACAAGAGTCAAAGTCTAACTTGAGGACCTTACACTATAGCAGCCTCCAGGGTAGTTCTTCATATAGAGGCTGTTCAGCAAATCTCAGGAACACTCAGGAAATGGCGTGCACTGCCTTTCTCCTTGGCAAAGAGACGCATCCATGGAATGGTTGGGCCTTTTGACTCTATCAATATCGTACAAGAGGTTAACGTATAAAACAGCACTAAAAGACACATTATATTTAAGGTAATTTGGGTGTCATTTCAAGACTTCCTGAAATAAGCTAACTCTGGGAACTTACAAACCAATTCATGCCTATGGCAAAGGATAATTGAAACAATACATATATCATACCTCAAAAATGATATCCGCATAATTCTCCATTTTAATCCAGCATTAAATCTTTATTTAACATAATATTTCCAGATATTTTACTTCTGATGTAACACACGGTATAGACCCTACTGTTGGTTTGGGTGTTAATTTAAATTATTATTTTTAATTAAAATTTTAAATAACACTACTTTTCTTGTTTACTGTCAGTTTTGCAAAAGTATCACATCACTTTTCAAGTTCAATTATTTTAAAAATAAAATAGAACAAAAATATATAATACCTTTTAAAACTGTAAAGAGAAATGTCAAGACAGAAAATGTCCTAATTCCATAATTATTAGATTGGAAGTAATTTTTCTCTAAATCCTACATGAACGGAAGCATTTCAACTTCATCTCAATATTGTATAATCATTGTCAACATCTACTGTAAAGATGTATTTGACCAAGAACAAATGGCATTGCTTATTATGTAGAACCTGCTTAGTGCTTTTAACGTGCACTTCACAAGCTATTTTAATGGTTATATTGTTTCAGAGCATAGTATGACATTATTTAAATTAGGGATCTTTGATATGATACATTTTGTCAGCTTATTGTATGCAGCTATTAATAAATGTGTTCCTGTTATGCAAATTTACCCTTGCTGGCATGTGAGAAGCTAACTGGAGAAATGCTATACTATTTAGTGGCAATTTAAGTAGTCAGCAAAAAGAGCTGCCAGCTGGTACACTTCTGCTGATTAAAGGTGATTTATTAAGCTGTGCCTTATATGTTACACCATGTCATGAAAACACTATTGCAAACTAAAACGCCTTTTCTGTTTCCTCACCCTCTGAGAAGGTGGCATTCTGAGGTAACCCACAAGTAGGTCCTCAGTGTAGTTAATTCCAGGTATCCGGTCAAATTCAGAGGCCATGTAAGAGTAGTGCAAATTACACAGCAGAGGCCTTATTCTTCCACCCCAGGAGACTTTTACATCACTGAGATGCAGGTGTTTTTTAAAAAAAATTATTTAGGTGCCCAAAGATACAGATAGGTGCCAAATAGGATTTATAAAAGCACCTAAATTCCTTATTCCCAAAGAAATCAATGGGGAGTAATTTAGAAGACAAAGCTCCAGTTTCAAAAGTGGCCCAGATCTTCAAAGGTACATAAACCTAACTCACATTGAAATCAATAGGAGTTAAGGGCTAGTTCCAAAATATAATCCCTTTTTAGGAGAGTGTTTTAGATTGTTTCACTGCCTCTTTTTTCATGTATAAAATGCTCAATACTTAAAAAGACTGCTTTGCATACAAAGATTTAATGCACATGTCTCTTCACCTATTTATTACTCATATTAAGTAAATAGCCAAATCTGGAACCATTTACCTTGGAAATGTAGGGTTTCACTAAAATGGACCCAGATCCAAAACCAGAACAATACCTAACCTCTAGGAACCCTGACACTTAGGGTATGTCTACACTACGGAATAAGGTCGAATTTATAGAAGTTGGTTTTTTAGAAATCGGTTTTATATATTCGAGTGTGTGTGTCCCCACAGAAGTGCATTAAGTGCATTAACTCGGCGGAGTGCTTCCACAGTACCGAGGCTAGAGTCGACTTCCAGAGCGTTGCACTGTGGGTAGCTATCCCACAGTTCCCGCAGTCTCCGCTGCCCATTGGAATTCTGGGTTGAGATCCCAATGCCTGATGGGGCTGAAACATTGTCGCGGGTGGTTCTGGGTACATATCATCAGTCCCCCCTTCCCTCCCTCCCTCCCTCCGTGAAAGCAAGGGCAGACAATCGTTTCGCGCCTTTTTTCCTGACTTACCTGTGCGGACACCATACCACCGCAAGCATGGAGCCCGCTCAGGTAACCGTCACCGTATGTCTCCTGGGTGCTGGCAGACGCGGTACGGCATTGCTACACAGTAGCAGCAACCCATTGCCTTGTGGCAGCAGACGGTACAATACGACTGGTAGCCGTCCTCGTCATGTCCGAGGTACTCCTGGTCGCCTGTGTGAGGTCAATCAGGAGCGCCTGGGCAGACATGGGCGCAGGGACTAAATTTTTAGTGACTTGACCAGGTCATTCTCTTAAGTCCGGCAGTCAGTCCTATTGAACCGTCTTATGGTGAGCAGGTAGGCAATATGTCCTTCTGCACCGTCTGCTGCCAGCCAAAGATGTAAAAGATAGATGGAGTGGATCAAAACAAGAAATAGACCAGATTTGTTTTGTACTCATTTGCCTCCTCCCCTGTCTAGGGGACTCATTCCTCTAGGTCACACTGCAGTCACTCACAGAGAAGGTGCAGTGAGGTAAATCTAGCCATGTATCAATCAGAGGCCAGGCTAACCTCCTTGTTCCAATAAGAACAATAACTTAGGTGCACCATTTCTTATTGGAACCCTCCGTGAAGTCCTGCCTGAACTACTCCTTGATGTAAAGCCACCCCCTTTGTGGATTTTAGCCCCCTGAAGCCAACCCTGTAAGCCGTGTCGTCAGTCGCCCCTCCCTCCGTCAGAGCAACGGCAGACAATCATTCCGCGCCTTTTTTCTGTGCAGACGCCATACCAAGGCAAGCATGGAGTCCGCTCAGCTCACTTTGGCAATTAGGAGCACATTAAACACCACACGCATTATCCAGCAGTATATGCAGCACCAGAACCTGGCAAAGCGCTACCGGGCGAGGAGGCGACGTCAGCACGGTCACGTGAGTGATCAGGACATGGACACAGATTTCTCTGAAAGCATGGCCCCTGCCAATGCATGCATCATGGTGCTAATGGGGCAGGTTCATGCTGTGGAACGCCGATTCTGGGCTCGGGAAACAAGCACAGACTGGTGGGACTGCATAGTGTTGCAGGTCTGGGACGATTCCCAGTGGCTGCGAAACTTTCGCATGCGTAAGGGCACTTTCATGGAACTTTGTGACTTGCTTTCCCCTGCCCTGAAGCGCATGAATACCAAGATGAGAGCAGCCCTCACAGTTGAGAAGCGAGTGGCGATAGCCCTCTGGAAGCTTGCAACGCCAGACAGCTACCGGTCAGTTGGGAATCAATTTGGAGTGGGCAAATCTACTGTGGGGGCTGCTGTGATGCAAGTAGCCCACGCAATCAAACATCTGCTGATATCAAGGGTAGTGACCCTGGGAAATGTGCAGGTCATAGTGGATGGCTTTGCTGCAATGGGATTCCCTAACTGCGGTGGGGCCATAGACGGAACCCATATCCCTATCTTGGCACCGGAGCACCAAGCCGGCGAGTACATAAACCACAAGGGGTACTTTTCAACAGTGCTGCAAGCTCTGGTGGATCACAAGGGACGTTTCACCAACATCAACATGGGATGGCCGGGAAAGGTACATGACGCTCGCATCTTCAGGAACTCTGGTCTGTTTCAAAAGCTTCAAGAAGGGACTTTATTCCCAGACCAGAAAATAACTGTTGGTGATGTTGAAATGCCTATATGTATCCTTGGGGACCGAGCCTACCCCTTAATGCCATGGCTCATGACGCCGTACACAGGCAGCCTGGACAGTAGTCAGGAGCTGTTCAACTACAGGCTGAGCAAGTGCAGAATGGTGGTAGAATGTGCATTTGGACGTTTAAAGGCGCGCTGGCGCAGTTTACTGACTCGCTTAGACCTCAGCGAAACCAATATTCCCACTGTTATTACTGCTTGCTGTGTGCTCCACAATATCTGTGAGAGTAAGGGGGAGACGTTTATGGTGGGGTGGGAGGTTGAGGCAAATCGCCTGGCTGCTGGTCACGCGCAGCCAGACACCAGGGTGGTTAGAAGAGCACAGGAGGGTGCGGTACGCATCAGAGAGGCTTTGAAAACCAGTTTCATGACTGGCCAGGCTACGGTGTGAAAGTTCTGTTTGTTTCTCCTTGATGAAACCCCCCGCCCCTTGGTTCACTCTACTTCCCTGTAAGCTAACCACCGTCCCCTCCTCCCTTCGATCACCGCTTGCAGAGGCAATAAAGTCATTGTTGCTTCACATTCATGCATTCTTTATTCGTTCATCACACAAATAGGGGGATGACTACCAAGGTAGCCCAGGAGGGGTGGTGGAGGAGGGAAGGAAAATGCCACACAGCACTTTAAAAGTTTACAACTTTAAAATTTATTGAATGACAGCCTTCTTTTTTTTGGGCAATCCTCTGTGGTGGAGTGGCTGGTTGGCCGGTGGCCTCCCCACCGCGTTCTTGGGCGTCTGGGTGTGGAGGCTATGGAACTTGGGGAGGAGGGCGGTTGGTTACACAGGGGCTGTAGTGGCAGTCTGTGCTCCAGCTGCCTTTGCTGCAGCTCAACCATTCATTGGAGCATACTGGTTTGGTCCTCCAGCAGCCTCAGCATTGAATCCTGCCTCCTCTCATCACGCTGCCGCCACATTTGAGCTTCAGCCCTGTCTTCAGCCCGCCACTTACTCTCTTCAGCCCGCCACCTCTCCTCCCGGTCATTTTGTGCTTTCCTGCACTCTGACATTATTTGCCTCCACGCATTCGTCTGTGCTCTGTCAGTGTGGGAGGACAGCATGAGCTCGGAGAACATTTCATCTCGAGTGCGTTTTTTTTTCTTTCTAATCTTCACTAGCCTCTGGGAAGGAGAAGATCCTGTGATCATTGAAACACATGCAGCTGGTGGAGAAAAGAAAAGGGACAGCGGTATTTAAAAAGACACATTTTATAAAACAGTGGCTACACTCTTTCAGGGTAAACCTTGCTGTTAACATTACATACATAGCACATGTGCTTTCGTTACAAGGTCGCATTTTGCCTCCCTCCACCGCGTGGCTACCCCCTCAACACTCCCCCGTCCCTGTGGCTAACAGCGGGGAACATTTCTGTTCAGCCGCAGGCAAACAGCCCAGCAGGAATGGGCTCCTCTGAGTGTCCCCTGAAGAAAAGCACCCTATTTCAACCAGGTGACCATGGATTATATCTCACTCTCCTGAGGATAACACACGAACGGATGTTGCTTGAACGCCAGCAAACATACACTGCAATGCTTTGTTGTACAATGATTCCCGAGTACGTGTTACTGGTCTGGAGTGGTAAAGTGTCCTACCATGAAGGACGCAATAAGTCTGCCCTCCCCAGAAACCTTTTGCAAAGGCTTTGGGAGTATATCCAGGAGAGCCGCGAATGCCAGGGCAAAGTAATCCTTTCACATGCTTGCTTTTAAACCATGTATAGTATTTTAAAAGGTACACTCACCGGAGGTCCCTTCTCCGCCTGCTGGGTCCAGGAGGCAGCCTTGGGTGGGTTCAGGGGGTACTGGCTCCAGGTCCAGGGTGAGAAACAGTTCCTGGCTGTCGGGAAAACTGGTTTCTCTGCTTGCTTGCTGTGAGCTATCTACAACCTCGTCATCATCATCATCTTCTTCGTCCCCAAAACCTGCTTCCGTATTGCCTCCATCTCCATTGAAGGAGTCAAACAACACGGCTGGGGTAGTGGTGGCTGAACCCCCTAAAATGGCATGCAGCTCATCATAGAAGCGGCATGTTTGGGGCTCTGACCCGGAGCGGCCGTTCGCCTCTCTGGTTTTCTGGTAGGCTTGCCTCAGCTCCTTCAGTTTCACGTGGCACTGCTTCGGGTCCCTGTTATGGCCTCTGTCCTTCATGCCCTGGGAGATTTTGACAAAGGTTTTGGCATTTCGAAAACTGGAACGGAGTTCTGATAGCACGGATTCCTCTCCCCATACAGCGATCAGATCCCGTACCTCCCGTTCGGTCCATGCTGGAGCTCTTTTGCGATTCTGAGACTCCATCATGGTCACCTCTGCTGATGAGCTCTGCATGGTCACCTGCAGCTTGCCACGCTGGCCAAACAGGAAATGAGATTCAAAAGTTCGCGGTTCTTTTCCTGTCTACCTGGCCAGTGCATCTGAGATTAGAGTGCTGTCCAGAGCAGTCAAAATGGAGCACTCTGGGATAGCTCCCGGAGGCCAATACCGTCGAATTGTGTGCACAGTACCCCAAATTCGACCCGGCAAGGCCGATTTAAGCGCTAATCCACTTGTCAGGGGTGGAGTAAGGAAATCGATTTTAAGAGCCCTTTAAGTCGAAATAAAGGGCTTCATCGTGTGGACGGGTGCAGGTTTACATCGATTTAATGCTGCTAAATTCGACCTAAAGTCCTAGTGTAGACCAGGGCTTAGTCGAATTCTCAGCCCCCAGTTAGGTGCCAGGCTCCTTATACAATCTATGGGAATAGTTAGGTGCCTAAGAAGAGGATTCTCAGAAGCCGACAAACTGAGTGGGGAGCCACCTAAGCCAGCCAGGAGTGAGATGAAGAGAAAAGGGCTCAGAAGCACAATGGTCCTTTGGTTCACAACCTCACTTTGGAATAGGGACTTGAACCCACATCCCCAAAGAGTGCCCTAGCCACCAGGCTGCTGGCTATTCTGGAGATGGATGCACAGAGAACTCCTCTTCACTCTATCTTTTGTGGGAGGCCTGATCCTGCAGGCATCCTCTGAGAATGCCTAAGGGAACAGGACCCACAGGTGAAATAGACAGGGGAACGCTTAGCGTGAGAACCCTGCTTCAGGGCCACCAGGCCATCAGATTGCATTAGTGTTTGAAGTAGTTCACTAGCTGCAGAGCAGTGCAGTGCTGAGGCAGCTTTATGCATGCCTACCAGAGAAAAAGGAGGTGCTTAGGGGTTAGGCAACTGCTAAGCCGTGCCTTTGAGAATGTCAGCGGCACTTACATGTTGAACTTGGGTGCCTAAGGACATTTGTGGATCTAGGCCTTTGATGCCTAAGTCACTGAAAATCAATGGCAATTGGGCTATTAACTACCTAAATCATTTTTGAAAATGGAACTTAACCATCTAAGGACTTATCTACATCGCAAGTTACTGCTCAGGAAGCCGGGGTGAATCTGCAGTGCACCAGCTTGCCACCACTAATTCTCCACATAGACTGTAGCAGTGACCACATGGGATGTTAGTGCATGGCAAGCTGGTGCACTGTAGATTCACACCCCAACTTTTCATGCCATGTAGCTAACTTGCCATGTAGACAAGCCCTAAGGCAATTAGGCTTTGCTGCACTTTGTCGAGCAATGCCTAAGTACCTTTAAAAATCTGGGCCTGGTACCCCAGGCAAGGGCCTGTTCCAAAGCCTATGGAAGTCAATGGGAGTCTTTCCATGGGCTTTGAATCAATTCCCAATTGCTCTGTGCCTCATTATACCCATCTGTAAAAATGGGGATAATATTTATCTGACTCATATAGGTGTTGTGGGATCTAATTAAGTAGAGTTTGTAAAGCATCTTGAGATCATCAACTGAAATGTACTATGTAATACTAAAGTACCCATCTTTTTATTATTCACTATTAAAAATTGTCATACCTTTCATGCATTAGGATGTCTCTTTGGAAGTAAGTGAAATAACTTGAAAGCAGAAATATATATATTAAACTGCACAACTATAATAAATAGCCAGCCTTTTGTTAAACTGTATTACATAACTGTTGTCTACAGACAGATTCTGTTGTGGCTAAGAAGATACATGGTGCAGTTTTCCACTAGGAATGTGAATGTAAATGAAGTGCTAAGTGATTAATTTTACCATTCTGATTACACATCAGAAATAACATCCTTTATCTGGGCTGCTAATGCCAAGACTATTACTTATGCAACAGGAAAGGTTGGAGGGAAATGAAGGAAATACAGTTTAAGTACTGTATCATTCTTAGCCTATACAGACGAGGTATTCTTTTGTATGAGTATGTTGCACTATTTTACAGGTGCTATTAAAATATTTTATGAAAGCAAAGCATTTTTAGAAGTGCTTTGATTCATTCCATATTTTTATTTGGATCATCAATTATTTTTTTCTTGAAAATAGCATGAAAGGAGATAGCTTTTGGCCAATATCAAGTCCCAAACTAAGGACCTGCTCCAGTAAAGCCCTTGCCTAGCTTTAAACATGAGTTCCTTTGAATTCATGAAACTACTCACATGCTTCTAGTGAAGCACATGTTTAAGAATTTTGCTGGAGTGGGGCCTAAATCAGCAGTATATGGGGAAAGTATGAATGCAATGTGTTCACTTCTCTAGAGCATGTCACTTACTCTCAATGGTTTACTCTAATTTCACATAAATAAATAACAATTCTCCTGAACTTTCCAACTCCCTTCAACATTTCCAATTCCAGCTTGCCCCAGGCCTTCAATCCACCTCTTAATCAGCTCTTCATTCATTACAAATGCAGAATACTGGATGGAGTTAAAGCCAGCAAGCTATGCTCTCTTTCCCAAGTCACCAGACATTTCTGTCCAGAACCAGATGTTCTTCACAAGTGATCACTCCCAGGCTGCAGAATCGCTAGGCAAAATGCCACAGCAAGCCTTTTCTTCTCTGAAATCCAGATTATCTTGCTCTAAGTATTGTCATATCCCAAGCACGACAGAGGACTATTACACAATGGAAGTCCTGTCAGTTCTATATTTTTGACAATCCATTGAAAGAATATACTTTTTTATTATCTCATGGTTTTGTGTGCAGCTGCATCGCAGAGACAGTTCCAGGGCTAAGGGCAAATTCCTCTTCATGTTACACATTTTGAATCTGTCCCAAACGAGCTGCATTGCTCCCTGCTCATGTTCTCAGAGTAGGTAAAAATAACCACCTCAAATAATTTCTCCCCTGTAAAAAGAGCAACTGTTGTTATCTACATTAGGAAGCCCACGACTTAAAGTATTGTTCACTGCCTGCTCAGGAGTCTATATGGCAGGATTAAATAACATTGTGGGTAAAATATCTGTTTTCTATCTATGTTAGTTCTTTCACTGTTATTACTACCAGTGGAGCTGCAATGGTGGGAGATATTGAGAAAAATGCCAGTGTAGATATCTCCTTATATCAAGGTTGGTTATTTCCTTCTTGTCTATTATCTTCAGGAACAAGGGGCCTGCAGGCCAAATTATGCTCTCAGTGACACCTATTCAACTGCATTGCCTTCAATAGATTTGTCTTGGTGTACCTGGTTAGAATTTAGTAAACAGTCTGTGGATGATGCACAAGATGGAACAAAATCCAGCTCTGTCTCTTAACTGTGCTGGCTCCCCAAGGGTAACAGGAGTAACACACAGTAGAAATGTGCTTCGTCACTGAAGTTAGCGGCTATTACTGTGAATACACATACAGGAAGCAGATTGGTTGAGTAAGAAAGCACCATTGTTATATTGCCACTTTTCAGAGTAGACCACATTTTAAGGCATCTTGTTGCTTTGGCTTTCTTTTCATCTGTAGCCACAGCAAATGCTTTTGAAGATCACAAACCAGGAATGTTGCCAACTGCTACAGAGGTTGTTGCATGGTTTCAGAATTACGTCCTTGGGTATGTCAGCTGGTACTTAAAATATTTCATACAAAATACTATAATAAAAATAGCCAGTAAAGCAAATAACTAGTGCACTGATTTGTGCAGTGCACACTCTTGATAGTTAATCTCTGTATTACATGCACGCACGCGCATACACACGAAGCTGGAAAGATGAAAATCTCCAAATTCAAAAGAAATTCTTACAAAGAATCTAAACTACTAGAAACCTCTCCTGATGCCATCGATAAACATAATTATTGTGTAATAGCACCAGCTCCTTCTCTCTTTACACCCTTACCAGACAACAAAAGGAGGAAATTATTAAAATCTAAAAAGAAACCCTGCCCCACTCCAAAAAGAGGCTTGATTCCAAAAAGAAGGATGTGCCAGAGATTCTATGAGGTCCACTAGAAACTTCGCTATGGCTATAGATTTGATGTGGAAGGTGCTTAGATACTATAGAGATAGGTGGAAGTCTAAAACATGAAGATAGCTAGTTACGTAATATCAGTTTTATGTTGAGCTAAAAAGCATTTGTTGAAAAATTTTAATAAAACATCTCTCCCAGGTTTATGCATTTATAGACATCTGCTATGCTGCTAACAAAAACCCGGGCTTTTCCTAGATGAAGATAACATTGAAATGGCCAATATTAGCCACAGACAAAGAGTATTACCATGGGTCCCTCTCCTTGCATTTACCTATGTCTCAGCATTTTTTATGTCTTTTCTGACTTCTTCAGAACCCTTCAGCAAATTAGAAGTTCCTTCATGTAGTTTATGCTACCATAAGTGGTCATTTCTTCTACTTCGTCTTCTTCTTCCGCTGAGCTTCTCAGCTCATTAAAGTTCTAATACATCGTCATTTCTATAGGTTTCCTTCAGTATGCCTCAGAAAGAGCAAATGAAGTTGTTTCTTCCTATACCTTCAGATGACTAATTCTTGGCTGTGCTTCATTAAAAGTGTCAGTGTGTTGAGGTTTTTTTTCCAGCATCCATTGTCTGTACTCAGTTTCATTCCCCTTTCACACACCGTACAGAACTGATTTCTAAGCCTAGCATAGCAAAATGAAGTCCTAAGAGGTGAGGGGGGCCAGCATGGGACAAGAGGGGGTCAATTCATCATATATTTTAAATAAAAACTCTACAGCTTGAATGATATGCTCACAGCACATTTCCACCCCTGTACACATGTACACCACAAGGTCTCTGAATCATTTCACTGGTGCGGGAGATATAATAAGCAGAAGGTAGAAAAAACAAGTGCAGGAGGCTACAGCAGTGAGCAACAAGGGATGAAAGATCGTGAGTTATTGTAGGGGTCTTGCTCACATCGTGTGTGTGTATTTAAAATAATATTCAAACATAAAGAAGCATTAACAAAGAGCTGAGGTTGCTGAACTTCATTCATTTTAAAAAAATCTATTAAATATACAGGGAACTTGGAATTAAGAAGCTTTATCAAACGTTAGAAACCACTGAACATGCACATATTGTAACATAAGGTGGGGAGAGACGGCTCAAGAAATCTTCACCCCTGAACAGTTCCGATGAGAAATGAAGGCACTGCCCCCAGCTAGCACTGCCAGTGGAGCTAGCCATCCCAACCTGGCAGGGGAGGCAAAGTGAAAGTATAGTCATGGCTTAGCTCCCTGCCCCATCAGCACGCAGCAGGGGATTTGGCCCAGCCGGGGTGGGGGCAGGGCACGTTTTGCACCTTTCAAAGGGTGGCAGAAGCTGCTGTTCCAGCATGTGGTCTCTTGTGGAACCTGAGCCAGTATTTCTCCCGTGGAACTGAACTACAACACAGACCCTCCCCCAACCAAATAGCAGGCAGGCTGAGGGCTTTGTGCAATTGGTTTAGTCTCATTTTTCTTGGGTAGGAACCCAGATTCGGATTCTAACCCTGCAGCACTAAGATAATAAAAATTGTGGTTGTAGCAGATTTACAAAACCAGAGGGGAACTTCCAGAAAATTAAAATATCAAACAAACATGTTTAAAAAAAAACAAACCCTCAAGCTAATTAAGACACCTGTAATTGAAGCCATTTCAAAAGGAAGCCACTGGGATCTTGGAGAGTGAAATAAAAGAAAGAAAAAAACCCTGTCTACCTGTGATTTCAAACTGCATACTTTCAGTTCAGCAGAGTTATTTTTGGAAAGCAATTTGACATATCCCTATTTTAAACTGGAGACAAGTTCTTAGCTGCCAGTGTCACATGAAAACAGATTAGGAAAAGGTAAGGGTTAAATAGGCAGGTCTGTATGTGTCACCAATTAAATAGGAATAAAAAGGGGGAGGAGGAAAGGTGCAGAAAGACAAGTCTGTGTGTGTCACAACAGGAGGATCAGAAATGATTAGAGTCAAAATTACAAGTCTGTCTGTCATGATATATGACAGATTTAAAATAGAGTAGAAGTCAAATGACAGTGAGACTGAACAGGGAAAATTTTTACCAAAGTGGGAAAATAAATTTAAGCCTGGCATAGAAACTGGGGGGTTAAGAGTTTATACTGATGCTGTATCACTTACTGTAGATGGGAGAACCAGACAAGTTAACAAGCCTTATGAACACTCAGAACATTGCTACTTGCTAAATGAATCATTTCCAACCCCCAATTTCCAGCTCCCAACCCCCAGTTTCCAGCTCCCAACCTCCAATCTCAGACAATGGCCAACTAAATTGGGAAGAGGATCAGTTTTTTTTTCTGCAATATTTTGTACATCTGAAGAAAGACTAGTTCATCCACATCTGTGAATGATTACACAAATATATGGATTGTTCCATTAGGAGCATAGAAATAGTATGGTGATCGGTACACTATGAATACAACACATAGATTGGAGATTAAAAGAGAGTCGAAGCTGTGTCCAGGAAGTTAACAGGCACAGTGCCTCTAGTCTGGTTGGAATTGAGTCTCTCTTTATCGGTGTTTCATATCTGGGCTATTTCATGGCACATTCATGTAGTCTTTCAACGAGACCTCATGCTATGGTATAAAATATGATTGGCCTTGAAAATGATTTTGTGCAACAAATGTTTACAGAAGAGATTGGCCTAAGCTACAAAATTTGCATTCGGATTTAGAGTTGCCACCTGTTGTAATATTTGGTGTTTTCCTTAAAGCCCAGTGGCAGGAATCAAGAGACTGCAAGAGAATTTCACCTTTTTGTTTAAAAAAAAAAAAAGGACAGCTTCCAGCCCTCATGAGTGCCAAGAAAGGCCTGAAAATGTGAAGTAAGGGAACCAAAAAACCAGAAGGCAAATAAAAGGAGCTCAACATTTATTATTTTTCAGAAAAACTTACAGTTTTTATACCAATCGCATAATTTTTGAAGCCTAGCTCATGATTTTTGAACTCTTGGAATTGGCAGTACTACAGACCCAGACATGCCCAAAGTCTGGAGATGATCAGATCTACAGTTTGTCTTGGATCTTTAGATAGACAGAAGCAGGCTGGTAAATTTGGGGTCTGAACCCTGGTTCAAATTCTGAATCCGGAGATTTTCACATCCAGGATTTTGGTTCAGGCCCATCTCTAATTTGGAATAGTATACAAAACAAGAGTGAGTGGAAAACACTGAAAAAACCCTTAAAAATGCCACTATGTAGCAGAAAGTTTGACGATTAACAACTTTGCATTAGCACTCCTATTAAGCTGCTAAATGCACTTTCTTGTATCTGATACTTGTTAAGACAAGACATTGAGGTTTTCCTTCCGGAATTCATGAGAACAATTGGAACCAATGGTCATTTAGAATACATGGAAGAGATTACCCAAATCCTTGAGTCCATCTGAGCTGTGCGTGGCTGTGTGCTTCCCCAGTCCCCAAGGCAGAGAGGGACTGGTTCAGCCCTTAGTGCAAATTAGAGCAGATTTCCAGCTGCTCTACTTTATGGTAGTTTGTAATAGCCCCCTCCTGCCCCTGGTATTCCTCCTACACCGGGACACTGAGAAGGGCTTTTAACTTTCAAGTTATAGCAATAAATACTGTGCATTCATACGCAATATGAAATTAAAGAAATGTGCATGCAGTGGCTTCAGCATGCATATTTCCAACACCTTGCACATAAGGAAATCCTTTAACAATGGAATCAAATCCAAACAAAACAGAGAGGAATTGTTTTGAGGGATGGCTCATTTCCTACTGCTGGCTCTTTACTGTTGATTATTTAAGCACTCATTTTACTTATAAATGGAAATTGAATCATAGGTTACCACACTGGAAAATTATTGGAAATCAGAGTAGGTCCAAGTCACAGACATGGCCATTTCCTCTCTGGACAGGAAGCCTACACTCAAATGGTCCTTTCGGGAGCTCTGAATGATAAAAAGCCTGTTTCTATCCTCTTTCAGAAGGACCTGCATAATGTTTTCATATGTCACTTCGAAAAAAAATGTCAGGATGTCCCTCTCCAAACACGGATGTGAGAACAGGAAAAAGGAAAGGTGCCATATACATTTTCTGCTTGTCTAGACAGCGTAAAGTCTGTTTTCAGTATTGGAATAAGACCGGCCCTGTAGATTGAGCATTTTATACACTACACCCTCCCCCTCTCTCATTTACTTTTATTTACTTATTTTGACTTATACACACAAGAAAGATAAGGGAGTGCAGCTCCATGGCTCTAAGCACCTTTGTCAATATATTAAAAAATAATGATTATCATGCACAACTCCCTCCACTTCATCTGCCTGCCCTAACCAACAACTGCCAGATAGAAAATAAACAATGAAAACTCCCTCCCAGCCTCACCAGCTCTGTCATTCTCTGCCCCCTCCAAAGGCCAGGGACATGTCTGAAAGACTGATGCAAGCTATTTTGAACCTAGGTGGGAACTGGTTCCAGAAACAAGAGGCTCTCATAGAGAATGCTCTGGGAGTGGGTCTCTCCCTTTCATACCAACGGGGCTCCAGCTTGAGTTACTCTGTTGCCCAAGGCTATGGCAGTGTCATACAGAGAGATAGGTGCCTCTTAGTGCTATGATAGGTTCCCATAGGGGATGTGATAGTGTGATAGTATGCTTATGTATAGGATAATGTCTGGGAATTGAGATAACTCTATGGTCAGGAAGTGTTTGAGGAGAGAGGACAGTCTATATGGAGGAAGGAATAAAACTTAAATGTCTCACTGTCTTGGTTCTCTCTCTTTTTATGCTTGAACACTGAACACCTAGGCAGGCAGTGTCCCAGGTCATCTAGGGCTTACATCATAACCAATACCTTAAATTCCTCCTGGAAACCAGTAGGCAGCCAGCAAAGAGCCTAGAGTGTCATGAATTGAACCCAAACCATAAGTTTGAAAAAGGCCAAACTTCAAAGTCTGCCACGCACCTCTGTGCTTCCAGGACTGCCAGACACCATGCCAAAGACTATTATCCCAGGTTGTAAAGGGTGACAAGAAAAGGAAATAAAGGAAAAGCTCCCATGGACTCCTGTTCTTGAGAGAATTGCAGCTGCAGTTGGGCCAAGGTTCAGAAAAATACAAAGGGCCTGATTCTCCACTGCCTTGTGTAGTCATTCACCCCTATGCTAAGAGGGTGTGAAGCCATTCTGAGGCAGAAGCATTTTATACTCACTTTGTACAGCTGTGGGCAACTATATAAAGACACAAAGCAGCAGAGAACCAGTTCCAGAAATATTTGGGGGCTTATCACAACTCATCCTTCACATTTTTCCCAAGTCCCTCCCTCAGCATGACCCCGCTCACCTGCAACACTCTTTGCACAAGCACAAACCTGAAAAAAGAAAACAACAGCGAGTGGTCACTCTGACTTGAGGGTTCTTTTCTGCTCAGAATTCAGTTCTATAAAAATGGGATAAAGAGATCCATCTGGCAATTGCGACCCAAAAACTCTATAGTGACAATCACACTGGAGTGACACTGTTATCATGCCAGCTGTTCGCTTGATTTGATCTTGATGAGGATGCTTTTCCTGACCCTTTTGACTTTCAGAGAACAAGGCATGACGGGATCATCATACATCTTTGTGTGTCTTATACAATTCATCTCTTGGGGTTCAGATGCTTTTGATGTAAGCAATGCCACAAAATGCAAAAAGAAATAACCAAGGATTGCTCATAGGATGGAGATGCCCAGAGAGTAAATATTTAAAGCATCCTTTAAAAAGTCTATGCATAGAACATAATCAAATGGGAGGAAATCTGCCATTGTCAGCACAACCCTGATAGCTGGTATTACTAATATCCTGCATCTTCATATCTTCAGCATGATGCCTCAGTCCCAAGTGACATGGGATACTTGCTATAACGTGCAAGAGCTCTTTTATCTTCTCCTCCTGACCCCCCCTTTTAGAAGTTTGTTGTCAAATATTGCAGGGATTAGTTTCAAACGTCAAAAGCAGATGTGGATCTAGGAGTAAAGCTTTTTTTTTAAAAAAAAATGAAACCTGCCTTTTAGACACCTCAGATAAAGAAACATGAATCACTTCAAACAATCCTCATTTTGCCCAGCTATTTAATATTCTAGACTGCTGGTCTGCAGGCATCCAAATGGAATGCTAATTATTCACTTTTCTTCCCAGCTAAAAGCTTCACAGAGCCTGACAGAAGAAAAGACACTAGACTGTAGAACAAGGCCATGCTTTCAGTAGGAAAGGCAACTATAAAATGTTTCCTGCAGCCTAATTCTTCTAGCATCAGCTGATTCTTTACTAGTTCCTACTTGACACCAATTAATCTCTCCTCTTCAACATATTATCCCCTACAGCCCCAGCTGATACTCCTTCACTTTCTACTGTGTTTAAAGTGGAGGTGGGGGAGAACACATTGATTCCTGATGGCCTCAGAGTATTTAAATTCCTCTTCATTTGATGAGATGTCATTTGTTCCTAGCTTTCATTCCCCAGCCCAGATTTCTCCAAGATCACAAACTCACTGGAATTTCTCACTTCTCTTTTCCTGTCTTCAGATCTTAATCAAAGGCAGTCCCCGCTGACAAAACAAAGACAGACTGGTCCATCACTGCCTCTCACTGTAGAGTTACCTTTAGGTGTTGGTCACCTGAGTTATGTCTACACTTCAATTAGACACTCGCAGCTGAGTCGGGTTTGCAGTGCTTGGGCTAAGTGGCTGTTTTACTGCGGTGTAGAGGTTTGGGACACCACCTCACAGAGTATTAGAACCCGGGCTCCAGCCTGAGCCCGAATGTCTACACTGCAGTTAAAAAGCCCTTAGCCCAAGCATCACGAACCCGAGTCAGCTGGCATGGGTCAGCCACGGTTTTTAATTGCAGTGTAGACATACCCACAGTCTACACACTTGAGTTAGCCTTGCCCTGCTGTGAGCAGCCATGCTGCAAAGCCACAACTGAGTTACTGGGTCCTCACTGGTGCTGTACTCACCTATGTGTGTTGTCGGACTTCTGGGTGCACATCCCATGGGTTCTTTTTGCTGCAGTAAGCTGAGTCACTCTGATTCTTTTCCAGTGAATTATGAGGGAACTTATCTGTCATGCTGGTACACAGGGAGACTTGTGCGAAGGCACTGGAAGATAATCAGCATTTGAGTGATTTAGCCTGTACCTTCACTGCAAAGCAGGCAGATTACCAGTCCAAGCAAAAGCAGTACCCAGGCTTTAGTCTGCACTCCAGGATGGGCCAGGCAGCCAGGGCCGAAAGTACCACTAAACTTGTCTGAGAGGGTTTTGTGTGTGGACAGGAAGGGCGGGGGGCCCAAGCAGCAACATCCAAGTAAAGCCAAAGTAAATTCTGCATACCCTTGTGCTGGCAGACAGCTCTTCTATCAGGTGATGCCTAACTGATGTCATAAATACAACTGCATCTGAGCATTAGCTCAGGGATGAGACCTTCCCCTTCACTAGAGAGATCCAACTACTCTTTTTCTCTGGTCCTCTTCTCTTGACTGTCCTCAGCATCCTTGTATAGATGCATTCATTTTTCCCCTTTGACTCACTCTGACCTTTCTATCTACCTGTCTGGCCTCTTTCAGCTCCCAAGTGCAGTATAAACTTCCCACAATTCAGAGTTTCAAAGAATGAAGTCCTCTTTCTTGCTAAAAAGTCAACTTTCACCCAGGAGGCCTTAACTTTGACTTGAATTTTGCTCCCAAGTCCAGAGATCTTGGGTCAAATTTTTATCTCAGTTACACTGCTTCAGCACCATGAATTCTGAAAAGTAAAAACATTGATCACACTTAATTTACATGTGCTTAGTACAGAGAACTGGAATAGTTGCTGAGAGGCTTTTTTTTGTTTCACAGCCAATATGGCACATGTAGAAGTTTTGGAGCAGCAGCTGAGGGGCTGTGTTTTTAGTTTTTGTGGCCAGTGTGACATGTTCAGCAGATTTTTGGGCAGCAGTTCAGAGGTTGTTCTTTTTCTTTTTTCAAACTAGTCTCTGGTATCTTTCCAGCTAAGCTTTTCAACACCTTTTGTCTGTGCAAATCCATAAACAAAGGATGAAAACAGTTTCTTTGCAAGAATAAACCCTATTATGGAGATTACTGATAACATTTTCTGGTCAGGCATGACTCCAGAATCCAGGCTCTTTCCTCTTCCCCACTTGACCACACTGCCACAGCCTGAACATGTTTTACTTTCAAGATGAGATCCCCTTTTTTGTGTGTGTTAAAATATCAGCTTTTTTTATACATGTTGGTATGTGCCAACCAAATTTAAGAAAAGACTAATTAGTAATATATTCAGGTGGAACTTCTGTGCAGTTTTGGCTGTAGAATATTTTCATCATTCGTCTGAAGAACTTTTTCCTGCGCAAGACTCCTTTAATTGTAAAGTTTTACATTTGGAGTTCATGAAAGATGCCAGAGCATTAACCCTGGAAACAGAAGTCTACTATGTATCACAGGCTAGAATGGACAATATTTCGCATGTTAGCCCAGGCACATTGTTGTGTGTTAACAACCTTTAGAAGACAGAGTGTCCTGCAGTTTGTGTACCAAACCAGTCTATGGCCAACATGGGATCTAAATCTGCAGTTGGTTTGTGATACGGACCCCCATTCACTAGGAGCTGGAGGGAGAGCTTGTCTACACTTGAAACACTGCAGTAACGCAGCTGTAGTGCTGCAGCTGTGCTGGAGAAGCACTTTGGTATAGACACTACCTATGCCAACAGGGAAGGCTGTCCTGTAAGCGTAAGTAATCCACCTCCTGGACAGGCAGTAGCTAAGTTGACAGAAGAATTCTCCTGTCAACCTACCGCTGTCTTCATGGGGACTTAGGTGGATTTTTCACACCCCTGAGCTATGTAGCAGGGGTCGATCTAATTTTCTAGAGTAGGCCAGCCCTGAGACAACCAATTTTTTTCACATAGGCCAACAAGCAGCAGGTAAGAGTAAGATAACTTTCACTTACTACTCAGCTGGCCTATATTCGAACCAGCAACCTGGATGTGACACATTCATATGCCACCATCCACGCAGACCCTCCAGAAATGTTATTATTTAAAACTTTATGTTTCACAGTTTAAATAATCTCTATTAAGATTTAGGATGAGGCCTTCATGGGAGGGCAGATTACCCCACATCTGCCTTCTACAGGGTTTCTTGCAGCTTCCTCTGAAATACCTGGGGCTGTCAGAGACAGGATACAGCACTAGTGGGACCAGCAGTCTGGATCCAGCCAGTCAATTCCTATGGCCCCTAAAATATGCAGAATAGAAAAATGACATTAATAAATGCTGCCTGGGATTCCCTGCTGACATTATTGACTTTAAATGGAAGAATTCAAGATAAAACATTAATTCTTTCCAACCTTTGAGTACTTTTCTTTCATTTTCTCTTTGTAGAACATTGAAGTACTTTGTAAAGAACCCAAGGCACTTTACAAACATGAATTAATTCCCCTTTTTCAGGCAGTAAATATTATTATCTCCATTTTACAGATGGGGAAGATGAGACAAAGAGAGGTTTGGCAATTTGCCTAAGCTTACTCAGGGTATCTGTAGCAGAGGCAGGGACAGATCCAAATCTCCTGACTCCCGATCCTATCTGGAATCAGAAGACTATTCCTCATCTTTAAGGATCTGATTCCACTGACTCCAATGGGCTTTGCATCAGGCCCTATAGTCCTATTATAGTAAGTGCTTCCGTTGGGTGAGTACTCATGTAATACTGACAGAGTATGTCTCCAGTAAAATCACAGGGTTTGACTGCATCTTGTGTAGATGTACGCAAGATAACTTTAATCTAAACCAAAGGAATGAAACTGTGGCAGCACAGGCTTCAGCATGGGCTAGCCCACTGAATAATTACCCAGGGGTCCAGGAGGGCTTGTACAGCCCTCACTGAAGCCCAGGCTCCCATGGCTTCACTGTTCCAGTACCCAAGCTAGATAGTTTAAAACAAAGTCAAGTACGTCCACACAAGCTGCAGCCACACCCCATGATTGTAGTATAGACATGCCCTTAACCAAGAAGCACACAATGCTAGTTAGTGTGGGAGTTTTGCAAAAGCGGCATAATGCTCACTTCGCCCGGCTGATCCTGAGGCACAGAGTACTACGGTCTGCCTGATGCCTGCTCCTATTTACACCAGCTGCTAACAGCCAAACAGGGCCAAGCGCACAGTCATGGAGAGGCACAGCATAGAGGCATCCTGGCCTTGACCCCAACCAGCAGCAAGGCGGGGATGGCATTGGAGGCGCACCACCAGCTCTGCGCCATTGGAGAATCCCCCACACTGTCTAACATACACCAGCTGCTAAAAGCCCCAGGAGACTGAACCTGCAGTCAAAGTGCAGCACAGGGCTGGGCAGTCTGTCCATACCCACTACAGGCCCCGGATGGCGGGTATAGAAGCCTCTACACCATAGGCGGCACGTATAAGAGGCCAGGGGAGGCTAAGCCTTCCCAGACAGACAGCCCGCCGCCTTTGGAGCATGCTGCCATCAAAAGGGTGGGCACCCTGGCCATGGCCCCACCTGTGCTGCACCCTGAGGCCCCGCTTCTGCTCATCCTCTAGCCCCCAAGGCCCTGCCCTCCCTCTGCCTCTTCCCATCCCCACTCCACCCACTTGGGAGCCTCACGGGAGGGGGCGAACAGGCATGCATGAGTGGTGCGCAGCCAGCTGGCTAGCCAGCAGGAAGGTGGGCAGGCCAGAGGAGGGGGCAAAGAAGTGCAAGTGGTGGGTGGGGTGGTCTGAGGGAGGAGGCCAAGCGGGGTCAGGGGTAGAGCATGGGCAGGGCTTCAGGGGGAGGAGGCCGAGCATGGGGCGGGCTTGGGGCAGCAGGTTCGAGGCAGGGCCGTGGTCCAGGTGCACCCAGCGCCCCCAAATGGAGAAGTCATGTGCCGCCCATGCTCTACACCAATTCTATATATTTGGAGGATCCCCTATTCTGAGGCAATCCACCTGGGGCCAGATATAACAATGCTATGAGCACAGTTTTCCAGCAGGATGGTATAAAATGGCCACACTACACTAGAGGATCCAACTAAAGTGTTTTCCCATCCATCCCCACCTCAGCACCTTTTTACTCACTGTGAATTTTATAAATTCTCATTTGGAGTTTTGTTTAGGATTCTTGCTTTCTAGTAAAAGTTCTTCTACGGGAGTTTGTTTGTTTTGTTCTATAGACTTGCATTTCTTTAGAGACGGGTTTACAAACTCCTTTCTCAATGTATAATTACAATTGCTTTCCAATATGAGTGCAATCTGATACTCTAAGATGTGAATCAAATCATTAGTAAGAAATTATGAAACCCAGACTATTTCTTTGTTAGATACTATTTTCTCCCCTTTGAACTGCTTCACTGTGCAATGGAGGCTCCAGTGATTTCACTGTCAAAGATTGCCCCATTGGCCTGTGCCCTCATTCAATCAAATAAATGAAAATGATTCAACTAATCCAATTTAAAACAAATTTATAAAAGAAAAATCACACTTTGATCCACGAATGAAGTTACTGACATCTGAATTAGACTTTGCAATTAGCCATACAATCATGGTATTCCTTCACTTATATTACATATACATTTATATTCAAGATCAAAAATGCAATCTTAAGGTCATTGAAGGACAGGCAGTCAGAGATTTATGAAGGGTAAGGTACCCTTCTCTGAGACTGAGTCAGTTCTATGGAAAGCCTACAGATTGTAAAGACCAAAATAAAACAGTTCTTTGTATCCTATTGTTTCCCAGACAGACTGGCACAGTCAGATCATTATAACCTGCAGTACTTGTCACACTAAGTCACTTAGCTGAATCATGCATAAAATTGAATACAGATTATAGTTTTACCACTTGTGAGCTTCAGCGTTCTTTGCGGTTGTTTTATTTCTTTCTTAATATTAATTGATGTGGCTAGCTATGTAGTTCACTAGAAGACATTCAGGGCATTCTGTATATTTGACCATGTATAAGAAACAGACAAAAAGAGTCTGACTGAAGCTATCATTTTCCATTTTGAGAGTTTAAATTAGACTTCTAAATAAATAGCCTGATTGTCAGAGATGTTGAATATCCTCCTCTCCACTGGAAATTATGCATCTGTGACAGCTAGTCATGAAATTATTTTTTTCTAATTAATAATTTACACAAAAATAACAATTTAATCAAAATTTTTCTTCAGAACTTTTTAGGGTTGTGTCAAAAGACCAGAACCATGCAAACCTAAAATGTAAGGTTTTGATTGCCTAAAATTGTTTGTTTGTTTTTTCAACAAAATTTGGAAACATTAGGACAACAGCAGAATTTTATTTGTGAAAATTTAGAGAAAAATTATCTTTCATCAAAAAGCGGTTCAACAATTTTTTTTAAAACCAGCTCTAGTATCTATTTACATTTTTGGTCCTGATCATCATAGTATCTGAGCATCTCAAAATACACATACATTTTGAATTTATCTTGACACCTCTGTGAGGCAAGGCAGTATTATCCCTGCCTTGCAAACTGAGACACAGAGAGTTTAAGTGCCTTGCCAAAGGTCACACAGGAAGTCTCTGGCAGTATGGGGAACTAAACCCCAGGTCTCCTGAATGCCAGTCCAGTGCCTTAACCATAAAACTCCCCTTTCTCTCCGACTGGGTGTTGTGGGTGCTCAGTACTGATCTTTAGGCACCCAAGTTTGAAATTTTTGGCAATTTATTTATATAAAATCATAGCTATTGAAGAAAAGACTGGCTATGGTAGCTCATTGTCTGTATCCTTGCCAGTTCAGGATTGTTCCCTGCCAGTGTTTGTCCAGTCTAACAAGTGACTTTAAACTTCCAAAGCAATGGGGTCTCCATCATTTCCTTTAGGCTATTGTTCCATAGTTCTCACTGGTGAATAACAGAGTGGATAATCACCTCCCCCATGTGCAAATTTGAGTACAGTACTATTGTCACTAATGCATACGGTTTAATATACGAAAAGGAACCATTGGGCCTGATTCTGCTGCCTTTACACACATGGAACATAAGGAGCTAAACTGACAGAATTGGGCCCCTGGTTTTCATGTCTGTCAGCACGTGTTAGGGATTATATCTTTGGTAAGAAGCTGCATGAAAAATATAATCAGCAACACATCTAGAGATGCACAGCTCTCAAAAGATGCCGAGGTTCCACTGCATTCCAGGAGTTTTGACTCTGACCTGACACCTGAATGAGTTTGGTCTGTAAAAATGTGAGAATCTCATGAGAATAGATCTGCTGGCAGAATGGGTCCTGGGTTTTGCAGGGTCCATGCACAGTAAAAGATGAGGGATGCCATACAGGACTCTCCCTCATTGTAACTGAGCCTGTGGCAGCATGACTAGAAAGTGAAATATGGGATGAAGGATTACAACCTTAGGTAGCCTCATTAATAACATGGTCCTAAAACAGGCAATGGTTTCTTTTTCTCATACGACAAGGGATAGTCCTTCTGAGGATTTTGACACTTGTCCTTCCATTCATGACCAGAATCAGAAAGTCCAGAGGGAAAAAGTACAATTTACTAAACTTTCACGAACAAGGTTTAGCTCAATTCTGTGTTAGATCCTAGTGTCTCAGAGCAAGTTCTCCTGTCCCTAACTTTATTTGCCAACTCTGCTGTCATTTGTACCAGCGCAAATCAGCAATCATTGCTTTACACAGGGGACAGGAAATTGTACATTATTCAGAGAGGGTGAAATTCACCCTGTGAGGAAGGCCAGAACAAAGCCTATGCACCACATAAATCCCAATTAGATCCTATTCTGAGGATTTAAATGGGCTGCAAGTTTTGTGCTGACCTCCTGCACCCTAACAGAGGAAAACACTAATGGCTTTTCTCCTCAAAGGGGCCTTTGTGTTTATTTACCATGCTGTGTAGCAATACTTAGATGCAGCTGCCAGTCAGAGGTGGCAAATCATCTTCAGATTTAAAAATCTTTACTCAGAATCTGATATTTTTTCTACCTAGTTTGCTGAAATTATTTAGGAGAGGCACTGTTCCCACCACTACACTAGTTCCTTTCTCATCCTTGTTACCTTCAGAAGACGTTTGAATAACACCGCCGTTAAGTTTTTTCAAATGTTCTCACCATTAATTTCCCCTTTTTATCAAGTATTATTAGCTTACAGGTTACACTACCAAACATACCACAAGACTCAAAGTCATAGTGGATGCACCATATGTGAGATTCAATAAGTCTTCTACAGGTAATACGCTAAAATCTTAATACAAAAGTACTGATATATGATGCCAATCATTCACTCTCTTTTAGATTTCACAAAAAGAAAAGGAGTACTTGTGGCACCTTAGAGACTAACCAATTTATTTGAGCATAAGCTTTCGTGAGCTACAGCTCACTTCATCGGATGCATACTGTGGAAAGTGTAGATCTTTTTATACACACAAAGCATGAAAAAATACCTCCCCTCCACCCCACTCTCCTGCTGGTAATAGCTTATCTAAAGTGATCACTCTCCTTACAATGTGTATGATAATCAATACACATTGTAAGGAGAGTGATCACTTTAGTTAAGCTATTACCAGCAGGAGAATGGGGTGGGGGGAGGTATTTTTTCATGCTTTGTGTGTATAAAAAGATCTTCTACACTTTCCACAGTATGCATCCGATGAAGTGAGCTGTAGCTCACGAAAGCTTATGCTCAAATACATTGGTTAGTCTCTAAGGTGCCACAAGTACTCCTTTTCTTTTTGTGAATACAGACTAACACGGCTGTTACTCTGAAACACATTCTACTGTAGCTAGTAAAAGACATTGGTGCAATACTGGAAGGTGTTAAACATACAGAAAATACTATTAAATTCAGAGAGTTGGTGTATTTATTTATTCTCTTACATTCAGATTTAAACCTACTGTGTCCATTGCAGTAAGCCCTTAACTTCCTTAACACATGAATGTTTAGTAAATGCATCCTTAGCATTTCACCCAGAAGACCTTAAAATGTGGCATCTTTTCTAGAGGATGCGCACTTACACCTCCTGTTGAAGTGAAAAGCAATGCATGTAAGCATACGAGAATGAATCTGGACGTATGATGCAACATCCATTGTAAGAATGTGGCAGGAAAAGCAGGAAAAGGGAAGAGAACAAACCTCCCCCCAAATTAGTATATGAAGAAGATGGAGCACAGCATGCTGTGCCCCGCTGGCTGCAATCTGCTCCATTTTATGTAAACTTCATACAGCATTCGGGCTTCTGCCAAGTTATCAAATCTGCCCTCAGTTGGACAAACTTTGATGCCTCTGGGGTGCTTGTTGGGTTTCATGCTGACAGAGCTGACAGTTCATTGTAGCTCTACTCTTGGCTGGCAGAATTTTTATTTTATGTGAAGTCCATTCATATGGGCTTACAAGGCACATGCAGTCAAGTCATGCATTCTAACTCTGGTGTATCGGGGAAGCTAATAAAGGTCTATTTTCAATATGAAACATTTCATTTCTTTCCCCAAATTTGTTCTCTAGTCAGGATGTGCTAGAAACTTTGAGAAATTGAAAAAAAAACTTTAAAAGCTTTCACCTCCACAGGGCAGCGACTGACATCCCGGATTAAGATATTACAGCATGCTCAACAGTGCTAATGGGTTAGAGAAAAGTTAAAGGCATATTGTAAAGGTTTCTAAACCAAAAATTGACCTACCTTACCAGTGACCTATCAGGAAGATCTCACCTTCAGAATGCCATTACGTTTGTATTCTTCCAACATGTCCATTCTAGAATTTTGAATCCATTCTGCTATTTTGAGATCATCACTCCACTTAAATTCTTGCACTCATTACAACCTAATTAAATGAGGGATTTATATTTCTTCCCACCCTAACCCATCCCCCAATTTAAAGGAAAACGTCTCTGAGCCTGAAGTCTTTTGGAGTAAGTAAATATTAATCTGAAAGCACTGATGTTTCATTCTGGTGGTTAATCACTATATTAGGAAGATTTCTACATGGGTGTTAAGGGATAGATAATGTAGTTCTATTGTTACAAAAAGCAATCCCTATTTTTAAATCTCTGGTAGAAAAAATAATAGTGTGCTGTACAATAGATAACACGTCTCTCTGCCTTGAAAAGCTTAGCGTCTGAGGCCCCGATCCTGCAAACACTTAAGCAGATGGCATAACTTTACTTACTATCAGCACTCCCAATTAATTCACTGCAGGACGAGGGTATAAAACAGTACAATATAAAACAGAACAAAATATAGTAATATTATTATTTGTAGCACAAGCAGTCAGGATGCGGTCAGCACAAGTGATCAAGGGCCCCTTGCGCAGGACATTTACTTCTAGAGAAGACAAAGCACTGGTGAATGCAAGATAGGAACCAATGCTGCACTGGCTGAGGAATGGATTAGCTGACCTGATATGCTGTCTGATCCACCTCTAATTTCTATGAGCCTGTTGAACCGTTTTTTAAAAAAAATATCTTATCCATAAGGCTGTTTATATTCAAATGCACATCGGTAGTCTTTTGGCCTTCTTTCTTCATTTTCTTCTGATCGTATAAGATTATATGACACTAATCCTAAAGCACGTGATCCAGGTTTGATTATATTAAATATGATCTGAATTTTCAAGGGGGCCACAATTTGACCTGCAAATTTTCACACCGAGTCATTTATGCTCGCAGAATATTGAATTTGTTCTGCAGATGATACTCAAATGATGGCTAAGGATTTTTGAAACTGCTTCAGGGATCTGAACACCCATTTATTAGAATTGGGTGTCAAAAGACTTTTGATGCTTTGAAACATCTCAGCTTTTTATTTAATTTCTTTATTTATTTATGTGTTTGGTTATAACCATCTATGTAACATTTTTAGACATAACTGCAGATTCTTCTCTCATTTCCCAGTAAATACAGGGTGGGAACAGATGGTAATATGCAAATTTTATTTCATAATGATTAATTAACTGGTTGTTATGGAAAATGGAGCTAATCACTTTGTAACACCAGTGTTATGTTAATGTAACTCCATTGAAATCAGTGGAGTTACACTGTCATAAAACTTGTATAACAGAGTGGCGAATCAGCCCCACAATCTTCATCTGTTTCCACTAGAACTGATCTGAATATATTACTTGAATCTCATTCTGTCTCTCTCTCTCTCTCTAAGTATATAATATATGTATATACACACAAGCACACTATGGAGGTGCCAGGAATGGCTCCATAACTGAAGCTGAGTGCCATTTTGCCCTTATATCAGAAGTACAGGGAGTTAGGAGTGCTCAGTTTCACAATTCATCAAAAAATTAGTTTTTTAAAAAATTGTATTTGTTAATCGCTTTCTCCTATGTTCGCATCTCCTGAGGCCTTACATCAGTAAATTAGTTTTAAAGTCTGCAATGTTAAGGATTTAATTTTGGATAACAGATTTTTCTTTTTTACTTCCATGACAGTCTGCATGGCGAAGACTGAGTTAGGGGCTCAGGATTTGCCCCAGGGAAATCATTACATAGGGAAAAAAATTCCATTCTACTAATGGAAATTGGGGCATGGATATACCAAAACCATTCAACTCCTGACCTACCCAGCTTAATAGGGGCAGTCTGTGCTCAAGCCCACCCACAGTTTGGAATGACAGAGCTGTGACAGATCAGGACTACAGTGCATGAGCAGTGCTGTATAGAAAACTATCCTGTCCAAACTAACTGTATGGGCCTGATTCTCATTTACACTAAGGCTTTTCAACACTGAGGCCTTAAAGAGTGTATATAAAAAGAGGACTTAGAGTAAATGGGTATCAGACCCTATGTCTGTATGAGTTGCTTTGTCTTAGCCTCTTTGACAATTCTTGCACCATTGAACTCAACAGGAGTTTTGCCACTGACAACGGCAAGAGGCTCAAACCCTAAATTGAAATTGCCAGATGCTGAAGTCTTTCCTTTGAGGACTTGCATAAGAAATTTGGAACCTGAACCTGCTTTTTGCCATTGGATTTAACAGGAACAGGACCTGGGTCTAGTAAAAGAAAGAAAAGACAAGGTACTCAGCGACAGATGTATGGCTTATTGTCCTAAGAAGGCATTTTTGAGAAAACTATCTAAGCCATATATCATGCCTTAAGAAATATGGTTGTAGGTAAGATCTCAAAGTGGTTCCTATATGGAGTTATAAGAGCATTTCTTTTCTTAGCTATTGTAAGAGAGGAATACAAAAGGAGAAAGAAATTAGAAGTAATGCATGTGCAACATACAGAACAAATTAGAAGGCATGACCCTTTGCAGCATGGTAAAACAGGAATCTCTTTATTTTTTTGCTTTTGTTATATTGAATGCACATGGTGAATGTGAGCTTTTATAATGAAATATTGTTGATTCACATTAACACTGTATGATATTGTGACTGAAAAATTCACAATCTTCATTTCTATTTGAGATTTTATCAGGTTCGAGATTTGGCGTATCTTTAAGTCACACAAGTGTTGAATGAAATGAAGAGAATATTTTTTGCCCTATGTTACTAATTATTGAAAAAAAAAGTTCGGTCTGTTGAATGATTATGATCCAATTTTGTTCTTAGTGGGGGGGCAATAGGCTTTAGACTATTATTTTATAGAATATAATGCACATTTGACTAGGTTGTAAATATTAAACAGCAACTGCAGCATGTCAGATGTGACTGGTTCATATTTTGTGTTTAAGAGACGATTTGTCAGGATTGCTTTGCCTATTTACATTTCATGGGCTCTAAATTTCCCTAACTTTCCAAATTCAAAGCTTCACACAGCTAATAGTACTATCCTGGAAACGAGAACAAGACGCTATAGCTGACTCCAACTCTCAACACCTGATCAATGAGAAGACTTCAGTGGACTTTGGGTTGGGCTCTAAACAAGCCGATGACTAACCAAAATCACTTTACTGGTGTTTTGGGAGACCACGACATAGCTGAGTATAGACTTCAGGCCAAAGACAGATGGCACCGTTCATGTTGCTGGCCCAGATTTAGAATCTTTTCACTGCATATGCTGCTGCTTCTGGCTTTTGTAAGCAGGGAAAGAACAGTATTTGTGGCATCTGCTGTGAATGGAGCTATGCCAATTTATACCAATTCAGGATCGATCCCATAGCCTTCAACACACAGTTTCCAATAAGCTACTGCTATTTCATGCTAGTCTGTGAAGTGTCTAAATACCTGGATAGTCTGTGAAATTTAATACCTAATAGTGTATTAAAGTGCATTGGTCACATCCTTTTTGATTATAATTATACTTTGCATCTACACCACATTTTCTTTATCAGAGGAACTTAAACCGCTCTATAAAAATCAATTAATTAACATGCCAGTCTCCTCTTGTGTAATTAAGTATTACTGTAGCCACTTTAAAACTGCTTAAAAGGCAAAGAGAAGTTAAGTGACATGGTCAAGATCCCAGAGCAAGTCGAACAATTGACTCAAGGCCAGAACCCAGGAGTCTGGGATCTCATTGCTCCATTCCAACCACAAGACAATATTCTCTCTATATGCTAAAAAAGAAAAGAAAAGAAAAGAAAAGAAAAGAAAAGAAAAGACCCACCCACACTCCTAAAACTCAAAGTGGAAAAGAATGGATTCTGAGGACCAGCTTCACTTCTGTGCAGAAGAGAAACTGTATTCTGCCATTTTCTTGGCACATCAAGAGGTCTGCTAAAGTACAGTGCCTGGAAATTAGTCTAAATACAGTTAGATTTCTATTTTGTGTCTTGTCCTTATGTAATGATCGCAAAGATACATCTCTGGTCCCTTTCTACTAGATTTTTAATAGGGAAAAATGTTGCAACTGTTGAAAAAAAGAGCAGTAGCTTTTGTGGACAGTCACTAAGAAACATCATCATTTATTCATCTACTTCCATCTCTGAGAAATGTATTAAAGGAGCAGAACAGTGAAAAATAAAGAGGCAAACTAAAGGAGATACTTTCCTTTTTCTTCTCCTTTTATCTGACACATACAAAATGTGATCTGAAGGAGACTTTCTGGGTGAGAGTCATCCCTGTGGAGAAGACCAATTCAAAGCTCCCCGTACCACTTGGGCCCTAAGGTGAAGCTGCGTTCGATGCCCTGGGTAGAGGTGGCACTGGTTATAAATAGAATACAAATGCCTCCATCAGCAAATGCTGTGCTCCTGTGGGGCAATGCGCATCTGGAAAAATCATGGAGCAAGTCCTCAAGGAATCAATTCTGATGCACTTAGAGGAGAGGAAAGTGATCAGGAACAGTCAGCATGGATTCACCAAGGGCAAGTCATGCCTGACTAATCTAATTGCCTTCTATGACGAGATAACTAGCTCTGTGGATGGAGGGAAAGCGGTGGACGTGTTATTCCTTAGCAAAGCTTTTGACACAGTCTCCCACAGTATTCTTGCCAGCAAGTTAAAGAAGTATGGGCTGGATGAATGGACTATAAGGTGGATAGAAAGCTGGCTAGATTGTCGGGCTCAACGGGTAGTGATCAATGGCTCCATATCTAGTTGGCAGCCAGTATCAAGCGGAGTGCTCCAAGGGTCAGTTCTGGGGCTGGTTTTGTTCAATATCTTCATTAATGATCTGGAGAATGGCGTGGATTGCACCCTCAGCAAGTTTGCAGATGACACTAAACTGGGAGGAGAGGTAGATATGCTGGAGGGTAGGGATAAGATACAGAGGGATCTAGACAAATTGGAGGATTGGGCCAAAAGAAATCTGATGAGGTTCAACAAGGACAAGTGCAGAGTCCTGCACTTAGGATGGAAGAATCCCATGCACCGCTACAGACGAGGGACCGAATGGCTAGGCAGCAGTTCTGCAGAAAAGGACTTAAGGGTTACAGTGGACGAGAAACTGGATATGAGTCAACAGTGTGCCCTTGTTGCCAAGAAGGCCAATGGCATTTTGGGATGTATAAGTAGGGGCATTGCCACCAGATCGAGGGACGTGATTGTTCCCCTCTATTCGACATTGGTGAGGCCTCATCTGGAGTACTGTGTCCAGTTTTGGGCCCCACACTACAAGAAGGATGTGGAGAAATTGGAGAGAGTCCAGTGAAGGGCAACAAAGATGATTAGGGGTCTGGAACACATGACTTATGAGGAGAGGCTGAGGGGACTGGGATTATTTAGTCTGCGGAAGAGAAGAATGAGGGGGGATTTGATAGCTGCTTTCAACTACCTGAAAGGAGGTTCCAAAGAGGATGGATCTAGACTGTTCTCAGTGGTAGCAGATGACAGAATGAGGAGCGACTGAAGGAACCGGTTCTTCAGCTTTTGGCAGCTCATCACTTGAGCTAGGCCGTTCTCAGTGGTGGCAGATGACAGAACAAGGAGCAATGGTCTCAAGTGGCAGTGGGGGAGGTTTAGGTTGGATATTAGGAAAAACTTTTTCACTAGGAGGGTGGTGAAGCACTGGAATGCATTACCTAGGGAGGTGGTGGAATCTCCTTCCTTTGATGTTTTTAAGGTCAGGCTTGACAAAGCCCTGGGTGGGATGATTTAGTTGGTGTTGCTCCTGCTTTGAGCAGGGGTTTGGACTAGATGATCTCCTGAGGTCTCTTCCAACCCTGATATTCTATGATTCTGTGATTCTATCTCAAAGCCAAGGATGAAACATGTGAGAGCTGGGACAAAGTATTCCCAGTGAAGGGGATCTGGGTATACAACAATCTTCCTGAGGAGATCAGGTGAATCTAGGATGACCATCTCTAGGAAACATTGCAAGGCCTGCCTCTTTGAGAGAGACTTTCCACCATAAGTGACGCTCACAATGTGACAACCCTTTTACTCCCAAACTCCTACCAACTCCACTCCCACACTAAACCTAGCCCCAAAACAGTTTTGACCCCTCCCTCAAAAAAAAGAGAGATGTGCCAGAGATTCCATGAAGACCACTAGTGATTTTGCTATTGCTAGTGATTTTATGTGGAAGGTGCACAGATGCTATGGTGATGGGCAGCAGTATAAAACCCACAGACAGACAGACAGATAGAAATCAACCAGTATGGGATGGGAGATCTTTGGGAACTAGGTGAGGATGAACAGGGTGGGGCCAAAGGATCTATTAGTATGAACATAGATCCAAATGCCCTTATAGATTGGATGTGAAGGGAATAGAGAATCCTACCCATAAGCTCCTACATCCCCTGCTCAGGGACTGTGTTTTTGTTCTTTGTACAGCACCTAGCAAAATGGGGCCCTGGACCAAGATGGGTGCTCCTGGGTCCTACAATAATACAAATAATAAACAATAAATGATGCCCTAAAAGTGAGACATCTCTGGGGGGTATGCGGGAGAAATTGTGTAATGATGGATTTTATTTATTCATTATTTTATTTATTGCATTTTTGTAATAGGCTACTGAGACAAAGCTTTTCAACTCTGTGGGAATTTGTTATATAAAATACAGTAGTTAATTTATTTCAAGATGTACCAATGAGAACACAGGTACGCAGAGACACTGACATACACAGCCCTCACTTCCAACCACTGTACAACGTGGGTTCTGTTGCCCAGCAACTGTCCAGTCTAACTGAGCTCAGAATTTAGTCAGGGTATTTTTTTCTGTTGTGTACATCACAATATATCTACGTAACAATGAAATATGGACAGATGGCTAAAGAAAGGTAGTGTAAAGAAGAATACACAAAGTATCAGTGATGAGAAAGGGTGGGGTATGCGGGCAGCTGGTAGATCTGGAAGGGGGTACACGGTCAGTTGGTAGATCTGGAAGGGGGTACACGAGCAGCTGGTAAATCCAGAAGGGTGTACGCGATAAAAAGGGTTTGGGAACCTCTGCACTAGGTATCATGGCAGTGGAACTCCCATGGCGTCCTTATCACATACTAGAACTGCTCTCTGCTGGGGAGAGTAATAGAGCAAACACTGCCTCCCCTTCCCTGGGGTACAATGGCCTCCACTGGAGCAAGATGGTGCAGTTTGCACCTCCTCACTTTTATATGTAGCTGCCATTTTAGAAGGGCATTTTCAAAGGCACAAATGGCAGTTAGATAACAAACACCCAAAGGGAGGCAGGCACATAACTACCATTTCAGCCTTCAAAAATCTCCCCTTAAATATATCACTAAAGTAATGAAAAGAAAAAGTCATTTCCAGCCCTGCAGAGTTCTGGCCCACTATCCCAGACTGACTGAAGCCATGTGAGGGCATGATTGTTATTATTATCAACGCATCCTCCTACCATCAGCCCACAGCATCAGATGAGAGTCTTTTTATTTGGCATGAGGAGTTCACAGAGGCCACTCAAGAGTCACATATGGGTTGCAGAACTCAAAGATTCTAGTATTTCAGTACTTTGTGGAATAATATAAGAACTCATGGCCTCACATTGCAATTTGATATATCTAATTCCAAGTGCTCCCAAGGAAGATTTGAAAAAGCTGTTGTAAAACTTGGTAATCATCAGCTACATGTGCATCATATCCTTCGGAGAACAATACATTTACTTGCAGTAGGGAGAAAAGAAAAATAATTTTTAAAAAACCAGTTGGCATTAGATGCTCTTTAATTCTTGGTTTTTTTTTTTCATTCCTGTCCTAAACCCAGGGATCAGCCAAACCTACATGCACTTTTATCTAAGCTGAGTGACCGCATTGTAAACCTATTCTAGTCAACAAACTGTAAATGGTTTGAATTAATTAATTTCCTTTGGAAATCTGTTGTATCCTATATCCTGCTTTAACCCCCTATGAAGAAGGCCCAACATGGAAGTATCAGTTAGCACCATAAGTACAGCTCAGTGACAACTCACTTTGTTGTTAATGAAAAATGGTTACCGCTGCATTCAGAAGCCCATTGATGTTAATGTGTCCAATGATCTTGTGGGCTAACATCTGGTCTGTGTTAGGTGCTAACTCTAATTCTCAGTCAATATTTTCGGACATTGCTGCTGTTGACAGTTTACTGGTCTTACTTGTGTGTGCTACAAAGCTTTGCTGTGATTTAGCTAAATAACATTTATTCTGAAATAATTCATTAGTATTAATTCTACATATTTCATCACAACTGCAGGGCAAGCAAACAAACATGCTATTAATACCTAATGTCAAGTTTGATCCCTATTCAGTGCTCTTAAGTTTTGCCATTTTTGCCAAGTATTTGAGGTCTCAACTCCGCACGATATGTTGTAGCAATAATTTATAAAAGGGAAACATCCCAAAAGCCCTGTAGAAAAACGCAGACACCACAAACATTATGGCTCACACCAGACCAGATTGGGGTAGGAGAGCTGACTATAGCTAGATTTATGTGCCTACCATAGCTTTTTTTTACTTGTCTGATTTCTGACAGCTAGTTATACTATTTTGGAATCTTCCTTCTCAACAATGGCAGCTGATATCCAAAATAAGTGGTGGGGCCGCAATTAGCATATTTCTAGACAGGCAAGCTCACCACCTCTTTTCTCTGCACAATCATAACTGCTCACAATATCAAGGCCTGCAATGCAATTAACACAGATGAGGGTGAGTCCCATGAGCACAAGAGGCAGGGATTTTTCAGCCATTGGTTCATTAGCATAGAACTCAGAACCAAAATGCAATGAAATGCAAAACTCATTGATCTTTCCATCCAAATAAATAAATAAAACCCCTCAGAGAGAAGGGGTTTCATGATGATCATGGTACTCAAAATGATTAGACAGACAGACAGACAGACAGATAGATTTAGTCAAATTTATTGCCTATATTTAAGGAACTTCCCATTACAAGACCTTTATTTCAGTTGCTTATGACTTTGCCAAACTTTAGCCCATGCTCAGTAGAGACATGTCAGATGTTAGCCAGTTGAATTCTGATGCTTCCATCTGCACTGATCATGCTCCAGCTCAGGGCAGCAGCAAGAGCTGAGCCTGTCTTTCCCAGCAGTTGTTGCTCATGGCTGCTGGGCCTGCGTGAGCCAGACACAGAAGTGAAAGCAGGGAAACTCTCTTCTGTGCTCTTAATGTCCCCTTGCTGGCATCCAGGCAGTGTAGAGCAAGAGGAACATCCTGACTTAAATACTGAGGGGACAAGAGCCAGGCATTGGTGGGGAGGGGCAGAGAAAGTAGAGTGGGACTGGGAGTTTGGGGGAGGGAAAACTGGAACTGGGAGCTGGTGAGGAGGTAAGAGAAGACTGGGATGGGTTAGGAAGGAGACTGGGACCTGGGGGGAAAGGAGTGGGGGGGACTAGAAGCCAGTGGGGGAAGAGGGAAAACTGGGACTGAACAAGGGGCTAGAGGAAGACTGGAAGTGGCTGGATAAGGAGAATGGGAGGAGGAGCCTGGTGGTGAGATTAGAATTGGGAGTAGAGGAGGATGGGAAAGATTTTATTTGGATTAGGATGCAAGCAGTGGAGGACAGGTGGCTAGGAAGGCTCAAAAAGGAGATTGGGACAAGGGCTGCAGGGAGACATAGTGGGGAATGGAAGCAGGGGCGAGACTGAGATCTGAGGAGGATCCAAGACAGAAGGTGGGAAAGATTGTGATTGGCTGGACAAGGAGCTTGAGGCAAGAATCATGGGGGAGATGCAGACTGAGTGTCCATTTGGGGAGATTAGAACTGCCTGGCAAGGAGATTGGAGCCTGGATGAAGAGCCCGGGGGTGGAGACTGGGAATGGCTAGGTGAGGAAAATGGGACTGGGACAAAGAAATAACTTTAATTCTGTCATCGCCTAACTTTGGGTACTTGATTTTGTAACTTTAATGCTCTTTTACTGTACTGTTTTGTGTGTTATATAAACACAATTCATTAGAATGCACACTGTGGCTTGTAGCCCTTTGTACAGCCATGATGAGTTCTTAAAGATTCATTTTATAAAAGAAGCATTGGTTGCTATGGAAGCAGTTTCAAAAATCCTTTGTTAGAATTGTGTTTTTTCTGCTAATATAAAAAGCAGTGCCTCTTTTTTACCATATTTATCATGATTGTATCTGGCCATCTTACAAGAAAAGAGAAGCAGGTAGTTCCTTTAAATGCTCTCTCTATTCAGAAACAGAGTGGGGTGCTTGGCATTAATTACTAGTTTGATCTTTATGCAGGTGAGATGGGATTCTGTTTTGTGTTCTTTTAACAAAGAAACAGGCTGTGAATTCTCCTGATCTCTTATTCACGGGGTGGCCATTGAAAAATCTGTCTCCAGCTCTCACTATTCTTACCATGTTGCATTCTTATCCTGTAACCTCCTTTGCTCCTGAGGTGTGAAGTTGTCACAGAAAGTCCTGACTCCTGAATAATATTTGTGATCCATAAAGTCTATTGCTGAGGACAGAATGTGTGGCATACATGCTGGAACATGATCACTGTAGTCATATTCTCAAAACAGGCAAATCAATGACTTGAACCTAAAGTAATCCTTGTAATGCTATATCCCCAATGTGTGTTTGTGTATGAGGCTAGAGAGGAGGGAGACATTCTGTTGAGACTGAGGCCCATGTGGGGAATGGGTAGACTGGAGTTGGAGTGCATATGTGAAAAGCAGATGTGGAGGGTGTTCCTGAGCAGAGCTGAGTATGTGACAGCAGGGGCTTGGGAAAGAAGTCTCTGTAATGACTGTGTTAAGATATTTTAATAAAGAAGTACCTATTGTAAATAAATCCATATGTCTTCTAATCCGTAGTCCCATTCCTCCTTAGGCATCTGGCAATGTGGGGAATTAGAAGCCATAGAATTAATGGTATAGGTCCCTATTATGTTTAATCGGGGGCGGACAGCAATTAATGACTCATTTTAAATGACAGTTTTAATGAGAGTCTTCTTTTAGGAAGACACACTATTAAAAGAGAAAAAAAAAATTCCACATGCCTTTCATCCATAGGAGGCTAAACTAACCAACAAAAGCAACTTTTGGAAAAATAAATATTTAACAGAAGACAACAAAGGAGCCATACATACAAGCTACTTGCCCCAATATATACATATATTACAATCAGCGCTGGCTGAAACTTTCCATTGCAGCCTTTTTCTATAGAAAATTAGGTTTCCAACAATTTTTTGTGTGTGAAAAATGTCTGCTTTTGGTGCAAAACTTTCACTTTTCACTAAAAAAAACAAAACAACCATAACCAAACCTTTGGCAGAAAACCAGACACTTTACAGCCAAAAAATTTCAGCGTTTGATTCTTCAACAAAAATGTTTTTAAAAAATCCTTGGAAAATTTTGATGATTTTTTTATTTTATTGTCAATGGCGTTTTCCACAATTATTTTTTTTCCAGCCAGCTCTAATTACAATATTCATGTTTATGCCAGGTTAAGTAGCTTGTGTGTATGGATTGTAATAATAGTTACACGTACATCTTGTATTGTCTAAATAAAGAAAGGAAGCACAGTTAGTAGGAAAGAATTGTTAAGCAGGTCTTTTTTTAAAAAATTTCATGACTCCTTACGAAGTAAATTGAAGAGACAGTCAAAATTTCATGAAGCTCTGAAATGACCCTTTAGTCACTTTCAGTTTGGCCCAGACTATTTTAAATAAAGTGTTGCCATTTGACTCCCAAACTTTTCTCATTTACAGATCCCATTTCTCCCATACGTCATGATTTATTAAGCTAGGCTTTCACCTACACTACAACAAATACCACCAAGAAAGTTTCTAAATCATGCTGAGTTTTTTATTTGGTACAGTCCACATGGGCATTCACTGACTCTTCATGGCAGGTCTTAGTCTGATTTTTTTTCTTGAAAGGGAGTAGGGAGTTAGTGAGGAAGGGGTGGGAATTAAATACTTTTTGCCCAGTAGTGCAGGGTTCATAACAGTTGTCATTGTGTGCATTCCCATGGAAATGCAAGGGTATGTCTGCACTGCAATGAAAACGCCGCAGCGGGCCCGTGCCAGATGACTCGGGCTCACGGGGCTCAGGCAAAGGAGCTGTTTAATTGTGGTGTAGACGTTTGGTCTCATGCTGCAGCCCAAGCTCCAGGACCCTCCCCCTTGCAGGACCCTAGAGCCTGGGCTCCAGCCCGAGCCCACACATGTACACTGCAACTAAGTAGCCACTTAGCCTGAGTCCCGCATGCCCAAGTCAGCTGGCACGGGCCAGCAGCGGGTGTCTAACTTCAGTGTAGACATACCCCAAGCGTACAGAGCAACTGTAATTTTGGGTCAGTTCCTTCACACTCTGTAATTTACCTAGAAAAGAGCTGCATATTTAATAACCCTTACCAAAACAGGAGTTAATATATGAACATTTGCATTTTATTTGTCTCTTTTATAAGAAACATCTGTATTTGAGAGGATTTAGCATGGATTACAGGTCACAGAGGGGCAGAAAGTTATACAAGCTATTTTCTAATCCTGTTTTTTACCTTCAATAAAAGGAGTGTTATGGATTTCCTCTCCCACCCAGCTGGTTTGCATGTGGGTGGGGCTAGAGCAAGGATAAAAGGGAGTGAAACGTTACATTGTTTTTATAGTTGTGCTCCCAGTAGCTAGCCCTAGGGAAGAGAGGCACTTCAGTAGCTAGAGCGCTAGACATGTAAAAGATTGCTGGATTTAAAGAAATGTGGCCTTGCCTCACTCATTCAGATACCCCAGAGGCTTCAGTAGCCACAAAGTAAATGTGCTACATGCCGCTACAAATCTTCATGTTCACTCTGACTAGTATTTACGTAGCAAAAATGTAGTCCTATGAGATTTCTAAAAAAGAAAAAAAAATTCTAACCTACATAGCGAAGAGAATAAAGGCTAGGATTCTCCTCTGCATCAGAACCCTGCCCGGTACAGGAGATGGAGTAAAGTGTTACAGCTCTCTGATCCTCAGAGCTGCTCTGCGCTGACCACAACCCTGATGCAATTTAGAGTAGTTGCCAGGCTTCTCTAAGCTGCACCCCTACACAGGCTCCCTGTGGGACCCTATGCTACTGGAGAATTAGTGTAACGGAACTCTGCCATAGCCTTCCCTGTTCCCAACCTGCCTTTCTCATTCCCTTGACATGACCGTTTGTCCGAGTGCCCCACATTGACCTCTATGCAATAGAGAGCCTGGCAGGTTGTCTCCATTAGTGTAAACGCAATTGGTTGTAAGTGAAGTGGTACAATAGAAGCAATTTCATTCAAATCTCAGGAATACAGCAGCAGGACCAGTGTCTTGTACTATAAACCGGAACAAGAAAATGTAGGTTTGTTAACAGCTTTAGAGCTCCCTGCCCACCCGGTTTCCATGCCTTTGATGTGGAGCATTCACTGTCTTCTGAGAGGCTAGAAAATTCACCACTACCGTATCACCTCCTTGCAGTTAGCCAGATCTCAGTCTGGGCTTAGCCATCATCTCTTTAAGTCTCTTAAGAGTGTGGAGAACTGAAAACAATTAGAATTTGCCCCTTTTCATGTTTCTGGTGCTTCTCCAAAAATGCAGTTTCCTGCAATATTTTTATAATCATGGCCTGGAGACAGGTGTTAGAGGAGTCCAGATATTTAGGTATCTATTCTTCCCAGGCACACATATTTCCTATTATTGTAAATGGGATTTAAGTGTGTAGGCAGGAAGGGGAAAATAGACTGCTAATGATCTAAGCTGGAGAAAAGGTAATGCAAAGAAGTTAGAAAACAGGTTAGTCGAAGAGAGGAAGGAAATTATTGCCCTGAATTAATCATAAATGATAAGAATGGAAAAGACCATCTGGACTTGGGTTTTCTGCATGGAAGAGGCATTTCATCTCCATTTGTCTCTCAAATGTCGTACCTAATTTACACTTAAAGACCTTTAGTGACAGTGGATCAGCTGCCTCCCTAGGCTGATCATTGGCTACTAATTACCATGACGGCTAAGAAATGTTTTCCTGATGTCTAACCTAACCCGCAGGATGAGCAGCTTCCTCTGCTCAGAAAACACATGGAATGTTATTTATGCAAGTTAAACAACTGTGACAGAGAGAAGAAAAACGTGTAGCACTTACTTTTCCTCCAAGAAAACTCTCAGCTCATACAGCATATTTCCAAATGGCCACGCTTTGCTACATATTCCTGAGACTGCTCTGATACAAATCACAGGCTTTGCTTTCACTTAGGCTCTTGTAAAAAAAAACCCAGAGATTAAAATCAGGCCTGCAATAAAAGAGTTAATGATGTGAGATGTGATGTCATCAAAAGTCCCACATGAGTAAAGCAAAACCATTCATGATTACTCATAATTATGAGTGTAATCCTTTTACTTTTTGGTGGGTGGGAATAAGCTATCATCCTCGAACTACAAGGGCATGCCAACCCCTCATATCCTCCCATCCCCCACGAACCACCAGGCATCCCTCAGAGGGATGTCCTGCAGCCTGAGGTACACAGGAGGTCAGACTAGATGATCACCGTTTTCCCTTCCAGCCTTGGAATCTATGAATCTATGAAGCTGTTGTTCTAGAATTAACAGTATAACGGAGTACCGAATGGATGTGAAATCATGACTTTGGGGGAATGAACACTTTGAGATAAACTATATAATCTCATATGGTCACTACATAGGTAAAAAAGGAAGAGACATTGTTTAGCATAGGATGACATCAGAAAATATATATGGCCTTTAACTCATTGTCAATGTGAACACTTTACCCAAGGAGAAATGACAGATTCACATGAAAGGGGGAGGCGCCATACATAACCTTGTCTGTCTCTTGGGGACAGACATTTCTTCTAGGGAAAGAGATTTCTTTCCTCAAAGAGTTGACAGAGATACGTTTGGAGCAGTGGCGGATTTAGAGTTAGTGGGGTTTTGTGCTCAGCTTCATTTTTGGGACCCCCCCCCTCAGGACCCAGCCAAGAAAAAGAACATTCTCTCTTATCTCCCCCATCCTTGTTTTTCATTCTTTTTTCTTCATCCTCCTCCCATATGATAAGTAATAGGAAGTAAATGAAAATAAAGTAATTGTTTTTGTAGTCTAACTTTTGGAGGGGTGCAGGAGTCAGGTCAGGGGGTGTGGGTGGGGCTGGGTGTGTGTGGGGAGTGCAGGATAGAGGGCAAGGGGCTGGGGGGGTGTAGCGGGCAGTGTGTGCGGGGGGGGGGGGTGGCTCGGGGCTGGGGCTGGTGGTCGCGTCCCTCCCCCACTGCTGCTCCTGTTCGCTGCCAAAGGGAACTGTGGTGGCAGCAGCGTGTGAGAGCTGAGACCCCCTGGCCTGCCGCTCCCTTCCCCTGGTTTGTTCCAGGGCTGCCGGCAGCAGTGCACACCAGGGATTGCACGTGCACTGCCCGGCATCCAGAGGAGCAGGATAGCAGGACAGTCGCGGATGGACGCCCCACCAGGAAACCACTCACGCCTCCCCTACAGCGCACCCCCAGATGGCCCCTCACCTGCCTGCCTCACCTGGCCGCCAGCGCCAGCCAGCAGGAGCCCGGCTCACCGGCTGGGAGAGCACACCGCACACTTAAACGGCTTCCTCCCTGCTCTCCCCCACAGCTTCTGCCCCCGCAGCAGTCCCCCCCGCAGGTGGTGCTGGACAGTGCTGGGCTGTTTGGCCCTGGGGCCCCCCATAGTTCGGGGGCCCCATGCTAGGGCACTGTGTGTTTCATTTTAAATCCGCCTCTGGTTTGGAGCTGTGGGAAAGATTAGACAAGTTCTCACCATACTGTACATGCAACTATAATCACACAGTATTTTGTAACTTTAATTTAGTGGCAGCCTGGTGTGTTCCATGACATTATCTAGACATGTATGGTTTGTCAATTTTTATTTTCCTCTCTATTTCTATTAAACTGCCAATAAAGAACTTTAGTGAAACTCAGTCAGAGGCGCCAACTTCCCCAATTCCTGGGGGCATGCATGACCCTTGCTCTGCCCCTAGGCCCCGTCCCGCCCTTTCCTGCCCTTTCCCCCTGCCTCTTCCTGCCTCTGCTCCTCCCCCCTGTGCCTTCTGCACGCTGCTGAACAGCTGATTGCGGTGAGCAGAAGGCGCTTGGAGAGGGGGGAGGAGCTGATGAGTGGGGCCAGCCGGCAGGCGGGAGGGCTCGAGGGGCAGGGAGAGGAACTGATCCATGGGGCTGCCAGGTGGTGCTGAGCTCCTCCCATTTTTTTCCCATGGGTTCTCCAGCCCTGGAGCATCCACGGAGCCGGCGCCTATGAGCTCAGTTAAAACCTGCCCTGGAATATTTGCTGACTGAGGAGGAACAGAGCCCTGATCTCAGAATAGAGTGGGTAGCTGCCTGAGTAGCTGGAGTCAGGGGTCATATAAGGCCGTGGTGAGAGCCATTGTGTGCACAAACAAGGACATATCACTGTAGGGGTATTAACGATGTGATAATGACACCTTTATTAAAGGATGCAAAATAATGCTTTCCTTTGGAAATATAATTTTCCCTGACATTTCCACGGCTATATCTCTGGGACGATCATTATCTTTTATTCACTTCTGAAATTCATTATTATTGAACCTATTGAGGTTTCCACATTATATTTCTAAATTGTTCTTAGAGGAACGAAGCAGAATACTGCCATTCAGAACAAGTGAGAAGTGATAATTAAAAATAAATACTGCAGTAATTGCAAGGCGATTCAATTAAAGTAACAAAGAGGGAGAATTGTGACTGATCCATATAAAGTCATAGTTTATTGTTACAAATTGGATGTGAATTCAGTCTGGTTGGAAACAGGCAAAAGATCTCAAGGTTGCAGGCACCACATGAAATGAGCTGGGATGATGAATTACCTGCATTGAACCTTCTTTCTTTTTCCAGGAACAGCTAATGATAATGTTATCCCATCTGCAGCAGAGATTTTGCTAAAATTTTATCAGCGGATTTTTTTTCAAACAAGTAATTTTAGGTTGTTGACTTCTGAAAAGAATAGCCATGTAGAATAACCACCCATTCTCAGCCCTGCTAGATACTTTGGGTTGCATATAGAATTATAAAACCCTGGATGTTTCTCATTGTTGATTCAAAATGTATTAGAGCTCTTCATGATTTTATGTGGTGTTTCTTTTGATAGTTAAGTGCCCTATGCCTCTTGAATTTCCTTAACACTGTTTAGTTTCTTTCTGTCCAAGTAACTTGTAATTGTCATAACTACAGCTCAGAAAAAAAATTTCAGACAAAACTTTTGTCCATCAAAAAATGCAGCTTCAGCAACACCAAAATGTTTCAGGGATTTGTGTCAGCTTTGCCAAATTGTGTGTTTGGAAAAAAGCGAAACAAAAAAAAATTCTGAAAAATAAAAATGTTTCATTACATTTTTTTAAAACGTTTAAAATGAAATGTTTTGATTTTGTCAAAAAGAAACTTTTAATTTGACCCCAAACTAATTTTTTTTTAACTTTTCAATTGGCCAAAAATTTCATTTTGGTCGTACCCAATACAACTTTTTTTCTAATTTTCGAAATTGCCAACGAACTGAAAAATCCATTATTCACCTCGCTGTAGCCATAATTCACATACAATGATAAAAAAGAGTCTGTGTGAAAGAGGGAAATAAAATCCCATGAACACAGTGCATTTGATCATATCAGCATTCTTTATACACATTCTATGGGCCCAAGTTTTAGTAAGTTTTAATGGTGGCTAAATTACAAACTGAAATGTCATATACAAGGAATGGCATGGGAAAAAGTGCAGAGAGGCCTGAGTGAGAAACAGAGAAATGGTTGTTCAAGGATGGCATAATTGTGCTACAAAGGGGTAGGGCGGTAATACAACAAGAGACCAATGAAGAAGTATGGAGTAGCAGGTTTTTTTAGGAATTAAAGGAAATTCTTGAGAATGTATTGCTGAATCAATCAACACTGCTGTGAAATGGTGCCAAACAAAGAATTCAAGGAACAATATTTCAGCTATGAAGAATTACTTTCCCTCCCATAAAAGCATTCAACATCTTTTACTGATTAACAGTAAATAACCTCATTGAGTATTAATGCAGCACGATAAAGTGTCCACTATGTTTTCCTGCTTCCTCATCTTTATGAGATCATTACTAATGAGGTTTTAAATAATAATTACTGGAAATCAATTGTCCATAATTGGAGCAAGAATATCACACTTGCACATATAATACCATTTTGGGAAAGGGAACTTTTACCATTTATGTGTTCAGTCGATAAAAGACAGTTTTTATCATGGTACATTTTTTCTCATTAGCTTTTTTTGCGGTCCATTTCCTCTTGCACAGAAGTAAAAAAAAGCTAATGCGATCAAACGCTACCTTCAGAAGAGCTTTTTTACAGAATGATTTGTCAGTCACAATGAACGGAGTATTTCATTCTACTAAGTGGAAGAAATCCTAATTGAGACTTTGCAAGTGAGAATAATCCCTTTGAGAAGAATGATCACCTTAGTGCTGCTGCCAGAATATACTTTAGGCTGGGATTTCAATAGGGTCTGGGGGAGTTATGCTTTCACTGCGAGTTAAGTTCTAGGCTCCCTTAGACACCTTTGACAACAGAAAATGCAAAGGATGCAACAAATCAGAAAAAGGGAGGAAATTCCAAATTTAGACTGCCAGTCCCTCCTTCCTCCACCCCCTCAACACTCTTGAGAGGTGATCTGAACTACTTAAAATTTACTGTGATCTTGTCTTGTCTGTATGATGTGATAATTTACAGGTCTTATACAGTCTTTGCTTTTTAGTGCTTTTCTACAAAGGCTTTTTTGTAAGTCCACGTCTCTATCAGGAAATAGATGTTAGCCTCTCTTTTTAATTATTTTTCTGCTTTACAACAGCATGCATTGTCAATTTACTTAAAATAGCCCTTCCTAAATAATCCACTTCAAAAACCATTGATAATCTTGTTCCTTATCAGCGTTTCCAAAAGTCTTCCCCACAACTGAAATCAGCGTTATGGGTCTGTGGTTTCCCACATCATCCCTTATTCATTACATAAAATCAGGAACTGAATTAGCCATCTGTCCATCCTCCGGGGTCACTGCCATCCTTGGCAAGCTATCAAAACTCGTTGCCAAAGGCTTTCCTATTTCTTCCCTTGTTGCTTCCTCCTCAGACTGAGGGATGTAATTCATCTAGGCCTGGAGCTCTGTCCATTTTTAAGAGTTCTAATTGCCTTTTTATCTGCCCCAGTGCAATGGTCAAGCCTTTTAGCATCTCTTTGCCTCCTGCTCCCAGGAAAATTCCTGTTGTTCATTTTAGAATGTGAAAGGTCTGAAACAAACTGACCTGCAGATGACAGTTCTCATTCTAATTCTGTCCTGCACTCTTCCCCGGCTTCCTCACACATTCAATTTTATTTTAAGAATCATAAAATACTCTCCTGCTTCCATACGTTCTATCTCCCTCTTTCACATATCCCTGTGCATCAAATGCCTCAGTAACTATGTGGGCGAAACCAGACAATCACTATACTCTTGAATGAACTCACACAGAAAAATAATAAAAGACAAGAACACCATATCACCCCTGGGTGAACTCTTATCACTCCATTTCTGATATTTCAATACTTGTCCTCAAAGGAAACCTGCACAACACCTTCAAAAGCCAAGCCTGGGAACGTAAATTCATAACTCTGCTATACACCAAAAACCATGGACATAACAGGGACACTGGTTTTATGGTTCATTACAACAATTTGTAACACACCACACAGCCGGCTACCATTCATTGCCCACTTCTAACTCTTTATGCATAACAATCTAACCCAAAATTGCCCACTTCCTTGCAAGTGACCACCTGCACCATACCATACCCCTTCTGCTTGACAATCTGAACCACCTTGCATTTAGCTCAGGCCTTCTCCTTGCTTCCCCAGGCCTGGAGAAGAGCTCTGTGTAGCTAGAAAGCTTGTACCTTCCACCAGCAGAAGTTGGTCCAACAAAAGATGTTACCTCACCTACATTGTCTCCTTCCTGAAACAGTGTTTCATGTGTTTAGCATGGAGATAACATTTCTTTACAACTCATTTCCTTCCCTTTTACTAAGCCACAGTTAGGGTGACTGCAATGGGGGTTGTGTGTGCTCAGCATCTCACTCCATGTTACCAGAACAATTATCTAGATTTTTTTTTATTTGGGCCAGATACCGAGGGAGTTTTTTCAAAGACACGAATGAGTAGTTGGTCACAGAAATCCCACTGTAAGTCCGTAGGAGTTATGGATCCTCCTGCTATTTGTGCCTTTAAAAATCTTCCCCAATTGTCTCTCTTTTTTTAATATTAGATAGAGATAAACAGAAAACACATTTTTAAATGTCTTTGATTTAAAAGGAAGGACAATTGCTAGATTTTTTAAAACTGAATCTTCCAAAACTAATCCCAAGTGTTAGTCAGCACTAATAATGACAATATAATACATGTATTTAGTGCCCTGCACCATGAAGGATGCTAAAGTACTTAGCAAAGGAGGGGCCAGATCCTCAGCCCAGTCTAAGTCCCCTTTGGACTGCTCCAGCAACACTCCAAGCTACGTTAGAGGGGCAGCTAGGGATTCCTCGTATGGTAGAGGAATCCTCCAATGGCAGAAAGCTAGCATGTTTGGCTCTACCCCTCCTGTTTTCCTGCTCACTCACACACACAAGAATCATGTCAGGAGCAGGATATGGGTGGCATACCTGGAGCACAGAACACCAGTAATCCTAAACCAGCAGAAGGGTTCCCAGGTGACCATTCCAGCCAACTTAAATTGGAGCAGTCTTGTGACTGCTTTAACTTGTGCCAGGGACTGAACCAGCTCCTGTTTGCTCCCAGGATCAGAGGGGTGGAAAGATGGTAGAACACCACCTGTGAGCCCCATCAGGTGTGCTAACCAGAGCACCTTCTATATAAAATCAGTAGCAGTAGAAAAGTTCCTACTGGATTTCATGGAGTCTTGGGCATTTCTCCGTTTTCAGAGTCAAAACTGTACTTCAGGTAGGGCTGTTTTGGTTTTGGTGAGCAGGGGGTTAGGAACTGAAGGAGGTGCCAGTGTTGTCACTGTGAGTATCACTGTGATAGTGGAAAGGCTTTGTGGAACCCACTGTCTTCCTCAGAACGTTTGTACTGAACATCCCTAACAAGTGCTGCTAAATCATTGAGGAATATTTTAAAGATCTGTAGCATCTTTTAAAGATCTGAACACAGAGGATTCAGATTAATGACTAGAGAATTGAGGATAGCTCATTCTAAAATTTATAATGCAAATAATAAAACCTTCCACAGTGCTCACTAAACCTTCTAACTGGGTTTTGTTTCCTTTTTGTCACAGATGTCCCGGCCTGGCTGGTTAATTAATTATTAGTGCTCTAGTTCTGGAGAACTGCCACTTCTGGGTCAGAAAGTATATTTATAATTCTTCTGTCTGACTAAAGTGATGTTCCACAGCCTGTCAGCACAAGTACAAGACTTACACCAATGCTGAGAGTCTGTTGCCAGGATACATTTGCAAGTAATTTTTGCTCGCCTCTGTAATTAGAAAATGGTGGGAAATAACTGCTAGTCGCAGGTAACCCAAGCTACAGCTCACAGGTAGCACAACAGTTACCATGTCAAATGCAATGTCAAAGTGCCAAGTGGAATGTCAAAGTCTATCTTTGAATAAACAACGAGCCTGTGCACTGGTGAGCTCAGGGAGAAGTTTTTCCCTCTGAGGCACAATGCTCTCCATGGTGCCCTCATAAGCCTGTGCTTTACAGGAAAATCTAGCCCTTGCTTGGTAATTGAGATGATATGGAAGAAGAGGATCACTTAACAAGCTGAACACAAGAACTCTGATACCAGAGTAAGGATCTGGATTGTACTGAATGACACTGTAGTTAAAAGTTAGGTGCAAGAGTTGGGGCCAAAGATTTAGTGAATGGAAGCTAAGGGAACTGTGTGTGAATATGATCAAATGAAAGAATGGAGTTAAGGTTTATTGTCCTGTAAGTTAAAAAAGTTACCAAAAACTGATGATGGGATCGATTCACTAAGGAGATGAGCAGGTTTGGTAAAAACAAATAATAATCAGCAAAAATGTTTCCATTTTTCATCAGACTTTTCCAATCAACTCTCATGCTGAGCTCCTCCTACTGTGCTGAGTGCAGGATTGTGCTTGAAGCCACATAAATTCTGCTATTGCCCAAGACTTCTGAGTTAAAACAGAATCTTCAACAGGAGGGAAATGGCAGCCGCAGCACATTTAAGACAAAAGTGATACAGGTCATGAGAAAAGCAAATACAGCTTGAGTGAAGGGTTTAAGGTGAACTCTGTTCTTCTGTGAGTTGAAAAGTGTCACAAAGCCCAAGGTAACAGAGCTGATGACAGAGCTGCAAACGCTGAGATTCAGACAATGACACGAACCGAAGGCATCAAAGGGATACAAAAAGCACAAGACAATCAGTTTGGCTGATCAGTTTGTCTTCAGCCTATAACATGACTCCACTGCTAATCCACTACAACAGACCTCTTTCTAAGGTTCCTGCAAGAACCTGGACAGTTAAGATTATGCTGGAGGACAGTAAGGTGGAAAGCCTGCATTTTGCTTTGCCCAGTACCAGAAACTGCTGGTTCAGATATCTTTAAACCATATGTCCAAATGTGCTGGAGGAACCATTGCTGTCATTACCTGTAACATCACATATAAACTGAGAATCTGGCCAACTGGCAAGACATATGAAATCTTTTTTATCCTTCCTAGTGGCCCCAAAAGCAAAGAGATACAAGACCTTTGCAGCATTACCTGGTGTGCTGTGTCTGGAAATTAAATTCCCATTCTGCTGGCATGAATTAGAGATCACAATTTGGTCTGCCAGTGTAGCATGAAAATGAATTGGAAATTTCTGCATAAACAATCCTTGTTTGCTATAATAGAGAACCCAATAACCTGTGCACGCAAGACAACTGGGTGAGCATTAATCCATAGAATGATCACAAGAGCAGAAAGCAAAAGCAGAAGGTAAACAAAGGATTAAATGGATTTTTTTCTGATATTTATAACAGGATACAAAGTATAAAGACATGAATTATTGAAAGAATCCTGGTATTACAGATTTCTGACATTACAGTGATAAGGTTTTTAATATGTGTTGTTATTTAGAGCCTGATCTCAAGAGGTGCTGAGCATCCAACACTCCTGTTTAAATCAATGGGGGTGTGGATGTACAAAGATGCACAGGAGTTTATCCTTGGTGCCCTAACACATAATCTGAAGGCCAAATTCTGACTCTAGATGCATATATATAGCTCTTAGTGAAACGTGTGTGACCTAGCAACCTACCATCAGCAATGGGACAGCTTCTAAAACGTATGGTCTCCAATGGGTCAGAGCCAAAGGAGCTACCCAGAAGAGGAGGAAGAACCCAGTGAGGTGATATGGAAGTAGATGCCTGAGATCCTAGAACCTGAGGATAACGTTATGAACATGGAGGCCCCCTTGACAGTGCAACCAATGCACTCACCTGTGAAAGGGGAGAGAACAGAGGGAAGGATTCCAGGAAGGTTGCACAGGGCACTGTACTGCATGACATACAGCGAAAGCTGGGTGAGCTGCCCCACTGCTGGGCCAGTTGCACTTCACCACCACCTCTTCCTCTTCTGGTGGTTTTGTGAACCTCAGTCCTGAAAAAGATTTTTGGCCAAAACTATTCAAATAATTTGTGTCAAACTGGCAAACAATTTTGTGTCAGCCAAAACTTTATTTTCCAGTGAATAAACTATTCGTAAAAAAACCAAAAAAGTGCCCAGTTCTACACACCACCTAGCCCCACAGGAGTCCCCTGTGAGCCAGCATAAAGGAGTACATTGGGGTGGGCCCTGGGCTGTGCAGGGGTAAAAGATCACTGCTGTGGTGATGCTCCCATCCTTCTCCCCTGAAGAGGGGATGCATGGAGGAAGAAAAGGTTACTGCAGCTAGCTGGCAAGATAAGGGGCTTCTCTGTGAAAGGGAAGGTATGTGTTTACTTGGAACTACACACTATCTGGAAATTTCTACAGAACAGGGTGACATTTAGTGGCTGAATAATATACTGCAAATCAACACATCATTATCCCTTTTAGCCTGAGCCATTAGCCGATATTTGGGGCTAATGTTAGGAGGAGAAATTGATGATAGAACTCAGTTGTTTCCCTGGTGCAATCTGTTTATTCACAAATAACATCCACAAAGTCTTGTTTCCCTGCACACACTAACAACACACAACAGGATGCAGTTTCCTTGCTCAGAAATCCACGCCTGCTTTCCAACCAGTCCTGTGCCCCAGAGAAACTCTCTTTCTTGGCTTCCTTTTGGGCTATACTCAACAGTTTTTCTCTTACATTCTTCAGGCTTTTGGGTCCTGTCTGCATCTGACACATAAACAACTCCACCAATCAGTGCCCATACTCTATGTTTGCTGTCAGTCCCAGGGAAAGCCCTCTTATTCTCCCTGAGTTAGTTCTTATTCAGGCGTTCCCATGCGGTCCAGTACTTTAGGTGGTAGCTGCTATTGTTTCAGTTATCTCTAAACAAAATGGCATTGAAATGCTCCATCATTTAACCTGAATGAAAGATGGCTAGTATGCCCATCAACTTCAGAGAGGTCTGTGATTACACATAGATCAAAGACGCATTTGCTGGAAGCCACCAACACCCTCTGGCATAACAATTCAGTTAGAACCAGGAGGCCAGTACTCTAAAGTCCACTTCTTCCCTTTTATTCCCTGTGCCCTCCAGCTGTAGGAGCCTTCCCTCCTAATTTGGCATTATATGGTAAGTTTCAGAGTAACAGCCGTGTTAGTCTGTATTTGCAAAAAGAAAAGGAGTACTTGTGGCACCTTAGAGACTAACCAATTTATTTGAGCATAAGCTTTCGTGAGCTACAGCTCACTTCATCGGATGCATACTGTGGAAAGTGTAGAAGATCTTTTTATATACACAGGAGGTTTTTTTCATGCTTTGTGTGTATATAAAAAGATCTTCTACACTTTCCACAGTATGCATCCGATGAAGTGAGCTGTAGCTCACGAAAGCTTATGCTCAAATAAATTGGTTAGTCTCTAAGGTGCCACAAGTACTCCTTTTCATTATATGGTAAGTATTTCAGGAGTGGAGCTGGCAGCAGCTTTTGGTTGAAGGTCTCTTCCTGCTCTGGCCCCATGTAGTGTCCGTACACCTTATCCCAGACCTATTCCACCACCTTCCCCTGGTCATACTTTGGAATCTACTGCTGGGGTCACTTGCCTGGTGGATGACTGGTATGTTCCACAGTTTTAGTCTAAATGGTTACCTAGCCTACCCAGGATTACCTTGTACAATGTACCACAATATACATCAGCCACAAGGTGGTAAAAGTGCTGTCAGTTCAATGCCTGTTTTATGGTAATGAAAGATTAACAGGGAGAAGGAGGTTGGAAGGAGGGAATTTATGAACAAAATTGCAGCAAAAATCAAAGAAGTCCTAGTGAGGCCCCTAGCCTCCTTCTGACTGCTCAGCATGAGATTTCAGATGCAAGGACATTTTCAACTAACAAAAAGAAGAAATGTTTGCATTAATTATTCACCCATCTCTAGGGTTTCCATGCACTCAGCACTACCAAACTTCCCATGTAAATTATTTAACACTTTATACTTCATCATAGATACTGCTCGAAGAGCAATGCATGGAATTCAGAATAATATAGTCCCCAGACCTTGATACCAAGCTGACAGCCCCAAGTACCTGATGGTTCCCAGCCACTGTTACGAACACCAAAAAAATAATAATAACAATAATACCCTGTCCTTATTAAAGCATTTTAATCCATAGCTCCATGGGTCAAAATGGGAGGTGGGGGGAAGAAGTGGCAATGCTCAGCTCAAGCCCCACTCTAAATCCCAGGGTTCCATACAGTGCCAGCATTCCCCAGTCAACAGACACATTTCCTCAGGACAGTCTATATATTTTATGTGTTCAGAGATGTAAAATTCCACGTCAGAAAGATAACTAGTTTACGTAGAAGGTTCCAGTTTATTTTCCTACCACTTCAGCAGACAGAACTGTGTTTCTAACTCATGCCAGCAATATGAGAAGTTAATACCAGTCACAGCACACCAGTTAATGCTGTTGTAGTCTGTGATGGGGTGTACTTACCCCTGTCCCTGGCTGGGCATGCTCCAAATGGAAGCAGACTATAAAAGAGGGTAGCTCAGCTCAGTCTGGGCAGATCGGAGAGGAGAGAGGACATTGTTGCAGGCTCCTTCCCAGAAGCTGTTGAAGCCCCAGACCACAGAGGCCAGACATGCCGAGACCCAAGTGAATACCCGGTTGTCCACTGAAGCCTACGAGAAGGAGTTACTGGGAACTTTGCCTGCCAAGTACTTTATAAGAACATAAGAATGGCCCTACTGGGTCATACCAAAGGTCCATCTAGCCCAGTATCCTGTCTTCCGACAGTAGCCAGTGCCAGGTGTCCCAGAGGGAATGAACAGAACAGATAATCATCAAGTGATCCATCCCCGTTGCTCATTCCCAGCTTCTGGCAAACAGAGGCTAGGGACACCATTCCTGGCCATCCTGGCTAATAGCCATTTATGGACCTATTCTCCATGAATTTATTTCGTTCTTTTTTGAATCCTTATATAGTCTTGGCCTTCACAACATCCTCTGGCAAGGAGTTCCACAGGTTAACTGTGTGTTGTGTGAAGAAATACTCCCTTTTATTTGTTTTAAACCTGCTGCCTAGTAAAGAGATTCAGAGAATCAGAGGACCTGCAGACTACAGAGCAGGAAGACAAGGTAGGAAGTAGCCCAGGAGAACCAGATATTGATCCGGTTGTGGTACTGGGAACAGAGTCAATGTGTTTCGATGGGATCCCCACTGACCCAGAGGAAGGACCACTCACCACTGATAGGTCTCTGGGCTGGGACCTGGTGGAGTAGGGAAGGCCCAGGTCTCCCTACCCCTGCTGCCAATTCACCCCTGGGTGGCGGCCCACTGCCCTTTGGCTACAAGGGCTGAGCATGTGACTGAATTCCTCCAGTCAGGAACAGTGAGACCTTGGATGGGAAGGGCTTCCCTAAACAGAATGGTGGTCCTTTTGACTGACCGCTAGGCCATACTGCTCTGTGCTGATAGGCAGTGCGACAGGCTGTACTTACCCCCCAATGTGGTCTTGTACCTCTTTGCTTTGTGGGCCACCAGGGAGGATATATATCATTTCATGCACCTTTTCAATGGGCCAGGTTGTCAGCTCGACTGTTACAGATAATGACAGCAATGGTTTCCTCCAGCACATTTGGACATATGGCTTATAGACATCTGAACCAGCAGTTTCTGCTACTGGGTAAAGCAAAATGCTGCATTGGCCTTCCAGCTTACTGTTCTCCATAATAATCAGAAATGTGCAGGTACTTGCAATATCATTGTAAAAAGTTCTGCCATGGTGGTGCATCTGTGTGACAAGGTGAAGACAAATTAATCATGGAAACTGTTCCCTTTGTGCTTTTTTAATTCTTGTAATTGTCTGACTCTCACTCTTTGCAGCTTTGTCATCAGCTGTGTTATCTGAGGAGCTGTGACACTTTTCAACCCACGAGAGAACAGAGTTCACCTTAAGCTCTTCACTCAATCTGTGTGTACTTTTCTCATGACTGGTATCACTTTAATATCTTTTGCCATAGAATCATAGATCTGGAAGGGACCTCGAGAAGTCATCTAGTCCAGTCCCCTGCACTCAAGGCAGGACTAAGTATTATCTAAACCATCCCTGACAGGTGTTTGTCCAACCTGCTCTTAAAAATCCCCAATGATGGAGATTCCACAACCTCCCTAGGCAATTTATTCCAGTGTTTAGCCCCCCTGACAGTTAGGAAGTTTTTCCAAATGTCCAACCTAAGCCTCCCTTGCTGCAATTTAAGCCCATTGCTTCTTGTCCTATCCTCAGAGGTTAAGAAGAATATTTTTCTCCCTCCTCCTTATAACAACCTTTTATGTACTTGAAAACTGTTATTATGTCCCCTCTCAGTCTTCTCTTCTCCAAACTAAACAAACCCAATTTTTTCACAATCTTCCGCCACAAGTCATGTTTTCGAGACCTTTAATCGTTTTTGTTGCTCTTCTCTGGAACTTCTCCAAATTGTCCACATCTTTCCTGAAAGGTGGCACCCAGAACTGGACAAAATATTCCAGTTGAGGCCTAATCAGCGTGGAGTAGAGCAGAAGAATTACTTCTCGTGTTTTGCTTACAATACTCCTGATAATACATCCCAGCATGATGTTTGGTTTTTTTGCAACAGCGTTACACTGTTGACTCATATTTAGCTTGTGATCCACTATGATCCCCAGATCTCTTTCCACAGTACTCCTTCCTAGACCATTTTCCATTTTGTATGTGTGCAACTGATTGTTCCTTCCTAAGTGGAGTTCTTTGCATTTGTCCTTTTTGAATTTCATCCTATTTGCTTCAGACCATTTCTTCAGTTTATCCAGATCATTTTGAATTTTAATCCGATCCTCCAAAGCACTTGCAACCCCTTCCAGCTTGGTATTGTCTGCAAACTTTATAAGTGTGCTCTCTATGTCATTATCTAAATCATTGATGAAGATATTGATCAGAACCGGATCCAGAACCAATCCCTGTGGGACCCCACCCGTTATGCCCTTCCAGCATGACTGTGAACCACTGATAACTACTCTCTGGGAATGATTTTCCAACCAGTTATGCAGCCAACTTATAGTAGCTGCATCTAGGTTGTATTTCCCTGGTTTGTGTATGAGAAGATCATGCGAGACAATATCAAAAGTCTTACTAAAGTTAAGATATACTATATCTACCGCTTCCCCCCTATCCACAAGGCTTGTTACCCTGTCAAAGAAAGCTATCAGGTTGGTGTGACATGATTTGTTCTTGACAAATCTTTGCTGACTGTTATTTATCACCTTATTATCTTCTAGGTGTTTGCAAATTGCTTAATTATTTGCTCCATTATCTTTCCGGGTACAGAAGTTAAGCTGACTGCTCTGTAATTACCCAGGTTGTCCTTATTTCCCTTTTTATAGATGGGCACTATATTTGCCCTTTTCCAGTCTTCTGGAATGTCTCCTGTCTTCCATGACTTTTCAAAGATAATTGCTAATGGCTCAGATATCTCTTCAGTCAGCTCCTTGAGTATTCTAGGATGCATTTCATCAGGCCCTGGTGATTTGAAGATATCTAATTTGTCTAAATAATGTTTGACTTGTTCTTTCCCTATTTTAGACTCTGATCCTACCTCATTTTCACTGGCATTACTAAACGTCCAATCACCACCAACTTTCTTGGTGAAAACCAAAACAAAGAAGTCATTAAGCACCTCTTCCATTTCCACATTTTCTGTTATTGTCTTTGCCCCCTCATTGAGTAAAGGGCCTACTCTGTCATTGGTCTTCCTCTTGCTTCTAATGTATTTGTAGAATGTTTTATTTTTTCTTATGTCCTTAGCTAGTTTAATCTCATTTTGTGCCTTGGTTTTTCTAATTTTGTCCCTACATAATTTATGTTGTGTTATTTGTTTATATTCATCCTTATATTCATCAGCTGCAGTTTTCAGTTAATCAAATGATCCCTTTCATTGGGAGACTATTCCATAATTAATATCTCCCCCTTTACCCTGCTGCCTCCTGCTAATCATCTCCATCTTTGTTCCCTCTCCCTCCTCTTCCCATTTGCTATTTCCTCCTTGCCTAAGTGTTCCCAATATCCACACTTCTATGTCCCTCCAATCTCTTATCTTCACTTATCCTCCCACAACCACCAATATTCAAATAAAAATATTTTCATAGTTTATGCATCCATTTTATTCTTGTATATACATGGAATATGTGACTATATCTCAGTACACACACACACACATACATATATCCTTAAGATATGAACAGGTCTTTGATCTACATGATCATGTATGTGCAACCCTTGGCTTCTGCTCTCCTTTCCTCACACTTCCTACCACTCATTGCATTTTCCTTTTCTGAATTTCATTCCATCACTTTCCCAGTCATACTACCATGTAGCAGAAATTGTTTGACACTTTCAGAGGTTAACCTTGATGATTCCATGATACCGGAGACTGTAAATATACTGTTAGCTACTGGACAGCTCTGTTTTGCTTAGCCAAGAAATCTGAAAATCCTGAGTAGAAGAGAGTCATCACTCCCTGAATAATGAATTAAATTGATAAGCATGTCAGTTGTGGTTATTCTGTATGTCAATTCATGTGTTATATTTTAAGCCCCAGATAGTTGCAATGTTTGCATGCTCTTCTTTCTTTCCACTGCCTCATTGCCAATATGGTAAGGCCATTGTTACTGCAAGAACGGCAGACTACATATGTTTCCACCCAAAGAAGAAAACAGAATAAAGGAATCTACAGAGAATTTGAACTGCTAAACACTTGAATATGCCATCTATGGTTTTGATAAGGAAATTAATGTTCAAGTGACTTTTGAGAAGTAAACAACCTGCCTTCTAAGTTAGAAATCTGCACAACCTGTTATTCATGCCAGTTTGACACCTAATGAAAATTTTCAAAAATTAACTCAATACTTTTACACCTACAGATCGCAAACTAACATCCAGCTAGGTACGTCCCTCGGCCCGCGCCGCTTCCCGCAGCCCGCATTGGCCTGCAGCGGTGAACCACAGCCAGTGGGAGCCACAATCGTCCAAACCTGCGGACACGGCAGGTAAACTAACTGGCCCGGCCCACCAGGGGCTTTCCCTGAACAAGCGGCGTCTCAAGTTTGGGAAACACTGATTTAGTCCATGAGCGATTTTTTTTGCCTACCATTTCCCAGAGTTCATCTAATAAATATATTGTTTGTACCTTGCTATTCACTTTCTTCTTACTATGTTTCATCCATCTCCCTCATGCGTATAATACTGAATGACCTTTTAAATTTCTCTTTTCAAGAATATCAGACACTGTCTTCCTCTCCAAGAACCATAAACTGTCTTCGTGAGAAGGCTTTATTTGGAAGGCAAACAAATAAAGATTTGCCTTTTTCAATTCACCTTCCTAATCTTCAACTAATTTGAGACATTTTCTACTTCAAACATGTAATAATTAGTTTTCAGATTAAAAAAAAAACCCAAGTTTTAGGCAAACAAGAACAAACAGAAAGATAGAAAACGGTAAAGATTGGGATGAAAACTCATACGTACTTCGTTTGAATTGTTCGAGAAAATAAAACACAGTAATCTTACAAAGTCAATCAACTCGGTGACGTTCTGGAAACAATTCCTAAGAAAAGCAAAAGTTTTGTTTCCATAAATAGCATGTATGAATAATTTGGAATCAAGCTTTAGCTTCATAATAATTTTAATCTGATTCAGAGATACAGAAATAATTACACTGGATCTCCTCCTCCCCCCAAACCCCCGAATTCCATTTACTAGTGGATGAACTGAGTCCTGCATATGCTATAGAAATGCACCAACATATTGACTATTTATAACAACAGTAATAATAAACATTTACATATATGTAATTATTCTATAAATCAAAATATATTACCATGGAAAATATATCTAAAGATAATGAGATTTCTGAACAATTGCCACTGAGTACTGCTTCCAGAACTAATTTATGAAAGGGAGCGAATGTGTTTACTAATGAAAGCAGTGGCCTGGAAGTGACAACTCTTAGGTTCAAATCCCAGCTCTGGTACTGACACACAATGTGATCTTCTGCAAGTCACTTAGCCAGCTTTTCCATCTATAAAGTAGAGATAGTAATACTTTCTTCAAAGAGGTGTTGTGAGGATGTTTGTAAAGTGCTTTGCAATGCCAGGAAGAAAGGCTCTGTATAAGGGTAAAGTATTAATAATTGATTATTACTGTGATTGTACATAGCCAAGATGCCTGCTGATTTCCATAGGATATACCATACTCAAATCATCCACTATTGAACATAATTTAATTGTTATGTGTAACAATGCTAAAATATGAATCCCATGCATATTTCAAAGCATATGAATAAGAAAAGTAGGAAAAAAAAAAGGAGTTGATTGTCCCTGCCATCAAAGTATATCCTTTGCACATTCCTGGCACTACATCAAGGTTAAGTTAAATGCAGCACTTGAAGGCAGTTGCATGTGGTAGAGTGTACAACCAGGCTCATTAGCCAATGGTGAGTCTTATGCAAAAGTCTTTAATGTGGTACAATGGCATTTTTCAGCCTTCTTTTAAAAGGGAAAAAGTTAATAATGTGAAAGTTTTATTACTTTTTTTTTCTTTTAAAGAAGTCCCTTTCTGTAGTGAACTATTGTGGCTAGTTAGAGCGAAAGCTCAGGGATTTCCTTCACTCTAGGAATGACTGTAATTATACAAGGGGCAGGGACCACGGTAGTAAACTGGCAACACACCAGCATCTGAACCTCTGAGACAGGAGGTGGAGAGGTGTTAGCAGTCCTTAAAGCATAAACATATGGTAAATCCATTATTTAAACTACAAAGACTAGAACCTTGCTAATGAACCTATTTACTGGGTTAAATAAATACTAAAAGTGTTTTAAAAAGGCTAGCTGTGTGACTTTTCAAAATCAAACATTTTTCACTTGTCAGAATTTGGTGTTTGGCATCTGTGAAACGTGATGGCCTTTCCAAGCCCATGAACACATGCACCCACACACTGTCTGTGTCCTCACCACCACATGAAAATACAAAGCCTTTATAAGTTATGTGAATTGGCTAAGGTAGCATTTACACTGGCAATGCTTGGGCTTCCACAGTCTGCACAAGTGGCACCAACAGTGGATATGTAGACAGGAGGACTTATGCATTTTTACCACCTTGTTGTCTAACCTGGTGGTGAATTATGTGTCTGATTTTACTTAGTGTAGACAAGACCTAAGAGTAGAAGTAAGAAGGGACGATTTGTTCATGTACAAATCTCTTCCTAATGCCCACAAAAGAGCCCTGCACTGTTAGCTGTAGCAGCAGCTTTAATGCACATTTTCACACCAGCCTTAGTTTTAAGGTGTAAAGGGCACCAAAGTTCCTCAGAGCTGTGTTTTATAGAAATAAAACTAAACTGATTATTAGGGGAATGAGATGGCTAGCAATACTCTTTAAAACCTCTATTAGTGGTTTCATTGCTTTACTATAGCAATTAGATCAGGTTCATCCAAAGCTGACTGAAGCTGACGGAATGATTTCTCATTTAATTCAAACGGGTTTAGGGTCAGGCCTATGGAGATACACAGTTGAGAGAGAAAGGTTTAGTGACTCAAGACTCAGGTACTTTTCAGTTCTAAGCACATTCACTGTCTCTTTGGCCTCAGGTAAGTCACTTTTTTTCCCCTCTGCCTCCATTTTCTCATCCGTGAAATGTAATCACGGCCTACTTCACATAAATGATATGTTAGTAATCTGCTCTGAAAATGAAATACATACTAGAAATTCATATTGTGCTAATATTAAGTAAAACATACACTTGCAAGAAAAGAGGAAAGCTCATGTTTATATTACTGTGGTCGTGGAAGCTGAATGGATGTTGGTCATCGGCTTGACAGAAGTCAGTCTTAATAGAGGTATTACCAAATGCAAGTTAGCATTTCTCATAAGAACATAAGAATGGCCATACTGGGTCAGACCAATTGTCTATCTAGCCCACTATCCTGTCTTTCAAAAGTGGCTTTTACACTTTACTTGCCAGAGATTATGGTCCTTTCTATTTTCCTCAGTAGGATTTGATTTCCAATTTTTAAAGATGTCTTCTTGTCTCTAACTGCCTCTTTTACTCTGTAGTGGCATTTTTTTTTGTCCTCTTACTTTTATTCGCTATTAAATAATTTATTAATTATTATTATTAATTATTATTTGATATACATATAGTTTGAGCCTCTATTATGGTGTTTTTTTAAATGTTTCCATGCAGCTTGCAGGCATTTCACTCATGTGACTGCTCCTTTTAATTTCCATTTAACTAGACTCCTCATTGTTGAAGTTAAATGCTACTGTGATGGGTAGCTGCATTCATCTCTTGGACCAGATCCTGTGCGTCACTTAGGACTAAATCAAGAATTGTTTCTCCCTTGTGGGTTCCAGAACTAGCTGCTCCAAATACAGTCATTAATGGTGTCTAGAAATTTCATCTCTGCATCCCATCCTGAGATGACGTGTTCCCAGTCAATATGGGCATAGTTGAAATCTCCCATTACTATTAGGTTTTCCATTTTTCTAGCTTCTCTAATCTCCCTGAGCTTTTCACAATCACTGTCGCCATCCTGGTCAGGTCCAGAAATCTGGGTGATCCATCAGTTTGACTCGTCTTTACTACCCCTCTATCAACAGCAAACATACAGACAAACATTAACTATGGTTCCTATGCTAGAGTAAGATCACTTGTGCAGACCCCCATGCCCATGAGGAATCACACTGCAATCCAGTGTGAAGTCCATAGTAGGGAAGTGAGGCCTACAAGCAATTTTAAAATATTAAACATAACTATATTTAAATCATGCATTGCATAATTGTGGATGACCTCTTGCAGAAGAGATAAAGCATTTTCTTTGAATTGTTCAGAGTCATAATTTCCATTGTTTTGAAAGAGTTTCAGTTTGCTAAAAAAAACAAGGGGGGAATGAATGCGATTTTCAGTAAAAACCAATGGTTACATGATTTAATATATAAATATGTTTATACAACCCTCTGGGATAAGTTCACACTAGCAACAAATGGTTAATATTCACATACAGAGGGGAAATTATTTATTTCCACTCTAGAAAAAAGCATTTTGCTGTAGAAAACGGATTGTATGGATTTTTTATTAAAAGGGTCATTGATCAAGTATTTGCCATTATTTGTGTCATACTTTTATTCACCCAGGGGTAAAGCAGCTTTCTAATGTAGGATGACAATGTAGGTGCTGCAGTGAACACAAAGGAAACAGCTGAAGATAAAAGCTCAAGCAGCTGTATGAAATCATGCTATTCTGAGATTGTTCCAGTAACACCCCCCCTCACCCCCGCCAGACACACACATACACCCAATGTGTGGTACAGACACCACAGATGGCTTAGGCTAAAAGTTTTTCTAACTTTAATAAGTGGCAGTACCCATAAGAAGATTTTACCATACTGAAATAGCATTTTTCAGGCAAGAGTTTGAAAACTGAGGACCCAATCACCCTTCCCAGGAACAGAGACAAAAAGGAGCTCAGGAAGGGTGTTTCCGATAGGTTTTCCTTGTGAAATTCTCCTCACATTTTTCATCAGCATGAAATTTGACTCCTTTCTCCCCACTGCCACAGAACAGACCTCGCAATTAATTCACCAACAATGACTTAGTACCTCCCAAGACCTTCCTCTCACTTCCCGGCAGCATGACTCTCAGAACCAGCAGCTGCTCCTGGGTGTTTCCCTTTAGAAGGTCTCCACACTACAGAAGCCAAGCCATGGAATAGCAATACAGTGCAATGCACTTTGCATAGGACTTTGGGGGAACTAAATGAACATTAATGTAGAGTTAAATCTATTCCATCTGCATAGAGCCCAAGCATTTCAGTGCAAAACAGAGTACAGAGGAGCTGGAAAGGTGAAAACCACCCCACAACACAAGGCTAGCAGGCTGAAACTGCCCTCACTGCCTTCTTTGTCAGCATTTGTGGAACCAGAAGAGATATTCTTTTAGTAGCAAGTAAGGGATGTGAGGGCTTCCCTGTTCAGCCAGGGTATTCTCCATGCCTCCACACATCCCATTGGTGCAAAGGGTCTGATGTGGACATACTGACCATTAGTGAATTTCTCCTACAGTGGGGTATGATGCACATAATCTAGTCCCAGTGCCTTGCTGTAAGGCGCTCCCAGTAATTGGAGACACCATATGCAACAGAGTAAATGAATTTCTGGCTAGCATTCAACTACCTAATGCAGAAGGTATTTCTTTCATTTCTTCTAAAATTGTTTTTACAAGCATTTCCTTGTCAGATACCACAGCCTCTTTAACTGCAGTTTTCACACAAAAAAACCCCCAAACCCATCTATTTGAATTTCATGGATGACAAGTCAGCAATAACATGTCAGCCAGAAAAATTTAAATGAATGTTTTCTGGGGAAGGAAAAATGTGATTTATAATATAATCCCTTATGCAAGTTGTTGTTTTAAACAAGTTCATATTTTTCCGAAATAAATACAGTAATACTCAGAACTCTCATACAGGTCTTTGCATATTCTAAATACTTACAAATTTTCTCTCCTCCCCCAAAAGACCTAGACTAATAAATATCATAAGAACATAAGAATGGCCATACTAGGTCAGACCAAAGGTCCATCCAGCCCAGTATCCTGTCTACACACAGTGGCCAATGCCAGGTGCCCCAGAGGAAGTGAAGCTAACAGGTAGTGATCAAGTGATCTCTCTCCTGCCATCCATCTCCACCCTCTGACAAACAGAGGCTAGGGAACCATTCCTTACCCATCCTGGATAATAGCCATTAATGGACTAACCTCCATGAATTTATCCAGTTCTCTTTTAAATCCTGTTATAGTCCTAGCCTTCACAACCTCCTCAGGCAAGGAGTTCCACAGGTTGACTGTGCGCTGTGTGAAGAAGAACTTCCTTTTATTTGTTTTAAACCAGCTGCCCGTTAATTTCATTTGGTGGCCCCTAGTTCTTATACTATGGCAACAAGTAAACAACTTTTCCATATTCACTTTCTCCACACCACTCATGATTTTATAGACCTCTATCATATCCCCCCTTAGTCTCCTCTTTTCCAGGCTGAAAAGTCCTAGCCTCTTTAATCTCTCCTCATACGGGACCCGTTCCAAACCCCTAATCATTTTAGTTGCCCTTTTCTGAACCTTTTCTAATGCCAGTATATCTTTTTTGAGCTGAGGGGACCACATCTGTACACAGTAGTCAAGATGTGGGCATACCATGCGTTTATATAAGGGCAATAAGATATTCTCCATCTTATTCTCTGTCCCTTTTTTAATGATTCCTAACATCCCATTTGCTTTTTTGACTGCCACTGCACACTGCATGGACGTCTTCAGAGAACTATCCACGATGACTCCAAGATCTTTCTCCTGATTAGTTGTCTCTAAATTAGCCCCCATTAAATTGTATGTATAGTTGGGGTTATTTTTTCCAATGTGCATTACTTTACATTTATTCACATTAAATTTCATTTGCCATTTTGTTGCCCAATCACTTAGTTTTGTGAGATCTTTTTGAAGTTCTTCACAGTCTGCTTTGGTCTTAACTATCTTGAGCAGTTTAGTATCACCTGAAAACTTTGCCACCTCACTGTTTACCCCTTTCTCCAGATCATTTATGAATAAGTTGAATAGGATTGGTCCCAGGACTGACCCTTGGGGAACACCACTAGTTACCCCCCTCCATTCTGAAAATTTACCATTTATTCCTATCCTATCCTTTGTTCCCTGTCTTTTAACCAGTTCTCAATCCATGAAAGGATCTTCCCTCTTATCCCATGACAACTTAATTTATGTAAGAGCCTTTGGTGAAGGACCTTGTCAAAGGCTTTCTGGAAATCTAAGTACACCATGTCCACTGGATCCCCCTTGTCCATATGTTTGTTGACTCCCTCAAAGAACTCTAATAGATTAGTAAGACATGATCTCCCTTTACAGAAGCCATGTTGACTTTTGTGCAACAATTTATGTTCTTCTATGTGTCTGACAATTTTATTCTTTACTATTGTTTCAACTAATTTGCCCAGTACTGATGTTAGACTTACCGGTCTGTAATTGCCAGGATAACCTCTCGAGCCCTTCTTAAAGAAACTTAATCAACTGTAGATAATTCTTTGAAGTAAGGCACCTCAGTAGCTAATGGAACAGAAATATTCCTTCATTTTGAGCTGAAGCAAGAAAATTCACATACTGCAGAAGATTAAATTAAGTTAAGTATTTCTGATGGTTTTATGTTAGGTTTGTTTTTGCTTTCTTACTCTAAACAGCCTAAAGCAGTGGTGGGCAACCTGAGGCCTGCGGGCCACACATGGCCCGTCAGAGTAATCCGCTGGCGGGCTGCAAGGCAGTGTTTACATTGGCCATCCACAGGCATGGCTGCCCGCAGCTCCCAGGTGCCACAGTTCGCTGTTCCCTGCCAATGAGAGCTACGGGAAGTGGCGCGGGCCGCAGGGAGGTGCTGACCGCTGCTTCTCGCAGCTCCCTTTGGCCGGGAACAGCAAACCATGGCCACTGGGAACAGCGGGCGGCCGTGCCTGCAGACAGTCAATTTAAACTCTGTCTCGTGGCCCGCCAGCGGATTACCCTGATGGGCTGCATGTGGCCCACGGGCCGCAGGTTGCCCACCACTGATCTAAAGACTGATCACCAACAAAACCTATAGTTAGATTCCTTCCCTTCCTCTCAGCCACAGTCACATTCACCAAATCATGATCAAAAGAACTGTTCCATGTACAGTAGAACCTCAGAGTTGCAAACACCTTGGGAATGAAGGTTGTTCGTAACTCTGAAATGTTTGTAACTCTGAACAAAGCATTATGATTGTTCTTTCAAAAGTTTACAACTTAACATTGACTTAATACAGCTTTGAAACTTTACTATTAAGAAGAAAAATGCTCCTTTTAATCATCTTAATTTAAATGAAACAAGCACAGAAACAGTTTCCTTACCTTGTCAAATCTTTTTTATTTTAGTTTTCCCTTTTTTTTTTAGTAGTTTACATTTAACACAGTACTGTACTGTATTTGCTTTTCTTTTTTGTCTCTGCTGCTGCCTGATTGCATACCTCCGGTTCCAAATGTGGTGTGTGGTTGACTGGTCAGTTTGTAACTCTGGTGTTCATAACTCTGAGGTTCTACTGTAGTAAACTGCCTAATCAACTCATTATACCTTCACACACACCCAGACCTAAGCACCATCCACTGTAAAGGGCTGTCTTGCTCTTTAGCCAGTAAAAATCAACAGAATGAAAAAGGGTCTTCCTGGAACAAAGGACACAAACCCAGAACCAGGGAGGGTGCCCAAACCAGGAGGGTGCCTTGAAGGAGCTTGAGTCCATCACTCAAACAGAAGCCCTCTAAGCTCTGAGAGATATATGAAATCAACCCCTGCTTCTCATACATGGTGGCACGAACATCTAGCTGCAGGATATCTAAGATCATACCACTCTCCCTAAATAATTCTGAAGTCCCCTCCACTTGATACCAACAATCTCATCAGTTACCTTCTTGTTTCTGACCTCATTTTCTTGGCAAGGTCACTGAGAATGTTGTAGTATTCAAGCTCCATCTCTGATGAATAGCCCTTTCTTGGCATGGAAGAAGAGAGGACACAAACCTACTACGCAGATGCTACTAGATTTCTCAGTACCAGGTGTCAACCTCTCTGAGCACTTTGTGCCGATAACACAGCATGAGTAAATGAGGCAGCACTGCACTGGATTCACTCACACAGATCTGAGAGAGTTATCGTGGACATCTGTTCCTTTTCAACCTAGAACCATAGAGTCCTGCAAGGATTAATACTCTTATCCCCCTTCCTTAATTGCTTTGAGAGAACATGAGATCCCGGGACTCCACTGCCACGGATTTACAGATGGCATTTGACTACAATTCTCCTTTTACACTGTGCAGACTCTTGTCACCAAAACTTCTCAATGGCTAGAAAAAATAAGTGGATGGAAAAGCATAATACTTTATTGTGGGTTTTGTTTCTTTAGTTGTTTGACTATTTTAGGTGACGATAAATATTTCCAATTGTAAGGTTCATCTAGCAAAGAACACATGAATTTCCTTCACACAGCCCAACAACCAAATTTGCAACTGTAGTTCTTAATTATCCATGAAATTTTAAAATCATGGGGGTTTTCTGTCCCTTGAAATCCTCAGAAAACTATTGGTGAGACTGATCTGTTCAGCATTACTAATATTGTCACATATTCCCAACCTCTTTCCTCCTGATAGTAGAATATTATTAAAACCAGTGACAGAGTTATGTGTTTTCATCTAACAAGAGTAAAAATAAATATAAACATTTCCAGTCAGGCTAACATAATGCAATATTCATATACTTCTCTCTGGACCAGTTTTGAAGAGCAGGGTTTATCCAGTCTCTTAATCCTAAAATTGTAGCCTGTCTTTTCCAATGTTAACAGTTATTAAATAATTTTCATGCAGCCTCCCTTTATTTGTGTTTATTAATTGTTTAGATAATTGCAATTATAAATGGAATGCTTCACTGATTCTTTAATTAGGGAGCCTGAATTTGGAATAATGTATTAGGTCTTAATTTATGTGCTGTGAAATCTGTTAGATCATTTGTTAGTCACTGCGTTGTCTAGAATAAAGGCACTCTACAAAGAGATTTTAGGGTGAGGGTCACTAGTATAATCAGAAACACACTTGGCCTGGCCTCCAGCTAAAGATTACAAGCTTTTAAGTGTATTTCTGTTTTGTAAAGTAGCCTTTTGAAGACTTAGCCCTTTCAACAAAATTCTTTTTTCAGATATGTTTTAAAAAAAAAGGAGCAATTATTTTGCACAATTGTTCAACTTTTTAAAAAAACTGAGATGCACCAGTTGATCAAGTGTGAGAAGTGTTTAGCACTCTGGACTGACTTGTCTGAACCTCTGGAATGAAATCTTCAAAGCTAGGAGCAAGTGTTGGTTTTAGTACTAAGCAGTGAGCTGGAGCGAGGGGTTTGATTAAAAAATTGGACAATAAACTGAGCCAAGCCAATTACTGTCTCATGCACAAAGACACACTTATGTTTTCTACAGCATAGGGAAGGAAATGACATGGCTTGGCTTTGAATTGTAATTTACCATGTTCATCCATACACTTGTTATAACAGCCTTTGCTAATGCTGCTGTAGTAAAGGATCTGTCAGCAGGTCCATTATAAAGTCAGGTTTCAGCCTTTTTGTTGCCAAATTCAGCAGTTGCAAATGGTATTTGGCTAAAATGTAGCTCACAAGTTGTCAGCTTGGACATGATTCTGTAAAACAGAAACCCTGGAGTTATTTGAATCTCTTCAGAAATTTAAATTTTTCAAAACACAGCCAAAAAAGGGAGAAATGACAAGAATGTCATCTTTTATTGGCAGTCTCAGCAGAGAAGGCATTGATTAAATGTGCATGAAGACTAAACTACTTCTCATACTCCAAGGGTGGCTCGTTTATGGCAGGGTTGAGACACATTGCAGGAGTCTTGAGTTGCCACGGCCTGTGCTCCTACTGGAGCAACAGTGGACTTCAATCTCCATTGATGTCAAGCTGCCACCTAATCACCAGAGACAACTGCTATAGAAGCTGGACCTAGACTATGGAATTTACTCCCACAAAAGAAAAGAGTAATCACAGAACTAACCACATTCAGAATTAAGACGATGATCCTGCAAACACTTATGGATGCATGTGCTTAACTTTAATTGACTTCACTGGGATTAATGTGTTTAAAATAAAGCACATGTGTAAGTATTTGCAGACTCAGGGTGTAAATGCAAAGCCTATTTTTCTGACTTAGCTTTTCCATAATAAGATGTCCACTTAGACTCACACACAAATCTGCTACCTTTCACACACTCGTTATCTTCTGTAGCCAACATTCAGAAGAACAGAGACAGACTCGAAAGAAAGTGGTGTTGTGCCCAGTGTACAGTGAGGAAGAAAGATCAGCAGATAGGAACTGGCAGGAGGAAACAAAACATAGGAATCGTGTTTTATCTGGAGAAATCACAGACTGCACTTTGGATACGGCGCATTCATGAGCACCCAAGAATGTCAAATTAAGGTGCATGTGTTGCATGTACATTCCTGAGGGAGGTTCTGCTGCTCAAGTGATAAAGCAATAAGATTTGTAGGAAAAAACAGATATGTGGTGTGCATATTCTGTGCAGCATTGAGTGTAGCCCCATCGGAGCCTTTGGAAGTGGGCAAGGGGAGGGGTGGAGCCGGAGAGTCTGCCAGTCCTTCCTTTCACAGATGAAGCAAACTAGAACTACAGAGATGAGTATGGAAACCCATTTCCAGAACAGTCCTGCTGCCAATAGTAGCTTTAGTGACAGGATTATTTCTTCCTTCTTCCTCACAGATTACCTCAGCATCCAGTCAAAATACTTGTCCCACTGGATTTTGTGCCTAAACAGTCAGGAAAGAGTAAGAACTTGGTCCTTAGCCTGTAAGGTTCTAAGTGTCTCCTGAAAAGTGCTGAGAACCCTCAACCCTACTGACCATCTGTCAGAGCTGAGAATGTTCAGTACCTTGCAGGAAGTGCTCAGCACATTGCAGGATTGGGACTCATACTACTTTGTCAGGCCAGACATGTCTGGCCTATGAAAAGGAAAGGATAAGTGACAAGCGGGACTTCCTTTAGCCTCACAAATACAATGCCCTCAACAAAAGTTACTTTCAAACATAGGCAAATGTATAGAAAAGCACACGGCAATACTGAAATGTAGCACCAAAAATGTAGCACTGCTATCCCTTGGGTTTCAAGCAAGCAGAATAGAAATGAGATGGGGATATCAGGAAGAAAAAATCTGCTCCCCAATGGTGAAGAAAGAGTAGAATTTGTGATCCAGCAAATGAAATGTAAGCAATAGTTTTAAATGGAAAATTATGGCCAAGAAAATAAATAAATTAGATTTGGTTTTAATTATGAGGTAATTTAATTATTGCACCAATTTCTGCTCTTGGCTTCATTGGTGTGATTCTGGCCTTTACCTGATCATGGAGTCAATGATTTTTTCCTCTGTAAGAACTACAGAATTAGATCCTAAAACCACAGGCTTGAAAGGACATGTTAATAAACCACAAGAATAATACTCTTCACGTCACCATATTCCAGGAAATCATTTTATCAGAACAATAAAAACACACCAAAAACTATTGTAAATTGTGGGTGGCATTTTATAGAAATGTTCTTTGTGTGGTTTTATTATTCACATGTGAATTTTATTTCATAACTTAACAAGTCACTTCTTAAAGAACCATGACATTCTTTCTTCCTTTGTCAGAATTTTTGTTGTTGTTTGTTTGTTTTATTTGCTCCTGAAATACATGAGTAAAGCTACCTGCAAACCATTAAATACTAAAGTAATATAACCCAAGCAGGAGTCCCTAAGGGACAAGAAAATGCATATCAAAAGACAAGAACCATGTTAATTTCTTTTACATGCGTGCTCTCATTCCCTATTTGAATTGCTGCTTTTTACTGTGGCACTATATTACCTTGTTTCCCAGGAGTTTTCTGGATCTCAACCTATAATCCTCCATGGGCAGGGTGGGGGGGTGTTTTACATCTGTGAGAACCTTCACAGTTTGTTGCCAGTGAGTGAATTGGAACAATTTAGTTTAGCTCAGAGGAAGTGATTTACACACACACATCCATCACATCTAACCTACTCTGCTCTGTTAACTTTCTGTTTGATCTCTTGAGGGTTGAGTAGATTAGGGAGGGTCTTCACACGGTGGTTTCATTAACAGCCTATGGGTTAACCTGGCATGAGTCCTGTTTAAATATAATGGTTGTGCATTTCAGTGTTTAATGGGTATGCTTTAAAGTGGGAAGAAGAAAAAAAGATGTTAATTAGTATCATTATTTCCCAATTCAGGAAACACCAATCATGCTGCTAGAGGAAAATCGCTTTCCATTTGCTGGAATTTTAGAGTGTGTGCAGAGAACAGAATTTAGAGTTCTCTAGGACAGATTATACTCAAAGATTCCCAAAGAGCTTTAAACATAGCAAGGGAATTCCTGGTAATACAGTGTCTGTGCAGGCACACAGAGTATCTATTAAGCATCCACCAATAACTCATGCAATTCTGGACATTAGAACCTGTTTTATTGAGACAGGGAATGCAGGCCAGCTGGACACCAGGGTTATCGCTATACTTTTAAAATACTGCCAGAGGATGAGTGGATCTCTGTTTAACATCTCCTCAGCAGGCCAGCATCTCTAACACAGCAGCACTATCCCAGCCCTATCCTGCATTGTCAGCACATCTGAATCTAAGCCCCAGTGTGACACCTGAACCCAAGATTTCTGTTCCAGAGGTAAGAGTGTTTTCAAAGGATCCAACTACCTCAACTCTCGATAGCATCAAAGTTTAGTATCACAGATATCTACATTGCAGTGCCTCACCGAATCCAATCTTGCATAAATCCCTGATCACTGATTATGTGTCATACATGAACATCCATACGAACTAGCTTATAAGGTATTTGATAATGTGTAGTCATGCTTTACTCTAAATCAATGAAGGTGGATTTGTGGTGTGCCCTAATGTATGATGTCATTAAGTTGCAATATATAGTATATTTATTTTTTATGTCTACCCCCTTCTACCTGTTATCTCACTACTTTGAATTCATAATATATTTAAAATTAGTAAATTTGAAAATAACATGATGCTTGCCAGATATGACTACAATCACATTGCTTGTTATACCTCTGTCTATTTACATTGTAAGTTCTTTAGAACAAGGATCGTGTCTTCCTATGTCTGTCCAATACAGTAGGATGTTTATCTTGAAGGTGTCTTTAAAGCGTTTCTTTTGGCCTCCCTGTTTCCTTTCTCCTTTGGTGAGATGGGCGTACAGCAGTTGTTTTGGTAAGCATATATCCGGCATGCGCACACGGTGCTCACTCCACCTCAGCTGGTATCAGATAATCAGGGTCTCAACACTGAAGATGTTGGCCTCTGTGAGGACACTGACATTAGTACGACAATCCTCCCACTTTATATTGAGGTCCTTCCAAAGAAAGTCGTGGTGTTGGCGTTCCACGTTTTTCAAGTGTTTTCAAAGGAGTGCCAAAGTATCACAGCCCTAGAGGAGAGTTGGGATTACCACCGCTTTATAAACTAAAAGTCTAGTATGTGTTCTGATGTTATGATTGTTGAACACCCAGTGAGACAGTCTGACAAAGGTAAGGTTGGCACCGCCAATTCTGTGCTGAATCTCGACATCTATGTCTGTCCTCTGTGAGAGATGGCTGCCAAGATAGGCAAAGTATTCTACATTTCCCAGTTCTTCTTTGCCAATGATGATGAACAAAGTAAAAGAAATCCAAACATTCGCTGACAGACATGATATGTAGAGCTTTTTTTGTGAGACAAAGGCCCTGTATGGACCTAGCTCATGTGGCCTCACACCTCTGAGATCTGAAGATGGTAGTACCCTTCTTAAAGATAACAACTCCATCACAGAGCACTAGAAGGAACACTACCAAAAGCTTCTAAATCGAGAATAAACTGTGACTGACGACACCATCGACTCCATCCCTCAGCATTCAATCTGGGAAACTCTTGACAACCCACCGACATGTGAGGAGGTCCACAAAGCAATTAAACAAATGAAGAACAATAAAGCACCAGGTCCTGATAGCACACCAGCTGAAGTACTGAAAATGGGGGAAGAAACACTGACTAACAAGCCTCAATTGCTGTTCCTCAAAATCTGGTGCACCGAAGAAATCCCTGCTAATTTACGTAATGCTAACATTGTCACCATTTTCAAAAAGCGAGACAGGCCGACTGTGGCAACTATTGAGGCATTGCCCTCCTTACCATCACTGGGAAGATTTGTGTTAGGATCTTACTGAATCGCCTGCTCCATCTTGCAGAGAAAGTACTTCCAGAGTCCCAGTGTGGTTTCAGACCATCATGAGGCACCACCAACATGATTTTCACAGCGAGGAAGATCCAGGAAAAATGTTAAGAACAACACCAGGAGCTATATATGGCCTTTATCAATCTGACCAAAGCCTTCGACTCTGCCAGCCCTCAGGCGCTGTGGAAAATCATGTCAAAGTTTGGCTGCCCAAGCAAATTTATCACCATTGTAAGACTCCTCCATGACCAGATGACTGCCTCCATCCTGTGCAGTGGTCTACCTCTGAGTCCTTTGTTAACCAAACTGGCACCCACTCTTTTCTTCATTTTCTTAGCAGCTATGAAAACATTAACCCAAGACCATCTATCACAGGGTATTGGCATCCAGTATTGGACTGACAGCAATGTTTTCAACCTTTCTCATTTCCGTGCCAGAACTAAAGAAATATCGTCAACAATAACCAAACTCCAGTACGCAGAAGATTGTGCTGTAGTTACACACTCAAAGGAGGACCTACAAACAGCCCTTAATTGCTTCTTAAAAGCCTAGGGCTAACTCTGAACATTGGCAAATCAAAAGTTCTCCACCAGCCAGTGCCTGGTCAATCATCAGACCCAGCATATCATGTCTGCCAGCGAATGTTTGGATTTCTTTTGCTTTGTTCTCCCATCATTTGTTTTTGATTTCTTGGATTTCTTGGATTCTCCTTTCAACTTCAGCTTTGAGCTGATGGAAAGAGCTCTGCTTCTGACTGGATAGTGGTTGGTTTGCCAGTCACAGAAAGCTTTTCTCTTCTGGTCGTAAAGGGTTGTAATCTCAATGTTGTTGTCAAACCAGTCCCGATGGTGGCGGGTAGGAAAGCCGATTGATTCCTCGCAAGCCTCATGGATGGTCTGTTTTAAGGCTTCCCAGTCCTCTTTGACACTTGTGTTGTCATTTCCATGGCCAGTTTTTCACTGAGGAGTGTTTGGAAGTTCTTTTGGTGCACTGAGGATTGAAGTCTTTGGATGTTGTATTGCCATCTGTGTGATTTGGATTGCTTTCTATGTTCAGGAGCAATCCTGATGGACATGACTAGGGCCCTACCAATTTCACGGTTGTGAAAAATACGTCATGGACCGTGAAATCAGCCGTCCCCCGTGAAATGTGATCTCCCCTCCTGCTGGGAGCCTGGGGCTGCTCTTGGTGCGGAGATCAGACCCACCTCCAGAGGCAGCACAGAAATGAGGGTGGTACACCTTCATTTCAGTGCTGCAGCAGCCCAGGAATTGGGCTCCGGGCTTCCGTCCCCTTCTTACTCCACCTCCCCAGCCCCCCCACAGTTCCTGCTGCAGCTCTGGGCACCAAGCTCCTGGCTTCCCCTTCCTCCCAGGGCATCTCCCACACTCCAGCCAGGGCTTGCAGCAGCCCGGGCTGGGGGCTTCTGCTCCCTGTTGCTCCAGCAAGAGCTCAGGGCACCTCCCGCTGCTCCAGCCTGGGCAGCCTGGGCTCGGGACTTCATCCCTCTCCACCATGGCTCCTGCCATGGCTCCAGGCTTCCTCCCTAGCATGGGCTTGGGTCTTCCTGCTGGTGTAGTGCAAGAAACTGAAACTGCTGTCTATAGGAATTTACTACATCAGATAGCAGTTTTTTTACAGTCCCTTACATATGAGTAACTACTACAGGTAGCAAATTCCTACAGGTAGCAGTTTCTAGCACTACATCTGCCAGGCTTGAGGTTTCCGCACCTACCCCTAGGGCAGCAGGGCTCAGGGCAGTCAGGGCTCAAGGCTGCCCAGGCTCTAGGCTTCAGCTCCACAGCTGCAGCCTGGGCTCAGCATGCCCGGGCTCAGGGCTTCTTTCCCCAGGGCTCCTGCCAGGGCTCAGGGCGATCCAGTTGGGACTTCTACCCTCGGGCTTTTTCTGGGGCTGGGGCACCCATTTTTCCAGGGAGCCCCCCAATTGGCTGGGGCCCTGCCTTAATCTGTCACTGGCCTGGGCTAGCAGCGAGGAGCCCCTGGCTGAGGCACTCCTAGCAGCATAGGGGAGATCCTACCCTCCTCCACCTCCCGGAACCTCCTCGAACTGCAGGAAGCTCAGAGGCTGCTACCTCGGAAGCAAAAGAAGTGACTTGAGGGTGCCAATCTTGGGCCCCCGCCCCCCTACAACAACTTTACAACCCCCCCCCACAATCCCATTTTGGGTTGGAACCTCAGGGTTACAACACCTGAAATTTCAGATATAAACAGCTGAAATCATGAAATTGACCAATTTTAAAACCTTCTGGCTGTGAAATTGACCAGAATGGACCCTGAATTTGGTAGGGCCCTAGACACGACTGACCTCACCAGATGATGGTCAGTCCAGCAATCATTGGCTCCTCTCAGGAGATGAGTGATTTGGACATCTCTTAGATCCCATGTTCTTACAATAACATAGTCTAGGAGGTGCCACTGTTTTGAGCAGAGGCATTGCCAAGTTGTTTTGTACTTGGTTGCTTTGTCTGAAGATTATGTTTGTGATCACAAGGTCATGCTCTGTACAAAAAGATGCCATTGGAATTGGTCTTGCCCACTCCTTCCTTCCCAGTGATGCTCCTCCATACGTTAGAATCTCGGCCAACTCTTGTGTTAAAGTCCCCTAAAAGGATTATCTTATCTGTTTTTGGAATGGATGAAAAATTTTATCAAGTTCAGCGTAGAAGGATTCTTTCTGGTCTTCTTCAGCGTCAAGTGTTAGTGCATATGCACTGATGATAGTGGCAAATGACTTATTGACCAACTGGATGTGAAGAGTCATAAAGTGCTCGTTGATGCCGACGGGGAGTTCAGTCAGGCGGTTGACTAGAAGGTTCTTGATTGAAAAGCCAACACCGTGTATTCACGTATCACTTGCTGGTTTTCCTTTCCAGAAGAAAGCGTGGCTACCGCTCTCTTCCCTAAAATGGCCTTCATCTGCACATCTTGTTTCACTGATAGCAGCGATGTCGATGTTGTACCTCAAGAGTTCTCAGGCAACAATTGTTGTTCTGTATTTGGGTCTTTCACTTTTTGATTCATCTAGTAGAGTATGGACATTCCAAGTTGCAAGAACCGTTTTTGTTTTTCGACTGTATTGGGAGTCATCCCTCTGGATGCAGTTATCCAGTCAGGTATGGTGGGATAGCCTATGTTTGGGGCACCTTTTCTAGGCCCTTCCCCATATGGAGTGAGCACAGGTGTTCCTAAAAAGACCTGCTCAGTTATGACTGCTGCTGCCAAAAATGCCCCCCATCCCAGTCCAGGGGCAAATGACGACCATCTTGAGGTCACTGCCTCTGTGTGGGACTCCTTGTGATCACTTCACCTGTTCCCCGTCACCTGTCGCCACTTGCCCATCACCACAGGACTTTTATGGGTGGGGAAAAAGTTCTTCCTGTGAAAGAAGCCTGCACGTGAGTAGTTTAATGTGGGGGAGCTGTTGTGTACCAGCAGTCACACAAATCTTGGTGGAAGAGGCATCTGTGTCTGGTGGCAAGGACGTCCAAGACAACTGGGGTTTTCTTCTCCATTGCAGCCTTCGTCCACCTTCGCAGCCATTGAGAGGTGAACCTGCTTCTTCTGCCTGTTCTGCTATTGAGGTCTTATACTGGGTTGTGGTGAGTTGCACTTTGTCTGGTACCTCGCCTTTGACCTTACTGCCATGGGTGACCCTACCAGGAGAACAGGACTCCCGACAGCATCGCTCTTAGGGCCTTAAGTATACACAAGCTTCTCCACTATCTCAAGATAGCAGCCCAAGGAGAGGAATTCTGAATTCCTATATTGCTCCTTATGACTGCATTAGCCTCTCCAGTAGGAAATCTGCGGAAACAATTCAGAGATGAACTGTAGTGTGTCTATAGTAAAGATTTGGAAGAGTTTCCTTAGAAAGATGGCAGAATTCTGAAAATGACCAACACCAGAGCTGAGCTGAAGTGGGCTACATTTATTGTTCAAAGTTTATTTATTTCAATTTCTAAACTAAAACAAAGAAGGAAACCTCTTTCCCAAGCTCTCTAGGCACCAACTTAATCAACACTTAATCACATACAAAGTTATACAGTACAAAAAATACCCCAATCAACTTCACACCTTAAAAATATATAGATGTAATCAAGTAGTAACAAAACAAGCCAATACCCACTTCCACTTAAAATCCTACAGCCCTCACTGTATACTCTCATCCTTCCAGAAGCCTGGGAAAATGGATGGGCCTTGCAACCCATTCTGAAGCTCAACCAATATGGGCTATTTTACATCCAGATTTGGGGGAGCAAATTCTCAAAGGGAGGAGACCTCAGTAGAAATGCCCTGCTGACAGCTCCCTGCCATTTCTATTGAGGATCCCCAGCCTCAGTAGATTTAGGGTCTTACACAGGGGTGGCCAACCGGTGGCTCCGGAGCCACATGCGGAGGTCCTGGGAGCGGGGGCAGGGAGCTGATGGAGGGCTGCTGACGTATTACTGTGGCTCTTTGGCCATGTACATTGGTAAATTCTGGCTCTTTCTCAGGCTCAGGTTGGCCACCCACGGTCTTATAGGTCAAAACCACCGACTTTATCTGCAGAAGCTAAGTGGCAAAAACCAGTAGCCTCCCTTGGTTTTTTTTTTTCTTTCCTTTGTTTTTCTTTTCCTGTTCTTCACTTTTATGTCTATATGTTGATGTGTCTTTTCTTCAGCCTTAGAAAGACAAATACAACAGTTCAGTTCAGCACTGGATTTTCAGCAGCTTCACAACATGATTAGTTCCTTTCCTACAAAACTCATGACAAGAAGGAACATAAGAATGTAGAAATTGCCAGACTGGATCACCCCCAAGGTCCATCTTGTCCAGTGTCCTGCCTTTGACAGTGCCCAAATACTTCAGGGGAAGCTGTAAGAATCCCACAATCCTAAAGTAGATTTAGGATACTCTGCTCCCCACATTAGGACTCAACCTGATCTTTGAGGGTACGTCTACACTGCAGCTGGGAGGTGTGAGTCCCAGTGCAGATAGACAGATTTGTGCTAGCTTTGCTAGAGCTGGTACACTAAAAATAGCGGTGTGGACATTGCTGCATAGGCGGAAGCTCGAGCTAGCATGCTAGCATGAGTCTGTATACCTGTGCTGGGAATCACACCTCCCAGCGGCAATTGTTAGAGAAGCACAAGTCAAATCAGAGTATATCCATTGACTTCAATAGGTTTGGATCAGGCCCCTAATAACTTAAGTGTTGTTTAGAAAAGAAAGCCCATATTACTAGTTAATAAAGGTTAATTTCACCTTAAAGTTATGGAAAAATATTCTGGGTGTTAAATATTTTTGATAGAATCTTAACCTTTCATGTTTTTGTTTCTCCTTGACATGTCCTTATAATAACTGCTAATTTATTATAAAAGGATTACCACTGCATATCAAGCAATAGCACTTGTTACTTCTTAAGCTTAAATTCAGCTGAATCAAACACCATAATCTAAACAGACACACACACACACACACACCCGAAAGAGGGGAGGGAGGCGGAAGAGTAAGACTGAAGAAAGTTGTTCTTTCAGACAAGGTGGGTGAGGTAATATCTTTTATTGGACCTATTTCTGTTGGTGAGAGAGACATGGCTTTCAAGTTTACACAGAGCTCTTCTTCAGATCTTGGAAATTAATCAGTGTCACTGCTAAATACAAAGTGGAACAGAGAGTTTAGCATAAGTAGTTAACACATATTTCAAGGGAGCATTCAAGGTGAAAAGGCTTGTTAACACCTCCCCAGTCATAGGGAGGAAAGTAAGCATGAGGGTATTAGCAGCTGGAGGAGAGGGGTGGTTGTAGATTGTTGTAAAGCTGTGTTGTTGGAATGGGCCATCCAAATACCCTGAGAGAACCTGTTACAATTCAGAAATAAAAACCACTCCAAATGCACACCCTGAGTTGTCACCTACCACCCCACACTAGAACCCACATGGGGTATCTACTTGATGGGGATCACATTTTGAAAGAAATCTTTCCTGAACCCCATCTTCTGGCCTTCAAACAATCCCCCAGCCTCTCCAAGCTCATCATCAGAAGCAAGCTCCCCACAGATCAAGAGACACCAACTCAAAGTGGCACCAGACCCTGCCAGAACAAGAGATGCAAAACCTGCAGACATATCTCTGCTGCTATAATGATCAACACCCACCACAAAAAAACTTTCAAGATCCTTGGGTCCTACACATGCCTATCACAACATGTGGCGTACCTCATTCAGTGCACTAAATGCTCCAATAGCAACTTCCACCTGGTTAAACCAGAGAATCACTATGCTCAAGGCTGTCCCTAAGGGAGTGCAGGGCCCGGGGCCGACCTGGCCAGGGGCGGGTAGGGGAGGCGGGGGGAGGCAATGCCTCCCCAAACAGCCAGGCATGGCCCCACTCACATATCCACCATACTCTGCTTCGGGTAGCACCGCTGGGCTCCAGGGTCTGGGGTCATGCTGCCTGCCTTCCCGGGGCTGGGGAGGCTGCAGTGGCACTGCTGTGCGCTCTCCCTTGGGTGGAAGGGGTGGGGCTGGGAATAGCCTCCCCCAGCCGGTGGTTCACCCGCCACTCATGTGGCGCCAGCCAATTGCACCGGTCCGTGGGCTCCCCAAAGTGTGGGGCCCGGAGCAGTTGCTCCGATTCGCCATCCCCTAGGGACGGCTCTGACAATGCTCTCCAGTGAACTCACATAGGAAAATGATAAAGACAAAACACCACATCACCTCTGGGTGAACGCTTTTCACAAAACATGCACTCGGTAGCTGATCGATCAGTCCTCATTGTCAAAGGAAACCCCCACAACACTTTCAAGAGACGAGCTGGGGAGCTTAAATGCATAACTTTACTAGGCACTAAAACTCATGGACTGAAGAGAGACACTGGATTTATGGCTTATTACAACAATCTGTAAACCACTAGCTTCCCCCACCCTGATTTCCCCCCCACATACACCCTCATTTCCTTCCTATCACTGGAAGGGTGTTAACAGGTCACTTCACCTTGAATGGTCCATTGAAATATGTGTTATTTACTTATGATAAACAATCTGTTCCACCTTGTATTTAGCAGTGACACTGATTAATTTCCCAGATCTGAAGAAGAGCTCTGTGTAGCTCGAAAGCTCCCTCTCACCAACAGAAGTTGGTCCAATAAAACAGTGTTTCCCAAACTTGGGACGCCGCTTGTTCAGGGAAAGCCCCTGGCGGGCCGGGCCGGTTTGTTTCCCTGCCGCGTCCGCAGGTTCAGCCAATTGCAGCTTCCACTGGCCGCGGTTCGTCGCTCCAGGCCAATGGGGGCTACGGGAAATGGCGGCCGGTACGTCCCCCGGCCTGCGCCGCTTCCCGCAGCCCCCACTGACCTGCAGCGGCAAACCGCAGCCAGTGGGAGCCGCAATCAGCAGAACCTGCACACACGGCAGGTAAACAAACCGGCCCGGCCCGCCAGGGGCTTTCCCTGAACAAGCGGCACCCCTAGTTTGGGAACCACTGCAATAAAAGATAATACCTCACCCACCTTGTCTCTCTAATATCCTGTGACTGACATGGCTACAACATGTTAATCCAACTAGACAGATATAGGCTATTTTCTTCTGTCAAATGATGTGTAATCAATAGGAACACAACCAGAGTGTGTGAACACGTGCAGACTATAATAATATTTATCACTTACATGGGGGTGAAAATGAGTTATAATAAAAAATGAACAGCTTGTTCACTCCAGACTTGACAAACGTAGCACTCATTTGGAAGGAAGCATGTTTCCTATGAACAATTCTAGAGAAGCCCCATGAATCTAGCACACAGTTATGGCAAGTTATGATCTAGCTCCCACCTTCCAAGCGACAGAAGGAATAAAATTCTACTGTACAAAAGTTTGATAAATACCCCACTTTCTTTAAAATTAGGGAGCATTGAAGTCTTAGTTCGAAAAAATAAACGGAGTACAATGTCAATTTTCTACCTAAAATATGGAGATGAAGGAAGATGTTTTTTTTAAATTACCCACTCATTCACCCAGAGTTAGTGCGCACTTACCCACAGACAGGAACAGGGCAGTGATGGAAACAATCATGAGAAATAAATAATGGGATAGCAGATTTCGAGAGCATTCCATTTCCAGGTCATCAGTTACAAAAGCAGCCAGGGAAACATTTCCTGATTCTGCCACTCCTGAGCCTGAAAACCTCAGCAGCTTGATTGTGTTTAGGTTTCAAAGGGCCCCACTGGAGGGAAGGCCTGCAGCTAGGAAGCACCCAAAGCAAGCTTATGTATTGTTGCCCTTTTCAGATCCAAGCAGCTAGTCAAAGTTTAGAGCCCTGGGGATGTTCCAGTTGGGGGTAGAAATTGATGATGGGATCGGATATTTTCTTTGGTGCAATCTTGTTTATTTACAAGGAATGTGCAAGGTCCTGCTTCTCCAAATGCAGGAGGAACCAGAAACAAAAAAACACTTTCTTAGTTTACAATCCCATGCCTCTTTAGCCAGCACCAGACCCAAAAAACTCTCTCTCACTTTTTCCAGTGTCATACATCACAGTTCTCAGGGGAGATTTAAAAGCCTTTAAAAGACCTTGGTTTTTGAGTTTTGTCTTTCGCTTTCGGATTCAATTTTGGATTTGGATGGTGCCAGTGCCCGAAGTGGTGGTTTGAGTTGACTTGAAATTAATCTCAAAGTGACTCATGACTACTGTTCTCTTCTTACGTCCTCCTCATGCCACCACCTCCATCACTTTGCTTGCTCACTACACTGACTGGCTCAGAAGGAGAATTCAGTGAATTAGAATAATAAAATCATAGAATATTAGGGTTGGAAGAGACCTCAGGAGGTCATCTAGTCCAATCCCCTGCTCAAAGCAGGACCAACACCAACTAAATTATCCCAGCCAGGGCTTTATCAAGCAGGGCCTTAAAAACCTCGAAGGATGGAGATTGAACCACCTTCCTAGGTAACCCATTCAAGTGCTTCACCACCCTCCTAGTGAAACAGTGTTTCCTAATATCCCACCTAGAGCTCCCCCACTGCAACTTGAGACCATTGTTCCTTGTTCTGTCATCTGCCACCACTGAGAACAGTCGAGCTCCATCCTCTTTGGAACCCCCCTTCAGGTAGTTAAAGGCTGCTATCAAATCCCCCCTCACTCTTCTCTTCTGCAGACTAAATAAGCTCAGTTCCTTCAGCCTCTCCTCATAAGTCATGTGCCCCAGCCCCCTAATCATTTTCGTTGCCCTCTGCTGGACTCTCTCCAATTTGTCCACATCCCTTCTGTAGTGGGGGGACCAAAACTGGACACAATACTCCAGGTGTGGCCTCACCAGTGCTGAATAGAGGGGAATAATCACTTCCCTCAATCTGCTGGCAATGCTTCTACTAATACAGCCCAATATGCCACTGGCCTTCTTGGCAACGAGGGCACACTGCTGACTCAATTCCAGCTTCTCATCCACTGTAATCTTCAGGTCCTTTTCTACAGAACTGCTGCTTAGCCAGTCGGTCCCCAGCCTGTATCGGTGCATGGGATTCTTCCATACTAAGTCCAGGACTCTGCACTTGTCCTAGTTGAACCTCATCAGATTTCTTTTGGTCCAATCCTCCAATTTGTCTAAGTCACTCTGGACCCTATCCCTACCCTCCAGCATATCTACCTCTCCCCTCAGCTTAGTGTCATCTGCGAACTTTCTGAGGGTACAATCCATCCTATCATCCACATCATTAATAAAGATGTTGAACAACACCAGCCCCTGCATCGACCTCTGGGGCACTCCACTTGATACCGACTGCCAACTAGACATCAAGCCATTGATCACTACCCATTGAGCCCGACGATCTAGCCAGCTTTCTATCCATCTTATAATTCAGCACCACCACTAGGTAACCGTGGCTCAGGTTGGCTGGCTCCCCGCCTTTATTTTTTTAAATGAGAAACAGACTGAAGTTGGGGCAACTCTAGTGGTGTGGTGCACCTGTTGGGGGGGGGGTCTGTTGGGGGCTGGTGGCATGGCTGGGCGGCAGGGGGGCGCAGCTGGGAGATGGAGGGGTCTGTGTGTGGTGTGGGCTGTGTGGGGTAGGGGTTGGATTGGCGATAGGGCTATGGGGGAAAGGGGAGTTGTTGGCAGGGAGTGGTGGCACAAATAGGGAGGGGTCCAGTCCAGGGAGGCTATAGGGGACAATGGCATAGCTGGGGGCTGTGAGGGCCAGCAGCATGGCTGCCAGGGGGGACAGCATGGCTGTAGGGGTTTGTGGGGGAGAGGGAGCTGTGGGGTGGCACAGCTGAGTGCGGGACTACAGCATGGCTTGAGATGAGGAGGGACTGGTGGGGGACATACACCTGGCTGCTGGAGAGGAGTACAGTTGGGTAAGGATTGTGGAGTGGCATGGCTGGGCTGTGGGGGGCGGCAGCAGCTCCACGGGGCTGTGCAGGGGTGGGCAGTGGGGTGGCACGGTTGTTGATCAGTCTTGGGGCAACTCTGGTGGTGTGGTGCACCTACGGTGGGGAGGGTCTGTCAAGGTGATTGTCCCAGGTTACTGGGTGGGGGTTCGAGCAGGTGTTATTGTTGAAGAAAAACCCCTAGATATTAAACCCAACCCTGTTTTCTGCCAACTCCATCTGGCAGAAGGGTTACATACCTTTTTGTGTGTGCTTATATTATTACTAAAAATAAATGATGGAATATGTACAAAAAGAACCCTCTGAAATGGGTTTGGCTTGTTTGGGGCTTGCTGTGAAAGGCAGTGCAGCTTTTTTATCTTGTGAGACTTGGCAACACTTTGGGGTTTGTGATTAATTTAGGCCTGGTCTACACTTAAAATGTAGGTCAACATAGCAATTGAGCTCAGGGGTGTGAGAAATCCACACTCACTGGGTGCTGTAGCTATGCTGACCTTAACCCCAGTGTACACCCAGCTAGGTCAATGGAAGAATGCTTCTGCCAACCTAGCCTCGGTGCTGTTGCTCAGGGAGGTAGAGTTGCTACAATGATTGAAAAACCCTTTCCATTGCTGACTGTGTGAACAGTACAGGGTTGTAGCAGCATAACTACAGCGCCCTAATTATGATGCTATAGCACGCGTGGTGTAGACATGGCCTTATCTTTATAGCTATGCTAACTGAAGGGCACATTCATACCTCTCAACCTCAGTTAGTTGGGGTTTTTTTAACTTGGCCCATAACAAGATTTCAACCAGCTCGTAACAATATACAACATGACACTGGGGCTCTTCACACCACTATGGATAAAAGTCCATCAAGCATTCTCACTATTACATCCCACATGTAGGCATTTATCAGCTTTGAAGAGGCACTTTCATGCTGGAGAACTTATCTAATATATTTGCCCTTCTGATCTTGTTCCTTTTCAGCAAATAGCAAACAGGAGGTGAAATCCTAAACCCACTGAAGTCAATGGCAAAACTCCTACTGACTTCAATAAGGCCAAGATTTCACCACCATATTTATGTTGAAAGCTATGCTGTGAGGCCTACAAAACACTTGATAATGGTGAGACAGTTGGTGTGTTCTTTTTTAACTGCTGCTTATTATCCTAACCACAATTGTATTACTGTTACCATGTGCTACCCCCATCTGTTAGTTGTATCCATATGCTGTCTTGGGTCTTACCCAAGTTTTTCAAGACAGGAACCACCTTATATATACACACCCTACATGTACAGTGTCCAGCCAAATGTGACCCTAATTCTTGATTGTGGCCTCTAAGTGCTAATGTAAAACAAATAATAAATAAAGCAATAATAATATGCTTAAATCAAGACTTACTTCATCCCATTTCCAGCTCCTCCTCTGCTCCTGCAGCTGTACTGCTGAGTTTGAGACATCCCAAACATTTCCACGGCAAACAGATGTATTGAACACAGGAAGACGATTTCTGCTGGATCCTGCGAGAGGGAGAAAGCTCTTATCAAAGGATAAAACAACAGCAGCAAAAGACACCCCAGAAAATAGCCATTGAAACTATGACAAGACAGTTCAACATAGCAGCTCAAGAACAAGTTCTTTTACAGATTTTTAAAAAGTAAAAATGGGTTATTTTACCATAATGTTTCTGATTTGACACTTTTTATGCTAGTATAACTCAAACATGGTATCAGTTTAAAAACTTTAGAAAGTGATTTATCTATCTCTGGCCTCCTTGCTTTTGGTATTTTCAGAAAGGAAGTGGGGGGAGGCAATGGGGGATTCAAAATCTCCATTGTCAATGCATAAGTAATGAGTTTAAGTCAAAAGTCTGGGGTGGAGCCCTGTAACTTGCTTTAACTATACCTTTAAAATTTACTTTTTTAAAAGCTCCCCAGAGTGCTGTGTTGTGGCTCATTGGCTACTCTATAAAATCCTGCTGCTGAAGTTCTCTTCTGGAGCATGCACAGTGACACAGTCTGACTCAATGGATCAGCTGAACTTAAACCAACTCCTGCAATTGCAAGGGACTGGACTTGATGAACCAGAAGGTCCCTTCTAGTCCTATGTCCCTAAATAGAACATTCCTTTAAAATAGCTATTTTGTTAATCCCACCACTCCAATCCAACGCTTTAGAAAACAGCTTCTTTGAGCAAGAGGTTTCAGAGCTTCCTTCCACCACATTATAAGCTTCTCTGTACAAACCCAGTTCTGAACATGATTCGCTACTCCTCCCCTAGTTCCACCTTTCCATTCAGCAAGCCCCTTAACATGCCACAATCTCTCTCCCTCATCATAGCTTCTGCCTTCAGCTGACTATGCCTTAGTTGTCTTCAGCCTAGCAGGATGGAGCCTTCCTAGCCCCCCCCCGCTTCCTGTTTTCTTACCTATCCATCCACCTATCTCTCGCTCTCCTCCCTGTGCCTCCCTTGCACTGTCCTCTCTGTTCCAGCTCCCTTCCCCAATAATTGTCACACTAACCAAAACAACTCCTTCCATCAGCACCCTCTCCCAATCCTAAATTTAAGTAAACCAGAAATTAAGATGCGAATGGTGCATAGAATTGGGATAAAGGTAAATTTGTTTTGATGTGATTTTATGTTGCATTGTTCCAAATGGAGAAATGCCACACATACCATCGGGGCAGAAATGCCACAAATGCACAGCAACTAATTCAACAAAACTTTCCTAAAGATTAATATACAGAGTTCTATTTATTTAGGTGTTTTCATCTCTTTCGTCACGGCAGCATCTAAGCATATCACAAACATTAATGAACTTCTTATCCTCCCAACACCCTGTAAGGCCAGGAAGTATTATCATCCCCATTCTTCAGACAAAAAAGCAGAGATGTGCAGCCAATATAAATCAGCATCACTCCATTGACCAGACTGGCATTACTCTAATTTACTCCAGCTGCTCCAGAAAAATTAAGGCCCTCATTCTGCAAAGATTTAGACACATATTTAACTTTAAGATGAGAATAGGCCCCATGGAGCAAGCATACGCAAATACTCTCAGGCTCACCAACTAAATGATCTTTCCAAAGTGACACAGGAAGTTTGTGGCACAGTCATAGATCTTGAACCTAGATTTTGAGTCCCACTCTAGTGCCTTAGCAAGATCATCCTTAGGGGTGTATTGCGAAATTATAGTTGACAATTTCCTAACTCAAAAAGTACATGGGGGAATTCTATATTAGATCCACATCTTGACAGATAAATAGGAATTGATCTCAGAACTAAAAATTAGTGGTTGTTTAGGTACAAGTGATCATGACTTGATCATATCTGTCATGTGCAAACAGAAGAAAGTCCAGATCAGTAATATACATACTTTGTATTTAAAAGGACCAATTTAACAAAGCTGAAAACAATTATGAGCCAAATCAGTTGGGACAAAGAATTTAAACAGGAAACTGTGAGGGATAATTGGGAACTGCTTAAGAACATTTTACTAGATGCCTAAAAAGTCACAATCAAGAAAGAAGGCTATGCTGGTTAAAAATCCAACCTGACAGAGAGGAAGTGAAAGTAGCTATAAAAAATAAATTAAAAAATACATGATGGGAAAAGGGAAAGTCCAAAGCAAAGAATATAAATTAGAAGCTAGGAATTTTATAAAATTGATAAGGGAAGAAAAAGGACACAAGGAGAAATCTGTGGTGAGCAGGATTGAGGACAATGAGAAGGAACGTCTAAAATATATCAGGAACTAAAGGAATCCTAACAAGGGTATTGGTCCATTGCAAGATGGAAATGGTAGAACCATCAACAGTAATACACAAAAGGCAGAAATGTCCAATAAATATTTCTGTTCTGTATTTGAGAGAAAGCCAGAAAATGTATTTAAATCGTATAGTGATGACAGAAGAATTTCCTTTCCAGCAGTAACTACGGAGAATGTTAAACAGCAGCTACTAAAGTCAGACATTTTTCAGATCAGCAGTTCTGGATAACTTGCATCCAAGAGTTTTACAAGAGCTGGCCAAGGAACTCGTTGGACCATTAATGTTGATTTTCAATAAGTCTTGGAACCCTAGGGAAATTTCAGAGGACTGGAAGAAAGCTAACTTTTAAACTATTTTAAAAGGATAAAAAAGATGACTCAGGTATATATAGGCCTGCAAGCCTGACATCAATCCCAGGCAAAATAATGATACAGCTGATACAAGACTTGATTAATAAAGAATTAAAGGAAGGTAATATAATGAATGACAATCAACATGGGTTTATGGAAAATAAATCATGTCAAACTAACTAAATGTACATATATTTTTAATTAGATTACAAGTTTTGTTGATAAAGGTAATAGGGTTGATGTAATATACTTAGACTTCTGTAAGACGTGGTACCACACGACTTTTTGATTAAAATCTAGAAAATACAAAATCAACATGGCACACATTAACTAAATTAAAAACTGGCAATTGGATAGGTCTCAAATTGTAAATGAAAACAGGGAATCATCATTGAATGGGTGTGTTTCTCAAGTGGGTTTCAGCTCGTGGGCTATTTAACATTTTTACTATTTAATATTTGAAAAAAAGAAAGAAAGAAAGAAAGAAAGAAAGAAAGAAAGAAAGAAAGAAAGAAAGAAAGAAAGAAAGAAAGAAAATGATGACTTATGTTTTCAGGTGATACAAAGATTGGGGGAGTGGTAAATAATGAAGAGGACAGGTTATTAAAACAGAGTGATTGCTTGGTAAGCTGGGTGAAAGCAAACAACATGTATTTTAGCATGTCCAAACATAAAGTCACACATCTAGGAACAAAGAATGCAGGCTGTACTTACAGGACTGGGAGATCTAGCCTGGGAAGCCATGAGAATGATTGTAGATTGGGGCTTCCCTCAAGATCGCAACAGCAGCAACTAGAGATAAAATAGCAGATGTAACATTGTATTTACAGTCACAATGGAAAGCGAAAGATAAATTTCAGAACTCCCTGCCTTTATTCCCATAGGAGTTTTAAGGAAGACTGCTTATTGACACTTCAGCTTTGGAGTGCCTCTGCACAGCACCACTCTCCAGCTGTGGCCCTGGTGACTGTGGCCCACCAGTGTGGTGGCAGGGAGGGAGATGAGCAGGGAATTTTCAGATGTGAGGAGGGTAGCATGCTATTCAGCACCATCAAATATGCTGCATTACCTAATCACAAAGTAGCAGATTAAGAATGGAGTTTAAGCCTTCATTTGAGGTTTGTGGGTTTAAGTCAAATCTTTTCTGACTAAATGGGAATTTAGACACAAAACTTCATTTAAATGAAATTGGGAAACTGAAAAGTGTGTAAAAGATATAGAAGTACATGAACATTTACCCAATGGATCATAATTATAGATCATTTTGTAAATATGTTTTAGATTGTTTTATTCTGTGCCTTATTTGTCTAATAAATCACATCCATTCCAATGACTTAGCAAAAAAACCCAACAACCCAGCAATATCAGAGCACATTTAAAATATGTTTTTATTGTACTTAACTTTTTTGAGTCCATGCACAATAATGACTTTGCAATCAATTTGAGATCATAATGAAACCATGAACATGCTCACATGTAATTCACATTTCTGCATGAGGAGTTACATGTGAATAACTCCACATGCATAGATTATAAAGCCAGAAGGGACCATTGTGATCATCTAGGCTGACTTCCTGTATTGTAGCAACCTGCATGGAATTTGAGGGAAGAGCTCAGGTCACAGTAGGGAACAGTTTAGAGGAAGCACCAGACAGCTAGTCTGTGTTTTGAGTGCTAGCTGCAGTTGCAACATCTCTGAAAATAGTTCTCTTAATAAAGAATCAATTTAATTTTAAAAACACAGAGGCCTCTCATATTATTACCCAGCACGTGGTACAGAAAATGTGGTAGAAGCAATCAGTTTAGTTAGACCCAAAGCAAGGAAGAGAGTGTGACTAAGAGGCAAGCAAAGCAGGGAAACAGAGCAAACAGGGACTCTGACCACTGGGAATGTTGGATTTCCAGACAATAAAATCCTTTCCTAAGAATGGAAGCTGTGAAAGCAAGAATTAAGTCTGTATACAGAGCTGACCATGGGGGGATAAAGGTGAGAAAATGAAGGGAAAAGGTTTTCTTCAGCTCTCACTGGGAGAAAGGATGAGACTTAGTGAGATGCTGTTGCCAGGAATAAAAACACTGGAACTGCTGATATAAGTGTTTGTTGAGTACCATAACCCAAGACACAAGGCTGTAAAGAGATACTGGTTTTTTACCAAAAACCAAAAAGCAGAAAAGGGAATAGATACATTACAGAGCTAAAAACTGTGGTCAGATTGGTGACGTGGACTTTACATAAAGCTTACACTAAGACCATACCTGGAGGACTCTGAAGTTTCTGTGGGGAAGAAGACGGGGGCGGAGACCAATAGTCAGTCTGATGCTGAGCCACAGGCTTGCTGCTTTTACCACAAGTTGTATGTCACACTTGGCGGAGACCCCACCAGCACTCCTCAGACTATCATGGATACCTCTGAGGAGCCTGATATACAGACCCTTGCTGTGACTGGAGAAGAGGGAGAAGCAACACTGAGGTCCATCTATGTTGCAAGCCAGGATCTTTCTGAGACTCCACTGTAGTCTAGCCAGTCCCACCAGCCGAGCACAGAGGAGACCAATGCAGAGGAAGGAACCGCAGGTAAGAGTGTGCATGCATTTTCCCTTATAATGTTTAAATGTGACGATAGTGCCTGGCCCAACCCCAAGTTAGCAGGACACAGGTATCTACATTTCATTGTTTTACTCAAAGGAAGTGGTAGCGGTACAACAAACAGAGGTACCATTTTTATCTGCTTTACATTCCGTTGTAGGGTTAGGTGGGGAGGGGAGCAGTGCACGCAGAAAAGTTTGTTTATGGACATAAGAATGTTCCCTGGTATCCTCCTGAGTGATCTCGATAAAACTTTCTTGTAGGTTGTCCAGCTGTCTGGAGTTACTCATGCCCATGAGTGCCAGCCTCAGGGCTGACTTCTGCAAACCAGGCACAAACCCAGACTTGGTTGTGAGCTCTATACTTAGATTCACCAACCAAGTATCAACTCCTTGAGCACTATAACAGCCTTAACATGGAGTCACAGACAGTCCCTTGGGGTACTCCGGTCTATCTTGCCACCCAGGCAAACTTGCTTTCATGATAGATGGTCCCTTGTACCAAAAATCACAACAATATTCAGGTTATTCCCTGACCCAAAGGACCAGTTGCTTATTCCTGGTCAGTTGCATCTCAAACCAAGGACAACACTTATAGCCAGTCCCATGATAAATTAACTAACTAGTAAAAACAAATAAGAGTTTTTTACAAGGTTAACACAGGTAAACATACACAATTCAGTTGCAGTCTTAGGTTTCAAAAAAATAATAGAAGCTGCTGTAATGTGCAAGTTCTTTCTGTCCTTTTGGGCTAACCGAAGCTAAACAGCTGGAGATCTCTTGCTTATGCTTAGACGTCTTGCCCTTTCCCTGAATTCCATGCCGCAAAGAGACAACAATTTCTTCTTGACAGGGATTTTTATTCCCTTTCCCCAGAGCCCAAGCTGATGAGATGAGTGTCTGAACATGTCTCTGCTTCGTGGGTATAGGGGGAGCAATGGACAGTCTTTTGCCCACAGATGTTCCATAATAGCTTGTCTGATGTGTGATTTTCTTTTGTTGACACCTCTTGTGGTAAACTAGTATTTCACACCTGGTAATGCTTCTCTCCTGACTGTGTGGGTTTCCAGTTTCATAGAAAATGCTTTTATAGTTACAAAGCAAAACACTTAATTACTTTACAGCAAGGGGTACATATTTATTATATATTAGGTTAATGCATGCAGCAACTCACAAGCATTTCATAATGCCTAAACACATTTCTATAAATCTAATAACTATTTTAACAATACTAACACACAGGTGAGCCAGACTGGTTTCCAGCTGTGCAGTTGTTAGTGTTCAGTGAGGCCTAAGGGTCTTGGCATGAGCTGGCCCCCAGTCTGCCAGTGTCACAGAAGTACTCTGCAATCCTTTTACAAGCATTTCCAGGGATGGCTGCCTTATTTCTTCCTCCATGGTAGGACGCTTTCCCAAACGACTCCATGATGATTTCGGCGGGCACTACTGCAGTAAACAGGCTAGCGGCATATGGGTCCTGGTGGCTTTGTGACACCAGTAGCATATGGGTTCTTGTGCTTTTATGACACTCAGGAGTAAGAGATAGCTAAAATCATCACTGCCTATGATGGAAAATAGTGCCAGTACTCAGTGTTGTCCCCTGTACTCATACCCATGGAAATAGGGTCGAAAAGGGGCCCTGGCCATTAAAAGTCCGCTCAGCAGTGCTGCGAAGCTAAGGCAGGCTAGTCCCTACCTGTCCTGGCTCTGCGCTGCATCCCAGAAGTGGCCAGCAGCTCCGGTTCCTAGATGGGGAGGCCACGGGGTTCCCCATGCAGCCACCGCCACGAACACCGGCTCCACATTCCCATTGGCTGGGAACCATGGACAATGGGAGCTGCAGGGGCGGTGCCTGTGGGTGAGAGCAGTGCGCAGAGCCACCTGCCACACCTCCACCTAGGCGCCGGACCTGCTGGCCACTTCCGGGGCACAGTGCAGAGTCAGGACAGGCAGGCAGCCATGCCACTGACTGGGAGCCACTGGAGGTAAGCCTGTGCCCCAACCCCAAGCCCCAATCCCTAGCCCTAAGCCCCCCCCAACCCAGAGCCCCCTCCTGCACCCCAAGCCCCTCATCTCAAGCCCCACCCCAGAGCCTGCAACCCCAGCCGGAGCCCTCACCCCTCCTTGCACCCCAACCCCCTATCCCAGCCCAGAGTCCCCTCCCATACCCTGAACCCCTCTGTCATGCCCCCCAGCCTGGAGCCCCCTACTGCACCCTGAACCCCTCATTTCTGGCCCCACCTCAGAGCCTGCAACCCCAGTTAGAACCCTCACCCCTTCCCGCACCCCAACCCCCTACCCCAGCCCAGTGAAAGTGAATGAGGGTGGGAGAGAGCAAGCCACCGAGATAGGGGGAAATATAGTGAACGGGGGGAAGGAACAGGGAAGGGGTGTGGCCTCAGGGAAGGGGAGGGGCTAGGGTGTTCGGTTTTGTGGGATTAGAAAGTTGGCAACCCTAACCTGACCAGTAGAAACCCCTTCAAAACCTTATACAGGGTAGAACTTTCTGCCTGAGCTCTGAATTTGTTTTCTTGTGTGTTTTAAGTGAGATCCTTAACTTTATTTAAATGTATTTTTTATTGTAGCTATAATATACGTAAGCATTAATATATACAGAACTATTATCCAACAGTGTGAAAAGCATAAAAACATCTGAAAGTAATAGTTTTGTTGACATACATGAAGATTAATGCCTATGAATTGGACTCCTCTGTGCTCTATGTGCTCACATTCCATGGAGAGACTACATTTGTAGCTAGGGAAAATCCTTCACCCCTTTTCAACCTCACAGGAGCCCAACACAAAAACAAGAGGTGTGGGTGGTCCCCCCCATCACCTTGTGCAAATTAAGTTTCAAGAAACAGATCACAGAAGGGTGATTCCTTCAGCAGCTAAAAGAAAATGTTACTTCTCCTTTCTTTATGTTTGATAGTTTGGTTTAGTGTTGTTTCAAGATGATCCACTACATGTCAGCATAAAGCTGCTTTAATATTTGTTTAGCAATAAAAGAAGCAATTTAGTTTGCAGTAGAACCACTTTGGTTCATCATCTAGCAATTCTGACAATACTGAATTTGCACCTTCTTTGTCTGCGTGACCTGGAAAGAAGTCACTACTGAGAAAGCAAAGTGAAATGATTGTTATTGTCCATCAGATAGGAATAGCACAAAACTTCACTAACTCCGGATCAACTTGAGCTGCAGGAATCCAGGATTATAGCCATAAAACTGCACAAGTATTATTTACAATTTTTTAAAAGATTAACATTTAAACATGTCAAACTATGTCATTATCCCACTATTTGTAATAAATATTTGGAGACCTGAAATTCCAACTCATTTTCCTACCAATCTTCTTTTCCTTCTACATACAAAGTGGTGATTGGATAATTATTGTAGGGTTACTCTACCACTCTGTTTTAGCAAGTTAATTAGAGCAGGGTGCTGTTTGGTTTGTTTTTTGGGAGGTTTGTTTGTAAATTAATGTTGGGGCCTACCAAACTGTATAGTGTCCTGTTAAACAATAACTAACTTTTGGAATATACCCTTTTGGAAATCAGTCAGCAAATATAACTGTTAGTTGAGTGCTTCAGTGTAACAATAAGGCAGACAACAGTATTTAAAGAAAATTGGTTGTTATGGTTCTCACATCAAGGTCCCCTCCCCTGGATAGGTTGTAATGTCACTCCCAGCTGAACATATGGTAGCAGTCAAGCGTATAATCTACCTGGGGGTCCTGGTGGCCCTACAAACAGATCACCACCTCCCTGTGTTCTTTAAGGACATATCAATGTGCACTTGAGATAATTAAAATCAACATTCTTTCAATTTCACCCCTTATAAAATGTCTGGGAGAGTTTTATTCAGCATGAACCATGACCCTGGTTTAGTCCAGCGCAGACTGATCTCTTGTTCCTAATCTATCAATCTGGGTATAAAATCAAACCTCTCAGTGCATTCTATATTCAGCTGTTCACTGCTGCGGAGTGTGAAAAGCATCAATAAGTGACAGGGGTAGGTTTACCAGAATGCTAATGCCATCAAGAGCATGAATCAGAGCGATCGGGTTTCTCAGCTACAGTTAGGAGTACAGTTGCCTGTGACTTTGTTGTTTTGAACTCTGCTTCAGCGCTTGAGCTGAGACTCATTTCTGTTCAGGGCTAAATGTGCTGTGATTGACGGATTAAATAAAAGATACTTTAAAATTACTGTCTTCAGATTCTATTTTTGAAAATAGCAATTGTGTTTCTAATATGCTCAGATACTTCACTGATGAGAACCTATGTAATGTAATTAAGCTCTAGTCAAGGATGAAACAGTAGAAAACCAACTTTGGTCATGGTTATATTTTTAAAAATTACTGTCTCCAGGTGTCTGAAAAACTCATGTTTAAGCATTTGTAAATAACTTCTCTTTACTCACTTGCTTACCCTGAAACCGCACTCCCAGCAATACCAGTGCTTTTGGAAAGATTCAACTCCGTGATCTTTCTTCTAGGTCAGAGATTCTCAAACTGTGGTCCATGGACCACAAGTGGTCCATGAGCTTCATTCAGGTGGTCTGTGGATAGTTCCCTCTAAGGTGTGCCCCAGGCAGCCACACACAGGAGAATGAAGAGCCACCCACCTAATTAGTGGAGCCGCACAGGCATGGCTCCACTAATTAGGTGCCTGGACCCTGGAGAAGATGCACATGTAAGGTGAGGTGGTGGCCTTGGGGGGAATAAGGGGTAGGTGGGAGGGGGCAGTGGGGTGAGAAGAGGGGGTGGGGGGAAATTGGGATGTGCAGGGTTGCGGCGGCCAGAGAAAGAAGTGACTTTTTGCAGCTCCAGGGCTGTGGTTGCTGGGGAGAGACCCCCCTCTCCTTCCCAGCCCCAGCTCGGGGGCTGCCGCGGCAGGGGGAGAGAGGTCACATCCCTCTCATTAGAAAGGTAAGTCTACTGATATTAAAATATGAGTTCTCTGCTTTTATTTGTAGAACAAAAAAAGTTTATTATTATTAAGGGTTTTTTTATAGAGAGCTTTTATCCAAAGTGCTTTACAACAGTTAGCTAATGGTACAAACAACATTTGGAAAGATCATTAAGTGGAGCGCCAAGACCCTCAGCAATTTTCAAGTGATCCGTGAAAAGAAACGTTTGAGAACCACTGTTCTAGGTCATAACAACATACAAATCATGCTGCATTATGGCAAAGCTAGCTTTTGCTACAGGAGAAAATGTAAACCTAACAAAATAGAAGTCATTGGACTAGATTCCAAGGCCCCTCCCCTTCTCCTCTCCCACGCCCCCCCCCCGCCGTTAACACAGGAGGGTGGGGATGGAGGGCATCAGCCACAGTGCAGTCATCTTTGATTGAAAGTACATACCCACAACTGGTCAATTCACTTCACAGTTTAGGAGTGCTCCTGAATTCCTCATCAATGTTAAGCTTCCACATTGCAGCAGTCATGAGCAATGCTTTCTACGATCTCTACTTGGTTAGGAGGCTCCCTCTTATCCTGGCATTCAAAGACCTGACTTTGGTTTCACACCCATCATCATCCATCTGGACTACAGCAATGCAGTGTACCAGCCATCACCCCTTAGCAAACTCCCAACTAATTCAGAACCTAACAACACACAGAGTACTGCGATCACATCAAACCCTGTCCTCAGTTCCCTACACTGGCTTCCCATAAAATACGGAATCAAGTTTAAAGTCTTGGCCCTTATCTTCTCAAGGAATTCAATGGCCTGGACCGAGCATATATAAAAGATCATTTATATCTGCAGAAAGAACTCTGTGGTCAACAGCTCTACTGCTCTGGCATGATGGAACTTTCTACCAGACAGGTAAAGTTCAGCTGCATAGGAGACACAGCTTTCTCGATCACTGCAGCAGGATGGACTTTCTCAGGAACTCAGGACTACCGCAAACCTCAAGGCAAAAGCAAGGTGCACTTCTATAGTCTATAAAGCATTAGAAAACATGCATTATAGTGATTGAGCTCTTTGAGTCTATTTAGTTTAACAAAGAGAAGGTTAAAGGGTGCCTTGATTATGGACTATAAGTATCCACATGGGGAACAAATATTTAAAAATGGGCTTTTCAATCTAGCAGAGAAAGGAATAACATGATCCAGTGGCTGGAAGTTGAAGCTAGACAAATTCAGAGTGGAAATAAGGCATACATTCTTAATGGTAAGAGTAATTAACCATTGGAACAATTTACCAAGTGTCACGGTAGATTTTCTATCACTGACAATTTTAAAATCAAGATTGGATGTTTTTCCAGAAGACATGCTCTAGGAATTATTTTGGGGAAGTTCTATGGCCTCTGGTACATGGGAGATCAGACAAGGCCCTTCTGCCCTTGAAATCTATGAATCAATCTGCCTTCCCTAACAAAGACAGAGCAGCATGTACATTTAAAAAATAATAATAAAACAACCCTCAAAAGCCCACTCCACTACACACATAATTTTCCCAATTAGGAGAGAATGAGAGAACAAATGATCCACATGTGACCGATGTTAGTCACACCATTTCATGTACCTCAGGAATGTGCTCAGACACTATAGTGATGAGGACAATACAAGGACTTATTCTTATGAGCTGTGTGAAACCTTGCTATGGATTGAGTTAAAACCCCTTGGAGACTGATAGGTGTGAAGTCACCGTTCGATTAATATAACTGTAAGCATAAATCCCCACCTAAAACAAAAGGGGTGTGTGAAGCCACTCAGGACTTTTTGGGTTAGTATTGTTTTGAGTAGATGTTAGGGGTGGAGAGGGGAAAGACAGAGCACACAGAAACTGAGGACAGACAAGGACAGAGGCAGATGCAGAAGCAAAAAAGCAAGAAAGCCAAGCAGCAGCCTGTGAGCACAGTGACACCCTGGAAAAAAGCTATGAGGAGAACTTTTATGTCTGGTGTTGGCTAAAGAGGTTTAGAACTGCAAACCAGTAAACTGCTTTTTGTTCTTGATTCCTCCTGCATTTGGAGGAGCAGGACTTTTACTTTCCTTGGAAACAAACAAGATGGCATCAAAGAAAAAGACCAGAATCCATCAATTCTACATCCAACTAGAATATTGCCTGAGCCCTGAAATTTGTCTTGCCGTTCGGGTCAAAAAGGGACACCACTATAGAGAACAGAATAGGCTGCCTGATTCTGACTGCCCACCCCAGCTCCAAGGTGACTTAGAGCAGCCCAGTGGCTGCTTTAAATCATATACCTGGCACTGGGTTACCATTGTGTCCTGAACCAGTGAGGAGTCATGTAGTAGAGTGCTGCTGTGCCACACCTTCTCTCCATAGGGTTGCCGAGTGTCCGTTTTTCGACTATAAAGTCCTGTCAAAAAGGGGACCTGGCAGTGTCTGGTCAGATGTACTGACTAGACACTAAAAGTCCGGTTACTGCGGGTGGAGGTGAGGGGGAAGGCGCCAGGTCACCAACCCGCACCCACCCCTGCTCAGCTGGGGCTGCCTCCTACCTGCATCTCATGGTCAGGCAGGAGCAGGCTCTGCACTGGGCTGCAGCTCCCATCCCAGCCCTGGAGCAGATGGAGCCCAGCTGGGGAGGAGGAAAGTGGAGAGCAGGGAACGGGGCGGTGGAGAGAAGGGGCAGAGGGTCCAGGCCTCATAAATTAGAAAGTTGGCCACCCTATCTCTTCACCTCTGCTGTGCTTCCCTCCTGCCCTCTGTCCCATGAGAAGGAGGTGGCAATAGCACAGTACCAAGCAGCAATACAGCTGAATAAACAGGGGAATGCCCCCTTCATGAGGGGCCAGATTGCAACCCCTTGAGTACGCACATTAGAAAAACTTGCCTTAAGAAAAGCATGAAGTAGGTAGGGGCTTTATCCTGCAGTGGAATTCAGTGGGACAACCCATCTGAGCATGGCGTACTTGTATGAATAGGACTAAGACCTGAATTTCTCCTTCAGAGCTCAATGCGATGTGGGATTATTTCAGATCACATTGTTAGACACAACAAGGAACTTTTTCATTCTTGAAACGGAAGAAAAATCTTAATATTGGTTTCATAACTAGTATGTCCAGATTTTACTTTTTTATACAATGTACTTGTAAAATAAAAGCTTTTTGCAACTGGGTTGCAAGCAAACCAACAGCCATTATAAACATTCATGCTGCTACAACAGGCATTTCAAAATAAACCAAAATTAAAAGGATGGCTTTAAGAAAAGCCATATAATGAGCCATTGTGATCCTTGAAGTGGTTTCTCACATCAGCAGCACCTCAATAAATGAATTCATTCTTCTCTTCTTAAACGCTCTCTACTAAGCAACAGTTGGAGAGCTGCAGATTCCTCTCTCTAGAGACGTAGCAGCCCTTGTGGAAATTCAGTTCTGCGCTCAGGTTAATTAGCTTAATGTAGGACACAGACTAGTGAAGTTGAGGGTTTCTTCTTTAAATAATGAAGATGGAAGTTCTGGATATAGTAAAAATTCTCTGGGAAGACATGCCATGGCAAAATATCCAATAGGTACAACAGTAGTACAAAGCACAGGACCATCGTTCTAAGGCAGTGTTTCCCAAACTTGGGACACCACTTGTTCAGGGAAAGCCCCTGGCGGGCCGGGCCGGTTTGTTTACCAGCCACGTCCGCAGGTTCAGCCGATCGCGGCTCTCACTGGCTGCAGTTCGCTGCTGCAAGCCAATGAGGGCTGCGGGAAGCGGCGTGGGCGGAGGGACGTATGGGCTGCCGCTTCCCGCAGCCCCCATTGGCCTGGAGTGGTGAACCGCAGCCAGTGGGAGCCGCGATTGGCTGAACCTGCTGACGCAGCAGGTAAACAAACTGGCCCAGCCCGCCAGGTGCTTTCCCTGAACAAGCGGTGTCCCAAGTTTGGGAAACGCTGTTCTAAGGAATTGCCACAGGATGAGGGAGAGACTACAACTTTTTGCCACTGTAGGTAGAATAGATGATCAGTATCCTATAAACATACATAATGTAGCCCAGTGGGCTAGTTTGCCTTTATTATATTCACTGCTTTGCATTGTATTCAGCAGTAATGCAAGAAACCTACAGGCCTGTACCTTGTAAGACATTAGCTTCAGCAAGTTAGCTTAAGGCTTGAGGCCTATGAACTTTGAACAGATAAACTTTTTCACAGATAAATGGCCCAGTGGAAAACCCCAAGTATTTTGGGAGCTGAAAATAGAGTTTAAGGGGAAGTTCTGACTACAGGTACATGAGTCAGCCACAGAAGTGTCCTGGCATTGAACAGAGATACATGAGATACAGCTAAGGCTAGCCTGCTTGCTTATATAGCTTTTCTTATAAGTTTCTTATAGAGGTTTAATTATTTGTTTTATTATAATAGGTTTATATTAGAGTATATTTTGGCTGTAACACAAGGGACTTGCAGGCCACATCCTGTATGTTGAGCTAAGGCAAGGTTAGCATACATATGTTTGGGATCTTTCACCTAGATAGATGGTGATGAGCTAAAGCACAAGGTTCATATATGGCTATGACCTTTAACACAGAGGATGCATTAAAGCAGGTTGGCATAGGGGCTTTCCTAAGTTCATACCCTTTTAAACTTAACAGGTACACCACACCTTGGAACTTGGAAAGAACCAAAATAACCAGCTGGGACAGAAATAACAAATGTGATACCTAATCACAAAAGGGCCATGGTAACGAATTGACATATATGATAAGAAGTTGGGATAACTGATATACTAACCTATAGGAAAAAAGACACTCCAACATTAGTAAGGCGAGGAAATACAAATAAGGAAAAGGGGGAAAATCCCCTACTGAATATGCATCAAACATGACAGGATCAGTGTAACATATTACAAAAGTGGCATCCCTGTCTAGGGGCGGTAGGAGAAGGAGATGTAGTCCTTGGGAGGTGTCAGAATGATGGCCACTAGTGATGATGTGGAAGGTGATGGTGATGAGGAAGATGATGGCTAACACTTCAGGTGGTTCTACAAGGGATGGTGTGAGTATATGGATGTGCAGATGTACATTATGTAGTATCCCTGTCTTACTAAGTTGGGGTGTTTGTGACAGTGATAATTGTATTAATTAACTATAGTTGTAAATATAAGAGTTCCTATAGTGTGCGTTGCAACTGTGCACATTGGGGTTCCCAACTATATAATAATTTGAATAATACTGGGCCTGATCTTGGGGCAAGAACCTGTCAACCCTCAAAGTGATAACTGGGGATTCTTAAGTAATCAATATAATACATAATTAATGATCAGGCAACAATAAACAAAAATATAAAATTAGTACTGCTCCATTTGATGTCTCCTATATGACTAGGTGGAACAGGCTGGGGTTCACCGCTAACAGGCTCAATGCAGATTTTGAAAGTTTGGGAATGCATTTCTCTTAATGCATAAACTATGAAATACATTTAAAGCCAGATTACAACTAAAACTGGGACTTCTGAATGATATACCGTAGGGAGCTTATGTAACTTTTCACTGTGTTTTAGTCAGACAGGCTCCTTTAATATGTAATGTTTAAAGTATGATTCTGCTCTAAAGAGCGGCTATAAAAAGATGGCATGTGAGTGGAGGAGAGAGTTCTCTCAGTAGCCAAGTTTTTTCCAAACGTGATTAGCGATTCTGAGACACCTTAGAAAGGAGACTGCTTTTCAAAGGGCTCAGCCCCTTTAAAAGTATCTTCAGTTGCACACCAAAAACTGAAACACCTGACTCACTGGTCACTTTTGAAAACGTTTACTAAGGAGCCGTGTTTACTAGACGTATTGTTTTCTAACTGGCAGACATGCAAACTGAGCATAGGCTCTGCATGTTTTGTTTTTTTTCTTTTTTTTTAATTCCCCTTCTCACACTCATTACAAATAAGTTTTTCAGGCCAAATTAGGCTTTCAGTGACCCCTGTGCAAAACCCCATGGTCTTAACTGGTTTACAACAGAAGTAAACTGACTGGAATCATGCAAACAAATGTGCAGAGAATCAACGATGTAGAGTTTGCTCTCTTCAGCATGCAGGCTTAACAGGAGTAAAAGGCAATTAACTTGCTTTTTGTCACTAAAGTAAACAGATATGATTCTGGACTCATGCAGTCTGAGTAGGAAAAGGGTTTTAAAGGGTCTCTTCAAAATAAAATAACTTTTTTTTTTTTAAAGGGGAAATTGCAAAGGCAAGATGAAATTGGAGGATGTGTTCGGGTTGCAAACCCATTTCCCTGACTCTTTGGGTTATCTTATACCCAATGTTTAACTTGACCAGGTCCTGGGCATTTCTTGCTGTATTCAATAGATTGCAGAACAGTGCATGCTGGGGCACCTCTCCAAGTACAGATTGCATGCAAGATCACACACTAATTAAAATGGGTCTAGAAAACCCCTTGCAGCCTAGGTAGATAGGGCACCATAGGTCAACCTGGCTTTAACTTATTTTTCATTTTAAGTCAATCATTCAGCTTTACAAAAAGTGTTGACGCTTTAAAGTTCATTTGCCAAACGAAAAATAGGAGGTAAAAAATTTCTTATGTTGTGAGATGCAAAGACTGTGTCCTCTAAAGCAGTCAAGGAAGGTTGAGAGCACAGAAGGTAGGGTTTGCTTGGTTTTTTTTGTTTAATTTTTTTAACTCAGTAAGATGCTAAGGAAAAAAAGTGTGGGTGCTGTATATTTCAAGGTACTATGTGCTTTAGAAAATTGGATTAAATAAAGACACTAGTGAAAAAGTAGCATATTGCACATCAAGCTGTCACAGCAGGACTTATGTAATTTGGACAGTTGACAGAGAACTTTAAGTGGCTTCTGCTCATTTTAAAGCTTTTAGAGACTTTTCCTTGAATTTGGAGAAAAGTGTTCATTACTTTGGCGCACTACAATAGTACTGGGAGCAGCACTGTAGTTATGGATGTGCTGACCGTTATTATTTCAAATTGCATTTGGCTGTCACTTACACTACAAGAGGACAATGGGAATACAATTTTTTTTTTAAGTTACAAAAAACTGGCCTACATGTTTAAATAGCACCAAAAAACTTAAGTCACATTACTTTTTTTTGGTCCCAATTCTGGGTAAAAGTGTAACCTCCCATTAAAGAACTTAATGTGCTACAAATGGCTTGGAATTTTGAAACAGCTGATTTAAAAATATGGCTACTAAGCAGCAGGTAAATTTTATAACCACTGTTTTATAATAATTATTCATTCACTTTAGGAAAGCATGCTGGTCCTTCACAACCAGCTCTCAAGTCTATGAAGACCATGCTACGCATGCATATATGTTAATATGCCAGCTACTCTCGCTGACATACTTGAGTATCTTGGATGTAGTTTACATAATAAGATGAAGCCTCATTAGTGGGTGTTGGTACTCAAAAGTACTAGAACAGAGATGGAAAAAGATAGGTTGTGTGGAGAACAGATGTTTATAATGGGATTTTACTGATCATGTATTTTTGGTCTCTGTTCAGTGTGGTTTTTAGCATCAAATAGAGATAATTAGTTTTGTTTCAAGTTAGATATGATAGTATCTGCTGGGTTTTTGCCCAGGGCAGAAGACAGCTAATGAAACCCAGGAGGCAAAAAGACTGGTGGGCCAGGGTACTTTTATTACCTTACAGATTCTAAATGGTAGGATATTTCCATACCTGCCAGATCTGATCTGTTGAACATGCACAGTTTCCTCGCTTCAGTTTGCTGCATCACATTTCTTTTCCCCTCTATAATTGTAGGCAAAGTAAGTCTTCAGCCCACTAGAAACAGTGCTGCTTACCTGTCTAATGCCCTTTTGGGTATTGCAGTATATAACCCCAGTTCAGCATATGTCCATACATGTTCTACTAATATACTCAGTCATAATACAGCACTTTTAATACCTTGCTTTATGATGGTATATCAGCTACGAGTAACAGTATTCAGGACTTTCGTGAGAGGATATCTTTAATGTGTTATTACAAAGATTACGTTTTTGTGCCCATATAGATAAAATATTTTAGGTAGCACAGTGTGTATTTTCCAAGCATTACTATGACAAATTTTTGGTAAGATCACCACGTTTAGAGAGGAGCATGATATACAGCCTTGAGCAGAGGTCTATGAATCAGGAGATCAAGGCCATATTCTGTGTCAAGTCTGACTCTGTCTGGCCTTATATTAGCAGACAGTACAGTGGACTAGGACTCAGGAGACGAGTGTTTTATTCCTGGCTGTGCCACTGGCCTGCTGGGTGACCCTGGGCAAGTGACTTTGCATCTGTGCCTTCATTTCCACATCTAAGATGGGAATCATGATAGTGAGCTCTTTTGTAAAGGGCTTTAAAAAAAAAAAAAAAAACCACCTACCCACCCAATAGATAAAAGCACTATATGTTGATGACAAGCACTATACATGAAGAGATAGGACAGGAATCACACTCATCTGCCTTATGAAACTCTCTGCAAGGTTATGGGAGGAGATCATTCAGCATTATAATTAGGAGATGCTTTCTATCTAAGGCCTTACTTTCAAACAGTTATAAAACTAGTCTATAAAGTTCGTGCAGAAATGTCTGGTGATCACAATATATTCAGAACAAACTTTAATTGTCAAGGGGATCCCCTACAATAGGTGCTAATAAGGTCTCTTCTAGGTTTAACTTCCATAATTCATGGTTATTCTTAGTCCACATGTGACTAGAGGTAGAACTGTGACTGGTTGAGGATTTAACACAAAAAAAACAACACTACACAACACACCACAGCTACCCATATTGAGTCCTTATTTCTGCCCCCACCACAGCAAAAATAAAAATCTTAATTTTAAAATGTGGCTTAGTGTATGCATGCAATCCCTAATCACGAATATAAACTTGTAGCTCTCTGCTCATTTTGGTTTCCTCCTCAAGTTTTTGTTAGTACTATGAGCAGTAAGCTATTTTGATAATTGATTTCATTATGAAGGAAATAAGTTAGATACATAGTATTATATGGATATTCACATATGGAAGTGACCACAGACCAATTACATCTTCAAGTAGACTAGGCACATTTATTTGCATGTGTGGTTCCATAAACATGAGAACATTGAAGCAAAACACAGTATTGCCAGAAGCAATTTTGTCTGCCCTCACAGTAGCAAAATAGAACCGTACTTAAAAAGTGTAAGAGACCACTGAACTCCTGCCTTTGGAGTATACTAAAAAAAGGGCCCCAACTCAGCAGTTTGGACACAGAGTAGCAAACACCATCTGTATCCTTTTCCCCTCCATAAAAGGAACCTTTATAGTGTAGAAAAGGAAAACAAAGAAAGATTACTACCAGTAGTTATAAATACTCCTATAGTTAATCATCCAATAAGAGCATGAATTCTCATGAGACATACTGATTCAACAGCTTTGTATTTCTGACTGTTTTATTTCTGACTATACTACAATGCAAAGTACCCAATAAGTGAAACTGCGATATACAGTTCAATGTTTTATTCCTCCCAATTACACCCATTTTAAGAATATTTCTTCTAAAACAAGAAGTTCAGCAAAAGTAAAAGCTAACTTTTTTTGCTAAATTTTACTATATTCTTAAAATCCAGTATAACTCAGTTTTGATCAGGAACAATTAAATGTGTACGTGTACTGATTTGCTTGCCATCATTACCACCTCTTCGTTCATAGCTCTGAAATTTAAAGACATTCAGTAACAGAGCTACTCACACAGGGTTGTACATTTATGAAAATTTATCATTCCACACTGATTACTAGAGTTAATGAGAACAGCAATGAACATAAACAGTTTTGACATGTACAGGTGATCTGTCTACAGCAAGAATTCATATTGTACCCAAAACAAGGTACAGACTGTTTAAAATAATTAGTGGTGGATAAAAACATTGACAGTTTAAATTGCATGTTTAATCTTGTTGTAGCAACAAGTCAGCTAATGAAGCAAAGTTTCTTCATTGTGAACACTAAGTTTAGCTCCATACATGAAGATCCAATATCTTTGATAAAAATTTTTAGCTTGAAGCAGTATCATAAAAAAGGGAAGAAAAACAAAAACAAAAAACACATTGACGCCAAGTGGCAGTAACAGACTAGTTTAGATTTTGTGCCCCTTAGGCATCAATGAAACATTAGCACCACCATGAGGCAGTCAATAGATTTTCTGTTTTTAGCCATGACACACCCACAGCCTTCAGTATTAATTGGGCAGCCAATTTAATGACCAGGATACTAGTATGAATAATATTTTGGATATCATTGGTGTCTGCGCTCTCATGCCCAGCTTAAATAGATTCATGTTATTTGCTACTTGAGTTTCAAAGACATTCTGACCTCATTTGAATTGGTGTGACTAAACTTAAACAGAACTGCTCCAGATTTAGACTGGTGGCAAAAACCCATCTAACTCTCAGCCATGGATGCAAAAGCAAAATCAACATTGCTGGATTCAGAAAGAATCGCTGTTTGAAAAAGGGCACTTAACTGGGGCCTTAGCTAGGTAGCTTGGGTTGCTTGCCTATACAGCATCAGTCTTTGCCTATTCCCAAAAATCTCCTAACCTACAACCAACATCAAGCACCTGCTCTTATATGTCAAGCTACTTTGATTTAAAAAAAAAACCAAAACCTAAGCATCTTAGTTGAGTTCATCTTTCTCAGCTTTATGGACTCACTAGGAAGGTGGTCTTATTTGTATTCCGAGATAGATGATCAGTAAAAGTCATAGTAACATTATAAACTACCACTGATGTAGCTGGCAGCATGATTTAATATAAGCAATACAGTTTAATTCCTTGTAACAGGGAACACAAACAGCCTTGCCAATGTACCACCTCAACACACACATCCCCACCTTCCCCTAGCAACGATCTACATAAATGCCTACTAAGAAAGCTGTTCACTTTGCACTACATTCTGTTTAGCACAGCCAGGTTCTGAAGGATTTCCACAGGGAATAAACTCCATAGTTGGGAATCCTTCACTAAGTCATGTCTTTGAGAGAACATACTTAAGAGACTACCAAAAAAAAGCCTCTTAAATATAAGGGAGAGGCTGATGCTGGAAGAAAGAAAGCCAATGTTCTCCAAACCTGAGTGCCTAAAAACTATGTACTTAAAGCTTTATTTAGCCATCTTCAGTCTTAGGATTGGACTTCAGAATTGTGAATATTTAACGCCTCTCAATTTTTATTTTGGTGCCTAAACAAGGCTCTTACTTGAAACATCTAGTCTGAATATTTTTTGCTCGTCCTGTTCAAAAAAATTTCACTCTCTTTACACTTGGATGAAGGTTTAGGGAACAACTTTACTGACCCCCCCCCAAAAAAATCTCCACCCACTGAACGATTCTGATGCTTGTGTGTTTGAAGTGATTTTAGTGTTGCAAAATGAAAATTTCACTTACACCTACAATTTTTGAACTTCTTAAGGAACACTGTTCAGTTAAGTGCACCTGCTTTGTGTATGTCATATTGAGGATGGGGAAGGAGAACCATTACCACCTTTACTGATGTGAAGTCACATGGTAGGCTTCCATTGCTACATGGAAACGCACACTGGTGAGAGCCTGCCTGACTTGTGGCACCTTTGCTTGTATCAAAGTACAAGAATACTAGAAAGATTTTCAGAGAAAAGAGAACTTGTAGGCCACTGCACAATTTAGTTATAATATCCAGTTCTAATGAATCTTTCATCAATTTTTGCAAGTCAGTTTTAAGTTACTGACAAAATAAATAGTTCTCTTCCCTCTCTCAGGTGGGCTCCCCCCCAACATTTTTTAACGTAGAGGCTACTTCATATTTCTCTGTGGGACAACTTAAAAACCTAGACAGCTGGGTTCTCATCCCAATGCACACTGGGCCATTTCCTCCATTCTGGAAAGCAGGCACACTACTCCAGTTCTTGAAATACGTTTTCTGCTCACAAGAATGGAGAAGATATTCGGGGAACAGGACAACAACTCTCACACATGCCCCTACACATACAATATCAGACACTTCCTGTAGCCTTGGATATTTTTAAGTGTTAAAACAGCAATTGCTTTGTTAAGCTGCTGAAAATAATTTTAAAGTAACATTAAGGTTTTTACCTGAAGCTACAAAAATCGAAGAAATCCAAACTTTTAAATGAAATTACATTAGACACACATTACCTGAATGCGTACGAATGCAATTTATAGCGACTATAAAAAGAGGATATCCACAGAGATATTGGAGGGCTATTCAAAAACCTCCCTACTAGCGCCTTCAACTATTACCATTTATAAGGTCTGCAGGATGAAGACTGTCGCCTGTAATGCTTATGAATGCTGGTCCCAGGAACTTCCGTTTAGCCAAATGAATTCAAGTGTTCATTACCTTTTCCCAACAAACTTTAGATTACATATACTAAATTTCAGAAGACTCCATATTCTGCAATACTCAAGCAAAGCAGGATGATTTCAGAGGATCTAAGTTCCATGGTTTTGTAGATACAAGTCAGAGCCTCTAACTTCTAAGATATTTAAAAGAAACTTGATGGATTTCTCCCACAATAGTTATTTAAAAACTATGTACTTTGTGAAAAGTCAAATGTTTGTTATAACATGCATTAAAAATCCTGTGTTCTAGTCCTTTTAAAAAAAACCCAAAACAAAGAAGGAAAAACAAAACAAAAGAACACCACAAAGTGAACAAAGTTTTGGTAAAGGTTGGCTATGTGATTCAAAACTGAATTTAATCTGACAAAACAGTACCAGGACAAATAATTTTATATTTATGAGAAAGATACTTAACATTCTCACTCAATTTGGGGCGATGGAAAAATATAAAAAACATTCAGTTTTAGATTAGTTCTCTTTTATTAGGTCAGCATTTAAGACAGCTAAAACATGGGAGTCTACATTCTTGAACAGGGTTGCTTGACATGCAAGAACAGGGTCTTATTTTTAGAGTTATAGTAAATACTGCTGCTGAGAGGCAGCACAAGATTATAGTATTTTCAATGTGGAACTTTTTTTTATTATTCAAGTCTTGCCTAAAGTGTGGCACAATCAAAACATTCTGAACAGCTGGTTAGGAAGGTAGCCAAGATGTAAGAAAGATGTCTGAGCCTCCTTTTCAAGGGCAGCCAACTCTTGTACTGTAGGTGCCAAAATATCCACATGGCCTTTATAGGTTCCACCTGCCAAAAAAGAACCACACTATAAAGGACATGCTTGAAATAACTTGTCCGCAGTACTTAGGTTCAGTTGCAATTGTTCAGAAAGTTAGTTATTCCAGCCTTACTAACTTGCTACTGGCAAACTTGAAGCCCTCACCACACACAGTAAATCCTATCTGTTGCAAGTAAGCTAGAAACAAACTGTAATTATCCAGACAAAAACCAATAAAAATACCTTTCATAAACCAGAGAGTTTAGAAGGTCAGTTTATTTAACTGCATTTATGTGATGGTTAAACACATGCTCAGGGCCATAAATACATACCCATGCTTTCAACTGCCTGGAAAGAATCCACGTCCTTATGTGCATGCAGACACATTTTTATATAAATTTATATTTTGAAAAAACAGAATCCTGTATTACCACAGAGGGATGTTACATTTGATGGCCTGCCATGTATCACAGACAGTCAGTCAGATATGGAGGGTGGAGTGAAAATAATCATGGATGCTTTGTTTAGTGACATGGGCTCTTCCAAAAGGTTACATAAAAAGTGGTTATATAAAATTAAAAGTCCTAGGATAGGGATCATTGTCAATTTATTGTTATTAAGTCACTCTTTCCACTAATAGACTGAACATATTACTAGACTACCGAACACTAATTAGTTGCTTACCGCCTGCAGCCCTTCTTTGTCCATATGTAACTTTCCCATCGAAGTCATCCACTGGTACTTTTATATCTGGCTCAACTTGGGAAATAGTACAATTCAGGTGCTCTTCAATCTCACCCAGCAACTAAGAAAGAAAAAATAATTCAGTCTTAAAGATTCTTCCATTTCTGAACCAGAAGATAGTATTATATTGTTCTAAACCAGTGATTACGTTCAGTGGTTCCAACCGGAGTGGCATACATTCAAGAACAGAGTTTGCCCTGAAAGGAATAAAGGATCAGAAGTGCATGCATACTAGCTTGGACTCTATGACCTCTTGAGTTCCGTCGAGCCCTCCACTTCTGTGGTTCTCTTCCCTCTTCCTAAGGCAGGATTAAGTATATCTCTAGACAGTCCTTGACAGCTGCGTTTGTCTAACCTGTTCTTAAAAGCCTCCAGTGACAGGAATTCTACCACCTTTCCAGGTAACCTGTTCAATTGCTTAACTATCCTTACATTTAACGCCCCCCCCTTCTAATATCCAACCTAAATTTCCCTTTTTACAAACGAAGCTGATTAGTTCTTGTTCTACTCTCAGTGGACATATAAACAGAAACAGAACAGTGATCAGCTGTTTTCTTTATAACAAACTTTTACATTTGAAGACTTCTGTCCCCCAAAGTCATGTTTTCAACCATTGCTTGCAGGTCATGTTTTTTAAACCTCTTATTTTTGTTGCTCTCTGAACTCTCTCCAATTTGTCTACATGTTTTTTAAATGGTGGTGCCCAAGAAGTGGACATAGTACTCCAGCTGAGGCCCCACCAATGGTGGGGAAAGGGGATTTACTACCTCTTGTGTCTTACATATGGACACTCCTTTTAATACACCCCAGAATAGCCATAACTGTTATAAATCAAGTAACTCTCTATGGGCAGATCCCCTACATCCAAAGAGTGCCCCTACTGCAGTGGTTTTCAAACTTTTTATACTGGAGACCCCTTTCACACAGCAAGCCTCTGATCGTGACTCCCCCCTTATAAATTAAAATGTGGAGGGGAGGTAATTTAATTGGAGCTTGGGGCTATCAGCCCCATGGAGCTGACAGCTCATGACCCCCATGTAACCACCTTGCAACCCCCCGAGGAGTCACGATGCCCAGTTTGAGAACCTCTTCCCTAACTTTAATGGGGCCGACCTACACAGAATAACTTGTTGGCTGAACCTAACTGCTTATTTTATTACATAAAAGGTATTATATTTCACAAGTGCAAGTTGCCATGAATTTCCAGCAATTTCATATGTGACGTATCCCATTCGAAAAATCTGTATTTGTATAAAAGTGATATTCTCAGGTTAAGAGGAATGACAGATATAAAGATACTTTATCTTAATAAATGAAATGGATTAAACAATATCAGATTTTTAATCCCATTTTATAACAGTCCACAGCATGTCATTAGGAAGGTGATAAAATACATATCCAGAACAACATGCAGATTCTGAATGCAAGATGAGAATATAAGATTCCTATCAGTCTGTGCAATAGCAGCATAAATCAGCTGCACTTTAAGTTATCAAAATTTGATTGGGAATTATTGTATGAGGTGATATTACATTCTTGAAACGGACATGCAAACTAATAGTCACCAGTCTATTTGACTAGACCATAAGAGTGAGACATTCTGCTTTCTACTTTGAATCATTTTTAAATTAAACATTCACTAGCAATATCTTAGCATAATGGAGTCAGTTATTTTATCTGTGAAAACACTGGATGTAAGTCAGTGCCAAAACTAAGAGGCTAGAAAAAAAAAAGTTCTTGGATATTTATCATCAACAGGATAATAGAATAATCAAAATGAATTTCAGAATTTGTAGATTAAAATGAGATACGTATTCCCAACCACATCATTTTTCACTTTAAATAAAACTATTTTTAAAAGTTTCAAAATCTCATAGATGAAGACAACATGATTTATACTTCAATTAAAACTAGACTAGACCGATAAGGCACATTCCTCAATCCTTGAGAAACTAGTATCAGCTATTTTTTCCCCTTTTAAATAAATAGGTGATTTTTTGAATAAAGAACAAATGAAAGATTACCTGCATCTCATTGTACCATATAGTGCAACCTCCATCTTCCTTCAGCCTGGTATTATAGCAACCCTTTCCACGGCTACTACAAACGTGATACCACACCTAGACAAGAAGTGAAAAATATGCCACACAAAAATGATGCATTTATTATTTTCATTAAATCCAGTGTAGGAACTACAATGCTCAGTTAAAGATGCAAGAAGCAGATGCACTAAACCAAAATTAAGTGTACAAACAAACTGGTGTTTTCCAAAGCAAGAGATTAAGTTAGGTATCAGCCACAATAAAAACTTTACTCAAAAGAACTTTTGTTCCACCCAGTGCCTCTGCTTTTGGATTAGAATTACCTTCTCTTTTTCTGTTGCCACGAGGGAAATCGCCAGACCCATTCTGAAATGTTTGAAAGAAGTACTTAAATAAATATTTCTAAAGTGCATTTGAAGCATTAAACAAACCTCATAAGACTGATGAAGGTTCCAACATACCTTTCAGCTCTGCCTACTCTCCCAATTCGATGAACGTAGTTTTGCTTTTCATCAGGGAGTGTGACATTGATAACTGCATTTTAAAAAGAAGTGGATGTTACCACATATAGGAGTATGACACTTCATAGCGGGAGCATACAACCCAGGTTGTACTAATTACGTCTAGTAATCATACATATTGTTAATTTATTCTGCCTCAACTCTGCTGTAATCCCTTTTTCCATGCATATAAAAAAAAAAACAGTTTTACAGAGTAACAAAACAGTTGTTGACATGAAAGTTACCTTTAACAAATGATATTTTAAAAATTTTATTTTTCTTGTTTCAAACCCCCCCCCCCCCACCTCCAAAATTATAAGCAGCTCAGGTAGCAACACCTATAGTTAAGGTTGCTCAACACTTCACAGTACAAGACTGTTTTCTGGAGGGGAGGGAGGGAGGGGGAAAAAAAAGTGATTATGTAGTTACAGACAGCAACATAAAACACATACATACACAAGATGGCCAAATTAAGATTGCCCATGAACTTCCTAATAGTCGAGTGCTTGATTTTGTAACCATAAAGTTCTCAGTGTAGTTATTATATACTTGGCTTACATATTCAAATACTTAAAAAAATCCTTACAGAGTTCCATAGCTAAAATTCAGGTGTCAATCATATTTAGACTTCTTACCATAAGGAACACCACGGATATCAATTCCTCTAGCAGCTACATCGGTGCAGATCAAGAATCTGACATCTCCCTTCTAAGGAAAAATTGAATTCATAGTTAAACCCACTACAGTTTTTTTTTTTTTTAATTTCTCCCACCCTCACCTCATACTCACTTCAAGGGCCTTTAAATAGAGAATTCTTTGAGAGCTGGGTGATTTATTTAGCCTAACATTAGGTTCCTTTAAAAAAAATTTAATTGGTCCTAGTCTTTAGAAGCTACACAATCAATTACAGTAACATGTCAGAAGAGTTTAGACAATAGTGAACAATTACATCCTGGGCCTCTGGCTTGATGAGCCATTTTAATGTGGATGCTACTAAAATTGGAGGACTGGTCATACACCTTAAAGCATGGCTTATGCTATTAATTAGACACCACATATGACATTACGAGCCCTATCCCATGTTCACAGGAGCAAACTATTTGCTTACAACTTCAGGTAAGTAGCAGGGGGTAGCTGTGTTAGTCTGTATCCACATCTGAAGAAGTGAGGTTTTTACCCACGAAAGCTTATGCTCAAATAAATCTGTCAGTCTTTAAGGTGCCACCAGACTCTGTTTTTTCAGGTAAGTAGGTAGGCTACTAAAGTAGTAATCTTTCCACATTCCATACTGCACTGTGAAGGACTTGTTCACTCCTCTCTGGAACTCTGAGTAGCATGAAATGGAGAAGTGTTTGGGCAAAATGGCAGATACACTTTGCTCTCTCAATCTAGAGATTACAAGGCCATCCGGCATCACAAACATCATTATGAAATAAACACCCTTTTTGCAGTGGTTTGGGAGTATTGCAGTTCCACATCCAGTCATCCTAGTTCAGATTTGTATGGAGACTAAGAGAAGCACCATAAAAATAGCCTGTATTTTACCTTAAATCTTTCCAAATTTTGTTTTCTTTCATGAGGTTTTCTGTCACCATGCAGACAGACACATGAGAACTGATGTCCTTTCCTATCTGGGCCTGAAAAAAAGTTAGAATATTCTATTAAACAAAGAATACAATATACACACATTCACTGATCACACCAACGGCATACTACAAATATTTAGATGTTTAAGTCCAGAACTTATGGTGACAGTATTCAGATGTAGTACAAACAAAGATGACCTCTGTGAGAAGAGAGGTTTTAAATGTCAAGCAGAAGATACAGTTCAGACATATCACAGTAATGTACTATTTTGTTACAGGACAGTTCATTTTAAGCTATTATTTGGAAGGTATAAGTGACACATTGCAAGTAAGTTTACATTTTACAGTACATGGATCTCGGGTGCCAAGAGGCCAAGAAAAGTTTGGTAATCATAGTACGCCACCAACACAGCTGAGCAACTAGTGGTTAACTAATGTTACAGCTTTCAGAAAATTTTATAATTAAGACCTGAAACATTCTGAAAGAACAAAAAACAATTTGATATAAACATCTTCAAGTGTTAGTATTTCTTTAAAGCAAAAGTGAAAGACTATTTCAAGCCTACACAGTCAATTTTGAGATATCAATAAAATGGATTAAATAAGTTGGAGAAATATTACCTCCTCCTTGTTGCATAAAGTACTGCTCCATGTTATCACAGTCTATTTTAGTTCTGCAGAAAATAATTGCTTGATCCATCTTGTGTTCCTTAATTGCTCGAACAGCGTATTCTCCCTTCAGTATTTTAATAGCTTCAGACCACATTTCTGAGTATAACAAGAGATGTGTGTCACTCAAAGCATTTATAAAAATGCTATTTTCTAAGTATATTACTGTATGGTTTTCTGAAGGCTGCTTTGAACACTTATCACAGAAACCAGGTGTATTAGTATGGATGGGTGCCAGGTTTGCAGCACTCACTTCCTCCTGCCCCAAAGGAAAAGGGCGAAGAATTCTCTTTCCCCAGCACGTGGAAGTTACCTTCTCTCAGCCACTAAGATTGTCTGCAGACTCCGGCAGACATCCCTGCCTCAGTTATATTCAGATTCCATTTTCAAGCTTTTCTTTGCTAACTTGAGGACTAGCAACTCAAGCTTTTTCTTAATTGGACTATGACCTAATCACTGGACTCCAGAAGCGGAGACATGATATACCTTTTTGTAGGGCCTCTCTCTTAATGCAGCCCAACTCTGCCTCATGATATCTTCTAAAGCAGAGGTAGACAAACTTTTTGGCCTCAGGGCCACATCTGGGTGGAGAAATTGTATGCAGGGCCATGAATGTAGGGCTGGGGCAGGGGTGTGGGAAGGGGTACAGTGAGAAGGAAAGGGCTCAGGGCAAGGGGTTGGAGTGCAGGAGGGGTGCAGCAGGGTACTCCAGGCAGGAGGGGTTTGGCCTGGCACCACTTACCTCGAAGGGCTCTGGGGTAGCAGCAGCAGCAGCATGCAGCGGGACTAAGGAGGGCTCCCTGCCTACCCTTGCCCCATATTGCTCCTGGAAGTGGCCAGCATGTCTGGCAATGGCTCCAGGGGGTGGGGTGAGGCAGGGCATGCAGCTCCGCCACGGGCTCCCTTCGCCTATGTGTACCAACCCCGAAGCTCCCATTGGCTGCGGTTCCCCATTCCTGGCCAATGGGAGCTGTGGAGGGTGGTGCCTGCAGGCAAGGGCAGTGCACAGAGCCTTCTTCCCTCTTATCCCCGCTTCCCAAAAGGGGTGGCAGGGACATGGTGCCGGCTGCTTCAGGGAGTGGTGCGGGGCCAGGGCAGGCAGGGAGCCTGCCTTAGCCCTGCTGTGCCATGGGGCTGGCAATCCTACAGGCCAGACTGAAAGCCCTGATGGGCCAGATCCCGCCCGTGGGCCATAGTTTTCCCTCTCCTGTTCTAAAGAATACTATTTTAAAAGCCACTGCTCTGATACCAAAATGTTGTTAAGACCTCAGAATAAATTCAATTACCTGGACTGTTAACACCAGGCCTTGTATTATCTTTTGCATGTACCTCATCAGTCTAGAAAGAGGAAAAAAAAACACCAAAACATGTTATTTAATTACAGCAGTGCCTTCATAACTACAATAGTATGCAAAAGTAGCAGCAATTTGCATTTTATTTATTAAACACCAACAATCTATTTGACGTTTAGGACACAAGACAGCCACTGCTCCAAAGGCCTTGCCTATCATAGAATCATAGAATATCAGGGTTGGAAGGGACCTCAGGAGGTCATCTAATCCAACCCCCTGCTCAAAGCAGGAGATTCTACCACCTCCCTAGGTAACGCATTCCAGTGTTTCACCACCCTCCTAGTGAAAAAGTTTTCCTAATATCCAACCTAAACCTCCCCCACTGCAACTTGAGACCATTACTCCTTGTCCTGTCCTCTTCTACCACTGAGAATAATCTAGAATAGACTAGAATAGTCTAGAATGCCTAACATTAGCAAGCATGAAAGGTGAAGTTCTTGTCCCAATAGAATCAATGGGAGTATTGCAGAGTTGCCAACCCTCCAGGATTGTGCTGGAACCTCCAAAAATTAAAGATTAAATCTTTCATTAAAGATTATGTCATGTGATGAAACCTCCAGGAAGATACCCACCCAAAATTGGCAACCCTAATTGCTATCAACTTAATCTGAAGTGAAATTTTTGCACCGAGTTTTCAGATGAATTTTCCTATCTCTAGGCCAAAAGTAGTTTGAATTTTGGGAAATTTAGAAAAATAAAAGTGTCAGTGTTTATTTTATAGATATTGCTTTACCTCTATGTTTCAGTTTACTTAGTCCAAGAGCATAGAGCAAATCAATTGCATGGCAAGAATTATATCTCCTGCTCCTTTCTCTAACCAACATTGATTCTCTGACTGCTGAAAGGGAAACTACAGTATTCTGAGGGAGAGTTACAAAATTTATATTATTCAGGAGTTAAAGATACTTCAAAAAAAGTGTACTTAAATACAAAAGAGTAAAATTCAAAAAAAGTCAACAAAACCACAAGAAAGCCAATTGTAAAAAACAGCGTTGTTTATTTTTAAACCAGAACAAAGCCCTTCAGGAGAAAATACTCAACTAGAGAAGTCAGTAATAAGAAGTGAGGCAAGTGAGTCCATATTGGTTACTAAAGCAACTCTCCTGAAAGCTGAATACTGAGAGTGTCACATTAATTCTAGCCAAGGCAGAAAAAAACCCATCCCCACCATAACCAGCTACATGAGAGCAACAGGAAAGTTTAGATAACCAATGCCAAGTATTTATTTTTATGGAGTTTGTATAAACCTATTCAAAAATTATATAAGTATGCTAGTTATGGAGAAATGTGTGGGCAAAAGGGAAAATGCTTGTTTTCCTAAATGAATTTTTCTGAAAAAGCCAAACAAGAAGTTGAGAAAAACTAAGTATTATATAAAGAAATAATGCAAATTTATGGAATTACCTTTAAAAGCAAGTTTCAGCTACACTGACAAATGCATGGACTCCCTCCAGTGGGTAGTTTAAGACCTACCGCATTCTATATTTTAATCAAAGATTATTGCCTACAGAATTATCTCAAATCTCAGTGAGTTTTTAAGTAATTAAGTACTTTACCCTCAACTCAATAAGGATAAGTTCTCATCAGATATGTTAATTTAAACACTGCAAAAAGTTTGCCAAACGAACCTGGCTTCTCCATGTCACCTTGGTATGGTTTTGTGAAGAGGAAAATTTGCCTCTGGCTGGAAATGCTGGGGTCTAGCGATTATCCTTGTGAGGTTAAGGATGGTCAGATGTTTTAATCAGGGAAACTGAGTCTTTATAAAACTTCAAATCCAACCCTGGGCAAGAAAATAGTTTCCCGTTCCCCAGGTTAGCCAATAACTGCAGGCAGGGGCATTGTGAAGTATGAAGGTAAACATCAAGGAAGAGGTCATTTCTTTGGCAAAGAAACATGAGGCCTCCTCAGAGCAAGTTTGCCTCCTCCAGCACAAATAAATGCCAGTAGATCCAAGAAAGTGCAAGCTCCCCAGTTAAAGCCCTGAGCTAGAGAGCAGACTGGACACACAGAAGCTACTGAGAACTTCCGGTGGTGGAGCTGGAAAATAGAGTTCCTGGGCTCCTGTTCTGAGGCTATAAGATCACAGAGTGATGACTGCGTCTGTAATTATTTTGTTTAGGGTAGCAGGGAATGAGGTCAGTTGTCCACGTCTCTCAGAAGAGAAGCTTACTCCTGTGCTGCAGTGGGGCTGGATTGCACCAGAACGACATGCCAGCATTTTTGCTGCATGAAGAATGTCATTTTGTTCTCCAAATGGCAGCCTGCCTCACACTCAATGGAGGATGTCATTTGGTAGAGCAAAAGGTCACCCTCTGCACAGCATGTGTGTAAGGTCACGTTGTCAGAGGTGTTGGGTGGTTGCCCCATTCAGGACTACACCCCTGTCCTTATTTGAAATTCCATCAAATGAATAGTTTAAAGAGCAAGAAATTACAAAAGAAAAAAAAAAAAATCTATACGCTTCATTTAGCCAGACAAAACTGGTCAATCTGAAAACAAAAGCCTGGAATTAATCAGCCAAAACTGACACTGCAGTTGCCAATCTCCATCTGTAAAGCCCATTAGGATAGTTGGTCTTGATAAGGGCATGGACCACCACAGCAAGGTCTACATTAGAAAGGCTTATTTACAGACTCCTGACCAGTCACAGAGGAAAGATAATATAGGCCACAATGTCTGGGCTATGGAACACTATACCAAAAAACCCCCAGGTATAATGCTTTCCCCTGCAACTCAAACTCATTAAAGTTTGCTGGCAATCAGGTCTCTTTCATCCAGATTCCTAGTTGACTCAGGCACTGCAATTGCAATAGTCTTGCAGAATTTGAGTTTTATTAGATCTGCAATATTATGTTGACAACATAGACTTCACACCACAATCCATACGCCAAATTCTATATTCAGATACATGTAGCCATTTCAACAGGCTACAGTGGCAGTTGGTCCCACATGGTTAAGTTCAGGTTCTAGCAGTTTAAATCACTGTGTAGCCTGAAAGCAAAAAAAGTTTTTTTTTTAAATTAAGTTTCATCTATTGTGGTCTAATAAGCAACTACAAACCACTTACCCTGATATGATTCTTGCCAAGCCTTTCCCATTGTTTGTCATTTTTAGGATTCACAGGAACAACAACATGGTGCACAGTTTCTGGGACAGAATCCTCTCCTTTTAAGTCAACCCAAGTGGGGAAATGCATGATCTTCTCAGACAGTTTCTTCACATCAAAAGAATGTAGAGTTGCAGAACACACAATAACCTTAAGAAAAAATACAAAAAAACAAACACTTTAGGGCAAGAAGTTTTACCAAAGCTATGAACACCATAATAGGTGACTTTTACTGGTCAAGAGTTTAGGTGGAGAGAATAAAATCCAGAAGGGTCTTGTAGGTTGGTGACAGTGTGGTATCATGCAGAGAACTTTTTGCCTCCCTACTTCTGACTCTATAGAGATTGATGGAAACCAGCCATATGAAGATCTTTCTGGCCAAGTGAAATAATTACTCCATTAAAATCAGCTGCCCACTCATTCCTGGTCAAGAAAAGTAGCATTATTGGCAGCTAAAGAAGAGGCAACACAGAGCAGAAATGAAGTGCATATATCTGAAGAATTGTTATATATCACATGGGTACTTTACAATTTTACAGATCTCTGAATGTGGACATTTTTAGGGTTGGCATGTATCTGTTCCAAGTATAATTTTCATATGAAAATGTCTACAGTAATACTGCAGATTACGAAAGTTGTTTTATCACCACTAATTTGAGTTACATCTAGAACCAAGTAGTAGACTATAGTTCTAGTGTTTTGTTTTTTTTTAAAAAGGTCATGTACTTTTTTCATAATGAGGAAGTACACAGCTCTTGATGGCATCCTATGTAGTTTCTAGCCTACAAATCTTCTCTTTTCAAATTGAAAGCATTCTTTTAGTAAGAGTATATTTAAATAATGTAAAAATGTATGTTTCCCTTTACATTTTTTGGCTCAGTTCAAAACTAGCATCTTAAAATTACTCAAGATAACCAACCATTTCAGCCCAACAATGAAAGCCATGAAGGACCAGCAGATTAAAGTCAGGAGTATCTTCTGTAAACACTAAGAAACAGAAATAGTAATTTCAGGAAGTTGCTGACTTTCTAAAAAAAAAATCCCACATTATACCTTTAATTAGCAGACAGTCATCTATAAAAAACTATTAGAATAAGATAAAAAAAAGTAGGTAACCACTTATGGTGGAAGGTAGATTCAAGAGTTGTAGGCCAGTATATCACAGGCCATTAAACTGTACCCCGTTACCCCTGTAATGAGCCCAATAACGTGTGAACCAACGTTGAAACAAATAAAAGAAAGTGAACACAAAAGTATTAACTACCCCATAAAAGAAAAACATGCATCACACTGATAAAATTCAACAGCTTGTAACATGTTAAAAAGGACGGCTGATTATAATAGATAGCATTATACCTGCAGTCTTTTTCCATCTGAAGTTATCTGAGGAATTTGACCGTGGATTCTGTTTATGAAGTCTGAATAACCTTGGAGAAGAAGGCCATCCTACATTGGGAATCAAAAAGAGAAGCTACAATACCTTTTGTTAATTTACGCAATGAGACAAACAAATATTAGGATATAGGCTCTTTTAAAACTCTAGTCTGGCTAGATGGGCTAGTCTGGCTGGGACAGCAGTATCAAAAAGGGAAAAAAATCCTACAACTCCAGTTTATTTAAAGTGGACCCTGAATAAAATGAAAGTGGGTGGACACAACAAACCCCCTAGACCAGCTGCTGCACTTTAAAGTTTTCTCTACTTAAATAAACTGAATCAGGAAACCTGAAACAGCACAATTGTCGCTTTTTGACTAGAACAAAAGTTCAGAATAGCCCACACAATTCCAAGAGCTGGTGAAATCAAGTTTTGGAGAAAACGAAATGCCAACAAGTAAGAAAAACTAGTTTAATCTTAATCAATACCTAAAACCCACCTCAAAAAAGTCCATCTTAATTTCCTTCAAACCACCCAAATTAGTGTCAAAGCTAGATTTAGAAGATTAACTAAAGTCAGAAGTGTGACACTTGTGACTGCAGTTGTATAAATTCAGCCTAGGTAGTATTTTCAAAGTTAGTAAATTAGGTATTTTTCCATAGTACTTTTTTTAATGTTCGCATTAAATCGTATTACATCAAATCTTGTGATAGCAGCTTCTACCCAAGGGCTTTATAGAGTCACAAAGCTGCCTTTGAGGCTGCTACTTCCATGTAAGATTCCTCTGTTACAAGGTGAAAAGACTTCTTTTGAGAATAGCCATTTAAAGTTTTTCTGAAGGTGAAGCTGTTTGAAAGCCTTGTGACCACTCATGGTCTCCATATTTCAGGGAGATGACTGGCTCAGTCCATACCTTGGATGCAATGCAAGTGCAGGAATGGGGCATGCTGCATTTACAAACACTAACTAGTATAACTAACCCTGAAACACAAGGATATTGAGCTGTCACAAATGCATTTACATACATAATTGCTATAAAACTCTAGGGCAATGAAAACTTCATTTTTAACAGTAAATCAAACTGCCACAGATAAGTTTTGTTCTCACAAGCAATACCACAATGTATAAACCTAAATATGAGTTTTTTTCTTCACTTACAGCTTCATCAAGAACCAGGAATCTAACTTGAGATAAGTTAAGCTTTCCAGTTGACACCAAGTCATCCAACCTTCCAGGGGTTCCCACAACTATGTCCACCTATAAAATATAAAAGGTTTTTTAAGTACATTTAGCAAGTCAAAACTTAACACTAAATTTAGGAAATTCCATGCAGAGTCGGAGTGTTGCGATTAAGGTTACACAACCCTTCCCATTAAAAGACCCTGTTTTCAGTTGCTTTTAGCTTTATAACTTATAACTATATCTGGTTCACACTGAGTATCTTTGGAACCACTGTAGTGAAACTTTCAACTGTTTCAGACAACAAGGTTAATGAAAGGAAAAAAATCTTCCAGTCACCTAATTGAGAAGCTCCAAGTCCTCTATGCATTGATGCAGAGACTTGATATTTTGCAAGGGGGAGGAAGGAGAATCACCTTTGTGGTCAGTGAAATGGATTTTTGCCATTCCTTTAACAATATATCTAAAATTTGGCCAAGCCAAAAAAAAAAAAAAAAAAAAGATCCCAATTAAAAAAACAAAACCCCTGTGGGGCCAGATGAGAGCTTTAGGGCAGAATGGTCTATAGCCAATAGGGCACAATCTCCTACAGAGCCTGAAATTGAACCCAAGAACGTTCAGTCTCTACACTCTATCAGCGAATACCTGTGAAACCCATTAATAAAATGGGTATTGCATCCGCCTCTAGGGGCTGATCCACATTAGAGGATAACAGCCTACTTCTGCTACTAGTTCCTCCATTTGCTTAAGTGGAAAAGGTCTGCTGTGGCCTCTAAGGGTTTAAATACACTGTTTATAACCCACATGATAGCAATCCCCCCCCCTTTTTTAAATTAATATAAAGGTTGCAAAGTCAAGTACCCAAATGGCAAGAAAAGCCAGCATTAAGGTTGCCTGTGCAACCTTATTTGGCCCCCTGGTATGTATGCATTATATGATACAGTTTAATTACATGATCACACACTATTTTTTTCCACAGGACCCTAGCCTTGTTTAGTAAGCAGGATGGATGGTGTTCAGGGGATGAATCAGAGTGGAGTAATGAATGAGCCTGTTATTTCTAGGCACAAAGCCAAATGTACTCCAATGCATTTTATAGATACATATGGGATGCGTTTCCCATATCAAGAACTGCAGTCACTTCTGGGGTCAAACAGTAGCAGATTAGCACAGACACACTAAACAAAAGCTTAAGACTGAATAATGAATAAGACTGCAGAGAATATTTAGGTAAACTAAATGTCAGACATTGTATCTATTAGAATGCACCAGAAAGAGGATTCTAATTTGTAAATCTCTTGAGTTTGAAGAGGTGAAAGGACAGTTTTCACTAAATCTATAAAGCAGGTAGAACACAGTAAAGGTTAGAATTTCTTTAGGACACTAATAACGACCTCGTGCTATAGGACCTTTAATTACTGTATGTGCTTAGGACCTTGGTTTTTACAACTCCTCTGAAAGATAGTACCTTCAGCAACACGATGTTTAACACCATGCTGGGGCTCAGGTTCTTATCCAATACAGACAGAAAACAGTCATTTCCTTCAGTGCCTGTATTTTCCCTAAACGTATCCCATACAAGAATAATACCGCTTAGCTTAGGAGACCTGACAGGATTATGGCTGGAGGTGATACGATTCTGTCTTGGACTATGAATTACCTTACTCATAAATGCACCTGCTTTTCTTACAGAACATAAGGTTTGTATTTCCCCCCACCCACCAGGTTTAATTCTGCTAGTTTCCAGACATCCAATTAAGGCTCTAAGTTTTGAGGCCCATGTGTCTCAATGCCCAAAGCAAAAAGCTATTTAGTGTTACAGTACGCCAGCATTACCATGGCCTACATAGGTAAAAACAACAGCAGCATGACAGCAAAGCTTATGTAATGAAACCCTTCCTCACATCTCCTCCAAAACAGGGGAAACAGGGAGGAGGAGATGACGACAAATTAGGATCCTTTTTTGGTGAAAAACCAATAGATGTAGTTTCCAAACTAATCTAGAGACAGAACACAATTCCTGAAAAGCAGTACATGTATTTAGATAATCGGGTACACAGCTACAACTATGAATTGTGTTAGGTTTTTGGAGAATTTTTTTTTCTTTTCTTCTTCTTCTCCCCCAGAACTGAATGACTAAAGTTAACAGCCTTAATACAAATTAAAAACTATTTGCCTTACCTGGCTTAATTTGATCAATTTCTCTGTCTGAGGGAAACAAAACACTAGAATACCACAGTAGTTGGGCAACATACCACTCATTTCATTTTATCAGACTTACAGAAGCTATATGGAGTGCAACGTTGTCAGGGAATTTGGGCTGTGGAACACCACAACTATAAAATTTAAGTTAGTGATAAGAACACAACTTACACCATTTTCCAGAATGGAAAGTTGATCTCTTGCAGCAACACCACCAATAATTAGGAGTTCCCTAAAACAGAATTGTAGAAAAAAAAACTTAGTTTTTGAAACTTTTATATTTGTACGTTATAGACATATCTTATTCTCCAGACTGTGGACCTTTGCATACCCAACAGAGTAACTAATCAGCTGGCTTGGTATTCTGTACACCATTATCTATACGTACCTCACGCTAGAGAACTGTGTTTAAGGAGATTACACAGAGCTCTTCTTCACCTCTGTGTGAGCTTGAAAGCTTGTCTCTTTCACCAACAGAAGTTGGTCCAATAAAAGATATTACCTTACCTACCTTGAAACTCCAATATCCTGGGACCAAAGACAGCTATAACACTGCATATTTTTAAAGAGACTGATAAAAATACTAACTTGTTTTAAACTAAGCATCAAGAAAAAAAAATTAATAGCACTGGATAAAATTGTGACATACAATACATATGCACATATTTAAGACCAGAATGTGATTGTTTAATTCCAGAAGCGTGAATTTCAAACAGCAGCAAAATGTAAAAAAAGGAATGTGAAATTACAAGAGTGACAAATGCATTAAACATCCCTATCCTTTCAAAAGATATGTATAAGATTAAACATACACTATATAATTTATGAAATGTTAAATTATGTTCTCAGAAATTATGAATGCAGCGAGCTTTACATACACTAATCAAATCTAGCTCTACAATTCAGTTCTCTCTTTAAATGTAGTCTTGAGTTTGCTAATGTTTCTTCATTTGATCAAAATATTTTGTAGGTAAAAAAACTACTTTAACAAAAAACCACACCACCTCCATAATGAGCATCCACATACAAACCATGTGACTTGTGCCCTGATTACACTAGAGCAAAAGAAACACAGGTCTATTGTACTAGTTCATTTGTAATGGGGCTATAATAACCTGCAAAAGCAAAACAAGGAGAGCTAATAATTGATATTAAGAAGGCTGAGGTATTTAATGCCTATTTTGCTTTAGTCTTCACTAAAAAGAAGTATGGTGGCCAGCTACTCTATGTAATTAATATTAAGAACAGGGAAGGAACGCATGTAAAAATAAGGAAAGAACAGGTCAAAAGAACATTTAGGTAAATTATATCTACATTTAAGGAGGCAGAACCTGATGAAATTCACCCTAGGATAGTTAAGGAACTAGCTGAAACAGAGGACTAGAAAAGGGCAAACACAGATAGGTGCTATAAGAAGAGGAACAAAGAGGATCCAAGGAATTATAGACCAGTCAGCCTAACTTTAATACCCGGAAACACACCTAACAAATTAAACATTTTGTAAGCACCTAGACTATAATAGGTTATGAGGAATAGTCAGCATGGATTTATTGGAAACAAAATCATGCCAAACCAACCTAATTTACTTCTCTATGGTTACTGGCCAAGTGAATTGGGGGAGGGGTGGAGGGGGGGGGGGAAGGAAGGGGAAGAGAGAACACTACTAAAATCATGATATATCTACTAGTCAGGCTTCTGATACAGTCCCACATGACATTCTCACAAGCAAGTTAAGGAAATGTGGTCTAGCAGAAGTTACTAAAAAGTGGGTGCACAACTGGACGAAACACCACACTCAAAAAAAGGAGTAGTTATCAATGGTTTGCTATCAAACTGGGAGGGCATATCTAGTGGGGTTTCACAGGGATCAGTCTATCCAATATTTTCATTAATGTTTGGATAATGGAGTGGAGAGTCTGCTTAGAAAATATGCTTATGACGTCATTAAGCTGGGAACGGTCGCAAGCACTTTGCAGGACAGGATTAGAATTCAGAACAACCTTGACAAACTGGGGAATTGGTCTGAATTCAACAAGTTCAAACTACTACACTTGACGGGGTATGTGTGTGGAAATTAAATGCACAACTACTACCTGGGGAATAACTGGGTTGGTGGTGGTACTTTTGGAAAGGATCTGGGGGCTAGAGTGAATAACAAACTGAATGAGTCCACAATGTGATGCAACTGTGAAAAAGTCTCTTATTCTGGGTTGTATTCATAGGAGTGTCATATGTAAGACATGGGAAGTAGTTATCCTCCTCTACTTGGCACTAGTGAGGCCTCAGCTGGAGCACTGTCTCCAATTTGGGGTGCCACCCTTTTGGAGAGATGGGGACAAACTGAAGGGAGTCCAGAGGAGATCAACAAAAAAATGTCAGGGGCCATTGAAATTAGGAAACGAAATAAATGGGCTTAATCTGAGAGATTTAGGCTAGGTACTAGGAAAAGTTTCTAAACTATATGGGTAATTAAGTATCGGAATAGGTTACCTAAAAGGTTGTGGAATATCCATAATTGGGGTTTTTAAAAACCAGGCTGAACACGAACACACACACACACACACCCCTCAGCGATGGTCTCTAGGTATACTTGGTCCTTGATCCACTTCTATGATACTGTGATTACTTGTTTTCTTCCATTTTTCAAACTTAAGGGAGCATTAGACATACATTTGACAACCTAAGGCAAAACCCCAAAACACACACCACATCAAGTAGAGATGGCCTAAACAAATATCCACTGTTTGATGATCTAGCCTTGACGCTGCAACTATCCCCCTAATTTCCTCTCTACAATTTGCCCCAGTCTCCATCTGCTTCATCTTGGGGGCACGACTCTTAAGGCTGACCCTGAAATCATACAACCTATTTGGATAGGTTTTGACATCATCCATACAGACCAAAAGTAACTGGAATGTTACCTGGATTGCAGATAACATTTGAAGACATGTTACCTTAATTTAGGATTATCAACGTATTTCTTGAATTGTTTTACGTTATTCAAAGTTTGTTCTGCTAACTCTCTGGATGGTTCCACAATTAATGCTTTTGGAGCATTAGGAAGGTTCTTTGTTTGAGCCACTTGTGCATTTCCTAGAGAAGAAAACATTTGTAGTTGAGAGAGTTAAATTTCACATCTTTAAATTCATTGTTAGAAATAATTTTCCAGACTTGACAGTTCAAAAACAAAACAAAAAAAACACCCTTGAGAATGGACCTTTTAAAAGGAGTTATTTACTACATTTACAAAAAAAAATCATTGCTATGGCCAACTTTACTCATTTGCAGCTAGCAGAAATCTTCACCTCCAGATGTACATTTTGTACTAAAAGTGTAATTCCCCACTCAAAAACAAATCAGAGCAAGACAAATGTTCATATTACCCATACAGCATGAACCATTCACTGGTCATCCTTTAATGAAAAACTGCTAATCCTTGAAGTGGGTGTCTTTTTATAATTAAGTTGAATTCCCATAAATTGGAGTTGGATATGCATAGACTAAATAGCTAAAAAATGCCAACTTCACATGAAGTATTAGACTATATAGAGTTAAGGCTTAGGGTGAGATTTGCAAAAGTGCTCCATGTTAACCTAATTCTGCTCCAACTGAAGTCAATGGTCAAGCATCAAGTGTCTTTAATAGGCACAATTAGGCCAATTCAAAGCCTTTCTGAAAAATCCCACTTAGTCTCCAGACTATTCCCCCCCCCCCCCCCAAAAAACATACCTGCGTGCTGCGATTTCAGAACATTTCCATCAGGAGCTTTGCAAAGAGCAATAAATCCATCCTTTGGTGGAAACTTAAAGTCTTCTTCACCAAAATTGAATTTCAATTCAGCATTCTGAAACAAACAAAAAACAAAACAAAACCAAACAATTCACAAAACATTTCAGACATTATATATAAATATAATTTTATCACAATCACTTCCATAAAATATTTCTGTGGGAATCAGCCATAAGTCTATAGTAACATAGTAAAGCTTTTTAATCTTTAAAAAAAACAAAAAAAAACAAAACACATCTCCCAAAAGTGAGTTGTAAACAAAGCTGAACATAAACTGTCTGATGGAGAGTTTGGATTCGTTTGTCTATTTCCTGCTCTTACTTGTGGGGTGTTTAAGATATTGGTTGTCTTCTGAATCAAAGTCTCCAATTTTAATATGACGTAGGCCCCTTGTGAACTTCAATATTTTAACCATGCCTGACTCATTAAGTAGTACTGCCTTTTAAACTGCATAAATTGATTGCATCATATTTAAGTCTTTGACTGCCCTGAAAAGTTTCATTGAAGGGACTTCATACATTAGACATACATCATAATAATTGACAGCATTTATATAACTTAATATTCAGTGGAGAATGCTACACTAATGCACTGTTGTAACATTAGGGTTGAGAATTTAAAAGAAAGAGTTAAGGTTCTTAGCAAATTTTTCTCACCCACATTATACGCTAGCATTTTTGGCTATTCTTTTAACTGTTAAGTTACTCAATGGTTATAGAGTGGGTGGACAAGACAGTAGTGCTGAGAGAATTAAACGTTTACTTTAATATTGCAAATGCAAACTTACACTAATTTGTTTACCGAATCTGAGAAAAGTTAAAACGCTAACCCTTCCACACAGTACTCCATTTCTGTGAGAGGACAACTTCATCAGCAGATTGCTGATACAAAAGATGCAAAGAGCAGAGTGGCCAATGAGGTGGAGATAGTAACCAAGGCAGAATGCATAAGATTTTATATAAAAAGAATAGTTACTAAGTATGATCAATACTGGATATTTAAAACTGGATTGGAACAATTCTCACGTGATTATATATTATATTTGTGACAGATTCATAACTTACCTTCAGAACACAGGCTGCAAAGAGTGCTTGGCTCTTTATATGTGGTGGGATTTCAAATGCAAAGCCAAGGTCTTTCCCTGAGAACATAATACATTTAAAAACAATTAGGGTGAAAAGTTAAGTTAAATTAGACTGTCAAAAGAAGAAAAAAAAAATAAATCAGAACTTACCATTTTTGGAGAACTTTATTTGCCCCTTCTCTATATCCAGATAGCACCCAACTGTATCATGCATAGTGAATTCCTACAATGGAAGACAGATTGAAAACAGGACAAACTGATTTAGAGTATTTTTTTTTTTTTAAATAAAATGTAAAAAAGTGTTGAGATTGTTAATCTTCAGAGTTTATCTGACCCAAACTGCTTCAAAAGCAGATACTGTTTTGAATTTGATTTAACACCCACAACTCTTCTCTGAACAGCACACTTTTCCTGAAAATATAAATGTGTTAGAACAGACAAAATTGGCATCTTAACATACTTAATGTTACAAGAAAGTCTGATTTCACATAATTAGTTTGTTCATAAAACCAAAAATATACTTTTGGAATAGATTCAAGTGTGAGTGGAAGTGCACTAAATATGGATTTATTAGACACGCAATCTCAGTTTATGACAAATCATGCAAGCCTACTTCCATGTCAATTTATACAGGTACAAACAAGAGATTGCACTGAACATCTTTCAAAAATATTTAATGTAGCACCTCTTCAATAACCCTTGGGTTATTATAAAGTACTTCAATTTTAGTAATCAGAAAGTTTTTTTTTTTTTTTTTTTTTAACAGCTGCAAAGCATAAGCTTTGGACAGTTCACCAATAATATTAAAGATAATTATTAAAATTAGGTTTCTGCTGAGCTACTCGGATTCATATACATTGTGTCAGAGGAATTCAGATAACTTCAGAAGCTTGCATGCCTAACTACAATTTCAAAAAGGCTAGAACAGAAACAGGAAAAAGCAGTTTTAATGGGAAACAAAAATCCAATTCTCAACTGAACAGCTAAGATGTAAAAGGTTTAGGTCTGACTGATTTCATTGTATTGATATAGTGTGACCAAAAAAAAAAAAAAAACAAACAAACAGTGTGCAGTAAGTGAAGCAATAAGGTAATGTGAAACAAACTCCTTAATTACTGCTCAATGCAATACAAGGTCCTCATTGTGGTGGTGGTGAATACCCATAAGGAGGTCATTGCATAGAGGACAATGACGACAATGGAAAGAAAAGCCCCAGAAATAAGTCCAGGAGGTGAGACTATTTCTTCACTCTATACGTAGCTGTAAGTTTTAAGATGTGGGCCTGTTGGGTCAGTATGCTTGTGTAAATAATATAGCACAAATCTGGAATTTTTATGTTTAATTCAATGCCTGGCCTTTAAAGCAGCAATCTATATTATACATATGGTACAGTATGTGGCTAACACAAATATTTTAATTTCTAAAATGGATGTTATTTACTAGAAATAACATTTCTAGCCACTTAATGATTGAAACTTACCTCACCATAACTGTCAAACTGTTTGTTATGTGACTTCTTTCCAGTTCCACCATAGCCAAAGCCAAATTTGTCAGTGCCTAAACTCAAGTTAAACAATATCATTGTTACTGTTCAAGTTGCAGGTCACAGATCCTTTTTTGCTACCATCTCAAACCATGTCAGACTCAACTGTTTGGATTTCCATCGTGCAAGGGAACAACACTTGCTTTTAAACAATTTTCACTGCCTTGGTGCACTCTTGAACACCATCTCTAAGACAGCATGCTGACTTTTTTCAGTCTCTACTCATCTATATTTTAATCAACTATGAAAATAGAAACAGAAAGCGAGAGTGTATCCCCTCTACAGGCAGATCTCTTCCTGGCTGCTTAGCAGTGTTTGGATGAAAAGAGCTCCACATCCATGGGTTTGCTCTCCCTCCAATGCAATCCCCACAGACGTCCCCTCTACTTGTTCTCTGGAAGACTGGAGCAGGAGATTATATGCTCTCTATGGTACTGACCCCTGTAGACCAGCTGAACTTCAGAATTTTTTATTTTATGAAGAAAAAAACTCACCCAAATCCAATGAAGCCTGCATAGTGGCCCACCCAATTCTGCACAAGCCCTGGTCATGACAGGATACTTCATAATAATATTTTCCTTAAAAAAATAAAGTAAAAAAAAAAAAAGGACATATACAACATTTAAATTTCAGTTTCATCAAAGCAGTTAGCTTGGTTACTTCAAGAGGAAGACTGAAGGATTTTCTGGTAAGATAATTAGTAAAACAACTTGAATATGCAAAAGTACATTTCTTCTTAAGGTCTTCAATCTGTATAAGACTGAGCCAGTGCACATTAGCCCAGATCCATAGTGACTATTCTGAATGCAACCAACTTAAACTGAGAATAGTCGACAAGGTAGAAAGTCAAAGATACTCAAGTTTCAGAAACTCATTGTTTTCAGAATGCATACTTAAATAATTTTATATCTACCTTTAGTCACTCCTTTAGTTGCTCTGCATCCATGCCATTCCTTTACCTCCCTGCTTTGGCAACACAGACCATCTGATCCAATTGCTGAACAAGACAAAACAATGAGAACGTAAACATTTTAGAGTAGCTTTCATAAATGCTTCCTTTTCTACAGGCAAGACCATAAATATGAAAAGCAATTGTGTCCCAACTTGAATCTAAGTTATTCTTTATTCCTTCACAATGGGGGAAGTCACTACATTTTGACCAGCTTACTATCCATCATTTGGAAGACAATCATAGTTCAATAATATTTTGTATTAACTGGCATTTAACCACCATCTCTTCACAGTCATAGATATTAAGGTCAGAAGGGACCATTATGATCTAGTCTGACCTCCTGCATAATGCAGGCCACAGAATCTCACCCACCCACTCCTGCAATAAACCTCTCACCTATGTCTGAGCTACTGAAGTCCTCAAATCATGGTTTAAAGACTTCAAGGTGCAGAGAATCCTCCAGCAAGTGACCTGTGCCCCATGCTACAGAGGACTGTGTAAGAGGAAGGCAAAAACCCTCCAGGGCCTCTTCCAATCTGCCCTGGAGGAAAATTCCTTCCCAACCCCAAATATGCTGATCAGCTGAACCCTGAGCATGTGGGCAAGATTCACCAGCCAGATACGCAGGAAAGAATTCTCTGTAGTAACTCAGATCCCACCCCATCTAACATCCCATCACAGGCCACTGGGCCTATTTACCATGAATAGTTAAAGATCAATTAATTGCCAAAATCATGTTATACCATCTCTTCCAGAAACTTTTCGAGTTTAATCTTGAAGCCAGATAGGTCTTTTGCCCCCACTGCTTCCCTTGGAAGGCTATTCCAGAACTTCACTCCTCTGATGGTTAGAAACCTTCGTCTAATTTCAAGTCTAAACTTCCTGGTGGCCAGTTTATATCCATTTGTTCTTGTGTCCACGTTGGTACTGAGCTTAAATAATTCCTCTCCCTCTCCGGTATTTATCTCTCCGATATATTTATAGAGAGCAATCATATCTGCCCTCAACCTTCTTTTGGCTAGGCTGAACAAGCCAAGCTCCTCGAGTCTCCTTTCATAAGACAGGTTTTCCATTCCTCGGATCATCCTAGTAGCCCCTCTCTGTACCTGTTCCACTTTGAATTCATCCTTCTTAAACATGGGAGACCAGAACTGCACACAGTATTCCAGATGAGGTCTCACCAGTGCCTTGTATAATGGTACTGGTGAGACCTCATCTGGAATACTGTGTGCAGTTCATGTTTCAGATGTGAAGAGATACAGCAAGTGTGCACACAACTCCAAGTATGTGGTACAAAAACTGTTAGTGGTTGGATGGTTTTAGTGTATCCTATATTACAATTGTGATGAATTTCTGTCTGTTTTCCTAACAACTCATATGATAGTACCATGTTAACAATCTGCAAGAATTCTCTCATGACAGTGTTATTTATGGCTACACAGACAACACAATCCTTACCACAAAAGGACAACAGAATTATATATTCATGTCACAAAGGCATGAATGTCAGCCCTACAACAAGCATAGCATAAAACTCATACTGAAACTCAGCTCCATTTCGACCGAGATCAAGTTGACATTTGACAACGTCAGTATGGAAGGCAAGTATCAGACTGTGAAAAGTTTGTATCCTACTTTAATGCTGCTTTATAAAAATACACAGTGCTTAAAAATTGTTCAAACACTGCAGTTTCTTCACATTGCTAATCCACTATTAAAATGGACAGAAACCTGATTCAGCCTTTTACAAAGAACTCATGTGGAGAAATGCTATGGCCAGGAGTGTATCTGAACATTGCTTTGACACTTCAATTTTCAACAAGAGTAATTTATAGATTGGAACAGCAGAATGCACTATTATGATCACCTAGCATAACACAGGCCAGAGAACTTCAGCAAGTAATCTCCACATTAAGCTCATAATAAGCCATAGTTCAAACAGAAGTTACCTTGGATCTTTTTCTAGGTATGTCTACTACACTTAAAATGCTACAGAAGCACTGCAGCAGCACAGCTGTGCTGCAGCATAGATACTACCTATGCCGACAGGAGGGATTCTCTTGTCGGTGTAAGTCAGGGGTAGGCAACCTATGGCATGTGCGCCAAAGGCGGCAAGCGAGCTGATTTTCAGTGGCACTCACACTGCCTGGGTCCTGGCCACTGGTCCAGGGGGCTCTGCATTTTAATTTTAAATAAAGCTTCTTACACACTTTTAAAACCTTATTTACTTTACATACAATAGTTTAATTATAGACTTATAGAAAGAGACCTTCTAAAAATGTTAAAATTTATTACTGGCACGTGAAACCTTAAATTAGAGTGAATAAATGAAGACTCAGCACACCACTTCTGAAAGGTCGCTGACCCCCCATGTAAGTAATCCACCTCCCTGAGAGGTGGAAGTTTGGAAGAATTCTTCCCTCGACCTTGTGCTCTTTAGACTTGGATTAGGTCAGTCTAACTATGTTGCTCAGGAGTGGGGATTTTTCGCACCCCTGAGCGACGCAGCTAAGCCAACTTAATCTTCTAGTGTTGACCAGGCCCTAGTCTTGACTAAAAGGATTCAAATGCTGGAGAATCCACCATATTCCCAGGCAAGTCATATCAATGGTTAATTACTCTCGCTGTTAAAATTTCTCACCTTATTTCTAGTTTGAATGTGTCTAGATTAATCTTCCAAGTACTGGAAGTCATTATGCTGTGCCTTTGGTTTTTTGCCATATTAAAGAGAGAAATATACTATCAGAAATCAAGTACTTATAGCCCTTATTGACTCTTCACATCTCCTCTTAACCTTCTCTTGGATGAAACTTAAAAAAAAAAGTTTCTCACCATAAGCATGATTCCAAACCCTTAATAATTCTCATCTCTCTTTTCTGAATCCTTTCCAGCTTTTCCAACATCATTTTTTGAAGTGTGAAAACCAGAACAGAACGCAGTATTCCAGTAACGATATCCCTAATGCCATATTCAGAGATGATATCAACTCCCTACTCTTATGTGACATTCACCAGCTTATAAGTAGTGAACATGATCCTTGGATGCATAACTCATCTGTTGGAATTGCCATATGGTGGATCCAATGTGGACAACCATTCTACTCACATTTCATAAGCACTCCCTGCCTGAAGGTCCTCTGTGCTAAACTCCGCCTCCTTGGTCTTGATAATGAACTCTTACTAAAAATTAGTTCTCAGCCATCACTTACATAAAATTGATATACTGAAGGTATCTACATCATCCTGATTTCAGAGAAAGATTTAACATCTTCCCTCCTCATGAAAAAAGTCACTCTCTCAAGGACAGGCAGCCTAAACTTTTTCTAGTCCTGGGGTATTACGAATAAAAATAAAAACCCTTTAAAGATGATATTGTATTGTTGGTCCACATTTCACAAACTATTGATCTTCATTTGTTTCCCCTTAATATACACCAATATTAACTTTCATTTTTTGTGGGTCTGAAAAGAAGCACTTCAGACTAAATTGTAATTTTGAATGTTTCCCATGGACCATATCCAACCTGCTCTTTCTGTAAATCTGTTTGAGAATAAGGAGCCTATGATAAAAATAAAATAAAAAATAAAAACCAACCCACAAAATACTCAGAAACATGCCCCCACTCTACCCTGGAGCCCTTAAGTAGTCCACTGAAATCAGTAAGCTACTCACAGTAGTGAAAGATGCAGGCCTAGGTCTTATTTTCAGTTACATTCAAAATCAGCTTATACTTCTATTTACAGACCGCATTTTACAATTTAATAAATATTGGTTACTCATTCTTACAGCATTGAGAAGACAACTTACCAAAAGCTGATCCTCTATCGTATGGGTTCATCTGCCATTTGTTGAGTACTATTAAAATAAAATAAGTCAGTCAGTCAGTACAGCTAGCATTAAGAACGTACAAGGTGTAAATATGTAAGTCAACTGTATTTTGGTACATGGTCTTACTGCATTTCAGTTCAGAGAACAAGTTCTTGAACTGTTAGGCCCAGATCTTACAAACCTCCTGGCTTTGTCATGGTTTTGGCAGTACAGAAAATATTCTAAAAACATAAGGAATTTTGAATGCTGTTGCTGTATATGCAGAGTATTCACTTTTCAGATATCTTGTATCAGTTAAAGTAACATTCCAGTCAGTTGTATTTTATTTATATTCTAGTGTACCTTGCAGAGACAGCTGTAACAAGTCAAGTTTCTGACTTTATTCTGCACACATACAAAGCTATTTGTGAAGAGAGTTTGTACACAAACTATAAAAAAAATAAGATCCCTTTTTATTGGATGGCCAACTTAAACCTGCAAAAATACAAGTTTTAAAACAAAATTCCATGGCAGTTAGGTCTACAAGTCCTTTCCACATGTATTAAAGTGGTTTGGTTCTTAGAGTAAGTTCTTTCAAGCAGTACCATTTTTTTTCCCCCAATGCACTTGAACTGTACCTAGTGCAACTGGGGCTCAAATTGTAATTGGAGATTGAAAACTGTTGCAACATGAACACATTGTGACAGCTCCAAAGTCATCCCTACAAATCTCTACATTTTGTACAACTTACTATACATAGACCTTGGTTAAATAAATGCCTAAATTCTATTTTTTTTTTTTAAATAGCTGTACTTTAACTAAACAGGACTTAATAGAATGAAGTATATTCAGTTTCAACATTTCAAATGGCACAAGATTATATTGTACATATAAAATACATATTATACACAAGATTAGTTAAGTGAACAGACTTACCTGCCCCACCAGTTTTGATAGTAGTTTTCCCCTTTTTGCCTTCCTGCTGGTCCTTAAGGGTTTCATAAACAATCTGGATAACTGGGATGCTGAAAGCCTAAAAATACAAAGATCTTTTGACACTGAAGAAATACATCAAATGTTAAGCCACAAAAAAGTTATGCATAAAAGACAGATGTTATGATTTTCTAATTCTGGTGTTTAAAAATCAAAGCTGCCTAGTCTAGTTTTAAGCCATTTTATTTGTCAATAGAAATGTTTAATTTTAATTAAACAAACACTGCAACACACCAACATACCTTGCCCACCTGAATTGTATTAGTCTATATTAGGGTTGTCACCTTTCTAGTTGCACAAAACCGAACACCCTAGCCCCCCCCATTCCCCAAGGCCCCTCGCCCCACTCACTACATTCCCCCTCCCTCAGTGGCTTGCTCTCCAACCCCCTGCCCCAGCCCAGTGAAAGTGAGTGAGGGTGAAGGAGTGCAGGAGGGGGTGAGGGCTCTAACTGAGGGTGCGGGCTCTCGGATGGGGCCAGAAACGAGAGCTTCAGGGTGCAGGAGGGGGCTCCAGGCTGGCGATGAGGGAGTGCGGGAGGGGCGGTTGCAAGTTGAGGCTCTGGGGTGGGGCCAGGGATGAGGGGATCAGGGTGCGGGAGGGGGCTCGGCTTACCTCAGGCAGCTCCCAGTCAGCAGTGCAGCTGGGGGACTAAGGCAGGCTGCCTGCCTTTCCTGGCACCGTGCTACGCGGGCCTGGGAAACAGCCAGCAGGTCCAGGTCCTAAGCAGGGCGGCAAGGAGGCTCCCCGTACCAACCCCCTGACTAGGGGCCAGGCCTGCTGTCTGCTTCCAGGGCACAGCATGGTGCCAGCCAGGACAGGTAGAGACTAGCCTGCCTTAGGCTGAAGCTCCACTGACTGGTCTTTTAACGGCCCGGTCGGCGGTGCTGACCGGAGCAGCCAAGGGTGCCTTTTTGACTGGGTGCTCCAGTTGAAAACTGGAAACCTGGTCACTCTAGTTTATATACTCAAATTAAGCCTGTTTACTTACACCAGTCTTTCCACTCCCAGTTTCTGCAGCCTGTAAGGGGGGGGGGGGGGGGGGGAGAAGGGAAGAGAAGTTTCAGAAGCTACATTAAATATTGCTCCATAATACAACTTTACCAATTATTTAAAATTTATAATACATTCACTTATTTCACTATTTATTTTAAGTTTTTCTATAGTACACATCAGTATAGCTTAAGTGCTTTCCAGGTAAGTTAGATCTTGATAGTAAGATTTCCAGTAGACTTTCTGCTTTTCCTTGATTATAGGAGCTGCTGACTAGTTTTTTTTTCTTTTTTAAACATAATATATATTTTTAACATACTGATCTGGTTATGATGGAAGTGTTCTCAAAAAGAAGGGTCTTTCAACACATGATAAAGAAGTACTCCATAAGAAGAGATTCCCTCTACTGCAAGTGTTTAATTGCTTCTCTCTTCACTGAAATGCAACCTGCTATGTACTATTTTTCTGCTCATCGGACATTCACCACTCAAGGTGTCTGTTTTTCAACATTGTTGTACTGCATGCATACAGTTTGTGAAGTGCTCTGGTGTCCTGTACAATGAAAGCCACTGCATTTGCGTAATGTAATATTACTAAAGGTACCCAGGAGGGACTGTGTAGATGAGCGGGATGAACAATACTACTTGTGAGAGTCTCCTTTAGTTATCCAGAAATAAGAGTGTCCTAAAGCACTCTGAATTCTTTAAAGAGGTGTGAATTTAAGCAATAACTTCAAAGCTTGATTTTAATCAATTTAATGGTGGATGGAATGATTACAAAAAAAATTAAGAGCCCAAGAAAAAAAAAATACCCTAAACAGTGGTGTATTAAAAAAGGACACATTTTAAGATAATTTTTTATTTCTCTTTAGATTTCTAAAATACAAGAACAAATCCTATATTCTTTGTGCCCTTTTGGCGATACAAAATACAATATAAAGGATGACTCCATTATTATTGCTTTTGTTTCACCATTTCAGAGCAAAAGCTCTGAAAACATTAGTAAACTAATGATTCATTATGTCTTTAACATAAGACATGGGCAGCATTCTCCCCCATAAATGTAAACAAACTTGTCTGTCTTAGCTATTGGCTGAACAAGAAGTAGGACTGAGTGGACTTGTAGGCTCTGAAGTTTTACATTAAGGTTTTGATTTTGAGTGCAGTTATGTTAAAAAAAAATTCTACATTTGTAAGCTGCACTTTCACGATACAGAGATTGCACTAACGTAGTTGTAGGAGGTAAATTAAAAATACACTGTAAAAAAGATGAAATTGCAAATATTTGTAATGAAAAATATAAAGTGAGCACTGAACACTTTGTATTCTATGTTGTAATTTAAATCAATATATTTGAAAATTTAGAAAAAACATCCAATTTAAACTGATATTCTATTAACAGTGTGATTAAAACCGATTTGTGATTTAGTTAATTTTTTCCATCACTTGAATTATCTGCAACTGACAGCCCTAAATTAAATGCAATTTTACATAGATGTGTTGCAATACAATCCACAGAACATTAAAAAAAAGTTTGAGTAAATGGGCTGTTCGATTATACCTTCTGATAAAGACTAACTACAGACTGTAACTAAGCTTTCACAAAATATGCTCCAAATTAGTTTGTCAGTGCTTACTTACCAGATTTAAATAATCCATCTACTGTACATTTAATTTTAAAATTGTAAGGCCATGAATTTTATTTCTGTGTAAACTGAACAGTTTAACATACATACCATAAGCACATCACCGCCTCCTAGAATCAATGGGATAGACTCAGCTTGAATATCTGTGGGAAGACTGTAAAACCCTCAGTGTGAAACACAAGAGCTGACAGAGTAAAATGTCAGTCCCCTTGCATATCAGTTTACAGGAAGATTGTAATTGCAAAAGGAGGTCAAATTAACCAATTTAGTCAGTTTCCTGAAGTATTCAAACCTGCAATGTATTAATTTTGTCCATACAAGTGGAAATGTATTCAAAGAAAACTGAACTAGAAGCTGGAAACAGGGAGAAGCCACAATTATGCAACCAACCATTCACCTTCATTGGCAGCAGAATGAGACAAGCTAGCAAATGACCTGCATAACATCTGAAACCCAAGTTTGAAAACCACTAGCTTCAGTGATTAAGATATTCTAGTTATCTGCTTCAGTAAACTCACCATAAGTACAATGAAAGTAAGGAGGAAAAAAAGCTTTTTGCAGAGAAAAGGCATCATAGCATTGGCTGCAATCAAGACCTTACTCCTGACTTCCCCAACCTGGCTAACATCAGTTACGCAATTACATTTATCAGATTTTTTAATCATTCATAATAAAAGGAATACAAGAGATGCAACCGAAGATGCAGATAAAAAGGAAAAGACATGTATCTTTGCTGTTAAGTGAATAGGGAGACTGGATATTTCAGAAGCTAAATTACACATCACTGAGACAAAATTTTGATGGAGATCTCCAGCTTATTAGGTATCTAAGCACTCATACTTACAGCCAGTCCATCTCCTCCACAGCTTGAGCTATCTCTGGCATAACACCCATCTCTATCAGAAAAACAAAATGCATACATTAGATATATCATAAGTCTGATGGCATTATTTTCAAATGCCAACCCTTCATGCAGTTCCAAAAAAGTGTTTTTATAGTTGTCACAGTACTGTCTCTTCTTTAGTACCAAAATGTTTTGCCTGAAATACGTTACTTTGTCCATTTCCTCTGTTGTGGTTGACAAGTGAAGATGGCGGGACTCGGAGTTCTTTACCCCCCATCTTTTTAGTGCAAAATTTTACCCTCGATGTGCAAGTGTGTCTCCACCTTGACATCAATGTGAACTGCATGTGCATAGCAGAGGGTAGAATTTTTCTATGCTCCAAAATCTCAACTCGGACCACAACAGAGATGCAAGTTATTTTCTAAAGAGCAAAGCTACCAATACTATATAGGAAATCAGGTTTTTAGACTTTAGACCTTTACTCCTCCTTTAGCAAACACTAAAAGTGCCAAGATGGAAGAGGCTAGGAGTACTGCCACTGAAGGGCACTCAGCCATAAAATAGGAAGCACGATATCACATCACTCTACAGTGGCTTTGTCCAATTAAATGTAAACTAACAGAGGTCCCATTTAAGTATTCTTACAGTAACACTCCCAAAATGAAAACATTTCTGCAACACAAACAGAAAGGTCTGTTTCCTTTCACGTCCCAAACTCTCATTACTCCAGCATGAATGAAGACCGGAACACAGTTGCAATGAGTTTACCAATGCTGATAGGTCAGTGTGAAATAAAAGTTTTTGCCCACTTCCAATTCTGCTACAGAGGATTTTAAAAGAAAACTATCAGAAGACACACCAACTTCTGTGTCTGGTGGTTATGAGTTATGCACAGTGAACAGGGCACACTCATAAGTTGATGGATGGACTCCGTTACTTTCCCTCATGCAGTTCAATAAGGTGAATGAGGTGCAAAGATCTAACCAAACTCATAGATTGCATCATGTTGTCAAGCTGATTCTTTAGCTTCTGACCCACCTCTCTGCATGCAATTGCTCTGCACTTAATTCTATTATATCTAAACATGAAATGTGCCCAAACTTTCCAAGGCTAAGAATCAGAGGAATAAACAGTTATCTGAAGGGAGGGGCCTGGCTAATTGGGGGTTCATAGTAGGCAAGTATTGACCCAACCATGACATGTAAGCAGCCAAAAAACCTCCCTCCCCTCAACACCAAGTTTTAAAACTACTCTAATCATTGTTGCATCTCAGCACCACTGTGACATATGAGTAAGCCACTTTCATATTTTAGTGCTATGTTTAAGTTGCTAGTGTCCTTTTAAACCAAGGTACTTCTATTTAAGAAAAAGTTAAATATTCTACATTTCTTTTTGAACAGTAAAAGGAATGACCCTAATTTCCTGAACAGTTAAATAAAACGCACTCAATTTGAAATTCTAACTATATTTTCATGTTGCCTGCTCATAAATGCAAAACTTGATGCCGGATTTAAAGAATTGTGCGGCAAACTACAATAAGAAAGATGTGCAAACTGCTAGCAAGGAATGGCTATGCTTTGCTATACCAAAGCACTATCATGATTGTATCTAGTTTAACTCTAATCCGAAATTTATAATTGAAGTCCACGTAAACAATGTGACAGTCTCAAGTAATGAGGTTTCACAAAAGCAACGGTAGGTCCCTCCCTTCTCAAAAAAGAGATGATTTTTCCAGCAAAACTCTCACCATAAAGTCATGAAATTTTGGCCTCCTCTTTGTATCATTATGTCTAATTCCTGGATTAAAGTTATGAAAACTTCATGATATGGAGAAGAATCTCTGATTTATTCAATGGTGTCCAAAGATACAGTTAGCATTACAGGAGAGTCTGAAGGAATCTATAGTAAATCTCTACAGTGAGAGTATAACTAAAGTACCAAATATCAGAAGTCTTCTTGTGACTATGATTGTTTTCCTTGATAATTTTCATCTGTCAGCATAAACATATGTTAAGATTCCACACAATTATGTTATTTGAATGTATTAGAAGAGTACTCAGACCAGGGGTGGACACCTGCCAGTATAAAATAAAAAAATAACTGCAGTCCACTGTTGTGTGCAATTCAGTTATCATGAAACACCATTTACAGAACACTGAAGTCATGGGGGGGGGGGGGGGGGAAGGGGATCTGACAAATATTTAAAATGGTATAACCTCTTATAGTGAGCACCTACTTGAAAAACCCACAGCCCTTCTACTGCTATATCAAGGGCTACCCCCTTAATTTAATTAACACTAATTTATAACAAGTCAAATTATACAATGATTGTTACACGCAACTGCAGCCAGCTTGGCCTAGGCCCTTATGACTCCTGTGAGCGAAGAAAGCTCGCCATGGTCAACCCCACGGCAAGGGGCCGCTGTAGTGTAACACACGGCGAAGGGCAGCAATTTCCTACAGGCTGCGGTTACTGACACCAACTTTTATTGTTTTTCTTACCTCATCACAAGCTGTTAGCCCCATAAGAACCCAACCCCTCCTCGGGGGTAGCAGCCTGTGACCTACACCAGCCCCTCGGACTAAGCGCGGCGAGGAAAGCGGGCTGCCCGAGGCCCCTGCGCGACGGGCCTGAGCCAGGGCAGATCCTGCCTGCTCGGGGAACACCTACGCCCGGCTCCCTTGGGGACCATGTAACGAGAGACCGGGCATTACAAGGGAGCCTGCTGCTCCCCATCGGAGCCTCCGGGCTGGGCCCTTGGCTCCAGCTCGCCCTCGGTGAGCCCGCCTCTCCACTCCCCGAGCAGCAGTAGCAGCCCCTGCCGCACCCGCTGCCTGCGCAACCGCCGGCAGTCCCCTGCCCCGGTGCCCCGTACCGGAGAAAGCCGCCATCTCAGCACCACGCAGCCTGCTGCCCTTGCGGCCCGCTGCCCAGAGCGCGTAGCGCCGGTCCCCACGCCTTATCCCTCCGGGCTGCTCCGCGGCCAGACCGCACCCGTTCCGGCTGCGGAAATCACCCGGCCCGAGCTGAGTCCGACCTGAGCCCCGAAACAAGCCTAACCGAGTCTCTGTCCTGAACCGTGACCTGGGACTCCAGCCATGACCCAAACCCCGAGCCCGATCTGAGTCCGCTACCTGAGCGAGCCAGTGGCTTGAGTTGTAACCCGGATCGCTGGCTACCGACCAACCCCGAAGCGGAGTTCCTGGTCTGGATCCTCACCCTGTACCCTGTCCAGTCTGACCCCGAGCCGACCTGCCCTGACTGACTCCAATCCCTCTAATCCCCGGACGTGCCCCAACTGACCCCCCGACCAGTGCCAACTGACCACGAACCCTGCACCTAATCCGAACCCAAACGGAGACTAACCAAACCGTGACCATTACGTGAATTTTAAATCGGCTGGTAAGCCTGAGACCATAAACCAAACAGAGCCCAAGTTCTGAACCCTCATTCAGACTCAGTGTTGCCCACACCAAGAGTTCAAAACTGAAGAGTCAGGCTCCCAAATCTGAAATTATGAATTTGGAAAACTGGTTCTTTTTGCCACAATTTCAAGGTAACTGCACTCTGTGCTCCAAGAAGGCACTCACTCTAGACCTAATGAACTCATAACTAAGGGGGAAACCCAGCTGTGAGTTTTGAAAGACTAAAACCTACCAGAGCCCTAGGTTGGAGTTGGGGGTGACTACTAGTAACCTTTATAGCATACATGTAGATAGATTTTATTATTGTTTTACTATGTTTTCTCCGTAAAATTTTTATCTTAAGAATAAATGTGCTTGCTTAGAAGAATCTGTGTGGTAACTGATAACTACAGGCCATAGGTTTCATCAAGAAAGCGAAGTGCAAGCACTTGCCTTTTTAGGCAGTCTGTTTTGCAGCGGTTATCACAGTGTACAGCAAGCATCTGCACTGCCTTAAAATCTCTGTTAGGAGGGAGCAAGACACCAGTCTCTGCCCAAGAGAGATGATGACTTGGAAGCCTAGAGTGAGTGTCCTTCTTGAAGTTGAACTTACACAAGTACAAAAAAACTGCATTCAAAAATAAAACTATGTAAAACTTTAGAGCCTACAAGTCCACTCAGTCCTACGTGTTCAGCCAATCACTCAGACAGTGCTGAAAATTTTTCACTCGGGGGGAGTGAAGAAACACCCCCCTGAGCACAGCAAGTTTCAGGGCTGTAAAACGCCAGAGTAGGCAGTGCACCAGCGCTGGTATCTGCACTCCCAGCGCTGGTAGCTACGCCCCTCCTGGAGATGGTTTTTTTAGAGCGCTGGGAGAGCTCTTTCACAGTGCTCTGCTGTGACTACACAAGCTACGTTAAAGTGCTGCGTGGCAGCGCTTTAACATTGCCGGTGTAGATAAGCCCTTAGATCCAAAACCAGAATGAAGGCTGGGCAGATCAGCCATTTCTTTATACAGCTCAGGCATTTGATCTTGGTCTTCTGTAACAGCTAATCAGCAGACAGTCACTCTTACCTCAGGGCATAGCTTCTAAAGGCTGGGTTTTGGGGTAACTGGAGTTGGGGAATTTGCATTGTCCTCTCCCTAGGGATTCCCTAGGAAATCCACTGAACACTTATTGTCCTGGGATTGCCAACTTTCTAATCTCACAAACCCCAACACCCTAGCCCTGCCCCTTCTCCGAGGCCCCGCCCCACTCACTACATTCCCCTTCCCTCAGTGGTTTGCTCTCGCTCACCCTCACTTACTTTCCATGGCCTGGGGCAGGGGGTTGGGGTGCGGGAGGGGGTGAGGGCTCTAAATGGGGGTGCAGGTTCTCATGTGCAAGAGGGGGCTCTGGTTTTGGGGGGCTCAGGGTTGGGTTACAGGAGACGATACGGGCTCTGGGGTGGAGCCGGGGATGAGGGGCTTGGGGTGCAGGAGGTGGCTCTGGGTTTGTGGGGGCTCAGAGTTGGGGCAAGGGTTCGGGCTTGGGTTTGGGGCACAGCCTTACCTTGGGTGGCTCCCAGTCAGTGGCGCAGTGGGGCTAAGGCAGGCTGCGGAAAGCGGCCAGTGGGAGTGTGGAGCTGGTACTCGGGCAGTTCATGGAGTCTTGTGGGCCCCCCGCCTAGGAGCCAGACTGGCTGGCTGCTTCAAGGGTGCAGTGCGATGCCCCAGGACAGGTAGGGGACTAGTTTTCCTTAGCCCTGCCACACTGCTGACCAGGATTTTAATGTCCTAGTCAGCGGTGCTGACAGAGCCGCCAGGGTCCCTTTTTGCCTGGGTATTCTGGTCAAAAACTGGACACCCGGTCACCCTGCTTGTCTGGCACATTTTTAATATAGTCTTTTGAAGTCCCAGGTCTCACATCTGTCACATCTCCCCCCTGGAGGGGTTACATACAATCGCAGCCCAAAATAATACATAAATCATACATACTATAATATGGTCTTCCAAAGATATTGGAGGAAGTTGTATTATCTGTCACACTTTTTATTTACCCTTTGTTTTTTATCCATTAGGATACATTCAGATCAAATTTTCAGTTTTTTTTCCATAACCATGAGGGCTAGAATCATACCTTTATCACTCAAATTAAAGATGAGATTCTCACTTAAGCACACGATTCTGGGAGCTGGGGTTTTAAGAAAAAATACCAAATATAACAAGAATTGCAATAAAATGTAGAGAATTAGTAACACTGCTCATCTAACCCAAATCTGAAATTGAACTCTTTACCTGAACCTAAACCCAAACTATCAGTTTACAATGAGTATTTTGTCTTTAAATTATACAGTTATTATTATTATACTTATGAGGAGAGGCTGAGGGAACTGGGATTGTTTAGTCTGCGGAAGAGAAGAATGAGGGGGATTTGATAGCAGCTTTCAACTACCTGAAAGGGGGTTCCAAAGAGGATGGCTCTAGACTGTTCTCAGTGGTAGCTGATGACAGAACGAGGAGTAATGGTCTCAAGTTGCAGTGGGGGAGGTTTAGGTTGGATATTAGGAAAAACTTTTTCACTAGGAGGGTGGTGAAGCACTGGAATGTGTTACCTAGGGAGGTGGTGGAATCTCCTTCCTTAGAATTTTTTAAGGTCAGGCTTGACAAAGCCCTGTCTGGGATGATTTAGTTGGGGATTGGTCCTGCTTTGAGCAGGGGGTTGGACTAGATGACCTCCTGAGGTCCCTTCCAACCCTGATATTCTATGATTCTATGATTGTCACCTCTAGACAACTGGACTGGTGTAGTCTGGTTTCATAGTTATTTAATCTTGTATAACAGCATGTTTGTTAGAAAGTATCTTTTTTTACACATATGGAATTCTAACTTGTTTTTAGTAACATATTACTGAAGTCCTTATTCAATTTTTACACAAATGTATTCAGTTTCTAGTCAGTCATTATTCAAGCAAACTACAATTGACAAGAGTGAAAACCTCTGGATTTGGCACTGTATGTATAAGATTAACCCCAGACTGGGAAGAAAACAAGTGTAACTCCACTCCACCAGTTTACATTAGTGGTGAATTTAGCCCATTATAAGCTAGTTTATGGAAGAGAGAGCATGAGAGCAGAGCATCATGGTAATTCCCTACTGTTGTTAAAGTGTTGCACAGAATGTTTAACTTCCATTGGGACTGTCCCCAGAGAGAGAAAGAAGGCACCTTGATTTAGATCTCATCTGAAGGACAGCATCTGTAACAATGCAGCATCTCCTACTACTGCATTGTAGCATGAATGGTGGCTATACTAATTCCTGTCATGGGAATTGAGTTCAGAACCTTCTGTCCAAGTTTGTTACCATTTGGGGCATACTGACTATTACTGATTTATGCTGATGACATATGAGATGGGAAGTATTATATTAGAACTAATGCAATAAGTATTTTAGTACTTTAATGTATTTATATCATCATTGGTATTATTTTTGGTCCTTTTTGGGAGCTTTTAATAGTAAACAAAGGCTATGGTATATAGGTTTAATCTCAGTTTAATCTCTGTTATATTTTTGCAGTTATATTCAGATCAGTTCAATTTAATATAGTTTGTTTATATGATGTTAACTATTTTCTGGTTTCTCTTATTTTGAACATGTACATCACAGTGGTTAGCTCATTTTTTATCTAATCTATCTTCTTCATCATCATGTTCTGCCTTGCTTTTGGGTAATAAAATATGATACTAATGCAATTATTTTTAAAAAGATGCAGTGCCCATGTGAAGCCCTTGCTGAGCTCCTTGACAGATTGGAGCCTGTAGCTCTGAAGGAGAAATTTACTGTGAACTTCATATAGTTCCTGTAAACTGTGAACATTGGACTGATGCACTGCTGATGTTACCGTTTTACCTTGCTAAACATAATTCAACTAAAAATATTCAGCAAAATAAACAATGATTAATCAGTAGTAATTTTTTCTCAAATGGTACTATTTCCTTAATGTTTAACACAAGCTGTCTAGCAGCACAGAGTGCTAGGTCTTGTAATTTCACAGTTTTGTCAGTATCTAAAACTAGACCACACAGCTAACTACAAATTAAAAAAAAGGTTATTAAAATCATGCTAAAAATAGAAAATAAGATTAGCAGTGAGGTGTGAGCTGATTTTCTTTCTGTCCTAAGAAGTCTTCATTATTGAAAAATACTATACACACAATTTTTTTTTAATTACCGTTTAATTTATTAACTTATTTGTGTTTTGCTCCTAAACTAATGCTACCTGTCCCAATGATTTTGCGTTCTAGGGTGCTGATCCTGTAACATGACCATGGGGGTGGTAGACCTCTGTGCCTAAGCAAAGCAATGCTGATCCACTGGGGCCTGACGCCAAGCTCCTGAAAGGTATTCAGACCCTTAACTTTAAGCATTATTTCAAATTCACAGGTTGGTTACTATTAAAAGACAGCTCCCTAGAGAAACCTTTAAGGACCTGGCCATGCTGGGACCTTTGGAAAGCATTTTGGCCCCATCTCCCTACAGAGCAAAAGGCTTTTGGGTGAGCCCAGCTTGCTCTACGCAGACAGCAGCAGAGCGAAAAGGGTTAAACACCTCTCTCTTCCTCCCCCCGCCCGCTGGGAGGAGGTTTGTCCGCTGCCGGGCGCCGTAGTGGCTGCAGCTGCGATCCGGGTCCGGGCTGAACATGGCCGCTACCTGGGGGAGCTGGGAGGAGGAGGTGGAGGCGACCGCCGATGTCAGTGGGGAAGAGGAAGAGAACATCCTCTACGACCTGCTCATCAACACCGAGTGGCCGCCGGAGACCGAGGTGCAGGTCAGTCCTCCCCGCGCCGGCTGGGAATGACCGCATGTGGGGGCGGGGGGGAGGATGGCCACGTAGAGCCCTGCTGGGGGGAGGGAAAAGGGGCGTGTGAATGGCACAGTCCCGTCCCCCCCCTCCCGCGCATAGCTGGGCGTGGTGGGGGGCTCGGGCTCACGTTGGGGCACCTTGCACGGATGAAACTTGCAGACACACAGGAAAACCCTTCAGCCGGACAACGTGAGCCCAAGACCTAACGTTAATCCTGAGTGAGGGGATTTCTTCTCTCCAAGCTGCCGAGGCCACCCTTACATGCAGCGGATCATAAATCTATAACGAGCAGCCAGGGCAGGGACAAAACACCTGTAGCGTGCCCCTGAATGCTGCATTCAGTGAGAGGGAGAAGTGAGTCCCCTCCAGATTGTCATCTCACTTGTGCAGGCTTGCTGTTACAGTCACAGGTGCAGGAGCAATGTTTGGGTGCTGAAAGCAGTTGAATGCAACTGTAAACCCTGTATATAATGGAAACCACTTCAAGCCAGGGGATGCTGGCCCCCCCCCCCCCCCAGCACTCCTAGTTCTAGCACCTATGGTTTTAGGTTTTTTTTTTTTTTTACATCTGTCCTTTTTATGCCATTAACAAATATTGATTAGGTTTTTACTTTTTAACAAACATACAGAAGGTTGTTAGGGAGAAGTATTCATTGTGTAATTTACTTTGGGCCTGATTTCCAGAAACATTAAGTGCTCACAGCACCAAAGGACTCCGTGGGAGCTGCCCTTATGAAAACCAGGCCCTCTGTCAAGTAAACAGTGTGTGATGCAAATGAAATGATTTCCTATTAAAGCTCTGGCCGGGCTTGATACATCTGCAATGTGAACTGAGTGGGGAGGGCATAAAATACTTGGTGTATTTACAGAGCTTGTCATGAGTAGATATCACAGCACAATTTGGTTAAGCATTATTTCAAATTCACAGGTTGGAAAATTGTAATTTGTTGAAGTTCTTTGTTCTGCATAGACCACTAGAGAAACCTTGGTCCTTTTCTGTGGTCAGTGAATAGCGGCTTGCCCTTGTATCCTTAGGGACAAATTTTCCATCTCTTCTTTTTCTGTTCTTTCCCTCACTTTGTGCTGTCAGCTGTCTGTCTGTCTGTCTGTCTGTCTTCCATCACAGAGGTTGCATTTCGGCTCTGAAGTTATTTCTTTTATTTATTATGTTGTGCTTTCAAGTCCTGTGTGTGTAAAATTATACATACACACACACGTATAAAATCATGCCAGTTTTTGTAATTCCTTTGCTCCCTGCTTAAAACTGACTATTTGTTGAAAATATTTTCAGCTCAACATAGATACAGTTCAAACGCTTCGTGATTTACTGATACTTCATGGAAACCTTTTATTTGGGAAATAGTTGAGCAAAGAGCGTTCTTAGTATCCATGAATCAAGAAGCAGAAATTAGAACATTCCCATGAAAACTGTATTTTTATTTACTAAGTTCATTTGCACCTACTGCTTTTTTCAAGACATCTGTTAAATGAACAATCACTGGAAATTGTGATATTGCCAATTAACAACTCAGCGTTCAGGTGGGCAATATGCTGTTGGTGAAGCTGAACAGTTAACCACATGCAATGTTAAATTAAAATATGAATAATTAGGGAGGGAGAGAGAAAACAGTACAGATGCAAACTGAGTAACTTCGTGTGTAAAAAGCAGCAAGTCTGGGGAGGACCTAGATATAATGGCAAATGAGGGCCCTGAGCCAGTGATCAACTATGCTTATACAGGGATCTCCACAAACAGAGTTTATTGCAGAATTGGGGCCTAAATGAGCTAATGGTGCAATGTTATTTTTAGGGCTGTCGATTAATCACAGTTAACTAACACGATTAAAAAAATTAATTGCAATTACTTGCAGTTTTAGTCGCACGGTTAAACAATAGAATACCAATTGAAATTTATTAAATATTTTTGGATGTTTTTCTACGTTTTCAAATATATTGATTTCAGTTACAATACAGAATACAAGGTGTACAGTGTTCACTTTATATTATTTTTATTACAGATATTTTCACTGTAAAAAGATAAACAAAAGAAATAATATTTTTCAGTTCACCTCACACAAGTACCGTAATGCAATTTCTTTATTGTGAAAGTGCAACTTACAAATGTAGATTTTTCTTTTGTTACATAACTGCACTCAAAAACAAAACAATGCAAAACTTTAGAGCCTACAAGTCCATTCAGTACTAATTCTTGTTCAGCCAATCGCTAAGACAAACAAGTTTGTTTACATTTACGGGAGATAATGCTGCTGGCTTCTTATTTACGTCACCTGAAAGTGAGAACAGGCGTTTGCATGGCACTTTTATGGCTGGCATTGCAAGGTATTTATATGCCAGATATGCTAAACAGTCGTATGCCCCTTCATGCTTTGGCCACCATTCTGGAGGACATGCTTCCATGCTGATGACGCTCGTTTAAAAAAATAATGTATTAATTACATTTTGGACTGAACTCTTTGGAGGAGAATAGTATGTCTCCTGCTCTGATTTTCCCGCATTCTGCCATATATTTCATGTTATGGAGTCTCAGATGATGACCCAGCACATGTTCGTTTTAGGGGCACTTTCATTGCAGATTTGACAAAATGCAAAGAAGGTACCAATGTGAGATTTCCGTAGCTACACCAGTTGACCCAAGGTTTAAGAATCTGAAGTGCCTTCCAAAATCCGAAAGGGATGAGGTGTGGAGCATGCTTTCAGAAATCTTAAAACAGCAATACTCTGATGATGGAAACTACAGAACCCAAACCACCAAAAAAGAAAATCAACCTTCTGCTGGTGGCATCTGTCTTAGATGATGAAAATGAATATGTTAGTCTGCACTGCTTTGGATTGTTATCGGGCAGAACTTGTCATCAGCATGGATGCACGTCCTCTGGAAGGGTGGTTGAAGCATGCAGGGACATCTGAATCTTTAGCGCATCTGGCATGTAAATATCTTGCGACGCTGGCTATAACCCTGCCATGCAAACGCCTGTTTTCACTTTCAGGTATCATTGTAAACAAGAAGCAGTCAGCATTATCTCTTGCAAATGTAAACAAACTTCTTTGTCTGAGTGATTGGCTGAACAAGTAGGACTGAGTGGACTTGTAGGCTCTAAAGTTTTACATAGTTTTATTTTTGAATGCAGTTTTTTTGTACATTTGTAAGTTCAACTTTCATGATAAAAAGATTGCATTACAGTACAGTATGAGGTGAATTGAAAAATACTATTTATTTTGTTTTTTACAGCACAAATATTTGTAATAAAAAATAAAGGGAGCACTCTACACTTTGTGTTCCGTGTTGTAATTGAAATCAATATATTTGAAAATGTAGAAAACATCTAAAAACATTTAAACAAATGGTATTCTGTTATTAACAGTGTGATTAATTGCATGATTAATTGTGATTAATTTATTTAATCGCACGATTAATCAACATTAATTTTTTTCATTGCTTGATAGCCCTGGTTATTTTTCATAGCTTCTGACATACAGGGGAAACGCATTAATCATTAGAAAACACGAATAAAAATCTACCCTGATTTGAAATTCATAAAATATAGTGTTCCTTTGGTCCTTGAGGCTGGGCTATGTTTTTAGATGCAAGATGAAGTACAATATATTTTGAGCCAATTAACATTTATATTGCACCTCTAATTTTGTTAAAGTGTCTTTCTTTCCTTGAAAGTTTGTTAGTAAACTGAAACATTTTTGTTGATTAGAATTCCTTTTGCAGGTCAGTAAGCATAATTTCTAATCAAATTGGAAAACATTTTTCAAGGTGAATCCACTTTATTAAAGATTCTAGAAACAACTGAGGGAAAGGCAATAACTGATCTCAGTGGTCCAGCAAACATTTACACATGGGAATGGTCCCATTTACTTACTGTGAAAGTTTTCAAGATTGCGTCATAAGAACGTCCATAGTGGGTCAGACCAAAGGTCCATCTAGCCCAGTATCCTGTCTTCCGACAATGGCCATTGTGCAATGTAAAAATGGGAGGCTTCTTGAAAATTTAATTTTTGCAATTTCTTTCTTTGAAATTATTTTAGGTCATCTTAAAAAGGGTGTGGAGACTTTCAGGGAAGATAACATATGGTGCTAGAAATGTGTCCCCAACCTTTAAGGTCTTACGAGAGACCTTATGTATACTGATTGTTTCTCTGTAAATATTTTCTCAGGGTGATTCTGTTTCTGCCTACTTAGACTATTGTACAGTTTTAAGTAGATGATCACATGTTGTTTTTTTCCACAAGACTCCTGCCTCATTCAGTGCACAGTGGGAATGAATCAGAGTTGTGCCATGAATGAGACTGTTGACTGTAGGGGACCCCTACTTTTTTTTTTTTTTAAGGAGTTGGAAAGCATATAGTGAAAGAGGCAAAGGACTGCAGGAGGAGAAAGGATGGTCATGTGGTAAAGATAGTGAATGCTGCCCTGGATAATTGGATTCTTGCCTTGCCTTTGCCACAGGGTTTCTATATGATGCTGGGCAAATATTGTAACTGAAACAAAACTTCCTAGGTGGCTGCTCTGTGTTCCAAATTTTTTCGCTGCTTAACTTGAAACATTTGCCATCTGACTTGCAGAAGTGTTGACTGTTCACAATACAACTAAAGTTAATAGGAGCTGTGTTCTGAATGTAGTAAAAACTATAAAATGCTAAGAATTCTGAAAACTTAGGCATAGGTTTCTCAAAGTGGAAACCAAAAATTAGGTGACACTTTTGGCTTTAATCTCTGTGCTTCGCTTCTCCACGTGAAAATGGTGACGATAATAAAACCACCTCACCTCACAGGAGTGTTGTGAAGATAAACTCATTAGTGTCTGTAAATAACCAAGATACTGTCATGAGAGCTCCATAGAAAAGCCCATGTGGGCTTTCTGTATTCAATGCAGGGTTTGGATGGTGTGTAATAAATAATGCATGACTCCACACTACGAGGATGATAAAGGAAATATTGAATAGTTAACCATTCACTGAACACTGTTCATTCTGTGCACTGAATGAGGCAGGGGTCCTGTGGGGGGAAAATGTATTTGATCATGTAATTTAAAGACTGCATGATAATGCTTATGCATAAGGAGACTGAATTTTATGGTTGCCCGGGTAACCTTAATTCTGGCATTTCCTAACTTTTGAGTGCTTGACTTTTCAACTTTTGTTTTTTTTAAGGTAATTTTTATGAATGTGGTTAGGCAGCCAACAAACATCAATGCAAAATGTATATATTGTCATTGCAAAAGTAGATATGAGTCATGTAGAGATTTGCTTGAATAGAGTAAAATTTGAAGCTTGTCCATCAGATATGAATGAATCAGAAAAGGAGGTTTCTTAATGGGTTGGAAGATGGGTTTCTCTGTAACTATATGGTGTATGTAATTCCCAGTGAAGCTACGTTAAAGGGAGAGTAAATTCTAGTGTTCCTAATATGAGAGTAAATTACTTACTTTTAGAGATTAAAAAACAGTTGAAGAACAAGAGTACATAGTTTAAGTTCAGAAGTGGATGGTGTAAATCTTCAAAAAAGTACTCTAAAAGTAATGGGGGGGAGACTTTCAAAAGTGCCCGTGGGATTTAGGAGCTGTTCACGACTCAGAATTTTTATTGGGACTTATGCTCTTAAATCCCTTGGGCACATTGTTTCTTTTATTCATCAGATTTCCCAAACAAAACTTTGTCATTTATTGTTACTGTAATGCTGTGTAGCAGGAGTGACCAAACTTACTGACCCTCCGAGCCACATACAGTGGAGTTGCATCATACGCGCATTTAACTTACACGAATTCAACTATATGCGCTCGGCAAAAAAAAAGAAAAACAACAATAACTTACAGCGATGGATTACTGTACAGGAGTTGACGGGAGAGCACTCAGGGGTCAATTTATCATGTCTAGACTAGACGCGATAAATCGACCCCCGCTGGATCGATTGCTGCCCGTCGATCCGGTGAGCATCTCGCCGCGCTGAGTGTGATTCTAGTGTTTAAAGATATATATTTTTCGTACAACATGGCCCCTAAGTGCAAGCCAACTACTTCATCTGGTGCTCAACCGAAGAAACAGCGATCTGTTCCAACGCTGGAGGAAAAACTGGCTGTGTTGGACTTACTGAGAGACGGTATGTTGGTCTCCAACGTGGCGAATAAATATGGCTGCAATGAATGTAGCATCCGCGCCATCAAGATACGAGAGAGAGAGAAATTCGTCAAGCTGTGGCATCAAGTGCTCCAATAACTGCTAAGGTGACGAGTCAGGTGCGTGATAAGACTTTAGTGAAAACTGAAAAGGCATTAAACTTATGGCTGGAAGACATGAACCATAAACGTGTGCCTATCGATGGGAACGTGTTGCGAGAAAAGGCTCTTAGCCTCTACACGCTGTTCAAACCTCCCACTGAAGAGGGACAGCCTTCTGATGAGAAGGAATTCAAAGCCAGCCAAGGTTGGCTTAACAGATTTAGGAACTGCTTCAACCTCAAAAACGTGCAGACTACTGCTGAAGCTGCAGCTGCTAATGAAGAGGTAGCAAAAGCCTACCCAGAACAATTAAAGAAAATCATAGAAGAAAAGGGCTATCTTCTGGAACAAGTTTTTAATGCTGACGAGACTGGACTCTTCTGGAAAAAAATGCCCAACCGCACTTACGCTTCGAAATCAGAAAGACAAGCCCCTGGCTTCAAAGCAGCTAAAGACCATGTTATTGTGTTATGTGGCAGGGAATTTAATAAAGCTGGACTTGCTGTACAGGGCTGAAAATCCCCGTGCCCTAAAAGGCAAGAACAAAAATCTCCTGCCTGTGTTCTGGCAATCAAATAAAAAGGCTTGGGTGACGGCAGCATTATTTCTGGATTGGTTCCACAAGTGTTTCATTGTGGAGGTCAAGTGGTACCTTGAGGAGAAAGGACTTGAGTTTAAAGTGTTGCTGATCGTAGACAATGCTCCTGGCCATCCTGAGGCACTCCAGTTTGCGCATAACGACGTTGAAGTCCTTTTTCTCCCTTTTTTATTCTTTCATTCTTCTGTCTCTCTCTCTCTTTCTCTCTTTTTGGCTTTACGCAATTTTCGCCTTATGCACTGATTTTAGAACCTAACCCCCGTGTAAGATGTGACTCCACTGTACAGTAATCTTTAGAAGTTCGAGAGCCGCAAGACACACACACAACCTGCCCTGTGGGGCAGTGCCTGCTAGGGTGCGGGGCTTCTCCTCTGATGCCCCCTCGCTGGGCTAAAGCCCTTAGTCCCACTCACTTCCCCCTAGTCCTACCACCCCATTGCAGGGCAAAAGCCCCAAGCTCCCTCCTGCCCAGTCTTGTAGGTGGAGGGGAGAGGTCTGGGGGAGGGGGGGGCGCTCCGGGAGCTGCACTTTAACTGTAAAAGAGCCACATACGGCTCACGAGCCACAGTTTGGCCACACCTGCTATACAGAAACTGCGGCCGCATTGCTGCCTTGCTGATGAACCTTTACCGAGCAAATTGGGGCAGCTGTGTGTACTCCTCCTTTCAGCTCACCCACACTGAGACACAACAAACAGGCATTCTAAAGAGCTGTTGACACTGTAAAAAATATTTCTTTAAAAGGCTTTGCAAACATTAAATAAAAAGAGAATCTGCCTAGGCCAAGATTTTCAAATTGGGAGCCTAGGACTTAGGTGTCTGAATATGCATGCATTTAGACACGTAACAAGTGGCTGATTTTTCAGAAGTGCTGAATATCCCACAGTTCCCATTGATCTCAAAATATGGAGTTGGAAACCTAACTTTGGGCATTCATTTTTGAAAAGCATAGTCTTAAGTATTTTTTTAAAAAATTCTTACCTTTGTCACTGGCATGATTGTCATAAAACCATCTGCTCCATTAACCTAGTCGTTGACCTAAAAGTAGTTGTACTTCCTTCCTTCACTCTCATTCAGTTTGTGGTGCTATGAGATTTTGATTAGAGAACGACAACCATATGTGAATGAGTATTTATTGACTTTAAGCCAGTGGCTTTCAACCTTTTTTTCATTTGCAGACCCCTAAAAAACTTTAAATGGAGTTGCGGGCCACTTTGGAATCTTAGACATTAATCTCCGGATTCCCAGGGGTCTGTGGATCACAGGTTGAAAACCACTGCTTTAGGGTCTGCTTGTGATTTCTTCCTTTCCTCTTTATCTGTGTTGTCCCTCTGTTCTTACTCCTTTTCACTTCTGGTTTAAATCTCTTCCTCCTTCCTTTTCTTTTTCTTTGAGAAGTAGTCTCATCCTCTTTTTATGGGCAAGAGCACTTATCCCAAGTTCTGTTGTCTCTCCCCTCTCTTTGGATCTCCCTTTTGGTTGTAAGTACTTTTTCCTTTCTTGGTTCTTTCCTGTAATGCTTTCCCTTTTGTCCTGGCTGATTATATTGCTTCCTCCTCTTGCTGTGTAGCTCTCCTGCACTGCTCCTTTGTGCTTGAGATAGAAACCATGAGTTCTCTGTATGCCATTCAATGGATGCAAAATGGAGCGTAGTGGCATTGCTGCAGAAGTAGAGTATTAGTGAGATTATGTGGGAGAAGGAAAGGTGGAAGAAGGGTACTGGGGAGAGAAAATGGTCTCTAAATAGGTGTTTTACTTAGCAGAAATACATATAGAAAGGGACCTGTTGCTATAAAAGTTCTTGCTCTTTCACGTAAGCATTTTGACCCAGAGACTTTTTCTCATGCACAATCAGAATGCAGTGCACCAATGACAGCACATTGAACAATTGTATCCTATGATAATGTTCTGTTTTTATTACAATTTGGCACATACTGAATGTTCAGTTATATAGTCTCTTAGCTTTTGCAGCTTAATATGGAATTGGGAATGGTCAAAATTAAATGAGAAGCTTTTAGAGGAGCAGAGGGTTTATCAAGTGCATTCACTAAGTATGTACATGAATATTGGATTGTTCAGATGTTACATGATGAATGTATTGTTGTAATTGCAGCCAAGAGGCAACAAAAAACATGGTGCATCCTTTATCATCACTAGAGCAATTACAGGTAAATATGACTTATTTTCATTGAAGGATTGTTAACTGGTTTTATATTTCTGGCTTAAATGATCTGTGTGTGGGTTCTGCTTACAGGCTTTGCTATGCCTGGTATCATGATGGGGCAAGTACAGGGGTTCTCAAACTGGGGATCGGGACCCTTCAGGGGGTCGCAAGGTTATTACATGGTGGGGGGGGGTCGCGAACTGTCAGCCTCCACCCCAAGCCCCACTCTGCATCCAGCATTTATAATGGTGTTAAATATATAAAAAAGTAAAGTGGTTTTTAATTTATAAGGGGGAGGGTCCTACTCAGAGGCTTGCTATGTGAAAGGGGTCACCAGTACAAAAGTTTGAGAACCGCTGGGCTAGTATAATGTAACATATACTATATATCAATTTGGGAACAGCTTTTTATCATTTTCCCCTTTGTATCTTCTTAGTTGTGAGTTTTTGTTCTGGCTAGATAGTACCCCATTGGGGCACACTAATAAAACATGCATCTGACAAGCATCTGTATTACTGCAGAATGATATTGAGGTTTTGGCATGTGCCTTTGTCAGATCTAATGTTTTTAGTTAGGATTCCTGGACACTTCTACAAAAAGGTATTTAAAATCATGGTATGCTGCTATTACTATGATTGATGTATGCATGTTAGTAATTTTCACCCCCCACATGCTTTTCATTGAGTTTTCAAAATTGCATGGGGTTTGAACTCTGTATTAACTTTTTTCATAAAATTTGTGATTCAGTGGTCAAGTAGAAATACAAAGAATATTCATTTTTATGCCAAAAATACTTCTTTCTGAGAGTTCCCAGTGTCACAATTCAGGGAAACTGTACCTGTATTCCCCTTCTATGATCAAGCAAGTGCATCCACTCTAGGCTTCTGGTTCCTCAGCTGTTGTCCCTCTCCCTTCTGACTGTGGTAGTTCCAGGCTCAACAATTCCCTGTCTAAACTGGAAGCCCTGCATCAAAAGACAGGCTGCTTAAGTAGGCTTTTTTGTCTTCTCTTGAGACAGATGTGATTACCACACTTAATCTACTACACAGCTCTTCTTAAGCAAGCACATTTTACTTTTAAGGCAAAAGCAATACTGAGAAAACATGTTAAAACAATAAAAGAACCTATACATGTGCTAATAAATTTACCAGAGATAACCCCAACTCCAACATGGGCTCTGAATCCTCTGAATCAGGAAGAACGCCATGAGTCAGTTTACTGCTAGGTTATTTGTCCAAAAATCCTTTCTTTGTCTGTTGGTTCCTGGAGAATAGAATTAGTTTGTGGATCTTTCCAGGGAGTGGTGTTCCTCTGGAGATGTTACAACTGGACTGACTTTGACTGATCACCCTCTGTTCTCACTTCCTGGAGGCGCTGTATTTTTATCTTTTCCATGGAAACACATACAATCCCTCAATAACCAATTAACAATTGCATTTTTAATAAATGGACCCCAACAGTATTAAACATAATTCAGTAAGGTTTATCCAGGATTTTGCAGGAGATTGCCCTATTTGTATTTTTATTTTCCACTGTAATTTGAGGACTGAATTTTTTTTTTTTTAAACTGTTGAAGTAACTGTCTCAATTTATTGCTTTTCTCTTTTCATAGGTCCTGCATTATTTTTGCTTCAGTATATCTGGTACAGGTAAGTTTGAAGCTGGAAACAAGAAGATTAAATTTTTGCCAAATATTCGTCGTCATAACATTTTTTGCTTTAGAAGGTTATTTTTTTTGCCGTGCCAGTAAAGACACCCCTCCCTCCTCAATCCTGCCTCTCTTGAGAATTTCTGTTCCACTGAACCCAATTTATGGCCACATTGTGCTTGTTAAATCTGCCAACAGGTATTGGAGTCAGAATTTGGCCACTAAAGTGAGTTTCTCCACTAAAAAGTGACTCTGTAAACAACCAAATGACATTGTAGGATTCCATGTTTATCTCTGTAACTCCATGTCAAAGTGCTGAGTCATAATAAACAGTATATGTAGATTTATATTATTGGCTCTTTTTATATTTATATTATTGGCTATATTATTTATATTACTGGGTGCGGGGCTCTCTTTCTTTGTGGTGACACTGTGCTGAATACACTGGTGCTTATAAAATAAGTAAATGGTCAGACAAAACCAGTTTCCCAACTCCTTAAAATGAGACATATCTTTCCTGCGGTGACCCCAAACATAAGGAATTGGAAGGGAAAGTGGATGATCATCTCAATCTTGTGGCTAGCAAGTGCAAGATTCTGTGTAAAGAGGTTCTGTGATCAGAAGCCTAACTATGAATGGTTGCTGCACCCCTGGCCCCATGGAATGATAGACTTTTATACTTGCTAATCCCTTGAGACAATTGGGATGAACCTGGTAATCCACCACATAAGTGACCCTGTCAAACATGCTAGTCGTTCTGATATTTAGCAGGATATAGTTTTCACGGATGTGGGAATTTCTGTTTCTCTGGTTTGAGGGCCATACCTCTCTTCATAAACAATGTCCCTTGGTTCCATTTGCTGTGTGATTTGATGGACAATAATGTTCTTCTTGTCAGCAACTCGAGTGTTTTTTCTTTTTCTTTTCCTTGAGCTTGTACGCTCTCTAGGCTTTATGTTATCTGTGCTACTAGACCAGGGGTTCTGAGGACAAATTATTTGGTGGCCTCTGAGTGCGTCCACCAACTCTTGCTGGTGGCCGTTGTCACATTTTTTCCGTAAAATACTTAATTAGCTCTAGGAAAAATAAATAAATGTGCACATATACATGTGCAAATCATTGTAATTTGTTTGCTGCTAGCTAGTAAATCTGCTGTGAAAGGTGATATTAACCAACATGCAGGTATCACTTTTCACAGCAGACTTAGCCCCAGGGGACAAATTAAGTCCTGGATGGAGGATCGGGGGATGCAGCAGGAGGTGGGGCGATGTGGGGCGGGGTGTTGGCCGGGGGACGCAGTGCGGGGGCCGGAGCCTGAAGCCCCGCAGCCAGAGCCTGCCTCTCCTGCCACCTGCCGGCTGAAGCCCAAATTCTGAGCCCCACCTCCCCTGGGAAGATGGGGAATTCACTGGCTGTCCAACCCTTGCTGGAAGCCCCAGCAACCAACACCAAGGCTGTCCATCCAGGAGCACCAGGGAGGGGCAGGGCGTGGGTCCTCCCGCCCCATTGCAGCCCCAGAGGCTGTGGCTGCAAGAAAAGCCCTTGGTGCCTGCATGCCTGCATTTGAGAAATGCTGTATTAGAAGTATTCAAGTTCTTGGTTGAGCTTGTAAACTGTATATTTCCTTGGTCCTGCTCCTTTACTACTCAGTTCTGCAGCATCTAGAGTGCTGAGTTCAGACTTACTACTTTTCTCCATTCTTAATATGCATCTCATGATATTTACCTGCGGTGAGCATTGCCAAGTCATTAGAAATTCTCTTACAGCATTCTCCTTCCTGAAGTGCTGTTGCTCTCCTATTGAATATTTTTCATTTTATTCTTTTCTCAGTACTTTTTTTTTCACTGCATTTCCATACTTGTATTTCACAAGGCACTTACTTTACAGGTACACTTATACTCCATGCAGGAGACTGTGGTCTGGAGATGTTATGACTAGGGCCCTACCAAATTCACAGTCCATTTTGGTCAATTTCAGTCATAGGATTTTAAAAATCATAGATTTCATGATTTCAGCTATTTAAATCTGAAATTTCACAGTGTTGTAATTTTAGGGGTTCTGACCCAGAAAGGAGTTGTGGGGGAGTTGCAAGGTTATTGTATGTGGGGGGGGGGGGTTGCAGTATTGCTACCCTTATTTCTGCGCTGCTGCAGGAGGCAGGCTGTCTTCAGAGCTGGGCAGCTGGAGAGTGGTGGCTGCTGGCCAGGAGCCCAGCTCTGAAGGCTGAGCCACCTCCAGCAGCAGCACAGAAGTAAGGATGACATGGTATGAAATTGCCACCCTTACTTCTGCACTTCTGCTGCCTTAAGAGCTGGGTGCTCGGCCAATGGCCACCGCTCTCCAGCTGCCCAGGTCTGAAGGCAGTGCAGAAATAAAGGTGGCAATACCATGAGCTCCCTAAAATAACCTTGCAACCCCTCTGCAACTCCCTTTTGAGTCAGGACTCCCAATTTGAGAAATTGTGATCTCCCCCTTGAACTCTGTGTAGTATAAGGTAAAAGCACACAAAAGACCAGATTTCATGCGGGGGGAGACCAGATTTCATGGTCTGTGATGCGTTTTTCATGGCTGTGAATTTGGTAGGGCCCTAGACATGATTGTGGACTATGCTACTGACTTGTAAAGTGATTTGCTTGAGGTCAGACAGCCTCTTAACACATTAGTTTTCCCATCTGTAAAATGGGGTTATACTTATGTATGCTGCTTAGAAATCGTTTGATGACAAACACAGCCATCTAAAAGTGCAAAGCATTTTTATTTTTCATACAAAACTTGAAGTAAACACAATTATATTCAGAATCAGTTCATGCTAGTGTAACTTGCTTTGAATTTTACAGTATTCCAACATGCAGAAAAGTAACTCATCACTTTTTTTTAAGGATTACATGTATCCACTTGAAAGTTGTGATCTAGTTTTATCAGAAGTATAAAATAACTTTTCCTATAAGTAATTGGGAGTAACATAGGGATAGAAGGGAAGGAATACAATGCATAGCTCACAAAACACACAGTAAAAATTGTTCTGATAAACTCATACTATAATGGACAAAATAAAAATGTAAGCTTAGGTTCTATTTCAAGAAATAAAGGAAAAAATACAAGGAAGACTCCAGAATTGGAGGAGCCACTGTTTCCACTGGACTGCCACATCATTGCTAATCTTAATTTGCAATTCAGTGTAATCTGTTTAAAATAAAAGGTTCTAGAAAGGTCTCTAGCAGGGTATAGTATACACGGTTCTCAAACTGGGGGTTGGGACCCCTCGGGGTCGCGAGGTTATTACATGGGGGGTCACGAGCTGACAGCCTCCACCCCAAACCCCGCTTTGCCTCCAGCATTTATAATGGCGTTATAAATTAAAAACACTTTTTTATACATTTAAGGGAGGGGTCACGCTCAGAGACTTGCTATGTGAAAGGGGTCACCAGTAAAAAAAAGTTTGAGAGCCACTGGTATACATAAATGACAATCTTAGACTGTATGTTTAATTATTTAGATTCATTTCAATATTTAGTCTGCCATTTAGTCAGATTCTAAGTTTTGATTTTTCTTGTCTCTCTGATTTGCTGGATCCCTCTGGTATCATTTGAATGGCAAGATGTTTCTTTCAAGTAGCAGTAGACTACACACATAAATAAATCTGTCTGTATATACTTTTCTAACATGAAGCGTGCACCTGGGTTTTGATCTTGGAATTGGATCTGACAGTCGGGCGTTTACAGCAATACGTTGCCTTTTGAAGTCATTGGACTCCAGGCAGATGTTAGGTCCGTATGCATGGATCCCTTTGCAGGTTTAGGGCCTTCATTTGTGTATGTTGTGGGAAATTTCTTTTAAGCTTTCATAATGTATGCATTTGTTGTTTGAAAACAAAAGCACCCAAAATAGTTTTGGACATCTGACTTCCAGCTGGGAATTTTTTTTTCTGAAATAGAAAACAACTTTTAGGCTAATATTTTAGAGTGACCTTTTGAAACCAATTAATCTGCCATATATTTCTTACATATTACTGTTTTGATTTATATTGTATCCATTTTAAAACCTCACATTCTAATCTGAATATACTTGGTATTTCAGCCCTGCGAAGTTTTCCCTCCCTGCTGGGCTTGTTCGTCTGGTTAGTAAGCAGATTAACTGGCATCTAGTGCTTGCAAGGTAAGAGGGATATCATTTTTCTTTCTGTGTCTTTGTTGACACACACTGTTTCATATACATTTATGGGGGGGGAAAAAGGCAAGCTCACTCTTTCTAGTAATTTTTGTAATAAGTTAAGTTAGTTGAGCTAGCATATAAAAAATTCTATTTAGACAGCAATAATTTAGCATTATCAGAGAGACATGAGCTGAAGAAGAAGAAAATAAGGTATGGGTCCAGATTTGGTCATGGGTTTAACTTTGGTGGCCTCCCTGTCCCTGAGGCTAGTGGTTTGGCAGTGTTGTCTGAACCATCTCATTTAGTTTTACCCATCATATCTGCTGTGTGTGGAACTGCATGCAGGCTTCCATCCTCCTCCTCCTGCTCACCCCTCAATGCGAGCTCAATTTGCAAGTAAGTAGGATAAATCTTTGGCTGAGAATCTACTGGGTGACTTGTCAAGGCTTGCTTTACTAAAGTCCTAGAACCTACAAGATGCTATGTCATCAAGTTCCATTAAAATTAGTGGGAGGTGAGTATAATGTAGTTTCCCGGAGCTGCTCAGCACCTTCTAAGTCTGGCCTTTAATGTGTGGAAAAATTCTGGGACTGAAAATAGCTGTTTTACAATAGTTAAATAAAGAAATGGAAAATGTATACATAGGAGGATTGCACGACCTGATATTAGTTTGCAATAGCTTTACTCAGGGTGTTTTATTATGGCTCTCAAACATAGTATGTGTCATATTGGATCTGAACAAAGGTTCAGCAAGTTTGGTATCTGACTGAAGGCAATGGTCTGTGCCTGATGCTTCAGAAGAAGGGAGGACCCCTTCTTCAATAACGTAATTGTGCAATGCTGTATATTTTGAGGCAGGATGAGAATTTCCTTCCTCGCCCCAGTAGTGATCACCCTGAAACATGATATTTGATTAACTCCTGTCTTAGCAGGCATAATTACAAATATTTCTGGCTTTAAAATTATCCTTCAGCAGTGTTTGACTATGACCTCCTTTGGAACAACCATTTTAAGTTTTTTTTAATAGTTAGTGCTAATAAAAATGGGATATTAATAGTACTGAGTGATATGATGCAGCCAGTGACATATAGAATCTACTAACTGCTAATTTACATTGTGGGTACCAGTATCTTCTAATAATTGTCATCATCCAATTATTTTCACTTGGAATGTAAGACAGAATTTAAATCTGAGTTTGTAAAATGACAGGTTTCAGAGTAACAGCTGTGTTAGTCTGTATTCGCAAAAAGAAAAGGAGTACTTGTGGCACCTTAGAGACTAACCAATTTATTTGAGCATAAGTTTTCGTGAGCTACAGCTCACTTCATCGGATGCATACTGTGGAAAATACAGAAGATGTTCTTATACATACAAACCATGAAAAAATGGGTGTTTACCACTACAAAAGGTTTTCTCTCCCCCCACCCCACTCTCCTGCTGGTAATAGCTTATCTAAAGTGATCACTCTCCTTACAATGTGTATGATAATCAAGGTGGGCCATTTCCAGCACAAATCCAGGGTTTAACAAGAACGTCTGAGGAACGGGGGAAGCGGGTAGGAAAAAACAAGGGGAAATAGGTTACCTTGCATAATGACTTAACCACTCCCAGTCTCTATTCAAGCCTAAGTTAATTGTATCCAAGTTGCAAATGAATTCCAATTCAACAGTCTCTTGCTGGAGTCTGGTTTTGAAGTTTTTCTGTTGTAATCTCGCAACTTTCATGTCTGTAATCGCGTGACCAGAGAGATTGAAGTGTTCTCCGACTGGTTTATGAATGTTATAATTCTTGACATCTGATTTTGTGCCAGCAGTGCCCCTCTGCCATGTACATTGGTCAAACTGGACAGTCTCTACGTAAAAGAATAAATGGACACAAATCAGATGTCAAGAATTATACCCCCCCCCCCCGTTCCTCAGACGTTCTTGTTAAACCCTGGATTTGTGCTGGAAATGGCCCACCTTGATTATCATACACATTGTAAGAAGAGTGATCACTTTAGATAAGCTGTTACCAGCAGGAGAGTGGGGTGGGGGGAGAGAAAACCTTTTGAAGTGATAAACACCCATTTTTTCATGGTCTGTGTGTATAAAACATCCTCACTGCATTTTCCACTTTATGCATCCGATGAAGTGAGCTGTAGCTCACGAAAGCTTATGCTCAAATAAATTGGTTAGTCTCTAAGGTGCCACAAGTACTCCTTTTCTTTTTGAGTTTGTAAAGTGATACCTAATTGTGTGACCCATGTTTCACAGAAGCAACTTTTTATTTTAATTGAATTTTAACATGAAATGCTTTTTTCCCCCCCCTTTCAGTCATGGTAAACTGTTGGCAGTTGTTCAGGACCAATGTGTGGAAATCAGGTAGGTAACTCAGTATTATCTATCATTTCACTACCAATTTCATGGAGTATCTTGGGAAAATGGGTTTAGGGGTTTATAAGCTATATTTTTAAAGGTAAAGTTAAATTTTTGTTTGTATTTTAGGCATCAGAATTTGTGAAATGGTCTTAGAACCTATTAACTTTAAAAGCAACAGCTTTACACCCTCTGCTTTATTCCTGACACTGCCCATAGACACACAGGCTGCATTTTTAAAAATGAAGACCGAAAGAGACATGAACAAGATGGATGAACTTCACTAAGCACATTTCATGATCTTTCACTGCTTTTGTCCTCCTTTGCGTCTTCCTCCCTCCTTTGTATTTCATTTCTTGCCCTGTTAAGTAATCTCTGGCTTTAGCCTTCGGAGGTGCTGAGTGTCCTCATCTCACTGAAGTCACATTGGGGAAGGAAGAGGGGGTGTCTGGCATCTCACTGGATTGTGGCAAGGAGCTGTCATTTTACTTATATGTAAAGTGCCTTGAACATTTATGGTGCTCTACAAATAATACTGATTTGAGTAAAATGATGTAGAGATTTTTACTTACCTCTCCCCAAAAGAGCCAACCAACCCACCTTTATTTGCAAGTTCAATGGCAACCACCACAGACTTATCTGCAGAACAAGTCTTGACTGAGTGTATTTGCTTGCTTCACAAAAATCCATTTGCTGGAAGATCAAACCTGCTATTTACATGTAAAAGAAGAAAATGTATGAAAACTGTTTTGATGAAAATAGACAAGAACATCACAAATGTCAAACTTCCTAGAATGTAAGGTTGAAGTTTGCATTTTTACTGTGTGGCTGTAACTGGCTGAATTTTTACACTGTTTCTGAAATACTAGCCTTACAGGATACTGAGCTTGTGTAGGTCCCACATTTAACTGCCTAGTTTGTCAGGTGCTGATATAATCTGGTGGAATAATCTCTAATTATTTTATAAATGCTGCAGTATTTGTCAGTTTTCTTCATTAAATTCAGTTAATTACGTCTGTTCATGATTTACAGGTCTGCAAAAGATGACTTTGGATCCATTGTTGGAAAATGTCAAGGTATGAAAAACTTTTTTTATGTCAAGGAGGTTTCTTAAGCAGTATTATTGCTTATTGGGTTTAAAAGATTATTCATATGCTCTTTTAAGGAAATACCTTTTAATAACATTGATACAGTCTGACTGGCTGTGTTTTCTTCACTTTTCCCTTCCTCCACCCTGACTAGCGTACTGAGCCTGAATCTCTGATGTGGAGAGGGTAGAGTTAAGAGGGCATGGTGAGGCAGTAGTAGAGTATTGAATATCAAAAAACTACACAGGCTACAAGCATTGATGTGTACAAAAGCATCTTGGTTATGGTGTGACTGCACAGTGGTTCAGCTGTCCTCCACCAAAGCTCAGTTAAAGATCAAATAAATGTTTGTAATAGGAGCTGAAGGGAGTACTTCATTTTTATTTTTTTTTAAAGGTACCATAACGCTAATACAGAGTCCTTTGCAGTCTCTATCCTATTAATCTGACTACCTCCTGTCATGCTTGGGGAAAAATTTCAAAAGCACTCAGGTGACTTATGGGCCATAAATCTCATTGACTTTCAGTGAGACTTAGGCTCCTAAATCATTTTGAAACTGAGATTAAGGTGCCTTTGGAAAGGTTATCCGTTGTGTTTAAATGACTCCTTCAAATGTGACATCTTTTACCTCTGAGGAAGGAAGCTCTTCCTTTAAAACAATCATATCAATATGCAGTATGATGGTAGGATAGATGCAATAGTGGTCATAAAATAGAATTACCGTAAGTTTCCAAAAAACTTGTTACAATAATTTTCAGTAGGGTAATACTATAGTGCTGGAAATACTGTATGTACCCAGTAAGTCAGTGTCTCTCTCTTTCCTTCTGCTAGTCTTAATTTTAAGTCTGTTTGATAATGGGATAGGCTGCCTGGAATAGGCTGTCATCTTCTCTTTGCTAATTGATCCCAGTGGATGCTTATTTTCAGGAGGTAAGATGATCATTTATTGTTGCTGGACAATAATAAGTGCATAGTGCGATGATTGAACTCTTTATAGTCTTTAAAGAATACACTTTATGTAACACCTATGTACAAAATTGTCGTGTGTCTATGTAATAAGGAAAGTTGAGGCAGAGTTTCTGTTATATCTCTTCCATTTTTTCACATCACTCTATTTTTAAGCTGTTAAAAAGATTCCCACATATGCAAACAGTACATTAATGCTGTGTAAAGAATGACATTTTTATAGTACAAAAGTTAGGAAATTCAGACTCCTAGTCTCAAGGTTTTCCACTACTGTGGATGAGTTACAGTAAGATTCATTTGCATGATCCAACAAAACTCTGTATTGTCCTAATTAAGACTCAGAAAGTTGATAGATGAAAACAGTTGAGTACAGTTTATAATGTAACCATTGAAACCATAGCCATATTATTTTTATGAATACATCTTGCCTTCCTTCTCTGTAGTGCCGAAGGATCCTAACACACAGTGGAGACGAGTGGCATGGAGTCATGACTGCACACTGCTTGCCTATGCTGAAAGCAGTGGAACTGTGAGAGTATTTGACCTGATGGGCAGTGAGCTCTTTGTAATTTCTCCGGTATTTATTCTGTTTATTAAATAAAGTTTCCTACAGTGGAACCCTGTGTAACTTGTATGCACTCAAATGACTGCTTCTGCTCTCTCCTCAGTAAAGGTTTAATAGCAGTATATTCTAGTGCAAGGATTTACAGTACAAACGTGCTATTAGTGTTTAGTAGTATAGTATGAAATATTTAGACTAAATACAACTGAGCTACAAGTGTTAAATGAACAAAGTACATTATTCCTGCTCACAATTCTCGCTGAAAGTGCCAATGGATCATCAAAGAACACAGCTGACTGGAACTTTATCGTGACTATCCTCCAAAAATATGGCTGATCCAACAGCTTTCGGTGGCCTCTAATACCTTATTGGGGCATCGGACTCTGAGGCAATGATACTCAGACTGAGGCTCGTGAGCTGCACGTGCTCTCTAATGTCTCTCCTTTGGCTCTTTGCAGCACATGATATTAAAAACACAGTGTGATTTAATTATTAACCAATCAGGAGGCTTTTACTATGTTATTAGGCAATTGTAGTTGATAAAATAATAATGCTTAGTCAGTCGTTTTGCTTTGAGAATAGTGTGTGTGTGTGTGTATATATACATAAAAATAGTCAACGAAGCAATGAATTCACACTACTGTGGCTCTTTTGGGTAATGTTGATCACTGATTTGGCTCCTGAACCACTGAGGTCTGAGTATCACTGCTCTAATGAAACACTGCCAGCACCACAACCCGCAATAGCATCTGAACTTCCCTTTTTTTTTTTTTTTTCCCCCTCTCATGAAAGTACTGATCAGGTCTGCCACTGTGCAGCTTATGTTCTGATTTGATCATGATCCAAAGTTGGCATTGTTGCTACAGGGATCTCAACAAAATGGTCTTTTATCTGAGAAAATGTAATGCTGTTTACAGCAAGCTAATAACAATTTCAGAATTAAAGTCAATAAATCTTTCACAGCCTGAAGGACAAGTTATTATGAGCTAATGTTTTTGGGTATCTTTTAATCACTTTCCCTCAATATATTGTCTAAGCACCTTATGTTCTGTGTTAACATGACTGCTTTTTCCTTAGTATTATGAAGGGCAAGCTCATTTTCCTCTGGAACTAATGATATATATGAATTATTTCTGTTAGTTCAACTTAGCTGCTTCCTTGTGTTTTACCTATAAATGTCTGTCTTTTTTTGTGTTGTTTGGTAAAAGGCGACCAGTTTTCCAGGAGATTTGAGCTACGCAATTGCTGGATTGATCTTTCTAGAATATAAAGCAAGTGCCCAATGGTCAGCCGAACTGCTAGTCATCAATTATCGTGGAGAACTGAAAAGTTACCTTGTAAGGTAAAAATGAACTCGGATGCTTGTGGTACATTTCAGAACAAACGTAAAGTACCTTTTTTCCCCTCTAAAATATAAACTGTATTAATTTTTTCTGGTCTAGTGTTGGAACAAACCAAAGCTTCCAAGAGAGTCATAGTTTCAACTTCTGCAGCCATTATGCCCATGGAATAACTACAGTGGTTTATCATCTTGGGCACAGGTAAGCTTTTGATCAGACTAAATAAAACATGAATAATCATTGTAGTGATAAATACCTACATGCATTCACGCAATGGTTCTTAGGAATACCTGTTGCTGATTTGCTGTCTCTAACTATGAATGATCTCTGGGTGGACTGTGTCATTTTACTGATAAGTTCAGGCTCATGATGCAGAACACAACTGCAAGAATGCAGTTCTCTGTGGAATGTATGGGAAAGTTAGGGGAACTTTATGGTCATTGTGGCTTCCATCCTGCAAACTTGTGGACTCAGTGGAACAGTTTGCATACATATTTGCAGGATCAGGATCTAAATTTGTAATTCTGCTTTATTAGGGCATGATCTGACTCCCATTAAAGTCAACAAAAGTTGTCTTATTAGGATTAGGCTCTTAGGTGTCACGTTAACTTTTTTTTAAAATGGAATTTACCATACTAAGCTATAATTCCCTGCTATCCCATGCATATAAATTGAATCTACTTTCTCTCCATTCTTCTGTACTTCCAACTGATAATATCGTCTTCCTATGGGATGGTTAGTAGTTTATTAAGAAATTAAGTATTCAGTGTTACTTTTTAATGTTGTGATTAGAGTATTTTTCACATTGTTAGAATTTGGCTTTTAAAATATTGTTGCCTTTTTTGACCTGAGTGGCTAGTCAAAGTTTACGGCTCTGCCAATTGATCCAATTGGAATTTGAAATTGATGGAATCTGGTGTTTTCTGTGATGCAATCTTGTTTATTTACAAGGAATGTACAAAGTCTTTGGCATTACTTAATACTTTCAAACCAGTATTGGTTAAACACTCTGTCAGAGAGCAGAGATTACTGGCAGGCTCCACGCCCACAGGTTTATGAGAAATGGTTTTTTTACTTCAGAATTCTTTAAAGTTGCATAGTAATTGTGAAATGCGTAACTACTTAACTTGACTGCTGAAATCCTCCATTATTGCATCAAATATCCCTAAATACCCAGGTTAGTTATTTACAGTACTGTAACTTTTTTTTGGTCCTTACCACAGGAATGAAATAATATGTGTTCGGCTACATAGATGTGCTGAAGAGAAACTTACATTATAGATGTTTAGTAAGGCTTTTAATACTGTCTCCCATGACCTTCTCATAAACAAACTAGGGAAATACAACCTAGATGGAGCTACTATAAAGTGGGTGCATAACTGGTTGGAAAATCGTTCCCAGAGAGTAGTTATCAGTGGTTCACAGTCATGCTGGAAGGGCATAACGAGTGGGCTCCTACACGCATCAGTTCTGGTCCGGTTCTGTTCAATATCTTCATCGATGATTTAGATAATGGCATAGAGTACATTTATAAAGTTTGCGGACAATACCAAGGTGGGAGGGATTGCAAGTGCTTTGGAAGATAGTATTAAAATTCAAAATGATCTGGAGAAATGGTCTGAAGAAAATAGGATGAAATTCAATAAGGACAAATGCAAAGTACTCCACTTAGGAAGGAACAATCGGTTGCATTCATACAAAATGGGAAATGGCCTAGGAAGGAGTACTGTGGAATGGGATCTGGGGGCCATAGTGGATCACAAGCTAAATATGAGTCAACAGTGTAACACTTGCAGAAAAGGCAAACATAATTCTGGGAAGTATTAGCAGGAGTATTGTAAGCAAGACCTGGGAAGTAATTCTTCTACTGCACTCCGCGCTGATTAGGCCTCAGCTGGAGTACTGTGTCCAGTTGTGGGCACCACATTTCAGGAAAGCTGTGGACAAATTGGAGAAAGTCCGGAGAAGAGCAACAAAAATGATTAAAGGTCTAGGAAACATGACCTATGAGGGAAGATTGAAAAAACTGGGTTTGTTTAGTCTGGAGAAAAGAAGTCTGAGAGGGGACATAATAACAGTTTTCAAGTACATAAAAGGTTGTTATAAGGAGGAGGGAGAAAAATTATTGTTCTTAACCTCTGAGGATAGGACAAGAAGCAACGGACTTAAATTGCAACAAAGGCAGTTTAGGTTGGACATTAGGAAAAACTTCCTAACTGTCAGAGTGGTTAAGCACTGGAATAAATTGCCTAGGAAGGTTGTGGAATCTCCATCATTGGGGATTTTTAAGAGCAGGTTGGACAAACACCTGTCAGGGATGGTCTAGATAATACTTAATCCTGCGTTGAGTGCAGGGGACTGGACTAGATGATCTCTCGAGGTCCCTTCCGGTTCTGTGATTCTATGTTGAGGAATAGTGAGACTCATTCTCTTGCTTACACTGGTGTAACTCAGGAATAATCCATAGAAGTCAAGGCAGTGAAAATGTTAACCCCTTTAACAGTTATCCAAAGTAGTGTGTTTTTTTTTTTTTTTTTTTTTTTGGGTGATCCAGGATGCCAGTCTCTGTTGTTTTGAGAGAATTTTGTTCATGGGAGGAGATGTAGGGACACTTGCTGATGTGACAAACCTGCTTTTCCACAAAATGGAACAATATTATCCCAAATGCCAAAAATGTTAAGAGGAATTTTCTTAAATTCCTTATGTGGCTCTCAATTATCAAATAAAGCACACAACCTTAGAATGGGGAGATCATTGTTTGAGTAACATCAGATTCATGCAAAGTGTACAGAATGTACAGTTTTGAATCACAATATTTTTATTTTCATGCATAGTTTTTCTTTGCATTTGAATTTTGCAATGACATGTCAGGCTTTGATATTCAAAGCTTTTCTATGTTGATTTTTTTGTAATGTGTCAGGCACAGATAGTGGACTTGAAAGACTGGCTAATCGGCGGCTCTTCATTTGGATTTAGATGGGGTAGGAGGTGGCTTCCATTCATTTTTTTCCTGTTTTTTTTTTTTTCAGTTATTTTTAATTATTTAAAACACTTGTGTCTCTACAACAAATATTTCTTTCATGTATTAATCCATTTTTAAAAACCTAACTCTCTTTTTTCAGTTTTTCTTCAATGGCAGAGTCTAAACTTTGGTCTTGGAAGGTGGAATTTCTCCTATGAGAACTGATATTGTTGCTGTTTGAGACGGAAAATTGGTGCTATCATTTTCAGAGATGAAGCTAGGCATGTCCTCATTTGCACCAGCCGAGCTGAAAAATGTTAAAGGCAACATTACTGTGTTGAGGTGTTGGGAACTTCTGCTCTGATTATGCATGCCCAGTTAGATGGCCATGCTTACAACTCAACAAACTCCTTTTTCCTTAACAAGGAGAGCATCAGTCCTTCTGCTTTACAGTCCTTTCAAGTAGGACACTTGCATCTTGGAGTTTACTGACTTTGTGGGTTAACCCTGGCTTTGGTCAGAAGTGAAAGAATTTGGTCATCTTCTCCCTCATTTGTGCACATCACGTAACTTGGCATAATTCAAATTCAGTAACAGCCTTCTCCAGAGTTCCAGGGTGTTATAGGTCAGAGTTAAAAAGCTTTGGCAGAGCTGCATGGAGAAACTTATATAGCACCTGGCTGCACTGGGCCTCATTCAGGCCAAGCCTATTAGCGCTTGACATTTACTGTGCTTGCTCCCAGATCTTTAAAACAAGCCATCTTTCCTGCTGCCAGATTTGTGATCGAGACTTGATTAAACCTTCAGAATGAATTTTACTGTACTGTGAAGAATATTGGATAATACACTAGCTTATAGTACGTGTGTGACTGATTCAGACATTACTTGGATGTTCTTGGCTGTTTCATTCTTTCTGTGTAAAAATTACATCATTATGTTTTTTTTTTTTTTTCCATGCTAGGTATGTTAGCTGCTGTGGAATTTCTAAAAATGGAAAATAAATCAATTGGTGTATTTGACAGTTGAGTAATAGAAGCTCTGAATATCATGTAGTTACTTGCTCACAAAGCAATCTTGTCAAAACTATTTATGCATGGAAAACTTAGAGATAAATAAAATATTTATTATATAAAAAGTGTTTCTTATTCCAGTGGGTTGGTCAAAGTCTTTCATTTGACTGATATTAGTAAGTAAAGTAAACAAAAGCAGCAGACAGTGTTATCAGGTGCCTTTTGTTGTTAGAAATGTTCAGTAGCCAGAGGATTAGCAATTATGGCTGATTTAATAGGAAGCATACAGTTGATAAAAGTTGTTTCCTCATATTTTACATAAATACCATCTGTTCTTTGGGGATAAATAACATTCTGGCATGAAAAGAAAGATACCTAGTGCTGGAGGATTGCTTCCATCAAAGCTATCAGCATTCAGATATGGTCCTAAATTCACAATAACAGTAACATATTAAGTTCTTCCAACTGTTCAAAATTTATGTTCAGTTGTGTTTAAAAATAAGTATTCGAAAGATTTTTTTTTTTTAATTCAGTGGATGAGGAGAATGAAACAGATGTTACTTTGACCCTGTGAGTGAGCAAATCCTCTGTTCCTCTTGATTTTTGTATTCATTCTGGGTGTCAGAAAATTCTTGACTTCTGACACCAGAGAGCTCAAGATTCGTAAGCAAAGTCTTTTCTTGGAGTTATTCTTGTTGTCAAGAAAGTGAGAGAATTTAAAGGGAGACAGCTAGATTAAAAATTGCCTGATTGTGGACCTATGTGAATGCTTTAGCTTATTGAAATGGTAAGAACTTCAACTGTCTAATTTACATGCCACTGTTTTACTTACTGTTTGTTTGCTTTCTCCTTTTCCTCTGTGTGTGTGTGTGTGTGAGAGAGAGAGAGAGAAATCAGACCGGTTCATTCATTAGCATATGTATAATATAATCATGTAGTCTTGTAAAATTGCTACATAACTGAAGTTCGCTTTTAAAGTGCTACAGAGTTGTGCTTAAGAGTCTGTGCTTTCATTTTAAAACAATTTTAAGACTCAAGATGCAATAATTGCAAAGTAAATAAATATAAATGATGTAATGCTGTTCAGTTGAGTCTGCAGACAACTTGAAACAATAGCTGTGTGAAAAGTGTAAACTTTAAAGTTTCACTGCTGATAATATTATTAGACACGTTAAACTTGTTTGGTGTGAGGATTAGACGCTGAGTACAGTTATGCATCTTGTTGCCAAAATGGGTTGGGGCACAAGATGAGGAATTCAAAACCTTCCCTCAAATTTTAAAGTTACCTCATCAGCTTCCCATAATGGGAAAGGACAGAGGAAGTTCAGAAAGCGTCAAATGCTTCTTGGACAGCAAAACCAAAGCCTCCACCTGTGCCCTCCTAGATGACAGTAACCCTAATTGTCCCCTTTCTCAAAGATCGCCTAAAGCTTCAGGATAGCGATTGGTCGATACCTCCATTCCTCAGTGATAATCGCTGCAAGGGTGAAGCTAGTCTTTGCAGAAGACAGAGCTTTTCTCAGGGGCCAGTGCAAGGCTCTGGAGCCAACTTCCACAGGAGCAAACCTCACCACTTTCCATTCCAGGTGCAAGGCACTGCTTTGATCTTGATGTCAAATAATAAAAGCACATAGTGCAGCTGACATAAAAGAAATCAATAAAACCCCCACAGAATTTTGTCAGAAAATGACAAGTGCTGGTCACCTTCCGCAATGCAGTTTTGGGAGGTGCTCAGACACTACAGTTATGAGGGTGGTATAAGAATGGGTACCCTGCCTAGCTTGGTCTGCCAGCAAGATAAGCTAGCAGAAAATCCATTCGCCCTTTGCAACCCTTAGCTTTAGATCTGTTCCACTGGTGATCAGATATTTGGTTTTCTTTGTCAAATCTTGGAGACACACATAGTGCTTAATTTGTAACGAAAGAGCTGCCGGGGCCCAAGCAATTTTTTTACGTTCATAATTGATACAGCAAGCCTAGAGGTGTTGGGGTTATGGACTGCCAGTGAGCCCCAGCAAGCCCTGGCACAAATTAAGTACTGGAGATGCAGTTCATCGACCCCATACTCACGGCCTAAAGTTGTTCTGTATGGCAGAGTGCATAGAGAGAGAGAGAGACCATGGACATACAGGGAGACAATGGTAAAACATGATATATAAAACCATCCAGCCGAAAACCCCATCCAGCTGTTTAAATGACAGCTCAAACAGACATGGATGGAATCTGCTCATACCTCAGCCCTACTCCACTTTGGCATTTGATGATGATGGGGAAACTTATACAGTGCAGGTGGGAGTTAATGTAAAAATCTTAGCATGCTGAAAATGTTTAAATTTGTTTAAATAAGACATTACTATTTTTATATTACAAGGAATGTCCTACTGAGTGGAGTGGAGGTCAGTGAGGAGAGAGCTTGGGGGAATGTTGCCACTCTTTTAGTTCTAATGTGTCACATAGAATATGGGGCTTTGTTTTCACTTCTTAGTTTGGTGCACTGACATGGACCTGTGGTGTTTTGAGCTGCTAGTTCTACAGAGAGAATATTTAAATAAGTATAGTGAGAGGTTATTGTGACGTATGGAGTCATAATTATGACCTAATGAGAGTGCGCTTATCATTCTCTCAGCTTCAGAATAAAAAAAAATGCAAGTGCAATACAGATACAATACAAATGCAAGCGCAATACAGTCTCTTCTCTTTTCCCTTCCCTTCCCTTGTTCAAAGACTGGCTTGGTTTGGTTTAATGAATGGGGGTATTCTGCGAACTGTGGTTTGGAATTTGAAGTCACCAAATTTTTAACAGTGAGGGTAATTAACTGTTGCAACATATTAGGAATTCACTATCACATGGCATCCAGTCTTCATTTAAAGATATGCGCTAATGTCTAGTTTAACCATAAGCTGTTGGGCTAGATGCAGGGATCATTGAGTAAAATTGTATGGCCTTGGGTTATTCCAGTCAAAATAGACCTCTGTCTCTTCTGAATTCATAAACTCTGTTTAGCATGGATTGTATTTGTAGTTGTCTTTGATGAGAGGAGTCTCCATTCATGTTGAAAGAGCGAATGGGGAAGGAATGGTGGAGTCTGCAATTTGTGTTGGGAGGAAAGGAGAGATAGATTGAGCACTCTGATTCATAATGGCATGATGGATGAGGAACTCTTTGTAGAGTGAGAAGAGAAGTCATGCTGGGCATTAATCAATGCTCTGGTTTGTGTGTGAGGTATATGGGGCAAGAAATTACTGGATGTGTCTTGTAGCAGGTTGATAGCACTTCTGGCTCTGAGAAGCATGTATGATGGATGGGTGTTTGGTTCATTGGGTTTGTAGCTCATATTGGAAATGCAGAAATGGAAATGGAGAATGGCTGTGAAAGGGTTTCTTGTCTGAAGGTTAAGTCTGTGTGAGGATTTGTCTCCAAAGTCCCTGGGCTTTATTTTTGCAATGCCTTACCAGTTTGCTGAATAAATAATGTTTTTGAATCTTATGATCTTACCTCTTTTTCTGTTGGGTCTAGGAAACCATATGCATTTGCCTACTGTAGAATTGTATGTGTCTTCGGCTATCCCCAACAGATAATGTGAGTGTGGTGGTGGTGATGGGGGGAATGCAAAGCATGCATCTGTAATTTTTCTGTTGACGCAGTCTTGGTTTATTCAAATTATGTAAAACTGAGAGGAGACAAGATGGGTGAGGAAATAACTTTTATTGAACCAACAACTTCTGTTGGTGAGACAGACAAGCTTTTGAGCTTACACAGAGTTCTGCCTCAGATCACTTGGAGTAGGTAAAAGCATACTTCAGGTGACCTGAAGAAGAGCTCTATGTAAGCTCAAAATCTAGCCTGTCTCACCAACAGAAGTTGTTCCGATAAAAGTTATTTCCTCACTCACCTTGTCTCTAATATCCTGGGACCAACATGGCTACAACAGCACTGCATCTATAAAGCTAAACACATTTGACTCAAAGGATCTGATTGTTGGCAGCCTCAGGCACCTGTCAAGATTTTTTTTATTATTTTGAGTCTCCTGTCCAGCTCTGGAAAAAAATTAATAATTTGTAAATGGTTCTAGGCCTTTTCTATGGCTCTCAGAAGAGCTTTAAGGTTCTTTTGATAGCAGTGGCTCTATTCATCTTAATAGCTTGTGCTGCTGCTGTTGCATTTTTCTGTCTTTATGAAGAGCTTTTTAAAATTTTAAGTATGTGCTGCCATGATGAATTTTTCTTCAGTCCTGGGAGAGAAGGTCTTTTGTCTTGGGAGAAGGTTTTTTGTCTAACTTGATGTGGCAGCTTCATTCCAGCTGTCACTGAATTTCATCTATCCTAAGAAGAGACTTTTAAATTATAAATGTATTGCACGGTATGTGATGATTTTTCCAAAATCCTAGGGAAAAGATTTATTTGGATGGAGTTTTTAAAAGCTAGTTTGGGCAGAGTTGGAGCTTCGGTTGCTGCCATCGTTATTAACAACTTTTCCCTTTATCTTCATGCCACTGTTGGGCTATTACTCACCTCTGACAACAGAGTGTAGTCAATTGTAATCAAATTTCAGGACTCTAACCCCACTGAGATGTTTCCAGTTTCATTTACTGATTTTTTTTTTTTTTTTTGGCTTGGTGAATGAGAGCTGATGCAAAACTTGTGAAGTGCCTATGGATTCAATAAATTATATATGGCTGTAAATAGTTTAGTTTAATCCTGTGTATATTTGACCCCTGTCTTGTGATTATTAGCAAATGACATCTGTGCACTAGGTCTTTCATGACTTGCTGGCTTGTTTGTGCTGATACATTTCCACTGTTTTATTGCCTGCCTTATGGATTTTTGTTGTGGCACTATCTGAATTAACACTTAGCACCACTTTTTATCAGGCAACAGATGGGTACTTGAGTATAACCTACATGTGAATCTGGCTTATCAATATGGGGGAAGAGGGGAGAAATAAACCACTTAAATTTTTGGAGGGCAGTAAAATAACAGTATGATCTTTCAAGCAGTTCTCTGTGTTTGGTACTGAAGCTAGGTCTTCAGTCCTTACATTTATTGAACTCCCATAATAATACCAGTATTTTCATAGTCCTTCATGTGTTTGTGACAGAGTGGACTAGGTCTTGAGCCTCCCTGATGGAGGCCTTGTGGACCTGCCATACCCTGCCCCAGAAAAGGGCCGTGGAGAGGGCCTCCAAGCTGCCTACAGTGGCTCTGTGGGACGCACCCAATCAGGGCCCAGCAGGCTAGTATAAAACAAACTGCAGAGCCAGCCACCAGAGTGAGTTCAGCTCCTTGCTGGAGGTGGAGGAGCATAGATGGTGTGCGTGGCTGGCTGAGGGAGGTACAGGACCTTGGACAGAGCAGTGCTGGCAGAGACAACCAGGACTAGGCCCTGAGATAAGGGTAAGAATGTGCTTGGGGCTGCAGGGAAGTGGCCCAGAGAATTGTAGCAACAGCAACACAGTTTATTTAAAGGTACGTGGTGGGCAGCTGCTATCTATAGGGTTTTTGGGCTGGGATCTGGAGTAGTGGATGATCTGGATTTCCCCACCCCCCACATTAGCCACTGGGGAAGTGGCCTGGACTTTGAGGCACTGAACTGAACTGTAGTGGCCAAGCTGGAGGGCTGGGGCCAAAAAGACCAATAAAGGGTGAAGATAGTGCCTCTAGGGAGGGAGACCTGGGGCACTGCTCTGTACCAGAGCAGGGACAATTTGAGAGAGTTCAAAAGGGGCTGAGAGACAGTTCGAACCAGAGTACTGCTATAGGCCCTGCTGGACTGATTGAGGAGCGAGCCCAAGGATAGGGCTGTGGATAAAGAGATGTTATAGAGGGCACTGAGAGAGGCCCCTGTTGGACTTGTACCCCAGAAGGGGTTTGCTTTTTAATTCACATACAGATTGAGAGAGACTCGGCCGGAGGGCGTAGTCACTGAAGACTCACCGCAAAGCAGAGAAAAAGTGCAGGCATATGCACTCTGCCAAGGCAGTACTCAAGAGAGGTGAATGCTACCCCATAACAATGTTCAATGCATGTACAGACCTTTAATTAATCCTCTCCACGCAGGTGGGTAAACATGGTTATACCCATTTTACAACCGGGGAAACTCAGACAGGAAGGTGTAGGAGCTTGCCCAAAGTCCACAGTGAGTTAGGGTCAGCACTGGGATTAGAATTTCAGACATCCTGAGTTCCCGGCTCTGTGTTTGTTCATGCAGATCAGTGCCATAGAATGAATTAGAGATTTGCATGTCGAACATACTGCAGAATCAGATTGTCATGCTTGTTTCTAGTCCAGTTTCTCAGATGATAGAAAAACTATACTCTGTTAATCTAGGAGGGAGTTGGTAGTGACCGCTATATTTAAGTTGCCCAACATTTTGTTATAAGTTTATTGAGAACTTTTTTGAGACACTCGAACACCTCCCTTGTTTTCAGCAGGCCTTTGAAAGTTCACTGTAAATGTGCTTTATGCATGTTCTGCGAAATTCCGTTCATGTTTTGCTGAGCTATTAACTTTTGAAAATCACCATTTCTCTTCTCTTGCTTGACTTCCTTCAGGCAGTTTTGGCAGTGTGTTTAAAATGGACGAACAAACAAACAAACAAACCCATCCTAAACGAGCTTTCTAAAGAGGCGAGCACCCATCCTCCCGGCTGCAGAAGCACATACTACATGGGAAACACCTTGTAGCAGCAGGGAAGAGAAAGCAGGATTGCACTTTCCTCCATGACCACAGCTCCTTGAGATGCAGCTTTCTCTCTTTCTTTCCAGCTGAATTAATATTCTTTTAAAAGTTTTTATATCTTTTATTTATATAATTTCCAGAATTCTGGGAGGTATCTTACATGTGTGAGAAAACAAGTCCAGTTACTATGCATCCCCCTATCCTCCTTGTCTAACTGATCACTTCCATGTCTGTCCTTCATAGTGCAACTCCCTGTCTTTCCTCCAGTGACCTCTCTAGACTTCCTTCCTAATAATCATTTCCTTCATCAATCAACAGCATCTCACACAAGTAATGTTGGCTGATGTCAGAGGGCTGAAGAAAAGCCATGTTGCTTTGTGCCTTTTAGGGTACTGCTTGCTGGGTAGACTCCTGATCCAAATTGTTCTTTGGGAGGGTGGGTCCATTTAGAAGCAGTTTGCAAATGCCATGAAGCAGCTTCCAGGCAAAAACGGGGGGTGGGGTGGGGGCACCCTGCCTGGACTGTCCTCTTTCTTCTCCCCATTTCCCAACCATGCTGCTGCTCTGCCCCGCCCCATTGGCTCCTGGGGTCTGGGCCAGCCTCTGGCCAGGGGGCTGGAAGAACTGCTGTCTAATATAGATCCTGTGGGTGGGAATTCTGCTTCCATTAGCTGCTGTATTTTTAACTTCCCCTTGAGTGTGATGCTGAAAATCATGTTTTTAAACAGTGAATTCCATTAGGAAAAAGTCCCAATGCTGGCTCTCTTTGCTTGAATATCTTTTGAAGGAGACTTACTCAGCTTGACTAGAACAAAGTATCTGTGTGTGTGTAAATCCCAGCAAATTATTGGTGTCAATTTAAAAACAAAATAGTTTAAACTAATTTTAAATGGAGATATTCTATTTCCTATATGTAATCATTAGATAAATCGCTTGTTTCAAGCAGTCTTTGCACATGGCTAATATATTATTTGGAGATGGAACCTGCAACCCAAATGTTGTTTGGTATTTATGAACATTGCACAACCATGTCCATCCTGGATCTATGTGAGGAATGTTGATCAATAATCTGACAATTCACTGATGAAAATCCCTTCATGTAATTCACTGCATAATGAGAAGTATTACTTACTCATAGAAAAATCTGTTTCCCAGCACCATTGAAGTAGCAATATTTTGCTTAGGCACTGAATTTCATATTAGCTTTGATCAAAGCGTTAGATATTTGTAGTAAGGTAAATTCACAAATGTCATAAATGTCTTAAAAGGAAAGCAGCTGCATTTTTGGAGACTTGTCAAAATGCTTTTTCTGTTATACTTTTAAGTATTGCACAGCAGATGCTTCTGCTCCATTAAAGAGGCCACTAGGGAGCTACAGTTGGAGCAGAATATGGCTGCTCAGTTTCCTGGATGTAGTAGCCAGAGATTCACAGATTCTAAGGCCAGAAGGGACTGTTATGACCATCTAATCTGACTTCTGGTATAGCACAGGCCATAGAACTTCCCCAAAATAATTGCTAGGCCATATCTTTTAGAAAAACAGCCAATCTTGGTTTCAGAAATCGTCAGTGATGGAGAATCCACCATGACCCTTGGTAAATTGTTCCAATTATTAATTATTGTCACTATGAAAAATGTATACCTTATTTCCAGTCTGAATTTGTCTAGCTTCAGTTTCCAGCCATTGGATCATGTTATACGTTTCTCTGCTAGATTGTAGGGTCCATTATTAAATATAGACTGTAATCAAGTCACTTTTAACCTTCTCTTTGTGAGACTCAGAGCTCAATCTATTTATTTTATCATCATAAGGCATGTTTTCTAATCCTTTAATCATTCCCATGACTCTTTTCTGAGCCCTCTCCAGTTTATCAACATCCTTCTTGAATTGTGGAATTGTGGACACACAGTGTTTCAGCACCAAATGCAGAGGTAAAATAGCCTCCTTATGCTTACTTGCATCTCAGGATTGCATTAGTTCTTTTGGTCACGGTGTCATACTGGGAGCTCATGTTCAGCTGATTATCCACCATGATCCTCCAAATCTTTTTCAGCGTCGCTGCTTCCCAGGATAGAGTCCCCCATCCCATAAGAATGGGTACATTCTTTGTTCCTAGAGGTACACATTTACATTTAGCCCAGTGGTACTCACTCCTCAGTGGTTTAGGAGCCAAATTAGTGACCACAGTAGAGCCACAAGTAGTGTGAATTCATTGTTTCATTTACTATAGTACTATATATTCATATTTAAACAATATGATGGGAAATATTAATTTATATATTATTTTCACAGCAAAATTACTGAGTAGTATTATTTTTATCAACTACATTTGGTTAATAACATAGTAAAAGTATCCTGATTGGTTAATAACTTAGACTGGTTAATAATTAAATCTCACAGTATTTTAATATCATGTGCTACAAAGAGCCTCAAATAGCCACTTGTGGATCGCAAGCCTCAGTTTGAGTATCCCTGATTTAGCCATATTAAAATCCATGTTCTTTGCTTATGCCCAGTTTACCAAACAAACTAGATCACTATGAATCGGTGACCTGTCCTTTTCATTATTTACCACGCCCCCAATTTTTGTGTCATCTGCGAACCTTATTGGTGAGGATTTTGTTTTCTTCCAGGTCACCGATAAATATATTAAATCATTTCAGAGTAACAGCCGTTTAATATATTTTAATAAATATATTAAATCGTGTAGGGCATAGGGACATAAGAGTTTAACCAGTTAACCAATAAGCTTGATGCTTATTGTTTTCTGTTAACAGTTAAACTCCACCCAGGACCTGGCTGCCTGCTCCACGTGCCTGGGGTCCCTCCGGATTGCTGACCCCGCGGCCGGGGCTCTGTGGCACATGTCATCTTGGCATCCCTGTGCGCCCAGCATACTGGCTGCCGCCCTGTGCCGGGGCTCTGCTGCCGCCTGGCATCCCAGCGCACCTGGGGTCCCTCTGGCCTGCCGGACCCACGGCTGGGGTCCCTCCCGGCAGCCAGGACCCTGGGCGTGCTGGGATGCCGGGCACGAACAGAGCCCCAGGTGCTGCAGCAGTGCAACCCCAGCCGTGGGGCTGGCAGCCAGGACCCGGGCACGCTGGGATGCTGGTGCAGGCGTCAACAGAGTCCTGGCTGCGGGGGCCCCAGTGGAGCCCCATGTAAAATGTGGGGATGGTGCAGCACCCACTGCATTGTAGTTCCCTGGGTAAACGTTGAACCGTGTAACCAATAGAATTTTAATCGGTTACATGGTTACTGTTTTTACACAGGTTTCAGAGTAGCAGCCGTGTTAGTCTGTATTCGCAAAAAGAAAAGGAGTACTTGTGGCACCTTAGAGACTAACAAATTTATTTGAGCATAAGCTTTTGTGAGCTATAGCTCACTTCATCAGATGCATTCAGTGGAAAATACAGTGGGGAGATTTATATACATAGAGAACATGAAACAGTGGGTGTTACCACACACACTGTAACAAGAGTGATCACTTAAGGTGAGCTATTACCAGTAGGGGGGCGGGGGGAACCTTTTGTAGTGATAATCAAGATGGGCCATTTCCAGCAGTTGACAAGAACGTCTGAGGAACGGGGGAGGGGGGGAGGATAAACATGGGGAAATAGTTTTACTTTGTGTAATGACCCATCCACTCCCAGTCTTTATTCAAGCCTAAGTTAATTGTATCCAGTTTGCAAATTAATTCCAATTCAGCAGTCTCTCGTTGGAGTCTGTTTTTGAAGTTTTTTTGTTGTAATATCGCAACTTTCATGTCTGTAATCACGTGACCAGAGAGATTGAAGTGTTCTCCGACTGGTTTATGAATGTTATAATTCTTGACATCTGATTTGTGTCCATTTATTCTTTTACGTAGAGACTGTCCAGTTTGACCAATGTCCATGGCAGAGGGGCATTGCTGGCACATGATGGCCTATATCACATTGGTGGATGTGCAGGTGAACGAGCCTCTGATAGTGTGGCTGATGTGATTAGGCCCTGTGATGGTGTCCCCTGAATAGATATGTGGGCACAGTTGGCAACGGGCTTTGTTGCAAGGATAGGTTCCTGGGTTAGTGGTTCTGTTGTGTGGTATGTGGTTGCTGGTGAGTATTTGTGGTTGCTGGGGGGCTGTCTGTAGGCAAGGACTGGCCTGTCTCCCAAGATCTGTGAGAGCGATGGGTCGTCCTTCAGGGTAGGTTGTAGATCCTTGATGATGCGTTGGAGAGGTTTTAGTTGGGGGCTGAAGGTGATGGCTAGTGGCGTTCTGTTATTTTCTTTGTTGGGCCTGTCCTGTAGTAGGTGACTTCTGGGAACTCTTCTGGCTCTGTCAGTCTGTTTCTTCGCTTCAGCAGGTAGGTATTGTAGTTGTAAGAATGCTTGATAGAGATCTTGTAGGTGTTTTTCTCTGTCAGAGGGGTTGGAGCAAATGCGGTTGTATCGTAGAGCTTGGCTGTAGAGAATGGATCGTGTGTGTGGTCTGGATGAAAGCTGGAGGCATGTAGGTAGGAATAGCGGTCAGTAGGTTTCCGGTATAGGGTAGTGTTTGTGACCATCACTTATTAGCACTGTAGCGTCCAGGAAGTGGATCTCTTGTGTGGACTGGTCCAGGCTGAGGTTGATGGTGGGATGGAAATTGTTGAAAACATGGTGGAATTCCTCAAGGGCTTCTTTTCCATGGGTCCAGATGATGAAGATGTCATCAATGTAGCACAAGTAGAGTAGGGGCATTAGGGAACGAGAGCTGAGGAAGCGTTGTTCTAAGTCAGCCATAAAAATGTTGGCATTCTGTGGGGCCATGCGGGTACCCATAGCAATGCCGCTGATTTGAAGGTATACATTGTCCCCAAATGTGAAATAGTTATGGGTGAGGACAAAGTCACAAAGTTCAGCTACCAGGTTTGCCGTGACATTATCGGGGATACTTTTTCTGACGGCCTGTATTCCATCTTTGTGTGGAATGTTGGTGTAGAGGGCTTCTACATCCATAGTGGCCAGGATGGTGTTATCAGGAAGATCACCGATGGACTGTAGTTTCCTCAGGAAGTCAGTGGTGTCTTGAAGATAGCTGGGAGTGCTGGTAGCGTAGGGCCTGAGGAGGGAGTCTACATAGCCAAACAATCCTGCTGTCAGGGTGCCAATGCCTGAGATGATGGGGCATCCAGGAATTCCAGGTTTATGGATTTTGGGTAGCAGATAGAATACCCCTGATTGGGGTTCCAGGGGTGTGTCTGTGCGGATTTGTTCTTGTGCTTTTTCTTGAGTTTCTTGAGCAAATGATGTAGTTTCTTTTGGTAACTCAGAGTGGGATCATAGGGTAATGGCTCGTAGAAAGTGGTATTGGAGAGCTGCCTAGCAGCCTCTTGTTCATACTCCGACCTATTCATGATGATGACAGCACTTCCTTTGTCAGCCTTTTTGATTATGATGTCAAAGTTGTTTCTGAGGCTGTGGATGGCATTGTGTTCTGCACGGCTGAGGTTATGGGGCAAGTGATGATGCTTTTCCACTATTTCAGCCCGTGCACGTCGGCAGAAGCACTCTATGTAGAAGTCCAGTCTGTTGTTTCAACCTTTAGGAGGAGTCCACCCAAAATCCTTCTTTTTGTAGTCTTGGTAGGAAGGTCTCTGTGGGTTAGTAGGTTGTTCTAGTAGGGCATAAGAGCATAAGAACGGCCACACTGGGTCAGACCAATGGTCCATGTAGCCCAGTGTCCTGTCTTCCGACAGTGGCCAATGCCAGGTTCTTCAGAGGGAACTAACAGAATGGGTAATCATCCAGTGACTCATACCCTGTCACCCATTCCCAGCTTCTGGCAAACAGAAGCTAGGGCTGCCATTGATGGACCTATACTCCATGAATTTATCTGTTTTTTTTTTTTTAAGCCTGTTATAGTCTTCACAACATCCTCTGGCAAAGAGTTCTGCAGGTTGACTGCATTGTGGGTAGAAATACTACTTTTTGTTTGTTTTAAACCTGCTGCCTATTAATTTCATTTGGTGACCCCTAGTTCTTGTGTAATGAAAAAGTAAATAAGGAAGTGTTGTTTATTCTTTTTCAACACCAATTATGATTTTATAGACCTCTATGATATTCCCCCCCCCCCCCAGTACTCTTTTTCAAGCTGAAAAGTCCCAGTCTTGTTAATATGTCCTCATATGGAAGCTCTTCCATACCCCTAATCATTTTTGTTGCCCTTTTCCATAACTTTTCCAATTCTAATATATCCTTTTTGAGATGGGGCGACCACGTCTGCACGCAGAACTCAAGATGTGGGCGTACCATGGATTTATATAGAGGCAATATGATATTTTCTTCCTTATTATCTATCCCTTTCTTAATGATTCCCAACATTCTGTTAACTTTTTTGACTACCAATGAACATTGAGTTCATGTTTCCAGAAAGCTATCTACAATGACTCCAAGATCTTTCTTGAGTGGTAATGGCTAACTTAGATTCCGTTATGTTGTAAGTATAGTTGGGTTATGTTTTCTAATGTGCAGTACTTTGCATTTATCAACATTGAATTTCATCTGCCATTTTGTTGCCCAGTCACCCAGTTTTGTGAGATCCCTTTGTAACTCTTCACAGTCTGCTTTGGACTTAACTATCTTGAGTAGTTTTATATCATCTGCAAATTTTGCTACCTCACTGTTTATCCCTTTTCCCAGATCATTTTTGAATATGTTGAACAGTACTGGTCACAGTACAGACCCCTGGGGGACACCACTATTTACTTCTCTCCATTGTGGAAACTAGCCATTTATTCTACTCTTTGTTTCCTGTATTTCAACCAGTTACTGATCCATAAGAGAACTTTCCCTCTTATCTCATGACTGCTTATTTTGCTTAAGAGCCTTTGCTGAGGATTCTTGTCAAAGGCTTTCTGAAAATCTAAGTAAACTATATCCACTGGATCAATCTTGTCCACATGCTTGTTGACCCTTCAAAGAATTCTAGTAGATTGGTGAGGTGTGATTTCCATTTACAAACACCATGTTGACTTCTTCCCCAACAAATTGTATTCATCTATATGTCTGATAATTCTGTTTTTAATTGTAGTTTCAACCAGTTGCCTGATACTGAAGTTAGGCTTATGAGCCTGTAATTGCTGAGTTTGCCTCTGGCGCCTTTTTAAAAAATTGGTGTCAAATTAGCTATCCTACAGTCATCTGGTACAGAAGCAGATTTAAATGATAGGTTACATACCAGAGGGCCTAGAATTGATCTCTGCGGGATCCCACTGGAAGCAGATCTGCTCAATCATGATTCCCTGTTTACAGTTGCATATTTATACCTATCAGTTAGCCAATTTTTAATCCACTTAATGTGAGCCATGTAACTTTTTATTTTTAGTTTTTAATCAAAACGTGGTGCAGCACCAAGTTGAACACTTGGCAGAAATCTATTACATCAGCACTATTTCCTTTATCAAACTTGTAATCTCATTTTAAACAAAAATCAAGTTAGTTTCACAAGATCCATTTTCCATCAACCCATGTTGATTTGCATTAATTACATTACCTTTCCTTAGTTCTTTATTAATCAAGTACTGTATCAGCTGCTTCATCATTTTGCCTGTGATTGACGTCAGACAAGCCTATAATGTCCCAGGTTATCTTGTTTACCCTTTTAAAATATTGGAACATTATCTTTCTTCCAGTCTTCTGGAGCTTCGCTGGTGCTCCAAGGCTTAAACTAACATTAGTGGTCAAGCTCGCTCCTCAGCCAGCTCTTTTAAAACTCTTGGATGAGAGTTATCTGGACTTGCTGATTTAAAAATGTCTAACTTTAGTAGCTTCTATTTAATGTCCTCCAGAGAGATAGTGGAATGGAAAGAGTGTTATCACCCTTTGATGAGAATGCATACTTTACTTTTTCCCTAAATACAGAACAGAAATATTTATTGATAATTCTACCATTTCCATCTAGTAATGGATCAATACCATTGTCAGAATTCTGTTTGTTCCTAATATACTTTAAAAACTCCTTTTTATTGTCCTTAACTTTGATGGGCATAGTTTTCTCCTTGTGTCCCTTTGTTTCCTATATGAATTTTCTACAGTTCTTCACTGCAGATTTTTATTCCTTCATTTGTATTTATATTCATTACTATTACATTACGATTCAATGTCCATTTTCTTCCATTTGCTATATATATTTTATAGCTGCCTTAATTTGCTCTCTCAGTCAAGTTGTTTTTTTAACCAGCACGACCGTCTTCCTTAGTTGTGGGATTGTGGTGTTTTGGGCATCTAGTAATGGGTTTTTAAATGATTCCCAATTATCATTCACGTTTTTCTGATTAAATTCTTTCTCCCACACGCTTTGGCTTATCAGCTTTGTGAAATTGGTCCTGTTAAAGCACCAAGTATATATCTTAATGGTATGGACTTTATTCTGCTTGCACAGTAGAAATGTCATCAAGTCATGATCATTTGCACCTAAGCTATCATCATTTTTAGTTCTGGATCAGATCCTCTTTATCTGTGAACACAAGGTCTAATATAGAATTCCCCCATATTGACTGCAACACTCTTTTGAGTTAGAAAATTGTCCTCTATAATATTTAGAAATTTCAACCATGTTTTAGTACTGGCAGCATGAGACCTAGCATATGCCACTCAAACTGAAGTGCCCCATGATCACACAGCTTTTCCCCCCTACACATTATAGATAGGTGCATAAGGAGACGGTCATCCTGTTTCCTCGTGATTTGGTGGTCTGTGTAATAGATACCAACTAATATCCCACCTTATGCTTTATCTATTGGGACATTGAGTCGTAAACATTCAACTTCATTATCTGTAACTGGAAACAAGTAATGACATTTTTGATGTTGAATGCTACTCTCATTCCCCTTTTGCTCACTTGATTCCTCCTAAATAGGTTATAACTATAGATTTTTAATATTCCAATTTTGCGAATCTTCCTACCATGTTTCAGTAGTACCAACTAGATCAAATTTATGCTCATAAATGAGCAGTTTGAATTCCTCTTGTTTGCTACCTAGGCTCTTAGCATTAGTGTATAAAGAATTCAAGAGTTTTTTTTCTCTTGTCCTTTGCTTCCTTGATTAATTTTGTTCTCCACATCTCGATGTTATGCTGAGTGCTCATATCTTGCCTCTTCTTACTCTTCCCTTGTGATATTAGTTTAACCTCCTCCTGACTGCTCTAGCTAGCCTGCCTCCAAGGAGATGGGGCCTCCTTTTACTGAGGTGGAGGACATCCAAACTATGTAGCCCCTCCTCCCCCATAGAAGGTCGACCAATGTTGCACAAAACCAAACCCTACACCATTTACCTAGCCAGTAATTCACTTCCAGAATCTTCTGAATTCTGTCTTCCTTACTCATGGGACAGGACGGATCTCTGGGAAGATCAATTGGACATTCTTCTTCATGCTTCTGAGTTCTCTGAAGTCATCTACTATCTTTGAGGTATTCTGTGATACAGTGTCATTAATGCTGACATGAACCATGGCTAGGGGATCCTTGCCTGTAGAGTTCTGAAGCCTATCTAATCTTAGAGTAATGTCTCATGTTTTAACTCCGGGAAGGCAGCATGCTGTCCTGTTCTCCACTTGCCTCTTTCAGAATGTTCTTTCTATTCTTCTGAGTACTGAATCTTCTGAAAGGATCATCTATTTTCCTGGGATGGTTGGAGAACTCCTTAGTGGGTAAGGTTGATTTTTTTTATCGGTTGGATCAAGCCCCCATCTACACATATCCTGAAAATCTCACTATTCTTTCGGATATGCTGGATCTTGAGAGGTATCTTCCATTCTGTCCATGTTGAGGACTTCGTATCAATTCGAAACTTGTAACTGTATGAAATTCCTCCTGTTTTCTTCTCTTTCTGCTAGCCACACTCTGCCTGTCCTCACCTGTCCCTAACAGTGGAGACTGCTGCTCTGACCTATTGATTAGTGATTATGATCTACCAGGCCTCCTCTCTGGTTGCCTCTCACTGATTCCTTTATGGCCAGCTCCATTCTCCCTGAGGTACTAGTGTTTCCTGAATCTGGTTGTCTAGGAACTCCTCGGCTTCTCTGATTTTTAGTAGTATCTCAATTTGTCCATCCAATCCAAAAATCTTTTACTCTAGCACAGCCACTTCATGCACAAGAAATCCTTTCTGTCTTCGGGCAGGAAAAAGAACCTGGCACATCTGTTGCAGGTCACCACCATTGTTCCATTGCTTGTCATCTTGATATCAGTAGTGCTGATTCTGGAAGGAAAGTGTCTCACACTTCCTCTCCAAACTCCTCCCTTGTTCCGTTAGCTGCCTCTGTTCATGGCTCTCGAGTTCATCTAGCAAGTGACGTTTTATACCAAATCTTCCCTGCTTAGCTGAGCTCAGCTTTTCCCCTCACCAACAGGGAGTGATTAGCCACTCTGACTTCAAACAGCTGGGCCGATCAAAGCTATCAAAGCTGGAGTCTTGCAGCTTTTAGCAAAGCACTGATCAAAGCTCCAAGGGCTTACTCAGGGACCCACAGCCCATCTACACACCCTGTATATAGAAAACAAACAGATAACCCACAGATGGACCAAATACACCACTCTCCAAGTCTTGTTGCCTCCAAGCACTGAGTCTAGCTGGAGATACTCTCTCTCAAAGTCCACTGTTAGCTAACTCTGTTCACGGTTCTGATCATGATCCATGATGGGGAAGATCATTTCAGTTGTACACAATAGAATTTGGGTTTACGTTTTTCCTTAAACTAGGATATTGCATTCAACCTCCTCCCCAAAGCCCTCAAACGCAGCAAAAATAACCCCATTCAAATCTTAAAAGAAAAACAAAAACTACAACAACCCTGTTAGAAGAACATTGTGCACTAGCAAACTTCTGTGGGATTTCCTTTTTCTTTCTTTCTCCTCTGACTCATTGCTGTGGATGCAGTAGTCAGAAATAATGTCGTTATCCAGGAGCTTCATTTGATTCCAAGTGCTATTCAGGGGGTTGATTTTTTTATATAAAACAGCTTAATCAAAATCCTATGGAATGCAAAGGAAGATTTTTCACTGGGTTATTTGGAGTTGGAGAGGGCCCTAAATTATTACATGTGACTTGGTGTTGGCTTGCTGAAAAACTGTGTTCCACCCCATGAGTTGCTGCAGCAACAGAGGTCATTTGAAGTGCTCAAGCTAACAGGCTCTATGTGTAAAAGTTAAAGTGATCGTGGCAGGGCATCCTCAAAAGAGGGTTACTGACTCTGTAGCATGGTTTCCCCATTGGTCTGACAAAGCGAGAAGCTGACTTCAGGACACAGTGCAAGGTCCTTCTGTTTCCTTCACCATTTTAACCAGTACTTGTGTTGGTGGGGAGAAGAATGTGTCTTTTTTTTTTTTTTTTTTTTGCTTCTTGGAAAGAGGCAAAAATGGTTAAAGAATATGTTTCTGTTACATGTTGTATAAATGCTTTATGACATACTGGCACTCATTTTACAAATAAAAACACCTCATGTTCAAAGTGTTTTTTACTTGCATTTATATCAAACTTTTATTTAGATGGTAAACTCCTAAAATATGTACAATTATAGACAAAATGGTTGAATAATTTCACTGTTAGCCCAACTATTAAAACCTCTCAAGGCAAAACAAGGTAGACAATAAAGTATATAATGTAAGGAAGAGAATTACCCCTTCAGTGATGAGATTTCAGATTCATTAAGGGTGACTTCTATTAAGACCTGAATTCTCTCACTCTTTTGGGAACTGTGTATAAGTTGGGGCTTCCCCATTCTCAACCATATGTGTTCCTCAGTACACATGCACAAATTCACATGCTCACAGGTCCAAGCAAAGGTCCACTTCAAGTGACCCATTCTGTTTTTAATGGGATAGGTTTCTCATTTTTTTTTATTTCCATAATTGACATGACTATTGGCAAAAACAGAAGCAGCACAATACAGCAATAAACAAATATTCAACATTAAAAATTACTACTACGTACATATTTTTGCCATATAAAATATGTCTATAATTGTATTTATTCCAGGCTCCTCACAATAGGAAGGGAGAGGAAGGGCATCCATTGTACTTAGATTCTTGCTGTATTAGCATGTGAAACAGAAGTATGGTTTATCCATGAAATGATTGGGTCTATAATTAGGTATGGATATATATTTAAAAAAAAAAGTTGTTTAATGTCCCGAGCAGCCACTTGGTCACGTTCCATTCCAGTGCTGTAGAGGATTAACATGGTGCGGAGAGGTTTCAGTTAGGCTACTAGATACAGTAGTAATAAAAGTGAAGAGATGCTCTTTCTCTTCTGTAATCAAATGTTACTCAGTTTATGCTGATTAGCCCAAATTAAATTAGATAATGTTTTAAAGTTTTTAAAATTAATAAGAACATCCCTTGGACCACATTCAATTTAAGCAGAACATTTCACTTTTAAATATTATTTTGAACTATCCAAGCAACGTTGAGCGTTACCTAGGGTGGTTCCATATTGCTAGATGAAATCCTGAGTTTTAGTTTTGCTATGTTAGTAAATCAGCTATCTGGGAATGCATTTTAACCATGAACAAGCTTTATTTACATCTCCACCACTAGGTGGCAGAAACTTTCAACAGTCACACATCTTGAACATTGAGGCTATACAATTGTTACCCAGCTTGTTAATTTCTTTACTCATTTCTTTCCCAGATTGTTTGTTCCTTGTGTACAAATATTTTTACTTTGACTGCTTATTTTTTAAATGTCATATGCACAATACAAAATACTAGCATAGGGCTATGTTCTCAAAATTCTTTTCAAAGTAATCACTAGTTTCTAAAATACTGAAACTGCTTGTTTAACAGTAATCATAGGGGCTTAAAGGAAAAAGTGTTTGTTTTTTCCTTTTAATAGTAATCAGCACTAGTTGTATGTTTTATAGTGTTATAAAATGGTGTTTTTTCCATATCTTCATGTTTTCTACTGTGTGTAGTTAACAATATTACTAACAGATATACATGCAGTGATGTGTAGGTTATACTGCTATATACTAAGATGAAATTTTATCTACACTTAGTATAGGTAGTTGTTGATAGAATAAGCTGTTTTGTCCTTCTGTTTTGTGCTTTTTATTTTTATTTATAAATATGCAACTAAAATGTTAAAATAGTATGATGATGTAAACTCTTTTTGCTGACGTTTGCTCCAGCAACATATTTTGAGTATATCTTTGTTCTTGTTAAAGAATCTCAAGTCTTTGAATGTGTGTTTGTTAGTTTTTTTTTAATTTTCTTGGGGAAAATATAATTTACCTATATATTAGCATATCTTATTTTGGAACTCAGAGATGGGAAAAATATATCAGAATATATAAGTAACTCATACATTGGGCCCAATTCATCTTTGGTGAGCTTGATTAACATCATCTGAGATATATCAAGGATGAAGTTGACTTAGCACAGAGACGAAAAGATAGTTTTGAGGGTATAAGTTGGCTGAGAGTTGGGACATCTGGGGGCAGTGCCCAACGCTGAAGCATATTTTCTGAGGCATGGAAGAAATCAACTAGACCCTGTTCCTGAAAAGACTTGCTTGATTTAAATGGGAGTAATCATAACTTAAAGTTAAGTACATGCTTAAGACAAAATCTGTCTTTCCATTTCCTATCTGTAAAATGCGGATAATAATACTTCCTTTTTCAGAATCTGTCTGTTTTGTCTATTTAGATTGCAAACTCTTTGGGGGAAATGACCATTTCTTCCTGCTTCTAGGTACAGCACCAAACACAGTGGGATTCCAGTCTTAGGCTATGTCTACACTGCACAGTTAACCTCAGTGATTGGCACCTGGGTTTACTCAGCTTGGGTATGAGTGTCCCAGCTGTATAGCCTTACCTGTTATTACGTTCTCATAGTTTCTGCACTTGCCTGTGTGCCTGGTGTTACCTGCTCAGTTTAGGGCACCCTGCCTATACCCTACCAAGAGCTCAAGGTGTGACCAATCAATCTAGGCACCCCCACCCTTTCCCTTCCGAGGGCTCAGGGTTTAAGGCACCTATCCTTACCCATTGGGCTCAGGAAGAAACCTGGTCAATTTAAGTACCGGCTCTAAACATCTAGTTATTAGCAACACACAGAATACATATACCAAGCAAACCTCTTATGCTCACCATTTCCAATAGACAGACAGATTTCACTCAATGGCCAGTCAGGATTCATTCATATGGAGGTTCCCGAGATGCCTCTGCACATTATGGTTGTGCAGAGGGGTCAGAGTTCCATCAGCTTGGTGTTGAACTGCAGTCCGGAAATGGTTCCCAAAGAGCATTGTTTTTCATTTACATTATATAGGTAAAACTCCTTCAAATTTACTCCGAAGTAACAAAAATTTTAACCGATTATGCACTGGCACCTATGTGTCCTCCTTCCTTCCCTAGTTCTTTACATTTTGTCTTTCATGCCCAAATTGTAACTTAATTGTGACCTTCTCTATTTGTGCAGATGGTCAGCATAAAACACTGGTCAGAGCTTATTTTACCATTTGTTGAATCTCTCTCTGTATCCTCCCTAATTTCCCAGCGTCTTTACAACCTTGGTTCATAACTCTCGTTAAGGACATTCCTGGGGTGGGGGTGCTTTATCAGCAGCAGAACATTCCTTTTTTCAATTTTAGTGATGAACTCCCTGAGTTTCACCCAAGGCTGGTTTAATATGGTTGGGGGCGGGGAGGCTGAGGGCAGTGGGTTGATGAGGTCTCAGGCCTGCACTCCTATGGTTTTTTGTGATGAGATGCTTTAGATTTTTTTTCCCTGTCAATTGAGGGAGAACTTGTCTATCCTTTGGAAAGGGCATAGGAGGACTACCGGCGCTTGAGTGATTTCACTTGGGTCCTCACTTCAGTCATGTGATTTAGCTTGTGTCATTACTGCAAAATGGGCGGGTTCCAGCCAGGGTAAAGTGGAACCCAGGTTCTCACCCTTACTGCCAGCCAAGTAAGCTGGCCCAGGTTTAAAGTGCCTCCAAACCGAAGTCAAACTTTGTTTTTTTTGTGTGCACGGTACGGGGAGGTTAAGGCTAAAACCTGGGTAAAAGATCCCAGGCTAATTGTGTAGTGTAGGCTTATCCTTAGTTGGGGCTTTTAGACGCTATTTTAATGCATGGTTTTATTCATTTTGGGTTAAGCTATTATACTCCTGTTAAATGGAATTACAAAATATATATTTGGACTCCTGCAGTAGGCAAAACAAAACAGAAACCTGCATTCAGTAATAAAAGTTTTTGTGTTTATAGGCTTTTGCTTGTGGGTGGCTGTGAAACAGATGAAGATGGAGTATCTAAAGCAACTAGTTGTGGAATATCTGCTTGGAGAGTTCTTTCTGGATCCCCCCATTATAAACAGGTCACTAGTTATGAAGATGATACTGGGACAGTAAGTAGCTTTGGAGTCCTCATTTTTCTGTTGGAAGAATATTATAGTTACTCTGATTACATAAAGAGAAACTTTATGTAGGTTGCTTTCTTTTCCAACACCATAGCATGTTTCCATATTAGAGATACTGTTATGCCAGTATTCAGTCAGGATGACTTGGGCAACTGTAGGCTGGTCAGCATTAAATCAATCCCAGGCAAAATAATGGAAAAGCTGACACAGGATTCAGTTGATAAAGAATTAAAAGGCAGGAATATAATTAATGTCAACATGGTTTTATAAAAAAAAGGTCTCATCAAAGCTTTCACTTGTCTTAAAACTATTATTACTAGTATTGCAGAGCAGTTAGGAGCCCAGTCATGGATTAGGTTATTTTTCACCTGTATATTTTGAAAATATTTTAGTCTTAGCTCAGTTTGAAATAAGCCTAACCCTAACCCTTTTCTTAGGGCTGTAGCATACTCAAAACTTACACTGGCATAATAAAACTCATTGTAGTTAAACTGGTGTATCCTACATGGGTACGCTGAAATTCGTTTCTATTTAGCTTGTAGCAATTTAGCTTAATACGGTAAACCAATGTATATTTTAGCATGTGAAAAGTTCTAATGTGTATACTTAGCAATATGTATTAAATGTTCTAGCATGGCATAATTTAGTTGCAAGCTGGTGGTGCTTTTTCATGGAAACATGCATACATAGTTCAAGTAATTCATAAGCAAATTTCACCTGTTGCAACATTCACATGAAGTGACATTTTAATACATAAATATTAAAATAATTCTTATGAATATTTTAAAATTTTCATAAAGCTGAGAGAATGTTGCAGAATAATGTATTCTTTCTTGATTGTTTTATTACTCCCCAGATTTGATATAATTTTTACTGCATAAATCAAAGACTGTCTTTAATCTTAAAGTGTGTGATACACTCCTGTTTTAACAGGCAAAGAGAAGCGGATTATTAAGGATTATGAATTTCAGATTTTACAGCAGACAAGGAACAGAACAGGTAATACGTTCCTCCTTAACACTAGTAGCACTGTTATTCATTTAGATTTGGGTTTACATGGAAGAGGAATCTAACTGACTTGAAGTAACTTAATTTAGATAGATTAAAAATTAACCTGTTTAGAATTCTTTGCTGAAAACACACTCTAATGCAATAATACAGTGGTTCTCAAACTGTTTTTTTTCCATGGACCACTTGAAAATTGCTGAGGGTCTCGGCGGGCCATTTACTGATCTTTCCAAATGTTGTTTGTACCATTAGCTAACTATTGTAAAGAGCTTTGGCTAAAAGCATTATATAAAAAAAAAGTAATAATAATTGACTTTTTTTGTTGTACAAATAAAAGCACACAACTCATATATTTTAATATCAGTAGTCTTACCTTTCTAATACGATGGATGTGTCCTCTCTCCCCTGTCGCAGCAGCCCCCAAGCTGGGGTTGGAGCTGCGGGGGCGAGGGGTCTCTCCCCTCTCATCCACCGCAGCAGCCCCTGAGCTGGGGCTGGGAAGGAGAGGGGTTTCTCCCTCGCCGCAGCAGCCACAGAGCTGAGGCTGGGAAGGAGGGCCGTCTCTCCCTGGCAGCCGCAGCCCTGCAGCTGGGGAAAGTCGCTTCTTTCTCTGGCCGCTGCAGCCCTGAACATCCCAAATTCCCCCCACCCCCTCTTCTCACCCCACTGCCCCCTCCCACGTACCCCCTATTCCTGCCCTCCCAAGCCACCACCTCGCCTTACATGTGCGTCTTCTCCAGGCACCGAATTAGTGGAGCCACACCTGTGCAGCTCCACTAATTAGGTTGGTGGCTCTTCATTCTCTCATGTGTGACCACCAAGGCACGCACCTTAGAGGGAACTATCTGAGGACCACCTGAATGGAGCTCGCGGACCACTGGTGGTCCATGGACCACAGTTTGAGAACCTCTGCAGTACTAGTAGTATTTAGCTTTAAATCAGGTAACTGGCAAGAGTTATCAAATTGCTTTTTCAGGGACTTTGTTTTGTTGGCAGACTGTTGCTCTGTTGCTGATTTAGTTTTACTTCACTTTATTTACTCTTGTTTCATAAATTACCTGGCGTCATCAGTCCTGCTCATAGAGAACTCATAATTTTCAGTATATTTTATGACTGAAACAGATCCAGTGATTTATTACTTTATCTTAAGTCTAACTTGTTACCCAAGATGGCAGGTGCAGAAAGTCTTTGCTAATATGTGCAATGTGTAAGTCCCAAGCAGACTGCAAAGAGCTATAAAAGGATCTCGCAAAACTGGGGGACTGGGCAACAAACTGGCAGATGAAATTCAGTGTTGATAAATGCAAAGTAATGCACATTGGAAAACATAATCCCAGCTATACATATAAAATGATGGGGTCTAAATTAGGAATTTCCTGTTACCACTCAGGAAAGATATCTTGGAGTCGTTGTGGATAGTTCTCTGGAAATATCCACTCAATGTGCAGTGGCAGTCAAAAAAGTTAACAGAATTTTGGGAATCATTAAGAAAGGGATAGAGAATAAGACTGAAAATATCATATTGCCTCTATATAAATCCAGGGTATGCCCACATCTTGAATACTACATGCAGATGTGGTTGCCCCATCTCAAAAAAGATATATTGGACTTGGGAAAGGTTCAGAAAAGGGCAACAAAAATGATTAGGGATATAGAACAGCTGCCTTATGAGGAGTGATTAATAAGACTGTGATTTCTCAGCTTGGAAAAGAGACAACTAAGAGGGGATGTGATTGTAGCGCATAGGGCTAGCCTCCTTGCTTGCTTATATATCTTTTCTTATGGGTTTTATTTGTTTGTTTTATTATAATAGATTTATAGATTTGTACTAGAGTATTTTTGGCTGTAACGCAAGGAACCTACAGTCCACGACCTATATATTGAGCTGTACTGCCTGGGAGTCACCTACAATGGAGATGTGTTGCTCATGTCCATTCCATGACCTGCCCTTCTTCCCCAGTGTCGGAGTTTCCGGCAAGAAGGAACTGAGGGTGCGGGGAGCCAGCAGCTCCCCTTATACCGCGGCATACACATGCCACTGAGGGCGCCAGAGCCGGTTCCCTATGGATACTACTGAGGGAAAAACTTCTGGCACCGGTGCATGTGGCAAGCGCACACACCTACAATGGAATGCACATGAGAAACACATCTCTAAGAACATCAGTTATGAAAAAAGGTAACTGTCTTTTCCAGTATTTAACTGTCCTTTGTAGTTAGAAAGTGTGTCCTGATATCAAACCTAAATCTCCCTTGCTGCAGATTAAGCCAATTACTTCTTGTCCTACCCTCAGTGGACATGGAGAGCAATCAATTTCTGTTCTCTTTATAACAACCCTTAAAATATTGGAATACTTCTTTTCTCTAGACTAAACATGCCCTTTTTCCCTCACAGGTCATGTTTTTCAAATTGCATACCTTTTTTGTTCCTTTTCTCTGGACTCTTTTCAATTTGTCCACATTTTTCTTAAATGGGGTGCCAAACCGGGCACAGTACTTCACCTGAGGCCTCACCAGTGCCCAGTAGAGTGAAACAATTACTTCATCTGTCTTACATACAGCACCCCTGTTAACATATTCCATAATAACATTTTGCCTTTTTTGCAACAGTGTTTGTCACATTGACTCATATTCAATTTATGATCCCCTATAAGTGGGAGATCCTTTTCAGCAGTACTACTGCCTAATCAGTTATTCTGCATTTTGTATTTATACATTAGACTGTTTTCTTCCTAAGTGTAGTAGTTTTCACTTGTTTTTATTATATTTCGTCTTGTTGATTTCAAACAAATTCTCTAATTTATCAAGATCATTTCAAATTCTAATCCTGTCCTTCAAAGTTCTTGTAACCTCTACAACTGGGCCATACGATATTTAGGGGCAGGCCTCTCTGTCTATAAATACATACTCTTTCTGGCCTAATGAATATTTAAGAGTGACTCAATAGCCCAGTGATGCTCACTAGGGTGGTTGGAGACTCAAGTCCCTTCTCCACATCAGGCAGAGGAAGGATTTGAACCCTCCACATCCTGTCTTTTAGTGAAAAAACACTAACCTGGCTTAGGCACCTAACTCCAGTAGAGGGTTTATGGTTGTGAATCCCGAGTATAGAAAGGTGCTTTCTTTTGGCCTGGACTTAAGTGCCTAAGTCCCTTTGAGGGGCAGGATTTAGGCACTCCCCTCCTTGGCATCTCTTATTGGCTTGCTTAAGTGGCTCCCTGCCTAGCATGGTGGCTTTTGCAAATACCATTCTTAAGTGCCTAACTGTCCCCATGCCTGGACACCTAACTCAGGATTATGACTTCCACTACATGGTAGGGCACCGAAAAGTTAGGCATTGTGACATTCTAGTCCCCCTTGTTAATTTCTTCCCTAGGTAACTTCATTGATATCAGTGTAAGATGGTCTTGTATTTACATTCATCTTAAGCTCCCCCCGCCCCCATCTTTTAAATGCTTCTTCATGGAGTTTTCTCTGGCCAACATCTGAAGCTTAGCTGGTCAGTCATTGTCACAATCAGATTGACTGAAAGGATGGAAAGGTGTTTGTCTGCCCTGAGGAAAGAAATGCTTGGCTGCTACCTAGTATTGTTCCCTTGTCTGGGTGTTGTCAAGTTAATACTGACCCCTCAATAGCAGCATTTTCTGGGCTGGTATTTCAGTGTTCAAATTAAGGAATGGAAAATATGAAACAGAAGTAGATTATATATGTATGTAAAAGAAGCTCAAGTAAGTTTTTACTGAAAGGCTAGTATTGAAATGAACTAAACTTTTTAATGTTACTGCTCTTGCCAGCACTACATTTTAAGAGTAAAGATTACTAGTGTTGTTCACTCATCTTCAAAAGTTACAATCCCTGAAATTGTATTACATCTTAAATACCTGAGGTATAATTTTATTGTGATTGATGGGAGATTGAAAAAGCTATTTAATACTGTTGCCAAGGCTCAGCGAGGACTTGCCTGTGGAGCCAGCTGTTCTCAACTTAGATGACCAATCTTAAATGTGGTAAGCCAGCCTACTGGAGCTTTCTATATTTTATTCTGCAGTTGCCCTAAGGGTAGTGAACTGTTTGCTGGGGTTGCAGAACCTGCTTTGCCTAAGGACACATTAATCTTTTGAGAGGCTAGATTTGGAGGTGTGTGATGTATATGATGGGCATCCAAAGGAGCAGCAGTTGCACTGATTGTTGAGTTATGTATTGACTTTCAGAGAGACCTCTCTTAATGTTTGCTCATGATGACATTCAAGAGAGGCTCTCAGCCTAGCAGGTAGGGTTTTTTATTTTACAGTTCTATGCAGTTTCATAACCATCTTTCTCTTCTGTGAACAAATCTTGATTTATAAACTAAAAAGGAGAGTGCAATTCTTAATGTTGCAACTTTCAGCAAAGGGAAATAGAAAGCACGAGGCAGTAATATTACTGCTCTCATGCCAGTTGTTTCGTCAGAGTGGAAATCTACTATTTAACCAGACACCATCAGGAAGTTTAGGTACAAAATTTTAGGTGGGTGGTGTTTGTTATAACTTTTAACAAAAGCTTGCTATCATTTTAGGTTTAAAGCTTGCTATTCAATATTTGCAAGCCAAACACATAATGTATAAGAACTGAAAGTAAAACTGATAAGCCAATTTTCTTTGTCTAAATGAACAAAATGTAAATTTTAAATAGTTTGGGTTAAGATGGAAGCTAGTCTGAAATGAAAGGAAACTTTTTGTTTTGCATTTGAAATTTCAAAATTATAGCTTCTTGACCATCTTTAGAAACTAGACTTAAAATTTTGATTGTACGTAGCCCCAGTCATTGTCCATAGTTTGAGGATATGTAAGACAGTTTCTGCCATGAGCATGATTTTAAGAATGGCCTTACTCGGTCACACCAATGGTCCATGTAGCCCACAGTGGTCGGTGCTAGATTCTACAGATGAAGAGAATAGAACAGGGCATTTTATCGAGTGATCCATCCCCTGACATCCACTGTCAGCTTCTGGCAATCAGAGGCTTAGGGACACCCAGAGCATAGAGTTGTGTACCTGACCATCTTGGCTAATAGTCATTGATGGACCTCCATGACTTTATCTTTTGAGAACCCAGTTTCAGTTTTGTCCTTCACAGAATGCCTAGCAATGAGTTTCACAAGTTGACTGTGTGTTGTGTGAAGAAGTACTTCCTTATGTTTGTTTCAAACCTTCCCTGCTACTGACACTGTCTAAACAATTCTGTATTGAAATGATGCAGACTGGAACTTCGTGGTACACATGCACTTCTTTCCTTTGGGGCCTCAGACCCAGATCTCCAAGATGCTCCTCAAATTGATCCCCAGATCTCCTCATATCCCAATCACATCTCTTTGAAGCTCTTCCAGTTTATTCTTCCGTTATTCAATACACCTGCATTTTAATACAGTGAATGCAGCTGGAGTGCCCGCAGATAATTCCCAGAGACCATTGCCAGCATCAGGGGTTGTGTTACCTTAATTCTGTATTTCCTAGTTTTGAAAAGTTTGCGTTTTGCTGCCCTTGACATTCTGGAAGGGCAATTTTAATGAAGTTTTCTGCCATTTAATCTATACACACTTATTTAAGCAATTATATGGCTTAACATATATTTAGTCTCAATTGTTACAATTTTATGTAAGAAAATGGTGAATGACACATTACTTATTTACTGGATCATTAACATAAACTTTTTAGTCATGACTCGTCAAGCTGCATTTGGGTAGAAATGAAGTAAAAATGCCCCAAAACAGCATCTTAATTTTTTTAGTTAAATAAAAACATGTAAGTATGCAGGATACGTAAGAAGAAAAAAGTTTCAGAGTAGCAGCCGTGTTAGTCTGTATTCACAAAAAGAAAAGGAGTACTTATGGCACCTTAGAGACTAACAAATATATTTGAGCATAAGGTTTCGTGAGCTACAGCTCGCTTCATCGGATGCATTCAGTGGAAAATACAGTGGGGAGATTTATATATATAGAGAACATGAAACAATGGGTGTTACCATACACACTGTAACAAGAGTGATCACTTAAGGTGAGCTATTACCAGCAGGAGAGCGGGGGGGGGGGTGGGAAACCCTTTTGTAGTGATAATCAAGGTGGGCCATTTCCAGCAGTTGACAAGAACGTCTGAGGAACAGTGGGGGGTGGGGATAAACATGGGGAAATAGTTTTACTTTGTGTAATGACCCATCCACTCCCAGTCTTTATTCAAGCCTAAGTTAATTGTATCCAGTTTGCAAATTAATTCCAATTCAGCAGTCTCTTGTTGGAGTCTGTTTTTGAAGTTTTTTTGTTGAAGTATTGCCACTTTTAGGTCTGTAATCGAGTGACCAGAGAGATTGAAGTGTTCTCCGACTGGTTTTTGAATGTTATAATTCTTGATGTCTGATTTGGGTCCATTTATTCTTTTACGTAGAGACTGTCCAGTTTGATCAATGTCCATGGCAGAGGGGCATTGCTAGCACATGATGGCCTATATCACATTGGTAGATGTGCAGGTGAACAAGCCTCTGATAGTGTGGCTGATGTTATTAGGCCCTATGATGGTGTCCCCTGAATAGATATGTGAACACAGTTGGCAACGGGTTTTGTTGCAAGGATAGGTTCCTGGGTTAGTGGTTCTGTTGTGTGGTGTGTGGTTGCTGGTGAGTATTTGCTTCAGGTTGGAGGGCTGTCTGTAAGCAAGGACTGGCCTGTCTCTCAAGATCTGTGAGAGTGATGGGTTGTCCTTCAGGATAGGTTGTAGATCCTTGATGATGTTGGAAAGAGCTCACCTTAAGTGATCACTCTGGTTACAGTGTGTATGGTAATACCCATTGTTTCATGTTCTATATATATATAAATCTCCCCACTGAATTTTCCACTGAATGAATCCGATGAAGTGAGCTGTAGCTCACAAAAGCTTATGCACAAATAAATTTGTTAGTCTCTAAGGTGCCACAAGTACTCCTTTTTCTTTTTGTAAGAAAAAAAAGTTTATCAAAATGTGTTTTATGTTTAAAATTAACTGATTTATTAAACAAATGGAGTGTTCTCTGTTGTAGTTACTGAATTTAACTGATAATTTCTGGTAATCATGTCTTTCAAGGCCCTTCACACTTCATTTTTATTCATAACTTGGAAGAGAAAAACAAGCTATTCTCTTTTTCAACTCCTAATTGGTTCTCAGTTTTGAATTAACTTGTCCTTGAACTGAACTAGTTGAATAAACTGAAATGAAGAGAATATTCTCTCTTTACCTGCAGAAAAAGCTATTTCTGTCAAAAGCTGGTTTAGCACTTCAACAGACTCTCTAGTTCAGGGTGCTTAGCCAGTGATTTTTCCACTATTTCAGAGGTTTAACTTTGCTCTAACTTCAGCAGCAAACATATACTGCTTGAATGTTATTATTTTTATGTAATTTAAATCATTTTAATAGATTTTATTAGGTTTTTAGGCTTTAACATAGGCTGTCATAATTTCAAATTTAATTTTGAAAGGTTTTTAAAAAGAAAAATGTATTTACATTAAAAAATCTCATTAAAATAAGGTTATTTTGATTGAAAAAAAGAGATTTTTTTTATCCACCCTATCCTAGCTCTAATCACCAAACACCAATCAAAGAACTGTCTCTTTCTCCCTCTTGCATGCTCACTGTAGTCAAAAGACTACACTATTTCCACATCTTATTTATTGTATCTTAAGGACCATTTTGGTCCTGTAATTAACAAATAAAGGTGTCCAGTAATATAGATAGGTAGAATACTTTCTACCTGTATTACTAAACTTTTTATATTCCTTTACTTACATTAAAAAATGAAATATAGCATATATTTCATTTTTACAGTATGCTAGATATTTGTAATTTAAAACACCCATACAAATAAGAAATTGTGGCCCTAAAATAAAGGGAAAAGTTAGTCTGTATGCTGAACTGAATTTAGCCTACTCTTACTGTGAGTCTTGGTTTCTTTTTACACTCTTTATTACATTGGTTGGGCAGGATGGAGTTTTTAAGATGAATCTTTCTCCTGATGGAACTCTTCTGGCAGCTATCCACTTCTCAGGAAAACTGACCATCTGGGGAATCCCATCTCTCAAGCTACAAGGAGAATGGGATCAAAGCGACCAGGTACATGGACATTTAAATATAATAAATATCATGAGTTTAGCTTTTCTAGGGATTGAGAGATGTTCTGGATATCTGTAATCTTAGCTACCAATATTTCTTTCCATTTATCTGCTTGTTTACAAGGTGCCCTATTTTTACTGGTGCTCTAATTTTAATGTCTTCTGCAGCTTTGAAGTGAGGGGCCTTTCAGTTGAAAAACACTGGTGATATTGGAATGAGTTAAAAGTTGAAAGTGTTGAAAATAATATGTAGTTGACAAACCCCAAAAGCGTGAAGAGAGTAAAATAAACAGATGCAGGTAAACTGAAACACTGTTTCAAAATACAAATAGGTCGAGTATGTAGCCTTTCAAGTTATAGTTCTGGAGGACTACGTGGTGCAGTCGGCTAATGCATTAGTCTTTTACCCTGGTTAAGTAGTACTTCTCTCCTGAACAATGACACTCCAGAAGGGCTTGCTTTTCAAATGATGAAATCAAAAAGCTATGCTCTACCTAATACAATTTGTCTTAGTTTTTGTAAGCATGAAATTCAGTACAATAAAGGCAACCATAGTAATGTTAACTAATCTTTGTGCCAGTACAGTAGTTCCAGTGTTAGGCCAGTTAGATTTTCCACATGAAAATCCTAAATAAACTGCTTATTACTTCAACCATACAGTGTGCTGGAGTTGTCAGTTAATGATGAAAAGGCATCTGCTTACAGTTTGAAAAATGGCAGATCTGGAATCATGAACACAAAGAACTCTGACTTCTCCTGCCTGATTTTGGAAACCATTTCTTAAGTATTAGATACTGACATGAGCTTTGTCTCTCTTACTACATGTGGTGTATAGTGTTCAGTTAACGTCTTTAAAAATCAGGCATGATCCATTTTATAGGATAGAGTGCGCTGTCTGTCATCCAGTACTTGCTTTTGAAAACCAGAGTTCATATCTGAGTCTGCTCTAATTCTGCCTACTTTCAGGTGCATGCCTAGATGGTGGACTTTTTTGGTTAATGGCATGTAGCTGATGCACTGATCTGATTTCATACTGTGCATCTAGAAGGGAAGATTTCATGTTTTAGGCCAGTTTGAAAAAGTACTTCGATATTTTAGCCATTAGATGCAAGGGTCTACTTGCAGGGAACAGGCTGTGGGACTGAACAGATTTTGGAACCAGACAGGATGTTCGGTGTCCAAATATGTGAGTTAGAAGAATTATCCTTGATGTTTTCTATCTACATTTGTATCCACAGAATTTGTTTATATGTGTTGTGTATAAATGTCATTCTAATTTGTTTTAGGGTTGTTCAATTCACAGACTCACTGTTCTTTCTTAGTCTACAAAGTCCATATGTTGATGAATGAATTCCCAACCTATGCTGTTATGTAATATCTTCAGTTACTGGTGGTTCACTACGATTTACTGTCACCCAATATCTTTCTGCACAACATACTGACTACTTTAGGGCTCATGATATAAAATATATTCTACAGTTTATGGTCACTTTTGTGAGATGATTTAAATACCTCAGCTTCTCTTTGTCTATATGAAATACATCCACCTGCTCCCACAATCTGTTGAACTCTTCTGCAGTCCATGAGTTGCACAGCAGACACCACAAGCTCCAACATAGAGCTTTTTTTTAAATGGTATGTGAATATAGATTTTCATTGATTTTTTTTTAAAGTGTTTTCCTGATTATTTCCATATCTGGGCATTATGAGGAGCATTTCCAATTAAGTCTTCCATAAAGATAAGTGACCGGAACACTTGCTGGGATTCATTTCATAAATCTTACTAGTATGTGAAGAGGATTGCGGTTCATAAAATACTCTAAAAGATGACACTACACTCCAAATATGACCTACGGCCATAGCGAGCCAAAAGTTTGGATGTCCACTGTCATCCTGTTGTGTGTGTGTGTGTGTGTGTGTGAGAGAGAGAGAAATATCTTGGCTCAAGCCTAGGAGATGCATGTTTGTGACTGCCGTGACCAGATCCAGTCTTTGTTTATATTGTTGACATTAAGCAGTCATATCTGGTAACGACATTTAGGCTCCAAGATATAGTTCTAATTTACATAGAGAACAGCACTTCAAAGAATTTATTGAAATTTTGGGAAAAGAAACTATGTAATTTTTGTATTTTTTGCGCTTACAAGATCTACATTTGTGTTGAGGTTTTGCCCCAGGATGTTTACTACCTATTACTCATTTGCCGGTGAAGCCGTTTTCATAATTTTATGCATGTTCCAGTAGAAGGTGATATAAGAATGTACTGATGAACCTGCCTCGTGCAGAGCCTGTTTTAAAACTATTTTTATATATATTATACATATATCAGTTGGTGTCGAATTATAATGGCTATTTCTTCTTCGAGTGCTTGCTCCTGTCCATTCCATGTTAGGTGTGCTTGTGCCGCGTGCACAGTCACTGGACATTGTTCCCTCAGTGGTATCCATTGGGTTGGCTCTAGTGCCCACTGGTGCCATGTGCTCATGCACTGATATAAGGGGCCTGGGCAGCCCCGCACCCTCTCAGTTCCTTCTTACTGTCTGTGACAGTCGCTGGAACAACTCTTCTTGCCTTGGCAAGGCGTTCATCTAGTGGTTCTGTTGTTTCTTCTTTTCTTTGCTAGTTTAGTTACGTTCAGTTTATTTCTTTTAGCAGTAGTGTATATTGTTAGACCCCCCCCCCCCCCCGACCTCCCCTCAGTTGTTTAGAGGAGTATGCTCTCAGCTTCGAACCCTTTGTCTCCTGCGGCAAGCTCATGTTGGTGAGCGACCCGCACTCCAGCTGTCTGAAGTGTCTGGGGGAGGCTCATGTGTGAGAGTGTTGCCAGATCTGCTGCCAGTTCAAGTGTCATACGAAAAAGGACAGGGAGGCTAGACTAAGGTCTGTCCTGATGGAAGCTGCACTCCAACAGGCTTCGGAGCAAAGCCGGTCAGATTCAGTACTGAATACCTCGGCATTGGTGTGAAGTGCTACTCTGGCAGCATGGATTTCTCGGCACCTTTCCCCTTCATTGATGCCGAGGAAGAAGCACAAAACAACAGTCTGAGAGGGGGCACTTCCCAGGGCCAAGGAAGGATAAACACGGGGAGTGCAGCGGAGTGCGACCTGCATTGGACCACTCCTCTACCCCCGCTCCACACACGGCACCGTTGACTCCGCCCTGCTCGCAGGTGCCATTGAGTCCAGTGTAAGACCATCTACTGACACCGGGGAGACATCGTAGCGCCAGCGGGGTTGTGCTGTCCCAGTACTGGCAGGGCAAGTTCTGGCACCAGCGAGATCATTGAGCAGAAGGGAGCATGTTGCCCTGAGCTCCAGCACTGTTCCCTAGATCCTCAGCACCGACTGGCAGAAGCAAGGGGTACTGGTCCCACGCAAATTGACTCGTCCTTGGAGTCAGACCTGGAGTCATACACCCAACCGAGGGGCTGTTACCAGTACCTGATCTATGTCCCGTCAGATCCTGGTGCGGGTGCCCTCCCAGGCACCTGGCCTGGTGGGCATGTGGTCTGCGCAGGTCTAATGGCCTTTTTGGAATCCATGGGGTTCCACACGTTCATACTTGGGGGTGTCTGATAGAACCATCCGGCATCCGACCTGGACTCTGGTATTGAGCCGGGTACCGATACTCAGGACTTGGTGCTGTGTGATGTGATTGGTGCAGAAGAGGAGGAGGAAGGCCCCCTGCCAGTGCAGGCCACCGCCTCCTCTCCAGAAGAAGCTGTGTCAGGACTGAGCAGCTTGGTGCCGTAGGATAACTTTAGAGCTCACCAGGGACTATTGGAAAAGTGTGGCTTCTAACTTAGTGCTGGAAGTGGAGGTGCTCAAAGAGTCCATACACAGCGTGAGCAACATCTTGGTCGCAGCAGCCCTGTCAAAGGTGGCCCTACCCCTTCAATGAAGCCGTTATGGGTCCAGTCAGTCCCTATGGCAGACCATATCCTATCTGACCCCCACTTATACCCCTGGCAAGGGGTAGAAATACTTATATTCCCATCCCCTTCCTGGGTCCCTTGTGGTTGGAGCGGCCAATGAAAGAGACAAGCAAGGGCTGTAAGATGCGTTCCCCAAGCCAAAGGAGTCAAAGAAGCTGGACCTGTTTGGTAGAAAGATTTATTCTACTGGTGGGTTACAGCTCTGCATCTCCAATCAGCAGACCTTGCTTGGGAGGCATGACTGTAATGTCTGGGACTCCATGTCATAATTCAGGAACTTGCTGCCCCAGGATTCCAGGCAGAAATTCTCTGCTCTGGTGGAGGAAAGGAAGACCATAGCCAGGGCCTCCCTGCAGGCTGCCCTAGGTGCCCTGACACGGCTACCAGAACAGTGGCATCAGTGGTGGTCATGAGAGGATGCTCTTGGCTCCAATCCTTAGGACTGCCTCCAGAGGTTAAGCAGGCCTATCAGGACCTTCCGTTTGAGTGAATTTCCCTCTTCTCAGCCCAGATGGATGCAAGACTACATGGACAGAAAGATTAAAGGGCCATCCTCAGGTCCCTGGACCTCTATCAGTTTAACTTCTGTACCCGGAAAGATAATGGAGCAAATAATTAAGCAATCAGTTTGCAAACACGTAACAGTCATCACGGATTAGTCAGGAACAAATTGTGTCAAACGAACCTAGTAGCTTTCTTTGACTGGGTACAAGCCTTGTGGATAAGGAGGAAACAGTAGATGTGGTATATCTTGACTTTAGTAAGGCTTTTGATACTGTCTCGAATGACCTGCTTATAAGCAAACTAGGGAAATACAACCTAGATGGAGCTAATATAAGGTGAGTGTGTAAATGATTGAAAAACCATTCCCAGAGAGTAGTTATCAGTATTTCACAGTCAAGCTGAAAGGGCATATCAAGTAGGGTCCCGCAGGGATCAGTCCTGAGTCCAGTTCTGTTCAATATCTTCATCAATGATTTAGATAATGGCATAGAGAGTACACTTATAAAGTTTGTGGACGATAGCAAGCTGGGAGAAGTTGCAAGTACTTTGGAGGATAGCATTTCTCCCAGAGGCTCACTTCCCGACAGTGTCGGCTGTGATATCGAAGGTCAAGGCCCACACTGTCATGACAGCCTGTGTCTGCCTCAGACTTTTAGGTCACATGGCTGTGTGCACTTATGTGATACAACATGCAAGACTGCATCTCAGACCCCTTCAAGCTTGGCTAGCCTTGGTGTACTCACCGAGCCGCCATCACTTGGACTTGGTGGTTACAGTTCCCACCCCAATTCTTGTTTCCCTCGACTGTGGAAGCATCCCCAATCGGTTAGTGCGGACATCCCCTTTGTCACTCCTCAGCCATCAGTATCCCTAATCTTGGATGTATTCACTCTTGGTTGTGGGGGCTCACCTTGAACACTTCAGGTTTCTGGGCCTGTGGTCCTAGGATGAGCTCTCATTGCATATAAATGTCAATTGCTCAGAGCAGTCCACCTAGCGTGCTGGTGTTTCTACCCCAGATTGTGGGCAAAGTAGTGCAATTGCTCATGGACAATGCAGCAGCCATGTTTTACATCAACAGGCAGGGAGGGGCATGCTTGTTCACCCTCTGTCGAGAGGCCTGTGAGACTTCTGTGCGAAGCACTCCATCCACCTTGGAGCGTCTCACTTTCTTGGAGCCCAGAACACTCTGGCAGATCACCTCTGCAGGTATTTCTTCTTTCACCACAAGTGGCCCCTTCACCCTGATGTAGCTAGATACATCCTCCAGAGATGGGGATTTCCTTTTGTAGATCTCTTCGGAGTCAAGCAGAACAGGAAATGCCAGCAGTTTTGCTCACTGCGGGGTCAAATGCCAGGCTCGCTTACAGATGCCTTCCTACTTCCATTGACAGAGCTCCTGTTCTGTGCATTTCCTTCCGTTCCTCTGGTACACAAGTCCTTCTGAAAGTCAAGTGAGACAAAGCAAGGGTGGTTATTCTTAAAGCTCCTGCATGGCTGTGCCGACACTGGTTTGGCACGCTACTGGATCTGTCAGTAGCAGCCCCATTGCTGCTCCCTCTCCTCCTGGACCTGATATTTGCAAGATCACGGCTATTTGCTCCACCTGAACCTCAAGGCCCTTCACCTGACCATGTGGAAGCTCCATGGTTGAATCTGGCGGAGCTGGCCTGTTCAGAAGAAGTCCGCCAGGTCTTGCTAGGTAGTATGAAACCATCTGCTAGAGTGACTTACCTCACCAAATGGAAATGTTTCTTGGTTTGATCATCCCAACGAGGCCTCTTACCAACTCGGCCACTCCTCCAGTTCAACCTGGAGTAAGTGCTCCATCTGAAACAACAGGGCCTAGCCATTTCATCGTTCAAGGTGCATCTAGTGGCAATCTCAGGCTTCCATCGTCCGGTGGACAGTAGGTTGGTCTTCTCAGGCGAAATGTCCATTCGCTTCTTCAAGGGATTAGAGAGACTTTACATTGAAATTCGTGAACCTATTCCACTGTGGGCCCTAAACCTCGTCTTGTCAAGACTCATGGGCCTTCCCTTTGTGTTGCTGGTATCATGCTGTCCCTCATATCTATCCTAGAAGGTTGCCTTCCTGGTAATGATTACCTCAGCCAGGAGGGTCTCAGAACTCTTGACCCTTATTTCAGAATCCCTATATACAGTGTTAAGGAGAAGACTCAACTGCACCTCTACCCAATGTTCCTGCCAAAGATGGTCTCACAGTTTCATAGTAATCAGGCTATTTTCCTGCCTGTTTTCTTCCCAAAACTGCACAAAAATATGGAGGAGCAGCATCTCCATACATTGGAGGTTTGATGTGTCCTGGCCTTCTACGTTGAGAGAACCAAGTCATTCTGTAAATCCACGCAGCTCTTTGGGGCAGTAGCAGACAGGATGAATTGCCTACCAGTTTTGGCCTGGAGAATCTCATCCTGGATTGCTTCCTGCATTCGTATGTGCTATGAGCAGGGGTGTCCCACCTCCTGCCATCTTGACATCCCATTTGACGAGAGCTCAGGCTTCATCTGTCCCAGTTCCTGATCCAAAACATTTGCAGAGAAGTGACTTGGTCGTCCGTGCATACTTTCTCCTCCCACTATGCCATTACTCAGCAGGCTAGGGATGATGCCAACTTTGGTAGAGCAGTGTTGCAATCTGCATGCCCATGAACTCCGAGCCCACCTCCTTGCGTACTGCTTGAAAGTCATCTAATGTGGAATGGGCATGAGCAAGCACTCGAAGAAGAAAAAAACGTTACTAACCTTTCCGTAGCTGTTGTCCTTTGAGATGCGATGCTCATTTCCATTCCACAACCCATCCTCCTGTCCATGTCTTGGAGTTAGCTGTCAAGACGGAACTCAGAGGGTGCGGGCCTGGCTGGGGCTCTTATGTCGGCACATGAGTGCTTGGCACCAGAGGGTGCTAGAGCAGCCTGATGGATACCACTGAGGGAAAAATCTCTGGTGACTGCATGCAGCATGCGCACACCAACGTGGAATGGACATGAGCAACACATCTCGAAGAACAACAGCTACAGAAAGGTTAGCAACAGTTTTTTATAGGACAAAACATTTTAGAAATATGCAACTTCTACCTATTTTGCACAGAAACATTTTGGTTTCATAAAATGTCGGATGAGAACTGGCATGCAAAAAACCAAACAAAAACAAAACCCAGGTGATTCCAATGTGCTTTTGTGTTCCTTTTAAAAACAAAAGAAACAAAACAAAAAAACAACATCAACCAAATCCCAAACTTTCCACTGCACCGAAACTGGAGCCAGTCTGGTGTTTCAATGTCAAGAGGTGTCCTTTTGGTGTTGTAAATTGTTTGGGGCATGGCCACTATATCCTCTATCTCAGAGGTGGGCAAACTATGGCCCGCGGGACCGTTCTGCTTGGCCTTGGAGCTCCCGGCCAGGGAGGCTAGCCCCCTGCCCATCCCCTGCTGTTCCCCCCTCCCCCACAGCCTCAGCTCGCCGTGTTGCCAGCACTCTGGGCGGCGGGGCTGCGAACTCCTGCCGGGCAGCGCGGCTGCGTCCGCCGGCCTGCCCTGGCGCTCTAGACTGTGCAGTGGCTTGGCTGGTTTTGGCCGGGTGGCACGGCTGCCAGTCCTGGCGCTCTGAGCGGTATGGTAAGGGGGCGGGGAGTGGAGGGTTGGATGGGTCGGAGGTTCTGGGGGGGGCCGGGAAGTGGGAGGGGGCGGATAGGGGGCGGGGGCCAGGCTGTTTGGGGACGCACAGCCTTCTCTACCTGGCCCTCCATACAGTTTTGGAATGCGGATGTGGCCCTCAGAGCAGGGGTGGGCAAACTTTTTGGCCTACCTTCATTGTATCATACATCCTGACTGTACTCAGTAAATAATAGAAGCTGTTTTTTCTTTCACATACTGTGTGACACCTCACTGTGTGAGACTCAGCATCACTCTCCTACTGTACATCTTTCTATGCTCTTTCCAAGATGAAGAAAAATCTATTCCAGGGCTTAAAGGAAGGAGCTGCAGGTGCAGAGGTCACTAAATACTGCTGGTTCCTCTGCTACATTAGTCCTACAAGGGAAATGTTACAGAGATAACCAACTATATAACACATGATCCTGGGTTCCTAAGATGCAGGGGAATTCAGAGTGACACTTGTGTTCTATGATTTATAACCAGTAATTGTTCTCTTAAAACACTTCAGGTTAAACAAATCACATGTAGTTTGGGAAAGTGGGCAGCTTAACTGGATTTCCTGTATTTGAGAAATTCGTGGGTAACCGTTGCCCTAGAACGCTGCCTAGATAAGTGAGTCATTGGGTTATCTGTTGATGGATCCTGGTTTCTTATGTGGGACATGGTGCTAGGCAGGATACTATATTAGATGGACCATTGGTCTGATCCATTGTGCAGTTCCTATATTTCTGAATTAAATATTTAAAGAAAGGGTCCAACTTGCACATCTGACCTAGTGGAGGAAGTTTGAATTTCATTCCAATGAGGATTGAATTTACATAGATGTAGTCTCAATGATAACAGAGCAGTTTAAGAATGGAAAATTGAAGGTGTTACCTTTCGTGAGAAGTAGTTAACTATAAAGTATAACTATAAAGTAGTTTTTCCCCCTGAAAAATGTTTGCTTTTTAAAGATGATTGCTTGCTAATATAGTTAATGTAATATTCCAACTTAATTTTTTTGTAGCCAGGTTATGATGAGATCAATCCAGATTGGAGGCTTTCTACTGAAAAAAGGAAGAAAATAAAAGGTGGGTGGTGTAGTCAAATTATTATGCTAAACATTGATGTTCTGGAAAAAAATATTTACATTCATTAAAGAACATAACGGTTTTAATTAAAATCTTGCCTCGGATAGTTGCTAAAATTGTGCATCTTTCTTGAATTTTCAGTTCATCCTAGCTTAATGAGTGTCACAATGCAAACGTTTTAAAATCCACTGTTAGGCATACTTTGCAGCTGAAATATCCTTTTATTTATGGTTCAGATAATACAGGGCTTTTTCATTCATGATAAATCAGAAGGTTGTGGATCATGGAAGGTTTACTGCTCAACAAAAATGTCTCTGTCTGTCTTGGAAATACATGAAATAATAAATAACATGTTGCCGAAATTTGCAAAGCCCACCAGGAGGCCTCTTGGGATATATTGGAGCCTAAGAGAGCAAGCTTCCCAGCTCAGGTCGTCAGAGCTTGGTTTCTAAAGCCTTGGGAGGTGGGTGGGCTTTAGAGCCCAAGCTCCAGCCCGAACTGCAGCTTCAAAGTGCTGTCTATATAGCTATTTTTAGAGTGCCGGCGTGAGAAGATTTGCTCTCGCGGGCTCCAAAATGCTGTGTAGACATACCCTTGTAGTCCAAAATGCTAAATACACTTTTCATATTTAATTCAGTCCTTCCTCTGCACACCAGCATGGTGAATTTTAAAAGGCTAGGAACAAGTTAGAACACTACAGGAGGTTGGTCTGCCTGATCGTCTTCAGTTAATATTTTAGCTGAGAGCATGTTTTAATGTACTTCCATTTATAAATGCAGTGTTAATGCCATGCTTGTACATCAGTATATGAACAATGTTTATATAGCCAGTAGTTTCACGGCAAAGAAGCTAATAGCTTTATGGTTCCACTGATACTTCTTGTTACTTTATTTGTATTGCTGTAGTACCTCTGGGTCTCAATCATGGATCAGGACCGCATTTTCCTAAGGTACTTGTGGTGCCAGCCCCTAAGAGTTTACAGTCTTAAGTGACCTGGCATGCACAATCAGAGTAAAGACTTGTATAGGAGAGAAATGGAAAAGTCCAGCTACAAAAAAGTAAAGTTATTTTTGCCTAATTACATGACTTAATTTAAAACAAACAAAACCCTCTTTGATACCATCCCTGCCTGAGATCAGTGAGTGGAAATCTTCCCAGGATGCATACAGGTAGTGTTTCATTATAGTCCCTTTTACCTGCTTACATCACTGATTAACTAGATCAGTATAATTTGCAGTAGAAATAACAGCATCTACCTTGTTTTGAGGAGATGGGTTTGGCTAATACAGTTCATAGCTATAGTATAAAAATCACTGCCAGTTAGTGAGAGGCCAGCATTCTGAACCAAAGAAGAGCCCAAGGAAAATTTGTTGATAAAATATGACTGCAATTTAAAAGCTGCTATTCAGACACTTCTACAATTTCTGATATATACTCTGGTATTATCTATGTAACAAAATTCAAACAACAATCATTCAAAGTGAAAAGAATGAACTGAATTGAAAAGAGTGTGTGCTGTAATATTTAGAAAATAAGGTGATGTCTGTTTTCTCTTAAGGGTGACATCTAACTGCATAAGCAAATAGTTGCCCACAAAATGTAAAATTCTAGATTGTAACTATTTTTAAAATGTCATCTTAATAGCTATATTTTCTCCCTGGATGGTCCTCTAAGAGTTCTGTTTTCAGCTGTGATATGTCCTCCAGCTGGATGCAATTTCTTCTGGATCCCATCCGTAATTCTCTATGCATTTGCCAAAGAAATTCACTCTTGGCTGTCCTGAAGAGTGATGTACCAAATCTTTATCAAATGCTCAAAACCTATCATACTCAGTGCAAGTAAATCAGCTTGCTGTAGATTAGTTTTTTCAAGCAATATTTAAAAAGTAATGCAGTTAAGTCAAAATCTATAACGGTTTAGTTTCACTTTTGTTAATACAGATTTGACTGTAATTAAAAATACCATTGCTGTAAAATAGAAACGTAGTGAAGCAAGGCTGTGTGTGATGCTGATGAATATATTTGTTAAATTGGGCCACCATATGAGATCTTTTAATGATTGAAGTCCGTTCAGCTCTTGTTTTGCTGTTAGAAATGCTTTTTGTTTTCTCCTTTAGATAAAGAATCATATTATCCACTAATGGATGTAAATTGGTGGGCAGAAAATGCTGTGATCTTGGCTCGCTGCTCTGGAGCTTTAACTGTGTCATCTGTGAAAACATTAAAAAACTTACTGGGGAAATCATGCGAATGGTTTGAAAGTTCCCCTCAGGTCACTTCTACTCATGATGGAGGATTTCTAAGCCTGGAGGTAATAAACATATACTAACGATACTAAGAAACCCCCCACTGGAGTATAATAAAACCTCACTTTTTTTTATTTTGCTAATGTGCACAACCCAAAATGTTTATAGGAAAGATGGCCATCTCTCCCACTCTAATAGCTGATGCCAAAATGAAATCTTGTCTTACTATGTTTTCATTGCATTTACAAATTGTTTTATCATATGTACTCTGAAGGATTATCCTAAATCATGAAAGCAAATGTACAAAATAGTTTGAAATTTTTGCTTTTTCAGTTGCCTTCTTTCTGGCTAATGTTCAGAATTCGCTAACTTGCAATGTATTTTCTGGTCATAAGTATAAATAAACAAGGCCCCGCTCTATTTAGACATTTGCTTAGTTTGAGTATAGATTCTTTGATTTATTTAATTTTGTGCTACTTGGAAAAAATGGGTTTTCTTCAAACTATTTTAATTAGAAGGAAAAATAAACTTGTCCACATGCGTGTAATTTTTTTCATTCTATGATATATACAGTAACCAAGAAAATGTGTATCTACAAATTTGTACAGCAAGAATGGCACTTTGTGTGTATGTTAAAATATATATCTATATATAATTGTATGAAAAATCCTGCAAACCTTAGTCATCCTTCCTCGAGTAAAACTCGCATTGGCCTGAAGTCTCATGGATGCTGGGTATGTTTGACTGGAGTGGGGAATACAGTATTTGTCCCTATCCCTTCTTCGGAGAAGAAATGCTATTAAAAACAAACTATGTAAAATGTGTTTTTTGTAAAGTTCTTTAATTTTTTAAAATTATGCCAAAAAAAGCCTGCTGCCCTCCATAATAATGTAGACTTGCAATTTTATTTCAATCCAAGCAATTAAATCGTTGATTTCCCTGTAACATTTTTATGACATGTTGGTCTTACAACATAAGAATGGCCATACTGGATGAGACCAAAGGTCCATCTAGCCCAGTATCCTGTATTCACACAGTGGCCAATGCCAAGTGCTTCAGAGGGAATGAACAGAACAGGTAATCATCAAGTGATCCATCCCAGTTCCCTTTCCCAGGCTAGACAGATTAAAAACAAAACAAACAAGCCCCAGTTACCTTTATATCACAGTTGTTGCTAATACTTGTTTCAGAACAGCATGATCGCAATATAAACAAGTTTGTTAATATGTCTATTAAAAGATGCATTACTATGGAAATGATGTTAACTAAAAGACCTGAAAAACTTCTTACCACGTGCTTCTTATTCTTCCTTTAGGATGTTAACATTGACCTAATCAGAGAGAAGCTTAGTACATTGATATATAATTCCAAATTATTGATTAAATATGTGATTTTTCAGTTTGCATGCTGTTTAACTCAAGTGTTAGCTAACTCTTCCGATAACAGAACTGATATGGATTTTGTCTTAGTTCCCCACCCTGTATGGCTTCCTGCCTCTGTTAGAAGACACAGAGTCTGACTGGTAGCCCACTGAGAGTTATGGAGTCTTTCTGTTAACTTCAGTGGGCTTTGGATCGTAGTCCAGGATGGAGGGCCAAGAAGCATCCTTGAAGTACAAATTACAGGTTACAAGCTAATGTTTTAATGTGCGGGAGTGGGAGGAGGGGCAGGTCCTTGATCCTGAAGTTGATGTGAAATGTGGATGCTCAGCATTTTCCAGTATGAGGCAGCTTGGGAGCAAACTAACAACAACATATTGCACTGTTTAAGAATTGTCTTTCTGTGTAGTGCGAGATAAAACTGGCTCCAAAGAGATTACGCTTGGAGAGCAGGCCTGGTGAAGAAGATGAAGGAGAAGATGACTCTGACTCAGATGATGTAACTTCTGCCAAGGCCAGATATTTCAGTTACCTAAAGCAAGGCCTGTATTTTGTGACAGAAATGGAGCGATTTGCTCCTCCACGGAAACGTTCACGCACTATTACAAAGAATTACCGCCTTGTGAGTTTAAGATCTACAACCCCAGAGGAGCTTTACCAGAGAAAGGTGAGATTGAGACCCATACCACATAAGACTAGGACAACAATAAAGATTAACATAAAATAACTGTTTTTCATTGTTTCATTAACCAGTTTTGATATCTTCCTGTTTTAATTTTTTTCTGTTAATACAAGGATCTAGCCACGTATTTCTAAGGGGTGTATGTGAGTGAGAGAGAGAGAGATATCAACAATACATAGTGTGTCCACCAGCTGGAAGGCACATGATTAAAATAGAGAACCTGCATTAGTGTAATTCAAATGACAAGTTATTTAAGGATCATTTGAGCAGAAAGTACAAGATTCAATAGACTGTGGATGGTGGGCTAAACTACCTCACATTAGACATTTAAAATTAGATTAGAGAAAGCCCTGGTAAATATATTCAGTGAAACAATCCTGTATTGGCCAGAGGACAGACTTGATATGCTAATGTCCACTGACATAGATGGTATCACGGTTACAGGGCTAGCTGCACCTCAGTCCCCTCTAGTTTTTCTGAATGCATCCCCCCGCGTCTTTTTATCAAGATTTTCATAATATCTAACCAACTCTCCCTTGCTACAGACTAAGCCATTATTTCTTGTCCTACCTTGACTGGATGCAGAGAACAGTTGATCCCTGTCCTCTTTATAACAGCTCTTAATGAATTTGAAAACTATCAGGTCCCCCCTCAGTCTTCTTTTCTCAAGACTAAACATGCCCAATTTTTAAAACTTTTCCTTATAGTTCAGGGTTTTAAATATTTTATTGCTTTTGTTGCTCTCTTCTAATCTCTCTCCCTGTTTTCCACATCTTTTCTAAAGTGTAGTGCCCAGAGATGGAAACAGTATGGTAGCTGAGGCCTCGTCAGTGCAGAGTAGAGCAGGACATTTACCTCCCATGTCTTATCTATGACACTCCTGTTAATACACCCAAGAATGACATTAGCCTTTTATAAAACTGCATCATATTGTTGACTCATATTCAATTTATGATTCACTCTAACCCTCAGATCCTTTTCAGCAGTATTACACCTAGCCATTCTATTTTGTAGTTGTTCATTTGATTTTTGCCTTCCTAAGTGTAGTACTTTGCCTTTAATCTTATTGATTTCAGACCAGTTTTCCATTTGTCCAGATCATTTTGAATTCTAAGTCTATCCTTCAAAGTGCTTGCAACCCCACCCAGCTTGGTGTCATCTCCAAATTTTGCAAGCATGCTCTCATCCCATTATCCAAGTCCAAGAAAACATTGAATAGTACGAACCCAGGACTGATGCCTGTGTGACTCCTCCTAGATATACCCTCCCAGTTTAACAGTGAACCATTGATAACTACTCTGAGTTCAGTCTTCCAACCAGGTTATCGTAAATTCATGTAGGCCACGTTTTCCTATTTTGCTTATGAGCATGTCATGTAGGACTGTATCAAAAGCCTTGCTAAAATCAAGATGTATAATGTTTTATTGCTTCCCCCCCCACCCCACCATCCACTAAGCCAGTAACCCTGTCAAAAAAGGAAATTAGGTTGGTTTGGCATGGTTTGTTTTTAACAAATCCATACTGGCTATTCCTTCTAATCCTATTATCTTCTAGGTGCTTACAAATTAATTGTTTAATAGTTTGTTCCAGTGTCTTTCCAGGTATTAAAGTTGGGTTGACCAGTGTATAATTCGCTGGCTCCTCTTAGTTCTATCTTTTTAAATGTAGCTATTATATTTGCTCTTCTCCAGTCCGCTGGGACTGCACCTATCCTCGGTGCAATCTCAAAGATAAGGCTAGTGGGTCTGAGATTGCTTCATCTAGCTCCTTAAGTACCCTAGAACGAATTTCATCAGGTTCTGCCAACTTGAATATATTTTAATTTATCTAAATATTCTTTAACCTGTTCTTTCCTTATTTTGGCTTGCGTTCCTTCCCCTTTCTTGTTATAGTAATTGTGTTGAGTATCTCATCACCATTAATCTTTTTACTGAAGACGGAAGCAAAATAGGCATTAAACCCATCAGCATTATTGATGTCATCAGTTTTTAGGTCTTCTTTCCCACTAAGTAAAGAACTTACAGTTTCCCTTGTTTTTCTCTTGCTCATAATGTATTTAAGGAACCTCTTTTTATTGCCTTTTATGTCCCTTGTTAGGTGTAACTCATTTTGTGCCTTAGCCTTTCTGATTTTATACCTATGTGCTTATGCTATTCTTTTGTATTCCTCTTACCAATTTGTCTGTGTTTCCCTATTTTTGTAGGATTCCTTTTTGATTTTCAGGTCATTAAAGAGCTCCTGATGGAGTCGTGATGTCTCTTACTGTCTTTCCTCTCTTCCCTTCTCATTGAGGTAGTTTGCAGTTATTCCTTTAATGTTGTCTCCTTGAGAAAGTGCCAACTCTCCTGAACTCATTTGTCCCTTGTTTTTTCTTCCCATGGGACCTTACCTCTCAGTTTGTTGAGTCGGTTAAAATCTGCTTTTTTGAAGTTCATTGTCCTTATTCAGCTGCTCTTACTCCTTCTTTTTAGAATCATGACCTCATTTCATGGTCACTTTCACTCAAATTGCCTTCCACCCACAGGTTCGCTCCAAGAGTGGATTTGCATAGTTCTCCCAATCTTAAACCAAGTCCTGAGCTACAGTACCTTGTGTATCAACTGCTTACCAGCAGGCCCAGTTTAATTTTGGCACAGAAGACTGTGACCAGTAGTGAATATAGTAGCCAGATACTTCTTTAAACCTAAGTATTGTTTTTTTTTAAAAAAAGGATCAAAACATGTACAGAAAAAGGGTTTTAAAACAACACGCAGTTGACACACGTCTATTGTCTAGGGCTTACTTGATGGTAACTTATGCTGGTTTAACTTCTTCAGACCCTCCAGTTGGGTGTGAATGTCAGACTGTTTTCCCTGAACAACTCCACCTTCTTTGAGAAAGGGTTCCTTTTTAAGCCCGCCACAGTTCTTAGCTCTCCAGTATGCACGTGCCTTTTCCTGTTCTGGGATTGTCTCTTAACAGCCCTGGGTGTTTGTGGAGAATTTGATATCTTGAGACATTATTTTTCTTTCCTGCTTGTTTTTCCTTTTGGATCCCTATTTAATTACACTATTCACTCATATATAAACACACACAGTATTCACACATAATTACAGAGCAATTCCATTCTATCAAAGATATTTATGTTCATGTACTTTGTTTTAGATTGATAATGAAGAATATGGTGAAGCTTTATCTTTGGCTCAAGCATATGGTCTAGATTCTGATCTTGTATATCAAAGACAGTGGAGGAAATCAACTGTTAACATTGCTTCTATTCAAGACTACCTGGTATGTTTTTTAAGTTGAAAGAAATTTCTTAATATTATTGTAGAAACGGAAATCATGTTCTAATTTATGTAACAAATGTTGGCACCGATTTGAAGGGTTGACCTTCATAAATTTCACCTAATGCAGAAGGGACTCACCTTGTTAAATTCGCTAGGGGCCGGATATAAAGCCCATTGAAACCTCCCCAAAAAGGCTCTTTTTTTGTTCAGTGTGCTTGGGAAGAAAATAATGCATCAAGATGGTGACTTCAGGTTGTCTTAATTATTTGGTTGAAGGTATTGTGGTATTGTTGGCTTATGAGCCTCAGATAATTTAAAGATGAAGTTCTGTTGCTAAATTAGCATTATCTTTACGCCAAATGCTAATTGAAAAAGTGCCCATAGTAATATTGTACTAGCAGTTGTTCTCCATATGTTATCTAGAACATGCACTGGAACACCTCATTGTGTAATCTTTCATTTCTAGATCACATAAACAGCACTTGCTGAAGGAGATTATGCTGAAAATGGCTTTTGAAGATGGCCATATAGTACACTGAGTTGGGAGTAATTATATGCTGTCATCAGACTGTAGAATTTTCAGCACAGAGCTGCCATACTGACTACAGAGAAGAGTTAGAGTCTGAGATCCAGGATAACTAGGTTCTATTTCTAGTTCTGTGTCTGAGTTATTGGGTGACCTTTATCAAGTCACTTGACATCTGTACCACAGTTTTCTCTTCTATAAATTGGGAAAAACATCTTTTGTACAGTACTTTGTGATCCTTCAGTGGAAGGAGAATAGTATTACTTTATTATGTATTGGTTTCAAGTATAGTCTATCATGCTACCAAAAGCAGTGGTTAGAGATTTAGGAACTCCGAAATTTAAACAAACAGCTTCTGTCTGCTAGTCAGCAAAGATTTATTAGAGTGCTGTAGTGAGGTCTCAATCTACTAATTGATTAATGCTAACCAATATACTGCAGTTCATTACTGATAGATTAGGAAATGCTATAAATAAAACTAGTTTTGTAATTTTCAAAACAAATATTTTTGATGCATTTTCCTTGCTTTTTTTACCGGTTGATTCCCTTGTTTAATTCACGTTGAGTCTCCGAGTCACCAGAGTAAATTGACAAGGTTCTAAATGGAAGAGAGGCAGACTGAAAAAATGGAAGACACCGATCTCAGGGCTTTGATGAGCTATAACATATTGCACTATGCTTACTTCTTGCTTTGTCATTTGGTTAGAGTAAAATTAAGAAGCGGTCCTGGGTTCTTCATGAATGCCTGGAAAGAGTTCCTGAGAACGTGGATGCTGCCAAAGAGTTGCTGCAGTATGGTTTAAAAGGCACAGACTTGGAGGCTCTCATAGCTATTGGAAAAGGAGAAGATGGTGGCAGGTTTGTTGGAATAATTTTTGTGTATCCTGTTTTAGTGCTTTGGACTTAGGCAGTGAATTGTCAGTTAACTACAAACTGAAATCTTAAGAGATTTTGCAGGACACATGGTTTTTAAAATATGTTCCCATAAGAATAACTGTAACCAATACTAAAGGTAGCAGTCAAGTTCCCTCATGAATGAGAATAAAGAAAATTGTGATCTCAGAAGTTGAATGCAATAGAGAGAAAGTGAATATATAGACAATAATATGGAAGTCAGCACAAAATATTTCCAAAATTCGGCTTCTACTTGGAACAGATTCCTGTGTTGATGTTCTTAGACTAGTTTGAACCACAGTGTTTACTCCTGGGAGAATTCTGCGACAAAAAGTTAAAAATTTATGTGCGCAATGTTTAAGAAATCTGTATATTTTATTTGTCAAAAGAACACAATATAATCATGCCAGTTTCAACTATTTTGGTAATTTATTTTAAAATACCTGTCATCAACTATGTCTGCAACAATACAGACAACAAAAAAAGATTCAGGAAATGTTTTTTGACAAATAGATTGCTTGCTTTGCATATTAATACAGAATACTGAGTAATAATTCATGTAAACTACAATACAGAAATGGATCTCCCACACCCACAGCAGCCTTATGTGTCCCATTTTGTCTGTCCCCTCCATATCCCACACCTCCTCACCAGGCCCCACAGGCAGGGCACTGTGAAAAAGGTGGCCTCTGCTCTCTCCCTATCCGCAGTTGGGGCTGTCCTGTGAGTGGATGCTCTCTGTTCTGGTGCCACAGTGGCCCCCTGGTGGGCAAAAGGCATAACTGCAGCACCTTTCTGGCAGGATGTATTTTCTGTGGTAGTGGCGGGGGGCGGAAATTCTTCATGGCACATGAATTCTGTGCATGTTCAGTGGCACAGAATTCCCCGAAGTGTTAAGTGCTGAATTAGCCTTTTTAAAATAGCTGCTTTTGCCTTAATTCTTAAGCTGTGTAGGTAAAATTTAAAAAAAATGCATCAGGGAAACAAAACATGGTCTGGTTCTGTCTTCTGTACAGAAGATTGGAGAAAACACAAATGCAGGTCATTATGTAATGATTCAGTACAGTGGTGATATGTAATTGCTTCTTGGGTATATATGTAATAACTACCACTATAGCAGTATGTGCTGTGGAAATACTGTAGCGTCAGGAACTCTATTGCTCGTAGAATTGTAAACTTTTAACAGATGAAAACTTGTGTATTTTGTGAAGAAAATGTGAAGAATGCCTTCCCTATTATTGCAGATACTGAGAATAGACCACTTAAGCTCACAATAGCAAAATTGTTTTTCAGATTATTAATTCGTTGTCACCAGTTTCAGTAAAAATCAATTCAGATACAAAAGATACAGATGGAAAGTTGTGTAAAATCTGTTGACTGAATAACCAGCTCTTCATATCTTTTTATCAACATGGATTTTTGTTTCTTTCTGCCAGATTTATCTTACGAGGAGAGGTAGATGTTGATGAAGTACCCTATGAAGAATTTTTGTCACCTGATGAAGAAGCAGAAAATAGAAAGGAAAGAGAAGCTAGGAAGCATGAAGAACTGCTTCTATCAGTGAACTTCTCAAAGTAAATGATATGTCAGGGCTAGTTTTGCTTAAATTCATGGGTTTATAAATACATAATCCCAAGGCCATAATTATCTTAATACATTGTACTACTTCTTTGGACAGTGGTTAAAATTTCAATCAGCACTCCATTATGAAAGTTTTCAGTTTATTGAATTTCTTGTTATGCTTCCAATATATGTATCTGATAAAACATTTTTTGTCTTGTTGCTTTTGAATAAATCTGTTTGTTTTTTAAATAGAAGTCTATCTATGCTGATGTGCTGTACCAATCTTGAAAATGTAGTGATCTCTTTCTCTCTCTCTTTCAAAACAGACTAACACTGGAACAAAAGGAACTTTCTCGAAGCAGGCTGAAATTATTAAGTTATTTAGATAGACTTGCAACTTACGAGGTGAGGCGATGGGGTTAAGTCCTTAGATCCTGTCTTGTGAATAGCTTATGTTGTTTTGCTGATTTATTTTGTTCTATTTTCAGTCTTCTCTATTAGATACCATTTTTTCATCCTGTATTTATTTGCAGTAATTAAAAAATATACCTGCTTAGAAACATTGAGTGGGTATAATATTATTGAGATCTTTGATTGTGAAAATGGGAAACATAATGTGTCTCTGGGGAAAAAGCTTGTGAAGAAAATGCGTTACCACGTATCCCCTGCATCAGTGGTACAGACAATGTAATAGTTAATGTAGAGCCATTCAGATATACCACTCTATCATGTAAATCTGCTCTGAGCATTTTTCATGAGACACTGTCTGAAATGTCTGAGCCCTGTCTGTACTAGCAATTTACAGCAAAAGCCAAGCCACAGTGATGGAAATACCAATTTACTCTTTCAAATACAGACACACACAGTTAGCGGCTACGATAGATTCTAATGGAAGCAAAACACTTGACATTTACAACAAACTTATATGGTAGTAATTTAAGCTTAAAAGTGTTGAGTTGCTACATTCATTTGAGGTTTGAAACTAAACATTGAAATGGATTTCCCCCCCCCTATATATGAAATTTCACTTAGTTTGACCAAAGCTAGTGGATTATATGGAACTCAAATTGTTCACAAATTTTAAATTCCCAACTCTCTCTCTCTCTCTCTCTCTCTCTCTCTTTCTCTCTTTCTCTCTCTCTCTCTCTCTCTCTCTCTCTCATAAATTTAAACAGTCATTAATGATTCTGTTTGTTCTACTTAAATGAACACCATCCTCTTGAAATCTCGAGAGTAAAAAGCTTCAGATAGGACAACTGCTCCTATCATCTTGTTGATTTGTGTGTGTGTGGCTTTACAGTCACAATAGCTAACTGTTTTTCAATTTTTTTTCTTTGTTGTGTGGAACACCCACAGAAATGGCAGGGAGGGGTAATGACTATTGTGGGGAGCAACTGGTTATATATAGAGTGCTCTCGCTGGAGTCTGGTTTTGAAGTTTTTCTGTTGTAATATCGCAACTTTCATGTCTGTAATCGCATGACCAGAGAGATTGAAGTGTTCTCCGACTGGTTTATGAATGTTATAATTCTTGACATCTGATTTGTGTCCATTTATTCTTTTACATAGAGACTGTCCAGTTTGACTAATGTCCATGGCAGAGGGGCATTGCTGACACATGATGGCATATATCACTTTGGTGGATGTGCAGGTGAACGAGCCTCTGATAGTGTGGCTGATGTGATTAGGCCCTGTGATGGTGTCCCCTGAATAGATATGTGGGCACAGTTGGCAACGGGCTTTGTTGCAAGGATAGGTTCCTGGGTTAGTGGTTCTGTTGTGTGGTATGTAGTTGCTGGTGAGTATTTGCTTCAGGTTGAGGGGCTGTCTGTAGGCAAGGACTGGCCTGTCTCCCAAGATTTGTGAGAGTGATGGTTCGTCCTTCAGGATTGGTTGTAGATCCTTGATAATGCGTTGGAGAGGTTTTAGTTGGGAGCTGAAGGTGATGGCTAGTGGCATTCTGTTATTTTCTTTGTTAGGCCTGTCCTGTAGTAAACCAGTCGGCGAACACTTCAATCTCTCTGGTCACGCGATTACAGACATGAAAGTTGCGAGATTACAACAGAAAAACTTCAAAACCAGACTCCAGCGAGAGACTGCTGAATTGGAATTCATTTGCAAATTGGATACAATTAACTTAGGCTTGAATAGAGACTGGGAGTGGTTAAGTCATTATGCAAGGTAACCTATTTCCCCTTGTTTTTTCCTATTCTCCCCTCCACTGTTCCTCAGACGTTCTTGTTAAACCCTGGATTTGTGCTGGAAAGGGCCCACCTTGATTATCATACACATTGTAAGGAGAGTGATCACTTTAGATAAGCTATTACCAGCAGGAGAGTGGGGTGGGGAGAGAGAAAACCTTTTGCAGTGATAAACACCCATTTTTTCATGGTCTGTGTGTATAAAACATCCTCACTGCATTTTCCACTTTATGCATCCGATGAAGTGAGCTGTAGCTCACGAAAGCTTATGCTCAAATAAATTGGTTAGTCTCTAAGGTGCCACAAGTACTCCTTTTCTTTTTGCGAATATAGACTAACATGGCTGCTACTCTGAAACCTGTCAAAGATGAGTGTTACAGTTAGAATACTTGTATGTACAGCGTGACAGTGGAAATGATAGAAATTTACATGAATCATAAATTGCTTCTATAGATCAGTGGTTCCCAAACTTGTTCTGCCGCTTGTGCAGGGAAAGCCCCTGGTGGGCCGGGCCGGTTTGTTTACCTGCCGCATCCGCAGGTTCGGCCGATCGCGGCTCCCAGTGGCCGCGGTTCGCTGCCCTAGGCCAATGGGAGCTGCTGGAAGTGGCGGCCAGTACGTCCCTCGACCTGTGCCACTTCCAGCGGCTCCCATTGGCCTGGAGCAGCGAACCGCGGCCACTGGGAGCTGCAATCGGCCGAACCTGTGGATGCGGCAGGTAAACAAACTGGCCCGCCCGCCAGGGGCTTTCCCTGCACAAGCGGTGCAACAACTTTGGGAACCACTGCTGTAGATAATCATTTCTAGAATAACATACTGAGCTATATTAGTTTTTGACGAATGTAAGTGTCTACTCCTTAGTTAATCTAAGATGCAAGAATTTCAATATGACTTTTATCAACATACTTAAATCATTTTTTATTAAACCTTTTTTTTTTTAAAAAGGAAATCCTTGGAGGGCCTCATGCAGCTGAGCAGAGATATGATGCTGAATTCTTCAAGAAGTTCCGAAATCAGAATATTGTACTTTCAGCAAGAACTTATGCTCGGGTATCAGTATTTATTTTTTTCTCAAAAGTTTAAATTGCTGTTTTTGTTAAAACTAATTAAATCCCCATCACCACATACTGAAATTCACCTAATTTTTTTTTTTTTTTCCTGTTTGAAGCTATGAGAGATTTTAAAAATGGGAATAATATATCTTGAATGTTGTATTTGATTAGCTTTGTCTGACAGTAAAACGGGACAAGATTCCTCTGCTCTGTCAAGCTTCCAGATTATGAAAACTTTTCAAGTAAATAAATGTTTTAGTCACTTATCTTTAAAAATGCATGATGAAATCAGAATTGTAGTGTTTGCTGAGCAGTAATTGGTAAGCAGAATTATTCTTAAACTGTTTTCATAGTGTAAAACAGAATATTTTATATTTTCTGGTCTAGGAAAGCAATGTGAGAGCCCTAGAGATCTTGTTTACGTACCATGGTTCAGACTTGCTTCCACATCGGCTGGCAATTCTCTCTAATTTTCCAGAGACCACCTCACCACATGAGTATTCTTTTTTGCTGCCTGAAGCTTGGTAAGAAAGCACTCTCTCAATATCAGTTACTGGACTGCATTTTCTTTTTAGAACATGTTGAGAGATTTTATTCTAAAAGTGTGGCTGTAAACTTACCCCCCCCCCCCCCCCAGTTTTCAAATTGTTTTTATGTAACTGTCGTATATAATTGTTTTGTTTCGCTGTTGACCAGCATCAAGAGAGCACTCTGGAATTTACTTATTGAATCTCTTTACTTTCTAGTTCATATAGTTTTCACTTTGACTTGTCAAATCACTCAGTGTAAATAGGTAAGAATCAGTGGCTTTCTACCTCTTGCTTGCAGAGATTTCTCAGGACATATGGTAAATCTTTAGGTGTTGAGAGCATTTAAATGTACTTACCCCCTTTTCACATAATAAACCCTATCAGGGGAAGTATCCACTCTGACTTCCCTTAAGAAGTCCTGTCTAGCACTCTGTACAGTTTATCAAATGCTGTGCTTCAGTGGTGCATGTGAGTCTTTCCATAATTTGTTTGTAACATGCATTGAGGTCCTTGGGTGTAAGGCACAATAGAAATGCAAATTATTATTATACATTCTTTAAATTAAGGTCAGTAGCAACAGGTAAAATTTCCACACTTCAGTTATTTCTTAAAGTGACTCAAGAAACTTGGCAGACTACCTCAGATGAAGAGAGCATGAGGACAATAGTCTAAAATTCAGATTTCACATACAAAATGGTTTTTAAGTTAAGTTTTAATTCCTTCATCTTCTGTTTTACGAGAGATCTCCCAGATCCAACATCAGAAATCTTTTCCCTAAATGAGCCGTTTCCATCTCTGTTGACATCTGTAGATGCTGCAGAATGCTGTGACACGTTTTCTGAGTCTGTCATTGATTGTGAAGCTATTACCACAATCTATGAAGATGTGGGGAAATTTACTGATAGGTTCTGTACGACTCCTTGTCTCTCAGGCAAAACTTCAAGACTATTGATTTCCCTATTGTGACAAGGTCCGGCCGGATGGCTACAGGAGAGTAATAGAAGGCACATATATTAGCCCCAGGTTAAGTAGGTCCCTTTTCCCTGGGTAAGGTAACAGGGAAGGTTCCAGAACAATCAGGAACCTTCTGGAAACAATTAAGACAGACAGGCTGATTAGCACACCTGCAGCCAGTCAAGAAGCTGCTAGAATCAATTAAGGCAGGCTAATCAGGGCACCTGGGTTTAAAAAAGTAGCTCACTTCAGTTTGTGGTGTGCGTGTAAGGACCTGGGAGCAAGAGGCGCTAGGAGCTGAGAGTGAGAACACATACTGTTGGAGGACTGAGGAGTACAAGCATGATCAGACACCAGGAGGAAGGTCCTATGGTGAGGATAAAGAAGGGGTTGGGAGGAGGCCATGGGGAAGTAGCCCAGGGAGTTGTAGCTGTCGCACAGCTGTTCCAGGAGGCACTCTAGACAGCTGCATTCCACAGGGCCCTGAGCTGGAACCCGGAGTAGAGGGTGGGCCCGGATTCCCCCCAAACCTCCCAACTCCTGGTCAGACACAGGAGGAGTCGACCTGGACTGTGGGTTCACAAAAACGGCCAAACTGAGGGCTACCATGGATCTCCAAGGCGAGCAAATCCACCAATAAGCGCAAGACCCACCAAGGTAGAGGAGGAACTTTGTCACACTATATAAAAGCTTATGAAAGAGGCTATTCTTTTTTCCTGGATTAAATACAGCCAAGTACTATATCTCAGTTTCTGAAAAAAGAATGGAAAACCTAATTTTTCTGGTATTACAATAACAATGCTTTCTAATCATAAAGAAATAATTTTCAACAGACTCCTTTTGGGTGTCTGACTAAAACATATATTAATTCGCTTTAATGAGTACTTGCTGTTTTTTTTTTCCCTTTTGGAAATTGCCATTATATATACAACATACATAAGGAATAGGTTCTGTAGCATAACTGATCTAAAACCACCAAAGCATTTTGTGCTACACACTGTTTTTACTGGTAACTACTTCAAGATATTTCATACTGTATCTGAATGAAACAGAGAGAAGTCAAATGAGATTTTCTTTGGACCTTTTAAGCTTTTGGAACAAAAACAAGAGCAGAAAGCCCTTATGTATTACAATCAATGCTATTGCACCTGAGCTTCTATGGCTATCATCATAGTGCCCTTCATTAGTATTTTCAGATCTCTCAATCTTTGTATGTTGACTTGAGGCATATTTCTCATTTGGGAAGAAATTGATTGACTTCTGAAAACTGTGAAATGGGATTTTAGTCTGTTTATCCTCCAGTATCTACTGTATTTAAGCAGTTATTAAGAAAAAATATTACTTTAGACAGCAGCATAATACAAATAAAAGAGCTAAAAGATAGCTGTGTAATTGCCTAACTTAGATCCTTAAAGACCTTTGTAATCTCAGTAGCTGAGTGCCTCTAAAATCTTTAATGTATTATACTCATAACACCCTTGTGAGGAAGGGATATATTATTAGTCCTATTTTATGGATAAGGAATTAATGCACAGAGTGACTGTGACAGTCCAAAGTCATACAGGAAGTCTGCTTTGAGTCCCAGGCTACCACTCTAACTGCTGGACCTCATTGTTCCTGTCCTGCAACATGTAAACAGATTCTGAATTCTAGTTTTGCTGACAATGTTAAATCATTCCATTTTAGACCAGTTGTTCTACCACTTGTTGTTTAAAACTCGGAACTTTTTCATTTCCAAAACTTTATAGGATATAATGGGAAAAATAGTAATATGAATTAAAAAAATAAGTTTTATAATACACAACAAATCTGAGATCAAAAGGACTCCACTTAGCTCTCTGAAATGCATGTGTGTATGTACTGCATGCCTTGGAATACAAAATATACCAGTCTTAATAATTACACTAAGATTACTGCAGGCTTTACTTGCACACATTTATAGAAATAGCAGTTATAGTATAAAATGGAGGAAAACTTTTGATGTACAGTACTCATGTTACTGATTATCACCTGGATATTGAAACAATCTTGATGGCTTAATTTTCCTTGGAACTTAGTTTTATCAGGGGTTTGAAAACAGATGAAAACACACATTGCAATAAATGTTTACTCAGTTTCATGCTATAAATTCTAGGTTCAAGACTCTTGAATATATTTTATGTATTGGTTATCATTTGATGATTTACATGATGAACCTATGTAAGTCATTTGCAGTTTCTACTTTTTTGTTGTGTTTTGAACCTTTCTGACTTGAGTAAGGGTCTCTGAGGAAAACTTGTAAGGTAGGGGTAACAGAATGGAGCTATGCCTATTCAACCAAGAGAACATATCTTCATGAGATTTTTTGCCTTTGTGTGGGTGACTGAATTTTAATATAATTACAAAGTAATGACACCGTTTTCGTGTGACAAATGATGTAACTAAAAATGAAAAAAACCACTTGGGTCCCTTCAGATTTATGCCCTTACACTTTGTGGCACACTTTTCAGATGTGGTTTGGAAACTGGTATCTCTCTGAGAAATATTTAGGTGTCTGTGACTAAAAGAACAGTGTGCACTAGAAAGTGAATGAAAGAAAGAGCACCATATAATGCTACTTCTAGAACTCTTGACTACTGTAGAGTTTCCATAAACTAGAGTAAAATTAATAAAGAGTAATAACTGATATTTGCTGACATAGGTCATCTGAATGTGTAGCTAGCTAAGCTGTAATTTATTGAGCCCTCTCCTGAATTGTAACTAAAGGCAGAGGTACAGCTGGTTGACATTGTAAAGCATGAGACTGCTAACTCACTAAATTATTAAAATATGTACCATAGAGCAGGCTTTCTCAAACTGTTTTATAGTATGAACCACATCTTATTCTAGAGATTCTTATGGACATTTCTTCGTTGATTATTAGCAAGCAGACCACCTTCTTCCAAATTTAGGTCCCCTAACATCCCTGTAAAAAAAAAAAAAAAAAAAAAAAAAAAATGCAACAATAGATTACATTAAAAAAAATGAGGGAACTATTTAAGGCAGCTTAGCAGCTAGAAGCAAGGAGACCCAGCACCATGTGAACAGCTAACTCCCCAAAGGCCCCTTTTTGAAAACCTTTTCCTCAAATAAGAGTCTATTACTGAAGATATTCCTGAGCTTTTATCACAATGAAAACAGTACGTTTAAAAGAATAAATGAATTACAAAAGGGTAAAAATTTCAAAAGCAGCTAATTCCCATTTTCAGGAGTCAGTCATATGGAAAGTCAATGTGACTAGGCTCCTAAATGCCTAAGTCTTTCTTGAAAATTGGATTTAGGCTTCTAAGTTTAGGTAAAATTGTCAAAAGTGCCTGATAGTTTGATCTTGTAATTAACAATTGTTTTATAATGCACACAAAAAAGCAGAGTTAAGATTTGTAATTACTGACTTATGGATGCTTTAGAATGCAATCTTAATGTTTCTTCACATAGTTTTAAAATGAACTATTACAGTATATGAGAAGTAAAGTGCGCAAAATGCATATTGCAGTATCTTTGGTACCACCATGTTAAAAAAATGTGTGATTCTGCATTTTAGAAAAATAAAAAATTATCAGTGATCCTAAAGATGTATAGAGATTCTGGGAACACAGAAAGAATCTGTTTTTCATCCTGAAAATACAGTAGAATCTTAGGGTTACGAATACCTTGGGAATGGGGGTTGTTCATAACTCCGAACAAAACATTCTGGTTGCTCTTTCAAATTTTACAACTGAACATTAATTTAATACAGCTTTGAAACTTTACTGTGCAGAAGAAAAATGCTGCTTTCCCTTTTTTAAATATAGTTTACATTTAACACAGTACTGTACTGTATTTGCCTTTTTTGGTCTCTGCTGCTGCCAGATTGTGTACTTCCAGTTCCAAATGAGGTGTGTGGTTAACTGGTCAGTTCGTAACTCTGGTGTTCATAACTGTGAAGTTCTACTGTAAATTTTTCTGAAAGTTATTTCCTGGATTTGACTGTTTTTACTGTTACGTTTTATGTAGAGTGGATGAGCTTACGTGCTTTCACAGTAGATCATCCTCACTTTAAAATCATTACTCTGTCATAACTAGAAGACTTTTTTGCTTTAAGTTGTTTCATACCAGTGTTTCAATTATAAAAATAGATTTGAAGTGTAGAGCTCAGAGCTCATAAATCAGAATTGAGTAGACTTCATTATTTAGTAGTTGAAAGGAACATTTTTGAAGTCTTATCTCAGAAAGACAAGTTTTAGAATATCTAATAGAGCCTTTATTTTTCCAGCACTGCAGGTTAAGCTTTTTCTTATTTCAAAGCATACTTTTCCAGATGGCTTGTTTCCTGCATTGAAGAGGCTTATTAATAAATCAGGCTTTTTTCCCTTTTCCCACTCACAATATTCTTCACAGAAAAAAGGGGAGAACTGCTTCTTGAGTAGAAATTGGCCAAGTACTTACTATATCTGACATTTGCAGAATGTCCCCTTTGGTCAACTAGCAAATGTTAAGACATCACTGATTTTTGGTGTCTAAATCATTGTTCTTTCCCATCTATTAAGACAGCTATTAGGACCATAAAAAGAGAGAGGAAAAATGAACAGCGTGTTTAATTGCTAACCATTAACTCACTGATATTGCTTTGGTAATTGTATTGTGACAACCTGAGGCAGGAGCAAGAGGAATGAAAGGTGGTCACCTTTGAAAAGCCTGTTCTCTTTTAGTTTTGTTTGCACTTGTAATTGTTTCCACCCTACACTGTTGACTCCCATATTCCAGAAACATTGTTCCATTCCCTGATTAGTGAGTTGGTTTCCCAAGCACTTTTGCCTCCCTATGTAAATGATAAAGTACTTAATCTTTGGCCTTAGCAGCAGCTGTGAAGAGTTGTGCAATCATGGGTCAAGATAGTCCTTTTCCTCTACTCATGAAGAGGTGGCCGTGTTAAATTTATGGCCACTCTTCATAGTCCTGGGGTGGATTTGCAGACTCTCTAACTCGACCGGTATATATGGTGATCCTAGCACAGGAAGGTGTGTCCTGGGGAATACTACACATGCACATTTTTCCTCCTTAAAGGCTCCCTTCTGGTGCACTCTCTGTAAACTATGAAGAGGCTGAATGATGCAACATGCTTAATAGACAACTGTCATTGCTTGGACAGCTGCAAAATGGAGATGGGGTGAGAGGTACTTGGTGTAAAACAATCCCATTCTTAATACCTTTTACAAAGACATATTTTATATATATGTATATAAACCATTTCCTGCTGAGAGGCTAAGGCTCCACAAAAATAATTAAAATAGGTCCGTAATAGGTAACTAGTTATTTGAATTGGAATGCTTCATCTGTAGTATACTAGATCAGATTTGGCCCAGTTCAATAGTAACACAGTTACCACCTTGTGCCTGTTCCTCAATCTACTTGTATTTGAGATACGGTGATCATTTTTTAGTTCCTTGCAGACATATACTCCAGGTGGACAAGGTACCAAATTACCACCAAAAGTAACACCTTTGTTGTTAGTTGCAGCAGAGATCCCAAGGGTGAAATGGGCATGCAGACTGAATTACCTCTCTTTCTGGGGAAATGTGCGTTGCCACTGGATAGCTATATCTATTCCTAGGGCAAATTACATGACTGTATTCTTTAAGGGCTGTCAGTCCAGCACATTTTCAGGAGCTCTACATTCATGTGTACACAAAAATGAAATGTCAATATGGTGATTAAAACATCACAAAATATGCATTCTAAACCCAATAAAATATATTCCATACCGACTTTCCCAACAGAAGTGAGCACTGATGCGCTCGTTCTCTCTGTCTCTTGTGTTGAAATTATTTGGTGCCCAGTGTAACTTTCAGGCAGTGGTTGAATGTATGTAAAAATAACTTATGACCAATTATTCATAGGTAGTTTTTGAAAAACTGGAATTTTATTACTTGTACAGTTCATACTGTAAGATAAACAGATGACCCTATTTATGAGCTGAAACCAAAGGAGTTCCTCTTTCAAAACCCCATTTCCCCCACAGAACCACCATCCTATGCTCCCAACAAGAAATTTGTAATGTATCAGACTTTTTTTTTTGTAATATAACCTCCTTGAAAAAATAGTAATTACATGTTAAATTAGAACAAAATATATATTTTTTGTTTTGGTTTAATACATTTTATACAGCCTATTTCAGTTCATGAATTTTTCTCAGTCACTTTTGGCTCCTGGAAGAACTTTAAAGCAAGGACCTTTTTTTCCAGCATAACTTTATTTTTGTAATGAAATATTGCCATATATGCAATAGCTAGTGTATTGTAGTGGCTATGGAAACAAGATTAGAGCAGTACATCCCTCTTTGTTATTCTCAGGAGAAGCATAATGAGATTTCATTTTTTCCTATAAAAATGAAAAGCTGATTAGACAACCTAATCAAAATGAAATGAACGAATGTGTGATTCAGTACTACATTGCTTTTAGGTAGCGAATATTGAACATAAAAGTACTTGGCCTTGTACTTTTTGAAATAGGTTTTGTTCTTTTCATTAATTAAACTGCTGTGAGATGGCATCTGCAACATTCATAAAATCTGAAAGCATCTTTACTGACTCTTACATTGTTATAACAGTAACTGCTGTGGTCTTGTGGTTGGAGGAGGATGGGGGTGTTAAATTATGTTTCTGGACTTGCTACTTACTAGCTGTAACTTTGGACAACTCATTTGAGGCCTGTGGAGATCAGTAGATCAGTCAATTAGTCTGTTTATCTGTCCCTTAGTGTTACCTCATCTGTAAAAAGAGTAATATTTTTCTACCTCACAGAACTGTTTAAGCTTCCTTAATATTTCTCTGGTGCTGTCCAAGTGCAAATAATTTTTTCGGTGATCTTATTTTGTATTACCATAGCTCTCAAAAGCTCCAGTTGTGGTGAGGGCCTGATTGTGCTGTATACTCTACCTAGTAGACTGTAAACTCTTCAGGTAGGGAATATTTTTTATTAAATTTAAAACAATGGGGCCTCCTAGATGCTATCATAATACAAATAATAAATAACATATAGCAAGATTCAGTCACTGCTCTGAAGCATTTACAATCTAATCGTAGCTGTAACAAACAGAGGGGTAGGAGAGAGGGGACATGGAGTATTTTGTTTTTTTGTTTTGTATTATGGCTAGTAGGCCTGTTAAGTTGGTGATTTGGATAAATTTTGCAAGTCAAACGTCTGTCTCGGAGAAGTAGCGAGGCAGACAGAGGGAAGATAGCTCTTTTCTAATGTCTATTTTAATGGATACAATTTGAGTCCTTAGCTTATTTTAAAACTATTGCCACTGGGATTTAAGAGAGAATCTCAGTGGAAAATAATGCCCTTCCCTGCATTATAAATACATAACCAGAGCTTTTTTTCCTTTACTCTTAATTTCCTTTTTCTTTTTACTGCATTAAACTACCATGTTGCAACATTATAGCTGACACTTTAAACTCACAAAAGTCAGGGAATTCAAATGTATCGTTCCCCCAACAGCCATAACTCAGTTATATTGCACATTATACTGGTAGTAAAAATGTACACTTTAAGATAGTAACTTTTATGTATATTCCTCTGTTTTCGCTCTCAACTTTCCCAAATACTTCTGCTGGGCTGAAACTGTCCCTGCTTGTTTTCAGCTTCAAGATGAATGTTTACTAGATACTTTGAATGAAATCCATTCAGCTGCTTGAGGTGGGGACAGGAATACCTTCTTAATAATTCAAACAAATAAACTTTAAAACGTCATAATTCCAATGTGGCAAGTTATCATTGATGGATAGGTAAATGGTAGGCTTAAATTTAAAATAATGTTATAGACGGTTACATTTGCCTTTTCAGAATGAAACCATTCTACTTAACCTGTTTTTTAGTTATCGCCTGCAGCACTGTAGAGTTTCAAAACTCTCCTTGCCGCGCCATGTTTTGTGTGTGTGTAAATGGTGCGATTTAAAGCATATAGAGTTTTGCAAAAGTGTCCAAAGAGTGCCAGAGCTAAGGTTCTGTTTTGTCTACTGTTTTTTAATAATAAAAAAAGGAAGGAAAAGTGAATGTGTTAAAGTCTTCTCTAGAAATAATATATTGACCTGGTAGAGCTGCTTGAATGGCCCCATGATGCAGAGAGCTGAGCCAGCAGGAATTTTATTCTCCTGGTTGGGTCACCCAAGCCAGACAGGTTGAAGGGTAGAAACCAGACAAAAATCAGTCTCCTGGTCCTCCATTGGTGGTTGGGCATGATGGTGACAACCTAATTCCATAAAACACTTTTGTTATGGATACAGAAGAACAAATAAGACACTAAATACTGATCCTTACCCTCAAATGGACAGCATGATGGATGTCGGCCAAACTCTTCTGACAGGATGCTGTTACCCTGAACATCTCACTGCTGCAGGTTCGTTCCAAACTTCAGGTTAGTTTTTGAAATGTGAGGACTGTTACAGATTGGGAAGTCAGCCCAAGATATGGAAAATTACAATGTAGACATCCTTCGTATGAGTGAGTGCAGGTGGCCAGGTGTAAATAAAATCAAAATGAAAAACAGAAATAAATCTGATTCACTCTGGGGTGCCAGATGGAAGAATAGAAGAAGTTGCATTGATCTTGAAATCTACCGCACAAAGAACCATTTTAGACTTGGAACTGGTTAATGGCAGCAATATACAAGCAAGATTTCAAACACACTATATACACGTGATGGTTATTCTATGCTGTGCCCCAAAGAATGTATATGACAAGGAAGATGAAGACACTTTCAGTAACATTCTTCAGGATCTCATCAGCAAAGGCCCACAACGTGATTTTTATTATAGAATGATACGAATTCTGTAGCTGGGATAGTCATGGCATGATGGACATAATGCCATCTTAACAACATTGGTGAGCATATTCTTGAATTACGTCACCTGAAACATTTTGTTGTTGGAGAAACACACTTTTCTCATAAAGAGATTAAAAAAAAAACCCCAACATTGATTTTTAGAAATGCAGTCAGGTGATATCGAATAGATGATTTTGGTGTACAAAGGTAGCTTTAATAGTCACTTCAAGACATTTGCATATACAGAAGCACATATTTAGGAAGTGATTATCAATGCATTGCTATCATGAAATAAAATTGGGGAAATTGCCTCTAAAGATGATCACAAGAAAGATGAATATCTTTTAACCCGAGGACGAACAAATAAGGAATGATTTCGAATTTTACTTTCAAAAAAGCTGTCAAATGTGGCAGAAGTAGTCTTTGATGTAGAAAAAGCATGGAAGCCATTAGAAAACCTTATATTAAGATGGCAAAGACTGTCCTTAGATTTAACAAAGCTAGGAAAGAAGAATGGATTTTTAAGGCCATGTGGGACACTGTTGCAGAAAGAAAAAAACAGGTTAAATATACTTAATGTCTTAGGGCCAAAAGAGTGTAAATAACAAAAGAAGGAATATAGGGATAAAGAAAAACGAATAAAAATATCAGCCAGGGAGGATAAAAGAGCATTTATTGATAGGCATTGGTAACAGGAATGGCAGCAATGAAAGATTTTTATCAAACTACTAAATGACTTGTTGGAGATTTTAGCCATAGCAGAGAAGATCCAGTAAAAGATAAACAAGGGAAAATCCTTTACTACCTTAGAGGAACAAAACGAAAGATGGATAGAGCATTTCCATAATATCCTTAACAGGCCTCCACCAGAGATAGCATTCAGCTTTGGTAATGTAGAGAAGATGGCAGAGCTCGATGTTTGCTGTGAGGAAATTATCCTGGATGAACTGAAAGCAGACATTCATGGATTGAGAACAATAAATCACCAGGTGAAGATAAAATCATAACAGAACTGCTTAAGGCAAGTAGAGAGGACAACTTGAAAATCCTGTTATCCCTGATATCGGAGAAGGGACATGCCCCCAGAGGAATGGAAAAGAGGGATTATAATCAGCTCCTCAAAAAGGTAGATTTGAGTGATTTGAAACAACTAGTTTGGTATTGTGCTGCTTTCAGTCCCAGGGAAAGTCTTCTGTGTAAGCACCCTAAATAGACATAGAGATGCCATAGGTAGCACACTACAACAAGCTGATTTTCATCCAAATCGATATTGTGTGGATCAGGTGTTCATCTTCCATAATATCGTGAAGAAAAACAATGAATGGCAAGTGCCAATAGTCCTGAATGTTGTAGTTTTTCGACAGACATTAGTGTAGATGGAGAATCTTTTTAGCAGATGATACAAATCTATGGTGTTCCCAACAAAATAATTCAATAAACAGTCAATACACCAGGAGCTAATGGACTGGTTAATGTTACCAGTCAATGGTAACTGGCATTGGTGTCAGGCAGAGTTGTATCTTGTCTCCTATATTGTTTGGAGTCACTATTGACTTTATGTGACAGACTATCAGTAAGGAAAGGGGTATTGTAGGAGTAGTAGGCGAGCTTGGAGAATTACATTCTGCAGACAACATCTGTCTTACAAATAAATCAGTCGAAGATATGCAGAGAAACACAGATGTTCTCTCAAATTCTCTCAAGCAAATAGGTCTTGTTATCAATAAATCAGATGGAAGTTATGAAAATTTACCTACCAATAACTTTACTCACTTAGAAGGTGAAGCCTTGAAAACTGTTAATAAGTAGTACTATGTCTCATGATACCAGTGTTTCCGTATTTGATATAAAGTCCAGAATAGGTAAAGCAAGTGTTGTATTTTGAAAACTCAATACAGCATGGAAGTCCAATGTGATCAGCAAAACCACCAAACTTAAGATCTTTAGAAGCAACATCCCAAGTGTCTGCCTATAGAGGCAGAATCCTGGAAAATAAATCCATCCAATGGCAATTGAAAAATTTACAGTACAGGTTCATGGATAAAATATGTAAAATGGACTGATAGGATAAGTAATTAAGAGACCGAGAATGGGCACAACTGCCTACAACAAAACAAGCAAGTATGAAAGGATGGATGGATGTGGGACATCTTTTAAGAATGTCTGATAGTAGGCTTCCTATATGAGCATTGCTGAGTGAACCCCGAGAAAAAGGCAGAGGCGCTGACCTAGAGGCACACTCTCAGCTGAAGTGGCATTATTACATATGAATATAAAAGACTTGGAAAAAATGAGCTTAGGATAGGGATGGTTGGTGCCATCCGACTTCTGTTTTATGCACCTGATGGTGTGGGAAGGATTATAATGATACATTATAAGAAGTTATTTCTACCAATACATTTGTCTTCATTCAGTGACATCGCAGTCCATTGTCTATGGATTGTGACACTATTGAGTAGAAAGTTCAGAGTTTTTATTTGCACTCAACTTGTTTTCGTGATGAAAGGAAAAACAAAGTATGCAAGTTAAAGGAGTATGTGGAGAGGGGTGGGGAAGGCGTGTTCAGAGGAGCTAAATGTAATTAAAAGCATATGTTAAAACAATATTAAGGTTGTAAAAATGAACACATCCAGGAAATGCAAAAGATAAATATCTGATGGGAATGTTAATTTGTCTATATTGCACATATAGTCACATTTTTGTTTTCTGGCTAGGCAGTTGTACGTGTAGTCTTTAATATATATGGTGTGCAATATAGTCAGGTTACTTTTCCTATTGTTACCATTATATGAACTCATTGAACTGGTGAGAGGCTGCAGGGCAAGAGCCATTTGTTTTACGTTTTCTGTGTTTTCTGTGTTCATGTTGTCAGATTTAATACTGCAGTAACCCAAGTTGTACGTGTTTGTGTTGAATGAAAAAAGCTGAAATCTTATGTGTACTCGAGGACAAAATTGAAGTTGCTGTGGGAACTGTCTCTCTTGAATTTCTTAATTCTTATGCTTTAATATTAAACATTGTGAAATTAACACTTTTTCTGTGTGGTAGGGGTGTTATAATGAACCTTCTGGAATGTGTCCTTTCAGTTTTTACATTGTTGCCACTGTGCCGGGATTCCTGCTGTGTCCTTATCGACCAAGCACCACTTCCTTCTCCATACACTTAAAATTTACTACTTAAGCATTCCCTCAATTCTTCTCATCAATAATACTGACATTCTCTCCATTTTGAATTGTTGATCTGTCTTAGGTCTGGTCTACAGTACAAGTTTATGTTGGATTTAGCAGCGTTAAATTAAATTAACCCTGCACCCGTCCACACAACAAAGCCATTTTTTTGACATAAAGGGCTCTTAAAACCGATTTCTGTACTCCTCCCCAACAAGGAGATTAGCGCTGAAATCTGTATCGCCGTTTCGAATTAGAGTTAGTGTGGATGCAATTCGAAGGTATTGGCCTCTGGGAGCTATCCCACAGTGCATCATTGTGACTGTTCTGGACAGCACTCTGAACTCGGATGCACTGGCCAGGTGTACAGGAAAAGCCCCAGGAACTTTTGAATCTCATTTCCTGTTTGGCCAGGCAAGCTCATCAGCACAGGTGACCATGCAGAGCTCATCAGCACAGGTGACCGTGCAGTCCCAGAATCGAAAAAGAGCTCCAGCATGGACCAAATGGGATCTGGATCTTATCTCTGTATGGAGAGAGGAATCCATGTATCAGAACTACGTTCCAAAAGATGAAATGCCAAAACATTTCAAAAAATCTCGGAGGCCATGAGGGACGGAGGCGACAGCAGGGACGCAACACAGTGCCGCGTGAAACTTAAGGAGCTCAGACAAGCGTACCAGAAAACCAAAGAATCAAACGGATGCTCTGGGACAGAACCCCAGACGTGCTGCTTCTACGCTGAGCTGCATGCAATTCTAGGGGGCGCCGCCACCACTACCCCACCCCTGTCTGTGGACTCTAATGATGGGGTACTCTCTGCCATGCCTGAGGATTTTGCGGATGGGGAAGATGAGGAGGAGGAGGAGGAGGACGAGTTTGAGGAGAGCACGCAGCACACCGTTCTCCCCGACAGCCAGGATCTTTTTATCACCCTGACTGAAATACCTTCCCAACCCAACCAAGCCGGAGAAGGGACCTCTGGTGAGTGTACCCTTTAAAATATAATACATGTTATAAAAGCAAGCGTTTTTTAATGATTAAGTAGCCCTGAGGACTTGGGATGCATTCTTGGCCAGTACAGCTACTGGAAAAGTCTGTTAACGTGTCTGGGGATGGAGGGGAAATCCTCCAGGGACATCTCCATGAAGTTCTCTTGGAGGTACTCTAAAAGCCTTTTCAGAAGGTTTCTGGGGAGAGCAGCCTTATTCCGTCTTCCATCGTAGGACACTTTACCATGCCATGCTAGTCGCAAGTAATCTGGTATCATTGCATGACAGAGCTTGGCAGCGTATGGTCCTGGTGTTTGCTGGCATTCAAGCAACATCCGTTCTTTATCTCTCTTTGTTGTCCTCAGGAGAGTGATATCGTTCATGGTAACCTGGTTGAAATAGGGGAATTTAATTAAGGGAACATTCAGGGGTGCCCGTTCCTACTGGGCTGTTTGCCTGTGGCTGAAAAGAAATCCTCCCCACAGTCAGCCATTGGTGCTGAGCTGTTCGCGTTTGGCTAGCAGGAATCTTCCCTGATGTCAGCCACGCGGTGGGGTGAGGGTAAAGCAATCATCCCAGAGAATTGGATTTGAGGGTGGGTTAGTTTTGGTTTCTGCTGCTGCAAGTTAACAGAAAAACTGCAGCACTAAATGGCCAATGCAACGTGCTTTGCTTGGTGTGGGAGAGGAGGGCGCTGCTGTTATGAAGGTTGCAGAAGCCGAAACACTATGGCTTACCCTGGCCGCCTGCAAGCCGAATTCTGTTGCCCGGCACTGCGTGTGTGATCTCTAACACCAAAGCCGCAGGCACTCAATATAAGATGCAAAATGCAACCTTGTACCAAAATCACATGTGCTATGTAATGTGAATAGTGTTGTTCACCGTGAAAGAGTATAGCCATTGTTCTGTAAAATGTATCTTTTTAAATACTTCACTCCCTTTTTTTCCTCCAGCAGCTGCAAATGTTTCAAGCCTCCCTCCTCCGTCCCAAAGGCTATCTCAGATAAGGCGGCGAAAAAAACGTACGTGCGATTAAATGTTCTCTGAGCTCATGCAGTCGTCCGGCACTAACAGCTCAGCAGGATGTGTGGAGGGACACAATAGCAGAGTACAGGAAAGTGGCTGATGAACGTGAGGAGAGGTGGCGGCAGGAAGATCAGAGGAGGCATGATGCAACGCTAGGGCTACGGCGGGATCAAATGGACATGCTCCGGCATCTGGTGGAGGTTCATGAACAGCAGCAGGATTACAGACTGCCGCTGCAGCCCCTGTTTAACCGCCCTCCATCCTCCCCAAGTTCCATAGCCTCCTCACCCAGATGCCCAAGAACGTCTGGGAGGAGGCTGCGGGCACCCAACCACTCCACCCCAGTGGGCAGCCCAAGCAACAGAAGGCTGTCATTCAACAAGTTTTAAAGTGGCCTTTTCCTTCCCTCCTATGCTCCTCCCACACCCCAACCGGGCTACCTTGTGAGTTATCTCCCTATTTTTATAATCAGTTAATAAAGAATACATGTTTTTTAAATGATAGTGACTTTATTTCCTTTGCAAGCAAGCTGTGATCGAAGTGGGGAGGAAGGGTGGCTTACAGGGAATTTAGAGGCAACCAAGGGAGCGGGTTTTCATCAAGGAGAAACAAACAGAAGTGTCACACAGTACCCTGGCCAGTCATGAAACTGGTTTTCAAAGCTTCTCTGATGCGCAGCGCTTCCAGCTGTGCTCTTCTAACTGCCCTGGTGTCTGGCTGCGCGTATTCAGCGGCCAGATGATTTGCCTCAACCTCTCACCCCGCCATAAACGTCTCCCCCTTACTCTCTCAGATATTGTAGAACGCACAGCAAGCAGTAATAACAATGGGAATATTGGTTTTGCTGAGGTCTGAGCGAGTCAGTAAACTGTGCCAGCGACCCTTTAAATGTCCAAATGCACGCTCTACCACCATTCTGCACTTGGTCAGCATATAGTTGAACAGCTCCTTACTACTGTCCAGGGTGCCTGTGTTCGGCTTCATGAGCCATGGCATTAAGGGGTAGGCTGGGTCCCCAAGGATAACTATAGGCATTTCAACATCCCCAACGGTTATTTTTTGGTCTGGGAAGTAAATCCCTTCCTGCAGCCGTTTAAACAGACCAGAGTTCCTGAAGATGTGAGCGTCATGAACCTTTCCCGGCCATCCCACGTTGATGTTGGTGAAACGTCGCTTGTGATCCTCCAGTGCTTGCAGCACCATTGAAAAGTACCCCTTGTGGTTTATGTACTGGCTGCTCTGGTGGTCCGGTCCCAAGATGCTATCAAAGGTAGTGACTCTGGGAAAAGTGCAGATCATACTAGATGGCTTTGCTGCAATGGGATTCCCTAACTGTGGCAGGGCTACAGATGGAACGCATATCCCTATCTTGGGATGAAAAGACCTTTCTATTTTTCTTGTTTAGAGTTATATTGAAGCTTTAAAATCCTCAGTGCTTGAATCCTACAATTAAAAAATGCCTTTCTTCTTAAATGCCACATCTGACTTAGTGAGACAAGTGGTGAGGTATTATCTCTTGTTGGATCGACTTCTGTTCGTCCACTAAAGAGACAAATTTTTGAGCTATACAGAGCTCTTCTTCAGGTCTGGAAAAGGTATTCAAAGTATCACAGCTAAATACAAGGTGGAACAGATTGTTAAGCATAAGTAAGGCCACCAGTTTGTCTTAGAGGTCACCAATTTTGTGATTTTTTTTTTTTTTTTTTTTTTTTTTTGGTGATCTCTGTGACTTCAGGGCTCGGACTGCCAGCCCTGGTGGGCAGGGCTCAGGCTGTCAGCCTTGGGTGGTGGGGGCTTAGGCGGCCGTGAATTCTTGTTTATTGCCTGCGACCTGCCTGTGACTTTTACTAAAAATAACCGTGACAAAATCTTAACCTTAAACATAAGCTGTAAAACTTTCTGCAAGAGAAGAGTCATTTTCAAAGGGTCTGTCTTTAGTTTCCACAGCAGAAATTTTGAAGCAGCAGTTACACTGAAAGCTGCAAGCAGCTGAGATGCTATTATTTTAAATGTTGATTATTTTCATTTGGGTTAATCATTCCATAATGTTTCCTTTTGAGTAGGGTGGTTTAAAGAAGTGGCACTGGCTGTGCTTTAGGATAGTAAGGCACTTGAATGTATTGCCTCCTCTCTCTCGGTCTCCCTCTCTAGAAAATTGTGAGTATTGAACACGCTACTTTCTTATCGTCTCTCGGGCAACGTGGCCCCCCCCCTTTTTTTTCCTGTCAGTTTATCAGATAAGTTGACAGTTTAGAATGGATGTAGTTACAGTCACCCAAAGTGCCTTGTCTGTGTCTGTCACTCTTAAAGAAAACCAGATGGCCAATTATAACTACTGCAAAGCTGGCTGAGGGGAGCTTTTTCCCGAATTAAAAATAAAGCACAAACAATATATACAATGATAAATATACACCATGAATTTCAAAAAGACCATTCTTTTCTTATTATGTCCTCTTCTTTGGGTGAAGAGGACCTCACGCATAATGAAGCTGTGTTTTAGGACCTAATCCTGAGAACCTGCAAGTGGCACTAACATTGCATCCTGTCCTTTCATTTCCTTCTATGGCAGTTACAGGTGCTCAGTATTTTAGGATTTGATCATAAAAGTAGACATGGAATAATATAGTTTTGTAACCCCTGTAATAAAGATAAAAAGAATGCCTGACTTAATATTATAAGGTCAGTAAATTGTTTTATTTAGTCTATGATATTTATAATTAATTAGTATTCAAAGAAAAGTATGTGACGAAACAGTAGGAAAACAGAGATGTAATACTATATTTCAGATTTGATAACTTTCCGACATTTTCAAATGTAAAACATGGATATGTGTTAAATGTATGTGATTGCAGCAGAACAAATGACTCTCTAAGTACTTCCATTGCAAGTTTTTATATTATGTCCTCAGTATAGAATACAAACTGGAGTTTTTTCCAAAGTAAATGCAAATAAGATGAGAGTCAGAATTCTTACATTAGTGGCTTTTTGATAGTACATGGATGGAAGACTTTGAGAACTGTACCATATTTTGTGCATCCAACATCTTCCACAAATAGCTTTCTCATCTCTAGCATATCAATACCTTGCCTTTTTAATCTGTGTTCATTATATTGGATAGTCAGAACCAATACTTAGTACAGCAAACCTTCCAGATACAAATAGCTTTGGAGCAAAACAGTGTTTCAGATGGTAAGAGAGACTCCGAGTAAAAAAAAAAAAAAAAAAAAAGTAAAAATGACATTGTGAAGTTCCATGTTTTTTGTGTCACAGTGTTTCCGGATCAGATGTGCAGAGTTTACAGGGAGAAGGTATTTCCTAAACTGTCAGCTCTACAAACTCAACCTGACATTTGAGAGTCATATAGACACACACACATCGTACACAGTACTTACAGGAAAAAAGCGTAGAGTATAAAGTCACCAGGGGCAAAAAGAAAGAATTGAACTCTGTCCTTAAAACTGACTAATACCTTACCTTTTAGAAAACATGTCCATGAGAAAAATAAACCCACAGCTTGAATACCTGCAATAAGTAGGATATGGAACTTAGAATAAAACAAGTAGTCTTTTGTCAAAGCAGAGAATTATAACACCAGTTGAACTATGGTAAACAAAAGAGTGAAAAGGGCTATACTGAGAAAAGTGAAACCCTTTAGAAGAAAAAGATCAGGAGTTGAGTGCCTTCCTAGTCTGTCAATTGATTGGACTCTGATTGAATTCGGAGTGTATTGAAGGAAGTAGGAGCTTCAGTAACGTACCAAGGGGGAAAAAAATCAAATAGTGTGTTTTTGCTCTTTGGAAGAAGCAGTTTAATTGGCAAGAAGAATATATGAAGTGTTGCAAACAAATGTCAGTGTGTAATAGGTAATGCTTAGCATTTGTATGATTTTAATCTGTTGATTTCATTGTAGGTATTGGGTATACAGTACCATACTTAAGATTTTTCCTATGTGAGTCAACCTGGCACTATTCCATTGGGACTATTAGTGTCTGGTTGCTCCTGGCAATTGATGATGGCCAAAGAAGAGTATTGATGTGTGCATGATTCTTTTGCAAGCAGAACTTTCCTGATCTCTGCCAATCTTGACTGCTAAGTTCATTTGGCAGGAGGAGATGGAAGACTTTGTTTAGGTGTTTGGTGTCTGGGTAAACTACTGTCTATATAATTGATTTTCCTTTATAAAAATCTTGGAGAAATTTTTTAAAGGGCATTATTTTTCTAAAATGTGTTGGAGCTATTTAATAAAATGACCTCCTTGAGCTTTTTGAGAAGTGTGCTAGTGTTCATAACAATGAAATCCTTACATGTTCTAAATTCAGAATTCTGCACTCTACATCAGTGTTTTGGAACAGCTAATTGTACTTCATTCACGTGTTATTTTTGCATCTTATTTGTTTGTATGGTACAATCTGTGGGCATGGTGTTTTACACATAAGACAGGTCCTTTTCTGAGAAACTTGTTTTCTGAATTATACATGGTACAGCTAGGGATAACAGTAAACAATAGATTCATCCCTGAAATAAATGTTAAAATAGAAAGGTAAAGTAAAAATGGAAACTATCCCACTGTTGTCTGGATAAGATTAACCTTCACTGTATCAGAAAGGTCACACATACAGAACTGAAGTACAGGATGTCATAATGAATGAATTTCCCACTACTAACAGATACGTACATATTGAGACAGTTAGTTGTGCTGTCCCTCGTTTTTCCAGCTCTCAGTCATAAACTCCTATGATAAAAACCAGATACAGAAAATATTCTGAAGTGGCTCAGTAGGATTACTCTGAGCTGCTTTTAAGGGCACACAAAAATAAAATGGCGCATGCTGTGCAACTGCATGGGAGTTGCTGTGAATCAATAAGTAGCACAGATGGTTTCTGGACTAATATCTCCTTGACATAGTGTAATAATACAAGTTACTTATTTGGGAAATGGACCATATCACTGTTCAGAAACTATGGTAAATGATGTTATTAATGACCTATTTTTACTATGAAAGCACCCACAGGCCACAATCTTGACGGGGCCCCATTAGTCCTGGGTGCTGTGCAAACAAAGTTCCTTTCCCAAAGACCTTACAAACTAAGTTAAAGAAGAGGCACACGTGGGTGCAGTGAGCAGTGGGAGGGGATGGAGGAGAGAAGACAAAGGCGATGGGAAAGAGAACATGTATTACATAGTTCATCTATGTGCAATGTTTGCAGATTATAGGTGTTTTGATATGTCAAACTATCTTGAAAAAAGAAAAGGAGTACTTGTGGCACCTTAGAGACTAACCAATTTATTTGAGCATAAGCTACAGCTCACTTCATAGCTCACGAAAGCTTATGCTCAAATAAATTGGTTAATCTTTAAGGTGCCACAAGTACTCCTTTTCTTTTTGCGAATACAGACTAACACGGCTGTTACTCTGAAACTATCTTGAGAGATTAGAGAGCTAGTTGCTGAAAGAAAGCAGGCTTTTCTTGTTTTTGGCATCATTATAGATGGAGGTATTGTTATGGGAACTCAAAGCTTTGTACTTGAGGGTTTTTGATTGACGTTTATACTTTGTTATATATCTAATAATCAGATTATGTCTGACTGGTTAAGCAATAGTTTCATGTTTTCTGTCCATTGAAAGAAATAGATCAAAAATTACTGCCCTTGGAAGTGATGGAAGTAAAAATAACGACCAATCTGTGGGATGAGTGCTCCTTTTACATCTTCTGAAGTTTAATGCCATGCTAATGTATTACCACTGCATTACCCATAGGTTCACTCTTTTGAGCTATCATGCTGATTCTGTTCCATATCTGGAAGGATATCACATCACTTTGACAGGTCTTTTCTGTTACTTTAAATCTATGCCTTAGCATTTTGATTAAACTGAAAGAGGGTTTATTAGATGAGCCATCGTTAAACCATAAGGAAATTCATGGGGAGCTCCAGCTGGCAGCATATAGAGCAAAGTAAATTGTATTCAGTACTCTGGACTATAAAATAAGTTATTTTAATAAGCTGTCTGATGCCAAAATCAGTATCACCTCTTTCCCACAGCAGACCTTTTAGGGCTGAAATATGTTCTTATAGATGTTTTGATGTTTGTTAGAATTGTGCCATATATTACAATAGCTGGATGTTGCAATTGCTAATTGCGGTTGGTTGTCTGTGAAGAAAACTAAAATGGCCTGTTTGGATGAGGGCTGCTGCACTTGTGCAGAGGGATTAAAGGTTGACCCAGAAACTGATGAAATGTGGACAGAACTCTGCTTTTCAGTGTTAACCATTTTGTATAGGGGAAGAAATTTAAAGTCCGTAAAACAGATTTTAAATACAGTTAAAATGGAAGCTTAAAACAGATTCTCAGAGATTGAATGTAATGTACTGTGTGTGCATAAGTGTTTGGCGTATAGTCTTGCATCTGGCTCCTATATTGGATTTTTATGGGAACCTGCCTTAGCTCTGCACGTTTCTGAAATTGACTAGGTACTGATAAATACCATGTTGAGGACAACATAGCAGTAATAAAATATACTGGCTTTTTTTTTTTTTTTTCATTTTTGACCACTGTCTAAATTCTTAGGGACAGCCATATGTTGATTACATTTGTGCCTATTATAAGAAAATGTCAACCATTTTCCTTTTCTGATTAAATACTAGCTGGATGTCAGTTGATTTTTATTGTATAAATATTAAAGGGAATCAGGGTGGATTTGATTTAAATCATGATTTAAATCACTAGTCAGGAAGACTCGATTTATTCATGGTTTTCTACATAAAAGTGCATTCTTGTTGGTTGTTATAGCCTTAATACATACTCTTCACAACTCAGAGATAAATGTTGGTTTCATTTGTAGAAGGTACGCACTACACATTTTTAAACCGTGATTTATTTTGAAAACTTTTCAGATTAGTTTTACAGCTATATCAGAAAATGAACAATTGTTTGGTTATTTCATTTACCAAAGGTAATTGAAGCAGATATTTATGAAGTCATTGGGAGGTGAACTATCTCCAATTCAATAGGTTAATCATTAATATTTGGAGGATTTTCTTGCCATGCTGTATTAGGAGGAGAACATCACCAGACAGACATTTAAATTGTTTTATTTTACTAAAACAACAACGTTAAGTATTCTTGATTTTTTTCTTCAACAACAAACATAATATTTTAATAAAAAAGCATATGCCCCTCCCTTCTCACATTTATCTCCAGACTACTTCTCCTTGTTCAGATCTATTCCATCCTCAGCAATCTTCTATTCATTGAACTTTTTGAAACTTTGCACTTTTAGATTGACTCTGTGTACACAAATTTGCAGAGGGACAATAGAGTTGCAGTCTGTTATTTCTCACCTCTATATATTATTTATTTTATTTTAAACCATTTTTGCTGTTAACAAGCATGTTACCTCTGGAGACACAAATCCACAGTTTGAGAACTGAAAAACTGAACATCTCTGATGGTATCTTCTAGACTGAGCACTGAGTCCCTTTGGGTAGATAGAAAGATTAACCTAAATAATCTATAGAGAAGCCTGTGGAACCCCATAAGATTGAGTCCATGAACTATTGGAACTCATTTACAAAACTTTTCTTAAACATTACATGAATATATTTTCATGCTATAGAATTAGAATTTTTATCCCTATTCCATGATGAGATATCTTTGAGCTATAAGGTATCTTAATTAAAACTATCTTTAGATAGGTGTTTTTTCCTTCAAAAAGCATTTTATCAAAAAAATCTGATTTAAATAAAAAAAATCAGATTTTTTTTTTTAAATCCTTGATTTTTATCCACCCCGAAGGGAATAACTATCACACATGTTAGTGCTGAGTTGTCATAGTCCCTCGCAAGTGTCATAGAACCACTCGCTGGCTGACCCTAGTATGTGGGCTACCCTAGTGTGTGAGCCAAGTTCCTGTCAGCAGATTCTGCTCTTTACCAACAGCAGTGTGAAGGAGTGGTCACCACTGAGACATCATGGGAGCAGGGGAGGTCAAAACTTAATGAGGCCTTGTGAATGTGTGTGTCTTCTATGTAGTTTTATCCAGGGTGTGTGATACTATGTAGTCTAAGCCAGGGTAAAGCACACAAAATATGTGAGAGAGGCCCGTACGTGTGTGTTATCCATATATGGCCTGATTCAGTGCACACTGAAGTCAGTGGGAGTACCTTCATTAACTTTAGTGGACGTTGGTTCAGGCCTATAGAGAAAAGTCTGTATATAATAAAGGTGAATTGGTGAGAGAGGACCATTTCAATATCATGTATTCCTCTGTTAACATCCAACTCATTAGTAAGAACATAATAAAACATTTGAAAAAAACTGATTATAGAGACGTGTACAGAGTTTCTACTGCATTTGTCCCATGGTCATTACAACTACACCAGTTAAAACTTGACACGATCTTGTGGTGCTCCATTTGGGTCATTTTGAAAAGCTCTAATAATGCAGAGAGTAAAAAGTCTGGGTTCTCCAGAATTGGGAGAGAGGACATAGATAATCACATTAATGTTTATCCTTTTTTGGTGTGCAGGTAAAGGCTAGAGAGCTGGTGAGGTGATTGAATGAAGGGAAAGGGTTTCTTTCTGTCTGTAAACATACATATTTTTGTGTGTGAGTGAGAGATTCTTAAAGTGCTCCTTGCAAGAAAATTCTAGGCTGAGGCTGAAATTCCATATTTACTTACATAACCCAGGCTTGATATTTTTGTGGATAGCACCTCTTCTATTTCTATTTTTTTTTGTGGTGGAACTTTGTTGCCCAACTTCCTTTGACTTTGTTTCAATGGGTGTTGGACACCTAGATCCCATAAGCAATTTTGGAAATCCCCCACCCCCTTAGACTTGTTTTGCACTCATCTCTCTAGGAAATGTGTGTGTTCAGAATTGCAAAACAAGTCAGTCAAAACAGAAATTGCAAGATTTTTGGTACTCATTTTATAGTTTATTCACAAACATGCTTTAAAGAGGTCTCTTTATTGTCTGCTGTGGGAAAGAAAAAACAGGGATGGGGGAAGGTGGCCCTTTGGGACTTTGGCCACTCCAAATGGCACTAGGGTGGTGTATCTTTAGCAAGAATGAAGTTTTTTTTTTTTTTTGGTAGGCCATAGTGTTCAATACAGAGATGCAATGAGTTAATATGAAAAAGGGCTTTTGTCTGTTTTTAACCAGGCTCATAATATTATTTAAAGGTCAGCTTGTAAGTATGAACAATTGCAGCAGTCATTTCTGCATCATATGCTAAAGTTCTTCTTGGAGGCAATGCTGCTTTTCTATTCTTCATAGAATTAAGGAAGAAAAACAACAACAACACTGGTTGTTGTTCAACCAAGGAAAGAAAAGCCTGGCAAATCTGAACAGAGTGAAATACAGTTTCTGTCAGTGATCCCCTGAACTGTTATTATTACAGTTGAAATTACAGGCCATAGTGTGATGTTGGACAAGCTATTCCACATGGACTCCCTATCTGCACATTTCTTTTCAAGTGCCTAAAAATCAGAAAGTGTTGCTTTGCATGGCACATTAGTTTTTTAAAAAAACTTGACACATACCTAAGGGGGAAGAATGAATGAATGAAAGAAGAAACTTCCTGTACATGATGCAATTGTTCAGTATTTAATGGAGCATGCTCTGCTTTAAAATGCCCTGAATACCTGTTCCTCTTGTCAGCACTTTAAATTGTCCTACTTAATTTAGACAGCATGATTTTTTCCTTTCTTGGAGCAGTGTCAGTATGAATTTCTTGGTGCAGCAAGAACAAATCAAACACACTCTAATTTTTAAATGGAGGGGAAGGAAATATTTATTATAATTTTCAGTTGGAGAAGCCATGTGGTTTATAAGAGAGGAAAGATATGGGTCTTGGATGTGATGGTATCAGCCTTCTGAAAGGAAATGTGGAGTACAGTAATTCAGTGTCTTAGAGTATGTCTACGCTACCTGCTAGATCGGCGGGCAGCGATCGATCCAGTGGGGATTGATTTATCCCGTCTAGTCTAGACGCCATAAATTGACCCCCGAGCATTCTGCCATCGACTCCTGTACTCCACCGCCGCAAGAGTCAGACAGAGTCGACGGGGAGCGGCAGCAGTCGACTCACCGTAGTGAAGACACCGCAGTGAGTAGATCTAAGTACGCCGACTTCAGCTACGTTATTCACGTAGCTGAAGTTGCATAACTTAGATTGCTCCCCGCCCCAGTGTAGACCAGGGCTTAGATTGGGTGGGTGCTTGCATGTCCTTGTTAAAATATAAGAGAATTTTAACAGCTTTTTCCAGTGTATGTTGGAAGCTAATCTCTATTGAAAGTACTTGGAAAAAGGAGGCACATCATTCATACAGATGCAATAATATGATTGACATTAGGTTACTTAAGAAGAAATTTTGCAAGTTTTGAGAAATTTACTGCAAACCACTAATGCTATTGAAACGTTCAAGCTGAGATACCACACACTCAAGACAGAAAATTCCAAAAATTAAGGTTTGCTTTGTTAGCCATGTTTCATGGCAAATATATTTTACACCAATATTTGTCAACTTCGACGGACTGTTTTTATTAAAATTTGATAATGCTGACTTTAGATTGTTAGATCCCTCAATCTTAATGCTATGTTAAGAGCAGTATTTTTATATCCTTTCATTTATTTAATGGACTAAAATACCATTTCTGAGCTGTTCTGCTTCCAGAATGTGTCTCAGTTCCTCCCCACTCTGTAAGCACAGAGTGTTCAGAACTATTCAGAACTGAAGTCACCATGTTACAAAGACCCATCCCTGCTGGCTTTTAATTACCAATTTTAAATTATCCTAACCTATTAAAATGGCAAACAATTTAATTTAATGCGAGATCATCATAGCAAGCCACTTTTGAGGATTCAGTGATATTTCAATTACACAGGGGAAAAAATGAGTATATCTGTCACCCTTCTTCCGTTCATAGCTCAGACAGCTAAACAAACTTTCCTGAAAGTTACCACTTGAGCTGAGACCATATGTGGAAAATTTCTGAAGCAACTGAAGGTGGACGATTAGAATGTAGTTAAGTTTCAAACTTGGGACTGTAGTGAGAGCAATCTGCTCGAGTCTCGTTACTTAATCTAGGTTGTCTGTTTGTTGGGTGTTTAAATTGACAGTTACACAAAAAAGCATAAGTTATGCCTGCCCACTCAAAAAATGATGGTGAAAGGCCTCTGGTAGCATATCCATTGTTTGTCACAAGAGAGAGAAATGCTGTCTCCTGAATATAGATTTCTCTGCACTGGAACTCATGTTCATGGTGTGTGCAACATTATCTCATGTTGAATGTCTGCTTAACATGCTCAGTGTCTGCTGCTCTGTTCAGTTTCATTAAGAAATACAATTTTAAGAAGTTCAGCTCTATTAACTTATCTTGGCCTGTGATGAAGAATACAAGTTTTTCAAGTTGATGAATAGAAACAAGATTCTAACTGCTAACATTTTTTTGAGTTGATGTGGTCAAGGATATTAAACTCCTAGTTGAAAAGGCTTTTACCTTTAAACCATAACACAAGTTATAACAGTAAAAATGAGAAGTTTGTTTAGCATTAGGATTCTTGGAGACATCGAGTTAAAACACTGTGTAATTGTTAATGTGCCAGAAGCTGGGAGTGGGTGACGGGATGGATCGCTTGATGATTACCTGTTCTGTTCTGATGATTACCTTTGAGGCCACTGTCGGAAGACAGGATACTAGTCTAGATGGACCTTTAGTCTGACCCAGTGTGGCAGTTTTTATGTTCTTATTCAACCTATACTACAGCTTCCTGGCTGAGTTCTGAAACAAAATGTTTTCCCACTTTTTGTTATAGTTCCTTTCTCCTATACTAACCAGCACCAGCTGTTATGGCTAGCCTTATCCCTCCACCAATGAAGGAGGAGACACATTTCTGTCAGTCAGCTAGGCTAGAAGTTTGAGCACTAAAGTGAAGGAGAAGGAGCAGCCTTGTTTGGCATCACCATGGAGACTACTGTGTTTTTTTAAAAATACATAGTACTTCTCAGGATTTGATGTTTTAATTTAGGTGGAAGGTGATGCTCATTTTAAAGGTGGGGGAAATGGAAACATAGGGAAGTTGAGACTTACCTAAAGTTGCGCAGACTGGCATAGAACATAGGTCTTGACTCCACTTTCTGTGCTCTAATCATTAGAGCTGGTGCTTCCGCCTATATTTTCTTCCTCTTGACCTTTATGACCTGCAGATCCTTCCTTGACACTTTGTTGCTGATTTTTCCAATGAAGGGTCTAATTTTGGATAGTTATGATTGTCCTTGGTGCCACCAACAGTGTTGGAAGCATCACAGTGGGGAAGGAGGGACATGTGGCCATTTTGGAGACATGTGCCTGGGTGGTGAAAGTGAGTGAGGGTGTTCCACTTAGATAACACATGTAGTACTTATTGCTAAATGTGATAGTTAATTAAATTTTCAGGTCACTTTTCATCAGTTTATTTGCATTATGCTTTTAGAATTGATTTGTGCATCAGAACATATCATTTTGCTTTTTAAGCTACTGAGGAAAGGAGTCATAAATATGCATTGCTACTGTTGCTGTCCTTGAAGGGATGAGAAATTTATATTAGCCTTTAATTTGCAATAAAGAGGTCGTGCCTGTAAGGCTTGCATCAGTGTTATGGTATTGAATTATCAGGATCATGTTAAAATGAGTAAGGCATTGTTCGCTTTATTGCTCTAATTTGTTGAAAATTTAAAACCATGCCTATGTGCACAGTTTTCTCATCTCTTGTGCTTTGGTTTCTGTTCAGAATGGCTAAACAAAATTTTCCAGCTTTTTTTGGTGTTTAAACACTTAACAAATACTAGGAAGATGAAGGATAAAAAACATAACTAATTGTTTTTAGTCATAACTTTTGTTTTTCTTAATCTATATTATATACAGGAAATTCAAATTCCATTTTCAGATGATTCTCACTACAGCATTTAGGAAATATTCACTATGGATGTTTGTAGGCAGAAACCCATGTCTAACTTAAGTGAGAAAATCAATACAGCAGGGTATATTTTATCTGTGTTCAGTATAAGGATTTGTTTACAGGTCTGTAAAGATTCCTGTTCTTTTTTTTAAGCTAAAGATCCTGTCTCACTCTTTTTACTATTCATTTCAAGCTTCTGTGATATAAATGTTCTTGTTAAATATCCTTAGTGTGAAAGCAAAGGAAGCCCAGACCTATAATTTTGCTATTTGTTTTACAAATTAGAAAATTCTAAGATATTAAATTGTCAAAAATAACATGAGCAATATCTATTGTCCATGAAATAGCTCTCAAATATCCTGTAAGTAGCATACAGACTTTCCAAGTTAGGTGTGCAAAATTATTCTCATGCCTCTCTATGCCCAGTTTATGCAGCAGATACCTGTTAGCAGTTGATCCTGCCAATTGAATGGTAGCCCATAATATAGACTGAATCCAAATACTTTGCTGTACTATCTATTCAGTTAACAGAATGTTTTTGCCAATCCACATTTTTTCAAAATGTTTGTATAAAATTTCCATTGTGTTTTGTAATAGTTGTAGGCAGGATGTGTTGATGATTCTTCCCTGGAATGAACAGAAGCATCGGGAAGAGGACTGGTGTGAAAACCCACAGTGCAAGTAAGTATAGAGTGTGAGTGTGTGTGTGTGTGCGTTAAAAAGAACACTCTGAGAGGTTGCCAATGTAAGGTTGATGAAATTAATGACTAAAATATTTGTCTTTACTATTTATGCCTAAGTTGGTAGAAAATTAAAAGCTCATGTAACAAAAATATATTAAAAACAACACTATGTTAATGCGGTGTTAAACCTGACATTTTAATTACATAAAAGTAGAGAAACTATGAGTTCAGGGACTCATAACAATATTAGCTCTTCATCTTTGTGCACATTGATTTTTAATGGTATGTGTAACAGCCTCAGATGAGCTTCCCTTGCTGGAACCTCACCAGGCTGTTATGTTTGGAGCCACACACTGGGCCAGTGTCTGGATAGGCTTCAGTCAATCTTTTTGGCTCTGGCCTCTCTAGATCACTTACTGAGTGCTGATTCTCTGTCTGGTATCCCTTTTGGAAGTGGGACCTTGTGGCCTACCTGCCTCAAGACCAGTGTTAGGTCCCACCCACGATATCTCTATCTTTAGCATGCCTTTCTCAGAGTTCCACCGTAGTGGGCACCCTGGTTTATAATTAACCCCTTCAGGGACACGTGGTAGTTGAAGAAAATAGACTTTGTAAAAGGATTTCTAAAGCAATCACTCTTCACTTTAGACAGCCCAAGAGATATACTGATCCATGCGAAATAAGGAAACCTTTACAAAATTTCCTGTGTCACTTGCCTCACTACTCTTGAGCATTCTGAGGATTTGCATTCTGATTCTGGTCTCTTCTTCCTCTCTAAAATGGCTGCTAGAGAACGTTTGTTCTATAGCTTTCAAGTCCCCTCTGTCGGGGGACCCCTGATTGGATTCAAAACTCGTGTAAAGTGATCAGTCTCTTGCTTGGTGGTTAGCCAGTTGGAGTCCAGACTTGAAAAATTGGTAGCCAGCTCTTTGTCCAAGGATACTTCCATTTATATGGACAGTCATCAAGGTTTAATTACCCTCCGTTGTTAACTGTCTGCTGGGTGCAAGAATTTCTCCTAGGTGTTCCAGCTGAATATGGAGGCTGCAGGTTCAAAATGGTGCTCAGTGAGCAAAATGGAGTTTATAGTTTGATATGAATTCTGTTTGAAATCGTAAGTTGTACACAGACAGGTCTCCCAAATTGTTTTACAGTGTTTTTGACTTGTTTAAATTGCACCATTTCCTTAAGGCTGGGTGAACAAGTGTGGCATTTTGTATTGCTACATTTTATTCTATGTGATCATCATATAATGAAAACCAAAAACCTTATTATGCAGATATACAGGAGACTGCTATGGGAAGCTGAACTTTCTGTTGTGTGCAAATTGTGTCAGCATCATTGTTTTGTTTTTGTGGAGAGTGGGGGGAGTCCAGGGTGAATTCTTCCTGAGTAATGTCTCCTGGTTTTGTCATACAGCATCTTTATAGGGAGTAGTGATTATTTAAAAAATGGCTTTTTAATCAATGTATTTGCTCTGTTTGAAAGTTCTTACTCTTTACTTCTCAGTTTAGTACAAATGCTTATTACTACTACTGTTTAGTCCTGTTCAGAGCTTTGCATGAACACATTAGCTGTTGGTGTCAGGCCTTGGTGTCAGGTCTTGTCTATGCTACAGGGGAAATTCAATCTAAGCTACGCAATTTGAATTACGTTAATAGTGTAACTCAAATTAACATAGCTTATATCTACTTACATTATGCGATGTTGATGGAAAAGCTCTTCTTGTTCTGGTGGAGTACAGGAGTCGACGGGAGAGCTATCTGTGGTCGATTTAGTGGGTCTTCACTAGACGCACTAAATCGACCGCCGATGCATTGATCCCCACCTGTCCATCACCCGGTAAGTGTAGACAAGCCCTCAGTCTTAGTCCATCTGTATATACCTTTGTAACTTTTTGTCTGCTCTTCTCAGAATGATATTTGAACCAGTTCTTCAAGATGAAGATGAATTCTTGTATGAAGCACAACCTGAGTTATTAAAGTACAGAACTACTAAGCTTTCGATAGACCTGGTTTCTGACTGGTATTGGAATAGGGCACAGGAGATTGAAAACTATGCTATGCAGGTAAGAACAGCAGCCCAGAAATAGTAATTGTTGGCACAGATGCAAGCATTTTATTGCTTCTCGAAGCTAATTAAGCTGTGTCAAAAGTAGGCGATATCAAACCATCTGAACTGAGTATTGGTAGTGATAGCAGACACTGATGTAAAATGCTGGCCTATTGAGGTCATTAGGGCACTTGCCATGGAATTAATATGGATTCACAGATTTTTATTTTTCATATGTACACGTATAGGGAAAGAAAACTATTTTGCTGCCAAATAATAATTTTAGATGGCCCCAAATTACTCTCTCAATTTAGAGATTCAATTTAGAGTGTGTTTCCTGAATTCAAACCTGTTTAAGGTTTACTCAGGTGAGTTGTGATTGATTTATGGGGGTGAATGGAGGAATCTCGTAAATTTCCTTCAGCCTATCCGTTCCTGGGCTCTAGGAAATAGCCAAACTTTTCCAGCCGTGAAGAGCATTTTCCCTTCTGCTACATATTTTATGCTCATGTTATCTAAAGGAAGAAGTGTTGAATAGTGAGTGGCTTAAGCAGGAAACTCAGCTGTGATGTCAGGCCAGCTTGCTGTGTGAATTTGGGCAAGTCATACAACCTGTCTGTACCCTAGTTTCCCCACATCTTTAAAAAGTGTAAAGCACTTTGAGATCCTTGGATGAATGGTGCCATGATAATGGAAGGTGTTACTATTAATGTTATGACATGCTCTTTCCCTGACTGTAGTTTTGAGAATCCTCTGTGGAATGTCACAGATAATTGCAGTTCGCTTATGATTTAACAACATAGAGATGTTTAAAATACTCCTGTGTCTATTAATTAGTAATTTTAGGTACTTCCTTTTCCAGATCAACCTGAGCTCTTATTTCTTTATATTACTGTGTTAATTGATCCTCCCAGTTTCATAGATGCTTCATAAAATGCTTAATCTTTTCAGATACCCTCATTGTAGACCCTTTCTTTTAATGACTAAAATAACAGTAAAAGATAACGTTTCTAGTTGCCTACTGAATTAAAATCCTTAACTAATAAAAAGATTCATCTCCTCTTGCATTTTAAAAAAAGATATAGGGAATATTTTTTTTTTTTTGCCCAGAAAAACCCATTTACTTGCAGTCATCTGCCTTTTAGTAACATTTCATCTGCCTGTATATCCATCACATTTTGATATCATATGTAGAGTATTTGTACTAATAAATCTCCCATATCTTTTAATCTCACACCCTCATTTCTAAACACCTCCTTTCAGTATTCAAAAGTTATTTGACTGTACCTTTTTATTAGCCTTTTCACCACTCTTATCTAAGATGTTTCCTAGCTGCTGTGCTTGTGAGGAGTAAGCTAGTTAGCAGAGATGAGGCGCAAATATTTTGTTTCTATGTCATAATCTTTCCACTAGTTGCAAGTGCTGGCTTGTCCTCATTTTGCTTATCCATGTCAGGCAGCTGAAGTCTTGCTGCCTTGGAACTCTGTCCATTCAGCAGGAGATGGCTTCTGCAAGACGTGGGGCGAAATTATGGTAGTTTGATTTGTAGCTTGTTTGGGAATCCTGTAGTTCTTCCATTTCATTTCCCTGCCTGCTCCTCCACTCCTTCCCCTGCCCAACCCCCAAAAAACTGGCCAACAATATACGTGCTGTCTCAAACAATAGCAAAGCCAGGAAATGTGAATCCTATTAAGGCAAAAAGGTTTTCCTTTATGAAGCTTCTCTCCCAGCTTCTGCAGACTGTGTAGCCTGCTCACAGCCTACTGAACAATGACTGACTGAAAGGGATTCATTCTCTCAGGCTGGATTGAGCCTCCCACTGCTATGGGGCACTGCAAGAGCACTGCTATGCTATGCAGATACTTGTCAAAGCAGACAACTGTCAGTTGCAAATGAAATCACTCCCTATTCAAGGATTTCTCTGGGGTCAGTGCAAAAGGGCAAGATCTAGGAAGAGTGTGGGTGTTTTAATGTGTTTTAAATGGGTTGTCATTAACTTGGGGAAACAACTGGTATTCTTTCTGCCTTGCGGGAGGAGTCACTTCAGTTTAGTGGGCATCACTTTTATGATTGATCCCTACCCCCCACCTTTTCTCAGGTGTGGATTAAAGGCTAGCCTCTCCTATCCTAACTCTTCAAAGGCAGAGCAGACTCTTACTCAGATGGGTCAATGGCTCCCTTTAAAAGGTTTGTGTTGGGGATGAGATGAGGCTGAAATCTAAGGAAAAACAGAAAAGCTAAAAATCGTTCCAGCTGTCATCCATCTTCTAAGTTCCTCTTCGATAAGGAGGGAAAATTGCCCGAGTTACATCTCGGGCGGGGGGGTGGGGGGGGGGAACAGAACCTGACATTTTGGAAATGTATTTTGCATTTTGATAGGAAGTGCAGGGCAGTAATCACATTTTAGGTCATAAAGCCTATAAAGAAGAAAAGGAAAGGGAAGTATATACCACCAAAAGGTTAATCATAAGCTGCTGTATTACTGCACACATAGTTTTAAGATTTTGTAAGGTCCATGCCAGAGCTGGCTGACTAAAATCCAAGAAGCTAAATAAACAGCTTTTTTAGTTCTGTAAGATTAATGACCCCCAACACTTCCCTAGCTCAAATATCTAATATGGATACAGTTGTGGCATCCCTACCCCAGGACATGGTAGTTCCCTTGGAGTGTTGTCTTTCGAAAGATTATAGGACAGGAAGATACAAAGTACCCACCACAAGGATTCTGAAGCATTAGCAGTAGCTGTGAAAGCTTCTTTAGCAACCACATGCTTTGTCCAGGCAGCAGTGTCCTGATGCAGTGACCTAAAAAATACAGACCAATTAAACAGGGAATATTTTTTCTCTATTTTAAAGAAAATGTCCCTAGTTATACCTTTTAAGTGTGATTCCTGTAGTCTCTGAACTTGCTAGTAAGAGCAATGACATCTAATTCAGTGACCATCACACTACTCTGGCTCAAACCCTGGATTGCTGAGACTAATCCAGTCCTTTGTAAGTATGTGTGGGAAAGGACAGGGAACTCTCACTTCCAAACCCTTCAGTAACACAAAAGAGATTTCAAACAGCCACAGACAAAGATGACAGCATTGTTTTTAACCCCTCATCTGGATCTTTAGTGACTACTCCTACCTGGAAAAAATTATTGGAACAACAATATTTGAGAGACCAGTTAGAATTAGTTCAGATATTGATTACCAAAAAGAAACAATCAGGTAACAACATAATTTTTTTTCTTATTTTCAGGTGGACTGTGCTCTGTCCCTGGTTCGACTTGGCATGGAGAGGAACATTCCTGGTCTTCAGGTGCTTTGTGATAACCTGGTTACTCTGGAGATGCTGATTTATGAGACTGGATGTGATCTAACCCTAACCTTGAAAGATCTGCTGGAGATGAAAGATAGTGAAAAACTAAGACTGTTAATGATGAACGTACGTATTTTTGAAAATGCATTAGGTAGATTGAGCCTAAATAATGTCCATGCTTATATAGACTCCTTGCATGTGTAACGTAACAATGTTCTTCAGCCAGAGGTGTTTCCCTATCACATTTCCATTTATTATCCATCCATATCCCAAACAGCATTGGCACTAGATTTGTTTCTTTTTTAATAGTATGGAAATGGTATTTTTGGAAAACAGCAGAACCAGTTTTGCTCATTTTAAAAATAAAATGAAAACAACCCCACTCTTACCCCAACTTTTCAGCAGAGACTAAGCCTGAATAATTTCAGGCTGTGCAAGCCATGATTTACTGAAAACGGGAATAAGATGGAAATGCCGTAAGTATCACTGTTGCTACTGCACAAGTTATAAGAGCACTTTTTTTAAAGATGGTTTTTGATGTTTATAAGCATTAGCAGAAAACCCCCAGCTCATTTCTGTGCAGCAGATAAACTCATCTGAAATCTTCTCTGGTTCTTCAGTCCTCTTCTTCTTGTGCAATATCCATCTTTTTTATACAATTTGTATTGTAGGAGGAAACTGATAGTGACTCCAATACGTAGTTTTCCTAACATTTGCCATTACAAAAAGATTCTTGTGATTTTCTTTTTTCTTTTGAAACACCTCCAGTGTGTACAGCAGGCCTTTGAAATTCAGCAGGGGGAATGTCCTTGGGTGAGAGAAGTGCCTTTTCTTTGTCCCGTGAAATTCTGTTCAAGTTTTGCTGAGACATACACTGTTGAAAATCACTACAGCGGACCCTCGCTGAAGCACGCATTGGTATAGTGCGGATTCGCATATAGCGCTGTTGCGGTGATGGATCCCAAATTTAAATATTTAAATTGGGATCCATGTTAAAGTGGCCCCCGCCATAACGCGATCCCCGCCTTAACGTACCGCGCATGGATCCCAAACCCCGCGTTCTAGCGAGGGTCCGGTGTATTTATTTTCTCTTGCTTGCATTCCTTGGGGAACTTTTGGTAGCCTGCCAAAATAACTTAATATGAATATGGTAAGGCTGGGCTCATGCCACCACCAAAGCAGCAGTGGCATGGGACATTGCAGTGGGAATGCCTGGTAGTGACCATGTCAGCTGACGAATGGGAAAGCTGGGCTTTTCTGTAAGACTCCCTTAGACTCAATAGCCCATCCCTCCCATCTTGGATGACAGTCTTCTCCTGCCAGTTAATTTAATTAATTCTGTAGTTAAAGTGGTAGGAGTCTTGCTGCAAGCTCAGGGTTCAAACGGTGCTGATCATGCATGATGAGGGCAGTTTATTACTGTTACACATAATATAATTGTTTTTACATTTTTTCATTTAAAAATAAAAAAGGAACCAGCTTTTATCATTCTGTTTTCATTTGTTTTGTTTAACTTCTTACACTTTCTAGTCTTCTGATGAAAGATATGTGAAGAACGTTTATCAGTGGATGGTCCCATTTCTACATCGCTGTGAAAATCAGTCCCCTGGTCTTGCAAACACACTTTTTAGGGAGTATTTAGTTAGCTTAGCAAAGGAAGACCTGAAATTCCCTCTGAAGATCTTTCAAAATTCAAAACCAGATGTAAGTACAGATTCATAGTTGTTTTATTTATTGCCTTATTTGAAAACTATAATTTATTTTGCAGAACTGGATTCAGAGGTAAGGTTTGTTTGTTTCCTGATCAGTTTTGGAGGTTGAGCCTGTCCTTTTTTTCCTTTTTAATGAACATTTGTCATGCGGATATGAAAATAATGTTCCCTAAACAAGGTTAAAACAGAATTTCTAATGCATGGTTAAACCATAGTTCTTGATCAGGATATCAAAAGATATGTTAATCATTAATCACTAGCAGAAATACCCAGTAGAGTAGAAATTAGTAGGGATTCTTCTGAATGTCATTTTTTTGGTAATGCATTGAACTTCATTTTCTGAACATGGCTAAATATTCTGTTTGTTTGAAGCCTCTTAAAATATTTTCTGAGTACTTCTGTCTGGTGCCTTTTCCTGAAGAATTTTACCAGCTTTCATTTTTTTGCCGCTAAAAGTGGTGGTAAGAATTATTTATTGGCCTCATTAATGAGGGGAAAAAAGCAGTGATGTTGATCACTGCAGATAAAAATGCTGAAATTTATATTTCAGTAAGTTGCTACTATTCTCATAAGAAAGTAGAAGGACCACAAGAGAACTTTAAGAAAATAAACTGTATCCCTTTCTATTCATCTTTGCATCCATTATTTAAACTACCTTTTCCCAGTAGCTAGATCAAAATGTGTGTAGTTAGATATTTTAAATTTACATTCACCCACAGCCCTCGTCAGTTCATATAAAGTTCATTTATTTGTGTAATTATTTATTTAGAGTTCTAAAACCTACATAGCAGAAAGGTCCAGCTTAAATCCTGAGCTTCCTGTCCTGTGTTTTAAGTGCACAATCAATAACCACACCAACACACCCGCTTCCTGCATAGGCACACTCTGGCTGCCAAGGTAAGTTCTACCCCCCTACCTCTCCTCGTAGGGTAGAGAAGGACACCTCTACTGCTTCTGAAAATAGAGATGGACTCTCCCTGCTTCTTCTGGAAGGGGAGAAGACCCCCTGCTGCCCCTACTTGAAATGAATGTTGGGGCATAAGTCCACAGGGGATAAAACCAAGGGAGTCCAATGTGCCTCAGGGCCCACGTTGCCTTAATCAGGACCTGATTCAAAGTAAACTAATGAAAGAAATATTTAGAGTGAATAAATCACTAAATATCTACAGGGCAACAGAACTATGCATAATAAACAGCAAGGTTTTATAAATCTTGTTAAACATGCCTGATAGCTTTTTCCCGACAGTAATAGATTTGGATTCTAGTAAAATACTAAATACTGTATTTCATGAAACCTTAATTGGAACATTGACAGTGCCTTGGATTGACGTTGTCTTGACTGTGGATTGACCTTTGGCTAAAAATGGAAAGCAAGAGCCAGTGAAAGATAGCAGTGTGTTAAGTTCGAGTTGGAAGCCACCAGTATTGTTTCTTGAAACAGTGATATGTGACATCTTCATTAATGATATAGAAGATGGAAGAAATAGCAAATTAATATAATTGCCATGATACGAAAGTCAATACAGCTAATTTTCACATTCAGATACAGATTTTAAATTGCTTCTGATGGATGTAGTCCCATATGAATGAGACTAATATTTGAGTTACTTTAAATCTGATCCAAAAACTTGGTACTCTGGTGATTCAATTTATAGTTTACAATGTAATATTTCAAAAGATGAAACTGCAGCCAAGTTCATGTCCCAATCCTTAACTGTTATATGATTGGTGTTTCATTTGCACAGCAATAACCTCTTTACTCAAAAGAGGGCGTCAACAGTCACTTCTTACATCTCACAAAAATGATATTTAGAGAAAAGTTCTGCAGATGAATTAACTCTGCATTTAGGAGCAAATCAAAATTGCAAGTGAAATTGTATTTCATATGCTGGCCTAATAAACACAAGTTTTGGCCCTCTCTCCCCCAACTGATGATTTATCTAATTACCTACTTTTGAAGTGTGGTTCTACTCTGGAAAAGTGTTGCTAAAAATGATGACTTCTTACTCAGGAGGTCTGCTCCTTGTGTCTCTTCAGGCATATCTTATTGTTTAAGATACAGCTAATTTTTTACCACTTGTCAGTGTCTGCTCGGCAGAGTTAGAAGTGAGAGAGCTAGATGATGTTCCCCCTTGTACATCATCAATGGAAGTGTTTACTCATTTCCACTTGCTTACTTCCACACAGCCTCACTAGAGCTATTGGGTTTGCACAATTCAAGTGAGGGCAGAATTTGGCCTGCAGGAACTTTTGTTATGGGTGATGGTACATGAGAAAGGAAAGAACTAAGGGATAGGGGACTTTGAAAACCTTTTCAGTGTTGACTGACTCTACTCCTATGGAAGTCAGTGGTAGTTTTACCATTGACTTCAAGAGGAACAGGATTAGGCTGACACCGAGTATTTTTAAAAAAATTTAACCCTAAATGCTTAATATTTTATCTATTGTGGTGGAAGCACATTCAGTACAATTGTCACCTCTGCCAAGTTATGACTATTCCAATAAAATGATATCAAGAATTTCTCACTACTACATAGTCATCCACTGTGATAGGCTTATGAGCCATCACTTTCTGAGTAACATTTCCCCACTATCTCTCTCCTTCCTCAGGGTCAAGTAGAAGGACTTAAATTCCCACATAAGTTGTCCTATATAGATAGGTCCATGGAATCAATGGGTAACGGGAAGTAGAAGAACTGCATGTCTTATAAACCTTTTTTTTTGGGTGTTGACTGTGCTGAAAACTTTCTCAAATTCTCCCACCACTGCTCTATCAAAAAATGGAGCTGTACCACCGATAGTTTGTAAGTAATTACATCCTTACTGAACGACACACTATTGCAAAAGAACTTATTTTTCCCATAATACACCCTTGTATTCATAGGCGCCGACTCCATGGGTGCTCCAGGGTTGGAGCACCCACCGGCAGCCAAGCTCCCCGCCCCCACTCCACAGCTCAGCTCACCTCCCCCTCCCTTGAGCGTGCCACGTCCCTGCTTTTCCTCCCAGCACTTGCTGCCATGAAACAGCTAGGAGGCAGGGAGGGAGAAGCGGTAATGCGGTGCGCTCAGGGGAAGAGGCAGGGCTGGAGCGGGGATTTGGGTAGGAGTCCAATAGGGGCAGGGAGGGGGTGGAGTTGGGGCGGGGACTTTGGGGAAGGGGTTGGAATGGGGGCGGGGCAGAGGTGGAATCGGGGTGGGGCCAGGAGGGTTTGAGCATCCACTGGCGCCAGGAGAAGTTGGCACCTATGCTTGTATTTCTCTTCTCCATATCACATCCTGCATTTACAGTAGTGTGAGATCGGGTGTAGATTGGCATCCACTGTTAATGATCTGAGCAGTGCAAGTTGACATGATGGTAAAAACACTGGCAGTTGATCTACATTGAAGGTACCCGCAAATCGTGGCCCCGATACAGAGAAAAATAACACCAGACATTGTTACTGCGGGAGGGAGTGCTTTTGCAACCGTGAATAACTGGTCTTTCTACAAGCATGGAAACTTTTAACGGGTTTTTCAGTAAAATATAAAATACTCTGGCAATATAAGGCTGCACTTCAGCTATTGTATTTGCAGCTATATGAATTATTGCAGTGTATCGATCCAGTTTCAGATACAGTTTGAGATTCCTGAATCATAAATTGATATAATTATTAGAAGCACCTCATTTTCCTGATGCATGCAGTAGTGGGTTCTATGGTGGATGGGCTGTACTCAATAACTGCAGCATTTTAGTGTGTATTGATGCTGTTAATGTGCAAATGAAGTAAATTCCTTTGATGTGTGTAAGTAATGGTTTCAAGCATCTAACGTATTTTTTAATAATTTGCTCCTTTTAAAATATTTGCTTTTTCAAAATTAAATAGGATTCAGTTGCAAGTATCTTCCTCTTTCAGACAGGTTAAGTACACAGAGGATACTGATTAGCTTTTGTTGCATTTTCTGTAATTACAAAAGATATTTCACAGAGAATTATTAAAGATCCAGAGAGCCTCTAATTAAAAAGAAATGACTAAATTCGTTTTATAGTTGTACTTGCACTAGTTAAGATTGTATTGACAGTAACACTGGAATATGAAAAAACTGACTGTAAATGGAAAAATGTTCCAACATACAGCAAAATATATTCTGTTTTTGATAGTGTCAGCAAAAAATAATTCCTGATCAGGACCAACTGATGAGTATGGCACTGGAATGTATCTATAGTTGTGAACGAGATGACCAGCTCTCCTTTTGTTACGATATTTTGGAATGCCTTCCACAAAGAGGATATGGGTGAGCATATGTATGTGGTTATCTGCAGCTGTTTTAGAATACAATAAATATAGTTCTGAATTTTCTAAAATATTTCCTGAGATGACATTCATTTTTCCTGGAGAAATAATTAAAATAAATTAAAAGCTAGAGTATGTAATGTAATTGGTGTAATACCTTTATGAAATGAACTGTTTGAATCTATACTTCATATATGTTAAAAAAAATTGTTTAACAAACTATCTAAATCGAAAGGTCAAAATCAGGCCATCCAGGCCATGCCCACTCCTCAGGCCTTTGTGTCAAGCAGAGGTGGGAGGGTCCCTGAGCTCGAGCTGCAGCCCAAGCCCAGATATCTATACTGCAATTAAATAGACCCTCAGCTGCAGCCATGCAAGCTCAAGTCAGCTGGCACAGGCCAGTTATGGGTGTCTAACTATAGCGTAGACAAAATCTCGGAGTACATTTCCCAGACCTGAAGAAGAGGTCTGTGTAAGCTCAAAAGCTTGTCTTTTTCACCAATAGAAGTTGGTCCAATAAAAGATATTACCTCGCCCACCTTGTCTCTCTAATAACACGGCTATATACAACATTGATGCTCATAAGCATTCATGCCAGCACGAGACAGGCCCTCCTACAGAGAAACTGCTCTGTGACAAACAACATTTCTGGAGAAAATGGATGAAAGACTAACAGGAGAAGCCCTAGACTACCTACTATTCTTCTGGGTCCATTGCCAATCTCCCAATCTCCACACTTGGGAAGGTCACACTTGGAAAAGTGGAGGTGGATGGACGGGAGGGAGTTCAAAGGGAGGGTGTCAGGTAAGAAGTGAGCCTGTATTTCGAGGGGTGAGTTCAATGTTGTCTAGTATTACCCACAAGTTCTTGGCCTTCCTTCTACCAGAAGCCAACAGTTTTAATCCTTCTTTTGAAAGTTGCAGCATCCTCTGGGTTTTGAAAGGTTCCAGAAAGAATATTCAGCTTTTTGGTGTTTATTTCCGTGTTGATAATATGTTATACCAGCAATAACTGGATCGTGCATTCAGCAGTGTTTTTTTATTTTTAAAACCTTCACAGCCCGGAAACAGACTTAACTAAAACTCTTCATGACAAGGTAGATGAACTGGAACAAATTCTGAGGTAAAAACCATTTATCATATCAACAGTTCATTGTGTTTTATTGGAGGACTAGTACAAGAATGTACAGGTTACCATGGCATAGGATTATAGGTCATATCCAAACCCTTCACTACAAATCGAGAGAAAATACTTTCTGAATGTTGAGTTCTTCTACAATATTTGGGTTGTAACTTTCTTCCTGCAAAACATATTCCTACTGCCCCAAATCAAATATCAAAGCTAGTATTGCAAAGGATGAGAATGGAGTGCTGAACCGCTCCTCTAACTGTGGAACGGCAGTCAGAGTATCTATAATGTGGACAAAAGGGTTTAGGCCAAATCTGAGCCTCTAAGCCAGTGGGCCCCAAACTTTTCACCTAGCACTCCCCATTAGCTCTGTCTGCGCTGCCCCCACCTCTTGGAACTGGGGCCAGGAGCAGGGCCACGGCTCTTGGGGAGGGAGGGGGACACGGACAGGGGTAAGGGGGCTGAGGCTGGGGCCATAACGGGGCAAGAATGGTGCCTTGGCTGTGAGAGGGATCCCTGGGCGTGGGATCAGTAGCCACACCCGGAAGCGGAGCCCTGGGCCAGTATGGAGCCGAGTGGCAAACCCTTTCTGTCCTCCATGGGGGCTGGCCTGGGCCCCAGCCGTGCCCACCCCGAATGTTCTAGGGGGCACACCCCACAGATTGAGGACCTCTCCTCTAAGCCAAGTTTCAAATGTCTTGAGTATTTATAGGAAGAGAAGCATAACAAAAATGACTTGAAGAGGTTAGTCTAAGAAGGGAAGTAATGAGCAGGGTTTTTTCGGTTTCCAATGATATTGTTGTAATGTCAGCTCCCTGTAGCTTAGCAAAAGTTTGTATGTTCTGATAATCAAATTTTATAATGCTTGTAATTATATTGTAATGTTGTAATGTTATATTGTAATGCTTGTAATGTTGTATAAAATTCAAGAACTTGCTGAAAATATTGCTGTTAGCTGCCAGTGTGGTATATTTACTGAAAGTATTCTTTGTTTGAAGGAGGGACAATACTCATGTGGTGATGGCACTAGTTTGGGATTTGGGAGATGTGAGTTCAATTTCTGGCTCTGCCATAGACTTTATTTATGACTTTGGCAAAGTTACGTACTCTCTCAATCTCAGTTCAGCTCCTCATCTGCAAGGTCCCTACTAATATTTCCTTCCTCCCACCTTCTGTCTGACTTGTCTGTTGAGGTTGTAAGATCTTTGGGGGAGAGACTCTCACTGTATGTGTCTGTGCAGTGCTTTGCACAATAGAACTCTCATCTTGTTTGAAGCCTCTAGGTCGTTGTTTCTCAACGACCGGTCCGTGGACTCGTGCCAGTCCCTGAGAGCTCCCTGACAGTTTAGGAAGGCAGCAAACCCTGGATCCAGGTATCAAAAAGGTTGAGAAACACTGCTTTAGGCAATATTATGATACAAATAATGATGATCTAATCCAGGACAAAATGACAAGATGCTAAATGATTTGTACTGTATATTTATAGTGTATCAGAAATTTTGGAGAAGCATGGACTTCAGAAACCTGTGTCATTTGTAAAAGATACGCAGAACAGCCCAGAGCAAGCAGAGAAGCTTATGATTAGGCTGACCAGGCACACAGGACGCAAGTGAGTATTGACACTGTTGGTCAGCTTAGAATATCCATGTTCAGAGAATGTGCATTTTCACCATCGGAATATGCATCCGATGAAGTGAGCTGTAGCTCACGAAAGCTTATGCTCAAATAAATTGGTTAGTCTCTAAGGTGCCACAAGTACTCATTTTCACCTTTATACACCAATGTGATGGTACTTTTGTCTCTCAGCTTTAACACAATATTCATAAAACAAACTTGTTAACGTGAAATTGAACATTGACTATAAGCGCTTCACTGCTTTTTGTTGTTGTTAAAAATACTACCTCTTCCTAGAATTGTTGCAGACTGATTTCAGTATGGTTGTGTTTTGTTCAGTTAAGCAAGCTTAAAGGCATATTGGCAGAGAAAATATTTCCAGTCATGTATATACTTTAAAAATGAACAATAAAACTAATGTCCTGGAAATAAAATCCTTTAAAACTAATTCTGTTTTACAGAAGGTGCAGAATTTATGAAATAGCATCTTTCAGATTTTTTTTTGGCTTCACATGGTTTTCTTATGAGCTTTTTTATTCAGTAATTTTAATTCAGGTATTTAGCAATAATTGAATCTGCTGTTTCTTCTTTTAGTGATTTTTTTTTTAATTTGGAAAAAAACTCTTATTTTTCATATTCTGTCTTACTGTAGCTGAGTTATTGTACATCCTTCATTGAGAACAGAGAAATCAGATTGCTGAAGCCTTGATTAAAAGCAGCATTTTTTTGTGTTGTAATTACTCCTTCTCTTGCTAAGAAAAGCTCTATCAGCCCTTATTGGTAGTGTATAGCTGGTGCATGTTGAAAGCCCTCTTAAGAGTTTTTAAATAGTTTGGAAAGGTCAAATCAGTGTTCCTCCTAAAGTAAGAAGGTGCCGTAGAAGAAAAGTACCTTGACTCTTGGATGTCCATGTCTTACTACCTTACCTATTAGGGTCAGGTGCTCAGTTAAATAATTTAATATCAAGAATATAGAGAAAATGCTAACATGAGTGTTAATTCACAATCAAAAAGCAGTCGGGCAGATAGTGAACCAATAGACAGCTTAGTAGAATCCTGCCTTCTAAATCTTCTCACCAAATTAAAATAAAATTTAAATAAAAATAATAATGCCTTCTCCATGGGTTGCAGGTAATGTATGTCAGGCTTTTTGGTAGCGTACATTAAATTTACTGCAGAGTTGATGTCTCAGAGTTATGATTACCCAACTTTTTTGGGTGCTGTTAGAAATAGCTCAACAAATAGCTCATCACCGGAGGATTTTGGGAATGCTTACTTAAAAAAAAAAAAATTGTGGTATGTCGGGTCACATGATGAATTCTAGCATCATCTCCCTTTGTTCTTTCTTCAGCTAACATCCCATTAAGGGGGACAATAAATATTGATTTTTTTTTTTGCTATTTATTTAGGCAGCCACCAGTCAATGAGATGCACTGGAAAGGGTTACTGCAGGATATGTTGGGTATGCAGCAGAATGTCTACACATGCTTAGAGCCTGACAGTTGCTATGAGGTGATTTCTACCCACTCCTCTATTTTTATTCTACAAACCGATATCAGAATAAATCGTCTCAGTTTGTACTGCTGTTCTCATTTGTGTTACCGGGATTGACATGAGTAAATCTTCACATGCTGTACTGAAATATTACCCACTGGCTATCTGTGAACTCTACCATTGAAACTAATGTAGTTAAAGTTTCTGTTAGGGAATTCCTTGGATACAGTTCATCAACAGTCCATGTAGTCTCCTGTCAGTCCCTCAGCATGAGGTTATTTTTATTTAAATCAAAAGACTAAAGTTACTTGAGGAACATAAGAATTATAAGATCTATAGTTTTTGATTCATAGATATCTTAATAAATAGAAGTTTAGGCAAGTGATTACTAATAAAAGTAATTTAAAGATAAATTATATTTTCGTTAAATGTTACATTTTAATTAAACATGAACTTTGTGTTCAGCCAAGCATTTTAATGTCACCCACAGTACCTACAGGACTGTGTATAAATATTTTCCTGTTTGATTTAAAGTGAAACGTGAAATCCAATTTCGGCAGAAAATAATCTGCATATGTTATTATGCTGAAGTTGAATTTATTTTGATATGTGCTGTTTATTTGCATATTTACTTTAATACACTACAGTTCAGCATTTAGATTACACTATGCATAGGCTTACTTATCTTGACATTTTGACATCTTTTGAAAGTTTTATATTATTGTAAGTTTTTTTTCATTACAGTTTACAGAATTAATTGCATATAGCTGCCAGTCTCTCTTGCTCTTGGGAGACGTTCTGAAAGCAAATTTGAACTGTTTTGAAGGAATTAAAGAAAAAAAGCATATGGGACTTAAACTAGAAATTGAAATATGCCACTTTTTTCTACAGTTATACATTTTTAAACTATGTCAAGAAAAACTCTGTATGTTAGAAGATATTCCTGTTTTCATGAAATAATGGACTAGATAATTAAAACAGTTGGATTATTCATTTGACTGACAGTATGCATATTTTGTTGCAACTAGAACTTACAGTAGAACCTCAGTTATGAATACCTTGGGAATGGAGGTTGTTTGTAACTCTGAACAAAACATTATGGTTGTTCTTTCAAAAGTTTATAACTGAACATTGACTTAATACAGCTTTGAAACTTTACTGTGCAAAAGAAAAAGGCTGTTTTCCCTTAATTTTTTTTGGTAGTTTACGTTTAACACAGTACTGTACTGTATTTGCTTTTTTTTTCTTTTTTTTTGGTCTCTGCTGCTGCCTGATTATGTACTTCTGATCCAAATGAGGTGTGTGGTTGATTGGGCAGTTCATAACTCAAGTGTTTTTGTAACTCTGAGGTTCTACTGTATTTGTATCTTCCATTAGCACTCAGATCTGGTAAAATTAATATCTTTTGTTTGAAAATCATGCATGGCCTTCGAAAAAGAATAGCCCTGTAAGGGGGCTTCTGCATCAATATTGGGACGTTTGTGTTGGGACTCTGTTGTGAAGTGTGTTGTGTTATTTGATTGAAACAAAAACTCTGGGGATCCTTTTGGAGAATGGGACCCGTATCCAACAATCTGCTTTTTGGTCTATTCTCTTATTTATAAATCAACAAATATAGATACTTTTTGCCTTAGATCATTATCTACAAGTTGCTATGTTCATACATACTAAGAATTGTTTACCAGTCAGATATTTTTATGGAGATTAAAATGGTTTATCGCCAGCCTTGTGGTAGCTACTCTCTGCCTATATTTCGGCTTTCCCTTGAGAAATATTGCATGGTGAATTGTAAGACCTCTGCCACATTCTAATGGTTTGGTGCTTTTAAGAACACTAAACCATTAGACCACAAAAGGAAGAAAGTTAATGCCATAGATTTCCTATCTGACCTTGTACATATCACTTAATCCTTTTGTGTCTGGTATGCCTATCCATTAGATGTCATCTACATTTCATGAAGTAAAACTGAAGTAATCATTTCTGAAATATAAGGTTCTTTTTTGATTCTTGAATGGAAGGTGTCATGGAATCCAAAGTATTAGTTCTTATTTATTTGTTGAACATCTCATTGTGTTTTTTGCTATGAGAGGGAAGAAGAAACTTCCTGCCTGATGTCTTAATATAAGCTGAATAGAGAGACAACTCAAAAGACCTGTAGAACCACATAAAAAAGTTTTATCTGACAGTGCTTGTTTTGTTGAGTGTGTGACAGCATTTTTACTGGTGGAGTAGTGTAGGTGGGTGGACTTACTTTAGCATGTGTTTCGGTCATCGAAATGTTCTACTAGTTTTGTAGCTCTGTTCTTGCCACCTGTTTTGCAGGTATCCCTAATGTCATCATGTTGCTTTTAAAAACTAACACCAATTTTGAATATGCATATGTGCTATGCCCTACTCAAAGGTTTTAGGTGTAGGAATGAGACACAGAACTTTGGATATGGTTATCTCACTGTTGTTTGACTTGCACAGGAGCAGGGCATATGTAAGACTGTTGCAACCTTTTGTCATGGGGGTGAGGCGCCTCTGGGTCTCTATATAGTCTTATGTGTGCTTCCAGTAGAGCTCACTCTCTCCTGACATATGGATTTGAAAGAATAAAATAAACTATATTTTATGTAAAGTTTTTTCTGTGATGATCATAACTATATTATCTGAGTTTCTAGAAATACAGATGTTGCTTACAGATGCACTGTTTTAAATTTAATTAACTAAATTTTGGGGCAAAAAAAAATCTTCCTAACTCAGAAATATTTTAATTTGTTTGTCATGGAATTAAAAGCTTTTGATCGATGCAAAATTATAATAAATAGTGTTCAAATATTTTGTTTTGTTCTTGTTAATTAGGATTGTACTGGTCTCTTACTTTGTGGAAAAACTATGATTCACTGATTTGAGTGATTCTTAAAGGGTTTTTATGCATTTTAAGTACATTTTAAGTAATCACAGCTTTTTGGCCTAAGGCTAAAACAGTTAAATGTTTCATGGCAAATACCTTGATATATTAACATTCAGATTTTTGTATTTTGAAGATTAGTCTTGATTTAAAATTTAAAAAATAAAACCCAATGGGAATTCTAATATTATTCCAATGTTTATTATGAACCTAAATGTGTTATGTTTAGAGCCCTACCAAATTCATGGATGTGAAAAACATGTCATGGACTATGAAATCTCGTCTCCTCTTGAAATCTGGCTGTGGTAGTGGGGCTGCAGTTTTGCCACCCTTACTTCTGTGCTGCCTTCAGAACTGGGTGGCTGAAGAGTGGTTGCTGCTGGCCGGGTGGCCATCTCTGAAGGCAGCGCTGCTGCCAGCAACAGCGCAGAAGTCAGGGTGGCCTGGTATGGGTGGGCCTCGTCGTCATAGCCTGCAATATTTTGAGAGGGTGTCCCAGCAAAAAAAGTCCGAGAACCCCTGATTTAGCAGACTCCCTTATCCAGGGTGGCTTACAAGCCCAGTAGTAATACAGTACAATACTTATATATTTACTGTATGAACACATCTGTGAAATTTGCTATTTATGCTGTGACCAACCCACAAAAAATGTGTGATTTCGCTGCGATTTAAGTAAACCTCCAGTTATGTTTCTTCAGGAGCAGATGATGATGGAGGAGTCAGTAAAACTGCACCTGGGCAAAAGCACGGAGATCAGACTTCAGCAAGTGCTTAGCTTTACACACTTGAAGTGGACTTCAGTGGGACTGCTTACAGTGTGTAAAGTTAAGCACTTATATAAATCTTGATGATATCAAGACTTGGCTTTGTGGTATTGCTTAGCAGCAAACTTTTTTTTTTTTTTTAATTTCCATCCAAAGCATGTGTTTGTTCAGTTTCAAATTTGCAGCTAACATAATTAATCTATTAGGAGGAAGAAGTGGCCCTTTTTGAAGCTTGAGCTTTTTGTTTATAAATGTGCATGCATATTGTTACACAAATGTCATCTAAATTTTATCTATATACAACACTATTAATAAAAATATTAATTACGCTGTAGAAATTTATTCTTCTAGTTTTTAAGCCCCATCTATAAAAACAAATAAAAAAATAATCACCTCAAAAATTCTGTCTCTAGTGTCTCAATTCTGAGTTGTAAAATATTTTGAAATTGCAAAATGTTATCTTTTGAATTTTTTTAAATTAATCTTGTTGAGTTTCACTAAAGGTTTTATTCTGAAGTTTAACAATTAATGTGGTAGCAGAACTAAATGTGTACTGCAATTAAAAAACAAAAAGAGAAAGATAGAAATAATTGTCTTAATTCTGCTTTTGTGGTTAAAATACTTTAAAAATTATTTATGCAAATACTAATCCTGGAATAATTTTTCAGATACATCTTAAATTCATTTTCTCCCAACATATTACAAGGAACCTTTATGTTCAGATGGCTTGGTCCCACAGAAAACTAAACACTTTTTTGGTTGAAGCTATTGTAACAAATTTACCCATCTTACTTTGCAGATATTTACTGAAAGCCTTCTATGTTCAAGCCATCTAGAAAATATACACCTAGCTGGGCAAATGATGCATTGCAGTGTTTGGTCAGTGGATCCACCAGTTAGTGTTGCCTCAAAAGGAAAACCACGATATAGAGTCAGCTATGAGAAAAGCGTCAAACTGGTTTTGGCTGCTGGCAGAGAATACTTCAATTCTTCTACCAGTCTGACTGATAGCTGCATGGATTTGGCCAGGTATAGTAAAACACATTCTCTCTCTCTCTTCACCTTTTGATTCCTTTGTTTTAAATGTAGTAGATGATGAATTTTACTGAAAAAGAGCTTGGGCCAGATTCCCCTCTACATTCTGTGCCCTTGTGCAAAGCAAGTGGGGAAAAAAGGGCTGTAACCATAGCTTCTCTGAGGAGTCCCCGAGTTCTTTGCAACAATTGGCTTAGTGGGGCATAGTTGGAAGGAAAGGGGTGTTGCTGGAGCATCTCTGCACTCCTGGCTGCTAGAATGGCTCCCTAGGTCACATCTAGCATTACAAGGGATGCCATAAGCAAGACGGTAATGGAGAAAGTTTGTGGAGAAGAATAATGCAGTACCATTAAGCGTTTGGATTTTTTTTTTTCTGAGTTTCTCCGTGATGAGATGGAGATCTGTGCATTTCATCTTCTGATTCAGCTTTGAAGATGTGAAAGTACACGAAGCTGTCTGGCTGGGATAAGTTGCTTTCTGTTGCACAGCTTCTCACCTCATTGATTCCTAATGGGCTAAACCTCCCTATCTGTGGAGTTTGGAGGCAGTTCAATGTTGTTGCAGGACATCATGGGATTACTGGGTGGCAAGTGAGAAATATCTTCCCATGTTCAAACTGATCCTGATGGATTCAGTAAAACCCTGAGTGGTACTGGGTTACTCCTGCAGTACTTACTTGGGTGCTAGCCCGCCCGGGGCAGCAGACAGGCTGCGTTTTAGGCTCCTGGGGACAGCTAACAAGCTGTTACATGAATGCCATGCCAGGATGTATCGTGTACTGCCTCTCCCCTACAAACAGCATGGGAAGAAATACCAGATATGCATCAAAAGCAAAAAACTACAGGACTCTTACAGGACAGCATGTCAGTGGCTTGCAAGGAAACTAATATTAATACAGTACTATCCTTTTCAAGAATTATTAGATGGGTATTTTCCTATTAATGCCTCCTTTCAGAGCACATGATATCCAAATGAGGATGTCCGATTAAACTAAATGTTAAACCAAAATGTTTATATAAAAATGAAAGAAATTTCATATGTTTTGGGAGCCTAAGGTTGGTGCAGCTGTAGGACCACCAGTGAAAGACAATTACACCTTCAGAAGGGGACTTCCTTCCAAATGACCGCATAGACCATAGAATTCATGACACACTGCACAACGATTTAAAAGCCTTGCCTATAGCCATTCAAATCAAAAGGTTTTCATATATTTGGTAAGGAAAGCTTACTTGGCGGCAGGCAAGTGGATCATCATCTAGGGATATGATCCTTGCTTGGAATGAGCTGTCTTGGGTTCGATCTTGGTCAAATTCTTGATGTGATTTGTGATGAACAATGGCTTCTACCTTGGTGGCTACATGGAAGTCATGTAATACCTGTGAATGGTCATCGCTCATCCTAAATGGATATCTTATTCTTCCAAATGAAGAACTGTCAGGGGAAACATTAGAGAAATTAGAAGATGACGTTGCAGAGGCACCTCAACCCTTACTGTTGAAGCCAGCAGAGCAGCCCATTGGTTGCTACTGAAACCAAGGGTACCAAAGAACGGACTATTATCCTCGCAGAGGGAAAAATCTGGAGCAAGTTTCCAAAGAAACCTAGATAAATTTTCCTCCAACCCAACAAAATACTCTGACAAAGACAAAAACCATTTGTATAGAAGAGCTGACAACTCCTGTGCAAGAGTCTTCCTTCTGATTTACCCTCTGCACTCTGAATCTTGAATGGCTTGTGGTAGTCACAGCAAGACACAGGTTGCATGTTATACATTTATTCCCATGCACAGACAACATTCCAGTCAGTACTCCATCCAGAGAAACAGACCAGTTCATAAATGAACAGCTTCTGGAAAGGATTCATGGCTACCAATTCTTCAAAATCAAGAGGAGTTTTTGATCCCAGTGCAGAGAATTGCTGATCCAGAGATCAAAACAGACATGGATCTGGCCATAATTTTACCACAGTGGTAAATATTGTAGAGATTCAGAACTTCATTACATCAATCATTTCTTGAGGAGTCATCGAAAGGCTTGAATTTCTAGTGTTAGGTATCAGCTTCATCCCCTGAGTGGGTTTCTCAAAATGCACCTGCTGAAATGCCTTCTGAGGACATAGAACCATGCACTTGATGTAATGCAAAATTAGGCATTATTCTGAGATCACATCCAAATGCCTCTTTCTGGGCGGGTAAGGACAAACAGCACGCTTCAAAAAAGGTCGCTCTAGACCTTTACATACAAGTATATATGGAACACAAATTTCCAAAATCTTATAGTACACATTCTTTAGTTCATTTCAAGCCTCATAAACATGTCAGTCTTTAAAAAGCCATATTGAATTGGACCAGTGCTCCATCATCTCCAGTATCCTGTCTGTGATAGTGAGAAAGAAACCATGTAGTGGGTTATTATGATACTTATAGAGGCAGTTTCCTCCTACCTCCCATTAGAAGTTGGCTTATGATTGAGGCATGAGTGTTTATATCCATTCCAAAATCAGGGAGTAGCAAGAAGTCAAAGCTTCTCTGTTACAATGTTAAAAATGTCCTGGACAGTGAAGAATCTGGTGCCTTTCAAGACAGTTCACCGAAAGGATACAAAAGGGGAAAGCTGAAGGCATCCTACTCCTCCACTGGATTTACTAGATAGCTAAGGATCTCACATTGCACCTGAAGAAAATACCTGACCTTTTAAAGCTGGGGGATGCCTCTTTCATCTGGACCTGAAACACCTACAGTTAACAACCTGGCCATCAGAAGAGAAGTTCAGCGTGGATTGTCCATTAACTTCTGAAAAAATTGGGTATCCAGACAGAACTCAACCAGGATATTTCATTCATTGATCTGGTCAAATTTATGTTTCTGGTGTGAGGGGAAACGGAAAGCTGTTTGTGCAGTGCCCAGCACAATCAGGCCCTGACCTTTAGATGCTGTTATAATACTAATAATCATCATAATACAAATAACCAGAATAATTACTTCAGCTTCAGTCACATCAACATACATTAAAAAAATGTAAAAAACAAACAACCCCCCCCCCACTTATGTGCTTAAAATTAGGCATGTGTTCAGCATCTTGCACTTCCTATGTGACCAAGTCGCTTGTCCTCTCCATGTTACCTGCACAATTTGGGGCTCCCACACCCATCCCTGGGCCCAGTGGCCCTCTGAGGGCTAACAGGACCTTCTCCCAGTGAGAGAGCCTTTGTCACACAGTAAATATTCTTAAACATGTACATGTATTTATTACCAATTAACAATCAACAGAATACACAAGCCAAGCATCTAATGCTCAACTTTCCCAATAAAGCAGACAGAGTCTCCCAGTCAGGATCTGATCTCGTCCGGGTCTCCAGCTTCTACACAACCTAATCATGCAGGGGTTAAAAAATCCTAGCAACTTTGGTCTTGAGCTGTATCCTGGAGTTAAGTTCCAATGAGCTTGTTCTCTGACCCTTATTATATAGTTAAAATGAGGATTTCTTTTATCTATACCTTAATCAGTTAAAAGAAAAGGAGTACTTGTGGCACCTTAGAGACTACTAAAATTGTAGCTATGCAAAAAAACCCACTAACTGTACAGCGGTTCACATGCCTAAGACCACCTACTCATTAGCTTTTGTATTTTTCACAGTTAATAATAACTTCTCAAGGACTACTTATCTTTTGTGCTTCATTAGTGGGATACACTTAGAACAGCAAAACCTCATATATTTTTTTTTTATCAGGAAGAAGCTACAGAAATTCAAGGTTAGCTTGTCCATTCTCTCCCTATTCTTATGACTTTGTGAATATATATCTAGCTGTATTCGTAATGCTGCAGCTGATACTTTTCTACTGTCTGCCTAAGTCAAGCCTGAATTCTCCTGACTCTGTAGTTTTTTGTTTTCAATTTGTGGTGGCTGAGCATACAACATGACTGCGGGTTATGCTAAGTCCATACACAAGATGGCTGTGACTCAAGTCAAGTCCAGGGTCTTGTTGTACTCTATGCTTCAGTTTCTGATCTGTAAAGGGGAAGTAGTTATCCAACCTCTAATATTGGGTGTTCTGAGGTTTATCTCAGTAATTTTTGGAAAGTGCTGTGAGAGTCTTGAACAGAGGATATAAAAGTGTGTGTATCTGTTTTGTTTTGGTCAAGTAGCAATAGCTGCTGCTTACCATGCTGATCAACATTCTCTCATTGTTTCCTTGTTCTCCTCATGTCCATATGACGCTGTCTCAGACTCTTTGTGGTGGGAGCCATCTCTTTGTTCTTTATTGGTACAGCCCTGATTGTCTGGATTCTACCACAATGCAAATAATAAGTAATCATTTTTCTCTTCAGTCTTTCAATCTCATTTCCTTTTCTTTCCTTCTTTATTTCCCTTATTTTCTTTTAGTGCAGCCTTGCTGTACTTCATCCCTTTCTTTTTAGGAACATTTTTTTTTCTCTGAAAGAAATAGAGATGTCCCCGTCATCACAAGATAATTATATCTAACGTGAGAGATCATTTCACTGAAATGTTAAATATAATAGTGTTTTAATGGTTCTCGTCTATGAGGTACATGTAGATAGGTAAGAGAATCTGATGTCTCCTACTTTGAAAATAAATCATAGAAGAGTAAGGTTGGAAGAGACCTCAGGACGTCATCTAGTCCAACCCCCTGCTCAAAGCAGGACCAACCCCAACTATGGTTTATACATTGGCTTATCCTGAATATTAATTTTATATACAAATGACTTAATTTATCTGGTGTTTCCTTATTATTTAAGAATTTTCTATTCCATTTGTTATTATTTAAGTTTACATTAATTCAAACTAATTTCTTTCTTCCCCCATAAGATAGAATCAACAAAACTTTTTTTTTTTTTTTTTACTTAATTACATCTGAGTGGATGAACCAAAGTATGAGGCAAAATTATTAAATAAGTTAGTGTTTTCTAAGGCACAGAATTCATGTTGGCCTATAAAAATAATTCTTTGTGCTCCTTATCAGTTTTTGCAGCGATCACAAAAAAACAACTTTTAATTGCGTAATTCAGGTGCTTTACAGTTGAGCAGTTAATAACTGATTTCACTTTCTTGATATTAGGAAGTTTTATTCTTTTTAGTGGAACATTTACTCTTACTGAGCTGTATAGGTTGGCAAACCATGCATTTATTCTCATGAATAATTAGGGCCACCGCTAACTAATTGGGTTTCTCCATGACTGAACTGGAAAAAAGTGGTTAAAAGGGTCTGAAAATGCAGTTCTGATCACCCCCCCCCCCGCCCCGGCCTTTTCTCTATTTTAGAAGCGATAGACTGATGTTGGACACAGACTGGGGATATACTTTTGTAACCAAATACACCAGGTTCATCCCTCTTGGTCAGAGCTTGGTTTAGTGTTAATAAATACAAACATCTTCTGTACTTTTTTAAAACAGTTTACTTATTATTTCTATTGATGGAGTTATAAATAATTACCTGTGCAGATACATATTTTGTGAAGTACTGAGTAGGAAAAGAAGCTAATGAATTTTGCATATTCAAGGTTTTTCCCTTAAAATTCTAGGGAAAGGCGGGAGTAAGCCAATAAATAACTCTGGGTGACTCATTGAGACTAACTTGGAAGTTAAATGATCAAATATGGCTTAAGACCCAGACTCTTGTCTGGTCTTTATGTATAAGGACAGTCAAATACCCATAGCCCACTCTTTGTTATGGTTATGCCTCTCTCTCTCTTTTCCAAACCCAATCAGAGACTGCGGGTGGCATTCTCGGGAAGGACTTCTAGGGGAAGGCATTGTCTCCACATTTTAGTATGTGTGATGCACTCTCTCCAATCCCATACAGATTTTTTTTCTGTTACCCATGTGAGGGAGGAGGTGAACTTCTACATGTCGGGAGAAGACCGCCAGATACTTTGGTTTATGTCAATTTCGCTTTGGTTGTGTTCATATTCACCTGTTTGGGGGGAATTATACTTCTATGTTTGCAGCCATACTTTGATTGTAAATATTGATTTTTGTATAAATTTGGATTGTTTAAAACTAAAAAAGCATGCAGAGAAGACATTTCACAGAAGATACACTGATTTTTTTCAGTAATGTGAGCCTGGAACATCTATTTTGTCTGTTTGTCCCACTAGGATCTCTACACTTTCTTCAGCACTGACTTGTATACATGGAGTATATATCTTGATTTAATCCTTAAGGCCATTGTCGTCCTCCTTCAGATTCCTCCTCTGGACCCACTTTGGTTGTGTCCCTTCCCTGAAACAGCTCAGCAACTATGGCTAAATTGTGTAGCATTTGAAGACATCAGATTTTATTTTCCACAAAAGACAATGAGTTGGAACAGTTGGGAGCCATCAAATTGTGCAGTTCCTAGCCTGTGCAATATTGAGTTAGCTGTCCCTCCCCCCTTTTTGATCATGTTAATATTGAGCTTTGTATCAGATTATAAACTCTTTGGGGCAGGGCCCAGGTCTGTCTATTTGAAGACTTTAAATTGAACCATAGGGTTTGTGCTGACTTTTGCACCCCCACGCCATAATGATTAGACTGGTACATTCTTAAAATAGATTGATTGTCACATTTCTGAGATACCAAGGTTACTAGATGCCCTGCAGAAATATCGATGGATTCCTGCTAAAACATATGTATAACTATTTGTTAGCATATTGCCATTTACATATGCATTCAGTAATCTAAATGCACATGCTGTATCTAATTATTAAAAACTCTTCAATGGGGATTTATGTGCCTGTAGAGAAGGCAGAATGTTGCAGATTAAATCTGCCATGTGTATATGACTGTGACTGTTCCCCATGCTAACTAGTAATGGATATTTAAGCAGTATTTTCCTCCTCAGAAAGTAGTAATGATGATCAGACTTAAGCTATGGCTACACTTTAACTGCTACAGTGGCACAACCACATCACTGTAGCACTTCGGATGGGAGGGTTCTCCCATCATTGTAGTTGATCTGCCTCCCCAAGAGGAGGTAGCTATGTCAATGGAAGAATTCTTCTGTTGACTTAGCACTGTCTATACTGGAGTTAGTAACTATGTTCCTCAGGGGTATGGATTTTTCACATACCTAAGCAATGCAGCTGGATCGACTTAACTGTTTACTGTAGACCTAAGTCACAATTGAAAGGGTTTGTTCCGATTAAATTCTAAATGGTTATGCTTGTAGTCTGAATAGTTACATAGGTGGACACAAGCATGTGAGTTGGGCCGGATTTTCAGAAGTGTTCAACACACAACAGCTCCCATTAGGCACCTAAGGTCATCAGATTTTCAAAAGTGCCCAGCTCTCTTTGAGAACAGAGGGAGCTAAAGGGTGGCAAGCACTTCTGAAAATCTAGGCCCGCTTGTATGTGCTGAATCTTCTTGAAAATCTGACTCTTCAGTTATTAACAAAGCTAGCTTACATCTATCACAACTGCATCCTTTTAACTTGATACCTTCTTTCTCTCTCAGATTATATGTACCGAATATTCTATATATATGAAGATGTCCACATGACAAATTGCATAAGCATGTGATAGAATACACAGTTTCTTGTGGAGTGATGCCTCCTTCACTGTGCACCATATAAGATGAAAGGTTGTTTTAAAGACAAAAATCATTTTTGATGCATTTTACTACTTGAGAAATAGTATCTGGTCATGCATAAAACACTTATTCATAGTTGGTACATCAGCAATTTTTAATCTATCATTTCTGTTCTTTCAGGAATTTTATTTATTTATTTATTTAACACAGATTGCTGGATGAACTGTCTGGAGTCCCTGGAAGAGTTGCGTTTGTGTAATTTTTCCTCAAGTTTTTTGGCGTTGTGTGCTATTTTTGGCAAAGCTTAAAAGCAGCAGTGGTGCATGGAAGTTTGCCCCTATGCTGCATTAAATTTTTCAATAAATGTAAATGTCTGTGTCTCTGTTTCATTAAATGTGCTCGAGTATTAGAAGTCCTAAGTTTTTCCTAATTTAGGTGTTTAGTGTCTTAATTTAGGTCATGAGTATCACGGGTCACCCAGCTAAGATATTTGGTAACTAGTATGTGCTTCTGAGTGTCGCAGAGCATTGGTCAGCTAACGGTGAAATCATGTAAAACTCTTTGTCACATGATGCAGTTTCTGTTAAAAATTTGACAGTCCAAAAGTGTAATAAATCACTGTTTTGCACTTTTCAGTCAAATATAAAAAGTTATATATATTATAAATAACTTGTATGAAGTTTGTAATGTTCGTTTTTCTGTTTATTTAGATGCTGTTTACAACTTATTGTAGACTGCCCCGGTGCTATCCAAGAGGAGCTAGATCTCATTCGTGCTCTTAACTATCTTGAAGAATTTGGTCTGAGAATCTTGCCATTACAAGGTACAATGTATTACTTATGTCCCTGATGTGATGGCCTGGTGGAACATGAGCCACAGTTCATTAGCTGAAAATTGTCTATAACTTTAACATGAGTAAGCCCAGTGAAGTTAATAAGACTCCATCTGTACATACATTTTACTCTTGTGCATAAGTGTTTTGCTGCATAAGAGTCTTAATATGCCTTCTGTTTGTAAAAACACTTTGGGGATCCTTTGAGAGGGAAAGACACTGTTTAAATGTAATCTATTTTCATGAAACTATTTTGAAAAAGTGAGCAGCTTGATCATCATTGATGTTCATTACTGTCATAAATATAAAGGGAAGGGTAACCACCTTTCTGTATACAGAACTATAAAACCCCTCCTGGCCAGAGGCAAAACCCTTTCACCTGTAAAGGGCTAAGAAGCTAAGATAACCTTGCTGGCACCTGACCAAAATGACCAGTGAGGAGACAAGATACTTTCAAAGCTGGGGGGGGGGGGGGCGCGGCGGCAAAAGGTCTGTCTGTCTGTGTGATGCTTTTGCCAGGAACAGATCAGGAATGCTCTTCAGAACTCCTGTAAAAAGTTAGTAAGCAATCTAGTTAGAAATGCGTTAGATTTTCTTTTGTTTAATGGCTGGTAAAATAGCTGTGCTGAATGCAATGTGCATTCCTGTTTCTGTGTCTTTTTGTAACTTAAGGTTTTGCCTAGAGGGATTCTCTATGTTTTGAATCTGATTACCCTGTAAGGTATTTACCATCCTGATTTTACAGAGGTGATTCTTTTACTTTTTCTTTAATTAAAATTCTCTTTTAAGAACCTCATTGTTTTTTCATTGTTCTTAAGATCCAAGGGTTTGGGTCTGTGTTCACCTATGCAAATTGGTGAGGATTTTTATCAAGCCTTCCCCAGGAAAGGGGGTGTAGGGCTTGGGGAGAAGACGTCTCCAAGTGGGCTCTTTCCCTGTTCTTTGTTTAAAACGCTTGGTGGTGGCAGCATAGGGTTCAAGGACAAGGCAAAGTTTGTACCTTGAGGAAGTTTTTAACCTTAGCTGGTAAGAATAAGCTTAGGGGGTCTTTCATGCAGGTCCCCACATCTGTACCCTAGAGTTCAGAGTGGGGAAGGAACCTTGACAATTACCCACCACTCCCACTGACTGCAGTGGAAAGTACACCTCTGAAATGATGCCCAGAATATTCATACAACATAATTACCTTGCAAACAATCTTTGAGAGAGTCTTTTTTTTTTTTTTTTATCTGCAGGCAGTTGTTGTTGAAAAAAGAATAAGTTTCTTTCTTTAGCAGATTGCTGTATGGTTTCGTATATTCCTGTAAAACAAATTGACAGTCGAGGTCAACATTTGCAGTAGATTTCCTTTTGGAGAACTCCTGATTTAAAATCGTAAATAGGTTTTTTGTGTTTCCCATTTTTTTAAAGTGGTGTGGAGTTCGTTTTGTTTTTCCATTGCAAATATTTTTGTAAAAGCTAAATGAAACAGATATATTTCCATAGGAAAAGCATAAGAACTTTTGCCAGAAGCTGGGCATGAGCGACAGTGGATGGATCACTTGATGATGACCTGTTCTGTTCATTTCATCTGGGGCACCTGGCACTGGCCACTGTTGGCAGACAGGATACTGGGCTAGATGGACCTTTGGTCTGACCCAGTAGGGCCATTCTTATATTCTAATTTCCTGTGGCACAGGGTTGAAGGATAAAAAGCCTAGTTGCAAAACATTTCTGTATTCTGCAGTTGAATTATTTTTCTTCAAGGTGAATTGATTTATTTTGTTCAGATTATAAATGACCTTGGAGTGATATGCACGGTTCTTTCATGCCTGTTTCACTTACTAAAACAGAGTCATTAAAAAAAATTGTACTGGAATACAGTTTTAATATCACCTGTAACATATCCAATTTGCCATAATTACTGTATGTGAAATGAAGCCTGTCGTTTTTAATGGTACTGCTTTATCCTTCTCTCTTCAAAATCTTTCAGATAAATTAATCTAGTAAAGGAATAAAAATCTGTTTTAAAGTTTTCATATAGCTGCAAGAAGTTTATCCAAGGTAGATGTTATTGTACAGTAATTTAAATATTTTAAAGATGACATTTAAATAACATTAAGAGTGAAACACTATTTAGTGCATAAAAGGAAGGAAAGAATTAAAGTTGTGGGTTTACATTCTTTGTGTACTCTGTGCTTGGGAACTGCAGTGCACTTTCTCAGAACCGTGGAGGGAGGAACAAACACACACACATACACCACACCCCATCTCTCTCCCCCTTTCCCACCTGATCCTGTGTAGTATCATCTTGCTCAGTAGGATGTTAGGATGCTCTCACAACCTTTCTCAGAATTTCTCTGTGGGTATGAGCCTAACCTTTAGAGTTACTTTACTTATACTGACAAGTTTTCAGAGTAGCAGCCGTATTAGTCTGTATCCGCAAAAAGAAAAGGAGTACTTGTGGCACCTTAGAGACTCACAAATTTATTTGAGCATAAGCTTTCGTGAGCTACAGCTCACTTCATCTTATACTGTTTTGTCTTTTAATTTCATTAGCTTGGCTTTTCTTTATCCTTACTCCGGCTCTTGTGTTCCCCCGCCCTGTTTTTTTGCAACCAACTGAACAGTAATCTCTAGTTAATTGCCAAAATGTGTATGAGACTCGCACTATATTCTATATATATTAAAATAGTTTATTATATTTGTACTTCTGGATATCCTCTTCCTCCTCAAATAGTCTTATCAAATTTTATTTCCTCTCTTCATAATTTATATAAGATCTTCTTGAGACAATGGCTCCTGACTCTGCTTTCATCCACAAAGATTTCTTTAATTTTTCACCTCTTTTCTTTTTCCTCTGTGCCTCTTTAGTTTACTTTCTTCTCCTTTTTTTCATTATTAGTTTCCCAGTCATATCTTTCGATTTGTTTTTCCTCTAGCTTTTGTTACATCTTCTTTTCTTTTAATTCCTTTCTCAGTCTTTGTTTTCTATTCCCACTAATCTTTCATGTCCACCTTTGCTTGCCCATACTCTTTCGACAGAGTTTAGGTGACCTTGAAATAATGAAAACTAACTAAATTGATCAAGTCCTGAAAGGTCACATTTGGGACCATCTTACTTCAAGAGTTTGATAGGAGATTTTTAATGTTGCATGATGCCATTGATTGAAAAAAATCTTAAACGCAAGACCCAGCGTCTAATACTAGCTTGCAAAATACGCATGGAACTTTACCATCCCAGTTGCAACATTGTCTCTCATCATTGTCCTCATGATGATGCTAAAAAATAATATATTAGTTGCCTGATTTGTTTGTTTGTTTGTTTTTTAAATATGGGGAGCTAGTAGAATTTTGTAAGGCTCTATTAATGCAATGTTAAGGTACCCCAAAGGAAACACATACTAGGAGCAGAAGTAGTAAATGATTTTGTAGTGTGGAAGCTGCCTGAACGGCATTCCAGCATCAAGTGCCAAGAAATACTCTTTCCAGCCTACCTGCCCTGGAGCGTGGCTCAAATGTTTAAGAACATTTACAGATACCCTTGTTGTGTATATAAAATGGTAACTTTAAGACATTATTTAGTTTGATTATCCATCCATCCATCCGGCCATACCACAAATTTGGGCCAAATAAAAGTGTGGGGGATTTTTAATCCCACCTATCCTTTGTTAGAATATTTATCCACCACCTATTGCTGTAGTAGCTGAGTGTGTCTCATGAATCATAAAATCATAGAATATCAGGGTTGGAAGGGACCTCAGGAGGTCATCTGGTTCAACCCCCTTGTCATAAATATAAAGGGAAGGGTATACCCCTTTAAAATCCCTCCTGGCCAGAGGAAAAATCCTCTCACCTGTAAAGGGTTAAGAAGCTAAAGGTAACCTCACTGGCACCTGACCAAAATGACCAATGAGGAGACAAGATACTTTCAAAAGCTGGGAGGAGGGAGAGAAACAAAGGGTCTGTGTCTGTCTGTATGCTGCTTTTGCCGGGGATAGACCAGGGATGGAGTCTTAGTACTTTAGTAAGTAATCTAGCTAGGTATGTGTTAGATTATGATTTCTTTAAATGGCTGAGAAAAGAACTGTGCTGAATAGAATGACTATTCCTGTCTTTGTGTCCTTTTTGTAACTTAAGGTTTTGCCTAGAGGGATTCTCTATGTTTTGAATCTAATTACCCTGTAAGGTATCTACCATCCTGATTTTACAGAGGGGATTTCTTTACTTCTATTAAAAGTCTTATGCAAATTGGTGAGGATTTTTACCAAACCTTTCCCAGGAAGTGGGGTGCAAGGGTTGGGAGGATTTTGGGTGGAAAGACGTGTCCAAACTACGTTTCCCAGTAAACCCAGTTAGTTTGGTGGTGGCAGTGGAGATCCAGGGACAAAGGATAAAATTAGTTTGTACCTTGGGGAAGTTTTAGCCTGAGCTGGTGAAAGTAAGCTTAAGAGGTTTTCATGCAGGTCCCCACATCTGTACCCTAGAGTTCAGAGGGGGGGAGGAACCTTGACAGCCCTGCTCAAAGCAGGGCCAACACCAACTAAATCATCCCAGCCAGGGCTTTAAAAACCTCTTAAGGATGGAGATTCCACCACCTCGCTGGGCAACCCATTCCAGTATTTCACCACCCTCCTAGTGAAATAGTTTTTCCTAATATCCAACCTAGAGCTCCCCCACTGCAACTTGAGACCATTGTTCCTTGTTCTGTCATCTGCCACCACTGAGAACAGCCGAGCTCCATCCTCTTTGGAACCCCCCTTCAGGTAGTTTAAAGCTCCCCCTCACTCTTCTCTTCTGCAGACTAAATAAGCCCAGTTCCCTCAGCCTCTCCTCATAAGTCATGTGGCTCAGCCCCCTAATCATTTTTGTTGCCCTCCACTGGACTCTTTCCAATTTGTCCACATTCTTTTTGTAGTGGGGGGCCCCAAAACTGAACACAATACTCCAGATGAGTTTGCTTTAAAGAAGAAAAAAATATCTCTACCTTCCTTCCATGCCAGCGAGAAATAGTATTGGAGCCTATGTCTGTTTTCCCTTCCCCTTTAATGAATCCATTTCTATATTATTTGAGTATGGCTATGCAGTGAGGATTGAGAGCCACTGAGAGGAGGACTGAGAGCTTCCAAAGTTGCTGCCTTGACTCTTGTGCTGATCTGGCCAGTATTAACAGTCTTTCACTTTAACGAGCTATACACTTCACCCCTGTTTTTTATCTTCCTCGTCTCCAGAAGGCTGTCATATTTTGCAGGTGCAGTCTTGTGTTCAGCTGCTGAGTCCTTGTTATGTATATAAAATGTAAAAATAACCTTGTTTAATGTATTCGTATGAGAAACAGAATTGCCCATCTGAATTAATGGCTTTAAAAAATTAATGACATGATTATGAAGCTTTTAGGACTTTTAAATATTATATGTGAAAATTGCTTTTTTACTCTTTTAGGGTAAAGGGCCAAGTTCAAACATTAAGTTCTTAATTTGGGGTTTTTTTTTTAATTTGAAGGGGTGCTGTTTACAGTGTTTTAATCTTAAAATGGGACTCCTTGTATCTTCTAAACTTTTTTTTGGTTTCCATTTAGATTCAGGATGTGATCTTTCTTTCATTTATGTTGTTGTACATCAAGGCTAATTATTGAAGTGTAAAACTGATGTAAATTATTGCCTATTCAGGCCCATAAATCCATTAGCTTTTACTTCTAAGTTCTGGGCTAAGTTCTGTTCAGTTACATCAGTGTAATATTTTAAAGCAAGTTGAGTTAGTCACAATTTGTGCTGGTGTATAGGCACAGGGAGTTAAATTAAAATCTTGGGGTGTGATTTTACCAAAATGGTCAGCGTTGACCTAATTGTACTAAAGTTAATGGTAGAACTCCAAAGTTAGGCCAATACTGAATACATCTGAAAATCCCCATATTTGATATTTATGAAACCACAATATTGTCTTGGTGTGTGGTATTCCTTTTAATTAGAATGAGAAATACTCTGACAAATTTAATTGGTGTAATCAGTAAATGCAAAGATTTTAATGGTGCCACTAATGTATTGTGTTACAGAACCTACAAAAAATCAATACTTTTGTTATGTTTCTTGTCTTAAATCGTTACTCTGCTTGACTTTTGAAAGCTGACCATTTGATTTCCAGAGGCCCTTCATAAAATTTGCAATACATGGATGCTTTTATGTTCTTATTGATATGTTTGTCTGGTAGAAATTTTTCTAATATAGATATAGTATGCTAATATTGATTTTTTCCCCCTGCATAAATTAATTTCCTGCTCATTTAATTGAGTATTAAGTGGGAAGGTTTAATGGTTAGTACTCTGTATGTTCTCTTCATAGCTTGTCTAGTAATATGAAGCAGACTCATTTTATAGAGTGGGAAGCTTGTTCGAAGCAATTTTGAAGGTCAATACTGTTGTAAAAATATAAACTTTAGTTTTATATTACAGTATATAGTTTTATATAAACTATAAAAATTCATTGTGTTAAACACTTTATAGACCATCAGTATTAAAATATGCAGTGTAGGTAATTGTTTGCAATTCCTGTTAAAATGTGCCTCTAAAGTCCTAATGTAAATTGCAAGCTTTTCAGGACAGGGGAGATGTATTTTATGTGTTTGTGAAGGACCCTCTGCATATATAGTCCTCGTTAAACTATAACAAATAACTATATTACGTTGGAAAACGAGGTGTTTTGTTTATGCAGCATGAGTAAGTGTGCCTGCATTTTAAACAAAAATTACACGTACATTAGAGAAAGTTTGTGCATTATAATCTCCCTTTAACATATCATATTTTCTTTAAACAGTGCGTTTGTGTTCTGATCGACTCAGCCTCATCAAGGACTGTATTGCTCAGTTGCCCACAAACTACAAACAGTCTGCCAAGCTCCTGGGACTTGCAGATTTACTGAGAGTTGCAGGTAAAGTGTTGTAAATGTTAAACTGCAATGTAAGATATTAACTCAAGGGCATTTGAGTTAATCATCAAGATGTACTCAAGGATGGCACCAAAGTGTCCTGTGTAGGAGCAGCCTTCAAGAATGACTGACATATTTTACAGGTGATCTTGTATTCAGCTGTTGTGACCTTCTTTAATACATAAAATAAGAACAGCCCTGTTTAATTTAGATTTTGAGCCAAAGATCATGTCAAATTTGGATTTGGATTTACAGGTGAGAATATTTTATGATGTAGAATCAATTATTAGTATTAATAATTGATTAATACTAATCATTTTTCAAATCCAGTAATTTTCTTATCCCTGTCAAGTATACTAGTTTGATTTAACAACAGTCCTGCTCATGTAAGAGAACAAAAGTTGTGTGTCACATAAACTTCAGTGTAACAACGCAATTTGTCTACAGTTGATTTACCATATTTTTATGCTGAAGGTAATGTGTTAGGGCTGAATGCTTATTTCAGGTGTAGAACATCTTGCAGGATTGGACCTGCAGTACAATAGCTGTTCCAAATTGAATGTTCTGCTTTTGCAGAAAAGGAAGACAATGAATTCGGCACATTCCCCCAGACTTCTCTGCTGAAGTGTTTTCAACACTCTAATAATGTTTAATGATAATAGTACCTAGAATTTATATATAACTCTTTTCACTCATAGCTCAATATAGATGTTGCTATTGGTATTTTGGAGGCATCACTAGAGATCTATGGTTAGGACTGTTTTAAAGTTTTGTGTGTTCGTTGGGAAAACTAATCTTCCTCTCTGGCTACCCTAGACCAAATCACTGATTTTCCTTTTATATGTCAGTATTACCTTTTGCATATTGTTTATGCTAAATTCTTGTTTCGTTTCTGTTACTGTTTACAAGGGTATTGGTATGCATAGAACATATTTTCCCCAATCTTTGAATGTGAGGAGTGTGACCAGCATGTGTTCTGAAGTGGCTTACATAAAGTCTCATGCATCTTGTTGGCTTTCTTCATCACTAATGTCTGTATATTAATGCGAGAAGTATGGGGAGTAAGCAGAAAGAACTTGAAATGCTAGTAAATAAACACAACTATGACCTAGATGGCATCACAGAGGCTACGTATCACTGGATAATACGCATGACTGGAATATTGGTATAGAAGGAGGGACAGGCAGGGAAAAAAGGTAGGAGGTGTTGCCTTATATATTAAAAATGTATGCACTTGGACTGAGGTTGAGACAGAAATAAAAGACAGACTTGTTGAAAGTCTCTGAGTAAGAATAAAAGGGGTAAAAAAACAAGGGTGATGTCATGGTAGGGGTCTACTACAGACCACCAAACAAGGAAGAAGAGGTGGATGAGGTTTTTTTTTTTTAAACAACTAACAAAATCATCCAAAGCACAGGAGTTGGTGGTGATGGGGGACTTCAACTACTCAGATATCTACTGGGAAAATAAGATAGCAGGGTACAGATTATCCAACAAGTTCTTGGAATGCAATGGAGACAATTTTTTATTTCAGAAGGTGGACAAAGCTACTAGAGGGGAGGCTGTTCTAGATTTGATTTTGACAAATAGGGAAGAACTGGTTGAGAATTTGAAAGTGGAAGGCAACTTGGGTCAAAGTGATCATGAAATGGTAGAGTTCACGATTCTAAGCAATGGTAGGAGGGAGAACAGCACAATAAAGATGAATTTCAAGAAGGCAGACTTCAGCAAACTCAGGGAGTTGGTAGGTAAAATCCCATGGGAAGCAAGTCTAAGGGGAAAAACAATTGAAGTTGGCAGTTTTTCTAAGAGACATTAGTTAGGGCAGAAGAGCAAACTTTCCATTGCATAGGAAAGATAGGAAGTATTGCAAGAGATGACACAGGCTTAACGAGGAGATCTTCAATGATCTAAAATTCCAAAAAGAGTCCTACATAAAGTGGAAACTCGGTCAAACTACAAAGGATTAATATAAACAAATAACACAAGTATGCAGGGACAAAATTAGAAAAGCCAAGGCACAAAACGAGATCAAACTAGCTAGGGACATAAAAGGAAACAAGAAAACATTCTACAAATAAATTAGAAGCAAGAGAAAGACCAAGGACAATAGGCCCATTATTCAATGAGGAGGGAAAGACAATAACAGAAAATGTGGAACTGGCAGAGGTGCTTAATGACTGCTTTGGTTTTCACTAAGAAGGTTGGTGGCGATGGGACATCTAAAATAGTGAATGCCAATGAAAATGGGGTAGGATCAGAGTCTAAAATAGGGAAAGAACAAGTCAAAAATTACTTAGACAAGTTAGATGCCTTTAAATCACCAGGGCCTGATGAAATGCATCCTAGAATACTCCAGGAGTTGACTGAGGAGATATCTGAGCCAATATTTACAAGTGCAGTGAGGAGCAGGGGGCATTGCATGGTGTCAGGGAAAAGATTGTGGGCGACTGAGAGTTATGGCTGGCTGAATTGCATTTTGGGTCCTAGGGGAGGTAGAGAAGGGGTAACAGGAAGTACCGTCCTGCCTTTTCAGTTTGCTTAACAATAATGTCATATAATAAGTTAGGGTAACCTAACCTGTATGTATTTAAAATAATTGTATGCATATGACTGTGAGAGCATATATGCATAGATGCACTCTCACACATATAAATAAGTAATAACCATTCCCCAGCTCATTCCAATAAATGATGTGTAGATAAAATTAAATCTCTCCCTCTCCCTCAAAAGGCAGGGTTACAGAACTTTTTTTTTTTTTTAAAGTATATCTCAGTTAAACTGGACAGACTGAGCATTGCTTTGTCTTATGTTTTGAGCTTATTGTGTTGCCCTTCTCCTTCCTCAAGAGGTCTTGGTGGTCAGGCTAATCATGTTGCTTTTTCTTTTGTCTACTCACTAACCTAAATGATAAGAGGAAGGAGAAGTACAACCAAAGGAATTTAGATAAAGATAAAAAAGAACATAGTGGATATTTCAGCCAATAGTCGGATACTTTGTGCATTAATAATTATTTTCCAAGCACACCAGGCATCTCTCAGTGACTTTAGAGAAAAAATCTTAAGTATCATAGTGGTAGTCACTCCCAATATAAATATGGAATTTCATGGAAATGAGTGTATTTCAAGAGGCTGTCTCACTGAGCAAAAGACTGTGCTTTAACAGTTGGTAACATTTTTTGTCTCTCTTGGCTGAATAAATGTACAGAACTGTGTGTTCCAATGTTGTCATTAATAAGTTCCACTTTGTAATAATAACAAAACACTTCAAGTGGATTATTTTTTATATAAAATCACTCTGCATTTGGCGATATACTTTTACTGCCACTGGAGGTTTACAGTATGCCAGTTTGGTTGGTCTTATTGCAATAATGGAAATATTCTTTACAGTAGACCTCAGGTATGTTTTTTCTAGTGAATCCATGCCTACAATTAATACCTTAATTATTTATTAATCCACACGCATTCCTCATCGGCACTGGAACTTGGTAACGTGCTCCAAAACACAACACTTGATTTTAAGAAAAGTCAGGACTAAGAACTTTTGTCTCCTGGGGAGCTACTCATTAGAAAGGAGCCTTAATTGCAAAAAAAGACTTGAATAAGCTTTACGTTCTGTGCAGCAGAGGACAACAGTACTTGTTCGCAAGTATGAAGTATTCTGGTGCATTACATTTTGAGTTTAAACATTAGTGCTGTTTCAGATGGTTTTGTTATGCTATTTATACCTTTAAAGACTCAGAAAAGTTGTTGGAATTTGGAAACTGTTATAAATTAAAAGGAGTACTTGTGGCACCTCAGAGACTAACAAATTTATTTGAGCATAAGCTTTCGTGAGCTACAGCTCATGAAGTGAGCTGTAGCTCACGAAAGCTTATGCTCAAATAAATTTGTTAGTCTCTGAGGTGCCACAAGTACTCCTTTTCTTTTTGTAGATACAGACTAACATGGCTGCTATTCTGAAACCTGTTATAAATTAAGATCTGGATGACTCACAAAGAATGAGCTATTCACAGGATCGTATAAATTACCATAGTACATGAAACCCATGATCCATCTTGTCCAATCTCCTGTCAGGAACCAGCATAAAATGATTCAGAACAAGGTACAAGAAAATAGGCAGATGTAAAAAAATCTGCCTCCCTCCCAAGGTCTCATCATAATCCCTAGTAGTTAAAACAATGGTTTAAGGTTTAAATCTTGAGTTATTTTATATCCCTTCAGAATTTTTGTTAATATTGTCTGTTGTAACTGGATATTATCCATACAAAATCTTGCTAAATTCTTGACCTTGATAACATCTTGTAGCAATGAGTTCCACAGTCTGATTATTCAAAGTTTGGGTTTAAATCTGCCATTCACTAACTCTGACATGCCTAGATATTGCAGCATTGACTTGAATGAAAGTTGTCCTTGGATTGAGCTCTGTGTCTTTTTAAAAATATGATAGGGCAAAAGAGCTTTCGACAAATTCATATAAATTTTACATGAGGAAGATGTTTTACATAATCACAACAGCTTTGAAAACAACTAAAAACAACTAAAATTTGCTCTTCAGCCAGGACCTCTCACCAAGTTTAAAGTCAGTTGCTTTTTATGATCAAATTAATAAACCCTTGCAAAACAGAGATTTCAATGGAAATACGGATGCAGCCTTAACTATAGTGTGTAAATAGAGCCTCTCATGAGCTTTAACAGTCAGTATAAAAATATATGTATCAATTAGGTTGTAAAAGCAAGACATATAGGGCACTTTTGCATTTATCCTCTGTTTATTATTTTATTAGGTTGCAGTGTATCGTTAATATGATGAATAGTTACTATAGATCTTTGTAGCTATAACAATATTAACAATGTTATTAGTCTGCTTCAAGTTATGCATTGTAACCTAAAGAGCAGCCTATACATTCATATTATTTTAAGATATACTAAAAATCAAAACCTATTATTTAAATAATTTTCAGCTTGAAATAAAATGTACTTGTTTTCCAACTTAATAGGTTTGCTTCTATGGTTCATTAAAATTTTAAATAGCATCTATGAACCAAAGCTTTTATTCTGCACAGTAGGGTAAATTGCATGTGCTCTCTACGTTCCACCATTAAAAGAGAATGATTTGGGGAAGGACAGACACTAAGCCAGAGGTGGTATAAAATTCCCTGTACTGGGGTGTGGCAATGTTATGGGAACATGGAACTCCAAGAGTAGTGATCCACTGTGGAGTATGTTTTTAGAGAACAAGAGTTATAGGCAAGTCATGTACTCCTCAAACTTCCTTTGGGCACTCTTATGGTCTTTCATCAGGTATCTTAAATCAATTAGTAAATCCTAATTAGGCTCACACCACCACCTCAATAAAATAGGTAGGTAAGCAATATATCCGTTTCACAGGTGGCCAAAGTAAGGGAGTCATGGTGGGTTTTACAAGGTGTTACTAATAAATTAGAGCAGACTTTGGAATTGGAACCAGAGTCCTCATTCCCAGTAAAAATCAGATCACAAATAATCTATTTTAGGTAATTATTTAGCCTTAAATTGGTGTATTTGATTGCACACTGGAACAAAAAAGATTCAAAATACAAATCAGTCTTGGATAGTTGCTTTTAATTGCTGTTTGTTTATTGTTACTGAATGTTGTAAAAGCCTGTCTAGACATTGTTTTGTGCTGTCACATGTTACAGGAGTTGCTTGATGAGACGTTAATTTAAAAAAAATCCATTTAGTTTCTCATTAAGTTGACAGTAAAGTTTTTGGAAAAATGTAATTAATTTTAGGAATGGGTGAACTTTTCTAATTAAAAAATGTTTTGAACTCTTATCCAGAAGTCATACCTATTTTTGAAGATTACCAAGTTCCTCAACTTTCTCATGCTGTTGCCCTTTCCAGTTTCAGACAAAAAATATATATATATATCAAAATAGCGCACAGCTGTTCTTGCTGTATATGAAAGAGACACTGTTGTCAGAGCATAGGACTTGTGACTATTTTATTGAGGAACACCTGAGATCTAAATCCAGGTCTGACATTCTGGGAATTTGGGATGGTCTGTGCCTCAGTTTCCCTCATCAGAAGATGATTCTGGCCAACTTAGCTAAAATTAACTTTCGGCACTGGAATTATCCTTTATTAGTTGTAATTCATATTGTCTTGCTTGCTGGATGACCCAAGCTGCCTGAAATGGAGATGTTTTCTTTATATTTCTTAAGCGCTGGTAGTTTTCTTCCTTACCACGACATGTCTGTCTGTCATTGTGACAATTTGCCTTGAGATAAGATGAGATGCATGACATCCTTTAAGGATTCTGTAAATGCTTCTCAGTGGATTGACCCTCAGTAGTCATGAAGTCAGAGCATACAAGTCCTTATGCTAGGGAGTAGTCCTGAGGAGGTTTGTAAACTCATGCTGTTTATACAGGCTGTGCTATAGAAATAATAAGTAATAAAACATTTCCAGTTCCTGAATTTTAAATGTCTTTTCTATTCAATCTGCTGGATGTCAAACAATACTAACAGATAGGAATCATAAAGTAAAATAAGATACTCATTTTATGATGGCATTTATCTTACCAACAGTTTTAAAGAAAAATCTGGAATGTCTCATGTCAATATCACAAGGGATGGGGGACTGTGGAGCTAGATGTTTAAAGCTGCTTCATTTCTTTAAGACTTAATCTTAACTCCCAAATCAGGAACTGTGAAGCAGTGGCAGTGAGTTTCTAGGTCTAAATGGAAGAATAAGAGAAGATACTAGAAATCCTGCAGGGGGTAGGATTTTAATTGGCTTCCTTGAGTCAACAAAAGCCACATGAAAAACGTTCTAGCTGTGCATTGCTGGGGATTTGCTAGTCATGTTGGAGTTGTAATCCTTTGATATAACGGTGTGCATCAAGATAATGGGAGTTTAAATAGGAGGCACATTGATATAGGGTACTAACTATTGTAAGAGAATAGAGAGAGGTTGATGATAATGTACATTTGCACTCTTGTAAAACACGCAGACGGAGAGCCTATTGCTTGAAAATAAATTAGCCAACCATCCCCTCCCCTCCCCCGCCCCCCCGAAAAAACCCTCTAAGCCATAAGACCACTCAAGATCAATTAAGAAAAGAACAGCTTCGATTGTGTCCCTACTGATTTTAGATACCAATAAATTGCAGTTGATTATTGGTCACGGTGATTTCTGAATAACAGCAAAGATCCATTTACTGCACTTTTGTTACCCCTTCCTTGTGTCTGATGCTGACACACAAATCTCCCAATATAAGTATAATACATTAGAAAGCTGCCAAGGGTATGGGGAAGGCACTGGATTCCTGGCAGGTGTCTAGGAACATTTCACCTCTAAGACACTGGTTCAAATTTATCCTAGGTAAAAAATGACTAAAAGTTGTTTCCATTTAATTGCTGGGCAGTGGCCTGGATGAGAGGAGTTTCATAGCAGTCCGCTCCCAGTGGGCAAAAGTTCACATCACAAAAAACATGGTGGTGACTAATTGGTAACACTGTATAGCAGTCTGTCTTAGTGGAGAGGCTAAGGGATGAATGAGTATGGAGGTCAAGCTACCCTCCAGACCCCAGAGGTGGTCCCTCTGCATCCGGAGCCAGAGGCATCTTGGTTGGACAGCTCTGTAAATAGAGTTAGAGTTTTTTGCCAGAAGGGACCACCAGATCATCTGGTCTGACCTCCTGTCTATCATAGGCCACCAACCCTACCTCCCATCTATGCACTAAAATTATTGTTTTACTGTTTCTTCAGGGTTGTCAGTCTAGCATAATCAGTACATTTATCTTTATGGGCGTGATTAAAAGTAAATAAAAAAGATTAGACAAGCAATGTGGTTTACCTCTGTTGTTGGAGCCACAGAGTGGAGGGGAAAAAATAACCATGGACTTCTTAGTTGTTTTTATAGTCTTAAGTCTACAAGTTAGATAAATTTAACTTTTTAAAATATTTGAAGTTGAATTACTCCAGGACAGGTATGTTAATGTAGTGTCTCATAATCTGACCTCCTTTCAGATAGCTGCATCAGCACTGCATCCTTAAAATCTTCTGATAGCTGGTGAGAAGAAGTAAAGATTGACTTGCATTGAAAGAAGCCCTTTTTTTTTCTGATCAGTCCATCCCTGTAGATCTTGCATACGTTTAAAATATATAGATCTAGATCTTACTCGTGTGTGAGACTGACTGCACTTTCATATACAGTTATGGACATATGCTGTGTTCATTACAACTTGCCAAGCGAGGTGAGAAATAGAGGGACAAAAAAAATAGTGGAAGGAGGGAAGATTATATGCATGGAATATAACTGTGGTTTGGAAACGAGATTAGGACTCCTCATATTCCTGATTTCCTTTCCTTTTCATGCTCACCTAGAACATAGAGGCAATTTTTTACCAGAACATTTGCATGTGGAATGGGTTTTATCTCCAGGACAAGATTTTATAGACACATTGCTTTCCCTCCTTCCCCCCCAAAGTCAAATTCTGTTAATCCTGCACTGTCCATGTTTTATTTTACATTTATCGGGTTGCACGGGAACATGCACAGTCATCTCTTGTTGCCTAGGGGTGAACAATTGAACAAACTGCTGGACCCAAAGACTTCGGTGAAAAGTTAAACCTGTGCAAGTCGTTAATGGAGAGCAAGAGTTCAGTGACAACACTGCAACCAATTAGAAGTCCAGGCCATAAAGAATGAATTAGAGGTTTTATTCCTTTTGGAGTCATAAGGGATCCTACAGGTGTTAACATTAAAATGATACAGAGAAAAATCAGTCATGCTGTATTGGACACACAGATATAGGCCCTAACATACCTAAAAATTAACATGGAGGCACATAGCAGCTCCCTTTGAAAATAAATGCATATTTAGAGACCTACTTGGTGATTTAAAGAGCCTAATTTTAAGCCCCCATTTTTGAAGACCTTTTGTAACGCATACAATGGCAATTAACTAGACAGTATTTATTTTTTTCAACAAGTGTTTTCCACCTTGTGATGGAAATACATACTGATGTGAGTTCTTCTGGCAATATATGAATACATGGTTTGGGCACACAATTACCTGTTTCACTAATTAAATAAGTTATGTCTTGGTTTCATCAGGAAGAGGTAGATCTATATTGAATATTTGTAGCATCCAAACCATCAACAGCTTTGAAAGAGAGCCATTTTCATCCACAATATACAGAAACATTCTTGTGAAATACTGTGCTAATAATTGACTATTGACCTTTGAAATAATTGGTAACAACTTTTCTGACTCTTCTTACAGGAGATGACCAGACCGAGAGAAAAGGCCAGGTTTTGATCCTTTTAGTGGAACAAGCTCTCCATTTCCAGGACTACAAAGCTGCTAGTATGCACTGCCAAGAGCTTATAGCCACAGGTGAAGTTTACCACTTAAAAAAAAAAAAAAAAAGTCCTCTCCTGAATTTTCTGACATTATGTAAAATCTGTGACTCCAGACTGACTAACTTAATTAGTAGGTCAATCACATTTTGTTTGTAGAAATTAGAATATAGTTACTTAGAATACAGCAAGTGTAGAATACTATGTTGCTTACATAAATGTTTTGTAGTCCATGTGATGTAAGCAACAGTGACCTCTGAAAGAACGCAGGTTTTCAGTTTGATTAATTCTGTGCGATCTGTCTGCGGGAATTATATATTTTAGTTCAGATATCCTTTATTTTCATCGCAGTGTCTCATAAGTCTGTCCCAGGAGGGATTTAGTTTTAATTGTTTCCACAGTGGTTTATTTCCAAATTGTTCGTGTGGAGGGAGGAGAGAAGAAATTGTTTTTCATTTATCTCATGTGAATCCCCATGTGTGATAAAGTTGAAAACTTGTTCATTAATGAATATTCATTGAAATACTATTAAAATCCAAAGACCCCTATAGATCCTAGTGGTAAATGCATTAATTTCCATTTTGTGAAGACCTTCTGGACCCATTCATTCTTTAATCCTTTTCTATGTAAATTCTCCGTCAAAACATGAGCACATTACTTCATGAAGCTGTGCTAGTATCTGGTTTCAACCTAAAAAAGTTAAATTAATTTAGAAACTTCACGGTGTAATGAAAGATCTATTTATCATATCAAGTGATTGGTTGACTTGTAGAAGTAATTAAATAGTGAGGAATGCAGTTATTAGTTATACAGTTGCTCAGGGGTCCTGTTGTATTACTCTGAGAATGTTAGGGACTATATTCATAAGGGGAACTTAAGTGTTGCAATGCTCAGCGTTGCAACACCTAACTTTTAGGCATCTGGCTGTCTTGTGGAATTCACAGCCCCAAGTTAGGCACCCAGGCTCCTTATACAATGTGTGGGTAGAGTTAGGCACTTAAAAAAAGGATTCACAGAAGCCAGCACACTAACAGGGAGCCAACCTCCACCCTTAATTTAGTGGAGTTAGGTGCTGAACTCCAGGCTGGAGGCTAGTGCTTCCCTCTGCTCAGGATTCATAGTTGTGAACTTAACTAATTTTAAGTAAAGTGTGTGTTTGGTGATGGGGGAGGTTGACACGTCCCCATAATCCCTCCTACAATGCAAAAAGTGGATCCCAGTTATATGTGCTGTTTGTACATATTTGCAAACATTTAAACAATGTTCTATGTTTCCCATATGATCTGGGGTAACTAGACTCTCAGCCACTGGAAGTGATTGTGTGCACTTTGGAGAAGTGTGGTTCCTGTTCTGGTTCTACCACCCACATCCCATCCATCCAGAGGATAGCTAGTAGAAATGATGGGGCTTCACATTTCTCTTTGTCTGCCCAATCCTATTTTAATTCTTGCAAGTCTAATATGGTTTATGGGTGGGGGAAGGTATAAGTGGAGATCGGGGCATGGAATAACAGAAGATAATCTGCTCCTGTGCTTTTCCCCTCTGTCATAAATATAAAGGGAAGGGTAAACCCTTTAAAATCCCTCCTGGCCAGAGGAAAAATCCTCTCACCTGTAAAGGGTTAAGAAGCTAAAGGTAACCTCACTGGCACCTGACCAAAATGACCAATGAGGAGACAAGATACTTTCAAAAGCTGGGAGGAGGGAGAGAAACAAAGGGTCTGTGTCTGTCTATATGCTGCTTTTGCCGGGGATAGACCAGGAATGGAGTCTTAGAACTTTTAATAAGTAATCTAGCTAGGTACGTGTTAGATTATGATTTCTTTAAATGGCTGAGAAAAGAATTGTGCTGAATAGAATGACTATTTCTGTCTGTGTGTCTTTTTTGTAACTTAAGGTTTTGCCTAGAGGGATTCTCTATGTTTTGAATCTAATTACCCTGTAAGGTACCTACCATCCTGATTTTACAGGGGTGATTCCTTTACTTCTATTTACTTCTATTTCTATTAAAAGTCTTCTTGTAAGAAAACTGAACGCTTTTTCATTGTTCTCAGATCCAAGGGTTTGGGTCTGTGGTCACCTATGCAAATTGGTGAGGATTTTTACCAAACCTTTCCCAGGAAGTGGGGTGCAAGGGTTGGGAGGATTTTGGGGGGAAAGATGTGTCCAAACTACGTTTCCCAGTAAACCCAGTTAGAGTTTGGTGGTGGCAGTGGATATTTCAAGGACAAAAGATAAAATTAATTTGTACCTTGGGGAAGTTTTAACCTAAGCTGGTAAAAGTAAGCTTAGGAGGTTTTCATGCAGGTCCCCACATCTGTACCCCAGAGTTCAGAGTGGGGGAGGAACCTTGACACCCTCTATTCCCCCATGGCCCTAACACAGAAGAGTTAAATTATTTTATTTGAAAAGACAACACTGATCTTTTACAGCAGCAGATGTATTCTAAAAATGTTCAGTTTATTCTGAAGCAGTCTGGTCTGATTTTTCTTAACATGGTGTTACTAAGCACAAATACATATGTATGGACACACACACATGACCATGCACCATATTGGTACCTAGAGTATATATAATGTTAGGTAGCTGAATTCCAGGATTTTTTGCTTACTGCTAAGTGTCTCTCTCTCTTCCCCCACCCCCTCTCCTCTCATGAAATGTTGAGAATTTAACAAGAGAAGCTATACTCTTATCTGATTTGTGGATGATGATGTAACCTTTGGCCATTGGAAAAAGTTGATTTCTTTTCTCACCACCCCCCCAATTAAATTATTGATTTTATGTGACTTTGCTTGGCAATCTTTTTGTTCCCTTTGCAGGCTATTCTAAAAGTTGGGAGGTATGCAGCCAATTAGGGCAATCAGAAGGCTACCAAGACTTGGGTACTCGGCAGGAGCTCATGGCTTTTGCTCTGACACATTGCCCTCCAGGTGCTATAGAGTCACTGCTGGCAGCAAACAGTTCTTTGCAGACTCAGGTAGGATCCTTTTCTGTAAAATTTTCCTACATAAACTGTGAATACTTATTTTCTGAAATAAGAGGTAACTATTTTGTGTTTTTTTCCCCCAAGCTTCTGACAATGTGTCATCAATTTTCCGTATTTTTTCTACCTTACATTTTATATCTGAACAGTTAAATATTGCATTTATAATACATTTTCTATAATCAATAGATAACTATATCAAATAAGAATGCAGTTTCTTTTCTGTTATAACTAGTACTGGGTGGGTGCTATAGCCTCAGAGGTTTCTAAAATGCAGCAGTCTGGCATATTGTTGACAGAATACTCTGTTCCAATTCTGTAATCCATTTGATTGGGATGTACAAATGCTTAATTCTTTTCTATCAGTTCTTCTACTTTTATCAGGAGTTTGTGCATTGTACACAGCCTCATCTGTACACAGTCTCTTTAAATGTCCACTGCCTGTTCCAGTGTTTTCTGCAGGTTCTGCCAAACATAGGGTGAAATCCTGGCTCAATTGAAATAAATGACAAAATTCCCATTGACTTCAGTGAGGCCATGATTTCATCCATAATGGTTTTAATTATTTATAATGAGGACTTAAGTCCTGATCTTGCTATTATCTCTTCACAGGATCAGGGCCCTAAATATCAAATTCATTATGCATGTAAAATCTGTAACAATCAGATATCTCATTATATATATTTGAGAAGATTAGCATAAATGCTGTGGTGCAGTGGTTGAGTGAGTCAAAAAGTCGCATTTCCATTGAGGTTGACCCTAGTTTTGCCCATGTGCACAGAGTTTTTCTGAATTGTTACATAGAGGGTGCATTAGGGGAAATCGAATTTGTACTCTGAAAAGTAACTCTGTATAAATTATGTTGTATGGGTTCCATTTATTCATCTCTCCCCGTTCCATACTGCCCTGCAGTCAGCAGAAGGGCTTAAGCTTGATCTCCCTTGTTATAAAACCAGAGGGGAAGCCAGCGGGACATTTTCTGTGAGGGCTTAGAGACTCTGGAATTTGTTTCCCTCTGGAGTCTGAAATAATCCAAAATTGGTAACCTTCCAGGAACAGTGCAAAAATAGGGGTTGGATAGGGTTATTGGAGAGGGTTGTGGGTATGCTTCCCAAAATGATGAAAGGATGGAAAGAAGGTTTTTTGTAGGTGGCTGATTGGCTGGAAGAGTTTCTGTTTGATAATTTCTATGCTGCTGGATTTTTTTGAAATTATTATTATTATTATTTTATTTATTAATTGTGTTAAGGTTCAGAGAGCCTTGGATAAGTGTCATTTTATTATTGTAATCTAAATGAATTAAATACAGTAATTTATTAATAGGAATTCATATTGGGCTCCAAAGTCCCACTCACAATTGTGTTGGTACAGTACAATCACACAGGAAGGCATTGTATTTTCTCTTAAGAGCTAAGAAGCTAAAAAATAGGAAAAAAAACAAAAAAACCCAGGTACAATACAAAAGTAATGTGGTTAGGCTGATTACAAGCACATCTCATTTTTCTTTCTCAAAATTGTCTGTGTATTTGTCTTATTTATATTACAAGAACGTATTTTTAAGTGTTTTGGAGGGTGGCAGCACATGATTGAAATTGGGGAGTGGAAGTGATTGTTGCAGTAAGAGAAAAGTAGGTAAAAGAAAGGGTAGAAGCATGATGGGTAGAGGGAGAGTGTGTGCAGCTGAAGGGTGCAGAACGAAGGATCAGGGTAAAGGGGATCAGCAACTAATAGAAATACTGCAAATGATGGGTGAATGTGGAGGAAAGTTTGTCAGTAACTTCCATACTAAGGCAACTCACTTACACGCTTTCTTAACTTCATTACCATGGGTGGCCCCATTGATTAATGGGACTTGCCACAGAAGTAAAGAGAAGCATAGGTATAAGTATTTGCAGGATTGGGGCCTGAATATTTAGTCTGTAAGTAAAACAGTGCTATCCACCTGGCATTGGAACTTATTTCAAACCATTTTTAGATAATATACAAACCAGAAAATACTCCTATTCACTCTCCCATTATTGCAGTGGCTCTACATTACCAAGAGGGAAAAGCAGTAAAAACTTAACTTCTGTCAACACAGTGAATATAAGAGGAGATCTGCCAGTGAATATATGAGGTAGATCTGTCGAGTAAGAAGATGCCATTTTCATGTAGTTACTTTCTTGCAAAAAACAGGAGCAACAACAGTACTTCATGGAAAATGCGTATACAGTACTGAGAGAAGGTAGTTTTGTGTAGACATTTATATCAGTGGTTCAGCACGATGCCATGATTTTTTTTTTATTCTTCTGGAAGTTTTACCACCTGAGATTCTTGCTTTGTCACGACACTAGGCAGTTTGAATAATTGTGTATTATTAGTTTGCATGATAGCAGAAATAATGTATACCCCTTCTTTTCAGATTCTTTATCAAGCAGTGAATTACCAGTTACGCCCTTCAGAAGGAGGGGAGAATATAAATAGCTCAGTACCTTCTTCGCTGATCACTAAGGAGACTCCTCAGGTAAGTTTTCAAGTGAGACTGTAAAATGACCACCATTGCATTCTGTTTTATTCTGTATCATAAGGAGAAACAGATTTCAAAGATTTCACCTAGCACAGCGTAGCGAACTTGAGATATTTCTCCGCTTTAGGCTTTGTGCATAGCGCTATCAAATAACCTAAGGAAACAAACCAATAGATGGTTTTTTAATGAAGTTTTGTTGCTAATATATACTCCAAATGTGGTCTTGAACATCCTTGTCCAGTGGGGTCTCAGCACTGTAAACAAAATAATTGAGAGCATAAATAAATACAAAGGCAGGAGAAGTGGAAGACAAGACAAAAACCTAACCTAAAATAAAGGAATAATTATTAATGTTGATGATAGCCTTGCAGGATGGCATAGATCAACATTGGTAAATAAACTGAATAACATTTTAATTTAGCCTTTTTTCTGTCTGCATATTATTCACATATGGGCATTTTATCTTTTACAAATTCACAGTTGCTCAAACACTTTGTATGTACATACTTTCATAGCTGGTTTTTTTTTTTTTTTTTTGAGGCTTGAAGGCACCATTATGATCATCTGCTCTGACCTCATGCTTAATGCAGGCTGTAGAATTTCACCAAGCCATTCGTGTATTAAGCCCATAACATCTGATTGATGTAGTATATATCTTTCAGAAACACACACTTGATCTTCATTTAAAGACTTTTAGTGACAGAGAATCTGCTATGTTTTAGCTTATTTGTTTTTTGTAATCTGTTAGTTTTGACTGTTTGATTCATTGGTGTAGTTTGTCACCTAAATAACGTGACATTATTTTTTTTTCTAATTGGATAACTGAAGATTTCTAAACTGTAAGTACTTTTGGTGCAAATATTCAATACCTGCATCTGAGCAAAAATGCCTCATAATTGTGAGCTGAGAGTTAGAAGTTTGATTAATCTCCTTCTTTTGAAGGAATAGGTTTTTGCTAACTTGGATTTCATTTATTTCCTCTTACCTTTTCTGTTTCTTATAGTATATTGGTAATAGTCTTATTTTTAAAAAAAGTAAAGAGAAAAGTCTGTAGTTCAGATTCTACAGTCTAAGGCTTATTCAGGCAAAATCCAATTGATTTCAGAGATCATGTGTATGTGGATATGTATCAACTATATATTTGTTGGGGAGATCATGTGTGTGGGGGTTACCGTTGATTGCTAAAGCATATTAGATAGGGTTGCCAGGTGTCTGGTTTTCAACTGGAATGCCTGGAATGAAAAGGGACCCTGGTGGCTCCGGTCAGCACTGCTGACCAGGTTGCTAAAAGTCCGGTTGGCTCCTAGGCATAGGGGCAGCCAAGGGGCTCCATGTGCTGCCCCTGCCCCAAGCGCTGGCTCCGCAGCTCCCATTGCCTGGGAACCATGGTCAATGGGAGCTGCGGGGGCGATGCCTGCGGATGAGGGAGCATGTGGAGCCCCCTGGCCGCACCTCTGCATAGGAGCCGGAGGGGGGACATTCTTCCGGGAACTGCCTGAGGTAAGCCCCAACTTGGAGCTCTGTCCTGCACCCCAAACCCCTCATCCTCGGCCCCACATCGGAGCCTTCATCCCTCCCACACTCCAAACCCCTCATTTCTGGCCCCACCCCGGAGCCCACACCGCCAGCTGGAGCCCTCATCCCCTCCTTCACCTCAACCCCCTGCCCCAGCCCAGTGAAAATGAATGATGGTGGGGGAGAGTGAGTGACTCAGGGAGGGGATGGAGTGAGCAGGGGTGAGGCCTTGAAGAAAGGGCAGGATAGGGGCGGGGTAAGGGTGTTCGGTTTTCTGCAATATGAAAGTTGGCAACCCTAATATTAGCTAATACTATTTGTTTTAACTAATATTATATGGATAAAGCTGATAAAACTAGTACTAGATGGGCATAGCTCCCTCATCACATCATGTTTCACGCTCTCTAGTAAAAGATTTTTCACTTGTTTTGCTAATTTTAACTTTTTATCCTCCCACAGTGAATTGAAATGAGGAGGTCTAGGGTGTGCTGGGATGACATAGGTGGGAACATAACCATTTGGCTCGTCTGCAAACCCCAATGTTTAGACATTTTAAAATAGGACTATACAAAGCATTAAAATAAATACTGTAGGGAACAATCCTTCACTGGCACGAGCTGGACTAGATCACCTAATTGGCCTAGTCAGTCTTCAGCTCATGTAATTCTTTGAAGAGCTATGTTCAGAAAGGGAAAGGAATTCCTCCGTAATGATTACTTCTTGCTTATTAAGCTCCTTTTCCCCTTCGCACTCTTGTTGTATGCTGTAATTACCTCAATGACTAATCTAGTGGTGCTCAAAGAAAAAAATCTCAATGCGCAAATTAGGACCTTGATCCATGAAGAATATTTCAGAATATTATAGATAACATTATTAGATTAAAGTATAGTGCTTAGCCACATGATGTTGTGTTATGTTTTAACCAGGAGAAATAATAACCACAATAAATTATGCCTCATAAATGAGGGCTGACTTTATACTTAATCGGCTTAATACTTAAAACCTGCATTACATCTGCTGTAAAGATAATGATTTTATTTATATATTTAAGTAATGTGAAAATGTAATTACTGTGCAGTAGCACTTTAGCACAAGAGAAGCTTGCAGTTTAAAGAATATTGGTGTTGTCCTTGGAAACAAGGTGTTTATTGATAAATTGCAGAGGATGCATAATTTGCAAACATCCTTCTGTAAAAATTACATATCTGCTTTTTATATAAATTCTGTTTAAAGAACTCAAAGTTTCTACTAGCTGCAGTTTAGTATTCTCTTTTACTCGAGTTAGTTATGCAACTTAGCCTATGCTTTAACCTGAAAATCAATTTAGATTTGAAAAATTTGCTACACCTGAAGTCTCATATTAAAAACCACACTTATTAGTTTGTGACATGCATTGTACTTATCCTTTTACTGAGCATCAAATACCTTTCAAGTGAGCTACAAATGTATGCATTATGTTTAATGAAAGGCTCATCTAATTGAACATATTTAATGAGGAATTTGTATATGTAGGGCCTGAGCAGTGATAGCCTACGTTCTCAGTGATTTAGGTGGAAGTCAGAATTACAATTTTTCTGTACATGGAAATGCTTACTTTGAGATAGTGTCACTAGTTAAGGCAATGAAGGGCAAATTCTCACCTCACTTATACCTATGCAGATTCAGAGTTCAGTCCATTGGAGAATCTAGTTCTGAATCACATGACTTAGCAAATGTCTGTTGTAAGTAACTTCTAAGAGAAATATCATAAATTCTGGGATCTGAACGCCAGTATTTTTTAGCTGATTAAAAAGTTACAGGAATGTGTACTGTGTAAGATCCGTGTAGAAGTATGCCCAGCATTTTTTGGAAGAATTAATGGTTTAGCTCATTGTATATCGCAGAACCTGTGAGAGAGAGATGTTTTTTTAATGTGTCTATAAGCTCAGAACTAGCAAGTAATCAGACATGTCGTTTCATCACTGCTGATTGGCTGGGAACAAGTGGGAGCTAGGCCTGAGACACTACAGGCTAGATCCACAAAGGGAGTTAGGTGCCTAATTGCCACTTTTGGCACCTAAGACCAACATTTAGGTACCACTAATATCCTCAAAATCCCCACTCAGCTGCTGACTAACTGCATAGGTACCTAAATTCCCTTGGGCATAAATTTCTGCCAGTCAGCATGTGAAAAATGGCCTGAGTCCTGTCAGCACTAAGCTGCTCGATGCCTAAGCCCCAGTGGGATTCTCAAACTAGATGTGCCCCTGCCTGTTCACCTTCGGGGCCCAAAGCAATAGGATGCTCAGAGCACACCTAACCCATGGAGATGACCAGATCGGGAATTTGGCTGGCTGAGTGTGCGTGGGGGGGCACTGTGTGTTCCCATGCCCAATAGTCTGGTGGCTAGAGCCTGGGATATGGGATATGGAAGACCCAAGTTCAAGTCCCTTCTGCAAGTAAGGCAGAACAGGAATTTCAAAAAGTGGTTAGTGCCCTAACAACTGTGATGTTGGCTACAGTGGGGTGGGGTAGGTTTCTCTCTGTTCTTTTTGTGAGACCAGGCTGACCTTGGTTAGGTACTTATGTACAGGCCAGGGGTTCATGGTTGTGAATCATGAGTGCATGGGTGCACATTCCTCTGGTCTATAAATTCTGGAAGGTAGACACTTCATCTTGATTCACCAGTTGGTACACTATACAAATTGTTTGGTTAGGATAATAAACATTTCTTAAATAAAACAACTCTCTCATCCATCTAGGGTTATTTTTTTTGCAGAAAACTCCAAGGGCTAAGTGTGAAGTGAGACGTTCCGTGGAGAATTATTGTGTATTGCTATAAATGTGCTCATTAGGTAAATAAAACATGTTCCTGACTCAAAGAGCTTATAATCTAAGGCCAAATCTGTGTCATACTAACCATGATCACGTTCTATAGCACATGCTCAACATCCTACAGATTGGGTCTTTATCTAATCCATCTGTGGGTTTTCTGTAGCACACATGTCCATGCTTTCAAAGTGCAGCACTGGTTAACTCAATCTTTGTTCCAATATTCATAGTGGATGTCATAGAGGGCTCTAATAGGAAGTTCTGTTGGGGTACCTGTTTAGGGATAAAAATTCTTCCTGTTACAGAGAGGTTTATTTGAACAAAAAAAGTGGATCCTGCAGTATGTTCTAAAATGATTAGACTTTGATTCCAAATGGAACAACACAACTAACTAACTAAGGACAAAACAGATGAAGCTACAATTTAAAATATTCCGCAACCAAACTACGTTGACCTGGAATGCTTTATCTCTGGCTCTCACAAGCTTTGTCCTGGATTTAGTGAAGTGTATTGTTCCGGGGGAGGATTGGGGGCATCGTGGAGGTATCTGAAATCTGACTGGGTCATTTTGGTCATTAAAAATTGCTAGGGAAAGGTTTTTTTCCCCTCCTATAAAATTCAAATCTACACAATTTGCTTTAAGAAAAGGAGTACTTGTGGCACCTTAGAGACTAACAAATTTATTTGAGCATAAGCTTTCGTGAGCTACAGCTCACTTCATCAGATGCATTCAGTGGAAAATACAGTGGGGAGATTTATATACATACAGAACATGAAACAATGGGTGTTACCATACACACTGTAAGTCTGAGGGGTTGGAGCAAATACGGTTGTATCATAGAGCTTGGCTGTAGACAATGGATCATGTGGTGTGGTCTGGGTGAAAGCTGGAGGCATGTAGGTAGGAATAGCAGTCAGTAGGTTTCCGGTATAGGGTGGTGTTTATGTGACCATCGCTTATTAGCACAGTAGTGTCCAGGAAGTGGATCTCTTGTGTGGACTGGTCCAGTCTGAGGTTGATGGTGGGATGGAAATTGTTGAAATCATGATGGAATTCCTCAAGGGCTTCTTTTCCATGGGTCCAGATGATGAAGATGTCATCAATATAGCGCAAGTAGAGTAGGGGCGTTAGGGGACGAGAGCTGAGGAAGCGTTGTTCTAAGTCAGCCATAAAAATGTTGGCATACTGTGGGGCCATGTGGGTACCCATAGCAGTGCCGCTGATTTGAAGGTATACATTGTCCCCAAATGTGAAATAGTTATGGGTGAGGACAAAGTCACAAAGTTCAGCCACCAGGTTTGCCGTGACATTATTGGGGATACTGTTCCTGACGGCTTGTAGCCCATCTTTGTGTGGAATGTTGGTGTAGAGGGCTTCTACATACTTACAACTACAATACCCACCTGCTGAAGTGAAGAAACAGATTGACAGAGCCAGAAGAGTACCCAGAAGTCACCTACTACAAGACAGGCCCAACAAAGAAAATAACAGAATGCCACTAGCCATCACCTTCAGCCCCCCAACTAAAACCTCTCCAACGCATCATCAAGGATCTACAAATTATTCTGAAGGACGACCCATCGCTCTCACAGATCTTGGGAGACAGGCCAGTCCTTGCTTACAGACAGCCCCCCAACCTGAAGTAAATACTCACCAGCAACCACACCCCACACAACAGAACCACTAACCCAGGAACCTATCCTTGTAACAAAGCCCATTGCCAACTGTGTCCACATATCTATTCAGGGGACACCATCATAGGGCCTAATCACATCAGCCACACTATCAGAGGCTCGTTCACCTACACATCTACCAGTGTGATATGTGCCAGCAATGCCCCTCTGCCATGTACATTGGTCAGACTGGACAGTGTCTACGTAAAAGAATAAATGGACCCAAATCAGCCGTCAATAATTATAACATTCAAAAACCAGTCAGAGAACACTTTGATCTCTCTGGTCACTCGATTACAGACCTAAAAGTTGCAATTCTTCAACAAAAAAACTTCAAAACCAGACTCCAACGAGAGACTGCTGAATTGGAATTAATTTGCAAACTGGATACAATTAACTTAGGCTTGAATAAAGACTGGGATTGGATAGGTCATTACACAAAGTAAAACTATTTTCCCATGTTTATTCCCCACCCCACACCGCCCACTGTTCCTCAGACGTTCTTGTCAACTGCTGGAAATGGCCCACCTTGATTATCACTACAAAAGGTTTTCCCCTTCCCCACCGCTCTCCTGCTGGTAATAACTCATCTTAAGTGATCACTTTCATTACAGCATGTATGGTAACACCCATTGTTTCATGTTCTTTATGTATATAAATCTCCCCACTGTATTGTCCACTGAATGCATCCGATGAAGTGAGCTGTAGCTCACGAAAGCTTATGCTCAATAAATTTGTTAGTCTCTAAGGTGCCACAAGTACTCCTATTCTTTTTGCGAATACAGACTAACACGGCTGCTACTCTGAAACCTAACAGTTTGCTTTGACTGCTATTGGTAGCTATATATTTAAGTTTGTTAAATGGTAAATTATTTTTAAAACAGTGAGTAGTTTGATGCGCTGGGTTGTAAAGCTGTCTATAAATTCAAAGTATTAGTTTCAAAATTATTTTCTCTAAAATATATATTAAAATATGACTTACCAAAGTCAGTAGGGCAAACTAGGAATTTAAACTAAGGTCTCCCAATAATCTGCTCAGAATGCTAGACTATGCTTCTGGTATCTTCAATAATTACCCTCATAAGTGCCCCAGTTCAGGAAAACGTTTAAGAACATGCTTATGTCCATTCCTGTTCAGCCAATCACTTAAACATATGAATTCAGTGTGGATTTAGGCACATGCTTAAGGCCTTAGCTGAATAAGCATCGTCTTCTGAATTGGGCCAGGATTATTTTTCTAGGGCACAGTCTTTATTTTTGTTGTTTTAAAACTTTCACTTTCTGATGGCCCATATATTTTCACACAGTTTTAAAAAAAAAGTATTTAGTTTAAATTTAGTTGAAAAGTTGGTTAGTAATTTCTTGCTCTTATTTTCCTAGAAACTTGCATTAAATGGTCAGGTTTCATGACGCATTCTCTTGAAAATAGTATAATGCCTTACAAAAGAAGAAACTAATTTTCTGTTATTTTTTTAAAACTTTCAAAATAAGTACCAGGAGGTACTATTTTTATTTAAACAGAATCTAAATAAATCCTGTTGCCATTTATTTTTCAGGAAGAGTAAAGATTCTGGCATATTTCTCTCAGCATGCAGTCCCTTTCATCTGGTCAAGTGGGAATTGAAATTTCCAATTGATTGTTCAGAGGTTGGCAGGAGGTCCTCTCTTTAGATCATCTTATTACTATTAATAATCAGGGAGTGCTCACATTTACAGGTGTTGTTGCAGGCAGACAGTTGTTGATGTCTTTTTAATGACAATGATAGATCTGGTGATTAAATGTCTTCCTTGTTTTTGTACATTTAAAAAAAAAAAATCAGTGTGGCAAGATTTCACCTAAGTCATTTTGGCCACCCTGTTTAGTGTGTAAAATTCTGTCTCAAGTTGTTGAACTGAAAACTGGTAGTTCATATCCTCCTGCCAGCATAACTGTAGAAAAGTGATTTTCTTTTGATAGGTTTAAATTCAGTATATTGTGTTGGGAAACTAACCATTATAACTTACTGGCTATTAAAACATCAACAATATGTATGTATATAAGTGTATTGTAAATATTACCCTACTGTACATTTGTGTGATTATCGTCAGTGGAATATAATTACATAATTTACAGCATAGTGAAATCTGTTTTATGTTTTAATATGTAAGCTGTATAAAACATGGAAAGAACAGGCACAGACCTCTTGGTAGTGTAACAATTAGTGACACATGAATCACTGCAGATGTATCAAATATTAATTTAAGCCCTTTATTTCAGGTAGGCCTGATCCAGTAACCCAAATTTGCAAAACGCAGACCCTAAATTTTGAAAAACCAGACTTGAACCAGCCATTATTGAGTTTGGATCCAGGTGTCTGCCAAAACATGCGTATGTGTGGGAAGGGTGGGAAATCAGAATAGGCAGAAATCTCACAAGATCTGTTTGCAGCTTGTGAGAATTACTATATTTGGTTAATGTCTCACAAAGCACCAGAATTTCAGAATCCATGAACATACATACAGCTGTCAGTATTGTCACATCAGTGCAGGTAATACAGACCAACAACATCAAATGGAGGAGCTGAGAGAACCCTATTTTGGATAGCTCTGAGATGAAAGATTAAAGTTTTTCACCAGCGAAGGGTGTAAAGACAACAGTCCCCTTCTGAGAATCTGGATGGCTTAGTTGTGCTCTTTGGAAATCCACACAATCCTGGGTTTCTATGTTAAGATTGTTCATAAGATGTTGAAGAAGTTGGCAGCTGATATCAAGTGGAATGCCTAGAGGTCGGTCCTGGGGCCAGTTTTGTTCAATATCTTTATTAATGATCTGGACCATGGGATAGATTGCACCCTCAGCAAGTTCGCGGATGACACTGGGGGGAGAGGTAGATACGCTGGAGGGTAGGGATAGGGTCCAGAGTGACCTAGACAAATTGGAGTATTGGGCCAAAAAACGTTGGATGAGGTTCAAGAAGGACAAGTGCAAAGTCCTGCACTTAGGACGGAAGAATCCTATGCACCGCTACAGGCTGGGGACTGACTGGCTAAGCAGCAGTTCTGCAGAAAAGGACCTGGGGATTACAGTGGATGAGAAGCTGGATATGAGTCAGCAGTGTGCCCTTGTTGCCAAGAAGGCTAATAGCATATTGGGCTGCATTAGTAGGAGCATTGCCAGCAGATTGAGGGAAGTGATTATTTCCCTCTGTTCGTCACTGGTGAGGCCACATCTGGAGTATTGTGTCCAGTTTTGTTCCCTCCCCCCCCGCCCCCCGAAAGGATGTGGACAAATTGGAGAGAGTCCAGTGGAGGGCAATGGAAATGATCAGGGGGCTGGGGCACGTGACTTACGAGGAGAGGCTGAGGGAACTAGGCTTGTTTAGTCTGCAGAAGAGAAGAGTGATATGATAGCAGCTTTCAGCTACCTGAAGGGGAGTTCCAACGAGGATGGAGCTCAGCTGTTCTCAGTGGTGGCAGATGACAGAACAAGAAGCAGTGGTCTCAAGTTGCAGTGGAGGAGCTCTAGGTTGGATATTAGGAAAAACTATTTCACTAGGAGGGTGGTGAAATACTGGAATGGGTTGCCTAGCGAGGTGGTGGAATCTCCATCCTTAGAGGTTTTTAAGGCCTGTCTTGACAAAGCCCTGGCTGGGATAATTTAGTTGGTGTTGGTCCTGCTTTGAGCAGGGGGTTGGACTAGATGACCTCCTGAGGTCTCTTCCAACCTTCATCTTCTATGAATATATGATTCAGTGGCCAGTATGCCCAACCTCCCCTTTTTGATAAACTTCAGTGTATTAACAGAACAGTGGGACTAGTTGAGCAAATAAACACTTTCATAACCTTCAAAAATGTAAATGGCTGGTGTCCACAATATCATGAGATTAGAATTTAATGAGAAAAAGAATGTTCTACTAATCAAAAAATCGGCTATGGGATTAAAAAAGTGCCACATTGTTTGTAACTCTGCTTGTGGTTAGCTTGCTGCTAAATGAGACTGATAATTGAAATAACTCATTAACCAAACTCTTATCAGTATGTCCTGATGCCATTTTGTGTGTGTGTTCTGGGCATTTGGCCTTATTAACTCATGGTGGTGATAATGCTGAGGCTATTTCTAACATTTGTTGTTGTGTGTTGCATAAACTCGCAGGAAGAAGTCAGCATTCCTTCTAGCCAGTCTGCTGACTTCTTGTATTGGACCACCGCTAAAACCATGGAAGTTCTGTCTAATACAACTACAACGACAAAAGCCATGCTGCATGCAGTCAGTGATGGACAATGGTGGAAGAGGTCATTAACTTATCTTCGGCCATTACATGTAAGAAGTCACTAAAATCTCTCCTACTGTCTTTGGTTTCACTAATGGATAACCGTATAGGCCATATTCCTTCACAAGGATCTGCTAGTCCTGCTTCTGGAACCACTGGCAGTCACATTGACATCAAGGGGCCATAGATGACTTTTAATGTTTTCTTATATTTTGTTAATCTTTCTTTTCCAAAATGAATAATACATACTGTTGTGGTGGTGGTTTTTTTAGCGTTAGCTATGTCATCAAAGAAGAGCAAAAGGCCAATACGAGTAAAATGTCAGGGTGTTTGTGGTGGGAGCTATAAGCAGTTGAAGCACCATTAAAGCATAGTGGCGTACTTTCTATTACAATTTAGAAAATCTCTTTACCTTCCTATTCATTTAAGGTCCTATTCTTCACTTTTCCTTCCATATGTATGTTCATTTTTACTAGTCTTTTTTTTTTAATGACGTCTGTGATTCTCTGACTAATTCTGCTAATTTTTCTTTTTGTTTTTAATAATTGATGAATAGATGAAACATGGGTCCTGGTCTTGCAGTTTGTCATATGTAGTTAGCATACTCCTCTATTAAGCCCCATTGACTTCAGTGGAGTTCTGCGCGGGTTCCATGTACGGAGTCCATTGCAGGATCTCCTCCCATCTGAACATATGACTACTTAATAGACTTTAAAGCAAGATTTCATTATTACCAGGTGTCACGCTATCTGGAATGGCTCACGACCATGCGTGCATATCTCAGGGCAAACTGTAAAAACAGGCAGATACCCCAAACTGGTTGTAAAATCTAATTATATAACACAACAAGCCAGTGACAAATGTGAACTCCTGGATTACTGTGCCAGTCTTATGATGGGGACACAAACAGTCCTCTTAGAGTCTCTAGTCTATCTTGCCATCCAGGTAAACTGGACTTTGTGATAAAAGGTCACTTATACCAAAAATCACATTTAGGTTGCTTCCAGTCCAAGAGACTAGTCACTTACCCTAGATCTTACACCAAAGACAACATGGGTAGCCAATTATATAATAAACTAACTAAAGGTTTATTAGCTAAAAAAAAGAAAATGAGAGTTACTGAGAGATTAAAGCAGGTAAAATATATGGACAGGTGAGTCACAGTTTACAATTCCAAATAGTGACAGTGATGTAATAAATTGCTAGTTTCCCAAGTCTTTTCAGGGTACTCAGATTGTGTCTGAGGATCTCTGCTTTGCATCTGGTACACTTCCCTGTTAGAGTCCAAACAGTCCAGAGATGAAGGATCTTTCCTTGAATCCATACTTTATAACTTCTTCTCACAGAAAATAAACTGGAAGTGTCACTACATGGGTGGGCTTTTCCTTTGATGACGGAGAGTGAGGAATGGATTTTGAGTCTTTTACCTCTGATCATCACACACAATGACCACTGGCTTTGAAATTAGCACTTTTCTGTTAAAGTTCTTCATTTGCATTCCATAAGGCTTCTTTCTCGTTTGATGGGTTATTATATACAGGGGTATACACAATGTAAATGTTTGCTACTACATTATAAAGGGATACAGATAAGTAAAAACAATGCATGTAACACCCCATTAGTTTTCATGAAGTTTAAACTCCAGATACACTCTTATGCATTTATCAATCACTTTGATCTATACTAGTACACAAGTGAATTGGCCTGGGGCTCTGACATGAATTGGCACCTGGTCGACAAGTGCCACACCAGGCTTAATTCTGCTTATTCCCTCCAGGGCCAAGAATTTGGAGATGTATTAAAAAGCAGTTCTGGAACCAATGCTGCAGTGGAAAAGCAGAGCTGTCATCCCTTTTATGAATCTCTAATTGTTGCTCCCTGTGTTGCAGAAGTAAGTTTAAGATGCATTAAGAGTTAAAGTACACTTATAGAAGCATTAAAAGAAGACTGTGCACTTTTCTGAGGAGCTCAAAACTATGGGTGACCTTGTAACTCCCCCGCCTCAGCGAGAGAGATGTTTGCTTGTGCTAAACTTGGTGACAACTGCTTCACACCCCACACAAATTTCTCACGATTATGCCAGCCCTTACTTTACCTTGCAGGTAACACTTTGTGCCACCCCAGTTCCCAAGCGCCCTGGAAGAGCGTTCCCAGGTAGCATCCAGCCCCTGTCACTGGAACCTCATAGTAATTGCCAAGTCTGCTGTCTCCAAAGAAACAGTGTACACACCAGCTTGTTTGATTCAACTAAGAATTCATATTTTGCTTACTATTACAGTACAGAGATCTACTTACGATAAAACAAAGAGAAGTTTATTAGCGAAGATAGAGTTTTAACTCATATTGCGTAAAGGTAGTAGAATCAGAATTGATTACAAATAAAACAAAAGTATAACATGCTTTTAAGAGACTAAACATAACTAGCAAGCTACATTTCTTTGGCTAAAGCAGTTCTCACCCTCAAAGCCCTTTTGCAGAGTTCACTGATTCAAATCAGGATCCAGATTTTTCATGAATCACTTCCCTCTGCCACTAGTGTTCCTCAGTTAAATGGATCACCAAGGGTTTCCTTTCCTCCTCCTCATATTCCAGAAATCCTTTGAAATGTATCCCTTTGAAGCATACTCCCGGACAAAATTCTTCTTCCCTACTATTTGTTCTTTTGTGTGCTAATGCCATATTCTCTCTCTCATCCCTGTGTTGACTTAACATGCAAATGAAGTTTGCTTGGTGTTGACTTACACAGTGCGTGCTTTACATCAGAGAGCTAGGCAGACAGGTAAATCAACATTAATTTGTTTTGGAAAAACTTTATCTAGACTGTCTGTTTACATTCACAACGCTTATGATGACCAGTGTCATAGGTTTCATTTGACATATTAAGTCAATAGGAAAAAGCAAGTTAACAGGAGAACTATTAGGTTTTCTATTGCTGCATAAGATCTCTATCTAGAATTAAAAAAAAAAAAAAGAACCAAATTGTATAATTGTATCTAATGTAACGTATTATAAAACATGTTTGTTTTTTTAAAAAGATATTTATCTTTGTCATATTAATGCAAATGTGGTTTGTTTGTTTTTTTGTAAGTCTGAAGTAGCCTATGCTGGATTCCAACACAGTTCTTCAGAAAGTTTTGCAGAAGTATTGCTGAGAACAGGAAAATTAGCAGAAACTAAAAGTGAAGGAGAGGACCTATTTCCAGCTACAGAAGGTACATTGTTTTTTGTGTGATGTGTGTTTTATTTATAATATAATGTGTATGTATATACTGTACATGTTCATGTATTCAGTATAGTGTTCAAAAGTGATATTTTAGTATTTTCTAAAAATTTCATCATGGTTTAATTTCTAACAAAGAAAACATCTATAAAAAGTGGAAAACCCTTGGAGGGTGCAAAAAACTGTTTTTTTTGGGTTTTTTTAGGCTAGTAGGTCAGCAGAGTCTCTGGAAATCTCAAGAGAGTTCTAGATTGACCAATAATCAGGAAGTGTCACTTTTAGAAGGCTCACAGGTGCTTGGCCATTGTGACAGAAATAGCTGCGCACTTCCAGTGGTCCACAGACACAGTTTGAGAAGCAGTGGAGTGCAATAAAATGTCCATCAGATTATCTGCAGATAGGTATGTTCATCTATTGCAATTAGAGTTAATATTCTTTGCCACTTTGCTAAAATGATCTTTGAATTATAGGTTTTCTTTCCACTATTTTATTTAGTGCATAGTTCGTATTTAAAATTCCTGGATTCCCTAGAATTTCTCTTTACCAAAATTAAAATTTATCTAGGGACTATACTGAGAGTGATTCAAAACATACTTAAAAATGTCTTCACTAAAAAAGGACACTTCACCAGGGAAGTAGATTGCATCACAGAACCGGCCACTCAGATACCCCGGGAGAATCTGTTTCAGTACTGAGGGGGGAGAAAACAATGACCACATACCCCTAATTGAAAAGGAGTACTTTTGGCACCTTAGAGACTAACCAATTTATTTGAGCATAAGCTTTTGTGAGCTACAGCAGCTGTAGCTCACAAAAGTTTATGCTCAGATAAATTGGTTAGTCTCTAAGGTGCCACAAGTACTCCTTTTCTTTTTGCGAATACAGACTAACACAGCTGCTACTCTAATACCCCTAATTGGCTTCTACCACCCTACACTGGAACCCCTATGGGTATTATCAAACAATTACAACCCACAAAGGATCACATCCTGAAAAAAAATCTTTCCCGAACCCCCTCTTCTGGCCTTCAAACAAACCTCCGGCCTTGCCAAGCTCATCAGAAGCAATCTCCCCACAGACCAGGACAAACCTACTTAAAGTGGCACCAGACCCTGCCAGAAAAGATGAAAAACCTGCAGACATATCTCCACTGCTACAATGATCGTTACGCCCACAAAACACTTTTCAATATCCATGGATCCTATACATACCTATCCCAACATATGGTGTACCTAATCCAGCGGATCACATGCCCCAACACCCTTAAATACGGGTGAATACCAGTATGGGTGAAGCCCAATAACACCAATATGGGTGAAGCCAGACAATCATTACACCCTTAAATAAACTCTCTCAGAAAAATAAGACAAAAACACCGTGTCACCCGTTGGTGAACACCTTTCACAAAGCGATCACCCCACATCTGACTGCTCAGTCCTCATCCTTAAAGGAGATGTGCACAACACTTTCAAAAGACAAACCTGGGAACTTAAATTCATAAGTGTGCTAGACATTAAAAGCTGTGGACTTAAGAGACACTTGTTTTAAGGCTCATTAAATCAGTTTGTAGCACGCTCTATTACCTGCTAACCCTTAATTGGTGTGCTACAGTATGTGTGAACCCCATATGTTTAACAGTCCTGTCCCAACTTCTGTTTGGCTTAGACACTCTGGTTATCTTCCCCAGACAAAAAGAAGAGTTCTGTGAAGCTCGAAAGCTTGTCCCTTCCCGCATCCTCACCTACCTTGGGTGTGTCATAAAAAGTGAAACATTCTCATGTTAGTACTTCCATTTTTTCTCCTAGCTATGATTATATATCTTTTTCACTTTAGTTGCCTCCTGCCGGTTTAAGAAATGAACTGTTTAAATATTTACATGCTGTTAGTGTCCTTTGAAGGAAGATGTCTGTCTAATGCGTTACTCTGTGGAGAGTTCTGGCATGACAAATTAGTGTATTAGATCACATGAAATGTGAGTAAACTCTCACAATTTAATCATGAGGCTCACAATATTTTCATAAAGCTCTCGCTTCTAGTGATTGAGAAACTCTGCTTTATTTTATTAGGCTTCTAGCCCTTATAGTTCTGGATAAAAGCTTGAAAACGAGGATTCTAAAGGTTAAATTATCAAAAGGCAAATAAGAACCACAATGCAACCGTAACTCTGTCCCTCTCTAGCTGGCAATAGATACTGGGAATAGTTCAATAAAGCTGATGCCATAGTCAGTAGGCATGATGAAGTGCCGTGGGACAGTGTCATTGTTCATGTTGTGTTCCACAAATTTTAATTGCAGCATGTCTCTCCATGCACTCTAGCTGCATTCATTGTGTTAGGTGTAGCTGTATTGGAGGGTGGAGGGACTGGCTGGAGCAAGTTAGAAGAATTGTCACTGTGATATGAGGTGTGAACCTTCAGGAATCAAATATGTTTCATTTCAGTGCCGAGTTCTGTAGGCTGTATCAGTAGGCAGGATTTATGAATTATGTGTCTTACCATGAATCAGTATTAAAACACACATTAAATATAGTAACAACATTTGCTATAAACCTGAGGCCCACCCAACATGCTATACAAACTCCAGGTCCCAGTGGAGGGAGGGGGGCCCTCGGGGCTCTGGCTGCTTGGTGGGGGTGGGGGGAGCTTGGGCATAGGTGCAGTTTGACTTCTATTATGGTGGGGGGGGCAGGGCTTGGCGGGTCCTAGGGAGGGAGCCCCACCTCCACCGCCGACTCACCTCAGGAGGCCACCCAGCCTGTCTGGTTTGGAGGGGGAACGGGGGGGCTGCTTCTCGAGGGCTCTGATGGCCCCAGGTGGCTCTTACCGGCTGCACGAGCAGTCACAGGGGGCTGGGAGCTGAGGAGGAGCTGAAGCCCCAGGCAGCAGCATCAGGAGGAGATGGAAAGAGCAGCCAAGGTAGCAGCCGCCTCTCACTGCCCGGCTCTGGCTTCCCACCTCTTACCTGGCCAGGAACTGGGGTAGGGGAGGAGGTAAGGCTGTGTGTGGAGCTGCCCCTGGGACTGCCTTGCTCTGGTTAAATTTGGAGGGACAATGCCACCCCCCGTATCTCCAACACTCTGCCCATGGGCTTGTGGTTTCTGCCCCGGGGGTGCTGGGGCTTAGGGTTTTGCAGACCTCCTGAAACCAGCCACTGACACCTGGTGTGTTTGAGGACATTATTACAGGATTGTTATTTGAGGAACTATATATGCAGAAACCGACAGACTTCATTGCTGTTCACACCATCTAAACAATGGTTGCAATGACACGGGCCTATCAATTTACCTTGAATTTTAATTTAGAGGATGTCCCCCCTTCTTTCTTGAGAGGGGTAGGGTGCATCTGACATGCTCACAGCCTTTGGCTGCACTCTTCTCCTTTTCCACATGTGGATGGGAGGTAGAGGCTGCTGGTTTGGTGGGTCAGGGCTTTGCATGGCACCCATGATGCTCTGATTAGCCAGTTCAGGTGAGACAGAGGGAATGGATTGGATCCCCTGCCATTCCACTGAAGAATATAAGGCCTCTCTTGGATGTGGACAGTATTCTACACGTGTGTTGCTCCCACACATCTTTGGTTAATTGTAGTGTTACTGGTTCTCCTGGTATGCTATGGGTGTGGCCAGACTGTATTTTTGGCATCCAGAAGTGATTTTTCTGCTAGCCAAGACTGGCCATGTGTCCACACTTTTTTTTTTTTTTTTTTTTTTTTTAAATCTTCCCCATACAAACCTGGAGGTTTGGTGATGTAGTAGAAGATGGGGTATGTAATGGGGCTCAGACTCACCACCGCTGCACCTCCTTCTGGTTGGCCTGGGAATTAGCTCATTCAGCCATGGAGCACCCTCTGCAGGTGGTGTCCCACCCGTTGCTCTGCTCTGCGGTGCTCTCTGGGACCCGCATTGCTCCCTGGCTTGCAGGGTCCTTTTCTGGACAGAGCCCTCTGGCTGTGCCCCACTCGGTTCTCTCCCGTTCCAGGGGTATCCACAAGTTCTCAATTTGTACCTGCCCTCGTGACCAACTGCAGCCCCAGAGTCTAGCCCCTGGCATCAGGGGCAAGCCACAGTCTGTATTGGGCCATGTTCCTCCATGGCCAGGTGTAGTGTAAGGGGGAGAGGGGGCCAGGCCCGCCCGCTACTCTGGATCCTGCCCAGGGACCCTCTGGCGGCAGCCATATCCTGCTCTCCTTCTCTGCCCTCTACTGCTTGCGCTCCCGGGGCCACCTCCCCTTTGGCCCTTGCACCTTCTCGGCCCTTTCTTTCAGGGGCCTGAGCCTGGCAGGTATCAGGCTGGAGCTTTTCCTCTGTTCCCCTGAGCCTGCCCAGTGCTGCTCTATCTAAGGTGCTATCTCTGGGAGCCAGTCTTTTTCCCTTGCTTGTCAGGGAGAGACTCCTGTCTCTTCTGCTTTGCAGCCTTTATATAGGGCCCAGCCTGGCCCTGATTGGCTGCCTTTCTGCCCTTCTCTGATTGACTGGGTTTTGCGCAGCCACTGCAAGGGCTGCTGTTAACCCCTCCTCTGCCAAAGTGGGGCAACTGCCCCACTACAGGTAGAATTAGAAATTTGTTGCAGCTAATGGCCAGTATTGTGCCAGGAGGCTGCTAGTGAAGTCAGCTCCTGAAGCAAGCCTGAGCATAGTCCCAGATCACTGTCATTGATCCCCAGTGGTTTCAGGGCAGGGGATGGCTTCAAGTTCAGATTGATCTTCATTTGCTTGAACATGTAGCCCGTCCATTGTGTTCAGTAGACACTGGATCTGTTTCTAAGTGCATAGTAAACAGTTTAGGTCCTGAGGTTTCCTTAGCGTTTTCAGTAATCACAATGAAAAATGAATTGAAATTTTCCAGATTTTCATAGAAATGCTTTGAGTTCTACACAAACACAGTAATTTTTCCACAGAGAGTTCTGCATAAGAACATAAGACCAGCCACATTGGGTCATACCTATGGTCCATCTAGCCCCATATCCTGTCTTCCGACAATAGCCAATACCAGGTGCTTCAGAACAGGGCAGTCATCGAGTGATCCATCCCCTGTTGTTCACTCCTAGGTTCTTTTGTGAAGTGCAACTTTTTTTCTAGTGAAACTGACAAAAACCAAAGAGCATAATTATATTGACACTTGGACCTTTCTAATGTCTAACAATGTTTGTTAAAATGCAAACTGTTTTATGCATCCAAGAGCTGTTCCAGAAGAAAAGAAAAACACACAAGCAATAATAAAGTTTGGCAAATCCATCAGTGACTCTAATATTTTATAGTCACAAATTCTTTAGTTTCTTCAATTGGGTATTTTGGAACATCAATGCCCAGTGTGCGCTGACAGTGTTATAATTTAATTTATTGGAACGTGGATAGAAAAGTAAAGGCTGCACATAATATGAGTATCTGGCAGTTTTGTGAGCATCACCTAGAATGATGGGTAAATGGCAGCCTCCTTTTAAGATGGTATGAGTTTTCTCAGGACATCTCAGATTGGGTCACAGGACCATAAGCCGTTATTTTTTCCCTCTTTTCATTATTATAGGCTTTGCAGTTTGATGAAGATATGAGTTTTGGCAAAACTCCTTCAGTGATTAGTAATGAAGGCATACAACCAAAATACTTGTCTCCTGAATTTATTTCTTTAGTTTTTGTCAGATATACAGGTTGTGTTTTGGTTTTTTTGGTTTTTTTTTTAAAAGGGAACCCTAAAATCAGACCAGTCATCTTCATTTTGGTATGCAAGTAATAGACTGCAAGTTGTGAATAAATTGAGGAACTGTCTTGTCAAGCTTGAACAAAATAGAAGTATTGCAAATGTTAGGCCTCAAACTTCTGTATGCTTTAAAACGCAAGCCTTGCAAAAACAAAGCTTAAGATTGTGGCTTGTGGTCAGGACGTGCTGCAACCAGATAACAATTTATGCTGACTCCTATGTACTTATCAACCCCAAATTACCCACATTCAAAATCTAATTGGCTACCGAAAATAAATAGCCCTCAATTATACGAAGTACTAACAATTGGACAAAAAAATTAAATACTCATCAATTATACAACTAGGGCAACCACATAAACAATGTGGCCCACCCTGATTGGTTGGTCTGTTCTAAAACACAGCCGTCAGATCAGATAAAAAGAACGAAGGCACGGGACTGTGTGTGTGTGTGTGTGTGTGTTTTCGGTAAACCTGACCCACACCCCCTGAACCGAAGGGATGTGCACTTCGACTGTCTGTACCTGGCCAGTGCGGAAAGCGGCCAACTGAAGGGTAATGTATTTTTGGATGAATGCAGAGTAAGTCTATGGAGTAAAGAAGTCTGGCTGCTTGAGTCGAATTGATCATAGTTGTATCATACTGTAGCATAAAATCAGTAGTAGGTGGCTGATGCATAATACCTTTGCATGTATTAGTGCTTGTCTTTTAAGCAGTCTGAGCAAATGCATGTAGCACTGTTGTTCATCAGCTTTATGTTGCCTTTGAAATACTTTGTCACCAGGAATATAGAGCTGGTGAATAATAGCTTTACTTATAAAAAGAACGGGAGCACTTGTGGCACCTGTGAGACTAACAAATTTATTAGAGCATAAGCTTTCGTGGGCTACAGCCCACTTCATCGGAACATATAGTAAGAAGAAATATATATACATACAGATAAGTTGTCCATAATGAGCAAAAAGCTTACATTTTATAAGAGCTCTGGAGCAAGTTTCAAGGCTTTTACAGCATACTTGGAGAAGAATCTCTCTTTTAAAGGGAAACTATAGGCTTTTTATCCCTGATGACTTCAAATTATTTTGATAACCGGTGTCTTCAGAATTATCAAAAGAGACAGAAGATCCACTTCAGAGAAATTCCACCAAACTGCTCCTTTCAAATGCACTAAAAAACCAACAAATCAGGAAATTTGTTGTCTTATGAAGAACATCACTCAGACATTGCCAGTGGGTGGAAAATGGAAGAGATTTAGTTCCAGTTACTTTCAGATGACCCAGAAAACAGTTATAGCCCAATTCTGTACCTCTGAGCCTCCCCAATCTTTATTGGGTTACAGAAAAATTCACAGTGCAGTGTTTGGGAGCAATCATGTCAGTTTGAAGAGGGCTACTTATTATGTATATTGGACTATGAAGATGCTTAAATTCACATCTGGTGATGATACATCCATGTCATAGAATCATAGAACAACAGAGTTGGAAGGGACCTCTGGCCCATCTAGTCCAACCCCCTGCCCAGAGCAGGACCAATCCCAACTAAATCATCCCAGCCAGGGCTTTGTCAAGCCTGACCTTAAAAACGTCTAAGGAAGGGGATTCCACCACCTCCCTAGGTAACGCAGTCCAGTGTTTCACCACCCTCCTAGTGAAAAAGTGTTTCCTAATATCCAACCTAAACCTCCCCCACTGCAACTTGAGACCATTACTCCTTGTCCTGTCATCTTCTACTACTGAGAATAGTCTAGACCCATCCTCTTTGGATCCACCTTTCAGATAGTTAAAAGCAGCTATCAAATCCCCTCTCATTCTTCTCTTCCGTAGACTAAACAATCCCAGTTCCCTCAGCCTCTCCTCATAAGTCATGTGTTCCAGACCCCTAATCATTTTTGTTGCCCTTCGCTGGACTCTCCAATTTCTCCACATCCTTCTTGTAGTGTGGGGCCCAAAATTGGACACAGTACTCCAGATGAGGCCTGACCAATGTCGAATAGAGGGGAATGATCACGTCCCTCGATCTGCTGGCAGTGCCCCTACTTATACATCCCAAAATGCCATTGGCCTTCTTGGCAACAAGGGCACACTGTTGAGTCATATCCAGCTTCTCGTCCACTGTCACCCGTAGGTCCTTCTCTGCAGAACTGCTGCCTAGCCATTCGGTCCCTAGTCTGTAGCGGTGCATTGGATTCTTCCATCCTAAGTGCAGGACTCTGCCCTTGTCCTTGTTGAACCTCATCAGATTTCTTTTGGCCCAATCCTCCAATTTGTCTAGGTCCCTCTGTATCCTATCCCTACCCTCCAGCGTATCTACCACTCCTCCCAGTTTAGTGTCATCCGCAAACTTGCTGAGGGTGCAATCCACACCATCCTCCAGATCATTAATGAAGATATTAAACAAAACCAGCCCCAGGACCGACCCTTGGGGCACTCCGCTAGATACCAGCTGCCAACTAGACATGGAGCCCTTGATCACTACCCGTTGAGCCCGACAATCTAGCCAACTTTCTACCCACCTTGTAGTGCTTCCATCCAGCCCATACTTCTTTAACTTGCTGACAAGAATACTGTGGGGGACCGTGTCAAAAGCTTTGCTAAAGTCGAGGAATAACATGTCCACTGCTTTCCCTTCATCCACAGAACCAGTTATCTCATCATAGAAGGCAATTAGATTAGTCAGGCATGACTTTCCCTTGGTGAATCCATGCTTACTGTTCCTGATCACTTCCTCTCGTCTAAGTGCTTCAGAATGTATCTCAGATTTCCAGTAAGGGAGCAAATTAGTTTATTCTCAGGAGCTAGTCTAAGATTGCAGAACCAACTCCTTAAGGGTCTAAGAACAACCACATTCCTCACCGCTTTCCAGTCCAAGTTCAAGGCAAGCTTCTTTGACCTTGCTTTCACTAATATAAATCTATAACACAATCTGTATAAAAATATATTGTATACTATAATGTATTTTTTTAAAATCCACATGCAACTTTTCCATTAGGAAAAGGGGAAAAGAAGGAAAAAAACGGTATATGACTGTCACTAGTCATACTGCTTAATGCAGTCTTGGAAAGCACTTGGGCACCGTGCCGATGAGCATGGTACAGGAACCTGAATAGAATAATAGATTGCCTTTTGGCCTTGTCTTGGTGCCATGGTTGTTCACACAATTGCTTGGGAGTACTGAGTGGCTAACTACATAGGAGTATGGTGTTTGTGTACCTGGACAATTGGCTCATTAAGGACAATATTTTGAAAAAGATCCAAAGATTAGTCATGCAGGTTCTGGGTTAATTAGGATTTTCAAGGAAAAAAAAAACAAACAAAACACACAACCTAGAATACCAGCCTCTCTATAGCTAGAAAACATCAATAAAATGTTAACAAATTCCTATGCAAGTTAGCCTTACTATTGTATTTCCTGCCCTGAACATAGGGAACATCACAAATAACCTTAGTTGCAAAAGCAACAACATTCAGATTTTAATAGTAACTATGTTAGGAGCTCTGTTAGATATCTTAACTCAGACAGGATCCAGGACACGTTGAGTCTAGCCAGAGCTAGAAGCTTTTGTCAAAAGCCAAGTTATCAGCATAGATTGTGATGATCACATTTGTAGTCTTGGTACCTGTGGCCTGGTGCCACCTGAGCAACCTCTGTGGTCACGTGGCATCCAAAGACTTGCTTATTGCATCTGGCTGAGGGAGAACATCACAACCACCACAGTTTGATGGAAGTCCAGTGGCAACCTGCAATTATAAATAGTCCTCCAAACTTTTTCATTTTAAATGAAGTAACCACATAAGCAATCCCACTCCCCTGGGATGAGGAGTTCACAAGAAGAGGCTGAAATACACAGGCCCCTTGGTAGGGAGCCCACAGGAGTGGTTCTTGGATCAGGGAGTATCAGAGTGTATCAAATCTCCTTTTAGGCCATGTGTATAATACACGGACGATAGCAGCATAGCTATGGTGCTGTAGCTATGTCAGCATAACCTCGTAGTGTAGACGCAGATGTCGGCGATGCAGAGGTTTTTCCGTCATTGTAGGAACTCCACATCCCGAAGCAGTGGTAACTAGATTGATGGAAGCATTGTTCTGTCAACCGAACTGCAACTACAATGGGTGTTAGCTGGACATAGCTACAGCACTCAGGAGTATGGCTTTTTCACACCCCTGAGAGATGTAGCTATGTTGACCTAAATTGTAAGTTTTGTCAAGGCTGTTAAAAGGGGCAGGGTGCTAAGCATGCAGGGGTTATCGTTATTGTATATTTTGGTGAAATCAAACTCCTGCTCTGCAAATAATAGAGAAAGTAAATGTGGTTTTGGCAGATTAATAATTATTCCTCATTTCAGTGTTTGATCCACGTTTTCTAAAAGTGTGTTTACAAAAGTTTGTACGTGATTCTTGGAACTGAGACTGGTTTTAAAAATTTAATATTTAGGTTGAGTGGGTTGAATATTAGTTTTGAGGAGATTACAAAAATCAAAGCAGATGCTACAGAATTCACGAGAGGCACAATGAGTGGGAAGAAAGTACAAGTACACATAATGTCACTGTGATCTAATGGATTAAGCACTCCACCAGGAGTCAGAAGACCTGGGTTCTGTTTCTGACTCTGCCTCTGGTTTGCTGGGTGACCTTTGGCAAGTCACTGCACCTCTTTGCCTCACTAGTCCATCTGTAAAATGGGGATAATGATACTGACCTCTTTGTAAAGTGCGTTGAGATCTACTGATGGAAACATTATTACATCTTCCCGAAGTGAGCAGTGAACTTAGAAGTAGGATGGCTACATAGAGTAGACAAGATCCTTTGTCCCCTGCATGCCTTATAACCATGAGTTTTCCAGTTTCTCTTAAATGACTGAAGGCAGACTTTTATCCTGCCTGGGGCATAGGTCTACCCTCTCTGCTTTCCCCAGATTTATATTACATGTAAAGACTTACTTTTTAATGGGATTTATTAATTTCATTTTGTCCGGGTTTATTTTTAGCAATTTTTTGAGTTTTATGCAGTGACAGAAAATCAGTGTTTTGGGGGGCTTTTGTAAATGTCTTTTATATATACGGTAATGAATAATGTATAATGAATAATGTATATTGTATGCATTACTCATTGCAGTAGTATATACTCTGAGTAATCTCTTTGTAATGTTTCAAACAGCACTAGGTTAAAGTGCACTAGGGAACGTTTAGTGCACATTTGCAGGATCTGCACAAACCAAATATATGCAACTCTTTACTGTACTTTAGAAATCACACCCCTGTAGTCTGCATGACAGGTCTGGTTAAACAAGCCATTCAGGGACTGCACAAGGGGTGGGGGGCCAAGCAGCGGCGTGGGCTGCCCCAATAATTCGCTGCAGCGCAGAACTTCTCTGTGGTTGGGGCAGGGGCACAGAACATGCCCCTCCAAAAGCAGTGACGTTTAAATTCCTGTGCATGCCCCTGAAGCCCTTAGGTACAAGTAACCATTTGTGGTGCATTTTCTGATGTTTTATTGGTTAAACACTGATTTCTTTTTGTATTGGTATGTTTTATTGGTGTTTATCGTGTAACACCTAAGATCAGAAGTCCTAATTAAATGCTTCCAAAGTAGTGCAAATGGCAGGATGCAGACCTTCATCAATGACATTTCTTGGACATCTTGACTCTTAAATTTTTTCCTCTCAGCCAGTTTAATTTGAAATTTAAATGCCCTGAAAGGGAACCAGCAAATTTGTTTCTTGAGTGTTGAACTCAAGATTTTCCTCAGGCACTCTCCTGTCCCCAGTCATCTGCCTGGCAGGGAAGAAGAAGTGGAAAGCCAAGAGCAGAAAACGTGCTGTGGTCTCAGAGGTAGAGAGGGCTTGGCTTATCCTGAATGGAGACTCTCACAGTTTGTCAGATGAAGTTCGTTCGTAACAATACTTATTGCTCATTCTCCTAGTGTCCTCTAGGATCTCTGTGATTCTTCTCTTCTGATAGGAAAGCACTGGCCAGGAAAATTGTGTCTTATTTGAAAATCAGTACTACATTAGGGGCTAATGTAAAGCCCATTGACTTCAATGGACTTTGGATCACAACCACAATTTCTCTGCAGTCTTTTGGTATCTCATCAGTTGGCAAACAGCTTTCAGAAATAATTGTCAGTGAAACAGTTAGCTAATTTTCTTAATTTTTTAGAATATGTATCATCTGGACCAGCTTCTTTGCTTCTTCTTTATCAATACTTAATTGTACAGGTCTTCCTTTAAAATAACACAATACTATGTTGCTTTTTTATTTAAAGATGAAAAGTTGATTAATAATTGAGATTTTTGTTGTGTGCAGCTTTCAAGTAAATGTGATGCTCTAGCTTCAGGAAACAATGTATTTTACATTATTCCTCTGCTTGGTTTTCTTTGATGCTCATAACTTTATACTACTGCCTTGATTTTACAACCAACAGATTTAGTTGTTGTAAATCAGTGCAGAAAATGTTTCAGCAGTTTGGGATCTGATACTGCAGTATTTCATCTTTGGTTAATGTACAACTTTGGTTAATGTATAAATGCTTTGCCTGGAAGTTAAGGTAAATCAGGATTGCAGTTTAACTGTGACAAAGCTCTGTCCTTGTCTCCGTGGGTCCCGCATTTCCTGGCGGATTTCGCTAGCCTCAGAGGCTCACTGTGACCCTCCACGTAACCCTTCTCTCTCTCGAGACAAGGATTACAGTCTACTCAGCCATTTTCATCATAAGCCAGCGAGGGAGGTGAGGAGAAGCTATCCTCCCTTGCACAGTCTCTGTTGTCTCCCAGTCTCAGTGATTAATCTGGGGGGGAGCCCAAGCCCACCCTCTACTCCAGGCTCCAGCCCAGAGACCCTCATAGTATCAGCTATGGTAGCTGACTTTTTAGAAACATGACACGTACAATTCCCTGGGCTACTTCCCTAAAGCAGCCCCCACTTCCTCAGGCTCTACTTCACCCTTACCTCAGGGCCTCCTTCCTTGTGCTTGATATGGTGTGAACTGCTCAGTCTCCAACAGCACAATTTCCTCCTACAGCTCCTGACCATCCACACCCACCTGACTAAATGGGAGGCTTTTAACTAGTTTCAGCCAGTCCCTGATTGGCTTCAGGTGTCCCAATCAACCTAGTGTTCTCCCTGCCTTCTGGAAAGTTCTTAATTGGCCCCAGGTGTCTTAATTGACCTGAAACAGCTGCCATTTAACTTATCCTGATACCAGGGATTTGTTTAGCCTGGAGCTAATATATCTATCTCCCACTACTTTTCTATAGCCATCTGGCCTTGCCCCGTCACACTACACATTATCTTTTCCTGGATTGCACTGATTAATGTTAAATTAAACATATATAGAATGCTTCAAGCTAGAGTCTAAAAATATGGTTACATGATGAATATTTTACTTGCTAAGTGTAAGGGAAGATGGGTCAGTAATCAAAGCTTTATTTCCCCTCTCCCCCCTGTATTTCAGTTCTGTTACAACTGGCTAGTGATGCTTTACCAAATGATATGACCTTATCTCTTGCCTACCTACTTGCATTACCACAGGTAAGTTTACTTTTATGTGTGTATGCACAAATGTTAGCCTCTCATATATTTGTTCGCTTATAATTTTGGAAACCTGTTCCTTTGGGCTTAAAATTCATATCCTTCATCTCTACAAAATCCAGCTTTGGGCTGATTACATTGAAGAAAATCTGAACAGATATTACTGAACTGTTGTGTCGTGAGTGCTGGTATACATCCTGATATTAAAATTAACTTGTCAAGCCTTTTTGCACAACAATAACTCAAATGCAGCTGACAAATTTGGAAGGTAGCATTTTAATAAAGGGGGATCAGAATTGTATTTAGCTGAGTGATATTTTGCGGTAGCCTCAAGACAGGAGCTAGTGTAATAAAGGTGGTCTTTTGTTACGTATTTTGATGCAGTTATGTCCATTTTTGCTATGTATTAAATCCCTTTTAGGGAGGAGAAAAACACATGTAGTCAGTTCTGTTTCTAAACCATCATTCAAGACCAGCTTCTAGAAGCTTGTGCGCTTACAATTATAAACTTGTTAATTCTTTCATCTAAGTTAATGTCCTTTTTCTCCTAGGTGGTAGATGCCAACAAGTGCTTTGAAAAGCAGTCACATTCTGCTTTATCTCTCCAGCTGGCAAGTTATTACTATAGCCTGCAGATCTATGCTCATTTGGCACCATGTTTCAAGGACAAATGCCACCCCCTCTACAGGGTTAGTTCTCTTTTTTCCCATATTCGTTAATATGCAATATAAAATCTATTCTAAAGAGCCTGTATTAAGCCTGTTAAGGGGAAGCTCTTACTTGCACTTTGGACAGTCAGCCAGGTTGTATGTAATAATTTATTCTACTGTTCTGTAAACAGAGAAGTACTTAACATATGTTTCAAAAAAGTGTAGTACATGTTTTTGATATGTTAAGTTATTTAGGATTTGTATACAGTAGCGCTGTCCATTTCCAAAGCACTTTACAAACATTCATCATATACTGAATAGGTCATCTGCCAGTATGGATATTACACCTTTGGGGAAGACTAAACTGTCTGTCTAAACAAGAACTATGTTGTTACAAAAAGTTTCTTTTGCGTGTTTTGAGACAGTGTATTGTTGCACTGTACCTTAGGTCAAAAATACTGCATTGCAAATTGATTACCAAATGATAATTACTCACTAACTTGATTTGACCAGTTTCTTTCCATTGTACAGATTCTCTCCTTATTCATCACTAATAGTTAATGTCCCCACCTATGCAATTTTGGAGGTGGTCCAGTGTCGTTTATTGCAGGCTCAGGGACTAAACCCAACCCTTCATCTCTGGCCACTAGATTTTCTGCCTCCAGCAGTTGAACAAGTTGATGGTTCAGTTTCTCCTGACCATTTTATCTTATTTTAATTGGTATTTGTTTTATTGCAATAGTGATTTATAATATTTCTTAGTCCTCTTCCCCAAGATCAGGTATCTGGTAGAGTGGTGGGTTCAATCACCTGGATCTGCAGCTAGCAGTACCTCCCTTCTGGGACTCCTCTGCTTCCATTCACTCATGGCAGACCTGTCCAGCCAGCATAGGGATAAGCAGTGAGGCAGCTCTAGAGAGAGCAAATTAGACTCTGCCTGTTCATAGTTAAGGCTATGGTTTTGTCACAGAGGTTGTGGAAGTCACGAAATCTGTGACTTCCAAAGACCGCCGTGACTTCAGCCCTGGCAGTTGGGAGCTGCAGGGTCCCGCTGCCTCGTGCAGTGGCAGGGAGCATTAATGTATCCCTGCTGCCTGAAGATAGTGGAGGTACCCCGCAGCTCCTAGCCGCTGCAGGCAGGGGGATCCCACCAGCTCCCTGACTACCATGGGCCAGGGGGACTCCCGCCAGCTCTCCACACGCTGCCGCTGTGCGGCAGAAGGACCCCTGGCCGCTCCCTGCCCTCCGCGGCTACGGGGTTGGAGGATCATGGAAGCACTCCCCACCACTGGGGAGGGGACAGGGGGACCCCGGCAGCCCTCCCCGGAACTGGGTAGGGGGCAGGGGGACCCTGGAGCTCTGAGCCCGGATGGGCGGTGGAGGCCCCAGAGCTCCCAGCCACCCCGCAGCAGTCCAGTGCCTTCCCATTTTATCATGGATATTTTTTTAGTAAATCCTCAAAATGATAAAGGCATTTGTACATGAGAACTCACAATTTCTCTACAAGACTCTTCCGTCTGATCCACTCCCCGCCCCCAGAGTCTTAAAAAATGGCTGGTAGATGCTATAAAACACAGGTTGTAAGTTACATACCTAGACAACATACCATAGTTTGACCTGTCCAGAGAAGCAAACTCATTCCCAACTGGACAGCTGCTGAGAAGAATTCACAGCCACCAGTTGTTCAAAATCAGGAAGAGCTTTCTGAACTAAATGCCAAGAATTGCTCACCCAGGAATCAAAACAGACATGGTTGGTCATAACTTTACCAACATGGTAAAAGTTACAAAAGTCCTAAACTTCAATTCATTAGTCATTTCCTGGCAGTGATCATTTATAACCAACTAGCCCCAATAGCTATGAGTGCTGATTGCATGCATCAGCTTTCACCCCGATGGGGTTTCTCAAGATATGCCTGCAAAAATTCTTTCTGAGAACCTAGAACTACTCCCCTGATGCAATACAAATTTAGGTGTCATTCTTTGATCATTTCCAAATGTCCCTTCGTGGGCAGGGAAGTACAAAACATATGCTGAACACAACCCAATTTTCACTCTCGACTCTGAAAGCAAGCCTTTCAGGGTGGGATGCATATTTGAAAGGCAGTCTTTCAAAATGTCAGTGTTCACATGGTTTTAGTTCACTTTGACATCTTTTTCAGTGATGGGTTTTAATAAAAACATTGGTCCCATTCCATATTGCCATTCCTATGTTCACACTGTCTAGGGCAGTGGCCAATTCCTGCTGCTTCAGAAGATGGTGCAAGTAACCTGGTAGGGGGCAGTTTTGGTGCTCACAGAGGAATCTGCTCCTATTTCCCATTAGAGGTGGCTTCTGGTTGAGGCACCAGTGTTTAAAACCCTTCCAAAACTAGGGAGTAACTAGAGGTCAAAGCTTCTCCACGGCAATGGAAATAATATCCGGGGCAGAGAAAAAAATCTACTACCTTTCAAAACAGTTCAAGTAAAGGATACAGAAAAGAGGAAAAGGGAGAGTTGAAGTCCTCCTCTTAATCTTCGACTGGTCCAGAGGGCTCTTTGGACTTGTTAGCCCAGGAACTCATCTTGTACCTGCAGAAATTACTAGACCTCTCAAAGCAGGGACTCTTTCATCTGGATCTAGAATTCAGACAATTAATAGCCTGGACATCAAAAGAGAAGTAAAGTTCAGCAAGGATTCTCCATTAGCCTCTCATACATCTTGGAATCCAGACAGAACTTTCAAGGAAATTTCATTCATTGATCTGGTCAAATTACATTTCTAGTGTGAGGGGGAAACATAAAGCTCTTTGGGGAAAGGACTGATTGTGCAGTACCTGCAGAATGGGACCCTGACTTCCAGGGGGTGTTATAATATTAATAGAATAATCACCACAAAGTTCTGGTGATCTCAGCTACATTAGAGTTTCTCCAGAATGGTTGTTTGGAATTGTACAGCAAGACACCATTAAAATATGGATACAAGCCGTAATGGTGTTCTGTAGATAAGCACATCAACTTTATCATCAGGTGCCTAAATTAATCAGAATAACAGATTAGACAAGCCTAGACCCCATTACCTCCAAATGGTAGGTTTTGGAATTAGTTCCCCAATCTCTACAATAATCTCAATTCTGTTGTGAGGAAAAGATCATTCTTATATCTCTGGGCATCTTTCTGTTTAAGGTAAGTTTGTCTTTCCATAAGTCCTGTTGAGCGGTTTTTTATTTAAAATCAATTTAGTGATTTTTCTGTTAAACTGCCATGGGTTCAGCTCCTGTTGCTATAGTTTCAAGCTCAACGAAGTGAAAATCCCCTCTGGTGCTTTTCTCAAATTTGGAGACAAGGAACACATGAAGACCAAGGACAGTGACCACAGACACAATCACAAATACAAAGTCTTATCTATACTACCAGTTTTATTAAAGCAATACGTAAAGTTACAATTACCTGTGCTTATATAAATCCTAAAAAAACCCATGCAATGACTAAGACTGTAGTTGTACTTATATCCTCAAAGATATTCTAGAGTCTGATGAATCTCTCAAGAGATGATCATTGATAGTGGGGTGTTTCCTGCTGCAGTTTCCCAAGGGTCTTCCCTTCTTTTTACCCAATCTGGGAACCTCTTTTAGATTGCTGTTCTGATCACGTCTAACACCTTATGTATATGAATGAGAGTTTCAACCTTCTCTTCCTTATCTGTACTTCCACACTCCATGAGTATTGGGGTGCCACATTTTTCATAGGTTGATTCTTAGTTCCCCTTATTCTCACTAGCATCTATGCACAACATGTATACATGGTAACCTGCAGTCAGAACAGGACAGTCCATGATGTTACAATCAGGTGTCTTGTGGTCTTGGACAATACATTGCAGTGTGTTGCAGTCTATTTTTCTGTAACGGTACCTATTGGCACATGTTTTACAGTAATTTTTCAGCCTTACTGGCATAGGGATATTCCTAGGTCACCGACTCATGACAAGTGTTCTTAAGTTTACAGCCTAGTATGGCTAAGCTAAAATCTTACAGGCCTCTCAGCCTGCAGGCCTTGCAGTCCAGCCACACTTTACTTATATACCTAATACACACTCATCACACTTTGGGATCCATGTCTAGTAGCACAAATATGGTAGTATGAATAGTAAAATAATACCTCAAGCATATGAAGTACATATGCCAATTCATAGAATCATAGACGTATAGGACTGAAGGACCTTAATAATAGGCCATTTTCTGTTCATCTCATTCCATGCAAAATGCCGAGGCGTTAGGGTCTCAAAGTTGCTGCAGGCAAGATGTTAGAATCCTGCACCAGTTGGCATTCTAGGCATCTGTGAAATTATTAACAGAAGTCCTGACATACATTGGAGGGAAGAAGTGGGGGAGGGAGAGGAGCATTTGGGTTGTTCCTACGTAATTCCTTAGTGTGCATATCTCTTGCTTTATTCATTGATCTGGTCAAATTTACATTTTTGGTGTGAGGGGAAACAAACTTCTTTGAGTCAGAGCTACCTCTTTGTGCACTTCCTAACACCATGGGGCCCTGACTTCTAGATGCTGTTGTCATACAAATAGAGTAATAATCACAAAGGCCTAGCAATATCAAGTACGCTAGAGTTTTTCCAGGAAGTTCTGTTGGATTCTTACAATCAAGCACTGTAGAAACATGGATACAAACCATAGCAGCATTTTGTAGGCAGGCACACTGGAGTCTCCATTTGAGTATCAGGTGCCAAGTTTAATCACAATAACAAAGTAGACAAGCCTGTGACTGGTCTTTTTGTCACCATTACTTCTGAAAGGCAAGTTTTGGCGTTAGTTCCCATATCCACACAAGAACACCTGAAGGAAAAGATTATTCTTATACTCCAGAAACCTTTCTGTTCGAGGTAGGTTCCTAGTTCCACAATTCCTGGGAAATAGTTCTCCCATCATCTTTTTGTAACCCTTGGAAACTTGGTTGCATAAATGAGTATTCCTAAAACTCTGAAGCTATATCTCAGGCATCTGAAGTACATATGCCAACTGTGTCCTGGTCATCACATTTTATTCAAAATGCCAAGGCCTTAGGGCAGGGGTGCTGGACCAATTTTTATAGTAGAGGTGCTGCTGATGGAAACCATATATTTGGTGTTCATTATGACTACTTCAAGCCAGGAGGTGCAGCAGCACCCCCAGCAACCCTAGTTCCAGCACCGCTGCCTGAGGGCCTCAAAGTTGCTGCAGGCAAGATATAAAAATGCTGCACTAGTTGTCATACTAGGCATCTGGGAAACCATTCACAGAAGTCTCCAGAGGCATTGTGGGGGGAAAGTGTATGAGCCCCACTTGAGGCAGATTTGCAAAGTAAATTTCCATTCCTTTTGGTAGGAAGGTGCTCCTGGGTTAGTTCCCACATAACTTCTTAATTTATAACACTCTTATTTTGCATGGGGGAGGGACTTTGATTCCTGCCTGTTATTCTACTATATTATTCTTATTCTTATTATTATTATTTTATTTTTATTATTAAAACTCTGCTTATCCCCTCCCCCCAACTTCTGGGATTCACTTCCTGCTGTTTCTGGTTAGTGATGAATAAGGAGTGAAGCTGTGCAACGGAATGAGAAATTTCTTACCTGAGAATTTTCTTTCTGTTAGCAGCTTTTCTCCTTATTGAACCCACCCTGACCAACTGGTAAATGACCAGAATACAAATAGAATTTTTTCTCTAATGGGAGACTTGGGGATATAATTGTTTTAAAATTAATATATCAAGTTGTTATCTTAATGCTAATAGTTGGTTGCTGGAGTATTTCTATGGCTGTGAAAGAACTCTTCTGGTGACCTGACGTGAAGGGCAGGGCTTAGTCCTGGCGCCTCCAGCAACAAGATTGGGTTGCCTCTGAATTTCATAGCTGGGGGGACATTACCTATAATGATGAATGAGGATAGAAGATACCAACAGAAAATTGTCAGATAAGAAATGTGTGGTTCTCTTCTCCTGTATGGTATTTAAAGTAAGAAATCAAAGGAAAAGCTGAAACATTCATGTTCACTATGAATGTTCTTTTCTGAGCCACTGTGTTATTTGTCTTGTGACTACGGGTATGTCTACACTGCATGTGGAGGTGTGATTGCAGCATGTATAGACATACCGGAGCTAGCCTTAATCTAGCTAGCTTTGATACCAACAGCAGTGAAGCTGCAGCAGCACTTGCTAGCCACGGAAGTACCCAGGCTCCTGGATGGGCTTGTAGGACTTGCGTTGAAGCCCGCATTGCCATGGCTTTGCCACTACTGGTACCCATGCTAGTTAAAGCTAGCTTGGGTACGTCTACAAGTGCTGCAGTCACACTCTCTGATTGCAGTGTAGGTGCACCCATAGTGCAATGGTAGTCATTGTAACTAACTGGCTGTTGCCAAATCCAGCCTATGATTGCACCAGAATAAGGAAAGCATGAGCTAGGTTGGTTGTGTGTTGACCAGACTAGACATGGTGTGGGAGAAGCTTTGTGTTGCATTGTCTCAGTTCTGCCTTTTTTTCATGAAGCCAAGAACTGCCTCCATCTTTTCGTGTGTCAAGCTTCAATCCTGTATTCCTTCAGATCCCCTCTTCAAACCCACTGCTGTGCAGTAGACTTGAAAAGTTAATCTGTTTTCTGGTGTTGTCTTCACTCATGTTGCCTGTATTGCCTCAGGGAAGCCCACATCACAACAAGGTGATGTATCTGCCACTTATTCCCCAGTTTTACTCATGAAGGGTGGGAAGTTGATCTTAAGAAGCACCTAATGGAAAAGACATGAGGTCGCAGTTGGACCCAGGTGGGGAGACCCCCTGATTCATATCAGCAAGGTATGTGCTGATTCATATCAGCAAGGTAAGTCCGAAGGTGCAAACAATTTGATGTTTATTGGGGTGAACTTCCAGCAAGCTTAAATCCAAGTTCCTTTTTCCTTATTTTCGAATCCCAACTTACTTCCTGTTTGCCCCTAATTTATATAGTAATATTCTTAGCTATACCTTAACCAATCCTTCTACTGAAATTTAACTAACCAATCCTAACATATTGTAACATGATTAGCTCACCAGTTATATCCCACCACCTTAATTAGTTTACACCCAGCAAAATTAATTATACAGCAGACAGAAACAATCACAGAACCAGGCAGAGACCATGCCAATAAACAATAGCAAAGTGGGAACTATAATGACAAAACAATACAGAAGTGAGGATTTCACAACTACATCTATAAAGACATAAGGGTTTCCCAGCTGTGTTTATTGATAAGTGAGTTCTTACCAGACAGAAAACTATCAACCTAAATTTCCTTTTACATCTTCTAGGCTCTTTCCTTTCTCTGGAGGTGATAGATCGGATCACCTTCCTAACAGCCCCATATTGACTAGTTAGGAATGTGAGGATGTGACCGCACGCTTCCCAGCTTATGGCTGCCTCTGCTGCTTAGCCTAAGAACAGGGCCTCAGACTGTCACAGTGAGAGAAGGCCCTTACACAGATCCTTTCTTGTCTACCTCTATTACTAGCTAAATGATAAACATATACCTGCATCTTAGAGTATAGGCCTTTACAGACAGGCCTGAATATCTATATACTAACACCTCCTGCAAATCCACTTTGAAGCAGTTGGATACAGCACTGCCTAAATCAAGCAAGTCTCCTAGCTTGATCCAAGAGAAACGAGAACATTCTAAGTCTCAGGGGCATGAGAAGAAAGCCCACAAACCTAGGGCTTCATCAGTACTGGATCACTATTCGAGGACAACGGTGCCTCTGATACCACCCAAGCATAAAATGCAAGATCCTCCTACACTGATAAAATGCAATCATCGAGCACCTCAGCTGCTAACTGTATTGAATCTATCGGGAACCTTCACACTCTGGGAAGAGTTGAATATTACGCTTCTCCTGAGAACATTTTTGGTCTCCTGGGTGCAAGGTCTCCTTCTCCCTCACGTGGGAGGTCCTGACTCCACTGGGAGATGGGACTTTTTGGAGAAGCCTGTCTCCCATTCCATCCGCCAGTTAAGACTTCCTTCAGGTGGGACTGTCAATGCCACCCATGGATCTGGAATTGGCTTTTTCTTCCTTGGGAGATTCTGAATCACCCAATGAACCAATGTTTCCTCTTTCAAGGCATACCTTCCCGGATAAGGTTTGGGACCAAGCTCAACCTAAACCTGTATCTCAGAATTGTTGGTACTCTATACCATGGGGACCTCCACACCTCTATTTGGCCCATCTTAATGACCATACTGGGTCCGTGAGACCAGTACCATCCTGCAATGTCGGTTCAATCTGCTAGGGAGTCAGTACACCCCTCCTGCTCCCCCCTCCAAGAGGGTAACCAGAGTTTCCTTCTGATCTGTTCAACAGGAGGCGTATGCACCAGATCAGTGGTTCTGCCAATACTGACAAATTTGGTGTTGTCTTCTTCAGATGAAGCAGCGGCTCTTGATGACCATAAGTAGTTCCAGGAACTGTTAGGTGCAATTGCAGGAGAGTTACAGATTTCTCTTCAGGAAGTTCAGGATCCTCAACAGAAGCTCCTGGACATTCTTCAATCCTCCGGTTCCTGCTGAATAGCGCTTTCTGTTAACAGAACCATCCTGGAGTCAGCTAGAGCAATATGGAATACCCAATAAAAAAAATTATTTTGTTCCAGGCAAAGGGATAGAATTTCTCTTTTCCCATCCTGCTCCTAACACTTTGAATAGCTCTCACAATGAGGAGTAATAAAGTGGTTATCTGTTCAAAACAAGGGAAAAGGTTTTTACTCAACATTCTTACTAGTACTGAAGAAGAAGCTTAGCTGCAGACCTATTCTTGATCTCTGCCATCTCAACTGTTTTACTGGCAAACTCAAGTGTCACATGGTCACACGGGCATCTTTAATCCCTTTAAAAGGATGTATTCGTAGCTTTTGATATGAACAACACATACTTTCATGTAGACATTTAACCTGCTCAGACTTTTTCTCAGATTCATGGTAGGCTCTGACCACTTCCAATACTCCTGTAAAAGAGTACTCCTATTCGAACTTGCTACCACCCCAAGGATCTTTACCAGATATTCTCTGTAGTAGCAGTCCATATGAGGCATTCTTCACCATCCTCCCCTATCCTGGCTGGCTTCTCATTGCGAAGACACGTCAAGAAGCTTAAAGGTCAACTTTGGCAATGCTTCAGCTCCTCTCTTCCTAAGGGGTTAGCATAAACTTGGAAAAATCCATCCTCACTCCAGCGCAGACTTTAGATTTCATTGGAGCATCCCTAAATTAATCCGCAGCAAGAGATCTGCTGATGGATAGGTTCCAGGCGATGAACAACCTCATAGACCAAGTCATAAGCAACCCTTGAGAACCTTGTCTTTCTCTCCTGGGTTGTATAGCTTCATGCTATACCACCCAGGCTTAACCAGGAGATCTTCAATGATCTAAAAATAAAAAGAGTCCTATAAAAAGTAGAAACTAGGTCAAATTACAAAGGATGAATATAAACACATAATACAAGTATGTAGGGACAAAATTAGAAAGGCCAAGGCACAAAACGAGATTAAACTAGCTAGAGATATAAAGGGTAACAAGAAAACATTCTACAAATACATTAGAAGCAAGAGGAAGACCAAGGACAGGGTGGGCCCGTTACTCAATAAGGGAGAAAAAAACAATAAGAGAAAATGTGGAAATGGCAGAGGTGCTTAATGACTTATTTTGTTTCAGTTTTCACCAAGAAGGTTGATAGTGCTTGGATGTCTAACATAGTGAATGCCAGTGAAAATGGCAGATTGACTGTGCGTTGTGTGGAAAAAAAACCTTCCTTTTGTTTGTTTTTAACCTGCTGCCTATTAATTTCATTTGGTGACCCCTATTTCTTGTGTTATGAGAAGTAGTAAACAACACTTCCTTATCTACTTTCTCTACACCAGTCATGATTTTATAGACCTCAATCATATCTCCCCTTAGCTGTTTCCTTTCCAAGCTGAAAAGTCCCAGTCTTATTAATCTCTCCTCATACAGAAGCCATTCCATATCCCTAATCATTTTTGTTGCCCTTTTCTGAACCTTTTCCAATTCCAATATATCTTTTTTGAGATGGGGTGACCACATCTGCACACAGTATTCAAGATTTGGGCGTACCATGGATTTATATAGAGGTAACATGATATTTTCTGTCCTATTATCTATCCCTTTCTTAATTATTCCCAGCATTCTGTTCACTTTTTTGACTGCTCCTGCACATTGAGTGGATGATTTCAGAGAACAGTGACTCCAAGATCTCTTTCTTGAGTGGTAACAGCTAATTTAGATCCCATCATTTTATATGTATAGTTGTCGCCTTGTCACCCAGTTTTGTGAGATCCTTTTGTAGCTCTTTGCAATCTGCCTGGGTCATAACTATCTTTAGTAATTTTGTATCATCTGCAATGTTGCTGCCTCTGTTTACCCCTTTTTTCCAGATCATTTATGAATATGTTGAATAGGACTGGTCTCAGAACAGACCCCTGGGGCACACCACTATTTACCTCGCTCCATTCTGAAAACTGACCATTTATATCTACCCTCTGTTTCATATCTTTTAACATGAGAGCACCTTCCCTTTTGTCCCATGGCAGCTTACTTTGCGTAAGAGCCTTTGGTGAGGGGCCTTGTCAAAGGCTTTCTGAAAATCTAAGTGCACCATATCCACTGGATCCCCTTGGTCCACATGTTTGTTGACTCCCTCAAACAATTCTAGTAGATTGGTGAGGCATGATTTCTCTTTACTGAAACCATGTTGACTCTTCCTCAACAAATTATGTTCATCTATATGTCTGACAATATTGTTCTTTATTATAGTTTCAACCACCTTACCCAGTACAGAAGTCAAGCTTACAGGCCTGTAGTTGCTGGGATCACCTTTGGAGCCCTTTTTAAAAATTAACGTCACATTAGCTATCCTCCAGTCATCTGGTACAGAAGTTGATTTAAATGATAGGTTACAGACTACAGTTAATAGTTCTGCAATTTCACATTTTAGTTCCTTCAGAACTCTTGGGTGAATACCATCTGGTCTTGATAACTTATTGCTGTTTAATTTATTAATTTGTTCCAAAACCTCCTCTAATGATACCTCAGTCTGGGACAGTTCCTCAAATCTGTCACCTAAAAAGAATGGCTCAGGTTTGGGAATCTCCCTCACATCCTCAGCCGTGAAGACCGATGCAAAGAATTAATTTAGTTTCTCCTCAATGGCCTTATCTTCCTTGTGTGCTCTAGCACCTTGATTGTCCAGTGGGGCCACTGTTTGTTTAGCAGGTTTCCTGCTTCTGATGTACTTAAAAATGTTGCTGTTACTTTTTGAGTCTTTGGCTAACTGTTCCTCAAATTCTTTTTTAGCCTTCCTAATTATATTTTTACACTTCATTTTCCAGTGTTTATGCTCCTTTCTATTTTCCTCACTAGGATTTATCTTCCACTTTTTAAAGGATGCCTTTTTGCCTCTCACTGCTTCTTTTACTTTGTTGTTTAGCCATGATGGCTCTTTTTTGGTTCTCTTACTATTTTTTTTTTTTTTAAATTTGGGGTATACATTTAAACTGAGCCTCTATTACAGTGTCTTTTAAAAAGTTTCCATGCAGCTTGCAGAGATTTCACTTTTGGCACTCTACCCTTTAATTTCTGTTTAACTAACCTTCTCATTTTTGTGTAGTTCCCCTTTCTGAAATTAAATGCTACAGTGTTGGGTTGCTGTGGTGTTTTTCCAGCCACAGGGATATTAAATTTAATTAAATTATGGTCACTATTACCAAGCGGTCCAGCTATACAGTATTCACCTCTTGGACCAGATCCTGTTCTCCTCTTAGGACTAAATCAAGACTTGCCTCTCCTCTGTTGGGTTCCAGGACCAGCAGTCATTTAAGGTGTGAAGAAACTTTATCTTTGCATCCTGTCCTGAGGTGACATGTACCCAGTCAATATGGGGATAATTGAAATCCCCCATTATTATTGGTTTCAGAGTAGCAGCTGTGTTAATCTGTATCCGCAAAAAGAAAAGGAGTACTTGTGGCACCTTAGAGACTAACAAATTTATTTGAGCATAAGCTTTCCCCATGTTCCCCTCCTCCCCCTCCCCCCCGGCCACTGTTCCTCACACGTTCTTGTCAACTGCTGGAAATGGGCCACCTTGATTATCACTATAAAACATTTTTTTTCCTCTCCTGCTGGTAATAGCTCACCTTACCTGATCACTCGTGTTACAGTGTGTATGGTAACACCCATTGTTTCATGTTCTCTGTGTATATAAAATTTCCCCACTGTATTTTCCACTGCATGCATCCGATGAAATGAGTTGTAGCTCACGAAAGCTTATGCTCAGATAAATTTGTGAGTCTCTAAGGTGCCACAAGTACTCCTTTTCTTTTTCCCATTATTTATTTATTTATTTATTTTAATAGCCTCTCTAATCTCCCTGAGCATTTCACACTCACTATCACCATCCTGGTCAGGTGGTCGGTAATATATCTCTACCATTATATTCTTATTATTACAGCATGGAATTTCTATCCATAGAGATTCTATGGTACAGTTTGATTCGTTTACAATTTTTACTTAATTTGATTCTACACTTTCTTTCACATAAAATGTCACTCTCCCACCTGCACGACCTGTTCTGTCTTTCTGATATATTTTGTACTCTGGTATTACTGTATCCCATTTATTATCCTCATTCCACCAAGTTTCTGTGATACCTATTATATCAATATCCTCATTTAATACGAGGCACTCTAGTTCACATATTTTATTACTTAGACTTCTAGTATTGGTATATAAGCACTTTCAGAACTTGTCTCCTTTTAGCTGTCTGCCATTACACGATGTAATACAATGTAATACTTTATAATACAAAGTAATATTGGACTTTCTTTATTTTAGAAGAACAATTTTCATAAAGGTGGAAAAGACCACTCTTTCCTCTCCTATATCCAATCAGAATTCTGGGTTTTCAGGCTTTGAAATGGTACAATATAAAGCATTTGTATTTAGCCAGTCACATATGACATTACACTTTACAACACCATGCTATACAGAAAAAAAACCTATTTAATAACCTTTAAAATTATTTAATATTTTCTTTTATGTCTAGGTACTCCAAGGCCTATATGTGGAGTACAGCTGGGGCTGTGTGAGTTATTCAAAGGCCTTTGTATACCTGTACAACTAAGGCAATATGAGTTCAGGAGTGGAGATTATTTTATATGGCTATAGTACTAATAAAAATGTTTTATCGTCTTAATTGTTTAAAATATCTTTTCCCCAGAGGTGGCATAAGCAAAACAGAGTGTTCCATGGTGACATTTTAAATTGCCATGACTCTGACATGAACTGCCTGAATTGTAGCTTTGTCCCTTGTGAGTAATGTCATATTTATGTGTCAGGTTTTTATACTACCGCACACAACATCTTATAATAATCTCCAAAGTTTTAATAAATGTATCAGAACCTTTAGCATGAAATTAATGCTATTAAAACCTCAACATTTCCAGCTCCACAGCAAAAGTGATGCTGGGGTGTTGCATGAGCTTTCAGTAATGCTGATTGTAAGTGTGCAATTATTATTGTGTATTTTCTGGCCTTGTTTCCCAATTTACCTTTGTTTTGATTAAAAGTAGCAGCTTCAGTCAAAACTTTTGTATATTGTTACTTACTGGTTCTTTCAATGGATAAATGTGCCATTTTTGATGGCTCTCTGCAAGGTCCACTTTGTATTTGATTCTTTATGCTCTCATGCATCTTGTGTTAATCCACTGAACTACCTTTCAGATTCAGTAGAAACAAAGTGATGAGATTGTTTCCTGCCTGAAGCTGATTCTTTCATATCTGACCCCAGGAGGAACCAAATGGAAAATAAATAAATAAATTAAAAATAAAACCTTTGCACGGGGAGTAAATTATTCCCAGTTTTGCTTGAAGGGCTGGTTTCAAACAAAGAAACAAGGAGAAAAAGCTTTTAAAACCGAGCACTTGGACAAGTCATTCAGCTCTACAGGTATAAGTCATTTAATGTAACAGTGGTAGCAACTGATTTGTCTGTTTGTTTGTTTTTTGCCAGGACCAATATCTTAAATACTGTTTTCAGCCACACGGGCGTCCATGTTGGTACCTGGGGTTTTCTGCTGGCACTGACAGCCCATCTGATATCAAATTTAACTCCTTAGGGTGGCTCCTAAAAGGAGTACACCTTGCTTTACTAGCTAGATTTAATCTTTTAACTCCATTGGGAGCTTAACAGCGTAAAGTATTGTCAGTCACAAATACAGGACACGTTATTAGAATGGTGTGTACAGACCAGTGATGGGCATCCTAGATATACTTTGGATAGTTTGTTAGTCAGTTTCTCTATCCAATACTTAGATTTCATTCTGTGATAGCTGCTCAGACTTGAAAGCAGAATATGGTCTTTACATTTTATTAAATGCATTCCCCTCCCTTACCCCACCTGGGGCATTGCAATAGGCCCAGTGTCTGAATTTGCTACTTTTGAAAGATTTAAATTAGTGTGCAAGTTCTTTACGGCGTGGACCATGTTCTTCTATATTGTGTTTGTACAGTGCCTAGCACAATCTCGATCGATTCCTTTGGGCTCCAACACAATACAAATAGCAGCTAATAGCTTTCTCTGTAACTCTGTGTTTTAACTTTTAAAGGTTCATTGTCAAGTCAAAAGGAAACAGCCTAACTCTCTGGCATCAACACCTAGGGCAGCATTTTTGGTTCATTTAATGAAAAAGAGGCTCTTAGGATCCTATCTATTTTATCCTCTCTTTACTCGCACAAAATCCTCCAGGCATCACATCATAGCACTGCTCTCTCTCAGTCCTTTTCAGTCTCTGATGGATCCAGTTAATTACCCACACTGAGATCTCTGTGTTGGTGCAGTGTGCAGTCTCTGGACTGTCAGCCTGGTCCACTCTTAGAGAATTTGAATAAGAATTTCTTATTAGGAATACACAACATTTCTTCATTCCCAAATAGATGAAATCCACTCTTCTAAGACTTCTGTTTTGAAATGTCTCAACCATTCTAGGGCTCATCTCACACAGTTCATTTCCTCTGGTGAGAATGTGAGTGTTTGGTACTTTTATGAGTAAGGTATCATCTTGAAGTGAGACAAATTCAGACTGGAAATAAGGTGTAAATTTTTGACAGTGAGAATAAACCACCTTTGGAACAAATTACCAAAAGTCACATTGGATCATCCGCCACGGAAATTTTTTTTAAATCAAGATTGGGTGTTTTTCTAAAGTACATGCTCTGGGGGTTATTTTGAGGAAGTTATGTGCCTTTTTTGTATACAATCCCCAGACTAAATGGTCACAGTGGTCCTTTCTGGCCTTGGAATCTATGAATCTATCCAGTCATTTTGATATAATTCACTGAAAAACTATTGTGGGGTGTCAAGGTTCGTTCCCCACTTTGAACTCTAGGGTACAGATGTGGGGATCTGCATGAAAACCCCCCTAAGCTTATTTTTACCAGTTTAGGTTAAAACTTCCCCAAGGTACAAACTATTTTACCTTTTGCCCTTGGACTTTATTGCTGCCACCACCAAGCGTCTAACAAATATATAACAGGGAAAGAGCCCGCTTGGAAACGTCTTTCGCCCCCCAAATCCCCCCAAGCCCTACACCCCCTTTCCTGGGGAAGGCTTGATTAAAAAAAATCCTCACCAATTTGCATAGGTGAACACAGACCCAAACCCTTGGATCTTAAGAGCAATGAAAAAGCAATCAGGTTCTTAAAAGAAGAATTTTAATTAAAGAAAAAGTAAAAGAATCACCTCTGTAAAATCAGGATGGTAAATACCTTACAGGGTAATCAGATTCAAAACATAGAGAATCTCTCTAGGCTAAACCTTAAGTTACAAAAAGACACAAAAACAGGAATATACATTCCATTCAGGACAACTTATTTTATTAGCCATTTAAACAAAACAGAATCTAACGCATGTCTAACTAGATTGCTTACTGACTTTTTACAGGAGTTCTGACCTGCATTCCTGCTCTGGTCCCGGCAAAAACAACACAGACAGAGAGAACCCTTTGTTTCCCCTCCTTCAGCTTCGAAAGTATCTTGTCTCCTCATTGGTCATTTTGGTCAGGTGCCAGCGAGGTTGTCTTAGCTTCTTAACCCTTTACAGGTGAAAGGGTTTTTCCTCTGGCCAGGAGGGATTTAAAGGTGTTTACCCTTCCCTTTATTTTTATTACATGGGCTCACCCCTTCTGGATTGGAAGGGAGAAGGTCTTCCGAGCTAAAATTCACTTGTTTTCATGTGAATGAAGTTATACACGCTGTGTGCACTTTGCATCGGATGGCATACGTTTTGGGTCCTGGCTTTTGGATTTTAGCCAGAGATGTGTGACATTTGCTAATATTGGAAAGCTAATGGCCAAATTTGAGTTCTGAACTTTCATAAGGTTTCCACTGAGCACTTGAGTAGTTATTTAGGTTCACAGTGTTGGTTCTGGTCTTTAAAATACTGAATGGGTTAGATCTGTGCTACTGTCACAGTCAACCTAACGCTTTATGACCTACCGCAACTACTGCAATCTGAAAGAAAATAAGAATTGGTATGGCTAGTTCAGTATCCTGTCTCTGACAGTGACCAATAACAAATGCTTCTGAGGGAATGAACAGGCAGAGCTGTTTCAAGTGATCTATCCCCTGTTGTCCAGTCCCAGCTTCTGGCTGTTGGAGGTTTAGGGACATAAGGAGCATGGAGCTGCTTACCTGACCATCTTGGCTAAAGCCGTTGATGGACCTGTCCTCCATGAACTTATCTAATTCTTTTTTGAACCCAGTTATACTTTTGGCTTTCACAACATCTCCTAACATGTTCCACAGGTTGACTCCGTTAGGCAAAGAAATGCTTCTTTTTGTTTCAAACCAGCTGCCTATTAATTTCTTTGCGTGACTCCTAGTTGTCTAATGTGAAAGGGTAAATAACACTTCCTTATCCATTTTCTCCATACCATTCATGAGTTTTAAGATGTCTATTATGTTCCCTTTAGTCGTCACTTTTCTAAGCTGAACAGTCCCAGTCTTTTTAATGTCTCATATGAAAATTGTTCTATAACCTTAATTATTTTTGTTGCCCTTCTCTGAATCTTTACCAATTCTAATATATCTTTTTTGAGATGGGGCAACCAGAAGTGCACACAGTAAGGTGTGGACATACCATGGATTTATATAGTGGCATTATATTTTCTGTCTTATTATTTATTCCTTTCTTAGTGGTTCCTAACATTCTGTTAGCATTTTTTGGCTGCTGCTGCTCATTGAGCAGATGTTTCCACTATCTACAATGACTCCAAGATCTTTCTTGAGTGATAAGAGCTAATTTAGACCATGTCATTTTGTATGTATAGTTATGATTATATTTTCCAATATGCATTACTTTGCATTTATCAGCACTGAATTTCATCTGCCATTTTGTTGCCCCATTCCCCAGTTTAGTAAGATCCCTTTGTAACTCTTCATGGTCAGCTTTGGACTTAACCATCTTGAGTAATTTTGTATAGTCTGCAGATTTTGCCACATCACTGTTCCCCACCTGCTCTTCCAGGTCATTTATGAATATGTTGAACGGCATAGGTCCTAGCACAGATCCTTCGAGGGACCCGACTTATTGCTCTCTCCATTGTGGATCCATGAGAGGACCTTCCCTCTTATCCCATTACTGCTTACTTTGCTTAAGAGCCTTTAATGAGGGACCTTGCCATAGGCTTTCTAAAAGTACAACTACACTATATCAACTGGATCACCATTTTCCACATGTTTGTATACACCCTCAAAGAATTCTAATAGCTCAGTGAGGCATGATTACCCTTTAGAAAAGCTGTGCTGACTCTTCCTGAATATACTGTAAAAAGAAAAGGCACCTTAGAGACTAACACGGCTGTTACTCTGAAATCTGAATATACACTGTTTATCTGTGTGTCTGATAATTCTGTTCTTTACTAGAGTTTCAACTAATTTGCAGAGTACTGGTGTTAGGCATACTGGCCTGAAATTGCCTGGATCGTCTCTAGCGCCTTTTTAAAATATCGGTGTTACATTCGCTATCCTTGAGGCATCTGGTGCAGAGGCTGATTTAAGTGATAGGTTACATACCACAGTTAGTATTTCTGAAATTTCATATTTGATTCCTTCAGAAATCTTGGGTGATACCATCTGGTCCTGGTGACTTATTTCTGTTTAATTTATTACAAAAACTGCTCTATTGACCCTGCACCTTGAACATTTCCTCAAATTTGTCCCCTAAAAAGAATGGCTTGGGTGTGGGCCTCTCCCCCACAGCCTCTTCAGTGAAGAGCAATGTGCAAAGACTTCATTTAGCTTCTCTGCAACTGCCTTGATACTTTCTAGGACATGACTCAGGTTAATGGTAGGGCATTCCAGATGTGGTCACTGAACTGCGCAATCACTTGCCCACCTGAAGATTAGGATGAGTTAATTTTGTTAGTTTTAAATCACAGCACAAGACCCTTCTCTTTGCACAGGACTTCCCCTAGTAATGGGATTAGAGAATGGCCAGTTAGTTTCTCGTAAGGCAAGGTTGGTTGCAATCAAGTTGGTGGTGAACATGTGAAGGTGGGAAGGGGAGTATGTAGAAGTGGAGAGTCTAGGTGCCATGTTAGGGTAGAATATGCAATGATTTGTTCATGAAGTCTCTGTGCAGTACCTGGTGATGGGCCCGTTAGGGATGATAGATTTAGAAATCGTTATAGTTTCTAAAATAGTACTTCAGAAGTTGGAATTAAATATGACAAAAGTTTAGAATGGACTATCTGAAGGTAGAAAATTAAAATACATTCAAATAGTTGAAGCTATTTTCTATCACTATACTTAAAGGTTTGGATTTGACTTGACTATCAATTGTTCACCTTGTTTCTAATCTACAATCTTTATGCATTTCTCAGTACCTCAGTCTGCAGTTATGAGAGAGAGGAAAAAATAATTCAGGCAGATTACTGTGTTTTGATAGACTGTACAACTGCCATATCTTGAAACCTACTTTTAGCTTCTGTAAGAAGTCTGTCTGATGTTTTGCCACAAAATAAAGAACATTTGAAAAGTTAATGATGAATGGAAATTCAGATGGTTGTAACAAAATGGATAATGTGGAATGGTGGAGCTATCTGCAGTTGGATAAATCTTTTTTTTTTTTAAAAAAAGAGGACTTCATTCAATGTAAAGATTATATTTTTAAGAGTTAAAAGGGGTTTTGATATTTTTTAACGATGGGGTGATATCTAAAGATAATTTCCTTTTTGTGATTACAAAGATCAAATGCAGTGTGTAAAGTGACAAAATTCTGGTAAAATCCCCCATTGATGAATCATGCTTAGCTTGAAAAATTAACCGTGCCAGTCCCATTATCAGTGAGATGCCTCTGAACCTTTTAACAAAAATTAGAAGCCTCTGCACCTTCACTTTTTTTCAGCTCCCTCTCTTTGCCATCCCTTCTGGTACTCTCTTCCCCCGTTTTTCCCTGTTGCTCTTTCAGTCCTCTGTTATACCTCCTTCTTCGAGTACTGTTCTCCATCCTGATATGGAGCAACCATAGGTACACACATCTCAAAGAATTCCATTTACAAGTTAAGTAACCTCTCCATCTTTTTCTTTCTGCATTAGATCTCCCCCTCATGTTTCTGTTCCTCTGACCTCAGTCTCTGTCTTCAGAATACTTCCCCCCACTTACTCCGCTTTTGTCAGGCTTGGAATAACTCCCTTTTAGCTGAGGACAGATACGTGCTGATTGCTGGGGGCCAGTAAGAGTTATTCCAGCATCAGTAGGAGGGATTCTTGTAAAGCAGAATGTGGTGCTTATTCTTGTATGATGGATGAACATGTGTCCTTGAGAACATGCCCCACCTGTGTCTGACCAATCAAAGCTGAATCTTACATTGTCTTCCCAAGTATTGCATTTCTCCTTTCCGACCAGCATCATTTGCCTGGGTTCAGTATGAGCCAGCAGCTTTTCATCAAAGGGTTTGTAGGATTCTGACATTTTTGGCAGTGAGTTCATCAGTTGAAAACGAGTAAGGCTAAGATTTTATCATGGACATTTTTAGTAAAAGTCAAGGACAGGTCACAAGCAATAAAGAAAAATTAACGAAGCCCATGACCAGTCCATGACTTTAACTAAAAATATCCATGACAAAATGGGGAGCTCAGCTGCGGGGTCCCCACAACCCCCCCATGCAGCTGCGGGAGCCTGGTTGGCTCTCCAGGGTCCCCCACTGCCTGTGGTGGCTGAGAGCACTGGGGTCCTCCTGCTGTCCGCGCCGGTCTGGGAGCTCCTGGGGGTCCCCGCCACTCCCGGCTGCCATGGACTGAAGTCTTGGAGGTCGCTGGTAGTTACGGATTCCATGACTTCTGTAACCTCTGTGAAAAAATCATAGCCTTAAAAATGTGACACATAGGTATCTCCTTATGTATACTCTTATCAGGAGTGACTGCAAACATTGCTTTTGAGCAATTTATATGTTACTTGTATTAGATATAAATATTCTGATATGTCAGAGAAAACAGAAGCAGTAATGTATGGACAAGATAACTCCAGTGTATTCTTGCACCTGGATAACTCAGACATGGTAGTTTTTAATCTTGAAATTTGCTGTTCACTTAATCTTCAGTGAGAGCAAGTGTTGTTGACATAGTTAATGAAAATTTGTGCCAAAGGTTTGAGCCTCACTTCTGGAAAGCATTTAATCTTAAATCCATCCTTCTTCAGGACAGCACTTCAGTACATGCTTAAAAACAAACATTCATACTGAGAATAACTAAAATGTTTCTTTCCTGAATTGGGGTCTGAAGAAAAGCTATAACTGGTTCTTTCTCTTTAATACTTTTATTTTTATCTTTTTGATATTATTGGCTGTCCATCACCTTAGACACTGAGGAACATTTTCAAAAATTAAAATACATGTTATCATTTGTAAAATGGTAGTGAATGGATTCTGTCCAAATCTGGGATCTTCATTTAGTCTCTCTAGTCTTGATTTAGCTAAATAAGTTTGACATCCACAAATTTTGTATCCTCACTATTCACACCATTATCTTGATCACTAATCTGCTTAGACCCCTGACCCTCCAATCCAGGCTGAAAATCTCTCCAGTCCAGGCAAAGTGACCAAAATTTTCATCTTATGTTATGCAGGTAGTTATACATAAGGTTATGTTTTGGTCACAGGTATTTTTAGTAAAAGTCATGGACAGATCATGGGCAGTAAACAAAAAGTCACAGCCTGTGACCTGTCCATGACTTGTACTGTATACCCCTAACTAAAACTTGGGCTTGGGGGGGGGCATGAGTGCTTGGATGGGGGCAGTATGGGGGCGCCATGGATGCTGCGGGGTAGCCCAGGACCCCTGCTGGGGGTGGGGTGCGGGCTGGTGGTGGTGCACAGCCCAGGACCCCGTTGGTGCTGGTGGGAGGGGTGGGCGGCAGCATGTGGAACGGGACCCCCGCTGGTGCTGGGGAGGGCGTTGAAGGGGCTAGCAGGCTCCCTACCCGGTTCTGCGCAGCTCCCAGGAAGTGACTGGCATGTTACTGCATCTCCTAGGGGGAGGGAAGGCCAGGGGGGCTCCCGCATGCTGCCCCCATCACGAACTCCGGCTCTGCAGCTCCCATTGGCCAGGAAATGCAGCCAATGGGAAATGTGGGGACGTTGTCTGCAAGCAGGGGCAGTGCGCAGAGCCTCCTGGCCCCTCCACCTAGGAGCTGTAGGCACATGTCGGCCACTTCCGAGGAGCCCCCTCCAGGTAAGTGCCATCCTGCACCCCAACCTTCTGACCCATCCCTGAGCCCCCTCCCACACCTAAACTACTGCAACTGCTGACCCAGGGGCTGCCTGAGTGTTCAGGCAGCCCCTGAGCCAGCTGCACCAGCCACTGCAAAAATCACGGAGGTCATGGAAAGTCACGGAAACCGTTACTTCTGTGTCCTCCATGACAGACACACAGCCTTAGTTATGTAGCACTGTGTGAACAATATTTTGCAGGTAGTTAAAATAATTGGATGTCACTGACTGCCAGAATTTAGCAAAATTCAAAGAGGAATTGGTTACCAAAAATAACCAGTTAATGTTAGTAAATTTGGAGAGATGTGAAACATCTTTGGGTTTTAAACTAATCTCTAACTGTTAGGGATTAGGATAAGAGAGTCAGATTATTCCATATCTGTGTGTTTGTGGGGTTTCTTGCACCTTCCTGTGTTGCATCTGACCCTGGCTATTGTCAGAGACAGTTTTAGCTAAATTTTATAATTAGTTAGATTCCTTGTCCCAGGAAACTGTCCCCTCCTCCTCACCCCATTATCCAGTTACACGTATTAGACTGTGTCCAGAACTTCAGGCTTCAGTATCTGTGCTTCTTGCCGCCTCTCCTTCTTGGTCAGCAGTGACCATCAATGTTGACTGTACTGCCTCAGGAAAGGTCATGTCGCTGCAAGATGCTGTGTCTGCTGCTCTTTCCCCAGTCGTACCCAGGAACATCAGCCTGACTCAGCAAGGAGTGCACTTTCTGACACGAGGTTCAATTTATGAGCAAGGGAATCTACTCCCATAGATTCCCCCCATTGAGGTCTTGTCAGGAAGGCAGGGAACATTGTCATAAACACAAGAGTGAATCCTCTAAGTTCACTTCAGAGAAGTTGGATACAATCCTGCGTAAGGCAAACAAGTCTTCCTGCTCAGCCCCTGAGGATTTAGAACATCCAAAGTCTCAGAGTCATGACAAAAAAGCCAACAAGTCTAGGACTCTGTCACTACCAGACTGCACTCTTGGTGGCAATGGTACCTCTGGTACCAGCTAAGCCTAAGCATTGGGAACCGATGGCACCAACAAAAGACACAACTATTGGGAGCCTGAGCCATAAACTGTAAGTGCTGTCTTTCTGTCAGTTTAGATGAATAGGACCCCATGCACTCCAGGGAGAGCAGAGACTTGTGCTACACCTGATGACATTTTTGCTCTCCCTTACCCCAATCTCTGTTGCTATCAGGTCCGTCCCTCATGAGAGAAGTCCTGACTCCATGAGGAGATGCAAATTATTATGCAAATAGAGGAGTCTGTCCCCCATTCCATCATTCACCCATGATTTCCCTCGAGCAGAACCGTTGGTGCCACCATTAGACACAGACTAGGCCTTTTCTTTCTTGGGAGACTCTGAATCACCTGAGGAACTGATGTATCCTGAGAAATACGTTCTTAGACAAGGGACTTGGACCTGTCTAGAACTAACCTCCCATCTCAGCATCTGTATCAGAACCGGTTGTACCCCATGGTTCCAATGGAGCTCCACAATCACCCTTTGACCTATCTTACTTACCATATTGGGGACTGTGGTACCCATACCTACACCCTGCAGGGTTGATGTGATCCACTAGGAAGTCAGTCCACTCGTCCCCTGCAAGAGGACAACCAGAGCTTTCTCCTGACACCGTAGAAGAGGAAGATTATGAACTGGATCTGGCAGTTCTGCTGGTACCAATGAAACAGCCTTCATCTCCAGATGAAGCAGACACTTCAATATTTTCCCCTGTGTGCTGACGTGATCACCTTATAGAATCTGTGCATCAGCAATTGAATCACCTCGTCACAATCACCTTCTAGGGAATCAAAATGTGGTGTTGGGCACCTTGAGCAGGCACTTCGCTATTGACCACAAGTGAGTGTTACATAACTCAGTGGTGAGCAGTATTTTTGTTCTATCGGAAATCCCACAAGGGATCTGTTCACCTCTCAAACAAACCTATACTGTTACAGAGGAGCCCAAAGACATCACTTTCAAGGTGACGCTCTCTTTCTATCATGGTCAGACTATCAGAACTATGCCTTCCCTCCCTGGCCACTCCTATCTTAGATTTTATGGAAGATTCATCAGGAGAGGCTTGAGTCAGCCTCATCAACCCAGTTGGCCCAGACAGTTTTGGTCCCCAAGTTTCCTACATATGTCATCCCAGTTGCTGATCAACATGTAATCCTTTTCCTAGAGGAAGGGCAGAATCAAGCGTCACAACCCCCAAGCACTCCATCTCAGGGCATGATTTTTGGATGAGTGGCAGCTCTAGAATATTCGCACTCTGAAGCCGTACAAAGTATCCTTACTAAAAAATGAATAAATTCCTCTAGGAAATCTACTTAGCCAAGTGGAAGAGTTTCTCTATATGTACACAACAAAAACTTGTTTCCCCAGAAGCAACAGGTATTCCCCTTATTCTGGACTATCTTTCCCTCAAATCAGCTGGTCTTTCCATTAACTGTATATTGGTCCACGTGGCAGCAATCAGTGCATATCACCCATGTTCACATGGTTACTCCATTTTCATTTGCCCACTGACTGCCAGATTCTGGAAAGGTCTAATTGGAACTTTTTTGCCAGTAAGGAAATTCACTCCTTGGTGGGACTTAAAGCTTGTGCTTTCGGTGCTTACTAAGCCGGCCTTTGAACCACTAGCTACATGTTCCATGTCTCTCTTCTTTAGGAAGGTTGCATTCTTTGTGGCTGTCAACTCAGTCAGGAGGGCAAGTGAGCTTTGAACACTGATGGCGGATCCACCTTACACCATATTCCATAAAGACAACGTTTCATTGGTTTCACATCCTAAGTTCACCTGAACCAGCCAATCAATCCAATTATCTGTTTTTCCCAAAATCACACTCATCTGAAGAGAAGAAGAGACTTCATTCCCTCAACATGCAATGAGCCTTAACCTTTTACCAACAAAGGAGAAAGCCAATCAGAAAATCACCCAGACTGTTCATCACTGTAGCAGAAAGACTCCAAGGTCAAGGTGTATCCTCTGAGAAGATCTCTAAATGAATCTTGGGCTGTATCTTACCCTGCTGTAAGTGGTTACATCTTCCTCCCCCTCATGTGGTGAGGGCTCATTCTACAAGAGCACATCAATAGTATTGCTTCAAGTAGTACCTGTACTTGACATTTGCAAAGCAGCTACATGGAGTTCCATCGCACATTCACTAGTACAGGATGCTGATGCATCCTTTGGGGCAGCGGCCCTTCAAACAGCTCTCTGCCTGCATCCTCGCACCTTCTCCTACTTGATTACTTCTTGTGAGTCACCCCCAGTGGAATACACATAGGGGCCATCACTTGAAGAAGAAGAGAAAGTATTTACTTTATGACAACTGGAGGTTCTTTGAGATGTGTAGTCCCTATCTGCATTCCAGTACCCATCCTCCTTCTCCTTTGCTTTGGATCATTCTTGGATTCGTGGTAGAGAAGGAACTAGAGGCATGGTCGGTCTGCTCTGCTCTTTTATCTCCTCAGCTGGAGGCACAAGGAGAGCAAGGGTGCATGTGCAGGCCAAAAGGAATTCTCAAATTCTCAAAGAATTCTCCAAATTCGGGTGCCTGGAGCACGTGTACCCACAGTGGAATACAGATAGGGACCATGCATTTCAAATAAGCACTAGTTACTCTAGGGTAAATAACTTTTATATTCCTCAATGAGTTTAGTCTAAAATGCAGTTTTTTTTTGGTATGGTATTAGATGACCCATTTCACATAGCTCTTTGGGTGATCCACACACACCTACCTTGCATCTGTCACTCATCTCTTTATTCCATCCGAACTGAAATTCCTGTTCACCCCTCTACTCAATAGCTTCAGTCATTCCTTAACATCTGCTGTCTAATACAGAAGTTGTTCTGTACTGCAGGACTAGTTTCCTTCCTGGTTCCTCCCAGTTACAATTATACAGTATATATTTTAGCTATTCTCTATTCAGATTGTTAGATTTCATTATCTTGTTTCTACACAGCTCTTGTAGCTAATTTTGTTCAAAGTAATATATTTCATCTTGCCTATTAAATTCCTCAAAAAATAATCTTTTTACTTAATAGGTAAGATGAAATATATTACTTTGAACAAACTTAGCTGCAACAGCTGTATAGAAACAGGATAATAAAGTCTAGCAACCTGAAAATATATATAAAATGGAACCCAGCGAAACAGATTTTCTCTCTGTCTACCTCTTTCCACTATAGCTATTTTGGGAGTTGCTGCCACCTCATGTAACAAGGCATAGCACCCTTCAGGTTGTTCATCTTTCCCCATGCCACTTTGGTCCACAACATTGTGATATTGTTTGTAGTTATAGATAGCTTCTGCTTTTGACTGGGTATTCAGGCAATAGCCCAAATTCTGACTGCCTGCACTGAGGTCAGAGTTTAGTTCTCATCTCTCCAAGTTTCCTCAATAGCAATTTTCCCCATCTTAAAACTTTGCATCTAAATCAGTGGGGTTTTTTTGTGCAAATTACTGAAAGATAAAAATCTCAAAATAGAAGGTATCTGTAAATAAATGCCTATAGTTGCATACTTTGGAAAACACAATTAGGCAGGCACAAGGCTAGTGTTATGAATATTAGCTACATATCCAGAGAGAGTCTGGGTCAGGCTAAGTGGCTTTCTCTCAGCCTATCGTGTGAGTTTCTTGAATTTCAACATGGCTCAAGAAAGTGGGTTTGCCAAGGGGTGGATGTTCTGTGTTTCAGAAACCACCTCCTCTTTGTTTTCCTTAATAATCTACCATTTGGTAACCAAGGACACAGGCTATCAATTGCATCATTTCCATGAACCAGACCTAACTTCTGTTCAGGAATCTCCCCATAACCTAAAGCTTGCTTCATCTGTATAGCAGTTATATTTACTTTAGAAACCTCCTTTCAAAATTACATAGACGCTACTAATCTTTGTTCACTTGTATGGCAAAGTAAGGACTACCCAAACCACAACCCCAATGCTTGAGAGTTCAGAGTGCGCATACAGTTTTTCTGTTTCCTCTACTTTCCTTTCCTGGAGCATCTGGATAGGGTGTGGACAGAGCTATAGCTTGCCCTAAATGCCTGTCTCGCTCATCCATTCTCCAGTCAGGGGAAGTATTTTGCACTTCATAAAGGTATGTGCAGCTGGGAGCCCCTGACTATGGGCTGCATGCAAACAGCCCAGAGCACTCCTATAAAGTGTCTTAAGTCTAACAGCAAACTATATTTCACATATTACTCTACTGCCAATCAATTAAATAGAAAGAAACACAAAATCGCACAGGCTTTTCCAAAATCAAATCCAAATGTATATTAAAAATAAATACATAAAAATAATAAAAAATTAAACTATCTGAAAGCAATTTGGGGTATATTCTTTCCACTGTTGGAAAAAAGTTTATTCACAATATGAACTTCACTTTGTGTCAGAATAAATTATTCAGTTGTCGTATCTTTTCTTTTTGTGATATTGTGGAAAAGTTTTTTGTTCTCCGTTCCCCAACATACAACTATTAGAGTTCGTAATTACAGGGGTTGGCATCTACATTTTCCATCTGCGTTTCCAGGAGCTCTATGCTATTAATTCACAAAGAAAACTGTGGTAGAGCTGTCAGTTGAAAGTACAGAAATTAAGTCAAACGTACAAGTTGACTGTGTAAACCATGATTTGATGCACATCGAAGTTTCATAAATCGTGAGAATTGCAAGCTCTTTGTTCAGGCTTCTATATGCAGAGATGTTTTTTCTTTAAGATATGGTCATCCTAATAGCATAGAGTAATGTTCTTTTGTGCTGTGAATATGCACAGCTTGAATAAACACCAAAGTGAGGAGAATGATTCAGAAACAGAAAAGCTTTGCATTTATTTTAAGCTCTTTAAAATGTGGAGCTAATGAAATATTATACAACGTTCCATTATCTTGATGTCCTGTTAGAGCTGAGGGAAATACATCTGAAAATGTCTGCCTGCTGAGCACCATGCACTGTCATTGTGTCTTTAAAACATGTCTTATTTAAAACACTTTTGTGAAGGGCAACAAAAATGATTAGGGGGTTGGAGCACATGACTTATGAGGAGAGGCTGAGGGAACTTGGATTGTTTAGTCTGCGGAAGAGAAGAATGAGGGGGGATTTGATAGCTGCTTTTAACTACCTGAAAGAGGGTTCCAAAGAGGATGGATCTAGACTGTTCTCAGTGGTAGCAGATGACAGAACGAGGAGTAATAGTCTCAAGTTGCAGTGGGGGAGGTTTAGGTTGAATTTTTGGAAAAACTTTTTCACTAGGACGGTGGTGAGGCACTTTTGTGAAGGGCAACAAAAATGATTAGGGGGTTGGAGCACATGACTTATGAGGAGAGGCTGAGGGAACTTGGATTGTTTAGTCTGCGGAAGAGAAGAATGAGGGGGGATTTGATAGCTGCTTTTAACTACCTGAAAGAGGGTTCCAAAGAGGATGGATCTAGACTGTTCTCAGTGGTAGCAGATGACAGAACGAGGAGTAATAGTCTCAAGTTGCAGTGGGGGAGGTTTAGGTTGAATTTTAGGAAAAACTTTTTCACTAGGACGGTGGTGAGGCACTGGAATGTGTTACCTAGGGAGATGGTAGAATCTCCTTCCTTAGAAGTTTTTAAGGTCAGGCTTGAAAAAGCCCTGGCTGGGATGATTTAGTTGGGGATTGGTCCTGCTTTTGAGGAGGGGGGTTGGACTAGATGACCTCCTGAGGTCCCTTCCAACCCTGATATTCTATGATTCTATGAAGGCCAAATATTGTACCTGTGTCAATTACTTCTAAGGGTGTACAAATATGTGCACATAACTTACCTCCTTTTCTCTTTGACACATTTAATTTCAGCTAACCTCATAATTTTTATGATCATGTATCATTTTTTAGATTTATTTTTTGAATTTATAAAATGTTTGCAAATTGTTTGTGAGCTTTACTTTAAAAGATATAATTAACAATTAAGGAAACACATATAAGTGAGATTTGAGGGGAATATAAATTAGGAGAAACATGATATTAAGACCAGCATGTCTCAACAGAAGTGGAAAGAGGCAGAATTACTTTCTCATTATCTAATATTGTCAATGATTTATTTCGTACTGGGACACAGGATTCTAACAGTTACTAGTTCTTTTGTTTCTGTATTGAGTTGTATGTTGCATAATTGGATAAATGTGATGCAAAAGTCCCATGTAAAACAAAAAAGCACTGTTGAATACTCAAGCTCACCTGCTCTACTGGCCATTTATTTCCATCGAATAACATTAAGTTCCTGTGAGTGAAAAATGCACTCCCTTTCTAAAGGAATCACTGGACTCCAAGGTCCTAGGACTGCAAGGGGGGAGTGACTTACTCTTTTTACAACCTAGATTGACTGTACTGAATTGAATTCAGCATATTTCTCAAAAAGACTTTTTCTTAAACACAATCGCTCACTTAAAAAGAGATTAGCCTAAAGTGGCAATGTTTCATAATCTTTAATAAAAAAAAATCAAAGTCACATTGGGACTTGTGACTAAGGTGGAAAAAGTCAGCTAACAAGGAAATGCAAGATGAATTTGAGTAACTTACTATAATTATCTTAATAGCCATCGTTTTCAATCCCTGTGACATTAGTGAGAAATAATTTGTCCATGTGGGAATTATTTCAATATCTGAGGGGTCAAGAATCTCATGTGTAAAGGAGAAGAAACACCTTTTAGTACACAAGTTTTTGTCTGAATTTGAACAATTCAGGTGAAGAAAAGAGTATTGTAATTCAGATATTAAAGAGAGAATGTTAAGGTCTCGTGCTTCTGTATAGTACGATACTCATGCCAAAAAAGAAGAAACATTATCACAGATTACTAAAACTCAATCTGCAGTTCATAATTCAGTCACCTAATACTGACTCAAGTGTGGATATTTAAATATAGGAAGACACAGCTTTCCCTGCACCTTGCATTTAGAGTACAAGGTATTTTATTGTAATTAAGGACCATCACAGGGCTGAGTGATTTGGGGGAAAGTTGGGTCTCAAAAACCAATGGGTGATGAAAATAAGGACATGTAGTTATTAATTTTTGGTATATGCAAATCTTGACATTTCCATTAACTGTATTATAAGTACAGGTTAACTGTCAGTTGTGCTGCTAAGATGATTGTTAAGGAGGGATTTGAATGAGAAGAAGATGATGGCTTAGTGAACAAAATTTTTGAGATTATTTTATGGATAAGGGGTGGACAAAGCTAGCAGCCCCAAAATCAATTTTTTTCTCTTTAGTCTCAAACAGTAATCCATCTTATCACAAGGGCTTTGCAGGCACACTTGAAATATAGCTCATCTACTGTGTTACTCTTGTATGGAACAGATAATGAATGCTTAGGTTAGAAACATTATTGGAGAGAAGCAGACAGTGCTGTCAGAAATCAACAGGTGCAAATGTATATATTTTGGTCACATCGGGCATAGAAATGGAAGTAACCTTGAGAGGATTATTGTGGAAGGAATGGTGGTTGGTAGTTGTAGTAGGGGATGACCAGTAAGGAGACAGATAGAAAGTGTGCAGCAGATCACGGGGAGGTCAGCTGCTGAGTGCTTGAAGCTAGTGAAGAATCAAGAAGGCTTCTGAAAATTCTGTGTTGAAGTCACCAATATCATCCATGAATATGTGGATTTTGCTTACTATGTTAAGGAGAAATATCAGTTAAGACACCTGGTACAGTGTGACCCTCGTCTCTGATTGAGGAATGTAGGTGCTACTGCAGCATTGTTTTTGATGATGGTAACTAATCACAGGTAGCTGACACAGTGTTGAGCACAATCTGCACTGACCGCCAAGTCACCATTAACACTGTGGCATCAAACTTGATTGTTTCCTGTTGTGTTCAAATGATATAAAATTTTGTAAATTAGACAAGCCCATGGTGGAGCATCAGGGAGAAAAGATATATTGTTCAAGCACCTGTCTTAAAGTATCAGGAAAGATTTACCTAATAAAAGGAAGCAGGGGAATCGGGCTTGTAGCCACACTTTCTCAGTGTCTGAGAGAATTTGAAAAGCCAACAGATTGTCATGTACTTGTCTCTTTTTTTTTTTTTTAACACATAGCATTAGAAAGAACAAACTGATTCTAACTTCTTATCTAGCCTGTTGACTGTTTAAGAATATTGAGGCGCCTATGAACTACATAAGTATGGTGGTAAACAGTGTGCTCTGTAGCCTTTTTTGCAGGTTTCGTTTATAATTAATGATATTATTAGTGTTTGTATTTACACTTCCCTCTCCCCCATATTTTAATGAAGACAGGTTTTATGTGAATGTAGAAATATTAGTATATTCTAAAAGGATACTGTGAAAATTTATTTCATAATTTTAAATAGCTTTTTATTCATTCTTTAAGCCCCACACAGCTTGACACTGAAATGTTTCTTTTATATTTTATTATCCATCACTAGGTTGTTCTTCTTGTTGAATAGCCAATAAATATCACACTAGTAGCATCAATGTTATTTTAAAAGTCATTTTAGGGGGTATAGAAGAAGACTGAGTGCGCAGAAAGAGAAGGGATAAAACATGTAATAATTAAATGGACTATGAAAACAGACACAGTTGAGAAAAGTATTTTCCTGGATTCATAGATTTTAAGGCTAGTAGTGATCATTGTGGTAATCTGTTCTGAGCACCTGCATAACACAGGCCATGAGACTTTCCTGGATTAATTCTTGCTTCAGTTTCAGTAGCTGTGGCTGAACTAGAGCATATCTTTTAAGAAAAAGAATCCAATCTTTAAATGAAGATTTACAGGGATGAAAAATATATCACATGGTATATTGTGGTAAATTGTTCCAGCACTCAAAACCACTGTTAAAAATGTTCACCTTATTTCTAGACTAAATTTGCCTAGCTTCAACCTCCAGCCATTGGATCTCATTATACCTTTGTCTGCTAAATTGAAGAGCCTTTGTTATCAAGTTTCCATATGTAAATACTTATAGATTGTGATCACATCACCACAGAACCGTCTCTTTGGTAAAATTATCTTTGAATCTCTCACTATAAAGCATATTTTCCCAGTCCTTTAATCATTTTCATGACTCTTCACTGAACTATCTCCAATTTCTCAACATCCCTCTTGAACTGTGGACACCAGAACTGGACATAGTATTCCAGTAGCAGTTCCATCAGTGCCACGTACATAAATAATAGAATCTCTCTACTCCTAAGGAGATCCCCCTGTTTATAGGTCTAAGAATTGCATTAGCTCTTTTAGCCACCGCATCCATTTTATTTATCATTATTTATATTGTGATAGCACAACAAGAAAAAGATGGTCCCAGACCAAAGAGTTTATAATCTATTATAAAAGAGAGACAAGTGGGTATATACAGACAGATTGGGGAGAAAAAGGAAACAGGGAGACAGTACAGCTCAGCATGAAAAGCAGTAGTTTCAGCACACTGTTGTGAAGGCCAAGACTATAGTAGGGTTAAAAAAAGAACTAGATAAATTCATGGAGGATAGGTCCATCAATTGCTATTAGCCAGGATGGGCAGGGATGGTGTCCCTAGCCTCTGTTTGCCAGAAGCTGGGAATGGGCGACAGGGAATGGATCACTTGATGATTACCAGCTCTGTTTATTCCCTCTGGGGCACCTGGCATTAGCCACTGTCGGAAGATAGGATACTGGGCTAGATGGACCTTTGGTCTGACCCAGTATGGCCGTTCTTATGTTGCACACTTGCTACCTACCCGTTGTCAAGTTTTCATAAGCATTTTGACAAAGGAGAGTGTTATGGATGTATTTGAAGGAGGAGGCTTTGCAGATATTACTTGGGATATCCCAAGTATGATAGGCAGCATGGAAAAAAGCACAGAGGTGCTTTTTTGAAAATTCAAAAAGAAAACAATGAAGGCTGGCTTTTTTGGTAGAGTGTAGGCGAGTCAATCTCAATAGTGTATTAGATATAGTCAATGTAGGGCCTTGAAAGTGAAAATCAGTAGTTAGCTTGTAGTGAAGAACGGGAAGTGAAAAGTAGGTCAGATTTTGGGCTTATCAGCCTTTGCAATGTATTTTAAGTAGTTTAGGTATGTTTACTTTACTTTTTAGGTTTACTTTAAAGTAAACATATAGCAAACATAATAAACATTTAAACTTATAGGTTTACTTTATTTTTCATGTTATGCTTTTTTGCAAGAGCATAATTATTCATGTATCTTGTGAACTGCAAAATAAATTACTCTGTCACCCACTAGGAAAAGTTCTGACACACTTACATTACATTATTTTCTGCCAGTTTCATTGCTATATTTATTATTTATTTAAGCATTGTCAGTGGGTTTAGTGCTGTACAAGGCACACAGTGAGTCAGACAATACAAAATTATTTGGGGCCAGATTTTCAAAAGTGTATCTGTCTCTGTGCCATTGATTTATGAATGTGGAAACTATAATGCACGTTCAAAGATCTGATTTCTGTGTGCAGTTTTAGCTAGATACTACAGCAATTATGCACTTTAAATACATAACACAGATGATTTTTAAACCTATAAACAACTCTTTATCCTGTTATGGATATGCTGTTACATTTGTATGTTATTTCTCTCAGTACATTGGAATCAGTCATTGATTCAGAAGAATTATTTTAATATTTGTGGTATGTTCCTGTGTTTGACTGTAGGATGGTCATTAGCTAATTTGTAATCAGGTGACTTATATTTTATACAGATAGTTTAGGGTCTGCTAATTAATCTTTCAAGTCAATGGATCAATAAATGCAGGATTTTCATAATTAAGAGACTTTTTCCTCCTCTTTTTATGCTTTTACTGCTATTGCAAAATGTGCACTTATGATATTACTTCGACTAATCAAAAAGAAAATTTGTTTCCTTTATCTCGTACCGTACAAATACAAGTTTGATAACAGTGCAGATTTGACTTGCATCAATTTATATAAACGTGTTCAGGTTATTTAGCATTCAGTGGTCACACTTACATTTCTACCATTTTGAAAGGTTCCACAGTTTCCAAGAGGTTCCCTATGTTCAAAATGTGGAATACCACTAGATCTGATCATATCTCTCAGGATGGAAGAAATATTTCATGTTTGACTAATGAAAACACCAGCAGATGGATCTTAGAATGGCAACTTTGTTTTAGAGTTTTAAAATAAAGGCTTTTTTTTTTTTAATTGATTTCACAGGCTGACCCAAAAGAGCTGATTAAGATGGTCACAAAGCACGTTTCTCAGTGTAGCTATGCAGACTGGCCTGAAGAAATAGCAACTTTGATAAAGCAACTGTACTACTACAATGAACAACTACTGGACTTCACTCAGGCTCAAATCCTTCAAGGCCTTGGCAAAGGAGTGGATGTGCAGAGGTTTACAGCAGATGACCAGTACAAGAGAGAAACTATACTGGGGCTGGCGGAGTAAGTAATTTCTGTTATGTGTTTTTTCTTTTGTTCAAGGGGAAGTATTTAAAATTCAAAATAGGAAAGTAAATTTTCAGCAGCACTGACCTTCAGAAGGACTTATTAATCACTCATTTTGCAGGTTTATTTTGCAGTGTTGCTTTAAATGGGACCTTTTTTCTCCAACCACTCTAGTCAAATGAAGTGGTGTTTGTCCAACAAAATGGATCAATAAGTGCAGGATTCGAATAGTAAAGATACTCTTTCAACTCTCTCCCGCCGCCCTTATCCTTTTGCTACTAGAACAGTCCATTAAAACAGATGCCCTAAAAGGAGGGGGGGGGATTTCTGAACCACGCTAAAAAATATAGTGTCTTCCACTACTGAATTTTAATAAATTATAGATAAACCCTCTGTTTTAATGTTGATAATTTAGTTATAGTAGACTTACATTGCAAAAATGTATACACTCCCCCTGCCCCTCCCCCCCAGAAAAATCTGGTAGATTGTACATCAGTCTCATATCATTGACTAGAGACCCAGCTCTATTGAATTCCCCATTCAATTATTCTATTGAATTGTAATCCTGATTTCTAGAATCCCTTTATTCTAGTCTTGAGGTTCTTGAGAATAGGCTGCAGAGTTCCTCCTTAAGGGCTTGATTCACATAGAAATGGCAATACTGAGCATCAAAATACCTCACTTTTAGGTACCTAGAAAATCACTGGGATTCCCAAAGTCTGATATGGGTGCCTAGGCTCCCTATACGATGAATGGGGAAAGATAGGCACCTTAGAATGAAATTGACAAAATCCGACAAGTAAGGCTGCTTCTCACCTAAGATAGACAAAGGGAGATGCCAAGCTAAGGAGTGTTTTTGCTAAGGCCCTCCCCTCTCTTGGAGGTAAGTGTCTAAATACAGACTGCACGAAGGTTCCTCCCTCTGCTTGGGATTCTCAGCTGTAAACCTTGTCTTGGCATTAGGTACCTATGCCATTTTAGCAAGGAGCATGGTACGGGTGAAGAACCTCATTCATAATTTTTAACCCAGTGGTTAATATACTGACCTGAGATGTGAGAGACCCTCTCTTCAAGAACCTGTTCTACCTGAGGGTGGGGAGAAGGGATTTGAACTGGAACCTGCCACCTCTCAGGTGAGTGCTCTCACAACTGGGCTGTGGGATATTCTGCTTTGGGGCCGCCTTCAGTCTTTCGTGTTGAAGCTGTTGCATGGCGGATAAATATATATATATTTTTAAATGGAGCAGGTGGCTGGACTCTGGGTCTCCCACCTCCGTGGGCAGTGGTCTAACCACCAAGCCACAGAATCATTTTTCATGCTTGCTCTCTCTGGCTCAGTGTTGAAGGTGTTCCACTGTGGATAAATTAATGAAAGAATCATTGGGGCCAACGGGTGAGCAGAAGAGATAAATTGAGAATATGATTCTGTAGCCTGGTGGTTAGAGCACCCTCTTTGGAGGTGGGGGATCCAGACCACCTGTGCCAATGACCTTTTAAAATATTATTTATCCATAATGGAACTTCAACAGGAGAAACTGAAGGAGCCCCCATATCAGAATATCCCAGAACCCAGTAGCTAGGGCAAGCATCTGGGAGGTGGCAGATGACTGTTCAAATCCCTTCTCCTCACTCAAGTGAAGAAGGAGGACTTGAACTGTGGGTCTCCAACATCCCAGGTGAGTACCTTAACCACTGGGCGACAAGTTATGAAGGTGCTGCTCCCTCCCTTCTGGTCCATTTTGTGTAAGCTCGTATAGAGGGACCTGATCCAGTAGCTGAACTCTGAGGATGTTATCAATTCGGTCCCCACAGGCAAGTTAGGTGGAGGAATGCCTAATTTTCTCCAGCTTGTGCGGTGCTTAGACATTCGGACGACTGACGTGGAACTGCAGTGCACATGCTCACAAGCAGAAACATAGGCACCTATGGAGCTTTTTCTGTGGAAATTTAGGTGCAAAGCAATTTTAGAGGCCTGCAGGGTTTGGGGACAGCAGAGTGGGGGATTTGGGAATCCCAGTGGGGCCTGGCTGGGGATTTAGCCACCTAAGGTGCCAGGGAGGCACGTAAGTCCTTTTGTGAATCCAGCCCTAGGGATTTTCAGTTGTGTATATTGCACCTGCATCCTTTTTGATATCATCTACACAAGATAAGTTTAGTGTTCCAGAAACTATTTGATTCTTCCTAGCACCCTGTAAAAACATGTCACCTTTGTCTGCAAATGCTCCTAATAGTGTACGTGTTTGTCAAATATTGTTTGGAGTTAAACAGCCATGCCTGCTGCTCTAAATTAACAGAATTTCAGCAGATTCATGCAAGACTTGAATACCAGCTAACACAGAGAGTCAGTGAAAACCTCCTGCTACCCTGTAACAGTCACATTGCCTCATCTTGTTCCAATTTTAACCATCTTGTGCATAAGTTGTTGAAGAGAATATATGGATGCTATCACTCTTCCATCGCGATAGTAGTTCATGGCTAAAATTTTTAGATTATAGGGTCACAAAGAAACACTGATACAAAGTATTTGATTAAGCATAGTATCAAAACAAAGTGTCTCATTCAACAGCTTTTGCCCTACATTTACTATACTGAAGGTGATGGGATTTTTTTCTGCATAGGGATTGCGTGATTACATTCACTAAAGTTGCTCCAGGCATCTTTTAATTTTTTTATTGGAGTTGTCTTTCCTTTATCTCCTTACTCAAGGAGATGGTTGCATCATCTCAATACCATGCTGATGGCTTAAATGGTGTTTGTTATTTTTGTGTAATAAGTTCATCATGCAATATTCTACCGTTTTATGAATCTTTATTTTTGGCATGTGTAATGACTTTGTATTTTTAGAGTTCTTCCTTTTTTTCCTATAAACAAAATAAATATGAAGCGAAAGTTGAGGAAATTCCTCACAGCATACATAGATTGTTGAAAATACAGAATAGAAGAATTAACAAAATCTAAGTTTCACATCTCATAGTTTAGGATGACAGTTCTGCTAGTTCGGGCAATTGCAAAGATTACATTAAATGCTTGTTCATCTCACAGCTTTCTTGGTTTCATTTTCTCATTTGACCCCTAATCTGCATATATTAATTAAAACAATATGTACATTTAATATAATTGTGAAGCATATTTTTATTATTTATTTTTGAATTATTAAAAGAAAAACTCATGTTCTGCACCATGCATTAAATGAGGATCACTCTGGAAAGATGGTGTCTTACTTACCAAACAATTTCTGCTAAAATGAGCAGTTTGCTTGCTCAAATTACTTAAAGAACAAAATGATGTTGGTTTTATCTTGCATATTTATTGTATTCTCATCAGGGCCTATTATGCATTATTTATCAAGCATTTAAACATTGGTGAGGTGTCTCAAACACCTAGGTCAAGACTAGTCCCTGTCCCAAGCAGCTTACAATTTATTTGGACAAGATGGACACAGGGCATATGGGGATGGGGAGAGAAGATAGAACTTGATATAATGTAATATATACAGTCAAACATTCATTCTGATTTGCCGATAACTGTTGTGCTATCCTGGCCACAAATCAACTCTACTTTTATGTACTGAATCACACCACAGTAAAGTACGGACACTCCTTCACAAATAATGACTACCGATCAGGAACAGTACATGAATCTCTATTGAAATTTTATGATTATAGCTTCTTTTTAAAATAGAACAATGTATGAGAACCTTGCTAATTCACACTCATGGTGGGGAGCCCATTGCCGATTAACTTTAAAAAAAAATTGTATGGGTCAGCTTCTTCCTGACCTGTACACTGTGGTTTACTGGAGGACAGAAAGGATGCCAGTAGTCTCTTCCCACATGTGAATACAAGTATTGAGCCTAGTTTTTCCTTGTGGAGTATGGAGACCGGAAGCCTTGCTGCAGTGGAAGGGTAGAAAGTGGCGATGCTGTCATGAGCAGAAAAGACACCTATAAAAAGAGAAGAAAAGAGATAATAGATAAACATCTGTGTTCTAACACTATTTTTTTATTCTAACTTTTTGGTTTACCGCTTTTTAATTTGCACAATATATTAATCAATGCAAAATGTTTTTTTGCCAAATCTTTGCCAACAATGATTTGATAATTGCAGAAAGGCACAGATGCATCACAGGGAGTCTGTTTTGCTATGATATTATCGCTTTTTGGGTAAATACTCATAAACCAAAGGCCATTAAGATATCAAAGGTGTGGTGATATTCTAGCATGATATTGTTCCCTGCTCATATATATTCTCCATTATCTTGTTTTAGTTCTTCCATATTTTATGGAGAATAGTGCAGTGGGATGTCATGATGAATTTTATGGGAAGTGTGGGAGCCAGGATAAAAATACATTAATGTGTGCACTAGGGATCAGAAGGGAAGGAAATTGGGGTGGAGCCAACATTCTAAATCTAAAACTTGTTCAGTATAGAGCAAGGCATTAAATAATTGCAAAAATAGTAGAAGCAACCTTTATTTTTCTTCCCAGTTTCCCTTTTATTGCTCTGGTAGTCCAGTGTCAGTGACGTAAGAAATGCTGCGTAGATTCTTGCAGTTCTGTTGCCAATACTGTCCACTAGCCTCCTGTGCAACTATTCTTCGATCATGGGCAAAATAATGGAACAGCTGTTATGGGACTTAATTAATAAAGAATTAAATTGGGGTAATATAATGCCAATCAACATGACTTTATAGAAAATGGACCTTGTCAAACTAACATGATATCCTTTTTGGATGAGATCACCAGTTTGGTAGAGAAAAGTAATAGTGTTGATGTCCTATGCTTTGGCACCCATAAGGCATTTAACATCTTGATTAAAAAACTAGAATGATACAAAATCAACATGGCATGCTTAATAGGATTAAAACCAGGGTAGCTGTTCGGTCTCAAAATGTAATTGTAAACTCAGAGTAATGACCAAAAGGGTGTTTCTAGTGGGGTTCTACTTTATTTAATATTTTAATCAATGCTCTAGAAAAACACCATAAAATCATTCTTATTATTTGTATTTCTATAGCACATAGGACGGGGTGGGCAAACTTTTTGGCCTGAGGGCCACATCGGGTTTCCAAAATTGTATGGAGGACTGGTTAGGGGAGGCTGTCTCTCCCCAAACAGCCAGGTGTGGCCCAGCCCCCGCCTCCTAGCCGACCCTTCCCATGCTTCTCGCCCCCTGACAGCTCCCCTGGGACTCCTGCCCCATCCAACCCGCCCTGTCCCCTGATGCCCCCCCCCGGGACTCCTACCCCATCCACCAGCCCCTGCTCCCTGTCCCCTAACCACCCCCAGACCCTGCACCACTGACTGCTCCATCCAACCCCCCCTCCTTCCTGACTGCCACCCAGGACTCCTGCCCCATCCAACCCCCTGTTCCCCGCCCTCTGACCACACCACCACCCCCAACTCCTCTGCCCTCTATCCAAACCCCCTGCTCCCTGCCCCCTTACCGTGCTGCCTGGAGCACCGGTGGCTGGCGGTGCTACAGCCATGCTGCCCAGAGCACTGGGTTGGGCTGCGGCTCTGCAATTGCGCAGCCCGGCTGCCCAGAGTGTTGCGCTGGTGGCACGGCATGCTGAGGCTGCGAGGGAGGGGCTGGGGGCTAGCCTCCCGGGCCAGGAGCTCAGGGGCCGGGCAGGGGAGTCCCGTGGGCTGGATGTGTCCCGTGGGCCATAGTTTGCCCACCTCTGACATAGGAGCTATAGTCATGGACCAGGGCCCCATTGTGCTAGGTGCTGTACAAACAGAATAAAAAGCCCCAAAGAGCTAGCAATCTATTGTCTCTTGCCTTATACGTAGATAGATTCAGATAGACAAGGAACTACAGGGAAACAGTGGGACAGTATTGATCACCACGGTAGGCTATGGCATCAACGTGTCAGTGTCCTAACTGTTGTCAAGTTTATTGTATGCATCATGGCAAAAGAACATTTTAAGGAGGACAGTGAGGTCACTTTACAGATGATTAAAGGGAGCAAATGTGCAGGGTGGCATGGAAGAAAGCATAAAAGTGCTTGTTTCAAAATTTAACAAGTGATCGAGGCTGGCATCATTGGCCAGTCAGAGGCAGGAGTCCACATTTTGATTGTGAGCGAGAGATGATAGGTAAAATGGGGATAAGCCATGAAGGGCTTGAAAGTGAAGACAAGCAGCTTATATTTTATGTGATAGAAAAGGGGAACCCAGTTGAAGAGATGGAAGGAGGGAAATTACATCATCTAAGTGATGGGCTAGGAGAATGATCTTTGCAGCGGCATTCTGAATGGATATGAGTGGGGCAAGATTGCATTTGTCATGGCTAGAGAAAAGGGTATAGCAGTAATTGAGACGTGAGATTATGAAAGCCTAGCTGTATGGGTGGTTAGGAAAGGCTGTATCGTAGAGATTTTATGGACAAAGAATATGCAAGATTTAGACACAGCCTAGATGTGTGTACCTAGAGAGAGGTCCAAGTTGAAGATGACACTCGGGTTATGGGCCTTAGTGATTTGATCTGTCCCTACAGAGGAACAATTCTGAAACGGGGTAGCCAGTCTTGCCGACAAAGGTATAACAAGATCCAATGGCTGGAATTTGAAACTAGACAAATTTATAAGGCCCAGGTTTTAACAGTGAGGGTAAATAACCATCAGAACAACAAATGAAGGGTTGTGGTCTATTCTCCATCATTGGAAATCTTTAAATCTGGATTGGATCTTTTTCTAAAAGATATACTCATCTTCAGACACAACTATTTGATTTGAAGCAGAAATTAATTCAAGGAAGTCCTATGTTCTGCAGGAGGTCAAGCTAGAGGATCACAACTGTTCCTTCCCAGTGCTATCTTCCCCCTCCCACCCCCCCCCACCCCCGGCTCTTCCTTCCAGTCCCATTTTCCTTACCTAATCAGTCCATCTCCACTTCTCAGGATTCTCGTCCCAGTCCCTGTTCCAAAGCATGGGAACACTAGAGCTGTTCAGAAAGGGTCACTAGTGTTGATTAATATGGGGAAAATGTATTTTTCCCTAGCCTTGTTCTCCAAAATGACTGAACCATTTGGGCTGAAATTTTCCAAAATAATGTCAGCCTGAGGCAGACAACTAGCATAGATAATTTTACCCCAAACTTTAAAGTTTAGCAAACCTATAAGCAACTGAGAAAATGGAAAGTGTTGGGTGATCTTTATAGGCAGAGCTACCCGCCCCTGTCTCTATTATATCCCTTGAATCAGGGTTAAGCCCAAAAACCCCCAAAAGAAACTGCACCTGAATAAAACTGTATATAGAGAGAGAGCACGTAAGGGCTGTCAATTAATCACAGTTAACTCACACAATTAACTCAAAAAAATTAATTGCAATTAATTGTGGTTTTAATCACACTGTTAAACAATAGACTGCCAATTGAAATTTATTAAATATTTGGATGTTTTTCTACATTTTCAAATATTTGATTTCAATTTACAACACAGAATACAAAGTGTATAGTGCTTGCTTTATATTATTATTTTTATTACAAATATTTGCACTGTAAAAATGATAAAAGAAATAGTATTTTTCAATTCACCTCATACAAGAACTGTAGTGCAAACTTACAAATATAGATTTTTTTGTTACATAACTGCACTCAAAAACAAAACAATATAAAACTTTAGAGCCTATAAGTCCACTCAGTCCTACTTCTTGTTTAGCCAATCACTAAGATAAACAAGTTTGTTTACATTTGTATAACTTCTATTTGTATCTTTGAAAATCTCTCCCTAATATTTTAATACCTATACCTATGGGAATTTTTATTTATCCAGTACAAACAATTACAGAATGATAGAATTTTAATCTGTTTTACTTTTGAAAATAAAACAAAGAAGTAAAACCAAATTTAATTGTTGTTTCTCAGTGTGTGTGCATGGGGGCGGTGGGGAAGGTTTGCAGAGCAACAATGCTGTTTCTAGCTTAATTATTTTTCTCTGACTTTTTTTCTAAGCATCTTAGTGTGACCAGTTATTTTGTTTTCTCTTGCTGTGTTTTATGGTTCTCCCCTAACAAGAACACTTGAAGAAAATGTGTACAAGATCGCTCTTTCCTTGGCTCAGCGTTACAGTGTTCCGCTCTGGGAAGTTTATATGACACATCTTGAGTTTCTGTTCACTGATAGTGGGTAAGTGTTGAGGCTCATCTGAATTAATTTACAGTTCTGTTCCATTGAAGTATGACCCATTCCAAGAGAATTTTCGTGGCAGAAAGAAGCAGTTTTGTTTACTAGATTTGCTTTACTTCCACATGCCATGCTTCACATTTTCCATACATTTACATTTTAATCAGGCCTTCCTTAACAACCCATAAGAGGATTAATGGAGGAAGGGTAGAAAGGCTCTTTAAGGCTTCATGAGCTCCCATCTACACCTCCATTGTTGTTCTTATTCAGCCTTTTGGGCTTTGGATCAATGTACAAGTTCCTACGGTTTCTTCAGTGTTTATGCCTCTGTTTTCACAAAGCCCTAACATCACTAAATGCAAAGCATTTCTTCTCATACCTTAGCTTCTTAAAATCATCTTATGATATGGAATTACTTTTTTCCAAATGAGTGTCAACTCACTATGTCTAAGGCATTAAATATTTTATAGAATTTTGAAAACAGTTATTCCTCAAGCAGTTCTAGAAGGTTCTTGTGCTTCTCCAAATTCGTGCATGCCGGGAGGATGCAGTGGGCCTATTAAATGACACAGAAATGTATATGCTTCATTCCTGAGGATTTCATGATGGTTATTCAATTTCCATATTCATTGCATGTATTGTTAACAGTAGAGAAAAGTGGGAGAAAATGTAACCTAAAAGAATATTGCTATCATGTCTATGAATCTAACCCTACTAAATGCAAATTGTCGAATTTTGTTGGAGAAACAGGTGTTGTGCTAAAAACAATTTAAATGTGTGTGAATTTTAGAATATTAAGTTAAAAAGGTCATACTTTTGTATGTCTACTGACAATGTCATGAGCAGCAGTTCTGCGGAAAAGGACTTAGGGGTGACAGTGGACGAGAAGCTGGAGTCAACAGTGTGCCCTTGTTGCCAAGAAGGCCAATGGCATTTTGGGATGTATAAGTAGGGGCATAGCGAGCAGATCGAGGGACGTGATCGTCCCCCTCTATTCGACATTGGTGAGGTCTCATCTGGAGTACTGTGTCCAGTTTTGGGACCCACACTATAAGAAGGATGTGGATAAATTGGAGAGAGTCCAGCGAAGGGCAACAAAAATGATTAGGGGTCTGGAACACATGACTTATGAGGAGAGGCTGAGGGAGCTGGGATTGTTTAGTCTGCAGAAGAGAAGAATGAGGGGGGATTTGATAGCTGCTTTCAACTACCTGAGAGGTGGTTCCAAAGAGGATGGTTCTAGACTATTCTCAGTGGTAGAAGAGGACAGGACAAGGAGTAATGGTCTCAAGTTGCAGTGGGGGAGGTTTAGGTTGGATATTAGGAAAAACTTTTTCACTAGGAGGGTGGTGAAACACTGGAATGCGTTACCTAGGGAGGTGGTAGAATCTCCTTCCTTAGAAGTTTTTAAGGTCAGGCTTGACAAAGCCCTGGCTGGGATGATTTAATTGGGGATTGGTCCTGCTTTGAGCAGGAGGTTGGACTAGATGACCTCCTGAGGTCCCTTCCAACCCTGATATTCTATGATTCTATATATGAAATATAAGATTGTATTGGGGAATACATTTGGCTGATGCCAAGTTATTTATAATTAAGGATACAATTTTGTCACGGAGGTCATGGATTATGTGACTTTAAAGGACCTCCATGACTTCTTTGGCTTCAGCCTGTACCAGAGCAGCAGGGCTGGAACAGCTGTCTAGCCCCACCGAAGTTAGCAGTCTGTCGACAAAGCTGACCCAGCCACAGTGGTAGCCACCCAAGGGCTGGAGCCTCAGCTAGGAGCTGGGTTTGGGTCTAGAGCAGCAGCTGGGGGCAGCCCAGCCTGGAGCAGCGTCCAGCGCCCCCGATTGTCCAGTTTACGAGATTATGTCCAACTCTTGGTTATATTGGTTAAAAAAAGGATAAATGTTAAGTAATGCACATTGGAAAAAATAACCTCAACTATACATACACTATGATGGGGGCTAATTTAGCTACAGCTAATCAGGAGAAAGATCTTGGAGTCATCGTGGATAGTTCTCTGAAGACATCCACGCAGTGTGCAGCGGCAGTCAAAAAAGCAAACAGGATGTTAGGAATCATTAAAAAAGGGATAGAGAATAAGACGGAGAATATCTTATTGCCCTTATATAAATCCATGGTACGCCCACATCTTGAATACTGCGTACAGATGTGGTCCCCTCATCTCAAAAAAGATATACTGGCATTAGAAAAGGTTCAGAAAAGGGCAGCTAAAATGGTTAGGGGTTTGGAACGGGTCCCATATGAGGAGAGCTTAAAGAGGCTAGGACTTTTCAGCTTGGAAAAGAGGAGACTAAGGGGGGATATGATAGAGGTCTATAAAATCATGAGTGGGGTGGAGAAAGTGAATAAGGAAAAGTTATTTACTTGTTCCCATAATATAAGAACGAGGGGCCACCAAATGAAATGAATGGGTAGCAGGTTTAAAACAAATTAAAGGAAGTTCTTCTTCACTCAGAGCACAGTCAACCTGTGGAACTCCTTGCCTGAGAAGGTTGTGAAGGCTAGGACTATAACAGGGTTTAAAAGAGAACTGGATCAATTCATGGAGGTTAAGTCCATTAATGGCTATTAGCCAGGATGGGTAAGGAATGGTGTCCCTAGCCTTTGTTTGTCAGAGGGTGGAGATGGATGGCAGGAGAGAGATCACTAGACCATTACCTGTTAGGTTCACTTCCTCTGGGGCACCTGGCATTGGCCACTGTCGCTAGACAGGACACTGGGCTGGATGGACCTTTGGTCTGACCCAGTATGCCCATTCTTATGTTCTTATGATACCTTTGTTTCTAATTCTAATTCGTTTGAATTCATCACATATGCATAACAACAACCTTGTGAGGCAGGCAAATACTATACCCTTTTTAAAAATGGGTAAGATGGAACAATAAGAGGCTATGCCAATTTTCCTTATAGCAGGTTCAGATGGCAGTGCATCTGGCTCTCGGTATAAATACAGAACAAAAGCAATGAACCAGGTCAATTCTTATCTCTTGTTTTGAAATTCACAACTAAACCAATTTCAGTTAAAAAAAAAAAAAAATGAAGATGTTGGCTTTACATTTGAAATAATTTAGGGAGCTATACCTTTCAGTACCACTTGCACCCCTTTTAACATTAACTATTAATTAAAATGCATGAAAAAGTTATTGTATTTTATAAAACATGAGACATAAGAGATAAAACTACTTATGTATGGAGTGGAGAGGTCTGAAGATGGAGAAGCAGTCTGAATTTTTCTCTCTTAAAAAAAGTAAGAGGAAAAAAAGCTACAGCCCTTAAATTCGAACGTGTTCCTGTACTATTTATTTCATTAAAATAAATTACACACAAGGGATGAAATCCTGGACCCACTGAAGTAAATGGCAAAGCTTCCACTGAATTCAGTGGGGCTGGGATATCACCTAAGGTTTCTGCCATTTTATTCATTCTCTCATCTATGAATTAGAATTCGTGGAAAACTATAAGTGAAATACAAAATAAGGGTCCTTTTTCCCAAATGAAATTCAAAAAAAATCTTTAAAAAATTGATGTATAATAATATAAGATACTGCAGAACATGTATTAGTTTACAGTAATCTCATTTTAAGGCTGATAGAAAGCATGTGGCCATTACAGTTTAATTCACTCTAGGGCAGGGGCGAGCAAACTTTTTGGCATGAGGGCCGCATCGGGTTTCAGAAATTGTATGGAGGGTCAGTTAGGGGAGGCTGTGCCTCCCAAACAGCCAGCCGTGGCCCCGCCCCCTATCCGACCCCCTCCCCGCTTCTCACCCCCTGACGGCCCCCCTGGGACCCCTGCCCCATCCACCCCCCCTGCTCCCTCACCGCCCCTGGAACCCCCGCCCCTGACTGCCACCCCATCCAACCCCTCCTCTCCTTCCTGACTGCCCCCCCGCCCCCCAGGACCCCTGCCCCATCCAACCACCCCTTCTCCCTGACCGCCCCCGGAACCCCTGCCCCCATTCAAGCCCCCTGTTTCTCACCCTCTGACCGCCCCAACCCCTGGCCACACCCCCGGCCCCTAATCACCCCCCGAACTGCCCTGCCCTCTATCAACTCCCTGCCCCCTTACTGCGCTGCCTGGAGCAACGGTGGCTGGCGGCGCTACAGCCGCGCTGCCCGGCTGGAACCAGCCACAGAGCACCAGGGCAGGCCAGGCTCTGCAGCTGCACTGCCCCAGGAACTCGCAGCCCTGCTGCCCAGAGCATTGTGCCAGCGGCACTGTAAACTGAGGCTGTGGGGGAGGGAGGACAGCGGGGGAGGGGCTGGGGGATAGCCTCCCGGGCCAGGAGCTCAGGGGTCGGGCAGGAGGGTCCCGTGGGCCAGATGTGGCCTGCGGGCCATAGTTTGCCCACCTCTCCTCTAGGGATTATTGTATTAATAATGCATGCCTTGTTACTCATTAATGTTGAAATGAAAACAAGTTTATTCTAAGAGTTACTCACTGTTAGACAAATATGCAGTATTTGTATAAGCCACTTTATGGACAGTTTCTGAAAAGAGACACATTTTATACTAGTAATCATTTATTTTACTAGGTGATGACACTAATGATCACATGTTATTGTATTGTGCAATGAATCAGAATTTGTGGTGATGATTATCTAGGTTAAAATTACATTTTATGTTCTAAAGAAAAAGATAACAGCTTCTTCGTATAGAAGCTATTGAAAAGGGCTCTGAAGTGTATAAAACATGTAGGCACATTGTAATTTAGTTAACAGGGAGGTTTCAATATTTATCATGTGTCAGTAAATGTATTCTAATATCTGTCTTGACAAGGTAATTCAACGAAAAGTGCAGATTCGGGAAGATTTAGTTTGTGGGTCCAAACTGTGCAAATAGCATAAACTTTGTCAAGGGTCAGAAAGGAAAATAAGAGAATTTTATTTCATTAGCACTACAGAGCCAATACTGTTATGAAGGAACAAGGTAGTAGCATTGTCTTAAGCATCATTATCAAAATTGTCAGTTCTATATGTAGAATCTTTATTACAGTAAAAGGACCTTTATTCCAACTGAAACAATATAGAGTTTGCAGTTCTTATAGTGACAAAAATCATATTTAGGGTTGGAAACTGGGCATATTCTGTTTGGAAATCACAAGTAAATATAAAATGTCTCAATGTTGCTTCTACAGAGTCAGTATTCAGAATATAACTCCATTTAATAAACAAGAAGAGAGCAGAAAACATCTGACTTATTGGAAATGTATTGTGGGTTAAATTCTTCAGATATGAGCTTGTCAAATTTACATTTTCAGCATATTCTAGACATTTTCGTTTGTGGCTTTAATTCTGCCTGCATTTGTATTTAACATTGTTTAGTTGTTCTTATCTGTACTAGGCTATTTCAAGAGATCTCTGGCCTTCCTGGTATTCTAAGTGTCATTTTCATTTTCAGTTAAATGTAATGAGTATCACTGGCAGGTTGACAGACGTGGAAAGTGCCACTACAGAGAGTAGGTACAGAATGGGCAGTAATACAGCAGGTTTCTTCATCCTATCCATAGATGTTTCTCAAAGCTGTTGCATGGGGCTCAGCACGAGGCATGAGAGGATAGCTGAATCTTCATGTGCATTAAATTTATGGGGAAATGCGTCAATGTGCTAACAGTGACTGAATGTATTTGAGAGATTAGGCTATCTGAAGGTAACCTCTATATGAGGACTATGTGCTGCACTTGCAGGGGAATGGATACTCTGGTCTAAGCATTATCTATCAACATCATCTATTGCTAGTATAAACTGTTATAAAATCAACAAAGCCTCAGTCTAGCACGTTCCACATGGAGAATCTTGTAGCGTCCTGGCCTAAGTCATTTGCCATGTCACCAACAGTCCAGCAGATATTAACTTTCTGGTCATTCCTGAATCAAAAAAATGACCTAAAGATATGCCATTACCATTTCCCTTTACTGACCAAGTTCTCTGACTGTATTGTACATCTAAAGCATTAATATATTGTGCTTCAAGTGCATAGGTACCATGTCGCTAATGAATATCCTAATTCTGCTGCTTATGCCCATGCATGTGCACGTTCCTTTTTTATAATGTGAAGGTTTTTGCCATTTTAAAAAAAATGTGGATAGCAAAATCAGGCAATTCATAATACGGAATAATTACTTTTTTAAATGGATAATTTTAAAAAAAAATTGAACTATAAAAGCTCCATTTTCTTACCCTTTTAAAACTTAAAATCAGCCAAAATCTTGCTCCGTGATGGAGAACCCCCCCGCCAAGTTTCATCTTTAACTGAATTTATGCAGCAAACTATAAAACCTGAAAATAGATATTTTTTTTATGGAAATGGTGATCCAATATCTTTTGATGACATTGGAATGTAAAAGTATGAAATATTCTGTTGTAACTAATATGACTCTCTATATACATGTCTAAATAAGTAGTTTATTACCCAGCCTCTTGTCTTCTTGTTGCAAGAGCATGAATTATTTCAGAATTTCTTAAATATTTGTGATCAGTTTTTACCCGTCAGACATATGTACATGAAGTAGTATTCACACTTCAGAATCTGTTACGAAATTGAACCTTTCTGCTTAAGGGAAAAAAATGAGTTATCATGTCTCATATGCACTCTAATACAAGAGGTATTTAATTTACTTGAGTGTCTAACCTTTAAAACAATATTTGTTTTACACACAGCTTATCTACTGGAGAAGTAGAAGACAGAGCACAAAGTCTTGGTCTCTTTGAGACTTTGAAAACCAACCCTGAAGCCCTACATGAACACATGGCCAAATATGTTTACCCGGGTATTGAAGGCATAGATCACCAGCGGTTGCTTTATTATTTTACTGTCCTTGAAAACTGCGGTTGTTCAGAATTTGTAAAGCATGCTATCAAACCTGAAACTCACATACGGCTGCTGAAAAAATTCAAGGCCATTGCACCAGGTATGAGATTTATTGGTTTTGTACTCTATAGCTGTAGTTACTTATCACATTTATTCAGTTTTCTGAGTATTGACAAGGTCACACTTTCTAGTTTCAAATTATCAGGTGCTCTTTTATAAACAAATCAGATAGATGCAGGGAGCTCAATAGGTTTCTTATGCCTCAGAGGAAAATTAACCTTGTCTTTGGATTTATTGCATTTTTAGATTAGTCTTTCATGGCAAGCTACAGCAAAATGCATTGCTGAAAAAAAATTAAACAGTGTTTTAATATTTCTAGTCTAGTAAATGTTAAATATTTTAGCTTATAAAAATGTTATGTAAATATGAAATGTCTCTTTCTGTAATTAAAATGAAATTCTCCATTCTGTGAAAATATGGGTTACAGTGTATGAAGAATCTTAAAAAACAAAAACAAGCACTTGAATAACATACTGTGGACCAGAAATGCAGTTTATGTAAAATCTGCTCTTCTAAAACTACCTAAAATGCATTCTGTGTATTGGTGTGCCTATCAAAAATCTTAATTACATAATACATAATTTCATAGATGTTAAGCATTTTTCTTTTTAAAGTTCATAATTTTTAAAATAATGTTGTTTGATATTACTTTATTCCTCAGAAAGGGATACAATTTTAACTATTATTTTTCATCCAGCCTGGCAACAGGCATTTATGTAATTATATTTTTAAGCAGGGCTAATAGTGTCCGCATTATTAAAGTTGCCTGACACTTCCTATTATAAGACCCTCTTTTCAGTTGTGTATAACTTTGCCAAATTGTAATTGTTTGGTTTGAAACTTGACATGATAGGTGTCTTCCTCAAGCTGAATGTTTTTAGAAAACATTTCAATACACAGAATGGAGCTGCTCTGGGGATGAATGAGGGTTCCATAGTAAATGAGGTGCTGTCTTAGGACTCCTGTCTCATGCTGCAGAAATTGGAAGGTGTGTTGTGAATAATACAGGGGATTGCAGGACGAAAAAGGACTGTCTCATGGTTAAATCAGTCAAATTCTGCGTTGGATAATTGGATTCTATCCCGGCCACTGCCAGAGAGTTCCTATGTGAAGCTAAGCAAGTCACTTAAAGTAAACTTTTCAGAGGTTCCCACTAATTGTTTGTGTTCCTCATTTTTTCAGTGCTCAACTTGGTCACGTGAGGTCTGATTTGCAGAGGCGCTTAGTCACAGCTACAACTGAAGTCAATGTTTTAAATGTACACAGTGCTTTATAACCTTAAGAACTCTTTTAAAAAAAATCAAGTCTTAAAGGCTTCTCAGGTTGAGCACCCAAAAGTAGTGTACTGTTTGACCTTAATCTCTGTGCCTCAACCCCCCAGTTGTTATGTGGAGGTAATAATACTCCCTTATTGCACAGAGGTGTTGTGAAGATGGATTGATTAATTAAGCATTGAGATGCTATAGTAATGAAGACCATAGGAAAGACCATGAGGATATTAATAATTCTGTCTTTATAGCAGGGTTTGAACAGTGTGCTGTGAATTAAGGCCTGAGGCCACACATTTAACTATGAGGACAAAACAGAATATTGAATACTACTCATTCAGTGAGCACAGTTTGTCTATGCACTGAACAAGGCAGGGGTCCTGTGGAAAAAATAGCATTTAATCATGAAATTAAAATGTATCATAACAAATACATACAAAGGGGCCAAATTAAGGTTGTACAAATAGCTTTGTGGTATTTCCTAACTTTTGAGTATTTGACTTTGCAGCCTTAATAATGGTCTTGTACTACAGCTTTATGTGCAATATGTATATAAAATACATATGTACACACACGTTTACTTCACCCATGGTACTAGCAGCTCACGCTCCCCCTTTTCAATTGCTCATATCTTTCACAATAAAATTTAAGCCAAATTTTCGTTTTTTGTAAGTCCAAAGGTGATTTTTTGAAAGTTTGAGCAATTTTTTCTCTGTTATTCTCAATTAAATGTTCATTTTAAAAAATCATTATCAAAATTTTGCTTTTGAATGATTTACTTGGCTAAGCCTAGAAACATCAAAATGTGATTGATTTCCAGACATATATTGTATTTAAAAAACTAATGTGTCTGAAGAAATGTTATGAATCTTTTTAAAAATAGCACTTTTTCTGTTTGTCTCTCCTTTGCTTTTTTGTCATTAAGTACATGCAGCTCCATTAGTAGCAGAGTTGAGGCTGGGAGCTTGCAGAACTTATAAACTTCACAGAAGAGACAGCTGTGAAAAGCCATTAGCATAGGCCCAAGATTGAAGAATTTTAAAAGTTCCAAATCGGAACATATGTAGATTTCTTTATTTCTGTGTGTGTGTTTGTTCTAAATTGGGAAATTAAATGTTAAAAACAAGTGTTATAACACTACTGCTGAAATAATAAGCATTCAGAAGTCAGGAAATTATAAAAGTTAAGATTGTTCCAACAACTTTATCTTTGTCATGGTGTAAATAGTATTCTAATCTGTTGTCTTTTTTATATAATTTTTTAATATATTATTGATTTGTTGTTAATGTATATTACAGTGTTATATGATGGCTGAATTACGGTTGTGGGAGTAGTTTTAACATTTGCATTTCTTGGCTGCTGTGTACTTGCATCTTTAATCTTGATCTTGCCCTGTTGCTAGGGTTTTTTTTTCTTTTTCCATTTACCACAGTCATGGTATTATTATTTGTACAGCACCATAAACGTGCATAGACAAAAGACGAAGTCCCTGCCCTGAGGAGCTTACAGTCTAAGGCCTTGTCTACACTACCAGGGTAAGTCAACCTAAGTTACACTATTCCAGCTACATGAATACCATAGCTGGAGTCAACGTAGCTTAGGTCGACTTACTGTAGTGTCTGCACCACGCTGCGTCAACGGGAGAGTTTCTCCCATCGACTTACGTTACTCCTCTCCTTCCAGTGGAGTACCGGAGTCAACAGGAGAGGGTTCTGCAGTCGATTTAGTGGGTCTTCGTTAGACCCACTAAATCTTCCCCCGGTACATCAATTGCAGCAGTGCTGATCCCCAGTAAGTGTAGACATGACCTAAGGCTCCCTGAGCTCAAGGAGACTCCTGAAAATTAAGCATATATTTGTAGCCAGAGATGTGTGTCTATATGCACTTGCTTCTCTGTGGATAAACACATATATGTATATGTACTTGGTGTGGGACTTGAATAATTTAAAAAAAAAAAGTGCTAATATTTCTTGACAGTCTATTATCACTAGGAGTTTAAACCCGTTGATTATCAGCACATAGAGGCATCAACAGCCCTTTCTACAGTACAGTCTGACAAAATGCATCAACCCTAAGTTAGAATGGACTTTGTCTAGAAAAGCTGTGGAGATGATAGTTCTGTCAGTGCTCTTTCAGTCCTTGGTTTTTTTTTTTTTTTTGGTAGGTAGAATGCCAGTTACAGTCCTACCTGTTGAATAGATGCAACTTTAATAACTACTTTTGTTTTTCTCTTTCTGCCAATAGATCTCAATTACAAAAAACTAACAGATGAAAATGTAAGCCCTTTGGGAGTATTGGAGCCCATCCTTACAAGTCAGAACATCTTATCCATTTCCAAACTCGCTCCCAAAATCCCTGAGAAAGATGGTAGTATGCTCTCTCCAAGCTCTGTTTACACCATCTGGTTACAAAAACTCTTCTGGAATGGAGATCGCAAGCTCATTAAAAAAACACCAGAAACAACACCAGAGTGGTTAAGTGCATATGATGTGTGTGCAAAGTACTTTGATAGACTCTACCCAGGAGATATTGTCACTTTCCTTGATGATGTTACCTTTTCTTCAAAGGCTGTTACTAAGGTAAATATAATCCCTTTTACAAAAGAATTGCAAGTTTGGTTAAGCTGTTTAGATAATAAGTTTCATAAAGATAGTCCATATCTCATTTTTATCACTTTTTCTTCTAGGGAAATGTTGAATTAATGAACTGTATTAAAAAACAAAAACAAACAAACAAAAACCCAAACCTTCATTTTCATGTCTAAAATTGCTACTGTGGAAAGAAAATCTGTGTTTTAATTTTACATTTTTATCAACCTAAATTCATGGTAGGTTCATCCTCCCAGTGAAAGAAATACTTCCATGATCCTCCAAAGTCTCCATTATCCAGGCCGAGCAGAGAAATAGGGAAATGCTTTTCACTGGTGCAAATCTGAAAATCTGTATTTGCTCCAAGTTTCCATTAGCTCCAAACCCAAGGATAATGGTCTGCATTCCTTGGATTTGTTAGAGATCTAATTTACTACTAGGACATGAGAACTCAATATAGAATGAATGTCTGATGCCCTTTTCATGACCTACAGTTACAATATAAGAGGGTCCAAAAGATACCTCATGCCACAATTTCCATATTCCTGAAAGCCTGCTATTACAGTGTCTTACAAGAAGATGCTGCCTTCAGAGCCCAAGCTCATTCTGCTGAATACGCAGTAACTTCTTCCACAAGGGAGGTCTGTAAAGAAAAATCACCTGGGCCTTGTTTCACACTTTTGCTACCCAGCACTACGCCAACTAAGGCAAAAGCCTCGCACATTACCTTTGATTCCAGATTCCTGAGTGCTCTTGTCTCTAACCCTATATCTTAAAAAAGGATGATGAGAATTCTTCCTCCTCCTCCTCCTCCTTATTTCCTGTAGTTATTCATTCTGGTTAATCAGTTGTCATTCCCTCCTTTTTTTGGATATTACTATATACTATTTCCCAGCAGCTCATTCTGACTGGTTTATGACCCCTCTGCTTGTTTCTACACTAGTATTTGCTTGCTCAAAATTTTCACTTTCTGTAGCACAATTAGGGCACTAGGTAGACTAGGTGCTACCAGCATTGAAATAACTGTCATCTAGACCAATGGTTTCTACATCTCTAGCTATGTTCTTCAAGTCTATCTTCTCCTCATAAGAATGGCCATGCTGGATCAGACCACTGGTCCAACTAGCCCAGTGTCCTGTCTTTCGACAGTGGCCAGTGCTAGATACTTCAGAGAGAATGAACAGAACAGGGCAATTGTTAAGTGATCCATCCCCTGTCATCCAGTCCTAGCTTCTGGCAGTCAGAGGTTTAGGGAAACCAGAGGATGGGATTGTGTCCCTGACTGTCTTGGCTAACAGTCATTGATGGACCTATCCTATCAGGGTACCTGGTTTGATGGATGGGGGAATGTGGTGGACATAATACGGAGATATACCTGGACTTCAGCAGGTGTTTGACACAGTCATGACATCCTGATAAGTAAGCTGGAGAAATGTGGGCTTTGCAGAACTACTGTTAAGTGAATACATAATTGGTTAAACAACCTCAAACAAACAAAGAGTAACTATTAATGGAATTATGTCAGATTGGAGGGAGGTTTCAAGTGGGGTTCCACAGGGATCTGATCTGGGTCTGGTGTTGTTTAACGTCTTTATTAATGACCTGGGTATCAGAATATAGAGCATACTATCAAATTTGCAAATGACACAGCGCTAGGGGGGTTGCAAACACTTTGGAGGATAGAGCTAAAATTCAAAGGGATCTTGATAAATTGGAGAACTGGGCTATAAACAACAAAATGAAATTCAACAAAGACAAATGTAAGTTGCTACACTTTGGGAAGAAAAAATTAATGGGGGATAACATAAGAACAGCCATACTAGGTCATCCCAAAGGTCCATCGAGCCCAGTATCCTATCTACTGACAGTGGCCAGTGCCAGGTGCCCCAGAGGGAATGACCAGAACAGGTAATCATCAAGTGATCCATCCCCTGTCACCCATTCTGAGCTTCTGGCAAACAGAGGCTAGGTGCACCATCCCTGCTCATCCTGGCTAATAGCCATTGATGGATCTATCCTCCATGAATTTGTGTAGTTCTTTTTTGAACCCTGTTATAGTCTTGGCATTCACAACATCCTCTGGCAAGGAGTTCCACAGGTTGACTGTGTATTATGTGAAAAAAATACTTCCTTTTTGTTTTGTTTTAAATCTGCTGCCTATTAATTTAATTTCCTGACCCCTAGTTCTTGTGTTGTGAGAAGGAGTAAATAACACTTCCTCATTTACTTTCTCCACACCAGTCATGATTTTATAGACCTCTATCATGTCCCCCCTTAATAGTCTTTTCTTCCAAGCCGAAAAGTCCCAGTTTTATTAATCTTTCCCCATATGGCAGATGCTCCATACCTCTAATCATTTTTGTTGCCCTTTTCTGAACCTTTTCCAAGTCCAATATGTCTTTTTTGTTATGGGGCAACCACATCTGCGTGCAGTATTCAAGATGTGGGCAAACCATGGATTTATATAGAGGTAATTCATATTTTCTGTCTTATTATCTATCCCTTTCTTAATGATTCGCTACATACTTTTTGCATTTTTGACTGCCGCTGCGCATTGAGTGGGTGTTTTCAGAGAACCATCCACAATGGCTCCAAGATCTTTCTCTTGAGTGGTAGCAGCTAATTTAGACCCCATCATTTTATATGTATAGTTGGGATTATGTTTTCCAATGTGCATGACTTTGCATTTATCAACATTGAATTTCATCTGCCATTTTGTTGCCCAGTCACCTAGTTCTGAGAAATCTTTTTGTAGCTCTTTGTAGTCTGCCTGGGACTTAACTATCTTTTGTAATTTTGTATCATCTGCAAATTTTGTCACCTCACTGTTTACCCCTTTTTCCAGATTATTTATGAATATGTTGACTAGGACTGGTCCCAGTACAGACCCCAGGGGGACAGCACTATTTGCTTCTCTCCATTCTGAAAACTGACCATTTATACCTACTTTTTGTTTCCTATCTTTTAACCAATTACCCGTCCATGAGAGGACCATCCCTCTTATCCCATGACTTTGCTTACCAAGCTTACTTTGCTTAATAGCCTTTGGTGAGGGACCTTGTTGAAGGCTTTCTGAAAATCTAAATACACTGGATACTAAATAACTGGTTTGGCAGCAGCATTGCTGAGAAGGATCTGGGAGTTGTGGTGGATCACAACTTCAGCATGTGTCATCAGCGCAATGCTGTTGCAAAACGCAAATGCAATTTTGGGTTGCATTAACAGAGGCATAGAATGCCAGTCATGGGAAGTGATAGTACTGCTCTGCTCAGCACTGGTTAGGTCTCAGCTGGAGTACTGTATTCAGTTTGTTATTAATGTATAGAAAGGATGTAGAGAAACTGGAGAGATCCAGAGGCGAGTAGCAAAGACCATCAAAGGGATGTTATGCAAGCCATATGAGCAAAGACTGAAAGAACTGGGTATGTTTAGTTTGGAAAAGAGGAGATGGGGGTGGGGAGCATTATAGCAGACTTCAAACACTTGAAAGGCTGCCATAGAAAAGATGGAGAAAAGTTGTTCTCTTTTGCCACAGAGGTCGGGACAAGAGGCAATGGGTTCAAACTACAGCATAGCAGATTTAGATTAAATATCAGAAACAACTTCCTAACCGTAAAAACAGTAGGACAATAGTACAGACTGCCTAGGGAGATTGTGGAAGCTCCTTCAGTGGAGGTTTTTAAAAGGAGGCTGGATAGCCATCTGTCTTGGATGGTTTAGACAAGGGGTGGGCAAACTTTTTGGCCTGACGGCCACATCAGGGTTGCAAAACTGTATGGCGGGCCGGGTAGGGAAGGCTGTGCCTCCCCGAACAGCCTGGCCCTGCCCCCTATCCATCCCCAGCCATGCCACGCCCCCTGACTGCCCCCCTCAGAACTCCCAACCCATCCAACCCCCCCCCCCCCCGGCTCCTTGTCCCCTGACCGTCCTCTCCTGGGACCCCCCACCGCTAACCACCCCCCTGGGACACCACCTCCTATCCAACTCCCCCCCACCCCCCGCTCCCCATCCCCTGACTGTCCCGGCCCCTGTCCACACCCCCGCCCCCTGATAGTCCCCCTGGGACTCCCATACCCTATCCACCGTTCCCCGTCCCCTGACTGCCCCCCGGAACCCCCCTGCCCCTTATCCAACCCCCACTCCCCGCCCCCTTACCATGCCTCTTGCACGGCGGTATGGCTGTGGGGGAGGGGGTGACATCAGGGGAGAGGCCACAGGCTAGCCTCCCCGGCCAGGAGCTCAAGGGCCGGGCAGGACGGTCCCGCGAGCCGTAGTTTGCCTGCCTCTGGTTTAGACAGAACTAATCCTGCATCTTGGAAGGGGGTTAGACTAGGTGACCCTACCTGTCCCTTCTAACCCTGTGGTTCTATGATTCTGTGATCCTCCATGAACTTATCTAATTCTTTTTTGAACCCAGTTATAGTTTTGGCCTTCACAGCATTCCCTGGCAACAAGTTCCAGAGTTTGACGCTACACTGTGTGAAGTACTTCCTTTATGTTAGTTTTAAACCTGCTGCTTATTAATTTCATTGCGTGACCCCTGGTTCATATGTTACGTGAACGAGTAAATACCACTTCCTTAGTCACTGTCTCCACACCATTCATGATTTTATAGACCTCTATTATATAGCCTCGTAGTCATCTCTTCTCTAATCTTTTCTCTATCTCTGACCAGCCAGCTCACCCAACACAAACACCATGTTTATCTCTCTTCCCCTCTTCAACATGTCAGCTGGTCCCTGCACCATGTTCATTTATAGCCCTTTCCTCTTCCCCTCTCAGCACACCTGTCTATCCCCCAACACTCCTCAGACCACCAATTCCCAGCATCCACTTTCGTTTCTAGCCTGGAACCCTGATTTCTTTGTTGTCATTAAACTCTGCTTGTCTGACTTGGGTCTGGACTGAGGTAGGCAAGACAAGATTGGGGTGGGATGGGGGAGGAATGTTGGCTTCATTAGGGTGGGTTGCTGTTTTTTATTGGCTCTGCTGTCTGTTGTTGAGCTGACTCTGTGCTTCATTGATTCCCACCTTTACTCACTCTCCCTAACTGAATGGAGAAAGAAATGCAACCTCTGCTATGTTTATCTCTCCTCTTGGAGTCTTTATGATTCTTGCATTCTTATGTTCTCTTGGGGGGGAGGGGCAGGGGTGTGAGTAGAGAAAGTAGGACTGCTGGGGTGGCTGAGGTGCCAGTAGAAAAGTTCAACAGAAGCCTCTGGAAGGTTCTGTTCATCTCCCTTAGGCAGACTCCAAATTACTCCTGGAGGAATTCTGCACCAAAAAAATAAAAATTCTGTGCACAATATTTTAGAATTCTGCAAAATTCTGCATATTTTTTGTCAAAATAACACTATATAATCACGCCAGTTTCAATTCATTTGGTAATTTATTTCAAAATATCTGTCAGCATGTTTGTTTGTAATAATACAGACAAAACAGATTTGGGAAATCTTTTTTTTTTTTTTGGACAAATATGTTCCTTATTAGGCATATTTAATACAGAACTTTGAGTAATAATTCCTTCAAACTACAATACAGAAAATAATTTCTGCACCCCTCAGAAGCAGTGCAAAGGCTTGGGGGAAGTAAGGGGTAACAGAGGAGCTGAGCGAGAGGGAAATAATTGTTGGGAAGGAGTGAACCTGGAGGGTTGTTGGGTGAGGGTGGGAGAAGTATGGAACAGTTATATGGGCAAGGGAGGGATTACTAATGAATTGGAGAGCCTCCCCCATGCAGACCTTGGCTGGACCCCAAGCCTCTCCCATTCAGCCAGGCATATCTGCATATGTCCCCATGATTCCCTGCACATTCACTCAGCTGGGCATAACTGCCCCTGTCCCCCATGTGTCCCTGAATCCTCTCTCCCATTCAGCCCCTGGCTCAGTGTTACCCCACTAGCTCCTGTGCCCTTGCCCCTGTCTGTCTCTCCCAGTAGGCCTTCTGAACCCCAGTCTGTTTGATCTCCCAGCAGCCCTCTGTCCTTCCCCCTTCTTCCATATCCCTTGTCTTCCTCACCTGGCCCTGTGGGCAGGGGGATGTGAGGAAAGCAGCCTCTGCCCTCTCCCTCTCTGCAACTGGCTGCTCCGGCATGTGAGCCAGCTGCCCTCTCTTCTGGTGCCACATTAGCCTCTGATGGGCAAAAGGTGTAATTGCAATATGACCCCGCTAACGGCTTCCCTTTGCCTCTCTGTCAGAATCAATTATTTGGGGTGCGGGGGAGTCTGCAGGGGACATTAATTCTGCGTTTTCATGGTCATAGAATCATAGAATATCAGGGTTGGAAGGGATCTCAGGAGGTCATCTAGTCCAACCCCCTGCTCAAAGCAGGACCAATCCCCAATTTTTGCCCCCAGATCCCTAAATGGCCCCCTCAAGGATTGAACTCCACAACCCTGGGTTTAGCCAATGCTCAAACCACTGAGCTATCCTTCCCCAGTGGTGCAGAATTCCCTCAGGAGTGTCCAAATACAGCAGCAGCTTCTTGAACATCTCCCCCAAACATTCCCAGGCAGCTTATTTAATACACGTGTTAGGACTGGGAATGAAACAGTCCTTTAGCTAAACCCAGGAAATGGTCTGCCAGTTAATTGCCCAGCTTTCCAGCCCAATACTGGCATGTACTGGAGTCCATTAAATAGCTTCCTAATGGAAGTGTATTATGAAAATATTACTGACCGGTAGTTTCTGAAAACTTCTATCACTCTTATTTTTAGCTCTGTTTGTTCCCCTCACTTTGAATTTATCAGCGTCAAAATACTACTTACTGCATATCAGCTGTCTTTAGATTCTAACTTTTAATAGCCTTCCCCGTCCACCCCTCACTTCAAACCGTATCCCATTTAGACTCTGTATTAGTCATGTAATGATCTTCCAATCCCATTCACTCCTTTAGCCGTCAGCTCTCTGATCTTTTAGCAGCTTTGAAACAAATCTAATTTATCCTATTTCTCTATAGCTGTCTTTAAAATATTGGTTCTATTTGGAACTAAAACAGGGATGTGATTCTAAATGCATTGAAAACCAGTGAATGGATAAATTGAAGTCCTGAATTTGTTTAAAGAAATTACCCTGTAAATTTCCAAAATAGCAGTCGGCTCTGATTAGGTTAGGAAGAGAGGTTAAACCAATAGTTCTTTTATACATTATTTATAAGTGACACTATCAACCTGTTTAGAGACATATTTATCCATATTAAAGATATAAATCCTACACCAGGGATGCTGAATGAAATATAAGCTTCTTAAAGAAAGCCACAGTATGTGGCCTAAATAAGATGAGTCACTTCTTATATACCTTTTATCATGGATTTTACCTAAAAGATACCTGACCATAATTCATCGCTGCCAAGTTTCTGCATCTGCATTTGAGACATTTATCTTCCCCCTCCTGGTGTCCTCTGCTCCTAAGTGGTAGGACCAGACCATGCCTGAGTGTCCACATCTCTCATATACACACAGGGCCACACTTGCCCATGATACTGTGAGAGAGATGATTATAGTCTCTCTCACTGGCAAATGTCACACGTGGAGCTGCACAATGCCGACACTGGGCAGGCCTGCCAACAGAAATAGGAAGACTTTTGAGAGGTCTGGGAAGGTGAAGCAACAAAACAATTGTATGGGGGAGCCCATAGTCCTCCATGAGAAAACCGTGAAATGTCCTCTTCCTCACCACAATACGTTCATTGCTGCCATCCCTTTCTTCTCTAAAGTCAACTCCCTATCTTTGTATAGGCCTCTGCTTCTCCCAGCATTTCTCAGGATCTCCACTCCCTGATCCAGCTGCGTCTTTCCTCTCCTTAGCGGAGAGGAACAGCAGTAGGAATGGGAGCCCTAGGAAAGGGTAGGGTTGCCCCGAGGCCATGCCCCTACCCCATCCCTTCTCTGAGGCCCTGTCCCCTGCTCACTCCATCCCCCCTCCCTCCGTCACTTGCTCTCCCCCACCCTCACTCACTTTCACTGTCCTGGGGCAGGGGATATGGGCTGGGGGTGGTCTTCTCGTACACATGAGAAATAGATGTGAGGTGTGTATGAGAGAGAGAGCAACTAATCCAAGGGATTCTCATGAAAGGAAGAATTTGCTGTACAGTGTGAACATGTGTACATTGGTGTGTGCAAGAGAATGTGTTCTGTGTACATATGTGCAGGTTGTGTGCCAGAAAATGTGTTGGTTTTAGTGGCTTTGCTCAACTGGTATAAAGTATTACATTAATTTCTAATTATAGCAGTTTTTGTGAAACTCCACTTCTAAAATCATGTGTGACTTACAGGGGGGAGTAAAAAGCAAGATATTCTTGCGAATATCATGATATTTAAAGATGCAACATCTCTTGACCTGACAGGGCTTAAAACATTCTGCAGACAGGCACAAATGCTCTCAGAACCAATATACTTTGGTATATTACCCTGAAACAGAGACAAGAAGGGAAATATTCAAACTTCTGCACTGCTTTTTGTATGGTGTTTTGCTATTCATTCATCTATATGCCTCAGATCAGAATTAATCTTATGCCATACCAGTATTTCATATTGCAAAAAATTTAAAACATTATCTACCTGAATGTAACAATACCCCTAGCTGGACTGTCTGCAGGGGTTGATCTAAATGCATAAGCCTCTACTGCTGCAAATAAAAGACCAGATCCATTAGCTTAGAGAATAGCAGACCCATTTGGCACAGACTATCATTTATTACGTTTGTACAGTGCCTAGCATTACTGCAATATAAATGTTAAAAATAATATTGTGTAGCCACAAAAGAGTGATAAAGAGCCACTCTGCAACAGTATGAGTTACATAAAAAAGGGAATCCCCCGCCCTTCAGGTTTTCTACTTGTTCTCTGAAATTGTTGCCTCTGTTAAAACATGTGATTTGAGTCTGTAACCTTTTCTTGTGGCAGATGTCTTTTGCTTTTAAGAAATGCTCACATCATAGATTCTCCATTACAGTAATGATCACGTCAAACTTTTCAATCTTCTTGTTGGCTTCCTATTTATCCTTTTTGACAATCTGCACAAAGTTCTTAATATTTGAGGGTTTTTTCAATTCCTTTATTGATAACATAGCCTTTTGTTTGGTTGGTTTTGCTTAAGAGTCTGTTGTGCCTTCAAAGAAGTGCTGTTTCAGTGCTCAGAGGCTGTTGTCCTGATTCTTTGTGGAAAAAAATACTAAATATCCTTTTGACAAATAAAATACCAAAGCTGTTGAGAAACATGAAAATAATTGTGGTCCCCCTCCCCCCCCCCGTTTGTACACTGTCATTACCAAGGACACACTATAAATAGGGACAGGCACAGGATGTTAATAAGCTGCAACTTTAGTCAATGAAGTAAAACATAAATCAGTGGCATAATCAGTAGTGCTACTTGGGAATCTTTGGACTAAACATTTTTGCATCAGGAAATGCCTGATCACAAAATCTTTTTTTGTGGAAAAATATCTGTTTTGAGAAAACTGTCTCAGGTCCAGAATGGAATTTCTGGTCAAACCACAAAACAGAGACACTTACTCCACAGACACTTATTCAAACAGAGACACTTACTCCACAATAGCCAGTAGTGTAATGGTTATACAATTCACCAGGGATGGAGGTGACCCAGGTTCTGGTCTCTGCTCTGCCTGATCCAGAGCAGGGACTAGAACTTAGGTCTCCCAGATCCTTGGTGAATAGAGTATTTTTGGAATAGAAAACCAGGGTATAGTCTCTTAATCTCTCTTATTGAACCTGTTCCCAGAATAGCTCCTCTTGGAGCTTCAGAAAAGGGACGCGGAGTTAGCTTTGCTTAGCCAAAACTCCATGTTTCATTTTATCATTTATTTTTTAGAATATGTATTGCATTTGTGTTAAATGGTATTACAAAAAGAATCCCCTTTGAGATCTTTTACTGACTTTGGACCCAGTTCTACCACCCTACCTTCCAATGAGTAGTAGCTTAGTTCCCAATTCAGAAAACCATGTCAGCACATGTTTGAGTCAATTCATATTTAGAAAAGCACTTAACTACATATTTAACTGCTTTCCTGAATCAGGACCATATACCAGAAATAGCCTTAGCTCTGCCTATCTGCAGTGCTGCATACTGTTCAGTGATAGTAAAGTTGTGGAGTCAGGGTTTCATGTACAGGTTAATGTTATTAGTAGGGAATACATTTTTTCGTAGTAAATAAATTTACATATTCTGCCAGGAATTTGCCTTCAATATAAATGTACATTTCAAAATAAATGTGAAATTTCCCTCGAGGAATTAAATCTCTAGAGCTAAAATTATGTATGATGTTCCATGGTTTATAAATGAAATGAAACAGGCTTTTAGGATTTTTTTCATTGCAGATTATTGGCTATAAAATTAAACAGTTTTATACTCATAAAAGAAGCTATTAAAAATATTCTTTATTTTCTTCCCATGCAAACTAAGATTGAAGTAGCCCCCAAGCTATTCTAAAGCACTGTGCATGATAGCAAATCTCATTACTGAAACTGACTAGAAATAAAGAAGATAGCCACTCACATTTTGAATGAAATAAGAAGAAAATCGTAATATATTAGTAGTGCTGCATTTTATCACTGTTCAAAGATGAAAACAAAATTAAAATGGCATTGGATAGCCCAGTACTCTTTTTAATGATCCAATCTATATATGCGTATGGCTTCATGACTTCTAAGCATACAAAACATTTGGATACCTCTCCAGAAATTAATGAAGCAAGGTAGAGTGTATGCATAATTCTGCTTTCTGCATCTTTGTAACCATAGTTTGGACATCATAATGCACTAAAAGGGTAAAGAAGAAGATATGATGTTGGTTTAATCTTTTCCATTGTCTTTATAGTTTTAGGAAATAAATATACAACTCTTCAAAGTTGTTGAGCCAATTTAATATGATTTGGTATAAAAAATCTTGATTGCCACTGGTCTCATGCTTATACTAACATTGTATTAAAACCTTATTTTCTTAGTTGACTACAATATTTCTTTACTTTTCACAGCAATGGAACAGTTCACAAAATTATTTGACTTCTTAAGAGTTTTATAGTAAAATATCAATTAGCAAATTAAACAAGTTAATTCTCTTTAATCCTTTAGCACTCAAAAAAAAAAAAAAAAGAGGGCGGGGGGAGAGAGAGGATGTGTTAGTAAATTCAGTTTTCATTAAAAGTGCCCATTGGAGCATTTCCTGTAGTTCAGAGCAATAGCCCTGAAAAACCAGGGTAACCTCTGTCTAGCATTAAAGAGTTTTATGGTGCACAAGTTTTAACACTGATAATAGGACATCATTGACTTTGCAACCTCTGTCCCCTGTGATAGTAAAACTAAGTGGACCTTATTCAAACTCTAAAGATGAATTTAACTTTTTTATACAGAATGTTATCTGTTACCTTTCCTTTAAAAAAAAAATAAGGTTCTTGCAATATTGGTTCTACTGCAGTTATCAATGAAAGACAACAGGAATCAACTGAGTAAAACTTCTCATTCGACACTTCATTCTAGGTACAGGAAAACACCACAATAAGTTGTGATAAAACCAATATTTCTTTTTAAATGATTACCACTGTAGAAATGCAGGTCTGAAAGACAAAAACGGGTACTCTTTTTCCTCCAAGTATCTCCAGTGTCAGGGTTTTATATTTAAAGAATGCACCTCTACATCATCTAAATCTTGCAAGTATTGCCCTGGTTATGCAAAATATGAAACGGACTGTACAAATAACTGTAAAAAGAACTGGTCCAACCATCAGAAATATTGTTTCTAAAGTGAATCAACAGACTTCTATTCAAAAGCAGCAGAAAGTGGCTTTAACTTGTATTTGCACTATTTCCCATTGGAACAATAATAATTTTTCTATGTTCAAAATCAGTGCATATATCAAGCTATTTTTTAGTTACATCTAGAATGTTCCTGACAGATTGCAGCTAATTCAGAGTGTGTGAATATGCATAAGTTTAAATTGTTCCTCCCATTATTGATATTGTTGATGATGATGACGACATTATGGTATCACCTAAGAAGCCCCAACCGAGAGTGGAGCCCCATTGTGCTAGGCACTGTACAAACAAGTTGCAAGGAACAAGTGCCTGCCCTGAAGCGCTTGCAGTGCAAAGAGAGAAAACTAAAGTAACCCTTTTCCTGAGGCACAGATATTAAATGATGTCATCAGAATGGGAATCTGTGGCAGAGCAAGGAAATGAAGTCACATTTCCTGAGTCCTAGTCCATTGCTTTAGCTGCAAGACCTGCCTTCCTCTCATGAGCATAAAGTCAATAGTGCCCACGATGAACCTTCAGACAACTTGCCAAATTGGTGGACCTTACTATTTGCAGAAAAAAAATTGGGGTTCATGTTATATAAAGGTTCAGTTCTGTTGTTTAAAAAAAGTCATATAACCAGGCTTAAACGATATTAATCAAAGATTAATCAGCGCACTACAGAATACAGAAAGGAACATTATACAGTATCGAAATGATCTGGGAAAATGGACCTGCAGCTTGATTCCCTGTCAACTACCTTTCAGAAATTCACCTCTGTATATACTGTTCTTGAGACAAAGAAATTCCATTCCCATAATTTACTTGTCTGTGGGGTTTCTTGCCCATGGTATTTCAATTTATGTGATCAATAAGCTAAATACATCTATAATCAAGTCATTATATCACAAAACACCTGTGGCAACAAGCAGATCCTGATGAGCTAAACACATTTTTCAATAATCATTATGCCATCAGTCACAGAAGACATCTGCAATAACAAGTATCCCTAATCAATCACAAGTAGTCCCTTTCTGGATATCTGGACACATTTCCTAAAGGCCAACAGGTTAGAGTAAAGAAATTACATACAATCCATCATTTGGTAACACACAAAAGTGCAACGTAAGTTCAAAGCATCTAGCATACAGATACAGAGCACTTTGGTTCAGATACAAATGATTATGGGATTTTGGTTTGTACTGCTAAGAGTAAACCGGTCTAAATTTTCCTGTTTCCCTCAAGGGAATTCCCTTCCACTTTCTCATGCAAACTCCTTCTGGAGTTCTCCACAAGTTACTGCCATTCTTACAACCATATCTATTATTCTCTCAGTACCCCTCTATCAACCGCTTTTCTATTCAAGATCTGGGCATGTAGACCCAATCTTTGTTTCGTACCTCCTGTGTGTCAGGACTTCGAAACTTGAAATTATATTCACCTGTTGCCCTTTAGTCACTATTTTGGTAATTTTCTCAAAGCATGCTAACAACATAAGCTTTGTAAAACTAGTTAATCCTACAGTGTTAAGTACATTTAAAATATTGGTATCATCCCAGACTTAAAAAGCCTTTATGGTAAAATCTTAATTGTGATTTTTAAATAGGAGAAAGGAGGGAAAAAAAGTTCAAGTACATTACTTTGAGATCCTATTTGAATCTTTGAATCCAGGGCTGGGAGATGGCTACTCCGATGTTGGGAAACAGATAAGGGGGCTCAGTGAACTGACTGTATCTTAGCTACTCTTCTTGAGAGACTGTCTTTGCTAAGAGTATTTCTGCCCATCTCCTTTCCCTGTAGATCTTAGCTTTGAGGGAGCTAAGGTGTATGCACACCCCGTCTCCCTTCGGGATGGATTAGGGTTGCGCTGATACTACAGATACAGTCTGAGACTGTGCTGGGCCTCACCATAGTGTGGCCCAATGTCCAGAGTCAAAGTGGTGGCCCTCGGGTTCTGGGCTGAAAGGCCTAATGGCTCGAGACAATATGGCTGCCCATGAGCACAGGGCAATGTGGCCTAGTGGCTGGGGTAAATATATCAGCCCTCGAGCGCAGGATAGCATGGCCTAGCAGCCAGAGTCAATAGATTGGTCCTCACGTGCAGGGCAGCATGGCCTCGCGGACAGAGTCAATAGAGAGGTCCTTGAGTGCAGGGAAGCACATCCTAATGGCCAGAGTCAATACAGCATCCCTTGAGTACAGGGCAGCATGGCGTAGCTGACAGAGTCAATAGAGTGTCCCTTGAGTGCAGGGCAGCATGGCATAATGGCCAAATCTGGAGGCTGTCACCAAAGGGGGTGATGGCTGGGGTAGGAGGGCCCAGGATCACCCGACTCCACCGAGTCCCAACCCAAGGCCCCAACAGTGGCGGAGTGGTCCACCACTGGGTCAGCGGGGAATCCAACCACAACACGCTGACCTTACATGGGTGGAAGATAGTATTCCCTCCAGCTCCCTGCACTTCCTACCGGGCTTCCTGAAGCTGCAGTCTGTAGGATGCCAGGGTCTCTGGGCTCTTTGGCGCAGGTAACTCCCTAGGACTCCAACTCAGGCCAGTCAGCTGTAGGCAACAAGTCTCTGCTCTGTGTCTTGGGATGTCTGGCTCCCACAGGCAAGGACTGTAACAACTCTTGAGCTGAAGCCTTCACCAAGTGTCCTTCCTCTTAGGCAGTCAGCCCAGACTGAGCTGGGCTACTCTTCTTTATATTACAGTAGTTGGAGCATGACCAGCACAGTCTGAGGATCAGGACTTCCTCCACCCATAGTGTGGGATTAACCATTTCCTGGCTAGTATTGGGTATGCACACCTTGTAAAAGGAGCTCAAAATCTGTGGTTCCTTAGCAGCCCTGAAATCTGTTGCCATCACCTGCCAACCCAGGACCATAGGCACTAGAGCAACTGAGAGAGAGAAACACCTTATTACACTAACTTCTTTAAAAATACATGTCTAGCTGAGAACAGTCTTTTATCAATGTATAATATGTACAAATCTCTACATGGAAGTCCAAGAATAAAAGTACCTTCTAGGGGAAAAAATTCCTCATTTGAGTCTACTGTTTAATTTACTTCAAGGAGACCATTTTTGAACACTTAAATTTTAGTTTAATTTATTTAGACTGCTTGATGTGTGTTAATAAATATAAAATAATCTGAAGGAAGTATATGTTGTTGATATAAGCATTGTTAGGATTATAAGATCTCTCAAAGTAAGAATAGCTTGTTTACTAGTGCTGCTTATATGACTCAAGCATTTGATAGAATAGAACTCACTTATCTATAACCTTTCTAGTTAAGCTTGCACCTTCTTTAAATAATGTCTGTAGTTGCAATCAATGCCTCTAGCAAATGGACTAAAGTTAGTGTAAGGTATAGTACATTCTTGATTAGAAAAAATGGCGTTCTGTTTGTCTACATCAGCATCTGATCAGCTGAATATAAAAAGTTACAATGAATGCATGGATGGTTGGACTCAAATGTGGCTTATGATGGATAAGCTAGAAATATGTAAATTTGTAGACCTCCCACTGTTCTAAGTTAAATATAGATTTAAACAGTGACCTAATATAAATCAAAATAGCTTAACTCAAAAGCTGGACTATTGACAACTTCAAAGAAATTTGACAGGCAATTTAAAACATATGAATTAAAATTTGGACTTCAAACTTGTCCCTAAGTATATCCTAATAAATATTTTGTGTGAAACAACATTTTAAAAATGGAGACTTTTAAAGTTCCATTCTATGGAACGTTCAGCCCAGAAGTTAGGGGATAAAAGAACACTATGTGATTTTTTTTTTTCTTTTTTTTCAGCTGTTATTCTTGCTGCTTCTGGTTCATAAGAAAAATGCAGGGAAATATACAGAACGTCATGGTTTTCAAATAAATGACTTGGTTAGAGAAATAAGAATGTTGCCATTTAGTGTTTCACTTAATGTTTTTAGTTAACTCTTTGGGGCAAGGACTGTCTATTACCATGTGTTTATACAGTGCTTAATGCAATAGAGTCATGATCCTGGTTGTGGACTCAAAGCAATATTGTAATACAAATAATAATGAATGAATAATAACGATAATGATCAAATAAGCATAATCTCTTTTTCAGCTGTCAGTAGATGCCCGGCTAGAGATGACTAATAAGGCTATTAAAGCAATGCAACAGATCATTGAGAAATCAAGAAAAAAGAATTCTGAAGATGGTATGGACGGTACTGGAAGCACACCTGTCACTTATGAAAAAGCTCTGAATCATCTCCAGCAGTCTCTTGCTCATCTGGAAACACTGAATCATAGGTTTATCACTTCTCTGAAAAACAGTGACCAGGTAATGAGAAATTACACATAACAAACAAAATCAAGTATATTCTAGCAGCAGCATATATTTGCCTTCTATCTCTATTCACTTTCAAGTTACTACAAATGATGTTAAAGGTTTGGACTTGATGGGATTTCTAAATTGCTGAATATGCCTTCTTATTCTTTTTGTAGATCATTGATTAACTCTGAGACTTGAATATGTTTAATCATAAATTGTAATAATTTAATACAAAAGGATCAGTTCTCTTTTGCTGGAACAAAAGGTCAGGGTGGGGGTTCAATGTAAAGTTCATAGGTGGAACTTGTGCAAGGTTTCAGAGTTTGTATTGATATACAATTGAGTGAGACAGTTCTGTATCAATTAATTGGTAAGCTTTATTGAGCTACTGTACTATTACAGGTATGTCCCTGGAAAAACAATTAATTCACTGGACAGCTTTATCTTTCATACACGTATCACTGTGTTCAGGGAAAATGTCCCCCCCCCCACCATTTTTATAAAGTAATATGCAGCAAGTCAGCATTGTTTTGAGGAGCATGAGTCAGATTAAAATGTTTATACTTTTTACGAAATCTTCAGTTTTCCACAATGCAATAAAGTGTTTAGTTTTGCATGTATTTTTGCTTGTAAAATAAAGCACACTTGAGAAAATAAGTTGCTGTTGCTAGTAAAGTTCCTATACATAAATGTGACATTATCGATGATACTCATAAAAAGTATTTTGAATTATAAGGAAGCCTGGTTACTAATCAGTTATTTGTTTTAAATGTTACATGAGCTATAATGGTGGAAATAATGACTTCTGCCATATTTTATTATGGTATATTTTGGTTTTGTTGACTTGTTCTTTGAAGGTCTTCAGAAATTTCCCTTTGCCAGTCTTTTCTGTTTCATGGTAAATATTGAGGTACTGAGCCATACATATCTGTCAGTAAAGATCACCCTATCTCATGAGTTTTATAATGTCTGTTTTCAGGAAATGCTACAGAAGTACGGCCACTTATATGATTTATCCAGGTCAGAGAAGGAAAAAATCCATGACCAGGCAGTAGCTATGTGTATAGATGGTCAGCCTCTAGACATGATACAGCAGTTGTTGGAAGTGGCGGTCGGAGATCTGGAACTCTCCCCCAGAGATATAGTACAATGCGCAATAAACAAAATTGTATTTGCATTAAGGTAAGTTAAATTTCTACAATTAGTAAAAATAAAAATCTTTCTTATTTCTTTGTGTTCCAGGATGCTTGGAATTCTGCAGGGCCTGAAGAAATAGCAGATATTAGAGAAGTTTGGGTTGATGTTTATATTTAGTGGTTTATAATTCCATGCCTATAGAATTCATTGTGGTATACAGGGTTCCAGGAGACTGAGCATGGACTTAACCTTTTTTCGTAAATTTGCTCTTATGCCATGGGTCCAGTTTTTGGAAATGTGCTCATAAGATATACCCACTATATACACCTGCTGTGTGTCTTTGGAGTGATTACAATGAATTGTGCCTTTGTTAAATAAAGAGAGAATGGAAAGTTCCCTTATGTAGAGTGGATGTTGGGAGTAGGTTGTGGGGTCCAAAAGGAGGAATTTCCTGTGTTATAGGGATGTTTTACATATGGATTGGGCTATGTGGACCTGGGAGCACTTTCATGCTGGAACTGCAGAACCTTTAGGTGCCAAATTAAGGCCTGTGCTTTCAAAATGACTGATTTTAGGTTCCGCAATTTTGGGGTGTCCAGCTTTAAGGGAGCCTTATTTCCTGATGGTGGATGGGTGTTCATCACTTTGTGAAAATCAGACCCTCTGGTTACATCTAGTCCGATATCCCATATTATTAGTTACTTTTGAAAATTTAGGCTTTCAAGATTTATTTTTTGTCTTTTATGTAGCTTTGATCTGTTTGATTTTACGGAATTGAAAAGTAATTTTCCTCAGAGTCCTAATCTGAATGAAGGGACCTTGAGTTGAATGCACAATGAGTAGTTGGGTGAGCAGTTACCTTTTTTTGAAGAAAGAAAAGGAGTACTTGTGGCACCTTAGAGACTAACCCATTTATTTGAGCATGAGCTTTCGTGAGCTACAGCTCACTTCATCAGATGCATACTAACACGGCTGTTACTCTGAAACCTTTTTTTGAAGGGCATACATTATTACACTTTATCATTTATTTGTAGGGAGTTGAAATGGACTGTTGTAAGAAAGAAATTGAGTAAAGGAAGAAGGAAACTGATAGGGAGGGAGGGAGAAAGGAGAAGAATAAAAAGATGAAAAACATAATGTGTTCAAACAATGAAGTTGAGTAGCTGATAAATTGTAGGGTGCATAAATATAAAGGGAAGGGAAACCACCTTTCTGTATACAGTGCTACAAAATCCCTCCTGGCCAGAGGCAAAGTCCTTTTACCTGTAAAGAGTTAAGAAGCTCAGGTAACCTGGCTGGTTCCTGACCCAAAATGACCATTGAGGGGCCAAGATACTTTCAAAGGGAGGGAGGCTTTTGTCTCTCTGTGTGATACCTTTGCCGGGAACAGATCAAGGATGCAATCCCTCCAACTCCCGTAAAGTTAGTAAGTAATCTAGCTAGAAAATGCATTAGGTTTTCTTTGTTTTGACTTGTGAAATTCGCTGTGCTGGAGGAAATGTGTATTCCTGTTTTTGTGTCTTTTTGTAACTTAAGGTTTTGCCTAGAGCGATTCTCTGTTTTGAATCTGACTGCCTGTAACATTATCTTCCATTCTGATCTTACAGAGTTGTTCTCTTATCTTTTTTTGTTCTTCTAATCAAGTCCTGATTTTTAAGAATCTGATTGGGTTTTTTGGGTCTTAAAAATCCAAGGCTGGTCTGTACTCATCTTGTTTATTCTCAAGCCTCCCCAGGAAAGGGACTGTAAGGACTTGGGGGGATATTTTTGGGAAATAGGAACTCCAAGTGGTCCTTTCCCTGATGGTTTGTTAAATCACTTGGTGGTGGCAGCATTTTACCTAATCCAAGGGCAAAAACTTTGTGCCTTGGGGACGCTTTTGATCTAAACTGGAAGAAATAATCTTAGGGGGTCTTTCATGCGGGTCCCCACATCTGTACCCTAGAGTTCAGAGTGGGGAAGGAATCCTGACATAGGGGTAGGTGAGTAATGGGATGATCAGGAAACAACCACCAGTGACCAAGTTTCAGAGGTCTGTAAATGGTGTTCGAGGCTGTGAATGCTTCTCCTGGCTGCTGTCCCTAAGCAAAAGGGAGAGTGGAAGCTAATGAACGCAGTTCTCCAGATGAGTCTGTTTAGTAACCGGGAATTGAAAGGCCTTGATTTACCGCTGTAAACCTGGCTATAGCTAGTGTTGGCTGATTTGGGAAACGAGCCTCAATGGTTTGGGGTATTTCCTTTTCAGAGATCATCCTGTCTGTTACTTCTGCTTCCCATTTGGCAGGAGGGAAGAAAAGGCAATTTTAGTGCCCACATCAGAAAATCTGGGCCCATATGTCCCTACGTTGTGATATGTAAAAAGACAGGTGCAAAAGCTGTGAAGTGCATCCTTGTGCAAGATAGTATGCTGCATATCGACCTAAGTACAGAAAAGGGTTACAACTATATAAATAGCTTCTCTCTAAACATAGTGAGCATTTTAAAGAAAGGTTGTTGCCTGGCATCTTTTTAGCCTGATGACATTAGTGTCATTGAAGTGAGTGAAATTGGATGTGTCTCAGTCATGCACCAGCACATTAACATTCAAGCTAGTGCATGTCACAAATCGAAACTTACTAACCACAACATTTTCTGTGACTCCTGTGCATTTCAAGGTTCAGTGGGGAAAAAAGTGTAATTTTTAAAAAATCCTTGCTGTCTGCAAGGACTGCCAAGTTAAGGAACTCAATAAGTGTAACTTGATAAAAGAAAACTCCTAAGGTTTTTTTTGTTTTGAAACTTCTTGGGCTTATTAAGGATTGGACATGTGAATTCCTAGAGATCATAGAAATGTAGGACTCGAAGGTACCTTGATAGGTCATCTAGTCCAGTACCCTGAACTGAGACAGGACTAAGTATTATCTAGACCATCCCTGACAGGTGTTTGTCTAACCTGTTCCTAAAAGCCTACAATGACAAAGATTCCACAACCTCTCTAGAGAATTTGTTTCAATGCTTAACTACACTTACCGTTAGGAACGTTTTCCTAATGTTTAACTTAAATTTTCCTTGCTGCAATTTAAACTCATTGCTTTTTGTCCTGTCCTCAGTGGTTAAGGAGAACAAATTTATCACCCTTATGCTTGTAACAACCTTTTATGTGCTTGAAGACTGTCATCATGTCCCCTCTGTCTTCTCTTCTCCAAATTAAACAAACCCATTTTTTTTCTTTCCTCGTGGATCATGTTTTCTAGACCTGTAAATCATTTTTGTTGCCCTCCCCTGGACTTTCTTCAGTTTGTCCACATCTTTCCCAAAGTGTAGTGCTGAGAACTGAACCAGTACTCCACTTCAGGCTTTATCAGTGCTGTGTAGAGTGGAAGAATTACTCCAGTGTCTTGCTTACAACACTCCTGTAATACATTCCAGAATGATGTTTGCTTTTTTGCAACAGTATTACATTGTTGATTTATATTTAGTTTGTGATCTGCTATAACCCCAGATCCTTTTCTGCATTACTCCTTCCTAAGCAGTCATTTCCCATTTTGGATTAGTTCAATTGATTATTCCTTTCTAAGTGTAGTACTTTGAATTTGTATATATTGAATTTCATTGCATTTATTTGAGACCATTTCTCCAGTTTGTCAGGATGGCTTTGAATTCTAATTTCCTCCAAAGCGCTTGCAACATCTCCCAGTTTGGTATCATCTGCTGACTTTATACATGTACTCTCTATGCCATTATCCAAATAATTTATGACGTTATTAAATAGAACCAGCCCCCAGGTTGGTTCCAGTTCAGTTCAATTGTGGTTGGTCATACAACAGGTTTGAAAGAATAGAATGTTGTGGAGCTGAAGAGTTTGAGTTTTGTTTTGGGGTGCATGATGGTAAACTATGTAAATTGAGGATGATGTAGATGTAACATTTAGCTTAACTGGAGTTCCCCTGGATTTTTAATGACTGAGTTGATAGGGAATGTCATTGAACCGTCTTAACCTTAATGAAAGTTGCCTTCTTCTGTGAAAGATTATGTTGGCCTCTGTGATGGCTCCAAAGTAACATGCAAATCTCAAAACAAACTTAATGCAGGACAAAAATCCCTCTGTTTAACATTTTGATGATAAAATTAAGATCCCACAGTGAGTACAAAAATTATTCATAGATTCTAAGACCAGAAGGGACCATTGTGATCATCTAGTCCAGCAATACTCAAATTGTGGGTTGGGACCCCAAAGTGGTTTTTGACCCCATTTTGATGGGGTCACCAGGGCCAGCATTGGACTTGGTGGGACCCAGGACTGAAGCCAAAGCCCGAGCTCACCTCCACCCAGGGCAGCGGGGCTCGGGCTTGGGGTACAGACACCTCTCCCCGCACCTGGGGGAGTGGGGCTTGGGCTGTAATGCTCTTTCTTCACACACAGTGTGGCAGGGTTCGGGCTCCAACACCCCTGTCCCCAGGGATCATGTAGTAACTTTGTTATCAGAAGGGGGGGTCGTGGTGCAATGAAGTTTGAGAACCCATGATCTAGTCTGACCTCCAGTATAATACACACCATAAAACTTCCCCAAAATAATTCCTAGAGCGTATCTTTAAAAAAAAATTCCGATCTTAATTTAAAAATCGCCAGTGATGGAGAATCCACCACAACCCTTTGTAAATTGTTCCAATGGTTAATGATTCTCACCATTAAAAATGTATACCTAATTTCCAGTCTGAATTTGTCTAGCTTCAACTTCTAGCCATTGGATCATGTTATAATTTTCTCTGCTAGATTGAAGAGCCCATTATGAAATATTTGTTCCCCGTGTAGGTACTTATAGACTGTAATCGAGTCGCTTCTTAACCTTCTCTTTGTTAAGCTAAATTCGTTGAGCTTCTTGACTTTATAACTGTAAGGCATGTTTTTTAATCATTCTTGTGGCTCTTCTCTGGATTCTCACCAGTTTATCAACAATCTTCTTGAATTGTGAGCACCAGAACTGGATACAGCATTCTAGCAGCAGTCACACCAGTGCCAAATACATTACATTAGCTCTTTTGGCCACCATATCACACTGGAAGCTTATGTTTAGCTTATTATCTACCATAACCCACAAGTCTTTTTTTAGAGTCACTGTTTCCCAGGATAGAGTCCCGATCCTGCATGTATGGCCTACATTCTTTGTTCCCAGATGTATACGTTTACATTTAGCTGTATGAAAACGCATATTGTTTGCCCGCACCCAGTTTCCCAACTCATCTTGATCTCTCTGAATCAGTGACCTCTCCTCTTCATTATTTAAAACTCGCACAATTTTTGTGTCATCTGCAAACTTTATCATTGATGATTTTGTTTTCTTCCAGGTCACTGATAAAAATGTTAAATAGTGTAGGGCCAAGAAACAGTCCCTTTGGGACCCTTCTGGAAACAGACCCGCTCAATGACAATTCCCCATTTACAGTTATAGTTTTAAAACCTATCAGTTAGCCATTTTTAATCCATCTAATGTGTGCCAGGTTAATTTTATATCATTTTAGCTTTTTAATCAAAATGGTATGCAGTACCAAGTGAAATGCCTTACAGAAGTCAAAGTATATTACAGCAATACTATTACCTTTATCAATCAAACTTGCAATCTCATCAAAAAAAGATATGAAATTAGTTGGGTAGGATCTCTTTTCCAGAAACCCGCATTGATTGGCATAAATTATATTACCCTCCTTTAATTCTTTATTAATCAAGTCCCATTTCAGCAGCTCCATTGTCTTGCCTGGGATCGATGTCAGAATGACAGGCCAATAATTACTGGGGTCATCCTATTGACCCTTTTAAAATATTGGCATAACATTAGTTTTCTTCCATTTTTCTGGAATTTTCCCTGTGCTCCAAGACTTTTTGATGTGAATGGTGGTAAAATGAGGACAGATATGTACATGGAATTGAAATTTAACACAGGAAGGGTGATACCCACCCATCTCCCATACTCTCCTGTACAACGCATTTAATCGGTTCCAGTGTAGGGGTTACGGGACTCCTTACCATATAACCCATAATATCAGTTAGGCTCTTTTCAGCCTACCCACACAGAACTCAGCTCTGTGAGTTCTAGAAGCCTGTTCCCACAACAGGGACAAAGGGAGCAGCAAGGTTGGAGACCTCGGCATGCAAGATTTCACCCTATCACATGAGCCTAAGGCCCAGATCTTTGACCTCTGGGAACTGTTCATTTTATTCTCTTAACTGCACTGGAAACTGGTCTCAAATTCTAACAAACAAACAACTGTACCCCAATAGCTCAATTAGGTAGTCAGCATGTTCCTGTTTAACCCATTGTGGCTTGAAGGTGCTGCGAGGAAGACCAAAAAAAATAATAAAAATTCCCTGGTCCCGTGGGACAAAAAAATGGTTCCTGACTCCTTAAACAGGTGATCAGCTAGACATGCAGCATCTATCAGGCTGGGTTGACATTTCTAGTTCATGTGTGTAGGGTGGGTTGCTGGAAAAGATCCAGAAGAGGCTCCACATGGGGTTAATCCTGGGAGCTGGGGAATGCTGGCCAGTCAGCACTCTTCTCTCTCAGCAGACCAATGGGTGCTAGAGACTACCAGTGGGAGGAGCTACCTATCGTCCCTTGGCGAGTGTCTCCTTCTCTTGCTGCTGGGACTGTCCCCCAGGCACTGTCAGCCCCATCAAGTTCCCCTACCCATTGGTGCAGGTGATAGCATTTGAAAATCAACATTAATGGTCCAGTGACCTCAACCAGCACTTTTAAAACTTTTGGATGCAAGTTATCTGGACCTGCTAATTTTAAAATGTCTAATGGAATGGAAAGGGTGTTATCATCACCATGTCATAAGACTATATCATCTGTTTCCCCCCAAATACAGAACAGAAATATTTATTGAACACTTGTACCTTTTTGTGTGTGTTGTTACTGATAATTTTACCATTTCCATCTAGTAATGGACAAATACTATTGTCAGGATTCTTTTTGTTCCTAGTATATTTTTAAAAAATCCTTTTTATTATTCTTAATTCTGCTGGCCATAGATTTCTCTTTGTGTTCCTTGCCTCCTTTATCAATTTTCTGTAATTCCTAACTTTTGATTTATATTCATTACTATTAACTTCCCTTTTCTTCCATTTGTTGTATATTATTTACTGTTGTTACTATGTACAGTTTCAAAAGACAACAGAATTTTGTGCATTTTCATAGTAAACTATTTACTAACTTTTGCACAGAACCATCTAAAAATGTTCTCTTTGAAATTCCTCCTCCCCCTTTTTTTCACATTTCTTTGGATTTTTCTAGCTAACCAACCAGCTCCAAACTTCTCTCACACAAACCTTCTTAGAAACAGATCAGTTTTAGATGGAACACAGAGTTATTCCCCTAATTCTAGATACATAATTTTGAGCTAAGCCAACAGTATTTAACAAAATTGTCAAGTTCTGTCAGATACTTCCATTTTCCTATACTGTCAACCTGCCTCCCTGACTCTTCAGTCCACTTCTCAAAATTTAGAGTGGAAACTCTTCTCTTTCCACCGTCCTTCTGTCCCCACTGCGCTGCCTGCTCTGAATCTTCAGAATGTTGTGTCCGTAGAAGCATATCCTGACGTCTGTCCAGGAAATCTTCAGTTTCTCTTATGCAACGCAGGGTCAGTACTTGTTTCTCCAGACCTTGAACCTTCTCTTCCAATATGGAGACCAGCTTGCACTTTGTACAGACAAAGTCGCTTCTGTCCCGTGGAAGAAAGAGAAACATGACACATCCTATGCAGGTAACAACAGCTGAAAGCTCACCATCCATATTACCTTCATTCTACGAGTTTCCTCAGGTGTTGTAGTAAGTTTACTCAGAGAAGCCTGCAAGATGAAAGCCTCAGTGGGCTCTCCCCAGGCGAACGCCCTCTGTTAGCCTCTCCGCTGTTCGCCACTCACCTGGTTCGCAGCTGACTGGCTTTTTATAACTTTCAGGCCCACTCAAGGCTCACCTGGAACAAAGCACTCCCAATTCACGCTTTTCAAACAATGAAGCACACAGTCAAACTGACAAACTGTCCCCGCAACAGGCACTCAGATACTCACCAACACAGCCCCCCAGTGCAGCACTTAGCATATTTCCTCTCGGACAGATCCCAGGCAAACTCCCGCTGTTAGTCTCTCCGCTGTTCGCTGTCGAAGGGCTGCACAAATACAACAGGATGGAAAGTTAGGCTAAGGAAATAACAAGGCATCAGACATTTTCAGTGAATAATGTAATTAAGCGAAAAGATTTAGCTGTGTTTAATTTATTTGCCTTTTAAGCAGTCTTTGTAATTTTTTTATTGCTCTTGAGGAACTTTTTGATTAAATTCATGTCGTTTTTCTGCAGCTGAACTGAAATTAAAATGAGCCTTTATCAGTTTGTTTATACTAGACTCATGCAGTCTTCACCTTAAAGCTTCTAGGTATCTTAGGAGGGGGGTGTAAGAGAGGGGGAGAGAGAGAAAAACACACACAAAATACCATATAATCTGTGTGAAGGACTAATGTTTCATTAATTATGTTTGCTTTTGTCAGTAGCTTTTGATAATTTTACTGTTAATTAGGAGGAAAATAAGAAAACTGTATTCCTTGTAAAAATTTAGCGGATGATTGTTTGTCATGTAAAAGTCTTTTGAATTGTAATTCTTTTTCATTGTCCTAACCAATTTTAAAGCAACTCAGATAGTATCAGGTTTTTAAGAAGAAAAATATTTGCTTCCAACCATATATTTTAGAAATTAACATTATTTGATTACAATTAATTGAGTTAATTTCTATTTTATTTTAAAATACATCCTTACCATGGATAACTAGACTTTCCACTTTTGGAAAAAGGGCCAACTTACCCATTTTCTGGTGGAATAACACTTGCCTTTCTACATCACCTTCTGTGTGACTATCTCAAATTACTCTATAAACATTAATGAACTAACATTATCTTGGGAAAGTAAATATTGTCCCTGCTTCACATATGTGATAATTGAAACAGAGACGTTAAGGCCTCAGTTTTCAGAAATATCCTTTAATTTCTGTTGTTTCAGTTGAGCCCAGTTTGAGATACATAGTATGATTTCCAGAGGTACATTTGCACTTCCCGACGAAGTCACCCAGAGCTTTTTAAAAAATCAAGTCCTGGAGGTGTTTCAGGTTTTTGGCCATCCAAAACCTGAGGAACCCAAAATTAGTGAAAAACACTTTCTCCTATGGCATAAAATTTGGTTATCCATAGAAAAGGTGTATCTTAAATGACTGGAAAACTAAATCACAGAAAGTCCTGTTGCAGAGCTAAGAATAGGTCTCATATCTCCTCAGTCCTAGTCCTGTACTTTAACCACAGAACCATCCTCATTCCCTCTGTACTTCACAGAACCATATTTCTCTGTTTGGATTGTGTTTTTTAAATCACTCTTACAGTTCTTTGTATATTTGATGATATATATGAAAAACAAATTCCCTTATTGCACAAGCTAGTCCAAAAAACGGATCAGGTCCAACAAGACAAGATGGGAAATTTCAAGTCAGTCTCCAGAAGAATCTCTAATAATGTGAGTTTAAATGGTATAGCTCTCTTGATTCTATGCCAGTATTTGAAATTTTATTTTTGTTTCCTTCTTGTTATTTTTTTAAACAGATTGGAAACCATTTCATTGTGCATATAGCTGTGTTTTGTTCTTATTACAGGTTCCCTTTTTTCAGCATCCCCATTCTTTCATATGGTTTATTACTTCTGCGTGTTTCTAGGTGGGTGGGGTTTGTTTGGTTGGTTGGTTGGTTTTGGTTGGTTGGTTGGTTGGCTGGTTGGTTGTTTTTACAAAGAGCTAGACATCAAACTATTGTTGTGATGTTGGTCAAAATGGTCTCAATCTGTTGAGTTTTACCCAAGGTAGTTCATGGCACCCACTAAATATTTGGGGGACCCAAACTGACAATGGTACTTAGGAAAATATAATTTTTATGTCCATTTATCAATACAGAAAAATGTCTGCAGGGTTTCCATTCTTGCCATTTTATATGCTTTAAAGTTCGATTCTTGTAAGCGCAGTAAAATACAAATGGTTACTTGGAGTGCTTTGAAATATGATGTGCCTCTTGGAGTGCAGGTCAGCATTAGTGATCCAAATTTGGGGTCATTTGAGGATTTCCTGAGTTACAGGCCCTACAAATATGGTTTCTGTGTGCTGCCTTATACTGTTAAACTGAGCGGTACTCATGACTGGATGAATCACAGATGTGTTTAAGTTTGATGTCTGTGAACTCATCCATCCATTAACATAACTAAGGATAAGTTAATTACAAGTCCCCACCTAAGGAAAAAAAAGTTTTGGACTGAATGACTGGAGGTTGCAGCAATCTGAGAGTCATAGGTGGCAATTTTATTTTTGGGAAATATAATTAAAGTACTGGGTGGGGGAGGGGGGAAATTGGACATGTGAATGCTCCCTGGGTGGGGGGAGGTGTATTAGGTGGAGAGATGTTTAGGGCGGCAGCAAGTCAAGTTTGACCGAAATGGGTGCCATGCACTAATTATGTATTTGGAGAACCCAAATTGTGAACTTTATTTAAGAAAATAAATTTAAGATATTTAAGAAAATGTTCACTTCTTAGCTTGTGTAGACGTGCACTGTGGAAGGATTATAGTGCACATGTGCCACGACAGAAAAACACAATGAGATGTTTTCTTTGCAGCCAACTTACGCTTGCCTGGGTAGTTTGGGGGAATGTGCCCATGTCGCTGTTCCTAATGAACACCCCTCCACTGATGTTTCTACTCCAGAAGTTTGTACTCCTGTGCAATAGAAATTTAATAACTCAGAAAGCTTGCTACACGTTGTCTCTGTTACAATGTGTATTTATTTTAGGGGAGGTTTACTGCGAACACAGCAGAATAGTCAGCAGCCAGTCTAATCAACTTTTTTGTTATATGGGGTGGGGAGGAGCTGGAGACAGAGGACTTTGGGGAAGGGACAGAGACAAGTAGAGGAGTTGCGGCTGCAGAGTGGGCAGGAAATGAGGGTGGGTGGTAGGCAAGTGTTGGACTGAGTATTTGAGAAATATATATTTTACTGGTCCCAAGGCAGGGCAAGTGGCTGCTTCCAGATCTTGAAGCAGATTAATGAGTTTCCCAGCACGCAAAGTGGTCGTTTGCAGCTGACTACCAAGGGAAAAGAAATGTGTGTGCTGCCAGAGTTGCCAACACATGGATTCTGGGAGATTCCATGTTTTGCCCATACTGCAGCATCTTACCAGTGACCTAAGAAATTGTGATCTACTAGACGTTGTGATGATTCACTCGGGTGGAGCTGATCTGGGCTTTATTCCTAGGATAACAAAACAATGTGTGAGAGCAGATTTGGATCACATCAGAGATTTGTGTGCAGGAGCTGTTTTCTCAGATTTCGCCGAGAGTCTGAATAATTTCTACAGCGTCAATATGAAAGCGATTAAGTTTTGGAAGAACACTAATCAGGAAATTGGAAATGGGCTGACCAGACAATGTGCACTATATGGCATAGAAACATTACCAGCTCTGACATCTCACTGTTTCTGGGAGATGGGGTACATCTACTGGACGGGGATTAGGGGATCTTTCTCTCAAACATAAAACGCTCAGTATTTTGGAACAGAAATCCTGCCTCAGTTCTTCCACCAGCCCTATCACAAACTCCACCCTCCAACCGTTTTGAAACATGACCAGGAGCCCCATTCCACTGTAACATAGTTGTTCTTCGCTCTAGGCACTGTGTATGAGTCAGTTATAGAAGGGAGGTAGTGACAGCAATAGAGATGTTTGTATACGAGGAAGTAAAGACTTCCTGGAAATCCATTCCCTGCTTGTGATGTGGGGGCGGTGAGCCCCTAGGTACAGTAGTGGGGAGGGGCCAGGTTGGAGGGGGAATGCAGTGAATGGGTCAAGGGCATGGCTGGCAAGGTGTGCCCAAGCCAGCTGACATGTGCGTGTTGGGAGGGAAGGATAGCTGGTTCAGTAACAAGCTTGTGGGACATGATATCTACAACTGCCGAAATTACAGCTAATTCCTACCAGCAATGTGTCTTTTTCTGTTTGGGAAAAATAAATAAATAAATAAACCTATGAAATTGAATGGCAAAAAAACCGACATTAGTTCAAAGTTAAGGTATGTCATCCCCTTGAAGAACGCTGGGTGGAGCAAGGCTCAAACTTCTGAACGTCAGGAAATGCAGAGTTAAGGATGCTTTTGCAACCTTAACTCTGTCCTCTTTCAGCAGTTACACTCTATTAACACACATACCTTTACTCTGCCAAGCCCACAGTTGCTGAAATGTACAAGCTCTTCACCTCCCTTTACAAGCCATTCACTCTCACTCACAGGATTCCATCGAACACTATTATAGGACAAAAAGGAAAAGAAAACTGTTTGCCCATGCCGCCTTTCTTCTGTTCCCCTGCAATAGGCAGTAACCAATGGGAATTACTTGCATACACTCAAGGTGCAATCAGCATGTTAGGTGTACCTAAAAGAACTGATGAAGGCAATAGTTGCTCCTGCTTGGTAAAGGTGCATTTGTGATTTAAGGAGCTGTAAGTGTGATATGAGATCTGAGTTTTGTACCTGCTGATGTGTGAAAGCAAAAAGAAAGGACTGCATGTGAACCTTCAGGATCTAGTATGCATCATTTCAGTGCAGAACTGTGTACATTTAGGGCTTCTGGTTTTAGGTTATAACTAATACGCTGATAAAACATCCCCGATATGAGAAAAATGAAATTGGCATTTATCCAATAAACACCAGAAATGGTTACTCAATTCATGTTGACTTCATCCCTTTCACAGTGCAGTTTGTTTATATAGGTAAATGTCACTGCTGCTTGGCTTATATCTAAGGGATTGTCTATCCAGAGCAGTAATGTGGACTTTGGGGGTGTGATTTCTAAAGCACACTAACTTGTTGCACTTTAACTGGTCCATGTAGATCCTGCTGTTTCACACTAAAGATTCCCTGGAGTGCTCTAACATAGTACTTTTTCATATAGCACTATGTTAAAGCGCATTAGGGACAAATACACCAACCAGGGGTTCAATAACGAGGATGTGAAGCTTAAACGAATCATCTAGAGCATTTTTATACCTGTAATAAAAATTAAGTAGACAAGAATTTTGGGAAGTACCTGGAAAAAAAAAATCTTCTCATTACAGTATACAAGAGATCCTTGAAACTCTGACTTCTGAACATCTACATAGAATGCAAAAAATGCTAAAAAAAAAAAAAAAAAAAAAAGCCTAAAAATTGAAATTAAAAACTCTGAGAAACAGAAGCTCTACACACATTATATAATTAGCAGGGCATGGGACGGGGTATTACTAGGGCTATTGTCAGTAGTGAGCTGGGATATGCGAGCAGTCTAAGCATTTATTATCAACATGTACTCAAGCTAAGGTGTGGTCAGTGTCACGTGTAGCTGGATTGATTAGTGGAGGCACTAATTAGCTCTGTTTTGTAGAGATGTGTTTGTGATTACTTTGAGGTGTGTGACAGAGCTGTGATTGTGATATGAGGAGATGGGTGTTTCACACCCTCTCACATGATGAAAGGAAAGAGGTGCGTATGTACCTTTAGGATGCAGTATTCATCATTTCTTTGCAGAATTGTGTAGGTTAGGTCAGTATCAGGAAATAGGGCTTTTATTACAAAGGACATTGTCAGCAGTGAACTAGAATATGAGAGGACTAATGCTTTAATGATGGTTAAGTGGAAGTGGAAGTTAAGATGGTATGCTTTAAGTGTAAGAGAGTTTTAAAAGGCTGTGAAGTAATTTTTCAGTTGTACACATGTGGTATTCTTTCTGGGCAGTTGGCTAAGTGTATATGCCAGGATCTGGAACCTCCTGAATCTTACAGGCCAGTGTCGTATGTGTTTATCAAGGCATTGCTCAAAGGAGGAGGGGAGGAGGAAGATTTCAACCTTTTTTTGTCCTATAATAGTGTCAGATGGAATCCTGTAGATTAGAATGAATGAGTGGTAAAAGGAGGTGAAAAGTTTGTACATTTAAGTGTTAGGATATAGATATTCAGGCCTGTTGGTAAAGGCCTGTACTCGAAGAATTTAGGTGTATTCTTATCACTTGGCTAGTTATAGAGGTATAAAAGAAAGAATCAAAATCACTGTCTGCCGGTGTAAGGGCCTTCTCTTACTGTGACAGTGTGAGGCCCTCTTCTTAGGCTAAGGCCTTTGGCTAAGCAGCAAAGGCAGCCATAAGCTGGGAAGTGAACGGTCACATCCTCACATTCCAAACTAGTCACATTGAAATAAGGTGCTATTGGGCTGTTAGGAATACAATCCTGTTCTGATAGTGCCTATCGCCTCCAGAGAAAGGGAAGTGTCCAGAAAATGTAAAAGGAAACTTAATTTGATAGCATCCTGTCTGGCAAGAACTCACTTATCAATAGCTGGGATGTGAAATCTTCACTTCTGTATTGTTTTGTCATTATAGTTCCCACTTTGCTATTGACAGGTTTCAGAGTAACAGCTGTGTTAGTCTGTATTCGCAAAAAGAAAAGGAGTACTTGTGGCACCTTAGAGACTAACCAATTTATTTGAGCATAAGCTTTCGTGAGCTACAGCTCACTTCATCGGATGCACACTGTGGAAAATACAGAAGATGTTTTTATACACACAAACCATGAAAAAATGGGTGTTTATCACTACAAAAGGTTTTCTCCCCCCCTCCCCCGCCCCCCAACCCCACTCTTCTGCTGGTAATAGCTTATCTAAAGTGATCACTCTCCTTACAATGTGTATGATAATCAAGGTGGGCCATTTCCAGCACAAATCCAGGGTTTAACAAGAACGTCTGAGGAACAGTGGGGTGGGGGGGGGATAAACAAGGGGAAATAGGTTACTTTTTATAATGACTCAACCATTCCCAGGCTCTATTCAAGCGTAAGTTAATTGTATCCTTTTGTAGTGATAAACACCCATTTTTTCATGGTTTGTGTGTATAAAAACATCTTCTGTATTTTCCACAGTATGCATCCGATGAAGTCAGCTGTAGCTCACGAAAGCTTATGCTCAAATAAATTGGTTAGTCTCTAAGGTGCCACAAGTACTCCTTTTCACTTTGCTATTGTTTGTCTGTATAATCTCTGTCTGGTTCTGTGATTGTTCCTGTCTGCTGTATAATTAATTTTGCTGGGTGTAAACTAATTAAGGTGGTGAGATATAATTGGTTACATAATCATGTTACAATATGTTAGGATTGGTTAGTTAAATTTCAGGAAAATGATTGGTTAAGGTATAGCAAAGCAGAACTCAAGTTTTACTATATAGTCTGCAGTCAATCAGGAAGTGAGGGGTTGGGGGAAATGGGAACAGGGAATGGGGGGTAAGGAAATTGGACTCATGTTTGGCTAAGGGCAGGAATGGGAACAGGGACACAGGTATAAGGCTCTGTGGCGTCAGAGCTGGGAAGGGGGACACTAAGGAAGGAAACTGGAATCATGCTTGCTGGAAGTTCGCCCCAATAAATATCAAATTGTTTGCACCTTTGGACTTAGGGTATTGTTGCTCTCTGTTCATGTGAGAAGGACCAGGGAAGTGAGTGAGTGAAGGAATAAGCCCCCTAACATTAAGCACCTGTGGTTTTGGCAGAGTAAAGATATGTGTATTAACAGGGTGTAATCAGGGCATTGCTGGTAGAGGGCAACCTTAACTCTGCATTTTCAGAAGTTTGAGTTTTGTTTAACTCATCATTCTGCAGGGGGATGGCATGCCACCAAACAACTTTAACTCTGCATTAATGTAGTTTTTTGCCATTCCGTCATTTTTAATCTACTGATCCAATGCTATTGACATAGACTGTGACTACTAATCAATATCAAAGAAGAAAATCTGCTAAGGTTTCAAAACCTGCATGTCTATACTTTCCTCAAGGGTCACCTGTGTAGAGTAGTTATTTTCTTAGCCAGGGCACATATTGTCCCGCTGCAGTTGCATAAATTACAAGGTTGTAGAAACTACCATAACTCTAAGGGTAAATGTGAAAAGCGCTGTAATTATTCCTCTGCATATTGCAGTATCTGATACTCTTTGGGTTATCTCATCTTTGGCGGAGCAGTCATTGATGCCTTTGACATTTTTTGAATTAGCAGGAAGCCATAGTTCTCTGGTATAGCAAAAGGCTGACACTTACTCTAATGATACAATAACTGTACTGTCCTGATGAATTGAAGGGAGGGTATAATCTATCTCTGGTGGTTGAGTTGTTCTTAGAAACCGATTTTGGAAGCATTTGTCTAGCATCCTTAGTTCTTAAAAACTAAAATGAGCCACCCTAAAATAGACAGGTCAGCTTAACCATCAGTGTCCTTATAACAGTTTTTGTATGAAAAGAGACTTGAGGCTTAAAGTGCTAGTGTAATTCAGTTTCCCCGTAAGTATTCAGTCATTTTTCATGTTTGTTTCTCTAGACTTCATATGAAAAGATTTGAAATTTCATTCCGTAAGACAAACGTTTAAAGAGCACTGCAACTTTTATCTTTAGATAAGTAGCTAACAACAGCCACTCCAACTTTTATCATCTTCTGACATGTAGTGTGTCCCAACTGTGGAAATTCCCTGACTGGAGACATGATTCATAATTATTGTATTTAATCATAGGCAGACTGATTCTTGAAGAGAAAGTATGGTGACACATTTTGTGCATAGCCTTTAGTCTATTAATAATCAGTGGAGGAAGATACCCACACTGAATCATGTTACCCTGCAGATTTTGCCAATGCATTTCTGTAATTTTTCACCTGGGCCAGGTTTGAAATGGGCATTCTGAAGAATACCAAATGTTCCAGGCCATTTCAACTCTCCAGGTTTTTCCCTTAAAGTGCATTTGAGTTCTGTTGTTTTCTCCTGTTGTTTATTTCCATTTTTGCTCCTCACATCACATATGACACAGAGATAAAAGGTACTAATCAAGTAAGGACACTGCTAAAGTTGTCACATTTATTGAATATTCATAAATGACCTTCAGGTGTACAGACAAAATTAGATATTGTGTCCAGAAACCTTTATTCTAAAATAATCATGTTTTTGTATAAACTGGTTTTGTTTGATTCTTTTAACAGTGACAAGGGTGCTGAATGTACTTTGATAAAAGACCCACTTCAGATCCTGGAAGGGATTGTTTCTGCAGTCCACGCAAGTGCTGAAAAGGGGTAAGAATGTATATGAATGCTGTTAACCTGATTTTTAGTGGGTTGTATATTGTTATAGGCTCGCCCATGATCTGACCAGAAAATAATCAGGTTCTTGTCCTGAAATCAGGCTACACAGAATTAAATGTAGAGAGTTCAATATTTTGTAAGGACCCTCAGGGTGTGTGGCTAGAATGCTCATGCTGAGATCAAAGCTGAACTTTAGATATTTTTATTAAAATAAAGGAAAAAGTTATCAAAGCTCAAAACCACAGAATCAAAAAGAAATAATAGAGTTCTGGGGATACTTATGGTATCATTCCTTACAAAAGCTGCTTAGATTAGCAGACTCACACCCTTCCTGAGTGGACCTGGTGATGGGAGACAGAGGATCAGCCTTATCTCTGGTATGACAAATGAGTCCGATGCTTCAAGTTCGTCAGTGTCCAAGATGGTGGAGAGAAGGGTCAAATGTTGAGTAGCTGTTGTATTGAAAAAGCTAAGCGAAAAGCTAAAGACAAAAAGAACAAAAGGGAACTAAACTAGTTGGATAGAGTACCCCTTCACATGGTGGTTTTGCCCTTTTATAGGGTCTTTGCACTCTCCTGAATATTCATGTCAGTGCCCAACATTCCATGCCCAAATCTTATTTCCTCACCCATATAATCTTAGGGCACACTTACTCCAGAGGCTAGCGTATTCATACATATTAACAGCGTAGCCATACATATTAATGCCAGTTATCTCATTCTCAAAACCTGTTACCTTTGACCTGGACCATTACTTCCATGTTCTTGCGGTGTACCTTGTAGTTACCTGTAGGTCGCAAAAATCTTTGATAAGCACATTAAATTCCCTAAAATCTAAAGGGTAACTGGTAGGCCATTTATCTATGCTAAAGGTTATAAATACTTATGCTAACTTGCTTTAGCTAATCGTACAGGATACAGGCCAGTAGGTTCCTTGCGTTACAGCCAAATATAATGAAGTAATGTTTTCTAAAGTTATTTAATATAAAATATAAGCCAAATATAATAATATAACTCAAACCAGTAAATAAAGACAGGCTATGATATAGTAGGCTAGTCCTATGGGCTACAATACATCTGAGGAATCCTTTTACTAACACTGTCAGATTTTTTGGTCACAATGCTATGACAAGGTACAGTAGCGAATGTGGATATTTTTCTGCAAAGGTGTATACTATGGATTTATTTTTCACATGCATTATGTGACACCTATTAGTAGTACTAGACTTTTGTATAATTTTAAAAGAAAAGCATACTATATTCCACAACCCCTTGCAATTATCAAACTATACTTACTGAAAGGACTAGAGCCAAGAGCCTAATTACCAGTGGGGATTGCAACATTTTGTTGGAAAAGCATCTGAACAAAAAGGTCCATTTTGCATCCTGCTATAAAAGTGACAGAATCCCACTGGGAATTTATTCCAAACCCTAGGATCTGCCATCAAGAATTCCTTGATTGTAGCTCCTGGAAATTCATCCTCTGAACGACTTTCAAAATCCATTAGTTACATTAAAAAAAAAAAGCTCTCCCACCTATCCAGTTCCTTGTTAATAACTCCCACTCTAGGAAAAAAAAAAAAGGCTTTACTTAATTCTGAATCGATCCTCATCTGTTTGCTGTACAACACTCATTAGCGCTATAACTATTTTTGACTAAGCCATAACCAGAAGCAGCAGGCATGAAGCAGTGGGGAAGGTAAGGTCTGTACACTTTAGTGTCTTGCCAATGTTATTTATCATTTTATTGGTTCTCTTAGCATTGCTACTCTTCTGGTGTGTCAGCACTTTCATGATACGTCAGCCTTAAAATTTATTCTGGACTGAAACACGGCATACAAATCTCAGTTTGAGATGGAAAATGTAGTATACCAAACAAAAAAAAAAGTGGTCTTATGGAGTTAAACGAAAAAGAAACTTAAGTCAGATATATGTTTGTGAGCTTTTATAATTCAATGTGATGGGGTTTTTCGCTGACTTTGGTGATGGGGGAATCTCACATCTTTTCATTGGTCCCCATAATGTCACTTGTTAGCTGAGAGAACTGATCCCTGAAAGAAGTGCTGAGCCAGGGCTTTTGCGAATTGCTTATCTGAAGTAACACTGTGCATGGGGAAGAGGCAGAACTCCCCCGTCCTCTCCCAATACACATTAAGGTAGGGGTTCTCAAACTGGGGTCAGGACCCCTCAGGGGGTTGCGAGGTTATTACGTGGGGGGTCACGACGTGTCAGTCTCCACCCCAAACCCAGCTTTGCCTCCAGCATTTAGTGTTAAATATATTAAAAAAATATATTCTATCCCTACCCTCCAGCGTATCTACCACTCCTCCCAGTTTAGTGTCATCTGCAAACTTGCTGAGGGTGCAATCCACACCATCCTCCAGATCATTAACGAAGATATTGAACAAAACCGGCCCCAGGACCAACTCTTGGGGCACTCTGCTAGATACCGGCTGCCAACTAGACATGGAGCCATTGATCACTACCCGTTGAGCCCGACATTCTAGCCAACTTTCTACCCACCTTGTAGTGCATTCATCCAGCCCATACTTCTTTAACTTGCTGACAAGAATAATTGTGGGAGACCGTGTCAAAAGCTTTGCTAAAGTCAAGGAATAACACGTCCACTGCTTTCCCTTCATCCACAGAACCAGTTATCTCATCATAGAAGGCAATTAGATTAGTCAGGCATGACTTTCCCTTGGTGAATCCATGCTGACGGTTCCTGATCACTTTCCTCTCGTCTAAGTGCCTCAGAATTGATTCCTTGAGGACATGCTCCATGATTTTTCCAGGGACTGAGGTGAGGCTGACTGGCCTGTAGTTCCCAGGATCCTCCTTCTTCCCGTTTTTAAAGATTGTCACTACATTAGCCTTTTTCCAGTCTTCCGGGACTTCCCCAGATCGCCATGAGTTTTCAAAGATAATGGCCAATGGCTCTGCAATCACATCCGCCAATTCCTTTAGCACTCTTGGATGCAACGCATCCGGCCCCATGGACTTGTGCACGTCCAGTTTTTCTAAATAGTCCCAAACCACTTCTTCCTTCACAGAGGGCTGGCCACCTCCTCCCCATGCTGTGCTGCCCAGTGCAGTAGTCTGGGAGCTGACCTTGTTCGTGAAGACAGAGGCAAAAAAAGCATTGAGTACATTAGCTTTTTCCACATCCTCTGTCACTAGGTTGCCTCCCTCATTCAGTAAGGGGCCCACACTTTCCTTGACTTTCTTCTTGTTGCCAACATATCTGAAGAAACCCTTCTTGTTACTCTTAACATCTCTCGCTAGCTGCAACTCCAGGTGTGATGTAGCCTTCCTGATTTCAGTCCTACATGCCCGAGCAATATTTACATATTAAATACATATTTAGTTTATGTAGCTTTCATTTAATTTTGTTCAGCAAACTCCCTCCCAGTCTGTCTCCACCTCTTCCCTCCCACGCACAGAATACTTAACTTGATTCCAGTTAGATGGCAGAATTGCCAGTTTGTCATTTCAATAACACAGAAATTGGCCTCCCCATATGATTAGGCCTGTTTTGCATGGGGCTGTAGAAATGGTCCAGGTTCCTGTACTTTCTCCTGTTTTTTAACATCAGTCCCACCTCACGTGAGTCCTTAGTTGCAGCAACACTTCTGGTCAAGAGGCTTCATCCCCTTTCCCATTGCTTCACAGACATATCACTGTAATGGGTGCAATGGTTCACTGAAGTTTAAGCTTCAAATGCAATTCCCATAATAGCACTCTACATTGTCCAACCTGTTTTGGGATTGCTCTTTTTAAAATTCATTTGTGGGTGAAATTTTCCATTTTTACTAGTCCAGAGATTATTTTGATTTAAATTCGGAGCAGAAAAAATAAATTGTTATAACACAGATTATGACAAACCACCGTATTCAATGCTAATTTGAACTGTTTTCTTTTGAAAGGAGCTGTCTGGAGTCTGTTTGTGTACACTGCTAACACTGGCATTTAAACACTAATCAATTGTGAAGATCAATGTGACTATGGAAAAGATTACTCAGATTCATTTAAACACACTTCCTTACCTCCTTGTACTTCAGCTATTAAGACAGCAAAGCACAAAGCTTCTGTTTCAAAAAAGTCAAAAAATTGAGACGTGTGCTTGCCTAACTTTTCAGAAATGTTCCAACAGTCACTTTTAATTTTCACACTTTTAATTTACACTCGTTCAGCAGAGTGAGTTCTCAAGGGGACCTAGGTACCTATCTGTAAATGGCTTTTAAGATACAAAGATCATATTAAAAGAGGGGGAAAGTTTGATGCCAAGCTAATTACCTTTCAGGGAAGATCCAGAAACTATGCAAATGACATGAGTGTTTCTTTTCAAGCATTAAAAAAAGGTGACTGGATATTTCTACAACCTTAGTTTTGAATTGTGGTGCAATTGAAGGGAACACAGTACTGTAGATGTGATATGTGTTGGGTTTATTAAAGTAAATGGTAGTGTCTCAATCTCGTTTGAAAAATTAATTCAAATTAACTTGAGTATGAACGCTGCCAACTGAACTGAAAACTAGCTGAAAGCATAAATGGATAGATAGCAGAATTTGATCATTTTAGATTTAAGTTCTGTAAAAAAAATGTGCTATGTGTCTCCTACATATACATTCTTAGCATCCTCCCCCACTAGGAACAGACACTGGTGTTCATTGACAACCATAGATTTGTTAGACTAAAATAATCTGTAGATTCTCATGAAAGAATATTTAATTGGCTCTTTAATAATTGTAATAACATTAGCTAATTTAAATATTTCAAAATGAAAGGATTAGAAAAAAACAAAAATGTCGTCTAATGTAGTTTAGGGTAGAAATGCATGAGAAGACTCCATTACTGCTTACTAAACAGCAGAAGCATTAATCCAAGCCATGCTCAGATGAATAAGACGCATGTTAAAACCATTTTTCAGTGCCCATGGATATCTGTAGCAGGGCAGCTGAGGCCAACAGAGAAGAGGGGAAGCTTTTATGTAAATACCTTTAGGAATAATTAACCTAGAAAAATACCGAAAATATGTTTAAAAGAACGAGGATTATTTCTAAACAGTGTTTTCTCCAATTTAATTTTTATATGATGCTTCAGCTGTTTTTTAAAACATAATGAATTCAGTCACTGTTGCTATATCTTATCTTCACTATTTGAAATGAATGTTTCTGTAGTTTTTGTGCCATATCAATGATTTAATTATTCACAATGACAAAATGCACTACTGTGTTCTAAATTACATATTAGCCCTTAATTTTCACCTGTAAAGCCCTAAAGGGTTTGGGGACTGGCCTACCTAAAAGAGTCTCTCTCTTCTTGTTTGATGATGGGATAGCTGAGATCCCCCAAAGCACTCAACCTGCCTGTCCCTTGTAAGCCAGTGGGAGCTGGAGATGTAGTATTTTGGATGGGAAGGGCAGAGATGGCACCCCTCCCCGCCCCAAACTTTCCATAAGACTCCTGATTTTTTAATGTAATTACAAAATTATTAAATCAGGCTTAATTCTACTAATTTTGCAGTTACATTTAAAAACTGGAAAAATTGTTTGTTACTAATCACTTGGGTCTGATAAACAGTGACATGGTCATGCGAGGATGTTTTTGACCTCTGCTGGGGTCCCTGTGCAAGGGCACCCACAGCCCAGCAGTATGCATGTTGTGCATGGTGCATACCATTTTTGTCGGCCAGGCTAGGGGAGGCGTTGCATTGGTGAGATCTCCTGATAAGGTGAGCCCATTCCAAGCCAATGTACCTTCATAGGGCATGAACAAGGAAGCACAGAGTTTAATGTTGGTTTTATTATTACATTTATTTAAAATACAATTATTTTTAATATCAAAACCCCTCAAATTATCAAAATTATTAGAAATTGTGTTCATAGACTCTGACCATCAATGTTCAAAGTATTATGTGTCCCCTTTTATCTGTTTACTTTTTACATTTTGTATTACAACTATTAGAATGGCCTCATTTGGAATGGAATCATGAAAAAACAATTCCTTCATGAGATTAGTAAATGCTTGAGAAGTTTCATTTCTCTTTGTTCATATTATGTTAAATATTGGAATATGTTTTTCTGTCTATATGCTAGGAAGACATAATATTCCCTGATTAAACTCTTAAGGTTTAGAAAATAGTGTTTTTATGTATAGCTGGTTCTTCATGATTCCTCTGTGATGACCCTTAAAACTGATTCATGTAGGAAAATTTAAAGAACTTAGAATGGATTTTTAACTGAGGGTGTATCTATTTAAATAGATGTAGTGGATGTGTGTTTCATTTGATGTTTGCAGGATGGATGTATATGAATTCTCTTCCAAACAAAATTCATTTTTGAACATGATCATTTCTTCTCCTAATGCATGATCATCTATATTGTCACTTATCCTAGAACAGTCCTTTTAATTGATCTTGTAGTTCTGTTTCTTAAAATCAGAATGGCATGATAGTGAAGTCGGCATGCAATTAATATCATTTGAGAACTCCTTAATTTATTTTCAGGTTCATAAAAAGCAGAGTGGGTTAAGTTCCACAGGTTTACAGTCTCTATTTTAAGGTAGTCAAATATATGACCAAGTAACATAATCAATAATACAGAAGAAAATGCAATTCAGAGGCACTGAATCTCTGTGGTTGTGTTCAGGTAGGTCTAACTCACAGGGGCTTATGCCACAATCAGAATTAGAGTTTACAATGTTCCCATTAAAATTGTTCACAACTAAACACAGGACATGTTTCTTATGTGACTATCAGTGATAATGTCTTTAGAATTTGGATTAAAATGACTAAATATTAATTAAAGCTGAACCATTTTATTTGGATTACAGGGAGAAACTAATTTCTTCAGATGATCTATTGGAGTGGTTGAGACCTTTCTGTGGTGATGACTCCTTGCCAGTGAAGCCCCGCATTAAGGTGTTGCAGATTATGGAGCAAGCATTTCATCTCAGTGATGAGGATAGCAGGCTACTTGTGTTCTTCAGAACTCATGCTGTTCTCAAAGCCTGTTGGCCTGAGACAAAGGTATTATTATTTACTCTAACATTAAGTGATAACGTATTACCATGTTTCTCTTTTAAAAACTGTATGATGTAACTTTGTCAGTTGTGTAGTATGAACCATATAGGCGGTTACAAATGCATGCTATCTGGTGATGTCCGTCAGATGGATTCTCACCAGTTCAAAATAATGAAGCATGGAGTTCAGTCAATTTGAAGGTCTTTTGCATTTCAGTTATTTGTCCTACGCTGCCCTTTCCCCAGGTAAAATCCCAACTTTCTGCTGTTGAGTCAGTCCCAGTTGCATTGTTGTTGTCCACTACAGACTAGAGAGATTCATGGCCACCATCAAAGCAGCAATATCCTCTTATTGCTACCCACATAGATGTTCTTGAAAACAATGCAGCATGCAGTTTGAGTTCTTGCAAGTATGATCCCTAAAATGCCTCCATTCCCATCTGGCTCATGTTTTGCCTTTAACCCTGGTGTTCTAGGCAGTGGTACTATTTTGCACTTCTAGCCAAATATGGCTAGAGTAACTCCCAGGGACTGCACGGTGATTAGAGATAGAGGTGCTGGACTACAATCATATGAAAGCCGTGTCTTTATTTTCCTGAAACTTTACAATACCTGCTATGTGGCACCAGTCTGTTCTAGTTTTTAGCCCACGAATAAGGTTTTAGTTGGTTATCCATGTTAAAAAAACTAGACTTTAAAACAAGCTCATTTTATCAGTGACTATCCGTATTTGAAGTGTTTAGTACCAAGGCATTTCTCTTGAAGGTTCATGTTTTTAATCTGCGAGGTTTAGAGGGAAAATATCCTTAACAACAAGAAACTTCATCCTTTTTTACACCTCAGCTCTGTCTTGGGACATTCTCTTGTTTTGAAACCTGTAAGCATCATTTGCTACAAGACAGAATCATTCAGCAGCAAAGAGCTACTATTCAGCCATCTTATGACTCTCACCTTTCCATTATCACCTTCTATGGATTACTGTCAAGTCCTCAAGAAAGCAGCATAGAACATCTTCACCTGCTTGCTAGACAATTTTAATTTATTAAAAAATAATTGCTGATAATGTAAAACAAATAGCAATACCTTTAGTTCTGAACCAATTAGCTAAAGATGGGTGGTTTTTCTTTGTTTAACTGCTTTAGGTTATCACTCAACTCCTTAAAATAGACCTATCCACTGCATTTTCTATATCTCTGGCACTTAACAATTCAACCATTCTTTAAACATGTGCTATACATGAAGGTTCTTGATCCTCAGCTGTTTTTTCTTGTTCATTCTAAGTATCCCTTGGCACCATTTCTCTTCTTTTTACCTGTAATTCTAATAGCGTGCTTTCCAGCCTCAAAGACATTACAATTCTGATATGTCCAGCAAGAGGTCTTTAAAAAAATATGATGAATCACATGTAAATAATCCCTGGCAGTCATGTCTGTAGAAGAAAAACACACAGGAAACTGTATTTGACAGAAGCCTTCACAGTTTTGATTTGGTGTTAGGAGATATCGTCTACTAATTCTCCTATCAACCTAATAATCCTGACTGTATATAGCTTCACAGTTTAACCAAATTGTATCCATATTTTCATGATGTTTTAGAGAGGAATCTAATACAATAACTCCTCGCTTAACGTTGTAGTTATGTTCCTGAAATATGCTACTTTAAACGAAACGATTTTAAGCTAATCGAATTTCCCCATAAGAATTAATAAAAAGAACAGGAGTACTTGTGGCACCTTAGAGAGTAACAAATTTATTAGAGCATAAGCTTTCGTGGGCTACAGCCCACTTCATCGGATGCATAGAATGGAACATATAGATAGATATACACATACAGATAAGTTGGAAGTTGCCATACAAACTGTGAGAGGCTTACTATATGTTCATTCTATGCATCCGATGAAGTGGGCTGTAGCCCACGAAAGCTTATGCTCTAATAAATTTGTTACTCTCTAAGGTGCCACAAGTACTCCTGTTCTTTTTGCGGATACAGACTAAAATGGCTGCTACTCTGAAACCCATAAGAATTAATGTAAATAGGGGGAGTTAGGTTCCAGGGAAATTTTTTTCATCAGACAAAAAGCTATATATATATATATATATATATTTATATATACACACAGTATAAGTTTTAAACAAACAGTTTAATACTGTACACAGCATGATTGTGAAGCTTGGTTGAGGTGGTGAAGTCAGAGGTTGGAAGAGGGTGGGATATTTCCCAGGGAATGCCTTACTTCTAAATGATGAACTAGCAAGCAGCTGAGCTCTCAAGGGTTAACACGTTGTTAACATAGTCTCTCACTCTACAAGGCAGCAAGATTGGAGGGAGGGGAGACAGTACGTCAGAGAGAAACAGAGAGACACACCACGTGTGTGAGAGAGAGATGCGCATTGTCCCTTTAAGTACTCTAACCCCACTCTAAGTACACTGCCTTTTTAAGTAGATCAGCAACTTGAGACAGCAGCCGCTGCCAGCAAGCTCCCTCCATCCTGAGCCCTGTAGTGTCCCAACCCTGCTCTATGGAGATGAGGTAAAGGAGCGGGGGGCAGGAGCAGAGGGAAGGGAGACACCCTGACATTAGCCCCCTTCTTTCCCCTGCCCCCCCTTGCACAGCAAGCAGGAGGCTCCCGGGAGCAGCTCCAAGGTAGAGGGCAGGAGCAGCATGCACGGTGTGGGGAGGGACAGCTGACCTGCAGGCAAATAATAGCCTGTTGGGTGGCTGCTGTACAGGGAACTTAGTGGAGCGGGGAACTGATGGGGGGCTGCTATTTCACCCTCGCTCCAAGCCCCCACTACTAGCTCCAACAGGCTGCTCTTTCTACAAGCAGTGGACAAAGCAGGAGGCTGCCAAACAACTTTATAAGGGAGCATTGCGCAACTTTAATCAAGCATGTTCTCTAATTGATCAGCAACATAACAACAAAACAAGGTTAACTGGGATGACTTTAAGTGAGGAGTTTTACGGTATAATTCCATACTGGCTCTCAGGTAACTGGTGTCTTCAAGTAATAATAAGCTGTGTTTTCTGAGCTTGAATAATAATAGCTTCCCCTCTATTTCAAATGACCTTGAAGAGATTTAGAAATGTAACCAGTTGATATACATGCTGTGGCTAGATTCAGTCCGGAATTATGTGGGGAGGGGCATTCACTAGTGTAAACCATGGCACAGGGCTTTAAATAACCAAGAAGCTTCTGTGGCAGGGAAGGATGTTGTGGTGCGAAGAAACCAAAACTTTCCCACTATTGGGCAGGCTGCAAGAGGGCTACACTTCAGGGGGTGGGAGTGAAGTGAGGCCGGAGTGGCTTATGAGAGCCTCTGGCAGAAATTGTAGCTGCCATCTCTTGGGGAGGAGGGGTGAGAGGCTGTGCCTTATGGGGCCTCCCTGATGCAGGAGGATACAGTTTATGCATCCCTGCATCAGCTTAAGTGAGTGTTGCCCTAAATGCTGTATGTATGATTTACTTTCACACAGTACTGAAACTGATTGATATCTGGGGTGAAATACAGTAGCACTATAACAACAGACACTTATGCTACACATCAGCCAAGGAAAGGCTATGCAGAAAAAGTAAGTATCCATATGAGACTGTGTGAGGAATTTTAGTACCCGGGAGAGATTTTAGTTGTATGTCAGAGTTAACACTCCTGCTCCCGCAGAAAGTGGCCATTTTTCTGTGTTGAGACTCTTGCAGGTGTTGCTCCTCTCAGATGAAATAGACCACCTCTTGCAGTATATTGCCCTCTAACATCTTGGAGCAAGGAGTTGGACTAGATGACCTCCTGAGGTCTCCTCCAACCCTAATCTTCTATGATTGTGTTTGGACATTGGTTCGCTACTTCCTTCCCGTACCTCTAATTAGTAGTACCTCTACTAATGTCTTAGTAGTCTCCCATCCAAATAGCTACCTATGCCAACCCTGCTGAGTTTGTGAGATCCAACAGGATGGTAGCTGTATGGCTGAAGACAACGCCCCATCTTTATAAGAACTATGTAACACAAATATACAAGACCCTGGTAGGAGATGGAACTGCCTGTAGTTCCTTCCCTTTTACAAAACCGAATGTAATTTTTTTCTTGGAAGAGAGAGGAATGTGTGCCATTCTTGTTCTCATCACAGAAAGGTGAAATAGATAAATATAGTATAGGTTCTTTAAAATATCGTGCTTTGTAGAAGGAACTATTCTAGCTATTATTAGTACGGGGAGGGGAAAGCATAGAAAATTATCATGCAAAAATGCTGCTACAGGTCAGATACCCCTCAAAGCACAAGGCAATTCATCTACCCCTTCAATGTTTTACTCTTCAGCTGCTGAGCAAACAAGGCATAATTACGAAAGAGTCTAGTAATATCTTGTAACAAACAGCCAAGGGTGTACTCGGTACCCAGTAAGCTCAAATCCTTCAGAACTAATAAGCAATGGGTTTTGTTTCTTAAAGTTATAAAAACAGTTTGTGTACTTGACATAAGCAATAGCTGTTCTTTAGACTTTTCCCATTCCTGATACAGAGTATGTCAAAGGACACCTCTTAGTATAATTTTGAACGAGTTTTAGTATTCATATCATTACAGTGTAGATGCGATAATGTACACATTTGGATCATCCAGCAGGCTCAAAACTTTGGTTCTGGTGAATTTTGGGGTGCTTTACCCTGAATAACTAGTGAAATGATTCAGCAGTGACAGGCTGGTATGTCTAGCAGGTATCAGTTGAAGTTCATTTTTTTTTTACCATTGCTAAAGAAAACAATTTAATGAACTTCCTTTTTGTGTGCATGTAACATCATTGGTTGGTGAGTAACCCAGAATATGGTACTGAGTGAGCTGTTGTATTTGAAAAAGGAAATGGAGACACCATGAGGGTAAATAAGCCTGGTGTTTAATTCCTGAGCCTTCACAAATTCAATGAATCCACACTGATAGTGGGATATCTCTTGAGTCATCAAATTTTGCAGATTAGCAAGTTAGTGACCACATATAGTAAAAAGCAAAGATAGTTTATCACACACTGTACTGCATCCCTTTGTACGGAAAATGTCCTATTAGTTACTTGTCACAGTGTTTCATGGTAAACTAGTAAAGTACAATCTTAGAAAGATAAAAGTTCACACTACAGAGCTCAAGCAGTTACATCTTTTGCTGGAAACTGAGAAGAGAGCAGTTGGCTTGTATGTGTGGTAGGAATGCGCAGGTAAGCAAAGCATATATTAGCAATATTTCTATTGCACGGTGTTAATACTTCTCGCTTATATTTTACTCAAAGATCCCAAAGTACTTTACAGAATGACTGTCCCAACTTTACAGATGGAGAAACTGAGGCACAGAGCTAAAGTGACTTATCCAAGGTCATATAATGAACTGGTGGCAGAATCAGGAATAGAACTCAGCATTTCTGACTTCCAGACTTGTGCCCAAACTGCTAGACTATGCTGCTTTCTTACCTCCTTTTTACTATTCCTACTTTGTATTTAACAAGACTGCCCCTCTCATTTATAATGTGAACCTTTCTCAGAATAGAGTGGGCAAAATAGTGCTGAAATAGTAAAGCCCTTTGAGATGTCAGTGAAAAATTGCTATCCCATTTCACCTTGGGACTTGCAGATAGAAATGTATTTTTGAGACTTCTGTAATAGTTGACATTTAAATCATTGCAGACGTGGGGTGCCTGCTCTTTCAATAGTTACAAAATATCTCAATTTTATTTCAGTGTCACATTATTTCAAAAATTGTTTATCCTTCTTTGATAATTTTTTCATTCCTTTATAATGTCCTCTCTTTTCCCCAATCCCTGTCCAATACCTAAAGGGACACCAGATATTGCAAAGGATGGATGTGTATTCTTATTAAGTAAAGATAAGTTTAATGTTATTGCAATGTTCAATTACCAGAAAATGGGTGAAAGCCACCCTCAGTATGTCTAGTAATCCTCTTAGTTGGGCTTTGCACACATCAGAGAGGGACTTAACATTTAATTATGCTCAAGGTGCTATAAGTAGTGGTCCCACAAATCAATATGCTGCTGGGAAACAGGCCAGCTCGTGCAAAATTAAAAATGTACTTTAGGCAGACAGCTACCTATCTAACAGTCAGAAACACAGCAATTTCGAGTTCTCTAATGATTAGTTAACAAAATTAAAAATTCAGAGGTCCTCATTTTTCAAAGGCTTGAGAGTCCTTAATTCACATTCCAGTAGCATCCCACAGCTACTGACAGGAGGAGGCATGTGTTGTTTTAATCCCCTTGATAAATTTTATCTGAGCTTTTCAGGTTCTGTAATTTTCTAGTTAACTGGTGCATGAAAAATATGGGTCAAAATACTGACATTTTCTTTCAATATTTTTTGGGTAAGAGAAAATGTGTATCTTAGAATTTTCATGTTTTAAATTTTAGCTTATCCATTGAGGATAGATAACTCATTCCCTGCCATTATAAATGAGAAATAATAGAGTTTATAAGGACTTGTCAGCAAGTTAAAGAAGTATGGGCTGGATGAATGCACTATAAGGTGGTAGAAAGTTGGCTAGATTGTCGGGCTCAACGGTAGTGATCAATGGCTCCATGTCTAGATGGCAGCCGGTATCAAGTGGAGTGCCCCAAGGGTCGGTCCTGGGGCTGGTTTTGTTCAATATCTTCATAAATGATCTGGAGGATGGTGTGGATTGCACTCTCAGCAAATTTGCGGATGACACTAAACTAGGAGGAGTGATAGATACGGTGGCAGGTAGGGATAGGATACAGAGGGACCTAGACAAATTGGAGGATTGGGCCAAAAGAAATCTGATGAGGTTCAACAAGGATAAGCGCAGAGTCCTGCACTTAGGACGGAAGAATCCAATGCACCGCTACAGACTAGGGACCGAATGGCTAGGCAGCAGTTCTGCGGAAAAGGACCTAGGGGTGACAGTGGACGAGAAGCTGGATATGAGTCAACAGTGTGCCCTTGTTGCCAAGAAGGCCAATGGCATTTTGGGATGTATAAGTAGGGGCATAACCAGCAGATCGAGGGACATGATCGTTCCCGTCTGTTCGACATTGGTGAGGCCTCATCTGGAGTACTGTGTCCAGTTTTGGGCCCCACACTACAAGAAGGATGTGGAGAAATTGGAGAGAGTCCAGTGAAGGGCAACAAAGATGATTAGGGGTCTGGAACACATGACTTATGAGGGGAGGCTGAGGGAACTGGGATTGTTTAGTCTGCAGAAGAGAAGAATGAGGGGGGATTTGAAAGCTGCTTTCAACTACCTGAGAGGTGGTTCCAAAGAGGATGGTCCTAGACTATTCTCAGTGGTAGAAGATGACAGGACAAGGAGTAATGGTCTCAAGTTGCAGTGGGGGAGCTTTAGGTTGGATATTAGGAAAAACTTTTTCACTAGGAGGGTGGTGAAACACTGGAATGCGTTACCTAGGGAGGTGGTAGAATCTCCTTCTTTAGAAGTTTTTAAGGTCAGGCTTGATAGAGCCCTGGCTAGGATGATTTAATTGGGGATTGGTCCTGCTTTGAGCAGGGGGTTGGACTCGATGACCTCCTGAGGTCCCTTCCAACCCTGATATTCTGTGATTCTATGATTTCCAACAACATGACTAATGTAGGTATCATGTCTACTTACGGAACATGTGTGAACATATCAGTCATTCAATTTGGTCACCAATGCTATATAATTTACAGTAGTAAAAAGTTAGAGCTTTACCCTGGCAAGCAGAAGCTACTGTAGGAATATAAGAGCTTTAGCAAAGGTTCTGTATGCAAACCAATATTTATTTTAAAATAAGTAGTGAGCACGTAGGATTGTTTAATCATCATTATAAGAATAACATTTGTCATTTGTGTTTGTGTGTGAATTGAATCCAAATAACATGCGTAGTTTAGAGAAGGTAATCTCATTTAGAGTTTCCTTCAGTTTTGGTATATCCTACATTGTCATGCTCCTGAGGCCATTTTTGGAAATCAGGAAGGTACCTAAATATGAATTTGGAGCCTAACTTTAGGCTCCTGTTTTTTAAAATTATAGCCTTGAAAAGCGGCATGAAGTATGTGTGTGTGTGTAATAAAAAGAACTGAGGGATCTTCTAAATAGTTGCATTAATGTACACATTAATTTAATGCTTTTCGTGGAAATTCATTCTGGAAGATGTCCGTCTCCTCCACCACCCATCCAGAAAAGCTATGTAGAGGACAAAGGCAGTGCATATTGATCTCAACACCTAATTAGAAAGAACATACTGAATTATTGTCCAGTCTCTCTTGAGTGACGGAGGTCTTTGATGTGAACACCATCAGATAGTTGTGGTCTTTGGCTGTTCCTGCCCTTGACTGAATCTGAACTGGCAAAATAGTTGTGAAGGCGTTATATCAATTGTCCCTGAGCCGTCTTGTTCAGTTGCTGAGTGGTTAAGGCGCTCAACTACAGTTGTGAAGGTCCTGGGTTAAAGTCTTGCTCAATCTCACATTGAAAGGCCAGTTCACCCAGCTGCGGAGTGGCCTTATCCATCTGGATAGGGCAGTCAGAGACCATCAGACATCGTTCTGGCTACATCACTCCCTTGTGTAACGTTGGCTATGAAGCTGACGTGCCTTAATGGCATAAGACTGATGAGCCATTCACTCAGGAGAAACTTTTGACATCTTGCAACCTCTGAAACGTTACTTAATACATAAGACTTAATGACCAAATCCATTTTTAGTGAATGAATTAATTAGAAATTGCTTATCATTGCTTTGAATCAGTTGTTTATAGTGTAGGTGTCTTTACCGAAGGAAAAAAAAGTCAAATGAGAAACTTGCAGATTTTTAATGTTAAACTGTAAAAAAAAAAAAAAAAAAAAAAAAAAACCAGCCAAATAAACTCAATTTGCTGATTATGCCGTTTCTCCCTGTGAAAAAGTGCAGCATGGATTGCTTCCGAGAACATCACATTCAAGTATGTGATTCATTAAACAGTTCCTATAATATGCAAATGGAAAATTTATCAGTATGCACTCAAGCAAAACATCAGATGAAATGAGTAGAAAGAGATACGGGACAGTTTGAATGCACAATATATGAAAGTTGGTTTGAAATGTGGATGTAGATATAGATAATTTACAAATGCCTTTCCCATTCTCTTAGGGGATGGGAGTATATTAATCGGAGTGGCAGGAAAATGGGCATTTCCTGGTTTCCTGAAAACATTAGGAACATAGGAATTGCTATACTGGATCAGACCATCTTATCTAGTATTCTGTGGCCAGCACCAGATACGTCAAAGGAAGATGAAAGAGCCCCACAGTAAGCAGATGTGAGATAATCTAGTCTCCACATTAGGTCACCTCCTTATCCTTTATTTCTGGAAATTGATTTAAAACCTGAAGCATGAGATTTCACATCAGTTTTAATTTTTTGTAAACAATAGCTGTTATAACTGTGGATATTCTTGTAATCCATATACATATAAATCGCTTTTGGAATCTTGCTAAATTCTTGGCTTCAACACCTGGTGACAGTAAGTTCCACAGTCTAATTTTATGTGTGAAAAAGTATTTCCTGTTTTGCATTTCCCACCTGTTAATTTCAATGAATGTGCCCCCTTGCTCTTGTGTTATGGAACAGAGAGACTAGAAGCTCACTGTCTGCCTTCTCCGTAAGATTCATTACCATTTGTTACTTTATATATTTTATCATGTTTCCATTATTGTCTTTTTCCTAAAGCAAACACTTCTAATATTTTCATCTCTCTTCATATGAAAGTTTTTCTATGCCCATAATCATTCTTATCAACTATCACTGAACCCACTCTGATTCTGCAATATACCTTTTGAGATGAGGTGACTAGTATTCCAGATGGGTTGCAGTATTTATTTATATAATGACAAAATATTTTTGTATTATTCACAATCTTATTCCTTATGCAGCCTAACATCTTGTTTGCTTTTTTGACTGCACCTGCAGATGAAGTAGAGGTCTTCATTGAACTGTTCACAGTGACTCCCAGGTCACTTTCTTGAGTTGATACAATTAATTTAGAACCTTGTAAGATATGAGTTGTTTAATTTTTTCCTTCCAATATGCATTACTTTGCATTTATCAGCATGGGATTTCATCTTCTGTCATATAACCCATTCACCGAACTTAGTTTAGGTCCCTTTGAAGTTCCTCACAGTCCTCTATGATCTTTACCAGTCTTAATGACTTTGTGTTATCTGCAACTTGATACTTCACTGCTTTCCTCCCCACTAGAAAATTAATAAATATATTAAATAACAGAACCCTGAACCTATTAATCGTCTGCCATTTCACTGCTTTCCTCCCCACTAGAAAATTAATAAATATATTAAATAACAGAACCCTGAACCTATTAATCGTTTGCCATTTCAATTGACCATTCATTCAATCCTAACTTTTTTGTCTTCTAGACCTTTTTTGGTCCATGACAGTACTTTGCCTTCACCGCATAATTTAGTTTCTTGAGAAGCTTCTTGTGAGGAATCTTGTGAAAGACCTTTTGAAAGTCAAAATTGTCATCTGGTTCTCCTTTATCCCTAACTTTACTGATGTGTTCAGAGAATTCTAATAGATTAATTGAACACAGTTTTCCTTTGCAGAAAGCATACTGGTTAGCCTCTATTATATCATGGTCTTCTATATTTTTGTCATTCAGTTTTTAATAATTGTTTAAGCCAGTGTGCCAGCTACACATGTATAGCTTATTAGTCATAATGTCTCTGTAATTAGTCTGTAATTTTGTCTGTGACTCTGGAGCTTTTTCTAAATGTAGGTACAATATTCACTATCCTCCAGTCCTGTGGAATTGTAGTAGGTGTTAATGAGATCACATATTTTTGTTAGCAGCTCAGCTACTTCATAATTAAGTTCCGTCAAAACTCCTATATGTATACCATCTGTGCCTGTTGACTTAGCGCTTTTTAAATTATCCATTTGTTCTGCGCAGTTGATGTAATGCAGGTTTAGGTATCATTCTGGCATAACAGCAGTGTGCCTTTTTGGGCTGGTAAGTTCAAACAACATGCTGAAATCCAACCCAACTTTCATTTGAAACCCTTGCATACTCATGATTGAAGCAGACATTTATGGAAGACAAATTTCCAAACTCTCTCAGTACACATCTCTTCAGTTCATTTAGACACCTCTATCTGCGTGCATTTTAAAAAAGCAAAATCCACAAACATGACCACATGGGATCAGACCAGTAGTCCATCGAGTCCAGTATCCTAGCAGTGACAGTGACCTGTAACAGCTGCATCAGTGGAAGATGAAAGACACAACATTGCAGGCAAATATGGTACTCTCAGAGAGTCTCCTCCTACTTCCCATGAAGGATTGACTTATGATTGAGGGCATGAGTATTTATATCCCTTCTGAAATCAGGGAGTAAGCAGAGGTAAAAACTCTGGCAATGGAAATAAAGCCCTGGATAGAGAAGAATATGCTGTATTTAAGACAGTTCACATATGGGATACAGAAAAGAGGAAAAGGGAGGGTTGAAGTCCTCTTAGTCCTGGCCCAGAAGGCTCTTTGGGCTTGCCAGATAGCCAACGACCCCACATTCGGTCTGCAGAAAACACCAAACCTCTTGAAGCAGAGACTCCTTCATTCATCTTGAGAACATCTATAGTTAAGACCCTGGGCATCAGAAGAGACGTGTAGTTCAAAATGGCTTCTCCATTAACCTCTGATTCAGTTAGATATCGAGACAGAACTCAACCAGGATATTTCATTAACTGATGTGGTCAAATTTATGTTTTTAGTGTGAGGGGAAACAGAATGCTCTGTGGGGCAGGGACTGCTTTTGTGTCTGTGCACTGCTTAGCACAATGGCATCGTGACCTCTAAATGCTATTGTCATACGAATATAATAATAATCCCAAAGTTCTGGCGATATCAGCTATACTAGAGTTTCTCCAAAAGGTTTGGTTGGAGTCCATTCTAGCATATTTCTCTACTATAATAATATAATTAAATTAAATTATGCTTATCTTTTTCCTCCCCACTTCTGCAATTCATTGCCCATTATATCCCATGAATGATGAAAGAAGCTGTGCAACAAAATAAGAAATAATTTACCTGATCATTTTCTTTCTGTTAGCAGCTTCTCTCTGAATTCAACCCATCCTGGTACTCTGGTAAACGACCAGAATATATATTGGACGTTTTTTCTCAAAGGAGACTTAGATGTGTGTTGTCTCAATGTTAATTTAATACATTATATAGTTGCTATAGCTGATTGCTGGAGTGTTTCTGTAGCTGTGGAACCTCTCTTCTGGTGGCCTGAGCTGAAGGGCGGAAATTAGTCCTGGAGCCTCCAGCAACACCATTCAACCACCTATAAATTCCAGCGGGGGGGGGGGAAAGGGGAAGGGACATTAGCCCCTGAGTAATGAATTTGAAAAGATGCAGCTAACAGGAAAACAAATCAGGTAAGAAATTTCTCATTCCTCTCTTCCAGATTTCCTCCTGTAAATTATGCTTCTGTTTTTGTTGCCCTTCACTAGGGTCAGATTTCCAAATTTTGAAAAATTGATTTGGCTAAAATTTAAAATATTACCATTTAGCCATATTGGTGCCTTCCTTGCTTTCCTGTTTTCCTTTTTGTTCGGCAGTGCATATTTCTTCTGAGACTATTATTGTTCCCTTAAGTAGTATCTAAGTCGCCTCTACTTACTGTCATTTGGACTTTAGGCCCTTTTTGACCAAAGTTCTCATTTTATTAAAATCTCCCTTTTAAAGTTTAGTGTCCCTTTGTCCCTTTTTGGTACCTTACTTGTCCCTTGCATGTTGAACCTAATTATACTGTTTCAGAGTAGCAGCCGTGTTAATCTGAATCCTCAAAAAGAACAGGAGCACTTGTGGCACTTAGAGACTAACAAATTTATTAGAGCATAAGCTTTCGTGGGCTACAGCCCACTTCATTGGATGCATAGAATGGAACATATAGTAAGAAGAAATATATATACATACAGATAAGTTGGAAGTTACCATACAAACTGTGAGAGGCTAATTAGTTAAGATGAGCTATTATCAGCAGGAGAAAAAGACTTTCGTAGTGATAATCAAGATGGTCCATTTAGACAGTTGACAAGGTGTGAGGATACTTAACTTAAGGAAATAGATTCAATATGTGTAATGACCCAGCCAGTCCCAGTCTCTATTCCAGCCCAAGTTAATGGTATCTAGTTTGCATATTACCATTTTTTCTCCTGCTGATAATAGCTCATCTTAACTAATTAGCCTCTCACAGTTTGTATGGTAATTTCCAACTTATCTGTATGTGTGTATATATATATATTACTATATATTCCATTCTGTGCATCGGATGAAGTGGGCTGTAGACCACGAAAGCTTATGCTCTAATACATTTGTTAGTCTGTAAGGTGCCACAGGTGCTCCTGTTCTTTTTGCTAATTATACTGCAGTCATTATTACTTAGTGGCTCAGCTACTGTTACTTTCTCACCTTCCTCATAGCATTCTGGAGGCCAGATAGATGGAGATAATAAGGATAAAAGAAATCATTTTAAACAAACAAAACAAAAAGTGGAAGATATGGAGGGGGACTGTAGGAATACTGTCACAACTTGTATACAGGTCAGGAGGTAAGAGGCTTCAAGGGTCCAGCTACTGGAGTAAACCAGATCATGGGTCTCGGGAGGGAATTGGTGGCTCCTATTAACTTGAGGCAAAAGAAGGTCTTAAATCTAGGCAGACTGAGCTCCCCTTCACAGTACCCTATTTCATCCTTGCTGGAGGGAAGGAGTGATTCAGTACTGGGCTGAATTATGAATTGAGCAGTGGAGGTTTGCTAAGAGAGCCAACCCTCATTCCTTGGTTATATGGTGTGAGGCCATTTATCTCTGAACTGAACCCAGTTAATGCCTCATAGATTGTGGGGGGTGAAGGGGGATGATCCTCTTCCCTTTAATTTTAAAGTTAAGGAAGTTGCAGCCTATCATATCTCTGTCCTCGTTTTCCTTTGTGTCCTGATGTAATATATAAGTATGGAGCTAAGTTTGTGTAGGGGTTAATTTTTACTTTCAGTTCATATGGATTTCATTCGATGAATTACCATTTGCTTTAAAAAAAAAAGTTAATTGGTTGCCATAGCTGTGCAATGACATATGCTGTGTTATCTGAAAGAGTGCTGAGTAGCTTTTTTTATCCATAAATATAATAACTTTTAAACTTACTATATTATAACTATCTTCCTTGGGAAATTCTGTGGTGTTTATCAGCTTGATACCAAAGTGCTCTTGTTAAGAATCACAAATGCATATACAAATTGGAGGAGTGTTAAGTTGAAATATACTTTCAAATTACTAATATGATCCTGGAATAAGAATCTGCATTTGGATCAGTAGCATGAAAAACTTTAAGATTATTCACAGAAAGTGTAGTTGTTGTTTTTTTAACACAGTATAAAAATGCATAAGCATTTTACCTTACCCGTGTTGTCATATTGGCACACTTGCAAGTTGTCATTATGATAGAAAATTTAAGTTTGACAAATATTCATTTGCACAAACACAATTTAAAAAATATTTCTAATCTATTAGCAAAAATAGATTAGAACACATTGGACTTTATGTAATTGCTGTGTTGATAGTCACGGGTTGAATACTGGGATCGTGCACATACTAATGTTAGTATTACTCATAAGCAAATGCCTAAATAGCAAAAGTATGGACTTGAAGGGAGAAATGCCTGAAACGGATATAAGAGCTTAAAATTAAAGGGCATCTTTTTAAATCTTGGGTGCCAAAAAGTAAGTACATATATCCATATTTAGGTACTTCAATACATGGGCTGATTTTCAAAATTTGTGGTCACCCAGAGTTTCTGCTGACTTTTGCTGGAATTGTGGCTACTTAGCACCTCTGAAAATGAAGCCTAACTCAAGATAGTTAAGACCAAATCAGACTGTGAAGAACTTCCAAAAGATCTCACAAAACGTCAGATGAAATGTAATGTGGATAAATGTAAAGTAATGCACACAGGAAAAAATAACCCCAACTATATATACAATATGATGGGGGGCTAATTTAGCTACAACTAATCAGGAGAAAGATCTTGGATAGTTCTCTGAAGAAGTCCATGCAGTGTGCAGTGGCAGTCAAAAAAGCAAACAGGATGTTAGGAATCATTAAAAAAGGGACAGAGAATAAGACAGAGAATATCTTATTGCCCTTATATAAATCCATGGTACGCCCACATCTTGAATACTGCATACAGATGTGGTCCCCTCAACTCAAAAAAGATATACTGGCATTAGAAAAGGTTCAGAAAAGGGCAACTAAATGATTAGGGATTTGGAATGCGTCCCATATGAGGAGAGATTAAAGAGGCTAAGGACTTTTTCAGCTTGGAAAAGAGGAGACTAAGGGGGGATATGATAGAGGTATATAAAATCATGAGTAGGGTGGAGAAAGTGAATAATGAAATGTTATTTACTTGTTCCCATAATATAAGAATGAGGGGCCACCAAATGAAATTAATGGACAGCAAGTTTTAAACAAATAAAAGGAAGTTCTTCTTCACTCAGCGCACAGTCAACCTGTGGAACTCCTTGCCTGAGGAGGTTGTGAAGGCAAGGACTATAACACGGTTTAAAAGAGAACTGGATACATTCATGGGGGCTAAGTCCATTAATGGCTATTAACCAGGATGGGTAAGGAATGGTGTCCCTAGCCTCTGTTTGTCAGAGGGTGGAGATGGATGGCAGGAGAGAGATCAGTTGATCATAACCTGTTAGGTTCACTCCCTCTGGGGCACCTGGCATTGGCCACTGTTGGGAGACAGGATACTGAGCTGGATGGACCTTTGGTCTGACCCAGTATAGCCATTCTTATGTTTTGGTGCCTAACTTGAAATCTTTGACCTGAGTGCCTTCTCGAATATAACATCCTACTATGAAAGTGATAAAATAAACTATTTATCCTTTAGAACAGCACTAATAGAGCAGTTTATATTCCCTATCACCCCCATTATTTTTCATTCTTCCTATACAAAAAAGGTGCTGGGGGAGAGGCTTAAATATCTGTATCTAAAACTTAGCAGTATGAGAGAAGTACTTTTTATACGGAAAAAGGTTGTGAGTCTATATAGGGTTTTCAGCTCCACTTCATGTTTTAAATAAGGATATATACTTTTTATAAATAGTTTATAAAGGGTTAATAAATGATTAATAACTGTTAGATGTGAGTAACATCCTTTTAGATGTTTACATCGCACATCAGTAGAAGGTGTTGATGGTTGTAAGCGATGGCTTAAAGCAGCCTATTTACCTGTCAATTGACACTCAGTTGATACAGGTTTTTAAAATGTTTATTAAATTATCTATTAATCATCTTAGTCTTTTTAAACTGCTTATAAATGTACCCTAAATATAAAGTCTTACATATATAAATTACTTCTGTGCCAAGATTGCAGACTGGAAACCATAGATGGGCTCTTACAGAATACAGATAGATATATTTTACATTCTGCCCACATTTAATCAGTTTTATGCATTAGACCATGCATGCACATTTACTGAATCTATATACATTCCCCAGTAAAGGTTTGGTTGTGTGCTGCATATCAAACAGATAATGTATTAAACTATACACAAATGAGTTTAGAGAAAACAGTTCTTGGCTAACTTCACAAAGACAAGGCACCTTTTGATATGGCTTAGGCTCTCTTTAATACCTCACTATTAGGTTCTTTTTAGCTCGAATAGTGCTAGATCTTGTTTTCCTTACTCACTGACTTTAGTGTGAGCAGTCTTTAGTCTGTGGTTTCTAAGATTATGGAAAGCTTTGCAATATCTATATACAGTTGAATAAGGGTTCTGATTTTCAGAAGTGGTGAGCACCTGTGATTAAGGAACTTCAGTAGGATCAGAGGAATTATACCAGATCAGACCTGTGGTCTGTCTAGTGCACTATCCAGTGTCTGGTACCAGATGCTTCAGAGGAAAGTGCAAGAAAATCTGCCCTTAAGGAAATTTCTTCTTATTCCCAGTAGCTAGAATCTGATTTATGCCCTGGAGATTAAGTTTATAGCTCTTCCAAAAGTTTCTTTTAAAAAATTATATTTATATTTTAATATCTTTGTTATGCATTTTTGATAGTGGACACTTCCTTTTGGCCTATTTCAAAAATCCTGCTTATAATAGCCTAAGTGCTTAGGGCATTCACATCTGTTCCTTCCTTTGCATGTTACTTTATGCCTAATCTTTCCAATAAGTGGAATATTCTACCCAAAGAACTCTAGCCTGCCTACCTGCAGTTTCATCAGAAGAGAGGTTTAAAGAAGAAAGAAAGGTCTCAAATTAGCAGCTCAAGTCATCATTCATCTGATAGTAGAAATGATCAATCTATGGGACAGAGTTTTTCTGACTGGGGCAAGTTTGTTGGAATTCAATTATCTGCATGAGTGGTATCAATTGACTAATATTCACATAATCAAGTTGTCTACAGTTGTTTGTTCTCATGCCTATGGATACCCCATGGGCACCTCTGTGTATATGATGTCTTGAGAAGTTTCCCATTCAAACAGGGCACTTAACTCACAAACAATGATGAAGTTGTTCAAAGCTCCCAAGCAGATCATATCATAGAATCATTGAATTAGAAAGGACTACAAGGGTCATCTAGTCTAATTCCCTGCCAAGATGCAGGATTTGTTGTGGCTAAACCATCCAAGACAGATGGCGATCCAGGCTCCTTTTGAAAATCTCCAGTGAATGAGGTTTCACACTCTCTGTACGCAGTCTGTTCCATTGTCCTACTGTTCTTAGAGTGAGGAAGTTTTTTTTCCTGAGATTTAATCTAAATCTGCTATGCTGTAGTTTGAACCCATTGCCTCTTGTCCTGCTCTCTGTGGCAAGAGAGAACAACTTTTCTCCATCTTTGCTATGACAGCCTATCAAGTATTTGAAGACCATTATCATGTCCCTGCCCTTAATCTCCTCTTTCCCAAACTAAACATACCCAGTTCCTTCAGACTTTGCTCATGTGGTTTGCATTCCATCCCTTTGATCATCTTTGTCGCTCGCCTATAGATCCTTTCCATTTTCTCTACAACCTTTCTATGTATAGGTGATCAAAATTGAGATATTTTAAACTGATCTACATTAGTTAAACAAGTTTATCCAAAAACCAGAATTCCACATGATATCCTTGGTATCAATAATTCCCTCACTAAAGGAGGTCATGTGGTTCGCACCTCTAGACTTGAAAGACACACATTTTCATATAGACATCCATCCACCCCGCGGGAGGTTCCTCAGGTTCCTCTATGACCAAGACCATTGCCAAGTCAGAGTCTTTCCCTTTGACATGGCTACAGAACACAGTGTTTACAAAAATTTCTTCACAGGTGGCTGCTTGGATGAGAAGGGAAGAATTTACTGTCATCCCATACCTTGATGTGTGGGTTCTCACGGGCCACTCCTACAAGGATGTCCACAGTCAACCTGTGTTCTGCGTCAGTCATGAAAAATCCACATTGACCCTCATGGAGTGCATAGACTTCATAGGGGAGACATTAGACTCAAATACAGCAAGATGGCATCTACTTCTTGAAGGGTTTCAGATCATGAGCACTGTCATCCACCATGTCACTATTAGACCCAGGAAGTCAGTCAGAACTTGCCTTTACCTCTTTGGCCACATGGCTTCTTGCACACACATGACCACCATTCATCAGGCTACAGCTATGAAGCCTACAAGCCTGGCTTCTCCTCGGTGTTCTCACCAGAGAAGGGTACCATAAAGGCCAAAGTCACAATTCCACCCAAGGTATTAGGCTCTCTTGTCCGGTAGACAAAACCGGAGACGTTTTGGTAGGAGTCCCTTTCACCAACACCTGAGGCAACCTTAATTACCAATGCTTTCCTCCTGGGTTGGGGTGCACACATGGGTGATTATATGGCACAGGGCATCTGGACCTACCAGAAGCCCAAAATTCACATCAGCTTATTAGAACTCATAGTGGTCTGTTGGGCCTGCAATGCCTTCCTGCCACTCATCCAATCCAAACATGTTTATATAACATCAGACAACATCAAAGTAGTTTATATAAACAAGCAAGGGAGAATGAGAGCTTTCTTTTTGTGCATAGAGGTAATCACTCTCTGAAATTGGTGCATCAAACATCACATAACTCTATCATCTGCATACTTACTTGGGTTTCAAAATTACCTAGCAGTCTCCCTGAGGAGACAAGTTTCTGTGAATTACGAATGGGAGATTCACGATTCATTTCTCAGCAACATCTTCGCTCCATGAGGAAAGCCATCCTGGGATCTTTTTGCCTCAAAGTCAAACAGGAAGCTTCCTTGGTACTGTACCAGAGCAGCCCCAGGAAAGAACTCTTTGGGAGATGCCCTCCTGATGTCATGGAAGGGTCACCTGGAATATTCTTTCCCTCCAGTTCCTTTGAAGTCACAGGTTTTCTGGAAGATCCCTCAAGACAGAGGTTGAGTCATCCTCATCATGCCCAAACGGTCAAGACAGTTCTGGTTCATGGATCAGCTGAAACTCTCAAGGTGACCACCCATGACTGTCCCCATTGTGACGGGTTGGATCACAGAAACCCCCTTGGGGCTGCCAACTGATGTGCCAAGACTACTTCTCCCCCTGCTTTCCCTGCCAGCTTGCGATTCCAGAACAGTGCCTGGTTGTGCCAGACACGCTTGCTGGCTACAAACGCAGACCCAGGTCTGAACAACGTCCCACGAGCTGCAGACTTAACTGAAAACAGCTTAAGAAGTGTTCCTGTCTCCAGCACTCAGATGCCCAACTCCCAATGGGTCCAAACCCCAAATAAATCCATTTTACCCTGTATAAAGCTTCTACACGATAAACTCATAAATTGTTCACCCTCTATAAGACTGAGTGAGAGGTATGCACAGCTGTTTGCCCCCTCAGGTATTAATACATACTCTGGGTTAATTAATAAGTAAAAAGTGATTTTATTAAATACAAATAGTGGTATTTAAGTGGTTCCTGGTGATAACAGACAGAACAAAGTAAATTACCAAACAAAATAAAATAAAACACACAAGTCTATGTCTAATACAGTAAGAAACTGAATACAGATAAAATCTCACCTTCAGAGATGTTCCAATAAGCCTCTTTTACAGACTAGCCTCCTTCTAGTCTGGGTCTAGCAATCACTCACACCGCCGTGGTTACTGTCCTTTGTTCAAGTTTCTTTTAGATAGCCTCTCCACCCCCAAAGGATATCTCTTGAGCCAGCTAAAGACAAAATGGAGGGGTCTCCCAGGGATTTAAATAGACTTTCTCTTGTGGGTAAACAAGATGGAGTTTTGGAGTCACATGTCCATGCATGACTCAGAACTTACAGGTAGCAGCCATTGTTCGCATGCTACCTTGAACGTCCTCAAGTAGACTTCTTATGTGGATTGGAGCCTTCCAAGATCCATTATCTGTTAAGTGTTTCTTGATTGGGCACTTAACTTGCAAATTCTTTTCTAAAGAAGCTGCCCAAATACCTTACTAAAGCTACTTAAAAACAAACAAGTACACAGCCAATATTCATAACTTCAAATACAAAAATGATACATGCATACAAATAGGATGAATATATTCAGTAGATCATAATCTTTGCAGAGATATGTTACATGGCATGTGTAGCATAAAACATATTCCAGTTATGTCATATTTACATTCATAAGCATATTTCCGTAAAGCATTATGGGGTGCAACGTCACACTCATATTATCAGACCCTCTAGTATGACACAGGGACAAGGTGACATACCCCATCCAGGGCTTCTGGAAATGAGAACCAGTTTTTGGATGGGCATCCGAGATAGAACACTCATGTTCCAAGATCAAGCAATTCATCCTTCACCAAAGTAGAAAAGATTCTAGGAGAAGCTGTTACTCAGCTAAATGGAAGCGTTTCTCTGCTTGGGCTTATCAGTGCTTTTGTCTCCAGACTCCACCGGAATCCCTGATATCTCAGAGTTTCTTCTTCAAGGAGTGTCCCTGTGGGTGCTCCACTTTAGATGTTTGTGCACCCGAGTGCTTCTAGTTGGAGATTTGCAGTAGCAGTGCCCCAGTTGGCCGCGCACACGCGGCAGCCGTCTCGCCCCGCTCTGAGCGGCTACCCAGTGCGCGCAGCCAATCGCCCCCCAGTTCCTTCTGTACCGCCATTGGCTTCGGTCAGAACAACAGCAGCACCCTCAAAAACCTTACTTTCCTTTAGTTCAACCCTTGTAGCTTTATTCTTTCTTTATTTACTTCTTCCTTCATTTTTTCTGTATTGAAAAAAAATTCCATTCCCCCTCCCCTCCGGCGGGCATCCGCCTCACAGTACAGAGACACTTGGAAGGGACTATTCCCATTCCTTCTTTGTGAACAGCCTCTCTGACATGCCTGGTTCTCCAGGTTTTAAATGCTGTCTGACCTGTAGACTGTCAATACCAGTCTCAGACGGTCACTCGCAGTGTGTCCGTTGTTTTAGAGAGACACACATCGCACAGAAGTGCCACCACTGCAAAAAGCTGACAGTGAGGACTAGAAAAGCTGGGGATCTCCAGTTAAAACTTATGATGATGGAGAAATCCCTTCAACCTGCTTCTGATCCTAAGCACAGGACCCCTCCCCACCAGCACTCACCCACGGTGGCATCGGATATGGGATCCTCTTCAAAAACAGCTGCAAAGGACCCAGTCCCACACAAAGCCACAAAAAAGCACTCTCACTCCTCGCCTCAGAGAGAATTGCCTCTCTGACCGTCAAATCTGCCCCAGTACTGTTGGCACGCAGAGCCCCCAACTGAGAGGCACCAGGACCGTCCGACACCGGGACGGCCTGAGGAGCAAAAGACCCGCCCGTGGTCTAGCTCTAAGGCAGGCACACTTAACAAAGCTAATCCTGTTACCTCAGCACCGAGGAAGCTGAAGGAAACCTCAGCACCGAGCAGCGCAATGGCACAACCTGCTGCACCAATATAGAAGCAATTGAAGAGCCACCAGAGGGTGACACCATCCCACCAATCCACATCTCCTCTTTGTCTCCTGATGGAACAATAATGTCTCCTCCTCCCACATCAGGTGATGACTTTAAATCCTTCCAGGAATTATTTAAACGAGTGGCTGACTCCCTCAACATTTCCTTGGCAGAGCTGCTGGAGACACAGCATAAGCTGACAGATATTCTCCATACATCTCCTACTGCCAAAATTGCACTACCCATCAACGTTGCCATGATGGACCCAGCAAAAACTACCTGGCAGATGTCAACTACAGCTCCACCTTCTTGTAAAAGATCAGAGAAGAAGTACTACATCCCAGCTAAGGGAGCCGAGTTGTTGTTCACCCCCCACCCCCACCCCAATTCATTGGTGGAGAAGCCAGTTAATCAAAGGGGAAAGCAACATCTGGCTAGGACCACCCCTTATGATAAAGATTGGAAATGCCTAGACCTTTTTGGCAGGAAGGCCTGTTCCTCGGTGACCCTCCAGTTTTGAATAGCAAACTATTCTGCATTACTGGCCACCTACACACACACGCATTTTTGACAACTTTTATTGAACATCTTCCAACGGATAAAAAAGAAAAGTATAAAGCTAACATCATAGAAGGGCTAATCCATGGATGATGAACTTAGAGTCATGCTGTTCCAGGGAAGTACAGTATATCTTCCTGAACAGCCGATGACTCACTACGCGAACACTTACTTGACCGTGGGTGTGGGTTTTTGTAGGAAACAATGGTTCAAGAGAGAATGCTAGATTTGTATACCAAAGTTGTTATGTTCAGGCTAGACAATGGGAACTGATCATTCCTGGCTATAGGCGAATTTCCTTTGAGGGAGCTCACAATGCAGTTAGGCAGCTTCAGTATTTTGGATACCAATAAAGGATTTGAATTTACAGATTTTGTATGGAAGTAATGGTGAATAAATATGAACAGTTGGATATTATTTTGACTTCTTTGCTCACCAATCCCATGTTTTAAAGCCTTCCTCTCCACCCATAATTCACCCTGTTTTGTTCATGCATTTTAATGCCCACGTAGGGCATTAATTAATTAATTGCAACAAGCTTTTTAACCATGTGGCTCTATGCATGAAGTGGCTTGCATAGTGACTTATCTTATGCATATAGTCGAGAATGTACCCCAAGTGGGTAATGTAAGGAATGATGATCTAGTGGACTGGGACTTGGGGGAGATTTGGGTTCAATTTCTGGCTGTACCAAAGACTTCCCATGCAACTATATCTGTGACTCACTTCCCCAGTTGTAAAGTAAGGATAGTACTTCCTTTGTCAGCTTGATCTATTTAGATTGTAAGGTCTTCACGGCAGGCGCTGGCTCATATTGTGTTTACATGGTACTTAGCGGGTTGGTGTCTTTAAGTAGTAATACAAATAATAGTTTCCACTATTGCTCTTAGAACCCTGCAATACCTAAGCACAGTGTTCAGCTTCCTGAATAGAAGCTTTAGCTCCTGAATTCTTCCTTTGCTTTTTCTAGGACTAAAGAAAAATATTTCATGTTATTTTAGCATAGTATTTTAAAATATAGCCCCTACAACATCCACACTGTTTTGAAAGCCGAGCAGCTGGTAATAAATATGAATGTAATGCATTTTAGCAGGGGTTCAGGTTGACTTACAATGTATTGTAGCGATACTGCTCAAATTCCTGCTCAGCAATTCTGTTCTTAATGCCATATTAATTCAAATTTACGTTGCAGCCAAGGATATGCGAATATTTTGAGATGTTTACATTTACAATCTGGTAAAAGTAATAAAATGAATTTACAAAGACGTAAATCAGTAAGTTGTTGGTTGAAACTCCAAGACAGTAAGGCAGAAGCATTTGTGTTTTATCTATCAGGCATGGATTTTAAACAAAGATATATCTTTTTGTAACATCCAGGCAATTATAATAAAGGAAAACATTCATCTGGGTTCTGAATCTTCTTCCCCTGCCAGTGCTCACCAATATTTGTCTCAGAACATTAGTAGTATCCAAACAATGTCCACTAAAACCAAGAGTTTTCCTTTCCTTATAAGAATAAAAATGTATTGAGCTGAACATGTTTCAATACAAAAAAGCTCTACTTTACTTTGATGCTCTCCAACTCTGTTGATAAGTGTAGTGCAAAGTAGACTGCATTTTTTTGGTCTGTCTGACTGAATCATCTCCCTTTCACTGTAACTTTTCAATAATTCCGTTTTACGGCAAAAGGTATCTCCAGGTTACCAGCTTCAGGTTCTCCAATTATATGACTTAGGCAACACAGCATTTACAACCTTAGCAGATGTTTCCATATTTTAGGAACAGGGAAACTTTATATAATGGATTTCTGTGCCTCATGGGCACAATTTAGAATAAGCACCTGTGGCAAATTGCCAGCACTGCTATGATAGGTCCCGCGCTTTCTCTTCTTGGGGGGATTCAGGGCGCCGTTTGTCGCCCCTCATCTGGGGTATTAACTGTCCCACTAGTATCGCAGAGAAGGGGAGTGGAGAGGGAGGGACCCGGGCCCACCCTCTACTCTGGGTCCCAGCCCAGGGGCTCTAGGGATAATGGCAAACCACTTGAACTAGCAATTCCTTCCCCTTGTCTACTTCCCTCTCCATCCCTTCAGCTTGTGGGGCTTCCTGCCCTCTTTCTGCTTGGGCCAAGTTTCTCCCAACCCCTTGTGTTTGTGGAGTTCCTCTGCTCTGCACAAGGCGGGTTTCCCTTTACCTAGGGTCTTAGTCTTCTGGCCCGCAACAGCACTTCTTCAAACTCTCCTTTGCTTCCCTCCAAACTGCTCTCCTTCAAACTGCTCTCTGCTCCAACACCAAACCACTCTACTTCAACTCCTCCAAGTGTCTGATTGAAGCAGGGGGGTTTTATCAGGTGACTGGCTTCAGGTGCTCTAATTGGCTTCAGGTGCTCTAATTAATCTATAGCAACCTCTCTTCCCTCTACAGGGAATAAGGCTGCCATCATCCTGGGGCTTACATATCTCCCCTCTATCACCCTCCTGCTGCCCTCTGGCCATGCTGTATCACACACCATACAGTGTTGGCTAAAATTTAAAAACAAATAAATAAATAAAAAGAGAGAGAGACGTAACAAACTAGAGGGAGTGACCCACTACAATACAATGCCATAATCTTTGTCATCTTTGCCTTTGCCATCTTTGGCTTCGTGAAAAACTATTTGCCCATGATTTTTTAAAAGTCGATAATTGTATAATTTATACAGCATACTATTACCTTTAAAACTACAGTGTCAACAGCTTTTTACAGATTCCACCTATAAGGAACTGTTCACATATTGACTCATCTTCAGGAGTCTCATGATACGATGAATATACATAAAGCAATAGCCATGCTATGAGAAAAAGGTCAAACTTTTGAGTCATTGAAACTGGATAGCAAATATCTTGGAGGATGTCAGTGCTTTGAAGTCTTATGGCATCTAACACCTTTATTCTATAGGTGACAGAGAAAAATGTATACCACTTTTTAAAAAAGTGTGCTTTACATGAAGTGCTGATCATTAAATGCACTAAAATCTTTTTATCCCTGTACCTGCAGCAAAGAACATGCACTCAGAGTATCTAGTAAATGGTAGAATTTCAGATCAATCTGTGCTCAGATACCATAAAGCTGAATGGATTAGAAAAGTGAAAGACACATGCTAAATTGCTTTTATTATTGGTACAATTACAAAAAAAATCTGAAACTCCTATTTCATGTTTTTGCACATGAAACCAATTTTTGTTGTTGCTGAAAATATGAAGTAAACGCCCCTGAAAACTTATGTGATGCAATTGAGCATTAGTAATAAAACTGGAGAACTGCAGTAGGTTGTTTGATAAAACACTGGACTCCAATGGCAGCTTTTTTGTATTCAGGTAGTTATTTTAGTTTTCAACAGATATACAAGAAGCAGCAAGGTCAAGATTATTTCTGTATATGAGTAGATGATTGAACGTGCTGTGTCAAATCCAGTGAATCTGTTACTGATAAGCAGACTGTACGTATTAAAGAAATATAGCTGCTGTGATGGCTAAAGTCACCTAATTCAATGAGGTATTGTGTGGTTATGCTCCAAGACAACAGACATGACATATCAGAGATAAAAGAAAAATTAAATTCTGGCTTTTGAAATGGTGTAGTAGTTGCAGAATACAACAGAAATAATCAGTACGCTCTGGAATTCCCAAAACATGTTTGGCTAACTGGCTTGATTAATGCTGGGGAAAAAGTGGGTCCATTTATTAGCCAAAGTTAACTTTTTGGGATAGGGCCAGCATTATGATATCATAAGCAGTCATGGCCACCAACTCGTGAAACCCTGAGAATAGCTAAAAGCAAAAGCAACTCATGAAACCTTGAGAATAGATAAAAGCAAAAGCAGGCAGAAGGAGAAAATAATATTCTTCATTGTGCTGTCTCCTCAAGCCACCTTGATTCAAGCAACTGGTATGTAGTGTTTGTTGCAAGTTTCAGAGTAACAGCCGTGTTAGTCTGTATTCGCAAAAAGAAAAGGAGTACTTGTGGCACCTTAGAGACTAACCAATTTATTTGAGCATAAGCTTTAAAGTGTTGTGTGGTATGTGGTTGCTGGTGAGTATTTGTGGTTGCTGGGGGGCTGTCTGTAGGCAAGGACTGGCCTGTCTCCCAATGGCCCAACTTGATTATCATACACATTGTAAGGAGAGTGGTCACTTTAGATAAGCTATTTCCAGCAGGAGAGTGGGGTGGGAGGAGGTATTTTTTCATGCTTTGTGTGTTTAAAAAGATCTTCTACACTTTCCACAGTATGCATCCGATGAAGTGAGCTGTAGCTCACGAAAGCTTATGCTCAAATAAATTGGTTAGTCTCTAAGGTGCCACAAGTACTTTTTTGTTGCAAGTCGATCAACCACTGCACACACTTCCATATATATCTAGATGTGTTCCTGTCTAGATGTGATAATCAAGTTATATTTTGAAGATCACCAGTAATTTGCAAACACTTACACATGATTTTAATTTTAACTATGTGTGTAGTCCCTTGAAAGCAATGGAATTTACTCATGTACTTGCCATTTAGCAACTGAATAAATGTTTGCAGGTTCTGCAAAGTAAATTGTAAAATACTTTCACATTAGAGTACAGCTGGGTGGGAATCAGTTTTCTGATCTGGAAAAACTTTTTGAGATTGCAAAATGTTCCTGTTACATATCAGGATGAACCCATACCTTTTGAAGGTTTTTCTCATGGGTGGTAGGAGAGGGAGAGAAAAGACAAATAGCTACGCGGTCAGGGTCCTGACTTGGGATGCGGGAGACCAGATTCAAATCCCTTCTCTGCCATTCTCCCACATTCATTCATTCATAGAAGATTAGGGTTGGAAGAGACCTCAGGAGGTCATCCAGTCCAACCCCCTACTCTAAGCAGGACCAACCCCAACTAAATCATCCCAACCAGGGCTTTGTCAAGCCGGGCCTTAAAAACCTCTAAAATTGGAGATTCCGCCACCTCCCTAGGTAACCCATTCCAGTGCTTTACCGCCCTCCTAGTGAAATAGTTTTTCCTATTGATTCCTATTGATCTTCCCATAAACTTTCATGAGTACCACTTTTTAATTCCTTTTGCAAGCCAACTTGCACCCATTGTGTTTAATATTTGTATATATAGGAGTAAAACTTGAACAAAAATTGTTTTATTGTTGTTTAAAAAGATGATAATGTTAATGAGGAATTTGGGCAAAATGAGCTGGATCTCTCATGTTTATCAAAAACGAAAATCTTACTTCTGAGAATAATAAAACATCTGCCATGAAACAAATGTTCATGCAAATGTTTGTCTGTTACTACATCTGAAGCTTAAGTTGTCTTGATAATGCTGCATTATTTTCTAGCATTGAGAGAAGGACACTTATCTCTCTGGTAAACTGCACTCAGAAATGCTATCATTTGATGCCTTGGTACACAACCTTTTTCTTATCTTGTGATATTAGATGTCACTGTGAATAGATTGTGGTTTGGTTTAGTTTGGCGGTGACTGTGGTATCAGAAGCCTCTTGAGCAAGGAGTTTTAAAGAGTGTGGCAGAGAAACTTGTCACTGTCTAACTGAGAAGGGGTCTCAAGGTTTTACCTTCAACTTATTTGTCTTTTATGTAAAACAATCTCACTTTTTGTGTGCATTGTGATTTACCTTTTATTAGTATTTATATGTAGTAATCTCTTCCCTTAGTAAGTATGTTTTACCATTTATTTTTGTGCTGTGTAGTGTCAGGAAAGCATTTTAAAAAATCAGTCTTTCCACATTGTCTTTTTTTTTTTTTTTTTTTTAACAACACCCACTTCCTTTGTAGGCTTTTTCTTTTTCTGCTGCTAGGAAAGATTATCTTCCTACAATACAGTGGGCTATATTATCTGCAGATTTTTCTTGCCATGATGCCACAAAAGTTATACACACATTAAACTGTCAGGTGCTCCACAGGATGTGTAAATTTACATGCTGAATAGTCTCACTAAAATCAGTGGGACTACTTATAGTATGTAATGTGAAGCATGTACCTAAATCTTTGCAGGATTGAGGCTTAATGCATTTTTAATATTGCAGTCATCCAGGAAAACTTTTAAGAAATGTGCATAACATGGCATATATATGTGGCCATCCTGGATGGATTATGGCATAAGCACTATAGGCCCTAAACTTATGGAGTCATATGATTACATGAGAATATCAGCTTTTATTTAAAAAAAAAAAAAAAAGTGAGTTTTTAAGCCCTTACTGTTGCAGAGAAAAGCTTAAAAACACGAACCGAGCATAATCAACGCAATGTGATGTCTAGTGGCATGTCTAGATTCTGCCAGTGAATATTGTGGACAGGAGACAAGTTCATGTCAAGATCTCATCCCACCTTTGAAGACCTTTCTTCAAATTAAAAAAAAAAACAAGAAAGGCAAAAGTAGCCATAGTGGTGATTATAGCCATCGTAATGCAATTTAGCTTTTTCATTATACTTAGGATTGAGCTCGATTTCAAACTACCATCCTGTAACAATGCACTAGCAATAGGTGATGACTGGAAGAGGAAGAATCATGTGATAGATTGAAGAAGACAAAATTGTAGTGTTTTTTTCTTTGAAGTGGAAAAAATACATTTTTATTTAGTGAGTCTAGACAAAACTAGTAATTCTACAGAGGCAAGCATGCCTTTCATCTGCCTCTTACCTTTCACATCACACCACCTTTCCTTCACCATTCCTCTACCCTCCTGTTGTTTCTTTTACATTTAATCACCCTCTTCTGGCTCCTCAGACATCTACAAGTAGATCCTTTCATTTCCTCTTAGAACTGAGTGAATAACTGATTTTGTTGTTGTTTACTGACCGTTTTAAAAAAATCAGCTTGGGTCAAACCAAAACTGCAATTTTTTTGGTGCATCGAACAAATCTGAAAAATTTTATTTCATTCTAACTGTTCAGCCCAAAATGAAATGTTGTGTTTTGGTTTAGCCACAGTTAACCATTTCTTTTAGTAAAAATAAAGGAAATAAAGGGCTAGAGTCACAAAGTAATGGAGTTTGTGCTGCTGTGCCCTGCTTCCTGATACCCAATAGCCCCGTGCTTAGGGCGCTTATCTGGGATGTTGGAGACTCTGTTTCAAATCCCCACTCTGCAGTAGAGAACCCCCAGGTGAGTGCCCTAATCCTCAGATTATTGGGGGTTTTGGGGGGTGAGGCTCTCTGTTTCTCCAGTTAAACCTGGTCCACTTTATATTAAATACTTGACTAGTTATTGGGCCAAAGAGAGAGAATGTGTGACTCTAAAGCCTAGTGGTTAGGGCATGCAGCAGTGGTCGGGGTCAGATCCCTGCTCCAGACGGGGAGTTTGAACCTGGGTCTCCCACATCTGGAGTGAGTGCCCTAAACACGGGCTATTCAATGTAAGGTGGGGGCACCACCGCCTCACTGGCACCCAAGTCTGCTTGCAAATCTGGCCAAAAAAGTTGAAAACTTTTGTGTTGACATTATCAAGATGAACCATTTTGATGTTTCCTAAATATTTTTTCTATTTATCATTTCAACCAAAACAATTTGCCAAAATCAACATGAATTTGCAAAATGTCAGAATGTTTCTCAACCCAAAATCTACTTTTCCAGCCAAAGAAAAAGTTTTGGATGAAAAATGTCCCCATTTCTATTTCTTGAAAAATGAAGCTTCACTCTAATACCACTTGTTTCTCTAATAATGGCAGTGACATTCATATTATGGTACCATATGAGTAATGAACTTGAAATCTTAGACTAACATCTTTCTAGGCAGATGATAGACGTTTGTATTATTTAATATGTCCAGTTACCTGTACTAAATACTTTAAATATCCAGTATTTTAAAATAATACTTCTTCAGATATTATTTTTATTTATGAGACATTTTCAGATGCACCCTGGGGCTGGAAGCAAACTGTCGACATTCAATATATTAAAGCCACAAAACTGTGTAGGCATTTCAACAAATTCATGGGCAATCTGTATTTTTCAACCTTGCTTGAAAATTTTGCCCTTGTTTGAGTCACTCAAACTATGGGAACATGAGCTTTAATCCTTTAAAGTTCCTATAGAACTGAGGAGAACTTTTTGGTCCAATTGATGTTTTAGAACCACTTTTGGACTGAAAAAAAATTAACATTTAATGTTGTGAATCGTAACTGAGCTGAAGGTAATATTTGATGATTTGGAACTTTTCCAGGTTTGGAGGAAAATATTTTTCAGTATAAAAATGTTCTAATGTTAGAGAGGAAGAATTTCTATTTCTATTTTAAAGCTATCTTGGTGCTAGAGAACAAATTATTTTTTAAACTGGCAAAAATTTTAACGTGTCAGGTTGACAGTAATTAGATACATCATTTGAGAAGTTCTGTTTGTGTGATAGCCAAACTTTTAAAAAGAAGCTTCTTCTCATTTAATAGCCAGACCTTTTTACCTTGCACTTTTACCAGGAGAGCTTCAGAAAGTAATTATATTTAATAGAACCTGTCCTCAATTGAAAGCCTCAGGGGAACGAAAGTAAATTGTAGAATAAGCCTTGTTTTCTGAGTAAAGATGCATGGTGTGCCAGTGATGGAGAGGAATTTTTTTTTCTTTATAGGAATATGTGGAGAAATATGTGCTAGTCAACAGCTGCTCTGTGTGGCAAACATGAGTTAAAAATCAGCATCCAAATTTTCTTCTCCAGTGAATGAGGATTAGATGCTGCCAATTTAGGTAGAACAATGATAGTTTTTACTCTGTGTGTTTGTGTAGGGGGGAAAGGGTCATTTTTTTAAATAAAAGTAATTTTACCCAGTAATATATGTTGGGAAAATATCAGAGGAACTTTTTTTTAAAGGGCTAGAGAATTTTTAAGTGATGATGTGAAAAGTTTGAGGTGGAGTGATCACTTGAACTAATCCATTGATCTACTTATGTGGGTTTCATGTTATTTTAGGAACCTCATTCTAAGTAATTTCCCATCATCTATGTGCTTCCTTGTTTCAAATGCATATAATTGAAGATTAAGAGAAAATTGCTTGGGCTGTGTTTCTGCCTTGTTTCACAGTAGTGATGTCCTTCACAGATGGAACACATCATATTTATTGTTACATAGGTATGGCAGAGTTAGTTGGTTTAGATCCTGTTCTTATATGGCTTTATTTTTCTTGCAGGTAGAGATAATTGATATTGAAAATGAAGAAAAAAGGTACTCTCTCTTCCAGGAACTCCTGAACTCTAGTAACAGTCAGTCTGAGTTTCAGCACTTGGTTTTACTCCTGCAAGCTTGGCCACCTATGAAAAGTGCAAGCATGTAAGTATTCCTTCAAAGAGAAATCGGGAAGAACAGTATGCTCTCCCCTACTTTGATTTTGAAGTTACTGAACCTTTCATGCAGCCTTCAGTCAGTGAATTCAAACAAACTGTTACATAAAGGAGTATAACCATCTTAAATAGGCCCTTTTGGAAGGCGCACAGAATACAATTGCATATGTAGGACAAAGAAGTTTCTTCTGAAAAGCATTTTCAAGGAGCCACACATTTAATTTTGCTGATCTCAGTGTTTCTTATTAAACTTTAAACTGCCTAGTCCAAATAAAGACTTTATAAACACTTGCTAGGCAAATCAAAGCCTAGCTATCAGCACCCAGTGGAAAACCTGCAGAGAGGAGGGGAATGTGTGACTGAAGATTTTCACTCCAGTTCTGGCTCCCTCAAAACCCTTTCTGAAGTTGCTCTTTTGCGCAACGACTGCAGAGACACATTCCAGGAAAGGGCCATGGGTGGAGGGAACATTCCAGACTTTTGTACGTGACCAAGCAATGGTAGGTTTCTGTTCTACACCTACTACCAAGTTGTCCCATCCCAGAGTAAACTACAGGGAAAGGAGGAATGTATTTTAGGGCCACTGATTATTTTTGCAGCATTGTGCACATTCTGAAGCCATTTATATGGCAGGCCATAATTTGCCAATATTTTTGTATTGGTCTTTTGTCTTCCTGTCTACCTGTAGTGCTTCTATACATTCCATTTGTTCAATACTTTGATCGTGGCTTCTAAGTTTTAAAGAGTCTCTTTTGTCTCTACATTATGCTGTCAGCAGTCATCTATCCTTCTATCCATCCTTCAAGGAGAGCAATAAAATTAACTTTTTATGGGCTAGCCAGCACAGAGTACCATCTTTCATCTGTCAGCAGTTAGGTGAGAAAGGCTGGTTACTAATTTCCACTTAACTTTGAGTTCCAGGTGCCATTGATCACATTCTGTTGGAATATAGGGAATAGACTCCCAAAAAGGCTTGTGTGAAAAATTAAGGTATATTTTTATTTTCCTGAAAACTAATACTTTTGTGTGCATTTAAGGTACTGGTATGTTAGGGACCAATCTGCAGTGATTATTCAACTTGAAGCCTTTATCAGTGTGTTTGGGATTTGTGGATGAAGAACTGAACTAATTCTTTACTGCCTTTTCATGAACAAAGAAAGCATTTCTCAGGCATTAAAAAGTTATAGGGTGTTCGCTGTCTGACTTGTCCTGTATTCACATTGTCATTTCCCTACATATTTTCGTTTTACAAACCTTTAATGCAGTCGAAATGGATCAAAATACAATGTAGAAAACACCGGAACTTCGGAACTAAAGTTAAAGTTATGGACTTTCACAACATGATTTTTTTTTCCCCAAGGGGTAGAGTTCTACCAAATTTTATGTTTATAGCCTTGGTGAACAATAAACCTGCCAAGTAAACAGTGATTTTATTGTCATCGTTTTCATATTATTTTATAACGTTGACAATCCAATTGAAATTTCAGTCCATTATAGTGAAACAGATGTTATTGTTACTATTAGCTATTCTTTCTTTCTTTATGAAGGAGGATTAGACTTAGACATTGGGACTCTTCTAAAGCTCTTCTTTCCCCAGCAGAAGGGTGTTTGTATTTATATCTCCTAAAATGACATCTCCAAATAGTTGTTCATTGTTATAAGGCTTTTCAAAAACAAATCACTTTGGAGGTTGGCGGTTTACAGAAAAACCCTGCCGAAATACACACATTCCTCAAGCCAATTTTGAGAAAGGACTCCCTATGCACCTCTTTGGTCTCCTGATCTCAGGATCAGTGGCAACACAGCTAGCTCAGCAGCCATATTGAGACTGGTTCCAAGCCAGCACCTGCTCTCTGCATGACTCTTCCACAAGGAAACAGCATTATTGAATCTTTCATCTTTACTCATAATTTAGACCTTGCTATAGAGGGAAGTGATCTTCCCCTGATTTGACAGAGATGCTAAAGGTGGCTACAGCGACGGAGAAATATTCCACATTGCCATCCAATGCTTTTTCCTGTTATTTTGCTTCACAATGCACAGCAGAGGCTAAAAGTGTCAGGGCCTTTAGTTCATTTGTACTGTGTGTTCTATTCATTTTATCCTCTATTCCTGAAGACCAACTTCCCAATCTTATTTCCCACCTGTTCATAACTTGATTCAGTACAGCATCTAAATTTGCTCCATGTTTGTTATACTCATTCCTCTCTTTAACAATGCAGATTGGCCCAGAAAAAGAGGAGGATAAAAAAAATACAGGTTAAATTGTATTCTCTTCCCATCTAATGATCAACCAAACCCCAGTGGTTTGGAGGTTTGTCTTAGTCCCAGTTAGGGTCTGAAGGTTAGAGACCTGCATAAATTATACAAATCTTTTAAGTCTAAATAAGTTAGGACTTGAAAACAACTGATAGCTGGTATTTTGACAAAGAAATCAGCAGCATTGTGAAGGAATGGGGAAGGGGGCGAGCTGAATTAACTATCAGCCTCACATTTAATTTGAATCAATGGAAATGTCAGAATGATTGAAGCTTATGTATTCATGGTAGGAATGAGCCTGCCCAGGGTTTGTAATAGAAAATTGGAAACTTTTTCTAAAGCCCTACTTCAGTGCCCATCGAGGTCTTTTTTGAATACCGGTTGATTCAAAGTCCTATAGTCTGATTTTCAGAGGTGCCAAACTCCAGCAGTTCCCATTGACTTTAGTAAGAGTTTCCGTTGACTTTATATATTATTAGGGATGCAATGTAACAGGAGAGAGCAAAAGCAGAAATTGCAATTGCACTGGAAACAGAAATCAATGGTCTGTGAATTCCACACTATGAACAGAAATATACATCTGTATGCAGTTTTACAACAGTCACCTACAAGCATAGAAATAGCTGCCAGCAAGCACTGTGCAGTCTTCTAAGATAGATAGTTACCAACCTTTCCAAAATTTCTGCAGGCTGGTTACCAGGAGACTTGTGACGTTTGACTGATCGTTAGCTAGCTGACCAGTAAATTAAAACCCCACCTGTGCATCCCAGATTTTCTGTCATGAACTTCAGAGTTTATCCCATGATTAGATTTTTTTTAAATGATTTCCCAGAAATGGTCAAATATAAGTCAAAAATAACTATTTCTTTTATGAAACAAGTTATTTTAAAGCAGGGGTGGCCAACCTGAGCTTGAGAAGGAGCCAGCATTTACGTATGTACATTGCCAAAGAGCCACAGTAATACATCAGCAGCCCCCGATCAGCTCCACCTCCCCACCCTGCTCCCAACACCTCTCACCCACCGGCAGCCCCACCGATCAGCACCTCCCCCTCCCTCCCCTGATCAGCTGTTTTGTGGCATGCAGGAGACTCTGGGGGGAGGGAAGGGGGAGGAATGAGGACATGGCAGGCTCAGGGGAGGGGGCAGGAAGATGTGGAGTGGGGGCAGAGCCAGGGGTTGAGCAGTGAGCACTCCCTGGTACGTTGGAAAGTTGGCGCCTGTACTCCAGCCCCGGAGTTGGTGCCTATACAAGGAGCCGGTGCCTATACAAGGAGCCGCATATTAACTTCTGAAGGGCCGCATGTGGCTCCGGAGCCACAGGTTGGCCACCCCTGTTTTAAAGAAAAATAACAAAAATTGCTAGACTTGTTACCTTAAAGAGTTTTTGGCTCCTAAAAATTAAAAACAAATCATAATTATTATATCTCTGCCATTAGTCTATTAAACATGTGAAAAGAACTTACCCTCTTTATTTTTTTTCACAGGATGAATATGTTTGATACTTAAGGATGAACTCAGACTAATCCTGGTTTTCATCATTTTACAATCAGCAAATTGTCATTTTCTTATTACATTTTATTTAAAATTAGATTTAAATAATATAGATTATATTTTTTAAAATTTCAGTTCTTAACTATTAACATTAATAACTATCCTGAATTAAAGCTCTTCCCATTAAGAACGGCCATAGTGGGTCAGACCAAAGTTCCATCTAGCCCAGTATCCTATCTTCCGACAGTGGCCAATGCCAGGTGCCCCAGAGGGAATGAACAGAACAGATAATCGTCAAGTGATCCATCCCATCGCCCATTCCCAGCTTCTGGCAAACAGCGGCTAGGGACACCATCCCTGCCCATCCTGGCTAATAGTCATTGATGGACCTATCCTCCATGAATTTATCTATTTTTTTCTTGAACCCTGTTATAGTCTTGGCCTTCACAACAACCTCTGGCAAGGAGTTTCACAGGTTGACTGTGCGTTGTGTGAAAAAAAAACTTCCTTTTGTTTGTTTTAAACCTGCTGCCTATTAATTTCATTTGGTGGCCCCTAGTTCTTGTGTTATGAGAAGGAGTAAATAACACTACTTTATTTACCTTCTCCACAACAGTCATGATTTTATAGACCTCTATCCTTCCTTAGTCATCTTTTTTTCCTAGCTGAAAAGTCCCAGTCTTATTAATCTCTCCTCATATAGCAGCCGTTCCATACTCCTAATCATTTTTGTTGCCCTTCTTTGAACCTTTTCCAAGTCCAATATATTTTTTTGAGATGAGGCAACCACATCTGCACGCAGTATTCAAGATGTGGGCGAACCATGGATTTATATAGAGGCAATATGATATTTTCTGTCTTATCTATGCCTTTCTTAATGATTCTCAATATTCTGTTAGCTTTTTTGATTGCCGCTGCACATTGAGTGGATGTTTTCAGAGAACTATCCACAATGACTCCAAGATCTCTTTTTTGAGTGGTAACAACTATTTTACACCAAATCGTTTAATATGTATAGTTGGGATTATGTTCTCCAATGTGCATTACTTTGCATTTGTCAAAATTGAATTTAATCTGCCATTTTGTTGCCCAGTCACCCAGTTTTGAGAGATCATTTTGTAGCTCTTTGCAGTCTGCTTGGGACTTAACTATCTTGAATAGTTTTGTATCATCTGCAAATTTTGCCACCTCACTGTTTACCCCTTTTTCCAGATCATTTATGAATATCTTGAATAGGACTGGGCCCTATACACACCCCTGGGGGACACCAGTATTACCTCTCTCCATTCTGAAAACTGACCATTTATTGCTACCCTTTGTTTCCTATCTTTTAACCAATTACCAATCCATGAGAGAACCTTCCCTCTTATCCCATGACTGCTTACTTGGCTTAAGAGCCTTTGGTGAGGGACCTTGTCAAAGGCTTTCTGAAAATCTAAATACACTGTATCCCCCTTATCCACATGCTTATTGACCCCCTCAAAGAATTCTAGTAGATTGGTGAAGCATGATTTCCCTTTACAAAAACCATGTTGACTATTCCCCAACAAATTATGTTAATCTATGTATCTAACAATTTTGTTCTTTACTATAGTTTCAACCAGTTTGCCTAGTAATGAAGTCAGGCTTAGCAGCCTGTAATTGCCAGGGTCACCTCTGGAGCCCTTTTTAAAAATTTGCATCACATTAGCTATCCTCCAGTCATTTGTACAGAAGGTGATTTAAATGATAGGTTACAGACGACAGTTAGTAGTCCTGCAATTTCACATTTGAGTTCCTTCAAAACTCTTGGGTGAATACCATCTGGTCCTGATCAATTATTGCTGTATCGTGTATCAGTTTGTTCCGTTTGTTTTATTTTTTAACAAGGTAGGTCATCCATCCCCAATCACAATCCATCACTTGACAATCAAACACCTGGGAAAGTATATCTGATTAACACAGTCATCATAGAGAAAACTGATGATGCTGTGTAAACAAGTGTCACATTCATGGCCAAAGCAATGAAATGTTAACGTCTTTCAGGTTAAAAAAAAAAATAGGAAACACACAAATATTTTTCCCTTTTTGAATTTGAAACTGACTATGCTTATAGATTATGCAACAAAGGGAAGATGAAAGTCAAATGATAAATTCTGCTTGGTAATGTCAAATTCTTACTAACCGAATAATGCCTTTGTGATCCTCCAACTCCCAACCGGCTTTTAATACAAAACTGGACAAAATACTTGAGAATATGCTAGAGAGAACAATGGGTCTTTATGTCCTTATATGGCTATTACATCTGTAACCTAATGAGTTCTATAATATTGGGAAGAGTTTAGCACAGAACTAGACATGTATCTTAGCAGCAAGCCTTTACAAAGACATGGGAAAATTTAGGGTCTTAGTTCTGGTTTCTGTTCATTTCTTGTTTTAAATTCTTCCACACATTGAAGGGTGACTTTTTTTTTTTTTCCCATTAGGGGAAGGAAACAAGATAGAGTTTTTCTTCATTTACTAAGGAGACAGCACCTATAAAGTTTAAAAAAAAAAACATTCGGGACAGAAAGAATCATAAGCAGGAGACAGATCCTGCAGCAGAAGCTTGTTGTCGCCAATCCCTCAATTTGAGGATGATCTCTACCCCAGATTTACATATGGGTCCTGAGATGACTCAGGAGTCCGATCCTAGAATCACAGCATAAGCTATTAATTTAGCCAGTGACAATGATGGAGCTGCAGCATTCTTCCTCTGTCTCTCTTGTGGGTTATGCAGCAGCTGCACTACACATTCTGGCATCATGGTTTTCTATATTAACTACTATGCATAGGTTTGACCCAGGAGGTTGGAGGAAGAGAAAGGGAGGGACTGTACTGATAGCAGCAGGGCTTGCAGCAGTGAGTGCTCATTGACTATGACTGATTAAAATACTTTAATTAAGTTGTCAAGAAAGAATAAAGATAATGGCTTTTAGTCATTTCTCACTCAAATGTAACTACTACTAGTATCTCTCTATCTATTACACAGATCAGGATAGAATAGCCTCTTCACCTGAAGCCAGTATTTCTCATCTTTCACTAGACATTGTGACTCTATTGCTTGGGCTGTGTTTCTGCCTGATTCTTTTGATATGAGCTGTTTAGTTCTTTTCGTAGTAATTGGAGCTGTACAATTACTACTTATGATCCATGATTGTATTTTTTACCAATTGCCACCCAATAGCAACATTAACAACGCAAGGTTTCCAAGGTACCTCCCAGTTGCTGTTTTAAACAGCATGTATGCCAGTAGGTACCTTATGAATGACTTGATTTATAATGAATCCAATTCCAGTGGGTATCAGTCGATCATACTGTGGTTTTCCATTTTAGTTTGAATTAGTTTTGAAAACTTCCTGTGTAATTGGAAGATAGGTTCAAAGACATATAAACCCTTTTCCTGCTTTCCACTGCTAATATGAGGAGGTCATATTTTTCTCCATCACAGGTAAGTCTGTCTCTTGACTGTGGCAAATATATCTGTTGGCAAATGTTGATTCTTCAAGATCAAGGCTGAGATATTGCTCTGTGCTTTGAAGAGGTGTAGCACAGAACTTACAGTCTAGGACAGGGGTGGGCAAACTACGGTCCACAGGCTGGATCCGGCCCCTCAGGGCTTTGGATCTGGCCCATGGGATTGCCCCACGTGGTGCCGCAGGCCCCGCGCCGCTCTCAGAAGCAGCTGGCACCACGTACCTGGGCGTTGCTCTTGTTTCCAGGCACCGCCCCCCACAGCTCCCATTGGCTGGGAACGGGGAACCGTGGCCAATGGGAGCTTTGGGGGAGGTACCTTGAGGCGTAACAAGGGCAGCGTGCGGAGCCCTGTGCCCCCCCGTCCCTCAGGGGCCATGCAGGGATCTGGTTCCGGCCACTTCCCAGAGCAGCACAGCATGGGGCCAGGGCAGGCATGGAGGGAGCCTGCCCTGGCCCTGGTGGGCGCCGCTACCACCCCAGAGCCACTTTAGGTAAGCGGCACTGGGCTGGAGCACGAACCCCTCCTGCAGCCTGCCCCCCAACTCCCTGCCCCAAACCCCCTGCTTGCACCTCACGCCCTTCCTGCACCCCAGCTCCCTACCCTGAGCCCCCGTTGCACCATGCACCCCTCCTGCACCCCAACCTCCTGCCTTGAGCTCCCTCCCACAGTCCGCACCCCTGCCCTCAACCACCTCCTGCACCCCAACCCCCTTCCCTGAGCCCCCTCATACACCCCACACCCCTCCTCTGCCCCAAACCCTTGCCCTGACCCCATTCCTGCACACTGCACTCCCTCCCGCACCCCTGCCCCAGCCCTGCATACAATTTCCCCATCCAGATGTGGCCTTCAGCCCAAAAAATTTGCCCACCCCTGGTCTAGGGGCAGAGGGGCCTGTGGTGGTTTTAAGCCACCTTTGTGCCCCCCTGGTGGTCTGTCTAAGTTATGACAGCCTGTCCCCAGCTGCATGCGAGTTGCAGCACTTCCCAGAATCTCTGTAGTACTACATGCTACTGCTCTGTTCCCAACACACACTTCCCACCCCCAGCACACCTTCTAAGGTAAGGCCAGTACGGGGGTCCTTGGAAGATAACATTACAGCTGCCTTCTTCAGTTCCTAGATCAAAGGAATCCTCCCCCCATGCAGAACTGGTTTTAGAGCCCCTTTACACTCCTCCATTTCTTTTCCCAACAGAGAGGGGGTGAGGATCTCACCAAATGAGTGTGCACTGTATCTGTGGGGGGAGACTCTTATCATAATTTTTATGGGACCAATGTGTGCTAGATACTTTACAGGCACAGATGTTTCCTTCAAAGAGTTTACAATCTAAATGTAATTTTTGCTCCTCAGAAGTGCTGAGTGCTTGGAGTTCCCATTGACCTCAGTGTTGTACTTAACATCTCCAAAACTTAGGTCATTTATAGAGGTGCCTAAAAATAGATGGATTAGAGCTTGAAATCTTTGGCATAATCTGACTGAGACATTGACCCGATTGTCATAAATCGTGATATTTTGCTATTCCTGTTATGAAAAACCACGGTTACACGACATTAACAATCTAAAGTGAATGTGAGCTTTTTTCTAATCTGCTCCTTAATTGCATTGTCATTCATTAGTACTTCATGTCAGTAGCTGCCATTTAAAAAGTCAGCATTTTTCAACACTTCCCACACAGTGGTATCTTTCTCCATGTTTTTGCTTTGACTGAGAATAGGTAATAGCTCTGGTAGATATATCTCATGGCATATGTTGACTTTGGAACAATAACCATTGTTCATAATTCTGTGCAGAAAAAAAAGGGTATTTGGGGGCGAATTTTAAATGTGTAAGAGGTGTATCTGATTGGCTTTCAGCAGTAGATCTGAAAGCACTTCACAATCTATGAGAGCTAGATGGTGGGTATTAATTTATTTATTTATTAATAGCCAGTTGCATATGTACATGGTTCACCTCTTTACCCAATTTACAGGTACTATTAATGGGGTTTGCAGGCAGAAAGGGTGCGTGTTTGTTTTTAACTATGTAACTATTCCTCCTATATTTACATATTTGGATCTGGGTGTTGATTTTTGTCAGTGATTTTGAGGTAAAGGTTTTTCATTGAGAAACCAGGAGCTGGATTATCTGATCACTGAGAGGGACTAAGAGGTCAGAATCTTCCTGAAACTACCAAATTAAGAATCCCACTTCCAATGAAAGGAAATTTTCAGCTGGTGTAAAGCCAGCAGTGCCCACTCCTGTGCCAAACATTCTCCATGTTGGGTTTGGGAGAGAGAGCTCCATTATGCTAATTCACAGCTGCAACATGGTCCCTTAGGGACGATAACAGTTGCAATTTAGAGTAGTCCAAAGGCTGCTCTAAGTTACATGGAGCAGTTTTAGAATCACATCCGTACTTGGCCCCAGATCTTTTCACTTTTTCATACTATTATACCATGCTTTTATTTGCAATTTTTTAAAATAGTTTTCTGAATTTTGTTTTCTTGTTTGTTTGTTTTTTTAGCACATACACGAGTAATAATCCATGGGTGAAACTAGGGACAGTCATGCTATCGAGATGCCCAACTGAGCAAAAAGAGAATACGGGAAATGAAATTTTGAAGATCTGTCGTTCTTTGTATGAGACTAAGCACATGCTCCCTGTAGAGGTGAGTTGTAACTTCAAGTACCTTGCAGATATACCTGCACCTTGTACAGTGGATGCAGTATCACTATTAAAGCTCCTTATATAGCTTCACTGGCTGCACTTGAGTACTATTTGGCAAAAACTATTAAAGATAAACACCAGTAACTTGCCACTTCTTAAACATAGAAAGTTGTCTATGAGGAAGTTCTGAAATATTTGGGCTTTAATTGGCTTTTATTTTACAAGCAATTCTTCTTTACAAGTACTCTAGTATTCCCTCTTCCTAAATTAATTATGTGTACTCTCTTCCATACAAGCCTCTCTTATGTCTCAAAGTGCCACAGCACCTCATACTGATGCATCATAGCCTAACCATACCAGGTTTAAAAAAAATGATTAAAAATCTTCACACTTCTCTGGAATTATTCCCAGACATCTTCTTTTATTATCCTGATTCATCCTTTACAGTGAGATTCACATAACCACAGTCTTCGTTCCTGAAAATAGCCAACACGAAAATTATGTGCAGTGTAATGGAAACGGATCGGAGGCTTCTTTTGACTTTAATACAAAACCAAGAAGTCTCTTGTAGAATTTGAAGGGCAATACATTGTAAAACAAATGGGACACTTGTATTTATGCAGCTTAAAACCCACTTCTGGGACTTGCTGCCAAAAGAAGTCAGTAAAGCAGAGTGCCAAATATATTTTGTGGAGAGAGCCAAATTTAATTTTTAATTACAGTGCATGGGATAGATCTACAAAGGGCCCGATGGTCATCATGAGTAATACTTTATATCACAAGTAGTTCTGATCAAAACCAGTGGGATTACTCCTGCAGGAAGGTACTATTCAATCTGATTAAGGGTGGCCAAACCAAAGTTAAGGTTCTAGGGTGGAATTTTCTAAAACATTTAAGTGACTTATGAACACAAATGTAATAGAAAATCAGGGTTCTACCACAGCAGATCTCCTCCTGATAGGAGGGTTACACCAAGGTCAAGCATCGATCATCTCTTTTTTAGTTAATAAAGTTACTGTTGAATTCAGCATCAGTAAGGCCTGGTCTGTGCAGTTTTTATACTGGTATGACTGTTTCAGTTAGAGGTGCAATTTTTTGCCAATATAATTATACCAGTACAACGCTTAGTATGTGCATGTTATACCTTGTATAAAGGTGTCTTTATATTAGTGTAGCTTATTCTCCTCTCCATACGGAAATAAAGTGCGTTTATACTGATATGACACACTAGGAGGCTGTACTGCTTTAACTATATCAGCATAGTTAAAAACAACATAACTTTTGTGCATAGCAGTTAAAGCAGTACAACTTTTGTGTATACAAACCTTTACTGTGGAAAAAGTAATGTAGGGAATTTAAGAACCATTGCTAGAACTATTTGATCAAAACTTGCATTTTGCTGAATCTGTCATTGGAGCCTATTTAATACTTTGAGTGGGGAGAGAAGCATAGATCAGCTGCTTTTTTTAAAAAAAGATTGGCTAACTTTCTGACCACCAGTAACGTTTGTGGTTCTGAAGTCTAAAGACAATAATTGAAAAGGCATTTAAACGTCAGGATGTTCACTGTTGACCGGGATGTTCACTGAGGTCAGGAAGAAATCTTTCTCTAAAGACACCATAATTGCAGGATTGCTGGAGGAACCAACTAGGAGCCATGCTCCTCTTGACCTGCTGCTCACAAATAAGGAAGAATTGGTAGGGGAAGTAGAAGTGGGTGGCAACCTGGGCAGCAGTGACCATGAGATGGTCGAGTTCAGGATCCTGACAAAAGGAAGAAAGGAGAGCAGCAGAATACAGACCTTGGATTTCAGAAAAGCAGACTTTGACTCCCTCAGGGAATGGATGGGCAGGATCCCCTGGGAGGCTTATATGAGAGGGAAAGGAGTCCTGGCTGTATTTTAAAGAAGCCTTATTGAGGGTGCAGGAACAAACTATCCCGATGTACAGAAGGAATAGCAAATATGGTAGGTGACCAGCTTGGCTTAACAGTGAAATCTTCGGTGAGCTTAAACACAAAAAGGAAGCTTTCAAGAAATGGAAACTTGGACAGATGACAAGGCAGGAGTATAAAAATATTGCTCGAGCATGCAGAGGTGTACTCAGGAAGGCCAAAGCACAATTGGAGTTGCAGCTAGCAAGGGATGTGGAGGGTAACAAGAAGGGTTTCTACAGGTTTGTTAGCAACAAGGTGGTGGTCAGGAAAAGTGTGGGACCCTTATTGAATGGGGGAGGCAACCTAATGACAGATGATGGAAAAAGCTGAAGTACTCAATGTTTTTTTTCCTCGGACTTCACAGACGAGATCAGCTCCCAGACTGCTGCAATGGGCAGCACAGTATGGGGAGGAGGTGACCAGCACTCAGTGGTGAAAGAACAGGTTAAGAACTATTTAGAAAAGCTAGACATGCCCAAGTCTATGGGGCCGGATCTAATGCATCCGAGGGTGCTAAGGGATTTGGCTGATGTGATTGCAGAGCCATTGGCCATTATCGTTGAAAACTCGAGGCAATCCGAAGGGGGGGGGGCGGTATTGGACAATTGGAAAAAGGCAAATATAGTGCCCATCTTTAAAAAAGGGAATTAGGAGAATCGGGGAACTAGGAGAAGGAGAAATGGTCTCAAGTTGCATGGGGAAGGTCTAGGTTGGATATTAGGAAAAACTATTTCACCAGGAGGGTGGTGAAGCACTGGAATGGGTTACCTAGGGAGGTGGTGAATCTCCATCCTGAGAGGTTTTTAAGACCCATCTTGACAAAGCCTTGGCTGGGATGATTTAGTTGGGGTTCATCCTGCTTAGAGGATTGGACTGGATGACCTCCTGAGGTCTCTTCCAACCCTAATCTTGTATGATTGTCACTTCTGAGTCTTATGCCTCCAGGAGTGAAGATCTTAAGAGCTAGTAGACTTTCTAGCATGGCTCATGCTGAATGAAGAACACCCAGGTGTGAGAATTCTGTGTGAAATCACAGTAGCAAAATTTACAAAGTAATTTTCCCTTCCTTCTGCACCAGTGCATATACAGTACAGCATTGATCAAATTGGCTAAGTGGGTTAAAAAAAGTCCTGCCTTTCACTGATGACAACTACTAGTACCGGAAGCATATACTAGATGTAGAAGGCCTTGTAATGGCAACTTATAGTTTTTAATCAAATATGGCACTAGCATTACATTCAAAAATCCAGCTAAGGTTGTGACTGTGTTTTCATTTTGTATTTCAACTGTAAATGTTTGCTCTTGGCTAAACCTCAGAATGCAAAGTCAGTAGTTCAAGAACAATCTTCTTATACAAATATCATAAAATGTGTGTGGATGTTCTTGAATTATGTTTAAAAAAAACTCAAACATGTGTCTTTAAACATAAAATGTTCCAGGTTAGATATAGCCATTCCATAATGTAGGATAAGCTTCTTTGGAACCCAATTCAGCCAGGCACTGAAGCATGTACTTAACTTAAAGCACTTGAGTATTCCCACTGGGATATAAGCATGGGCTTAACATTAAGCATTTGCTTCAGTGCTTGGCTGAATTGGGACCTTAATTTTTAAGAAGGGTGTATTATTACTTCTGTCTAAAATACATAAATAGTACCATTTTAAAATTAGTTGAATATGTATATTTGTATTACCAAGATTAATACTCCCAATGATTAAGGTACTAAATATGGCTTTACATTAAAGACTAACTATAAGGAATTATTGGGGCTTATATGTAATTATTTTCAGCACCATGTGGTATTCTATGTAAAATTTTGCAAAGGATGCAAGTTGATAATAAACATTTTTGTAGAAGGGCTAAAATACCTGTTTGACCTGAAATTTATTTGTTGCAAAAATACTAATGTTAATACCTACATTAACTGCATTTGCAAATTGACATAATCTAATTGCATTTTTTCTGTAATATTTTAAATCACTGCAATAAGAAAGCAAATTGTAATTCAGTAGTTCAGTGTTTTAAAAACACCTTTTCATTTTCCTAGTCATTGGCTTTCCTAGTTATTTCCTAGAAATGCTCACTGTACCTAATTATGTTTAACAGTGCGCTTAAATCATCTGCCTTTCCTTCTTTCCTCCCACCACCTTAAGGTACAAAAATGTGATTTGGGGGGGGGGGGGAGGGGATTCTTTTGAAAGCTTTTTTATAGTTATATGCTGTTCCCTATGGCACTGCTTCTTCTCTTATGGTTTTGATGGGTTTTCAGATATCAAATGTTACCAGAACTATAAACTTGCTGTTACACTCAGGTTGTGCATCCTACAACCCTCAAAATTTATTTTTCCTAACATAAAGGGGTATCCATGGTGATAAATTGTGCTTTCCAGGCACAGAGGGACTTGTAGAATCATAAATTGCTAAGTTTGCATTCTGTAATCTCCTTAGTATGTTGCTGTTTGGCAGAAATGAAGGAGAAAATCAAAATATCAAAGGCTTAATGGGTGTAATATTTTTAATTTTGCCTCACCCTTTATAGTCTTTTCAATACTGCTCTTCACCTGTTCCTGTAATGTTAGTTCTCAATGAAAGCAAAGCCTGTCAACTGCAGACTTAGCCATTGCTTAAGTTGATAAACACTTATGACACACTTCTGTCTATTCTTTGGCAACAAAAGACAAAATCTCCTCAGTGTGTTACAAACCTTTTGTTTTCTCCTTAGTCTCACCAACCTCTGCTTAGCTGCAATAATAAAAAAAAATGTGTTGATATCCTAAGGAGAAGTTTAGTTGATAGCAAAGTGTACCAGGTTCTCAGTTTTTTGTCTGCTGAACTGCAATGCAGGCAACTGGTGAATGCATTTGGAAGATGTTTTGCTAGTAGTCCTGTGTCTGCTGTTTTTTGTGTGTAAACTCTTTCCTGATTGGAGCTTTGCTGGTGATGTGCTAGTGTAGACGAGACAAAGACGTTTTTACTACTGTGTCATTTAGTCCGGCTCTGAACAGTGGAAGTTTGCAAGATTTTTTTGTAACTACCATGAACTTTACCAAGCACGGTGTAATTTTATAGTTACGTTGCATTCTGAGGTATGCATCACAATTAAATTAATATTTTGCTGTCAGAAATGCAGTTGAGGGGGGTAACTGAAGAGTGCCTGAATTATCTGAAAACAAATTGGTTGGGAAAAAAGATGTCAGTAGATACCGTACTTTAAGATCTCAATCCGTAACAGCAATCTCATGTATGTAAGATGTACATAATACACCAATTTATCATTTTCCATTTTTTTTAAGTTAGAGGAGATATAACTACCCCAAGGGTGTGACTACATTTAGCAGCACCTTTTGGGCACCAGATTAATCAAATTTGAACTTAAATGGTAAAAATTAAACACCTGAGTTCCCTTTTTAGATTGTAAGCTCTTTGGAGCAGGTGCAGTGTCTTTAAGTGTTTTTCTGAAGCATAGAGCATGTCTGTGGATGTCTAAAATGATATTGTAATAATATCTATGTTATATAATGGACAGACTAACCAGATGGAGTACTGTTGTTGTGTGATTTCCCTCATTGTTCTCACTAGAAACAAAGTATAGCGGGGAGGGATCCGAGTAAACTATGTCTTTGAACCTGGTCACTCTGGACAAGTTAGTTTGTTGCTCATAAAGGGAAAGTTATCATTTGGTTTTTGAGGTAAAGTAATCCCTTTTTAAAATGGGTCAGTAATTCATTTATACACCATAGTAGATGAATATATAAGATACATGTATAAGATAAAGACTAATAAATGTTCACATTGTTACTAACCACAGTAGACCTAGATAAGGGTTTGGAAGTAATCCTACTCAGTGTTTTATTTTTTTAAGCATCACTTTCTGTTGCCAGCCTCAGTATGAGGACACACTATGCCAAAATTGTAATGCCAGATAGTTCATGCAGGATAATAAAACATGGAAACTCATATTAAAATGGAGAAACTAATATACTGCATCAGAGCTCAGTAACAGACATTTGACAAGATTTTTGGGATAGCTTTACAGTGCTGGACTCTGATATAAGGAGCTGTTATATTCCTTCTTTATTTTATTCCACCTTTATGACTATATAACTGAGTTACAGAAATGTCACAGATGTGTTACCTTACATCTTATAGAAAGAACAGGAGTACTTATGGCACCTTAGAGACTAACAAATTTATTAGAGCATAAGCTTTCGTGGGCTACAGCCCACTTCATTGAATGCATAGAATACAACATATAGTAAGATATAGATATAGATATATACACATATATATACACATACAGGTAAGTTGGAAGTTAACATACAAACTGTGAGAGGCTAATTAGTTAAGATGAGCTATTATCAGCAGGAGAAAAAAACTTTTGTAGTGATAATCAGGATGGCCCATGTAGACAGTTGATAAGAAGGTGTGAGGATACTTAACTTAAGGAAATAGATTCAATATGTGTAATGACCCAGACACTCCCAGTCTCTATTCAAACCCAAGTTAATGGTATCTAGTTTGCATATTAATTCAAGCTCAGCAGTTTCTCATTGGAGTCTGTTTTTGAAGCTTTGGGTTGCAAAATTGTCACCCTTAAATCTTTTATTGAGTGGCCAGAGAGGTTGAAGTGTTTTCCTACTGGTTTGTATGGTAACTTCCAACTTATCTGTGTGTGTGTGTGTGTGTGTGTGTATATATATATGTATATCTTACTATATCTTCCATTCTATGCATCCGATGAAGTGGGCTGTAGCCCACGAAAGCTTATGCTCTAATAAATTTGTTAGTCTCTAAGTTGCCACAAGTACTCCTTTTTGCGGATACAGACTAACACGGCTGCTACTCTGAAACCTTACGTCTTGCAGTTTGCAGTGTTTCAGTGACCACAGCAAAAGTATTAGTCCCACAGAGAGCAGTGATTGCTCCATACTTCTTTCAGTAAAACTCTGTGAGGGTTGTAATAAGTATTCAGTGCTTGCCTTGTTTCTCAAACATTCTACTTACAACCCTGTACTACACCCTTTTTTAATTTGCGCTTTCAAGTTTCCAGACAGGCTTCTTTCCACTGGGAAATTCATTTGTTTTAAAAGTTTTATTTCCATTTTGCATTTCACACAAGGTTTTTCATAAAATTTTGTGTGCATAATGTTACCAAGTATCTCCTGAGTTCTGACAATCTGGGGTTACTTTTTGTTTTCAGTGTACAAAGGAATTATGTTTGCTGCTGCTTAACCAGTCCCTCCTGCTGCCATCCCTGAAACTGCTAGTAGAAAGCAAAGACCAAGATCTGCATGCATTGGCACTGGAGCAGATAACAGCTGTTGCTAAGGTATGAGCAGTTCAATTAACTATCCTTCATAGTTTCAGGTAATAAAATAGCTTTTTTATCTTCACGTAGGAAGCAGAGTCTCTTGAGTGCGTTGTCATTATTAAGATTTTCTAAAGTTATTTTGTCTTCAGCCATAGGGCTGATAAAGATCTTTTATACATTCAAAAGAACCCACAAACGCTGTTAGTTTTAATTATCCGGCTACCCATTTGTAAGTTAATGTGGTGGAACAGAAACTGCTATGTTTTACAAAGTACATTTTTTGTGGGTCTTCATGTTTTAGTTCTTTTAAAATAACTTAATCCATAATATTGCATAAAACTTGCAATGGCCCACTGCTGTAGACTCTTCCATACACATGGTGGGATTGTTTATTCCTGTGGAGTTTATTTTGCAAATAATCGAATTTATATTAACAGAGTCACTTCTGACTTTCCTGAAAATTCAATCTTGTTGATGCTGATGTGCATTTTTCACACACAACACAGGGATTTAATCTCACTCTAAGTGCAAATTTCAGTGCAATCTAAACTATAGCATTGACCAACACATCAGTAATGCCTCTAAACTACCAAATTTTGTTTCCGTTTAATTCCTAATGAGAATCTGGGATGGTGGGATATCTTATGTATCTTAATCCTTAAGTCTTTTTGCTATCCCCAAAGTAAGTGTGTGTCTGTCAATCATATGTATATATCTGAAAAAGTAGGTAAGCAACTGTGTGACACAAAGCAAAAATTTAATCAAGGAGTTCTTGTAAACGCTTAATCTGTCAAACTCATGAAACTGTCATACTAGAAGAAGCTTTATCATCAAATCCCAAGATTAATTTTCTTAGCATATCATTTTTGCTTAACTTTCTTTTTTGTAACATCAGGTTACAACGAAAGACAGACAAAAACCAAAATCATGAATCTGACAATGCTCAAATTTGTTTTTGTGAGTGTAATGCGACTCGCCGGGGCTCAACCCTCTCCAGGACGGCAGGGAGCTACACCGGCTCACGACACACGGATATTGTTTGGAGAAATTAGTCTGACTGCGGGAGTCTCCCTCAGTGGCCCTTGTGACAACTGAAACAAGCACCATAAGCCCGGACCCTAGGTCAGGGCGGGGCAACAATAAGTCAGGTGCTCAGGCCCTCCGGCAGGAGCTGAGCAAACAGTTCAATAGTAGCAGGCCAGGCCCTGGATCAGGGCGAGGCAACCAAGTCAGTAGCTCAGGCTCTCAGGCAGGGGCTGAGCAAACAGTTAAATGTTAGCAGGCCCAGGCCTCTAAAGGACCTGGAAGAGGGGGAGACTGCCACCCACGAGTGGTGAGGTGGGACGCAGGCCCTCCCACTCCACTGTGTCCCAGCCCGGGGCCCTAGCAGCAGCAGAAGACCCGCTGCTGTGTCAGTGGGGCTCCTGGCCGCAACACACTGTCACAGGCTCTGGCAGTGCCTCAGCCAGACTACGGTCGGCTGCCCCCGGGCTACTTCCTGATTACCCCTCTTGGGGTACCTGGGTCCAGGTGGTGTCCTCCGGGGCGTCCAGCACCATGGGTTCCTCCGGGTAGAGGGCAAGCGGCAGGCCCGGCAACTCCTCCGGGTAGCAGGCACAGGGCAGGTCCAGCAACTCCTCTGGGTAGCGGCCGCACAGCAAGTCGGGCCAGTCCTGGCGTGCACCTTAGGCCGCGGGGGCTTCCCAGTCGCGGTCCAGGCTGGAGGCGTCTGGGCCCCCAGTGAGTTCTGAGGGCGAGCTTTTATACTTCTGGGTCGCCTCCTGACCGTCTGAGGGGCGGGCTCAGAGCTCCCTAGCTCCGCCCACTCCGGCACCTGGATATGCTCATCCCTCTCCGGGGCAGTAGGGAGCTACGCTGGCTCACTACAGTGGGGGAAAAGGTTGATTGAGAATCAAAAACCTATATCCAAACTTGCTCCTATCATTGTCATTTTCAGCTCAGTCTCTTCTTGCTTTCAATCCATTTTTGGTTTAAATCCATTTTTGAGTTCTTGTTTAAAGGTACCTAAGTTTCCAAGGTCAGTTAATAAGATTTCAGAAACAAAATCCTTGTAAGATTTACATAAAAAGTTTCTTTGTGAAGTGTTTGTAGTCTATGAACCCATACATAGACAAAGACTGACTTGCTTTTGTTAAAATCACTAAAACATATTTTTAAAAAACCCTGTAATCTTCATTTCAAAGATACAAAACCCATTGATGTAATTGAAAAAATACTTTTTTAGTTGCTGTGTATGTCCATCAGGTTATTAGTGAGAGTATAACAGAATGATGTAGAATCCAGTATTCACAATACCTCCTTGTAATTTTCTACTCCTCAGTTTCCCTCAGCCTTATAATGCTTTCAGGGGATAGAAATTGCCAGGGTATGTGCTGGAACATGATGAGAAGCTGCAGTTAGAAAATTTAGCCTTTTTCACTTCTATGCCAGATGTGACAAAAATCTGCCCGCCACAGAAAATATAATAAACAATAACGAATTTTTCACAATTTCCTTTGTTGCCATAACCTGCAGAAACCAGGACTTATTGTTAAGCAGATCTGATAGGTTTTATGGAAAACTGGCTATTGGAACTTTCAGAATACATCATACAAGAAGGTTCATGTGGAATGAACTTTCTGTATGCTTTTAAGGAGAGCTAACCATGGCTTCTCTGCATTTACTTATTAATCTACAAAATTTTCAATAAAGAGTCAGAATTATACAGTCTACAAAGAATTTTTTTAAAGTTCCATTAGGAATCAACAATTGATCAATCATTGGATGTACACAGTCAAGATCCAGCTTATGAAGTTAACACAACACATGATTAATTCTCTCAAATACTGGTCCTGGAATGCGAATGGGAGCATAGTTTATTTCTCAGCCTTTTGAAGATTCTCCTTCAAGATTTCCATTTACTGAGTGAATTATACAGTTGGCTCTCCTCCTGTCTACCTTATCCACCTTGATACAGCAAGTCTTAACTTCCTTTTCTAGAAGAGAGAGGTTTGCATAGATAGAGCTGTGTAAATCCACAGATATCCACATCTGCGGACCATTTTTGCAGATCGTGGATTGGAGGCGGTTACAGATTTTGTATCCATGCAGTGCTCTATGCATAGACACATTTTTAGAAGACAGAGTTCACGAAGTTATTTGAGACGGAACTCATGTTGAGTTTTGATATGCACACATTATTACTTACTGTCAAGGTTCCTCCCCCACTCTGAACTCTAGGGTACAGATGTGGGGACCTGCATGAAAATCTCCTAAGCTTACTTTTACCAGCTTAGGTTAAAACTTCCCCAAGGTACAAATTAATTTTATCCTTTGTCCTTGGAATAACCACTGCCACCACCAAACTCTAACTGGGTTTACTGGGAAACGTAGTTTGGACACGTCTTTCCCCCCAAAATCCTCCCAACCCATGCACCCCACTTCCTGGGAAAGGTTTGGTAAAAATCCTCACCAATTTGCATAGGTGACCACAGACCCAAACCCTTGGATCTCAGAACAATGAAAAAGCATTCAGTTTTCTTACAAGAAGACTTTTAATAGAAATAGAAGTAAATAGGAGTAAAGGAATCACCCCTGTAAAATCAGGATGGTAGGTACCTTACAGGGTAATTAGATTCAAAACATAGAGAATCCCTCTAGGCAAAACCTTAAGTTACAAAAAAGACACACAGACAGAAATAGTCATTCTATTCAGCACAATTCTTTTCTCAGCCATTTAAAGAAATCATAATCTAACACATACCTAGCTAGATTACTTACTAAAAGTTCTAAGACTCCATTCCTGTTCTATCCCCGGCAAAGCAGCATACCAACAGACCCTTTGTTTCTCTCCCTCCTCCCAGCTTTTGAAAGTATCTTGTCTCCTCATTGGTCATTTTGGTCAGGTGCCAGCGAGGTTACCTTTAGCTTCTTAACCCTTTACAGGTGAGAGGATTTTTCCTCTGGCCAGGAGGGATTTTAAAGGGGTTTACCCTTCCCTTTATATTTATGATACTTACCAAACACATGTGTACACTCATTCACACCTTAAGAAGTGTTAGAGAAAAAGCAAGAATACAGTGGACATCACCACTATAAAAAGAGATAACAATTCCTTAGAAAGAAACAGGTTAAACTGTTCAGCTCATGTTCGTCTTCAGAGCATCAGAGTCAAGACAGAAGTTCATGTGACCAATAGATGTTGACTCTGGTAGTACCTCACGTTGGCTGGCAGGTTTCCTTTGACACTCAACTGGTCAAAAACTGGGGTGGCCTATGGAATCTTGGTCTTAAGTTTAGCTTAAGGAGAGCAGGGGCACTGGCTTTTCTTAGTGTTATGGTGGCCTGAGAGGATCACATCTGCTTCTGTGTTTTCTTTGACCTTTATGGTTGCAATTCTAGCTTGTTCCACCCCTTGGCACCTCCCCAGAGACCCTCTGAGCAAATCAAGGAATCACAGTGTGACGGGTTGCCCCCTCCCCTCCGGGTGGCCACTTGATATACTGGGATACCACTGAGCCCGCCTGTTCCACCAGCCTGGGCTCCCTTACACTATCTTGCTGAGCCAGGCCCTCAAGCCTCCTCCAGCACACACACAGGTAGGGACACACCCAGCTGCAGAAAGACACTGAAATCAGCACTGCAGGGGTAGGCTTCAGCTAGGGAATTGCACAGCACTTAAGTGCACACCCCCTCTGGAGTGTAAATCCAAAATTGTATCATCTTACGCTGCACAGAGAACTATGCAGCATAATCTCATTGAAATTCGCCTCCTCCTTCAATGTGGAGGAAGATATACACAGCTTCCCCTTCCCTCCCCCCATTATGAATTCCACAAACTGGTTTTAGAGAAAACAAAAACAAGTTTATTAACTACAAAAGATAGATTTTAAGTGATTATAAGGGATAGCAAACAGAGCAAAGCAGATTACCCAGCAAATATGCAATGTAAGCTTAAGATACTAAAGGAACTGGTTACAAGTAGTAATTTCTCACCCTAAATGTTGTTTTAGGCAGATTGTAGAGGTTCTTGAAGGCAAGCTGCTCTTGCCTGCAGCTTAAAACTCCAGGTTTTTCTTTCCAGGCCAGGCACCTTCCCAGCCTGGGCTCAGTCGTTTCTCCCCCACTTTGATTTTGTTTCTTGGATGTTCACAGCAGTCATCCTGGGTGGGGATTCAATGAAGAACGAACGCTGATTATGTCAGTCTCCTGCCTTAAATAGGTTTTACAAATGGCAGGAGTTCTTTGTTTTCCAGTGTGGGTTCTCCCCTCACAGTGGAAAAATACTGGTATTCTATCATGGAGTCCATGATACCGGTGACTTGATCACATGATCCTACAGTGTCAAACCAGCCATGAGTCAGTTTGTAGCATCCCAGAAAAGTTTTTCAGGAAGGTGGGAGATTAGCATCTTCAAAGACCTATTGTTCTCCTTAATGGTCCAGACTCATTGCATTCTGTCTGGTGGGTGTTCCCCAGGTACAAACACTTTTGTAGTACAGATGTATAGTCAATATTCCTAATTTTAGATACAAAAATGATACATGCATACAAATAGGACAATCATATTCAGCAAATCATAACCTTTCCAGTGATATCTCACATGCCTTATCTTGTACAAAACATATCATAGTTATGCTATAATCATACTATAACAATATTTCTATGAAGAATATTGGGTGTAGTGTCACACACAGGTCGCGTGCCCCAATAAGTGGTCCAAGCTGGGTCAAGGGTGGGCAACCTTGACCTTTGGAAAGCCTCCCTCCCGCCGCTTTTGCTAGTGGGTCTTTGACCATATTGGTCACTAAACCACAAGTCTGATATACGTCCAAAATATAAAAAAACATGGGATTAATGGGAGATTACTTCATGGATGCAGCTTCAACCCCCACCCCTTTGAGCTGAATTGGAGGGAGCAAAAAGTGCCAGATTCCTCAAAGTCTCCACACATTCTGGATGTGATTTCTGGCATAATTTGCTCTCAGCAACAAGGCAAGGAGACAGAAAGGCCTTAGATCCTGTTAATGTAAGTCCCACTTATGATAAAAAAAAATATTACAATTTATGTTCACTAAAGAAAATGGAAGTTTATACGCTAGGCCAGTGGTTCTCAAACTGTGGTCCGTGGACCACTAATGGTTCACGAGCTCCATTCAGGTGGTCCGCGGATAGTTCCCTCTAAGGTGCACGCCTGGGCTGCTGCACATGGGAGAATGAATGGCCACCCCCCTAATTAGTGGAGTCGCACAGGCATGGCTCCCCTATTTAGGTGCCTGGACCCTGGAGAAGACGCACATGTAAGGTGAAGTGGTGGCCTTGGGGGGAAGTAGAGGGTAGATGGGAGGGGGAAGTGGGGGTGGGAAGAATTTGAGATGTGCAGGGCTGCAGTGGCCAGAGAAAGAGGTGACTTTCCCCAGCTCTGTGGCTGCTGAGGCGGGGGAGAGACCCCCCTCCTTCCCAGCCCGAGCTTGGAGGCTGCTGTGGTGCGGGAGAGAGGGAGAGACCCCCACTCCTTCTCAGCCTCAGTTCGGGGCTGCCATGACAGGGGAGAAAGGGCACGTCCATCGCATTAGAAAGGTAAGACTACTGATATTAAAATATGAGTTGTGTGCTTATATTTATAGAACAAAAAAATGTTAGTTGTTTCTTTTATATACAGCATTTTTCTCCAAAGCGCTTTATAATAGTTAGCTAATGGTACAAACAACATTTGCAAAGATCATTAAGTTGTCCACCAAGAACCTCAGCAATTTTCAAGTGGTCCGTGAAAAAAAAGTTTGAGAACCACTGCACTAGGCCTCTCATATAGGCCATTTCTTTCACACATTGAAGTCAATGGGAGTTTTACTACTGACTTCACTTCAATTGGAGTAGGGTTTGGTCAGTGCCTGAAAGGTTAAATTTATAAGAGATTCTTGGCAGTATTTGAAAAGCAGGTCATACAGAAGAGGCTACCATTATTCTGTGTAAATCTTGTAGTGTTTGGAAGTGTTTTTGTTGCACTCCAGAAAGCATGCCTCCTGCTAGTTATTTTTCACTCTCATAATTACTTTAGGTGGAATTTTAGTAAAAGATTGTTAGCCAACGTATATGCTATGTATTAGAGTCATTACATTAATATTGTAGACAATATAATAAGTGATATAGTTGCAGATTGAATTGTGCTTTACCCAAAATGCTTTTCACTCATGCTAAGGAATATCCCATAACTTTTTTCAATAGCTAACCTTTGCTCTTGGTAAGAGGAAATACAAAACCTGTCATAGTACGAACACTATGCCTTGGGTAGTTAGAGGATGCCTGCACTGACACCTGGAATGTGGTAGTCAAAACAAAGATAAGAGAAAGGTACAGGATAGCACAGAAAAACAAGATAAGAAGCTTGTATTGACTTGTCTGTTAAAGCTTGGGTGATGTACAGAATGTTCACTACCTTGTAAAAAGGGCTACTATTAATATGGATAATCTCAAATGCGTATTTTTGAAACAAAGGTGAATGCTGCAAGATTGCTATGTGTTGTGTTCTGTTGTCTTTGACTAATAACCTGGTTAAACTTAGGCTACATGGTTTCTTGAATATTTTTAATAACAAACCACAAGTGTAGTCAAGCAATTGGGTTTGGCTATACTTAGTTTTCAGATTTGTTGCAGAAGGCCAATTCCCATTTACATTAAACAGGGAGGGAAATATGCCATCTGGCAAAATGGAATAGTCAGATTCCCTGACATACTGCGAGCACAGCTCACAAACATGGCTGTGAAAAAAATACAGCAGTTGCTTGCTAGTGCGGATGTATTATTTAGTCATTTGTTGTATGATGCTGACAGCTTTATGGATGTTTACCGTTAAAAGGATGATGCTGAAGTGCTGATCTAGGATTGTACAGCCTTTGCCGACAATAAAACAGACAGTTTTTTTAAGCTTTTCTGAAACTGCACACCCCTATTACTGTGTAACCTTTTGCAAACTGCCAGTTCCATCTTTCACATACCAGAAATAACTAGACTACCCCCTCACAGTGAATATGGTGTATGAATAATTTAAAAAACTTTATCTTAGTATAGCCAGTTAAGTAGTTTATGAATGTCAGTAGGATTCAGAGCTTCTCTTTAAGAGTTGCTTATTTCTGAGAACACTTTCAGTGTTGTCTTCTTTCTTATGTCAGCATGCAAAGGTTCAGACTGATTTACTCCTTATAATACAATAATTCTATAGACTATTTGTAACTGGTAAAGCAGCCATAGATTGAGAGCCTATGTAGTCAGCAAAAAATGCTGCTTGTACCCAAGGGACTTGAGGTGAAAGTGGCACTTGAATATAACTTTTTTTCTAGTTAGTCTAAAATAACTGTTGATATTTAGCCTACTTACATATTTTATATTCATTGTTGATGTACTTGGATACATCCTTTATATTTCAAAACAATTTATTCCTTTTGTAACAAAAAATTTACAAAAAATGAAGTTTGGAAAATAAAATGGAATTTACAGTTTTTTGTTTTCAACTAATTCTGGGTGATTGTGCCAAAATAATCAGCTCCATATTCCTTGAGATCCTCTTCAGCTGTGTAACTAGCCTCTTCCTTCATTAGTGACTGTTGACTTGCAACCTGGTTTATCAGTTTCTTCTTTATTGGAATCTTTTCAAACAGTGTGTGTATGGCCAGAAAAGTGACTGCAAAAATATGAGAAATTTACTCCAGAGATTTAATCCCTGTGTGTCCTTGAGCCATACCTGCTCAATTCAGGGACAAAACCAACATTTAACCTCTGCTAACAGTGCAAAACTAATACTTACATGGAAGAACAAACTCAATTCTGTTCTCTCTGATGCACCATCAGCAATAGTATGTTGTCACTAGCATGCTTAGATGTTATTAATCAACAGAAAAGGATAAAACCTCACTCTTTATGGTAACATTTTTTCCACTGATAACACTATGTATCTCAGCAACTACCTGCCCAATAGACACCAGGTGGAGCTACCATAAGCCACTGAGGTGAGAAAGGCATTCCTGTCCACCCCTGTTCTGGACTGTGTCCTTGACAGCACCTGGGTAGATTTTCAGAGAGCAACACACTATTTCACCTCAAATATTTAGTGAATCTCCACTTGATGTTTTGTGTTGTATTGCCTGCATCCATATAGGACTGTTTTAATGAGCTGAGTGGTCTAAAGATGTAATAGCCAGGAACTCCCAAGTCCTAATCTTTGCCCTGTCACACTGTGTGCCCTTGAGTTTGTTACACTGCTTCTTGGTTTTGCATGCTATGGAATGGGATTAATACTATTGATGATGCTACTCATAATACTCAGGAGGAACTGTCTGCACTAGCTAGTATTTGTACAGCACTTTACAAAGTGCTATATAAAGGCTAGATATCATTGTATACAGTCTCTGAAAGTGATTACTAAGGCCTGCTAAATTTAAACCTGCATTTTATGTCTTTCTTACTGTTGTTGTTGTTTTGCTGTGTAAATATTCACCAAATCAGTTTATATATGTTAAATGAAAGAACACGACATAGCTTCGGTTGGGAAAACAATTGCTTTAGCTACAAGTAATTCAATACTGAGATATTACACTTGATCTCTGACCAGAAAAAGGGTGAATTAGTGTGTATTTTAGTAGTTGTAGGCAGTGTTGTTGCAGTCCAGTTGGTCCCAGGACATTAGAGAGATAAGGCAGGTGAGATCATATCTTTTATTGGACCAGCTTCTCTTGGTGAAAGAGAGAAGCTTTTGAGTTTACCCAGAACTCTTCTTCAGGTCTGGGAAACTATTTTAGGCTGTGTCTACACTACAGCTTAAATCGGCATAGTTTATGTTGCTCGGGGTGTGAAAAGTCACACTGACATAAACACCGGTGTGAAGAGCCCTATGTCGGCAGGAACATAAGTAGTTAACACATTTCAAGGGATAATTCAAGGTGAAGTGGCCCATTAACACCCCTCCAGTCATAGAGAGGAAAGGATGGGAGGAGGGGCAGATGGAGTGTGGGGAGGAGGGTTGTTAGTGGGTTATAGATTGTTGTAATATGCCATAAATCCAGTGTGTCTATTTGGTCCTTGATTTTTAGTGTCTAGTATAGTTATGAATTTAAGCTCCCAGGCTCATCTTTTGAAAGCGTTGTGCATGTTTCCTTTGAGGATGAAGACTGATAGGTCAGCTGTAGAGTGATTGCTTTGTGAAAAGTGTTCACCCACAGGTGATGTGGTGGTTTTCTCTCTTATCATTTTCCTGTGTTCATTCAAGAGCATAGTGATTGTCTGGTTTCACCCCCATATTTGCTATTGGGACATTTAATGCACTGGATAAGGTATACTGTATGTTGTGATAGTTATGTGTAGGATCCAGGGATCTTGTAAGGTGTGGGGGGGGCGTATTTATCGTGTAGCAGTGGAGATATGTCTGCAAGTTTTTCATCTGTTGTTCTGGCAGGATCTGGTGTCACTCTGAGTTGGTGTTTCCTGGTCTGTGGGGAACTTGCTTCTGATGATGAGCTTGGAGAAGTTGGGTTATAGTTGTTAGATGATAATCCGTATGGGTTCTAATGTGGGGTGGTAGGTGCATTTTAGCAGTTGCCTTTAAGGTGTTCGCAAGACTATGTGATTTCTGTGAGTTTTGTGGGTATTTTTCATGTGTCTGTGTTCCATAAAACGTTGACAGTATAAATGTATCTGAGGTGTCTGTGTGTATTGCATATGGAGTATTTGTCTCATATTTAAATGGTAAGCTTTTGGGGGCAAGGACAGTGTTTTTATTTTGTGTTTGTACAGTGCCTAGCACAGTGGAGTCCCAGTCCGTGTCTAGGGCTACTATACGCTACAATAATACAAATTATAAATAATAATTCATGTTTACATGTCTATAATGTAGACATGTCTGTTCTCTAACAGCCAAAATGTCTTTAAAACCTGAAAACTAGTCACCTTACCACATCCACAAGCTGACGTGGTTCTCTCAGTGTTCTGAGCCACACAGCACAAAACTAAAATCCAGGTATAATCCATGACGGTAACTTCATCAGATTGTTTAGTGTTCTTAGAATTGTTCCTCCAGAGAGTAAGGCAAGAACTACTGTACTTTGAAATAATTAGCTTTGCGTCCCTGGAGATAATTTCATGCAACAGACTGATAATGTGCCACGGATTTTAAAAAAATGTATTTTAAAGATGTGAATGTGAAGAAGACTGTCAGTGAGAAGTACAACTTGAATGAAATAAAGGGAAATGCAGGTTCGGAGAGTTGTAGCATATAGACTTGAAAGCCAGAAGGGACCATCATGATGATCTAGTAGTCTGACCTCCTGCACGTTGTAGGTCACAGAACCTTGCTCACACACTCCTGTAGTAGGCCCATAACCTCTGGCTGAGTTACTGAAGTCCCCTATCTTGACGTAAAGACTTAAAGTTATAGAGAATCCACCATTTTAGTTCAAACTACTGCTGTCAAGCCATTAAAAAAATTAATTGCCCTTTTAATCGCACTGTTAATAATAGAATACCATTTATTTAAATATTTTTGGGTGTTTTATACATTTTCAAATATATTGATTTAAATTACAACACAATACAAAGTGTACAGTGCTCACTTTATATAATATTTTTAAAAATATTTACACTGTAAAAAAGATAAAATAGTATTTTAGTTCGACTCATACAAGTACTATAGTGCAATCTCTTTTATCATGAAAATTGAACTTATAAATGTGGAATTATTAATTTTTACATAACGGCACTCAAAAGTAAAACAATATAAAACTTTAGAGCCTACCAGTGCACTTAGTCCTACTTCTTGTTCTCCTTTAGGGGAGTCTCGGCTTATTGAAGGGGTAAGATATTTTTATCTCAGAAAGTAAGTATTCTGAAGATGGGAGGGGTGTGAGTTGTGCAGGAGAAGGGTGAATTCTTGGTGCTGCTCCTGTATGGTTGGGTTTCTGAGCTCGCCAGGCTCACCTCCTGTCAAAAGAGGAAGAAAGTTTAATCTTAGAAATCTTCATTTAGTATTTGGGGAGGCTGGGGTAGGGAGCAAGCAATGACTTGTGCAGGAGGAGGGTGAGAGAGATGCCTTGATGCTGCTTCTGGAATGGTGGTTACTGGTACTGGGGCTCGCCTCCTTTTACTGAGCTCGGTGGGCTCCCTTTAACTGAGCAAACCCTTGTTTGCAAGGGAGGATATGGATTTTACCTCAGGAATTCGGCATGTGGCGAGGAGGAAAGGTTGGTGGCAAGAGGCTGAGCTTGCCATGCACCTGTTCTCTATGGGGTACCCCCCAGAGCGAGGGGCTGTCCAGGGGCAATGGGGCACAGCATGGGGAGGGCAGGGTGGGTGTCAGTCCTCAGAGCAAGTTGCTGGTTGGGGACAAGGGTACACAGCATAGCGGGAGGAGGGAGTCAGTCACTGTAGCAAAGGGCCGGCTGGGCGCAATGGGGCACAGTGTGGGGAAGGTCGATACCCGGAATAAGAGGCCGGTTGGGGGCATGGTGGGGGGTGAGCGAGGGGCCTGCCGGGGGGACATTGAGGCACAGTGCATGGGGAGGCAGGGGGGAGTTGGTTCCCGGAGCAAGGGGCTGGCCAGGGGCGGGGGGGCGGCTTTGCCCCAAGAATGAGGGGCCAGTCAGGGACAATAGGGCACAGCATGGGGGGGAGGCAGTCCCAGGAGCAAGGGGCAGGCCAGGATCCCTGCCTCTCAGCCAGAGCTGGAATAGGAACCACTTCCTCTCCTCTCCTCTTGTTTTCCCACCCTCCCAAAGGGGATTGGGTTACTGCACCTGACTGGACACTGTCAGGTCCTCCGCAGCTGGTGCCTGTCTCCCTCCCTGCCCAGAGATATGGGATTAACACCATTAAAAAAAGAATGTGTTAATTTGGTTTTCAGTTAATTGTAGGTGTTAACTGCAATAAAGTGACAGCCTTAGTTCAATGAGTGACCCATACCCCATGCTGCACAAGAAGACCACCAGGGTCTCTGCCAATCTGACTTGGGGGGGAATTCCTTCCCAACCAGATATCATGGTGAGTTAGACCCTGAGCATGTGGGAAAGACCTGCCAGGCAAACACCTGGGAAGAAATTGTCTGTTGTAACTCAGAGCCCCCCCCCCCAGTGTCCTATCTTTGCTATTAGCAAATATCTCCGGACGGGCAATCACAGATGGGCCATATGCCATTGTTTGTGATCTCATCATACAATCCCCTCAATAAATGTATCAAGTTCAGTCTTAAAAGAAGTTAGGGCTTTTGCCCCCCTGCTCCCCTTGGAAAGCTGTTCCAGATCTTCGCTCCTCTGCTGGTTAGAAATCTTTGTTGATCAGGGCTCCTGTCCTCCATTTTACCTTGAAAAATCCATCATTTCCCCTCCAAGACTCTCTAAAGTCCCTAAGGGAGGGAAGTTAGTTAATAAGCCGATAATAATAAAGGGTAATTTTTAAGGCAAATTCAAAGAAAGAAGGTAGTGATACCTGGAGCCTATTATCTAAGAAGTATGGTTCATCAAATGAACTTTCTCAGCATGCTGACATGCTTTATATTTTCTCTCTTTTCCTGTGTTTTAAAAAAAGAAAGAGAGGTTGGGAAAACTGTTCTACTTTTAAAAAGGAGCAACAAATTATTCTTGCACGTTTTTCTGTGTCCTACATAAAGATAAAGCACCATGCTGTCTTCTCCCACCACCTCTTTAACAAGAGAGAGATGCTTACATTTGTAAGGGTGAAAGGATCTAAAGATAACAAAGTTCTTCATTCTAAAATAACTTGTGTGGTTTCTTCAGTTAGGCCTCAGTCTCATCCCTGTTGAAGTCAGTGGCAGCTCTCCCACTGACTTCAAGAGCAGCAGGATCCAGCGTAGGCTTCTTTTGAATTCTTCATGCTCCTCTGCATATGTAATGAACATCTCAGTGTAGCCACCGTGGTGTGAGAAACGGCGATGTCTAAGGGCAGGTCTACACTAGAAGCACTACTTGCGGCTGCGCCACTTTTCCGCGTTTGGTGAAGACTCTCTATGCCAGGGGTCCCCAAACTGGCAGGGAGGAATGTTCGTGTGAGGGCAGCTGGGGCCCAGGCGAGGCTGCCAGCCTGTCCAGGTCGTCTCCCCCCCTCGCCCTCCCAGAGCTTCGGCCCCAATCCTAGCTCCAGAGGGGGAGAGGGGGAGCAGAGGGGGACAAGGGCGGCCCCGCAGTAAAAAGTTTTGGGACCACTGCTCTATGCCGACAGGAGAGCACTCTCCCATCAGCATAATTACTCCACCTCCACGAGAGGCGGAAGCTATATTGATGGGAGAGCGTCTCCTGCTGACATAGCGGCAGTGTGGACAGTACTTAGGTCACTGTAACTTGCGTTGCTCACAAGGGTGTCTCTTTCACACCCCTGAGTGACGCAAGTTAGATCGACTTAAGTGGTAGTATAGACCTGTCCTTAGCCACTAAGTTTGGTTTTTTGGCTCACCGGACCAGAGGTATATTTAATCTCCCAGACAGAGGCACAGAGCTGGTGATTCCCCCTATTGTCTGAGAAATGGAAGTGAAATGATGAAATAGGAAATTGGGATATAACCAAGAAATGTCCATCCTGATGCTTTAGAGGGGCGGGGCGGTGGGGATTCAACCTGCTGGTTTAACCAAAACACCGAGAAGGTAAGCCCTGAGCTGCTTCAGCTGTATAGCTAGAGACAAAAAAGACAATCAGAAAATGATAGGCAAGAAAATGTTGGATGTTGTCCTGAAAAATCGGGATGCAATGATTTATGATGCTGGTTGAGTCAAAAATTGCCTAGAGATAAGCTGCCATATGTCTCCAAGATGTCATAGATTCAGCTACATATGATGACCAGTGGGAGAGCTGTGCTGCTGTACCAGATCACTTCAGATGACAATATGAGTCCCATTAACACTTCCTGCTCTACCAGCCATCAAAATATAGTGGACAGTTATTCTGGAAAGTGGGACCAAAGTTGAGTATAAGGGAGATGGAATTTAAAAAAAAAAAAAAAGTCTGGTCAGGAAATCACTCATTATTTATTAAACAGTTTAATTGGTTTGTTCATATTTTATCTGATGGAATGCATTGAAAGAAAGACGATTTCTACATAATTCTTACAAGGTTCATTTCTGTTGCTTGTTAGTTTTTTTCTGGACATTGGAGACGTAAGACACTTTATGCCATTAAAGCAGTGTTGTCTTTCTAGGAGCTTAAATCTGATTTATCTTCTAAATTAGCTAAAATTGAATTTAAAAACTTAATCCTATAGCATTGTCCATACAGATATAGGCCCAATTTTCAAAAGAACTCCGTCCCTATTGTATACCACAGTGGGAGCTGCTGGGTGCTCTGGATTTTGAAAATCTGAGCCTGGTTATGGGTTCTGGTCCTGAGCTCTGTTCAGACACTTGCCTGTATAGTTCACACAATTCAGTGTGTCAGAAAATATAGTTTACCTTATGATCTCCCATATGAATCTCTGTTAATCCTTCTATTAACGTAAAGATAGAAAGGGAGTTTTCTATATATATAGATAGATAGATATAGATAGATAGATATGGAAGATACTGGGAATCTATTCCAAGGTCTGCACTACCTTCTATTTAGTTTCTTTGTTCCTTAGTTTGAAATGGGTATATCTGTAAGACTCGTGAGGTTTTATTAATAAAATAAATGATGATTGTTAAAGGTTTGCCTTGGATGTGTAAAGTATATATCACTATTGCTATTAAGCTATGGAGAACATCCTACCATTGCTGCTTCACACCTAAAAAGCATATTGGAGGAGGTCATTGTTGATGATTATAATGGTCTTGATCCCTTGTGGCCTTAAAAAAAAATCTATGGATGTAACCAATAACTCAGTCTTCATTTTTGTGTATTTTTCTTTCTTTACAGATTGATGGTTCCAGCTGTGATTCTGAAATTCTTTCCTTGCTCCTGAATGCAAAATTAGTGGTAAAGTGCATATCCACTGTGTTCTACCCTCACCTTATCAACCACTTACTGGCCAACCAGGAAGAGGGGCATTGGGATGTAGAGGAAATAGCAAAACAACTGCAGGAAGCAGGCTTCAGTGCAGAGGCAGGGTCTCTTATGATGTGTTACAAAGGGATTCATCCTGCACTCAGAACCTACAGTACTGCCCTCAGTGCTATTCAGCATTGGATCTGAGTGGCAAAACAAACTGAATTTCTTTTGACAAAACAGCTGCCTGAATAATGTGTTTGTTTCAATTGCCTGCTTTTCAGATGGAAATCTTCTACATGAGAGACAAATTGTTGTAATGAAGTGATATATTTAGAGTTGATCATCACTTCTTATGATTTTGGAAAATGCTAACAATATACATACTGTGGATTTACTTTCAGTTTATTTTGAAACTTTTTACCAGTTCTAAAAGTCTCTCTCTCAGTATGGGTATAGTAAATCTCTCAAACTGGTAAAAACTTTCAAATTGGCAAAAACATTTGAAATGCAACCACTGTAATGTGTAAATTATAAACTAGGAAAGTAACTTGTGATGCTGCAGGGTTATACAATGTGTCACACAATTCTTGTAAGTCATTTACACCCTTGTCACAATGTAAAACAATAGTTATCAATAAAGGTGTTTAGAACAAATGTCGTCACCATGAAGAGAAATAACTAATTAGAAGTTCTGAAATCTTAAAATTTGATATTTTTCAGTGTTGTTTTGGATATCTTATTACAATAGTTTTATTTGCAATAAGTGACATACTTTTCATTTATTAAACCTTTTCTTTTTTTCCCCCTCCTTTTGACTGAACTGAGTATTCTTCAGGGGGAAGCAAGCTGATAATTTTTGTCACGCTTACTATAGTTTGGTCTTTGTTACTCTCTATCCAATTTCAGAAAACTTGGCTCAGATCTCCAAAAGATTTTGTTCACCGTTTTGTCTTTCTTTCCAGATGTCTTCTCCTATTTGCTATGGACATGAATAGCCGATCCATTTCAGTTTCGTTCAGTAAGGGAAATGGTGCATGTCAGGGTTCCCTCCCCACTCTGAACTCTAGGGTACAGATGTGGGGACCTGCATGAAAGACCCCCTAAGCTTATTTTTACCAGCTTAGGTTAAAACTTTCCCAAGGCACAGATTTTGCCTTGTCCTTGGACGTATGCTGCCACCACCAAGTAATTTAGACAAAGAACAGGGAAAGGACCACTTGGAGTTCCTCTTTCCCCAAAATATCCCCCAAGTCCTTACACCTCCTTTCCTGGGGAGGCTTGAGAATAAACAAGATGAGCACAAACCAGCCTTGGATTTTTTTAAGACCCAAAATACCCAATCAGATTATTAAAAAAACAGAACTTTATTAGAAGAACAAAAAAAGATAAGAGAACAACTCTGTAAGATCAGAATGGAAGATAATCTTACAGGCAGTCAGATTAAAAACATAGACATTCCCTCTAGGCAAAACCTTAAGTTACAAAAAGACACAAAAACAGGAATACATATTCCTCCAGCACAGTGAATTTCACAAGCCAAAACAAAGAAAACCTAACACATTTTCTAGCTAGATTACTTACTAACTTTACAGGAGTTGGAGGGATTGCATCCTTGATCTGTTCCCGGCAAAGGTATCACACAGAGAGACAAAAGCCTTTTTCCCCCCCTCCAGATTTGAAAGTATCTTGTCCCCGCATTGGTCATTTTGGGTCAGGTGCCAGCCAGGTTACCTGAGCTTCTTAACCCTTTACAGGTAAAAGGACTTTGCCTCTGGCCAGGAGGGATTTTGTAGCACTGTATACAGAAAGGTGGTTTATATTTATGACCGTGCACATGGATTTATTCTGTGTAGCCTGTTTTACCAGAAGCATTTGGTGTTCATGTGTTTATATGATTATGGCTTTGTGTTAAAATTACCTTCTCATTTCGCTCTTGCCTAGTTCTATACTGAGATCAGTCTTCAAAGGAATTTTGCGAGAACCTGAGAAAAAAAATAACATTTCTGTTTCATTTTACAAAAATGGGTACTGAGACAATAGTTTCTAATCTTTATTTAAGTGTAGAGTGGATGTCCAGTGCAGGTACTCCATAGGAAAGGTATACAACTGGATAAATGGCTTGGAAAAGGACTTAAAAAGAGATGTTTGGTAAAGAAGCGAACCGGGGGGCAGTTGGGGACTCCTATGATTGGTATGGCAGGGAGCCAACCCCGATTATTATAGCCCACCTTAATCCTCCTATGAGGGGGGGCGGTGGATAAGGTAAGGTAAGGTCCTGGCAATGGATTTGCTGGAAAAAAAGGAGGGAGCTGGTAAAAGTCCCCCGGGTAATTATGGAATAAACATGGGGGTTACCTGCACTGTACACTTTTATCTGCTGGGTAGTCCCAGACATCTAATAATAGTGTTGCGGCCTGATTAAATCCATGTCAAATGTGTCCTGTCCTTCTTTTGGTATAGCCAGACAACCATTGTTGGGTTAATTTTCTATAAGTATCATTTGTGGCTTTGAATTAATATTATTTTATTTTACTTACACTTTGTCCTAAAAAAAATCGTTTCATAAGACACTTACCTCGCAATTTGCTTGGAATTCTTTAAGAAGACTGTAACAGTGTATTGAATCCTTCAGGTGGTTTGGCCCTTTTTGGTTCACACCTTTTCAACAATGTTTGAGAAAGGGACTTCCAGCTTCCTTCATTCATGACCATAATTTTCATTCATCAATCTCAGGGGTTAGAACTGAGGTCTTTTTCATTTAAGTTCCCCATATTAATCTTTGCCTCAGGTTCCAAATACTATATCTTGAATAAAATCAAAGCTCATTGGCATAGCACAGAAAAAACAGGAAAAATCACAAACCCAAAGATAAATGGAAATAAATAAATGCATTAAACAATGCTATTAGCCAGACACATGGGTTGTTTTACAAAGTATTGAAATAGCACCTACAGCATGGCATAACAATGCATATCACGTTTCTCAGCCTATTACCTCAGAATCATGTTTCCAGGGAGTCCTGTGTGTCACTTCAGAGTCAGTGCAGTAGATAAAACCCAGCAGTGTTAGCAGTTCAGAGAGCCGCTGACATCCTGGCAATACATCACACCAAAGCTAACCCAGGATAGATAACAGTCGTTGGTGTCCAGTTGGTATGGTTCCTGTGTGGTTCTAGCCCAAAAACGTGCACAGAGATTAAACAATTTTCTGCATCTTCATCCAAAATCACATGCTGAGTCTTAACTGTTCTCCAGTAACACTTTCCAAATGACATTATCAGTCACTTCTTTCTAGATGAAATAGAGTTCTGTTTCCCCCAGCCTCATCAGTAAACCGCTTATGCAGACAGGAACTCTGAGGTGCAGATAGACTCAGTGATTAAACAGATACTTAACTTTATTTAAACATTTTTTAAAAGACACACTGGTGGGTTATACTGGACAGATGGACATAATTTCTCACTGGATCAATATGGAATGAACTGTCAGAATCTTCCTAATGCAAAGTAGGCTGTGAAGCAGTGTAAGTAGTACTTGTTTAAGAAAGACAATTCCTGGTAGCTGCTCGTCTTTTGGGGCTGTATTTCTCCCTGTTGACTCTCAGTGAATTGTGTTTGACCTTATTTGTCCTGCCATTTGGACATGGTCAGTCAATTGGCTGTCATACATCAATGACATTAGATAGAGGCATTACATGGTTGTAGGTGACTCACCAGCCTGCAGCAAGTAGCTTCCACCACATGCAGGCATCTGTTCATGAAAAGAGAAGGCACATTCTGAGTATATGTGTATCGAAGTACTGATCTGTTTGTGAATTTCTCCCATGAGATTGATTTCAGATTTGGAATTTTGACAGTTGTTGTTAAGACATGTTAGCAAACGGGATAACAATGTGAGTTATCCCATAAGACCCTCTCATCATCTGTTACTTATTAAGACCATAAAAAGGTACTGACAAGCTGAATTGACACTTGGGCCTACTTGGATTTTGTCAATTTACTTGAATTACAATTGGAAACTGTTCAAAATATTACTTTCAATGAATACAGCATGAGCTGGATCTCTCCTTTGGAGGTTACTTATCTTAGTAGTTTGTTCATTTCCTGATAAAGAAACATGCCAGAATTTAGGCTCTTACATTCATATTCAATCACCTAAATAGTAATGGGCTGATTTTTGAAAGGTGCTGAGCACCCCAGCTCCTAATGATGACTACGGCAGCTGCAGGTGCTCGACACCTTTGATAATCAAGCTCTTCCAGGTAGTGTCTATGGCTGAGGTTTGGAGCCTAATTCCTAGGGCTATATGGGTTGAAAATGTTAGCAAGTTCATAGTTTATTAGCTGTCTATAGTAGTGAACAGGGTAGTATTTGGACAGTTAAAGTTGTTGAGACCAAAACACTCGTTGGCCTGATTCATTTCTCATTTATATTGGTTTGAAATCAAGAGTAACTCAGATAAAGTCAGGAGAGTCTTCATATGAGCCACCATTAATAGACCACCTGGATTAAGCTCATGTTTCCCAGGATGAGGAACAGGCGCATCCCTGAAGCTATCCAGCACTTGTGTGGTGAAGAGAAGGAGAATTTCACAAGGCAGGCTTACAGAAGCTATATCCTGTCTATTGGATTCAAGGTCAGCATTTTTTGCTCCTGGACAGGGTGGATAAAATGAATGATTTCAAAAACAGATTTTTTTAATTTAAATTAAATACTGGTTTATTTTTTAAAATAAACCTATTAAAATTACATTTGAAACAATGGCAATCTATATTAAGGCCCAAACTTATATAATCTATTAAAATAATGTAGATTAAATTAAAAATAATATTAAGCAGTACATGTTTGCTGTTGACATTTTGAAGAAAGTCAAACCACTGAACTGGAGGAAGTCACTGGCTAAAGATGTAGAACCAGATTTGTTGAAGTGTTAAATGAGTTTTTGACAGTGGTAACCTCTTTTGCAGGTGCAGAGAGAATATTTTCTTCATTTCAGTTTATTTAACTAGTTCATTTCAATGAGTTCAAAGTTAAGAGACCAACTGAGAGTTGAAAATACAGGAAAGCTTGTTTTCCCTTTCCAATCTATGAATTAAAAATTAGATGTGAGAGGATGAGATCCAGTATTCTAAAATATTGAAGGTCAGTGGTGACCATAAACAATCAGTTCAATTCACTAATTACATATGATACATTGTTTAATAAATCATTTTAAAATGCAGAACATGTTTTGATCAACTTTTTATACACTTATTCTTATGTATCCAGCATATTCGTTTTATTCAACCAATAAAACAAATTTAAAACGTTTTTGTGCATATTTAATTAAATTAATATTTCCACCCAAGTAGAGCTTGACACAAATCACAAATTAAAAAAAATCATCTAGTAAGTAAGAAATGCATCATTGGCCATTTTCTAACATCATAAAAATGGTAAAAAAAATAAGAATCTGAATAAGTAGAAGTAAAGCTATATAATTATTTAAATGTATACATATAGTGTATCCTCCTGGTTAGCAAACGAAGCACCAAATGTAATGTAAAGGGCTATATTTAATTGCAAATCAACATATTTTAATGGTTACCAATCAATGTGAATCACTCTTTTTTTAGGAAAATATCAAAAGTACAAATGTAAACAAGATTAAAATCAATTATATCAAAAATTTTCTCATTCGAAAGCTTGTCTCTCTCACCAACAGAAGTGGGTCCAATGAAAGATATTACTTCACCCACCTTGCCTCTCTAATATCCTGGGACTGACTCAGCTACAACAACACTGCATACAATGATGAAGAATAGAGGCAAAACAGCCAAAATGGTCATTGGTACATAGCTTTAATACCATCTAATAGAAAATATCACTCACAGGAGGATGGTTAGCAATAATAAATGGATCATAATATTAGTGTTCTTAAGACTTTCTACAATTATATTTATCATTTCAGAAAATGTATTGTTAACTGAGTAATCATGAAATAAGATGTATAAAATACTAAACTTAATCTGGTCTAACGAACATGAATTTAGCAAAGGCAAATTGAGTCTCAGTAGTCTCTTAGAATTGTTTAATGCATCAATATACTAATAGAGAAGGCCTTTGACAAGAAATAAGAGGCAAAGTATTGTTTTGGATCGAAAACTGGTAGGAAACATAAATCAGATTAGGATTCAATGGTCAATTTTCATGATGGCAAAAGGTTAACACAGGTTCTGTATCAGGTCCTGTGTTGTTTAATATATTAATGATCTGGAAAGTGGAGGGATATCATCTGCAAATTTTGCTCCAAAGTTATTTAGGTTAGTTACAACCAGAGAGGACTGAGGAACTTATGAGAGAAGTAAACAAGGTAGACGAATGGGCAACACACAATGGCAAATGAAATTTAATTAAATGCAAAAGTAATGCATACTGAAAGGGAAAAAATCCAACTACTGTACATCTGATTGGTTTCCAAATTAAATGTAGCAACCCCAGAATGGGACCTGGGCATCATTGTGCAAGTCTCCACTGAGTGCTCTACAATGTGCAGCTTCAGTCAAAAAAGCAAGACATTCGGATGAATAAAGAAAGAGCTGGAGAATAATACTGAAAATATGATAACTTTATATAAATCAATGGTGTGACCTCACCTGGAATAGCAGTAGTAACCACACCTCAAAAAGGATATTTCAGAACTAGAGAAGGTTCAGAGAAGAGTGATGAGATTGATCAAAGCCTGGAAAACTCTCATGAAGAAAGACTGAAAAGACTGGGATTGTTTAGCTTAGAAAGGAGACAAATAGGACATAACAAATGTATTTAGAAAAATTAATAGTATTGAGAAGGTAGATTGGGAGCTTCTGTTCTCCCTATGTCATAATACAAAAACAAAGGGACATTCAATGAAATTAAAAGGTAAAACTGATAAGAGGAAATTCTTTTTCACACAATATGTAGTTGAACCATGGAACTCATTGACACAGGAAGTCATTGAGGTCAAGAACTTAACAACCTTAAGAGAGTGGAAACTAATATGGAGATAAGGGACATCCAGCATTGTTATAATTAATGACAACAAAAATTTTGGAAGGAGTATTAAATCTTGTGCTTCAGTCTTAAGCCAATCTGTGGTTAGTAGAGATCAGGATGAGGCCTATTTGGGCCCACACCAATTGAAATAAACGGGATTGTTAGTATGGTCAGTGTTCACACTACAATATTGAAGTTGTGTTTTTAGTATAAACTACAGAATATGTTAGCAGGTCCTTTAGGGCTAAGGATTAGGTAACTTTGCCTCTTCAATCTGGAAACATAAAGGATGGGATTTTTAGTGGGAATTTTACCATTGTCTTTAATGGGACCAGAGTTAAAATGACAGAGGCCTGGACCACAAACGGTATTAGGCATTGCAACACCTAACTTGTAGACATCTAGAAAATCACTGGAACAGCAATAGGATCCACAAAGCTGGGTTAAGCCTAAACAATGCATAAGGAGAGAGAGAGAGAGCACCTAAAAATGGGATCCACAAATGCCAGCTTGGTAGACGGGGAACCAGCTAAGCTAGCCAATGGGAGATGCTCACAAGAAGGGTGTGTCTCAAACTCCAGCCCCTCATGAAGTTAGATGTTGTCACCAAGCTATTGCCTGATGAGCCAGGATGACCTTTTTCCCAAGGAGTTTGCCTCTTGCCAGAGTTGTGTTTTCCCTGAGCACTCCTCTGTCCTCCCAGTCTTCTTGGGTGCTGCCTTTTCCTCCTGGAATGAGCTGGGTCTGGCTTAGGAAGGCCCAGGCCATTCCAGCTCCCAGCAGCCTTAGAGAGGACTGCCTAATTGGAGTCAGATGCGGGGGGGCGGGGAGGGTGGTTTCCTCTCTCCATGTGATGGTTCACTCAGACACATTTTCTCTCCCCTCTCCTCTAGGGTTAGGTTTAGGGGTCAATCAAGTTAAGTAGTCTGATACTAAATTGGTATGCTCTGTTTTTTGTCAAATGGTGAAGTCAGATGGCTGCAGTGCTTGGTCCCACTACTTATACTGGAATTATGAGTATGATCTTTCATACTCTGCAGCCATTGTAGATCTTTTTGGTTGATTTCAAGAACAAAGGATCTTCTATACAGATAGTACATACGACTCTCCTGCCATTTGATGACCCACCATTCCTTTTCTACAGTAGGCATATTTAGTCTCTTGTAGCAGAACTTTGTGCTCACATATGCCACTGGATGTTGTATCCCTTCTTTTTCTTGCGATAAAACTGCTTTTAGGCTGACTCCTGAAGCATCAACTTGGACTACAAATTCAGCAGAAAAATCAGGGTTCTGAAGTACTCGTTGTTCACCGATTGTTTTCTTCAGTGCCTGGAAGGCCTGTTCAGATTCATTTGTCCAGGTTACCTTATTTTGTTCTGTTTGGTTAGCTTGGTAAGGTGCACAGCAAATGTGGAAAAGTGAGGAATAAACCACCTATATCCTCCTCTGATCCCTAAAAAGGATCTTACATGCATCTTGGTTCTTGGGGTTGGACACTCAAGAATAATCTGCACTTTCTTTCACAAGCCCTCACCCTAATACATTACCCAGATATTTGACCATCTGTTGGAGCACTTCCTCTACATGTTCTAGATGCTAGGTACTATAGATGATCACATCATCCAAATATGCGGTGGTGTGTATCTCACATTCCTTTAAAGGAATGGTCACAGTTGCTGAAATGTGGCTGGAGCCCCATGTAGTCCATATGGAAGGATGGTAAATTGATACACGTCCCCAGGAGGGTTAAATGCAGTGTACTTCCTGATCCTTGTGAGAAAGAAATTTGCCAATTACCCCTTCTCAAATCCAGGGTTCAGATCAATTCCTCTTTCCCAATAAACTGTTCAATTAACTCATCTATATGCAGCACTGGGTAAAAGTCAAATTTCAATACCATGTGAAGTTTTCTAAAATCCACAGAAAACTATTGTGACCTGTCTCTTTTTGGAACCAAACTATCAGGCTTGCCCAGTCACCTGTAGAAGGCTCAATCACCTCTGTCTCCAACATTGTTTCCACTTCTTATAGAGTTGTGATCAATTTCTCTAGTACTCCATTATGTCATTGGTGGATTCAGAAGGAATTTTTCAAAGTGGTGATAAATTAGGTGGCAGCTAGGAGGGGTTTTGTGGATCAAAGCAACACCAAAATCTGGGATTAAGGTGCCTAAATACCTTTGTGGATCTAGGTCTGAGTGCTTATGAAAATCCCCAGACAGTAGCTTTCATCCTTATTGCCTCTGTAGAAATGTGGAAGAAGTGTTTGTTGCATCTACCTGTCTATCATCTTATATTTAGATTGTAAGCAGTTAAGGGCAGGGGCCATCTCTTTGTTCAATGTTTGTATTGGTACAGTTCCTAGCACAATGGGGCTCTGGCCTTTGGGCTGTACTATAATAAATTTTGGAGGAAAAAAGAAGAGGGAAGAGGTGGGCAAATGGCAGTATGGCAAGATATTGGGAGGAATCTGGCTGGGTATTAGTGTTAGTCCTGTCTTATTTGAGAGCTGAAAAACACTACGTTTTAAAGACCTTTTTCACAGGTCTGGAAGAGACCATAAATGTGTAGAATCTATATTATGAGGAGTAGCGAATACCAATCAGGACAACAAAGCAAAAGAGATAGAGAACTGGAGACATTAAAGACGGGGATAAAAAGAAAAGAGATTTGACTTGGGAAAAACCAGTTTATCAAGGGGGAAAGATGAAGCAAAGACTATGCCATGGCATGGGAAAAGCAATGTTGAATGAGTCATCCTGGCATAGCAAATTAGACAAGATTTTGCAATGCACGATAGCAGCAGAAAGCAAGCCACTTTTGTTTTTCCTTTCCAATTTAAAGGGTAAAGTTAATTAAGTGTCTGCAGCTTACCTCAGGGTAAATGCACCTCAGATAAAGTTGGGAGGAGAGACTCCCAGTTGACAGAAGAAAGCCCAAATTTACTTTTTCTCTCATTAGTGTAAAGGCTCTTACCAAGTTTTTAAATGGCCTACTTTACTCCAAAATAATCCAGAAATTGAATCTGCCAGCTACAGGCAACTGACTACCATCAGGCACTAGCCAGCTCATCTTCACTAAGATAGGATGTAGTTAAGAACCAAGGCAAGTCGGGTGAGTGAACCTGTTAGAAAATCCCAGAAGCAGGACCCTGCTTCTCACATCAATCTATTTATATTGCCCCTGAGATTAAGCTTAGTATCTGAGCACCTCACAATCTTTAATGTATTTATCCTCTCAACACCCCTGTAAAGTAGTGAAGTGCTAGTATCCCCATTTTACGGGTGGGGAAACCGAGGCACAGGGAGACTAAGTGACTTGCCCAGGGTCACTTAGGAAGTCTGTGGCAGAGATGGAATTGAACTTGTGTCTCCTGTTAGTGCCCTAACCACTTGACCATCTCTTTCTTCAGGTAGGAGCTTCCAGTAGGCACAATGGTGAAGACAAGGTTCTATTAAAAATGTATGAAGCAGAAATCTCCTGGATGTGCTCTGAAATTTGGGAAACTGAAACCCAGTGCTCACTTCTTCTTGCTCTGAGCCATCTGTTTGCAAGATGCCCTCGCCACTTGGCCAGTGACTATTTGAGCAGAATAAAAGATTATTATTTTTTTCTGTTTGAGCCTTTGCATTGTACTCAGCATCGTGTAAATAGAAGATACAGTTAAAGATCTTATAGTGGAGCCATGGCGAGCCCTGACATCCTGGCCAGCATTTCCTAGCTCAAAATAGGAGTTGCATTTTCCAAAGCTAAGCGGTCATGGAACATCTAAAAGTAGCTCTATTTGCCCACATAGTCACCTTGCTACCCACACCCAACTCATAACATTGTAAAGCATTTTGTGATACCTTAGGGGTGAAAATCACTGTGTAAAACCAATTTTTACTTGGTGGATATTGAAGGAGCCCTGGAAACTGAAGCCTCCTATTTGTTCTTTGACCTAGATACTGTGGTTCAGTTATTAAATTCAGATGCATCCGTGACAGAATGTATCCCTGTGTCCACATCCTGCAGCCTATGCACGTTGTGCAAAGTATGCCTTGTGAGGGATCATTTGAAAACTCCTAATTTGCTGGTCATTACTGCCCTGGTAAAATATGTGTGGCAACATTATATGTGAAGTTATAAGATTCCCCTGCATGGTGTTGATAAAACATGTTCCAAAGCATAGCCCTCCCAAGCAGAAGTTGGCAAACAGGTCTGATCTAAACAAAGGAATGTGTGCTCAGCTTGATTTGCACTTAAGCAGTAAACAGAGTCATCAAGCAGGAAAGGGAGACAAAGGAAGCTCAAACAGGTGAGAAAAAAGCATCAGGGAACATAGACCTTTTGTCTCCAGGTACTAAGCTGGAAATGTCTTTCAAGAGGGGGACTGACACTATAAAAAGGAGGGACAAATGCCCTCAAGGCACCCCTTTCTCTTTTCGTGCACATCGCATTCATGGCACCTGAGCTGACAAAGGAAGCATTTGTTGGATTCTGGGAAAAGAGGTTGTGACCTAAGAAGTTTGGTCAGTAAGACTGCTGAAAGCATGTGATGAGAAAACTTTGCTTTGAATTTAATATAGTTGGTTAAGTGAGGCACCAGTTGCCGTTTATCTTTGTTTTTCTTGTAATCATCTCTGGCCTTTATGCCTCATTACTTGTACTCATTTAAAATCTATCTTTGTAGGTAATATAATTGTTTTATTGTTTTCTCTAATCCAGTGTGTTTAAAGTGAAGTTTAAATGCTCCATTTGGGGTGGCAAGTTGTGTGCATATTGATTCTATTAAAGATATAACTGACTTTATAAAAACTTGTATTGTCCAGGACTGGGCTTGGCAATACAGGACACTGTGACATTCTGTAACTCGTGGGAACACCCTACACCCCCATGTTCATCCTTGTAATATGATTGTGTGGTATCTAATGCTAAGTTTGTCATATCGGGTGTCTTCAGAAAGCTCATGATGCACTGAACATTGTTATAGTTATGTTATAGTAATTGTTACAGTAATGTTATAGTAATGTTCTAGGTTATAATTTCATGTATATAGTTATGAGGCTGAAAGTGTGTCCTCATGGCTTAAAGCAAGCCCAGGCAAAAACTCTACAGAAGCAGAGGGGCAGTTCACACCTCATCAGGGCATGTACGGGACAAACTCAGCCCAGCCTCACAGGAACAAAGGACACTGGCTTAGGCAACAACAAAGGATTTGTTGGACTCTCGAGTGAGTCACCCTCCCTTCCTTTGGTCAGTTTGGGACTATGATGAGGTAATGCTCACCTGACTCTGAAGGGGGGCAGCAAACCCAAGAGGGAAGACAGAACATGATCAAAGGGAGAGACATTTGCCATGCTCTTCCTCTCTCTTCTACCTACATCTACAGACACCACACCAAGCAACTGAAGCGCTGATCAAAGGGGAGAGCCTGGCTGAAGAGCAACCAGCCAGCCTGTGGTGAGAAGCATCTAAGTTTGTGAGGGCACTGAAAGTGTTAACATCAGCTTAGAATGCATTTTGCTTTTATATCATTTGACCAAATCTGACGTGTTATATTTTGACTTATAATCACTTAAAATCTATCTATGTAGTTAATAACTCTGTTTGTTTATTCTACCTGAAGCGGTGCATTTGGTTTGAAACGTGTCAGAGACTCACCCTGGGATAACAATCCTGGTACATATCAATTTCTTTGTTAAATTGATGAACTCATATAAACTTGCATTGTCCAGCAGGCATAACTGGACGCTGCAAGATGGAGGTTCCTAGGTTTGTGTCTGGGACCGAAGATATTGGCTAGTGTCATTCAGTTGCACAATCCATGCCACAGGATGTGCTTACATGCCAGAGGCTGTGCGTGAACAGCCCAGGAGTGGGGGTTCTCACAGCAGAGCAGGGTAAGGCTGGCTCCCAGAGTCAAGGATTGGAGTGACCTAGCAGATCACCAGTCCAGATAACACCAGGGGAATATCACAGACATACATTTCTGAGGGAAAATATAAAACTGGGAGTGTGTCTGGGTACCCTTCAGTATAACTAAGGCTGGTAAGAACCAAGCTCTGGCTGGCTGGCTATAGCACACACAGTGGCATCGCTGGGGATGACTTTCATGCTGGAGGCTGTTTGTGAGTCGTCCAAGCTGGAGGCTATAGCAGCAAAGCATTGTAAAGGTCACCATAGGTTAGAGGGCATGGGTGACACAGCTGCTCCTTAGTCTGCATTGGTATGTCACAGTATCTTTCTGGAGATGTGAAGTACTGAGCAGCTTCCTTAGGGTGCTCAGTAGATCTGTTGGTGAATAGTTTCTTAAAAGGGAGAAGTTAGAAGAAGAAAATGCACCAAGGCTGCTAATCATAAAGAAAATAAGAAAATCCTTTGTGCTGATTTCCGAGGACTCAGGAAATAGGACTTTTGAGGGTGATCAATATAGTGTTTATATCACGTATAAAGTACAGTCTCTATTGCAATTGGTTTGTCCTACAGAACTTACATCCTTCCCTCTCTGGATTAGTTTCCTCCTCAATTTCACTCCCTAGCATCCCCATCTCTCTTTGTTTGGTCCTACAGACTTCTGTTGTCACAAGATAAAATAAGTTGCATTTAGTCTAAATCCACATACTGATTTAGTGGCCAAAGCCTTTTGCAATGCATAGATAGAAAATGTTATGAAAGTCCTTTTCTGCAATGTGCATATAAAATATTTATTGTAATGAGTAAAGCAGATGTATACTGTTTAAAAATAAAAAAGTAACACTGAAAACAAATAAGCAGAAGGAGTTTAGTCTAAATGGGAGAACAATGCAGAACACAAACAGCAAATGAAACCTGGAGGTGATTTTAATTAATCTGGTTGTACCATCTGTGCTGTTTTTGGCAGTACAGGGAAAAAGGCATAGTAATGTCTGTATGCATCTTTTAAGAGGATATAGTTGATAGATAGGCACTATGCTGATTCATGTGCCAACTAAAAAGGCAATAATGGTGCAATTTAAGGCCCTGATCCTGAAAATGCTTACACACGCACTTCAATTTTTGCAGTCAGTCAGGGGAAAAGTAAGAAAATGCCAAGCAGCTGTTGGACATAACAACTAGGTCAAAAATGAAAGGTTAACTGGAGTTGAGGCTTCTGATGTGAAATAATGTAACATTAAGATGCCGGAGGAAATGGCTCCATGATTTAAGCAACAGGCTTCCCTGAAAGTCCACATTTGATTCTTCGTTACAGATTCATAGTGATGAAAAGATCACCACAATATAACTTTAAGAATAATACTGAGCTCTTCTAAAGCACCTGTCATGTTCAAAGCATGAAACATCAAGCTTACAAATGCACAAGAAGGTAAGTAGCATCCTCATTTAGAGATGAGGAAACTGAGGCAGAGAAAGATGACGTTACTTGCCCAAGGCCACAGAGCAAGCCAGTGGAAGGCTAGCACGGGAACTCTGGACTTGACTCCAAGTCTTTCTGCTGAAGCATGCTGCCTCCCAATGCATTCTGTATTATTATTACTACTGTGGTATAAACATGGTACTTGGAGGCCCAGATAAGGGATTCTCATTGTGGTAGGTATATGGTTAAAAGTCAGTCCCTGGACCCAAAGACAAAATATGCAGGTGGAGAAAATGAAGGGTTGTGGGTTGGTGTCAGAGAAGATAAGGTAACAATAACACAAGCATGTATTCATGTGGACCAGCGGGGCACCCAGTCCAGCTCAGCACCTACTGACAATACGTGTTGACTTAAATTTACATTCCTGTATCACTTGGTTTCCCCTGGTTTGGGATCCTTCCTCTTCACCACCTTTATTGAGTGATCTGCAATTTAAATGACAGTGGGATCCCGTGTCTGATAATCAGCAGGGAAAGAGATTGCAAGCCAAGGAAGCCAAGCTGCAGCTGATTAAATAAATGCAAAGTGCTCCCTACCATGCACCGCAGCGGGTCTGCTGAGGAGAGCCCAACTTGATTCCAATTCATGCTTCTTCAGGACTAATCAAAGCACACCAAATACATCTCCTTGGAAATGGACAGGAAGCACTTTCAAGAGCTTTATCCAAAGACATGGAAGAGCTTTGTGCCAGAGAAGACACTTGTAGAGTGTCCCCTTCTGAGATTTCTACATATGTCAAGTGGCATTCTGTCGTGCACTGATTTTTATCTTTGATATTTGACTGTTTTACTCATTGGTCTTAAGTAGAAATAGCTACTGAACTGGCTTAAGTAAGATGGAGGAAAAAAGGGTACATTTAGAACTCAGGCAAATAGAGTCCGTGGAAGCGGTGTTAAAATCATTCAGTTCCTGCCTACTGCCAGAAGGAGTTTATTTTGTTTATCAATCTCTACATCCATATTTACGTATGAACTTGGCAATGTTAAATACAGGATTTGGAAAGAAAAAGAATATCATTGTATTCAGAACTTAGCACATTGTTAGTTGTGAGAATTGTTTAACATGACATTTTCTGCCTAATTCAATGAAATGACAACAAAAATGCTTTTTAGTTGCTCAGATGATGCATTTAAGAATAATTTAATGTTGTTACAGGTGAATTATATTTACTGCAGAGCTCTGTCTTGGATGTACTGTGCTGTAATTTACTTTGAAACCATCAAAGAAATCAAGTAGAAAAGATGTTTGTTTTTAAAATCTGGTTTGAAAGTCAGAGTATTCCTTCGGTGGAGAGGATAGCTATGGCTGTTTTGCTTGTGCCAATGTCTTAGCTACAATTTTTAGCGTAGATCGATATCCCTGAAGCCTGAAATCCTCCTTTTTATGTACAGGGAGCAGTGATTCAGTCTTCCCCACACTCTCCCATTGTTTTTCAGTTCTGACTTGGAGGGGTCAGATGGCAGTTCAGACTCCATGCCCATTCAGAGTCTCACTGACTTCAATAGGTGCTTGAGGAGGCTTACAACTGTTGGCTTCCCTCTTGAGATTGCTAACAGGGCTCCTATGGAGGTGGATATGAAATGCACATAACCACCCAAGAGGATATAGATTCAGACCATCAATATATTAGGGAGGAAAGGGTGGTCTTGTGGTTAAAGGCACCTGACTGGGAGATCTGGGTTCTTTGCAGGCACTGCTACAGGTACCATATGTGAACTTGGACACGTCTTTGTGCCTCAGTTTCCCAGTCTAAAATACGTTATGTAAACTTCATGGTGAAAAGATTTGTCAGAAAACAAACAGTTGAAGCTGGCAAGCTCTCCTTCCCTTATGTTAGTATTTAGAACAAGAAGGGAGAATAATTTAACTACAGTAATTATTGACACTCCCCAATGTAGAACCCCTGCGATCTCTGCGTGTGAAGCCTGACCAGCTCTGAGACATTCTCCCATCTCGGCTCCCGAGAAGTCACTGTTAGCCCTTCTACCGTGCATATATGCAAGGGGCAATGGAAGCCCTTTGGTAACTCCCAGCAGGGAAAGCGGGCATTGTGAGGTAGAATTCATTAATATTTGTGGGATGCTCTGAACACCATACATACCCTATAAAGAAATAAAACGTCACCGAGGCCACCAAGTGGCTGACAGATGTCAGTGACTTCTGATCACTTTGGAACCTTTAATTGGATTAGAAGTGGCAACCTTACAATGAAAAGCTCCATAGCCAATTCCTAATCTCATAGACATTCAGTCCCTGTTGCCCCTCCTGCTCCATGTATAATTGTCCAGGATGGTCTTTGTGAACCTTCTCTTTTAACTGGGACAGACATGGTAGCCCTTGTGAAGACAATGATTTGTCATGATTGTAAACCCTCATTACTTCTCTTTGTAGTTCAAATTGATCTAGTGGATAAAGCTTTCTGCTGAAATTATCTGTATTCAGGGCAATTGTTGATTTTATACTGTTGCTGCTCAGCTCAGTGTTTTATAATGGTTGGATTGCTCCCCTCTCCTAACAGTTTGACCTTCCCCAGATTGGTCTGCTCACAGCTGTCACGTTGGAAATTTTAAACTCCCAAGACCTTCCTGAAAGGCTGCAGAATTTCTTCCATTTTACCACTCCACCACCACAGCCCATTCCAAGGGATCCTGACAGGTCTGTACAAGTATCTGTATGTCTCCTGTAAGGGCACTATAAGCCTCTAGAATGATCTCTGGTTTCCAACTCCCAGACCTGAACTCTGGACCAAGATGTTCACAGGTGACTAGTGATTCCAGATGCCTCCATTTTGTGTTTCCAACTTGAGACCCCTTTAAAAGAGTCTCATTTTCACAGGGTGGGTGCTTTCCACTTCCTGAACAGTGTATCGGGTTGAACACCTAAGATCACTGGTTACTTTTGAAAATCTGAGCTTGTAGGATCTAGGATTCTAGGGTGTAGGTTTTGCTACAGGTAAAATAGATAGCAACAAACCTATGTCTTTAAACATTTAAGATACATGTGTGCATCTGCTTTAATTCCAGGTACAGATTTGGAGGGCAGTCCCAGCTCAGACAATGTCAGATCTTAAGGAAATAGCACATTGGTAGAGCAAGGGGTGAAAGAAACAGTAAGTTGTACTGTACTGCTGCTTATCTTAGAAGACAAAGTAGCATGGTGAGAGTTGAAACAGTTCTGTTTGCATAGCTACTACGCTTTTAAAAACCACTGGTCCTTAGGAAGCGTTGACCTTTCGTATCATCATGCATATGATCTCATGGTCCCTCCAATGACCCTCTGCCACAGCAGTGGGTAACTAGTGCTGTAGCAAACACAATGCAGTTTAAGGGGAAAAGAGTAAAGTTTATCCATGAAATCTGTATACAGAGGGAGCATACTCTAGTGATTAGAACATGGGACTGGAAACTTTTGTTGTCTCTTGCTTTGCATTCCTGGTCCTACCACTGTTTTGTTGCCATCTTAAGCAAGTGACCTAACCTGCTTGTGCCTCAGGTTCCCCACCTGTTACTTGGAGATAAATTCCTTAAACCTCACAACAGCCCCATAAAGATGTTATCAGTATTACACTAGAGCCTAGCAATTCCAAATGAGATTAACAGCCCCCCTTGTGCTAAGCACTGTGCAGACATGTAGTGACAGATGAGCCCGGCCCTGAAGAGGTTACTGTTTAACTTGGATTGTTTTCAGTCATCTGGAGGTTTGTTATGATCTGCGGGCTGTGGTACGAATTCAGAACTGCAGTTTCCTCACAACGCACAGCGGATCTCTCATTGAATAAGTAGGAGGCTTGCACAGAGATCAAGGAACTTTAAGTTAAGGAGTAACTAAAAATTTAGCTTTTGTTTGTACTGTGTCTTTTCATCTCTTGGGGAGAGAATATACTCCTCTACAAGTTGCCATTATTTTTGCCCTTTGTTTCTCTTCTTCTCCCATCCTCCTTTCTCTGTTTCTCATCCCCTTCCTGGTCCTGGTGAATCTCCTCTGTCTCTCTGCATTTCCCTGCAAAACCCTACCGAATGTGCTTCACTCCCACCTCCTTCCCCATTCCATTTGCTAAAATGATCAGCTCTGAAATAATTAATGTTGATGCTGAAGTGGCATCACTTAACACTCCAATTAGATTAATATGGGACAGGGAAATTCATTTCTTTGAGTCATTGCTTCAGACTGAGCAGGCTCAAGCAGCCATTACTGCATCAGTTACACTTCATGCACATGGATGGTTATTTCTGCAGCACAAGGACTGGAAAAATGCAGCTCGTGGGCTGGGTCTGGCCATTTTTTTGACATCCCTGTCTAAACAAACAGGAGGTAAGAGGGGAATTAGTCAGAGTGGAGAAGTGACTTTCCTGATTCCCAGCTCTGTGCTCAGTTCATTGGAGCATTGTTTGCATTTCATAATCTTCAAATGCTCTATAACTGCAAAGTACTGAGCTTTCTACTGTGGTCCCCGTGAAATGGTCATCAGATACCAACACGGAGCACACACTGGTATCTGAGTCAATCTGAATTATTTCCTGTTCTGTGTGTTGTGTGTTGATAAATGGTGACTTGTCAGTGATATGTTTAATTCAGTGGTTACTATGAAAGGTGGTTTGAATAAGACCCTTTACTCACTCAGCATAGCTTCTCCCGTTCTTCAGTCTGGCAAAGACTTGTACTCCTGGGTTTATTACATTGCTCCATTGCTCTGAAGATGATTGTGACAGCAAAATTCAGCCTTACGACAACAGCAGGATCAAGGAGGTCTGCACGGGCTGTAAGGGGAAAGACTGTTACATTTGATCATAAGTGTAACCCTTCTGCCCTTCAGAGTTGGCAGCAACAAGGGCTGGGTTCAATATCTAGGGGATTCATTCCAATAACACAATGCAAACCGGCTCGAGCCCCCACCCAGTGACCTGGGACAAATATATACCGCCCCTGCTGGGCGCCTCCAAGAGGCAATACTTCCTCTCTCGCAAGCACATAGTCTGAGTGTAGCAAAAAGCCTTTTAATAACAGAGAAAAACAATGTGGCATTATGTTGGGGAAACACCACCAACAGGATTCATAACACAACCCATGAGCAAAAAAACCACCCCAAGCAAACTGGGGCGTGTCCTTTCCCTTTGGTTCTTGAATCCAGCAATCCCAAATCACCCAAAGTCCCAAAAGTCTCTGTCCCTGGTCAGGGCAGCCCCAGAGTTCGAAAGTTTATCTGCAGAGCTTTACCTCCCAACCTGGGTGGAGATGGGGAAGGGGAGAGAGGTAAGGGGCACCTTACATGATCTGAAGCTGACCGCCCCACAGCTCCATAGGCCTTCTCTCCGCCAGCCGCCCCACGAGCTGCTTCCCTCGGCTCCGCTCCTCCACCAGCCGGTCCACGAACTGCTCCGCTCCACGTCCCACAAGCAGCTCCCGCCCTCCTATGAACTGCTCCACCAGCCTGTCCACAAGGCACTCCAGCCATCCCACAAACTGCTCCACAATATATTTTCAGGCTCCCCCACTACTTAAAACAACACTCAGTGATTTCAGCTCTTAGTCAGTTCAGCTCTTTGGTGACTTCAGCTTGTAGTAGGGGAGCCTCAGTGCTGGTGCACCATTAGCCCAAAGTGAGCTCAGCAGCCTGTAACTAGACTCCTAATGGAATCAAAATTAGCTCTGATATTCCACAGTGGAGAGAGGAGGAAGTGCAATTAGCATGTAAGGCCCTCACCCAGGGGCCCATGCCACCAAGTATTAATACTTGTCCCCAGCCTCTCTCAATTCACAGAGTTTTGGAACCCATGACCCCTGCCTAGCGAGTGCTACTTAGTTGATGGTGAGTCCCTCCATCATAACAAAAGGCCAAGTACAGTTCCAAGCACAGTTCCCATAATCAGGGTAATAACAATTTATTCTTCCTGCCCCAATAACAGAGACACTGGGGATCCCACAGCAGCCAAAGTGACCATTTGGGCAGCTATGGCCTCATTCTAGGCGGGGTGGGTGTGCCTATGCAAGTGAGATCGGCCCCTGAAGTTCTTTTCCACAACTTGCCACACCTCACCACCAGATGTCAGGGTGGAGCTCATCCTGACACTGCTTACATCAGCAAAAGTATGTGGAAAATTGTGACTAGGGATTGGGCAATTAATGGATTTATGTTGCTATAATAATTGTGAGGATGATGATGATTTGTATTTGTAGCATGTAGGAGTCCTGGTCATGGAGCCCCACTGGTGCACCGTGCTATACAAACAGAAAACAAAAAGACAGTCCCTTTCCCAGGAGCTCACTTTGACCTTACATAGAGACTTACACAGAGGATACCAAAATGCTTTACTAACAGTAAGTACACCTCATTTCACAGTGGCAAAGTATATGGGTATTAGCCTTATTTTCCTGATGGGGAAACTGAGATGTGGAGAGAGAAAGTATATGCCTAATATCACAAGATGAGCTGGTGGCCAATGCAGGAGTAGGTTTCTGACTCACATACCTTTAGTGTAATCCCTGGATATGCTCCTTCTCCATGTTAGTTCCATCTATAAGTCATCAGGGCTGCTTTTCATCACATGTGGCTGTTAAGGTTATAACAACATAGGTGAATAGGGATCAGCAAGCTGGTTCCTACCATTCTGATGCACTTCAGTGTTATTTCTGAACACTCCCTCATTTCAAATCTGTAAAGGATTTTTCAAAGGGGCAGAAAATAACTAATATGGAGTCATAAAAAATGTTTAAAAGCAAGAGAGAGCAAATCCCGTACATCCTCCAGAGCAGCACAGCCTCAGCAGTAGTGTTTACAAACCTGCCACTGAAGATAACCAAGAAATGCTGCAAAACAGAAAGTTTGAGGTGGTGACTGGAGCCCAACAGGGCAAAGCCCCACTTCACTGATGAGATTTTCTTAACCCCAGACCCTAAAATTTCTCCTCTATTAGAGATGCAGGTTAACATTGTCCCCAAGAGGAACTGTTCTTACACCCAGGGTATGTGTTATGCTTATAAGAAGCCATGTGTCTACACTGGCAGAGTTACAGCGCCGCTCAAAGAGCACTGAAGGGAAACCGCTGTTGTGTGTTCACGCTGTCAGCTGCCTGTGCAATAGCGTGATCACATATGTGGCACTTGCAGCGGTATTCGGAGCAGTGCACTCCCACAGAGCATCTCTTCCTCTTCTGCCGCTAGGAGTTGTGGGAAGGCAGAGGGGGGTCGCAGGGCATGCTGGGTCCTGTCCCAATGCCCTGTGATGCATTGCTTCGCATCCCAGCAATCCCTGTGCTTCCATCCGCATTTGGAGCCATCTTTCAACAGTTTGTGTATTACGCGCCCTGCCTCTTCGGGCTGCAGGAATGGCTTCCGCACTGCTGACCAGTATGCTGCTCGCTCTGACCAACGCGTCACGAGTGGCAGTGGAGTTATTCCTTAAACTACAAAGGCAAGAGGAGTGTGACATTGACCTCGCCACACGTCATAGCTATGACATGAGATCGCTTGTGGCATTCATGGAGGTGCTGACCGCAGTGGAACGCCGCTTTGGGGCTCGGGAAACAAGCAGTGAGTGGTGGGATCATATGGTGATGCACGTCTGGGATGACGAGCAGTGGCGGCAGACCTTTCGCATGAGGAAAGCCACAGTCATGGGACTGTGCAATGAGCTCACCCCAGCCCTGCGGCACAAGGACATGAGAATGAAAGTTGCCCTGCCATTGAAGAAGCGAGTGGTGATTGCACTGTGGAAGCTGGCTACTCCAGACTGCTACCGATTGGTCACTAACCAGTTCAGAGTGGGAAAGTCAACCGCTGGACTCGTGTTGATGGAAGTGTGCAGGGCCATTAATTGCATCCTGCTCCGAAAGACCGTGACTCTGGGCAATGTGCATGACATTGTGGATGGCTTTGCACAAATGGGCTTCCCTAACTGCAGAGGGCGATAGATGGCACGCATATTCCAATTCTGGCACCAGCCACCTAGCCACTAAATACATTAATCGGAAAGGGTATTTCTCTATGGTTCTCCAGGTGCTTGTGAATCACAGTGGGCCTTTCACGGACAGTAACACAGGCTGGTCCGGAAGGAGCATGATGCACACATCTTTCGGAACACTGACCTGTTCAGGAAGCTGCAAGCAGGGACTTTCTTCACGGACCAGAAGATCACTATAGGCGAAGTCAAAATGCCCATTGTGAAGCTGGAAGACCCTGCCTACCCCTTACTGCCGTGGCTTATGAAGTCATACACGGGGCACCTTGACAGCAGAAAGGAGCAGTTCAACCACAGGCTGAGCAAATGCAGAATGACTGCTGAGTGTGCTTTTGGCCATTTAAAGACCCGCTGACACTTCCTATATTGGAGGCTGGACCTGGCTGATGACAATATTCCTATGTTTATAGCCGCGTGCTATATGCTCCATAATATTTGTGAAGGGAAGGGTGAAAGCTTCACTCAGGGCTAGACCGTTGAGTCCCAGTGCCTGGAGGCTGAATTTAAACAGCCAGAGACCAGGGCTATTAGAGGGGCGCAGCGTAGGGATGCCTTGAGGCAGAAATTTGAAGCTGAAAGCCACTAATATTTGTTGCTATGCTTGGGAGTGCAGTGCTTGTAATGCTAGGAGGTGCTTGAGATTGGTGCAGACGATGCGCTATGAAGGTTTAAGAAAATTGCCTGTTGCTTTGCAGGGCTCTGTTTGCTTTCAATAAATAAAGAATAAGGATTGCTTTCAAACCAACACAATTATTTTATTAAAAAACAACAACCGGAGGAGAGAGACAAACAAAAAAACACATCAGCATAGAGGGGGATGGGGGGAAGAGAGGGTCCCGGGAGGAGGTGGGGTCCCAGGGTGGTTAAAGATTTGTGTATGTTCAGGTATCGTCTCCAGCCTTCTCCTTTGGAGTGCAGCGCAGCGGGTGCTGTACTTCAGCAGGACTAAACTGCAGAGGGACGGGGGTTGAGTGCAGTGGGTACTGGGAGTCCGCAGGGCTGGACTGTGACGAGGGAGGAGTGGAATGCCGCGGACACAGACTGGAGCCGGGAGGTCGATAAGAGTGTGCTGGCGGTGTCTGGGCGGCACGTGGGAAAGAGTTTTGTGACAAGGGCTGCAGGGGAGGGCGGGCGCGCCCGGAGTGGCTCCGTTTGCAGTGCTAGTGGCGCTTGTGGCGTGTCCGCTTGGTGCTCCATAACATTTAAGAGCCGCTCCGTGGCTTTGGTCTGGCGCACCGCGTTCTCCTTTCAGTCCCTCTTCTTGCTGTCCCGCCACTCCTTCAATTCTTGTTTTCCAGCCATGGAGTATATCATGACCTCACGCAGAAAGTCCTCCTTAGTTCTTCATGGCCGCTTTCTAATTCTGCGCAGCCATTCAGCTGGCGATAATAAAGAGGGAGGCTGGGCTCCCCAGGTCATATCTGTGAAGCCAAAATGCAGCATTTTACAGAAGCAATATTGTTTGCAACACACGCACCACTGATTCAGTGATTTAAAGCACAGCCACTATTCACATACCCGTCACTAACTGCCTGACCCAGGCAAGCACACGTGAGCCACAAGACCCCCAGAATGGTGAGTAACCGCAGGGGCAGGGGAGATCAGTGTTCCAGGACCGCACTGTACACTGAGCATGTGGCTCTTGGGGAGAGCCAGCACTGTAGGGGGAGCCTTATAATCATTCCTGTCCCCACATTTTCCACAGGCTATGTTCATTATGGAGGATATCTCGCTGCTGAGGGTGAGCAGGGAATCAAGGGAGGGTCTTCTCCAAGACTGCGGCTTCTGCCCTGGCCCTTATGCGGCTCACCTGTGTGCAGCAATGGTCACCCTCGCCTCCGTAGTGATGGCAGAGTGGCATGGGAAAGTTACCCTTAATGGGGCAAGAACCCAAGCAGCTCTGCCAAAGAACCTGCGGCAGCAGATTGCCCAATATCTCCATGACAGTTTCCTGGAGATCTCCGAGGCAGATTCCCATGAACTGAGGGAGTCAATCAACACCCTGTTCTGCAGCTCAGACTAGGCATGTGGTGGTACGCACATCATACAGACACAAGCCTGCTTTCTGCAACCTCTGAGTCATCCTGTGCCTCTGGATCCCCCTCCGCCTCCCACTCTTCATCCAAGATTCCTCCTCCTGGCTTGGTCCACTCTCGACTGGCACGCGAGCCAACAAAGTATCCACAGTGGACTTCACAGTGGAGGTGGGGTCGCCACAGCGTATTGCGTCCAGCTCTTTGTAGAAACAGCAGCTTGTGGGCGCAGCACCGGAGCAGAGGTTTGCCTCCTGTGCCTTGTGGTAGGCATTCCACAGCTCCTTCACTTTGACCCTGCACTGCAGTGTGACTCGGTCATGGCCCCTTTCTGTCATGCATCGTGAAATCTGTCTGTAGGTATCATAATTCCTATGGCTGGAGGACAGCTGGGACTGCACAGCCTCCTCTTCCCAAATGCTGATTTTGTCCAGCAGCTTGGCATTGCTCCAAGTGGGGGATCGCCTGGTGCGTGGAGCAGGCCTGGTCACCTGGACAGATGCGCTGAGACCACTGCACGTGACACCGAGCAAACAGGAAGGGGACTTTTCAAAATTCCCAAGGAATTTAAGAGGTGGGAGTGATGGTTGGTCACCTGGAGGCAGGGCAGTAGAGTTCAAACCCATGACCAGAGAGTCGAGAACAGGCATTGTGGGACACCTCCCAGAGGCCAATTGCAGAGCTGTAATCGCCCAGGGTGTCTACACTGGCACCACGGCGCTGTACCCCCAACACAGAAAGCTCTACGCCTCAATTTGGGGTGGGTTTTTTTTTACAGTGCTGCAACTGCGCAGTTTCAGCGTACTAAGTGGCGTGGCCGTGCGTGCACCTCGGGAGTTACAGCGCAGAAAGCTGCTTTACTGTGCAGAAGCTTGCCAGTATAGACAAGAGTGTTAGCACTGCTTTCTGAGAGCTGGCAGTTATTCCTACTATTTGGGTTCCAAATCAGTTTCTATTGTGTAATGTACATGTAACTTCCTGACCATCACCGTTTGGGCTGAAATTTTCCATGCTGGTTTTCTGCCAAGTGACAACGGGTGCAAAGCCTGCGTTACGAAGTCTAACACGCTGTGTGCAAGGCAGCTGAGGGAAGTTTCTCTCTGCCTCAGACTAACAACTATCGAGCCTTATCCTCACTTGTCAGCTGTGAGGATTGTAACATTTGGAAAGAGCTCAGGAAGGTTGGTTGAAGAGCAGGCCGAGCTTTTTTTATTACGCAAGCACTCCATTTGGACTGAGAAGCACTCAGGCTTCTGGGAGCCCATGATTTGCAAAAGTGTTCCATGTTGGCCTCGTTCTGCTGCCACTGAAGTCATGATAAAGCCCCCATTGATTGCACTGGGAGCTGAGTTCGGTCAAAGCTGTGTGCTTGGAAAAGCCCACCTCGAGTTCACACTGGGTAGGCTCAGGAGGTTCACATGGGCACGCGTATAATCACTCCTGTACACACTTTACATCATCTCACTTGCTTTCTCATAGGCCTTGTCCACACACACAAGCTATGCTGCTTTAACTGTAACTGTATCCTCTCTCGGGGTTGTACCGGTATAACTATATTAGTGTTAAAAAAAAAAAAAAAACAACACATCCCTACTTGAAATGGTTATCCAGAGGCAAAATCCGTATGCAGACCTTAGTCACTCCCAGATCAGTAATATAATACCTATCCTTACAATGAAAAGGAGTACTTGTGGCACCTTAGAGACTAACAAATTTATTTGAGCGTAACCTTTCGTGAGCTACAGCTCACTTCATCGGATGCATGCACCTGGATGAAGTGAGCTGTAGCTCACGAAAGCTTATGCTCAAATAAATTGGTTAGTCTCTAAGGTGCCACAAGTACTCCTGTTCTTTTTGCGGATACAGACTAACACGGCTGCTACTCTGAAACCTATCCTTACAGCGATGACTGCAAGGATAGGTTTTGTCATTGTCCCATAATGAAAGAAATGTCACCATAACGGTAGTTTCCCCTTCCCCTCTTTTACAGCATCAGGACAGCCCCGATTTATATAGCACGTATGTAGCCATGTTTTCTTTTGATATGCACACAAAGTTCAATACATCCTCTCTGAGTAACAATATGCAATAAAACACCTTTTCTTCCTCTTGCACAATAGAATTGTTGATATAACTGGGGTTCTCTATAGTATGCACTGTCATGTTCCTTTTGTTTTTTCTACTGTTTACCGAGCTACTGATAGTCTATCCCTCCAAGTCTAACTCTCAGATATTAGGCATCAAAATTCATTAGTGTGCTGGTTTCCTTCAAGATTCTTAGAACATGCTTCATTACCATGCAAACAGAAATAGTCCATGAGTCCAAGTGAGCTGTCAAACAGCGTAACATAAAATATTAAATTCCCCAAGGTTTCTAGCGAGTACAATTTATATTCCACAGAGACAAATCAATCCACAACATAAAATCATCACCGATAAAGTTTGCAGATGACACAAAAATTGGGGCAATGGTAAATTACGAAGAGGGCAGATCACTGATACAGAGCAATATGGATCAATTGGTAAGCTGGGCACAAGCAAGCAATATGCATTTTAATATGGCTAAATGTAAATGTATACACCTAAAACCAAAGAATGTAGGCTGTACTGACAGGATAGGCAGGACTCTATTTTGAGAAGCAGTGATTCTGAAAAAGATTTGAAGGTATGCCTGGATAATTAATTAAATATGAGCTCCAAGTACGACTCTCTGGCCCAAAGGGCTAATGTGATCCTTGGACGTATAAGCAGAGGAATCTGGAGTAGGAGTAGAGAGGTTATTTTAAGTCTGTATTTGGCACTGGTGCAAGCACAGCTGGACTGTATTACTCCAGGTCTAGTGTCCACAATTGAAGAAGGATGTTGATAAATTGGAGAGGCTCCAGAGAAGAGCCATGAGAATTATTAAAGGGTTAGAAAATCTATCTTATAGTGATAGAATCAAGGAGTCCTATCTGTTTATCTTAATAGATTAAAGGACGACTTGATTAGTCTACAACTACCTATATGGGCAACATGTATTTGATAATGGCCTCCTCAATCTAGTAGAGAAAGGTCTAACATGATCCAGTGCCTGGAAATTGAAACTAGATAAATTCAGAGTGGAAATAAGGAGTAAATGTTTAACAGTGAGGGTAATTTACCACTGGAACAATTTACCAAGGGTGAAGTGGATTCTCCATAACTGTGATGCTCCCCAGAGGTGTCCAGGGTTGTGAGGTATCTCGCTACCACCTGCTTTTAGCAGCCAGGAGTCAGCTCTCTGACTCTCCCAGCCAGAGGGCAATACAAGCACTCTCATCTCAGCCCAAAGGGCTCTGGTGTCCCTCATGCAGGCTAGCAATAGGCACACTCCAACCCCTGAGTCCTCTGAGCATCTCCCTGCAGTGTTCAGCTTCTTATCTACTGGACAAGCATAGGATTACAAGATCCACTGTTCTCAAAGGAACAGCCTGCAGCCAACTAGTTACACCTTAGAACACAGCTCCATTTAACACATGGCACAGAGTTTTGTTTACAGATAAAGCAAGTATCTGTTTATTTAACAAAGGACAGAGATTCAAATGATAGCAAGCAGAAATATTGGAAACAAAGGGTTACATATAAAATAAAATCATAACACACATACTAGTGCCTGAATTCAGCTAAGATGACTTTTTGTTTAACAAACTACTGCTTACCCCCAAAGTCCTCCTCAGAGTTTTTCAACCAACTCTTCTTTCATGAGCTCAAACCCGCTTGCAGCTTGTCAACCCTAGATGAAAGATGCTAAGGCTTCTTTCTACACCCCTAGATATATTAGACAAGTCCTTTGCTATTCACAGCTCCTCCCCTCACCTGTCTTCCTGTTAATATTTCCTTCTGAAGTTCTGGCAATCTCTTCATTAGCATTTGATTGTGTATGCAAATCAACTTCCATTGTAAGAACACAATAGTCAGCTAGACCTTCCACCTTCCCTTTGGTGGAACCTGACCTAAGGCCTGCTACCTCTGGGTGACCTGCCTTTAATTACAAGGTCTTAAGAACATAATTTCCCCTCTCTCTCTCTCTCCCTATATATATAGGGGCAAATTGCCAGCACTACCTTGATGGGTCTCACACTTTCTCTTCTTGGGGAGGGTTCATTTCTCGCCCCTGAACTGGGGTATTAACTGCCCCACTAGTGTCCTAGAGGAGGGGAGTGGAGAGGGAGGGACCTGGGCCCGCCCTCTACTCCGGGTCCCAGCCCAGGGGCCCTAGGGATAGCGGTAAACCACTTGAACTAGTAGTTCCTTCCCCTGGACTACTTCCCTCTCCTGCCCTTCAGCTTGTGGGGTTTCCTGCCCTCCCTCTGCACAAACCAGGTGTCCCTTTACCTAGGGTCTTGGTCTTCTTAGCCCACCGCAGCATTCTCCAAACTCTCCTCTGCTTCCCTCCAAACTGCTTTCTGCTCCAACACCAATCCACTGTGCTTCAACTCCTCCCCTTGTCTGATTGAAGCAGGGGGGTTTTATCAGGTGACTGGCTTCAGGTACTTTAATTAATCTATAGCAAACTTTCTTCCCTCTACAGGGAATAAGGCTCCCTTCTAACACTCTCCTGCTGCCCTCTGGCCATGCTGTATCACAATATATATAATACATGTATCTCCTTACAGTATTATCAGCACATACATTTTGCACAGCTTGTGATGACCAGTGTGACACAGGGTTTCAGTAGAAACCTTATGTGACACTCTGCTGAAATAAAATGTAAATACCAGATCCAGGGAATCCCTGTAAGCTTTATGCACCCCCAGTACCCTCTGCCAGTTGGCATGAAGAGGTCGTTCCATCACAATTTTAAATCAAGATTGGATCCTCTTCTAAAAAATATGCTCTAGGAATTATTGGGGGGAGGAATTTCTATGGCCGGTGATCTTGCAGGCTCAACTACATACAGAGGCATGTTCCAATAGTAACAGAAGTTAAGTCAGTTTGTGGCTAACTAGTGCCTATGTACCAAATCTACTGTATGTTTTATTAATGAATGTTGGTAGGCACTTGCTAACTGATAAACCTAGGGTATTTTCTTAATCCTATATTAGGTTTACTTCGTTAATCTCTCAAAAATCAGGACAAACTAAAGGGAACACATATGCCTGCTCACTCTGTCCCTTATGACTATGCTTTGTGATACTATATCAGATTTTGAGGTCACAGTATATTTTAGGGGTGAAATCTCAATCCTGTTTGTGTATGTTGGAGGGGTTGTAAAGTGGTTTTGCACCTGCACTGTTCTGAGGACTGGAGAGGCCTCAGCACAATTTAGACAGCCCTAGGATCCTGGTAAAATTACGGCAGCCTGCCCAACAAGTTGTAGGACTGCCTAGAATTTCTGCAGTGCTGTGGCCCCCTCCCCTGTCCCCAGCATGCCTCTGCTGACCCCAGCCCCACCCCGGCATGCCCCTGAGGCTGGGGCTCATGACGGGGTCCTCAGGAGGCAGCCTACGGCTGTCTTTGTTGTGCCTGCTCTGGGGGAATCATTTCTTCTCCATAGCAGAAGCTTTTAGGACTGCTCTATGCCATTCCCGCCCTTATACATGCTGTAACTGGGCTAGAGCGGGGGGTGAGGATCTCACCTCTGGTATTTAAGGTTGTTTTAAAATAGGTGTTTGAGGACTAGTAGGTGAGCACATAATTACATTGTAATGCACATTCACAAGGGAGCTGGGGTAAGCTGTGAATTGAAGCTGTACGTATACATTTCCTCACTGCTGAGTGCTTAACCATGCAGCCGGACTGCAACATAACTTCTTATTTTACATTAACATTTAAAGTTATTTTCTTTCATTATTAAAGGAGTATGAAATGGGCTTCCTCCGCTCCTGAAAAACATGCCAGAAAAGAGCTTTGCTCATGAAAGGACCTAACCGTGAAACTGCAAAATCTTGTTTAAAAATAATACAGTATTCTGTGCTGCTGATTCCAAATGCTTTCCAATGAGTTTTGTGATTGTGTTTGGGGCACTATAGGGATTTTTACCTCCTCTCATAGCAGACATTGTGTTTTCTCCTGGGTCTCATACAGTATTAAGCACAAGATTATGGTTAAAAATAATTTCCCCTCATTGTCCTCAGGCACCCACAAGGGGCTGTGGAGAGATCACAGGGCAGCCTTTGTCACCAAGAGGGCTTCCTTCTTGGTGCACCTGGGTGATGCATTCTGGTGCATCCCTTGGAGTGGGTGAGGCTTAATGCTGGGCAAACCCTGCCATTTCCTATGCTTGCTAACGCAGTTATGAAGAACCAGGACCTGGGCTCCCAGCCGTATTGTGGCTGACACCTCCATAGGTGTGCAAGTGGGAGGAATTAGGCTCTTTGGGTGAGATTTTGTGCTGAGACTCGAAGACATTCAGCTCAAAACTTGCAGCCCCCAACCAGGAGGAAGGGGTGCGTGAAGTGGGATGGGACGAGATAGCTTTAAGCCATCTTTGTGGTCTCCCAGTTCTTAGCTGTAGCATGGCTGCCTAAGTTATAGCTGCTTGGATGTGTTACAGCTACATCTCTCCTAGGGGTTTCATAGAGTAGCATAAACTTCCCTCAACAAAGTCTGTGCCAGAAGAACCAGATTCAGGGCTCAATGGTTCTTTTTAGCTGCCATAGCAGTAAGAGAGCTGCCATAGCAGTAAGAGAGCCATAGTGGGAGAAGAATCATTCCTTTGGTATCCACCTCCTCTTGCACATTGGCACTGCCCTTAAAATTTAATAGCCAATTTGTCCATCCATCCCTTATTGAGATTTTAACACTTCTCTTAGAAACACTGAATTGTTTAAAATAAAAACAGCTCTTTCTTTTCCAATATGGTCTATCCCAGTTTAATATCATATAAAAATTGATATAGAGATGCTTTGAAACACATAGCAGCAAAGCCACCCTCCTTTGCTTTCCTTTGTTTAGCTGGAAGTATATCCTATGGTTCTCAAAATGATGGAATGATTTTGTCCTATTTAGAGCTAAGCAAACTATTTGCAGCAGAAAATTAACCTGACAAATACAGCTTCTTTTTCCCATTTGTGTTATTGGTGAACACACACAGCTTTTTACAAATGACAGTTCTTCGAAATAATTCAATGTTTCATGGATTTCATGCGCTGCTCACAAACCATTTATTGCAGCCATTGCTTTGAGTGTCTTGTTGCTTGCGATTCACCAGTCACTGTGTGTGTGATGATTCTCCTACAGTGAGCCATGTGGCATTGTTTCTGCTCTGTGACTGAGCCTTTTTCAAATGGGAAGAGAGCTTAAATAAGTCTCTTGTGGTGCAGATGTTTATTCAAACACATTTGCATGAGTATTTGGGATACTTTAATTCCACAAACATCCTCGGGAACCAAAAGAATCTCGTTTACGTGCTTGGAAAAGATGACTGAAAGGGGTTGAGAATCCCACAGTGTGAATCCTTTTGTTTTAAAGTCAGTTTATTTCACTGTATTCTCCTAGCTGTAGTAGTAATCTAGCTGCCAATACTTAGATGATGTTGCCCAGATGTATCAGCTCTGTGCTTTGATTTGGCAGTTATCCTTGTTCCATATGATGCTTTCGCTTAACTCTGCTCAAAGGGCCTCATCCTGCTCACTACACGCAGCTTGCCATTCTGAGGAGATGTGAATGTGTGATGCTCAGCTTTGCTGGCTTCTGCCCACAGGCTTTGCTCAGCACAGTAAAGGAGTGCCTGGATAACCAGCCACATGATGGCAGAAACCATTATTTACCTTTCCTATAAAGAGGAGAGACTTGTGAGTCTCATTAAGGGTTTGGGGTGATGCTTGAGAATCAAGGAGTGCCTACAGAGACTGAGCACAACAAGGTATTCTTGTACGCTGTCACCCTCTAGTGATCTCATATACAGAGAATTGGAGGTGTGCCATTATTGCTTGTGAAAGTGGTTTGGCTTGAGCTCACGTGGTAAAAGTTTCTTTTTGGAGCGAGAAACCAGGATTCACCTCCTGGCTCCCCATGCAAGTGTGTGTGGTTTGTATAATGATTGTCTCTTGTTTTCAGTTCATTAATTTGTTACTCTTGTGTAGTGCCTCAAATCCTCCCAGCTGAAAAAGACTGTTATGTGAAATGAGAAGCCAGTCTCCCAAGAAGAGGCTACAAAAGGTAAGTGTGTTTAGCTTCTACATGTTGCATCACTTTATGTTCTGACAATAAACATGTATGTTGGTACACTATATATTGTAATAGGAGAGACTGAAGGTTCACTTATTTGCAAGGGTACTGGACATTGGATAGGAAAATCTTGACAAGATACTCCTTTGAACTTTAGTTTATCTTCTGCACCGAGTGGCATATAATTGGATGTTTCTATCTACAATGACTATTCGGCCAGGTGAGAGAAGATTTTTCTCCTAAACTATGACACCTGGCTACAACCTTTGATCCATTCATGCGATCTGTGTGGATCTGCCTCTTGTGCCTTACATTGAGACTGTAAGGGATACTATTTGTTTTCATTATTCCCCTTCACTTTGAGAGTATTACCCCCTTTGGCCCCAAATCCAAGCCCTCTTGGAGATACGATCATGTCCAGTGCAGTGTGTTCCTGCTGAGCTATTGGGATTGCCCAGTTTGATTACAAATCCAGGAAAAATAAAACTTAAATTCTGGAATAATGAAAATGACCCCATGACACCTTATCCTGGTGAAATACATCGCTACCCTGTATGCTACTTTAAAAGCTACCTGTGGGCAATTCAAAGTGTATGGAATTTAACCATTCTATTTCCAGTACTTAAAGGGAATTATTTAAAAATCTCTAATCATATACAGTCATCACTGATAATTCTAAACAACTATACAGATGTGGAACAAATAAAGTCAATGTGAATTTCCTACAAATATCCATCATTCCTTTATTAGTACAGTCATTACCATATCTTGATAAAGGAGCTGCAAGGTGTAGCTTCAGCACTGGCAAAGCTCACCCATTTTTACAGACACATTGAGCTAGAATCTGCACTGTCGGGTATGTGCATTTCCTCTGCCAATCAGTTTTGAGCTGTCATCTGACAGTAATAGTAATGACCAAATTAACAGCTACTTCACACTCCATGATGCAGACTTCAGCAGTGTGTAATGCCAAAGGTTGGATAACTTCTTCGGATTTTGATAGCTGCATCTGCCATAAAGAGCTCTGCTCTGGTCACTTTCCAATGATGCTAGCAATGAAAATTGTGAGCTGCATATTAATGCGAAAGGGGCTCCTGAAGAACTGACCCTTTAGCACTCGAGGATATAAGGAGGAGAAGGGGGGTTGTTTTAAGAAATGTTTTGTGCAGCAGGAGACGTTTGCATTTTCACTTTATTGGATGTATTCTTTTTCATATGTTTTGTGGAGATTTAAAGACGGGGAAACATGATGGATTGACAGTCCCAGAGACTGAAGTTCTCTCTGTCTCTACAGAACGTGTACAGCACAGACAGCACCAACACAGGCTTCAGAGTGGTAGTCGTGTTAGTCTGTGTCGCTCTCCAACATGTCCCTATCTGACCTGTAAGGATCCTGTTCTGCTTAGGTTCTTCTACTGTGCCATCTCTATGGTATCTGACTGCCTGTAAGAGTGAGAGGCTAATTCAGCATAGGTACCCATTCAAGGTGTCACTGTCTGAGGGTATGTCTACACTACGAAATTAGGTCGAATTTATAGAAGTAGTTTTTTTAGAAATCATTTTTATATAGTTGATTGTGTGTGTCCCCACACAAAATGCATTCAGTGCATTAACTCAGCGGAGTGCTTCCACAGTACCGAGGCTAGCATCGACTTCTGGAGCATTGCACTGTGGGTAGCTATCCCACAGTTCCCACAGTCTCTACTGCCCATTGGAATTCTGGGTTGAGATCCCAATGCCTAATGGGGCAAAAACATTGTCGCGGGTGGTTCTGGGTACATGTCGTCAGGCCCTCCCTCCCTCCATGAAAGCAACGGCAGACAATGGTTTCCTGCGTTTTTTCCTGGGTTACCTGTGCAGACGCCATACCATGGCAAGCATGGAGCCTGCTCAGCTCACTCCCACTGTATGTCTCCTGGGTGCTGGCAGACGCGGTACTGCATTGCTACACAGCAGCAGCTCATTGCCTTGTGGCAGCAGATGGTGCAATAGGCCTGATAACCATTGTCATCATGTCCTAGGTGCTCTTGGCCGCCTCGGGCAGGAGCGCCTGGGCAGACATGGTCGCAGGGACTGAAATAGGAGTGACTCGACCAGGTCATTCTCTTTAGTCCTGCCCGCAGTCCTATTGCACCATCTTCCGGCAAGCAGCCAGGAGATGAGGATGGCTAGCAGTCCTACTGCACATCTGCTGCCAGCCAAAGATGTAAAAGATAGATGGAGTGGATCAAAACAAGAAATAGACCAGATTTGTTTTGTATTCATTTGTTCACCCCTCTCTCCCTCCCTCCGTGAAATCAATGGCTGACAATCGTTTTGGTAAGGTCTGTCAGAGGCACCTTGAAAAGTTTAATGGCGATTCATTCCTGCCTGAAATAGCAGAGGGAGGGATAGCTCAGTGGGTTGAGCACTGGCCTCCTAAACCCAGGGTTTTGAGTTCAATCCTTGAGGGGGCCATTCTGTGTGACAGTTGTTTTTGTTTCTCCTTGATGTAAAGGCACCCCCTTTGTTGATTTTAATTCCCTGTAAGCCATGTCGTCAGTCGCCCCTCCCTCCATCAGAGCAACAGCAGACAATCATTCCGCACCTTTTTTCCGTGCAGACGCCATACCACGGCAAGCATGGAGCCCGCTCAGATCACTTTGGCAATTAGGAGCACATTAAACACCACGCGCATTATCCAGCAGTATATGCAGCACCAGAACCTGCCAAAGCGAAACCTGGCGCGTAGTACGGTGACGAGAGTGATGAAGACATGGACACAGACTTCTCTCAAAGCACAGGCCCTGGCAATGTGGGCATCATGGTGCTAATGGGGCAGGTTCATGCTGTGGAACGCCGATTCTGGGCCCAGGAAACAAGCACAGACTGGTAGGACCGCATAGTGTTGCAGGTCTGAGATGATTCCCAGTGGCTACAAAACTTTCGCTTAGACCTCAGCGAAACCAATATTCCCACTGTTATTACTGCTTGCTGTGCACTCCACAATATCTGTGAGAGTAAGGGGGAGACGTTTATGGCGGGGTGGAAGGTTGAGGCAAATCGCCTGGCCGCTGGTTACGCGCAGCCAGACACCAGGGCGATTAGAACAGCACAGGAGGGCGCAGTGTGCATCAGAGAAGCTTTGAAAACCAGTTTCATGACTGGCCAGGCTACGGTGTGAAAGTTCTCCTTGTTTCTCCTTGATGAACCCCCGCCCCCATTGGTTCACTCTACTTCCCTGTAAGCTAACCACCCTCCCCTCCCCTTCCCCTTCGATCACCGCTTGCAGAGGCAATAAAGTCATTGTTGTTTCAAATTCACGCATTCTTTCTTAATTCATCACACAAAGAAGGGGATAACTGCCAAGGTAGCCCGTGAGGGGTGGTGGAGGAGGGAAGCACCAGGAGGGGTGGTGGAGGAGGGAAGGACAAGGCCACACAGCACTTTAAAACTTTTTGAATGCCAGCCTTCTGTTGCTTGGGCGATCCTCTGGGGTGGAGTGGCTGGGTGGCCGGAGGCCCCGCCACCACGTTCTTGGGCGTCTGGGTGAGGCGGCTATGGAACTTGGGGAGGAGGGCGGTTGGTTACACAGGGGCTGTAGCAGCGGTCTGTGCTCCAGCTGCCTTTCCTGCAGCCCAGCCATACGCTGGAGCATATTAGTTTGATCCTCCAGCAGCCTCAGCATTGAATCCTGCCTCCTCTCATCACGCTGCCGCCACCTATCATCTTCAGCCCACCACTTACTCTCTTCAGCCCGCCACCTCTCCTCACATTCATTTTGTGCTTTCCTGCACTCTAACATATCTGCCTCCATGCATTTGTCTGTGCTTTGTCAGTGTGGGAGGACAGCATGAGGTCAGAGAACATTTCATCGCGAGTGCATTCTTTTCACCTTCTAATCTTTGCTAGCCTCTGGGAAGGAGAAGATCCTGTGATCCTTGAAACACATGCAGCTGGTGGAGAAGAAAAAAGGGACAGTGGTATTTAAAAAGACACATTTTATAGAACAATGGGTACACTCTTTCACAGTAAACCTTGCTGTTAACATTACATACATAGCACATGTGCTTTTGTTACAAGGTCGCATTTTGCCTCCCCCCAGCGCGTGGCTAACCCCTCCCCCTTCACTCCACTGCGTGGCTAACAGCGGGGAACATTTCTATTCAGCCACAGGCAAACAGCCCAGCAGGAACAGGCACCTCTGAATGTCCCCTTAATAAAATTCCCCTATTTCAACCAGGTGACCATGAATGATATCACTCTCCTGAGGATAACACAGAGAGATAAAGAACGGATGTTGTTTGAATTCCAGCAAACATACACTGCAATGCTTTGTTCTGCAACAATTCCCGACTACGTGCTACTGGCCTGGCGTGATAAAGTGTCCTACCATAGTGGATGGAATAAGGCTGCCCACCCCAGAAACCTTTTGCAAAGGCTTTGGGAGTACATCCAGGAGAGCTTTATGGAGATGTCCCTGGAGGATTTCTGCTCCATCCCCAGACATGTTAACAGACTTTTCCAGTAGCTGTACTGGCCGCGAATGCCAGGGCAAATTAATCATTAAACATGCTTGCTTTTAAACCATGTATACTATTTAAAAAGGTACACTCACCAGAGGTCCCTTCTCTGCCTGGCGGGTCTGGGAGGCAGCTTTGGGTGGGTTCTGGCTCCAGGTCCAGGGTGAGAAACAGTTCCTGGCTGTTGGGAAAACTGGTTTCTCCGCTTGTTTGCTGTGAGCTATCTACAACCTCATCATCATCATCTTCCTTGTCCCCAAAACCTGCTTCCGAGTTGCCTCCCTTTCCATTGACGGAGTCAAAGCACACGGTTGGGGTAGTGGTGGCTGAACCCCCTAAAATGGCATGCAGCTTATCGTAGGAGCAGCATGTTTTGGGCTCTGACCCGGAGCGGCCATTCGCCTCTCTGGTTTTCTGGTAGGCTTGCCTCAGCTCCTTAAGTTTCACGCTGCACTGCTTTGGGTCCCTGTGATGGCCTCTGTCCTTCATGCCCCGGGAGAGTTTAACAAATGTTTTGACATTTTGAAAACTGGAACAGAGTTCTGATAGCACGGATTCCTCTCCCCATACAGCGATCAGATCCCGTACCTCATGTTCGGTCTATGCTGGAGCTCTATTGCGATTCTGGGACTCCATCATGGTCACCTCTGCTGATGAGCTCTGCACTCACCTGCAGCTTGCCATGCTGGCCAAACAGGAAATGAAATTCAAAAGTTCGCAGGCCTTTTCCTGTCTATGTGCCCAGTGCATCTGAGTTGAGAGTGCTGTCCAGAGCGGTCACAATGGAGCACTCTGGGATAGCTCCCGGAGGCCAATACTGTCAAATTGCATCCACAGTACCCCAAATTCGACCCGGCAAGGCTGATTTCAGCGCTAATCCCCTTGTAGGGAGTGGAGTAAGGAAATCTATTTTAAGAGCCCTTTAAGTTGAAAAAAAGGGCTTTGTCATGTGAATGGGTGCAGGGTTAAATTGATTTAACGCTGCTAAATTCGACCTCAACTCCTAGTTTAGACCAGGGCTGAGACTGCTAACAGGGGTGCTAATTATGGTAGTGGTTTTTGTGAAATGCTTCTCTCTCCACTGGGAAAAGGGCTTATTTCACAAAAGTCACTAATTAGACATCAGATGGTCATAATTTTCAGCTTGTCCCAGATTTGAACCAGCAGTCTAGAAGGTATTGAATGTTGTTTTTTTTTTTTTTTTCCCAAATGAGAATAGTTCTGCTATTTGGTTTCTTTTGCTGTACTCCTTCATCCTGAAGTTTGCACCTGAGCATAAGAATGCATCAATAATTCTATTACAACTTTTTGGTCTGAATGCTTAGTCAATACTCCGGGCCTCACAGGTTGTGTTTGTTAGGAGAGGAAATTGATGATGGAATCAGATATTTTATTGTACGTAATCATGTTTATTTGCAAAGAATGTACACCAAGTCCTATTTCCCTGAATAACGTAGGAATTAAATAACAAGAGGTGACAGCTTCACTCATAATTCCAAGTGTTTTTCTTGCCAGCACTTCACCCAAAAAGCCCTTTCTTGGCTTTTTCTCAGTGCCACACTCCCAATACTTCTCTTGTTATCTCCTTCATGTTCTGCTTCTCTGTACCTGATTTCTGGCTGCTACTCCCGCCCCTGCGCACACATACACTCACTCATCCCCCTGCAATCAAATCAGTCACAACCCCTGCATTTACATTCCATTAAGACTTATGTGGTGGCTTCCATTGTTTCAGCTATCACTAAAAAGGAGGCATTTAATTATTCCCTCATTGGGTCTGAATGGCATCCAGCATGCTTAACATCTTCTGTGGAGGTCATTTAGTAGCCTATCACACAAAGACAAGTTTATTAGGAGCTACTCAACGTCCAGCATAACAATACTCTGTGCAAAACACAATGTAAATATAATTTAGCATAGGTTTTGTTTTAATATTTAGGATGCAAACGTCTGAGAAAGTTAACCAATAAACACAGATTGGCATAGTAGGTGGGGTGCCTTTTGGCATCCCTGAAAAATGTGACATTCGATAGCAAGAAATTGTCACTAGAGAAAGTAACACATGTGGTAGCAAATAGCTGGCCTACTTGTTACCTCTCATATGACTTTGTAATGTGTAACATAAAAAACTGATACTCCTAATGGAGAGTAACAAATACAGTTAATTGACATTATAGATTTTAAAAAAGACAGTACAAAATAATCTATTTTTCTTAAAATCTGTTTATTTTAAGGTTTTTATGCCTTGATCTAAATTTAAGCAACTTGATTCAGAAAAATAAAATCTGGCGTCTACAGTAGGCATTGGTGCCAAAAAAAATTTTTGTTTGTTTTTATAGTGTGAAAACTCTGGCGATTTTTTTTCCAGAATATGTAGTGTAGTAAGGAAATCTCAGAGTTTGGCCATTTTTGGTTAGCTTTTGAAAGTGGACACAAATATACTCTGTAATGCAGTTTATGATGGAGGCACTGCTTTCATTACTCATCTAAAAGACAATCCATATTATTTGAGGGTGTATGTGGGAGGTGAGAAGGAAATGCAAGACCAACAGGACAGATTGACTCATGCTGTAAAATATTCCCTAGACCAGTGGCATGGGAAAACATTCTGAACATGCATGTCCAAGTCTAGTTTTGTCAAATAAATGAGTTTGTGAGCCAAATTTTGTTCTCTGTGACTTTATTATAGATGAAGTGGGACAGCTCCACAGTGAATATAAATCACCATATGCTGATTTACAGCAGCAGAGGATCTGGCTCTGAAATGAGAAGGTTCAAACTTCAATTCAGCTTCATTGTATGGTTACAATTTAAAGCAGCCCAGCCTCTCCTATAGACCTGATGAGCACCACAGCCAGGCTTCCTCCTCAATTTTGGTTGCTTCAGAAGCCCTGGAGTTCAAAGAAAACAGCTGCTTTCTTCCTTCAGTCCTATCATAGAATCATAGGACTAGAAGGGACCTCAAGAGGTCATCTAGTCCTATCCCCTGCACTCATGGCAAGGGTAAGTATTATCTAGACTATCTCTGACAGGTGTTTGTCTAACCTGCTCTTAAAAACTTCCAAAGATGGAGATTCTACAACCTCCCTAGGCAATTTATTCCAGTGCTTAACAACCCTGACCGTTAGGAAGTTTTTCCTAATGTCCAACTTAAAACGCCCTTACTTCAATTTAACTAGATCAACTATTACCTTTATGAAGAGCCCCCTGCATATATACACATTTAATTTCACTTAGTACCAGTCTGTAGCACAGCCTTAATTGAGGATGATGAATACATAGGATTTTAGGCTTACAGAGGTAGTTAGGCACCTAGTGGGATTTTTAAAGTGCCTAGGTGCCTAGCTCCTGTTGAAATCAAAGGGAGTTAGACACCTAACCTGCTTAGACACATTTGAAAATCCCCACTAGATGCCTATGTGTATCTTTAGGCACCTTTTAAAATCTGTCCCTAAGTCACACTATGGGACTTGGGTGCCTAACCTGCTTAGGTGCTTTTATAAATTCCACTAGGGACCTATCTGCATCTTTAGGTGCCTTGATACCTTTGTAAATCTGGCCCTTAGTGATGTACAGTCATGATCTAAACCTCATTCTATTTGGGAAGTAGGATCCACATACTACAGGTAGGAACCCTGAGGGCTGAAGATAGATTAGGAATTCTAGGAGTTCCTGATTCCCAATCCTGTCTCCAAACCATTCCTCTTCCCTCTCTTGACTATTCTTAACTCAGTGAGCTGACTAGATTTTCTTTCTGTGCCAGTGCCCTCTTGTTCTCTCTCTCCCCTTCTCCCCCCCACCCCCCCCCCAGCATACCTATACTCTGAGACATCTTCCTCCTATATCCCTTTGTCCCCTGATATGTTCTGGTAGATCAAATTTAGCAATGCTTTTCTGTGCTCTTGTCAGAACTGTTTTCAGTGTCCTTAGTTGGGGATATTTATTTCACTCTGTGTCCTCTCTTCCTTTTTTTTTAATATACTCTAAAAATCTGGTTTTATTATTCCTTGGACTACACACCTGCAGTGGTTTCCATAGCAGCAGAATTCTGCAGCCCCCAGCTGTTTTGTTACTGACTTTTATTAGCAGTTTACTAGCTGCTGGTAAAAATGCTGCTCATTTTGAGAAGCAACCTGGCAACTGAAATATTTAATTACTTTGCAGCTACTTACCATGTGGCAAGTCTGGTCCCATCGACAAACATGAAAACAAAAGTTAACTAGGATTGTTTAATCATCTTGTTGCCTTAGGGATGCATTCCCACTGCCTTCCCCTTTACATTCTCAAGCTGGTAGCACCCAGCCAAAGCTAGAGATTTCTTGTGATGAAAGCAAATCTGGGGGTCTGTGTTTTTGTTTTTCTCTTGGTGTATAACTATGCTCATTTCAATGAGATTTCAATACCACTGGCTAGAGCCAGGCAGATTGTGGAGTCATTCTATGTTAAGCTTCCTCAAATAGCTCAACCCAAATACCGCCATCTTCTCCCTGAAAGTCAATTCCCAACTATTCTGATATGGGTTTGTGAGCAGAGATTGTACTGAAATAATGCAGTAGTCTGCCTGCTCCAGCTATGGTGTTTTTATGCCCCTCTCATCACCATGGAGTCTGAGTGCTTGATGAGAAAAAATGACTGTGGGAGACTCCAGGAGACTATCAGTCCTATTTCACTTCTGTCCTAAATAGGAGTCCCATCTAGTTTTCAGAAGCAAAAGTCTAGTGGATTAACTCCCACAATGCCATGACCAATTTGGAGCACTATTTTTGAAATACTGTATTTTCACACTTAGCAGTAAATGCTTCCCATGTTAATAATCCCCCTGGAATAAAATGCTAAACAAAGGTGAGCACTGTTAAGTGTATAAAGCAACTGTTACATATTGAATGTGTATACTAGGATGTACGTACGTCTTGTGTGCAGAGGTACTGGGCACAATTTCAGGTTAAAAATACCAGTCACAGGAAGGATATTATTGACAGACTAGCAATGGGTACAAAATATGGTGCCAGGTCTTGAATAATAAATAACCTATAAGGAAAGGCTAAATAAGTGGAACTCATTCTCACTGGAAAAGAGGAAACTTTCAGATGGCCTAATAGAAGTTTTTAAAATCCTGAAAGGGACTTAAGGTAAAGTTGATAAGGAAGGATAAACTATGGACAACGGCAAAAGGTTTTTTGGTTCTGTCTGGAATAAATCTCCTAAATTTGGTTTCTTACCTGAACTTTTAGAGTGTCTCTCTCTCTCTCTGTGTGTGTGTGTGTGTGTGTGTGTAAAATGAATAATTTATAGTTAATATTTTACGTTATTTAGATGTCCTGTGTTGGAAATGTGAATGAGATTCTGCAGGTAAACTCTTCTCTATTTCTAATGTACAACAGGGCTTGGCAAACTCTGGCTTTCCCTCATTTTCTCCTCCCTGGCAGCTGGAGTAATGGGATAATTTGACTTAATGCTTTATTTTCCAGCACTGATTTCCTTGGTAGCAATCCAAATGGGTTTGAAGATATATTAGGCAGAATAAAAAAACCAATGTGCTCCTCAATATCAATGTATGGTTCAGTATTCAGGAAACTTTGCACAAATTTCCACTGAAATTAACAGCAAGCCTCTCATTGACTTGAGTGGGGGGTCTGGCCCTTTCTGGACATGTGTTGTCATGTAGTAGTTAGTTTGTTCAAAGTTTTCAGTGGACATATTTTTTCAAAGGAAAAATGGCTTTTTTGATCAAATGAAAAAACAAACAAAACTGAAAACACATTTTTTTTGTTTTCAGCAAATGAGAATAAAAAAATTTCAAATTTAAACTGAAATTTTCATTTTTTATGAGAACTCACAAACATTTTAAGAACATTTTGTTGATATGAAAATGTCATTTCCTGCCAGCTTTGTTTCAAGTAAATGTTTGTGAGAAGGCTTGACCTGCTTGACTCTCTTGATCCAAGGTTGAGTTTTTTGGGCTGGCAGCTAGAGTATATGGCACCATCAAGAAATGGTAGCTATGGAGCTCCACAATTGCACTTTTACAATGTCACATTTCAGCCTAGATTAACAGTTTCATAATGGAGTAAATGGTTAAACCTTAAATTGGCTGATGAATCTGTTTTGGGGTTATTTTAAATACAGTAAAAAGAAAAGGAGTACTAGTGGCACCTTAGAGGTGATGTCCTAAAATTGTGGTAAATCCTTTCTTTTCCAAATATCTCTCTCTCTCTCTCTCTCTCCTATAATTAGGGCTGCAGATTTGTTATGGCAGTTTTTATCAATAATCACACAGAAGTGATTTAGCAGAATTTAGTAGAAGTCACAGGTTTTGTGATTTTTTTTTTTTTATCTAAACAAGGAAAAATGTGGAGACTAATGAAAAGGAGTAGAGGCTAGAGACCAACCCTGCACCACACTCACCCTGCAGCAGTTGCTCCTACAGTTCCTGTCCTGCAGGGCTGGGCCCGGCTTTCTGCTCTAGGTGTTGTGACCTGGCACATGGGGTCACAGCGCCATCCAGGTTTGGCCTGGCTGCTCCTGCCTCATGATAGGGGGCCAGCCGGGTCAAATTTGAGTGAGTGGCATTGCAACCTGGCTCATTCAAAAATCATAGAACATCAGGGTTGGAAGGGACCTTAGGAGGTCATCTACTGCACCCCCTGCTCAAAGCAGGACCAACACCAACTAAATCATTTTTCCAAGCCTGAGTCATGCTATCATCCTGTGCACCAGGCCGCAATGGCACTCATGCAAATTTATTCTAGCCACCCACTGTCATGAAGGAGGGGCAGCTGGGTCAAACCTAAGTGGAACTGAGACCCCATGCGCAAGGTTGCAATGCACGGAGTGGGAAACTGGGTCCAGCACCATATAATTAAACAATAGAAATTGAGAGTTTACACAGACGATTTTGGACAAAGTCTGATCTTTCATAGAATGATTAAAGGGCTGTAAAGTCTGGGTGAATAGATATAGCTGACCTCTTTTCAAATCCATATTTATTCACTGAACTCTCTCTCTTTTTTTTTAAGCTACAGTATGTGGCATGTTTCCCCTGTGAAGATCTGGCTAATCAGTGTCAATTTGTCTCAGCTCCAGCGTTCACTGCTTTTAATATGATAGTTGGCGAAAAATTAGAGAAGCAGCAGCATCTAATCGACAGAGTATGGGACGGGGACTCCTGAGTTCTAATCCTAGCACTCTACTCAGTTGCTGTGTGGCCTTGAGGCGAATCATTTAATCTCTCTGTGCGTCCATTTCCCTATGTGTAAGGTAGGATAGCCGGGGTGCATTGAAGTTAAATTATGTTATGTTTGTAGAACACTTTGAAGCCAGATTGTGAACCTCTTACTCTCAGTGGTGAGCTGTTACTTGCACAAGCAGTTGCACGTGAGTATCTCAGCACAGCATGGTGAGTAAGCAGTTGACAGTCTAGCCCTAAATTAGCAATAAATATAATTTTGTTCTCATCCTTTTGGATCTCTTGTTTAGATTGCAAGAGCGAAGGAGGCACCTTCTCTTAAATATCCAGTTCTCCATCCTGCACGGGCGAAGTAGGTTAGTAGATTTCTCCTCTTTTGCACGTGAATTTCACATTGTAATTTTTAAAAAAAACATTTGAAAGAATCAGAGGAAAATAAGGATAATGGTTTTGTTAGATTAGCAGTCACCACATGCTCATAAATATCACTGCTTCCTCCACCCTCCAACCTCAACCTGCTGCCACGGGAACAATGAGTTATGCCTTCCAAGAACGAGGGGTCAGCACCCATCAGGCCTGCCGACGGGGTGGAGGCGGTAGTGGCGATGGCCAGGAGCCCCAGGCCCTTTTAAATTGCCTGGGTGGGCCGCGGGGCTCCTAGGTGCGCGTGGACTGGTACCAGCGGTGGCGGGCATGTGGAAGCCCTGGCCATGCTGGAAGAGCTAGCCCAGCAGCGCAGCCGGCAGCACGCTGGGCACCAGCCAGCACAGGCCCAACGCTGCCCAAATGTCAGGCAGACTGCGTCAGCGGCTTGTGAGTGTGTGCACCAGCCGCTGCACATGGTCCAGCTCCGTGCCCATGTGGCAACGGCAGGCCAGCAGCAGTGTGGGGCTTGGCTCCAGCAGTGTTGTAAACCTCAGCCGTCCCTTTCTAGGGAGCCCATTGAGTGTTCTGCCCTGGGACCCCAGCGGGGCTGGCATGTAGTGAACTAGAAGCACAATTTACCATTTGACTTCCTAACAGCATCCAAATGTACACCTCACAGTTTTTACTGTCATGAAACCAGTTAAAAGGTGGAAAATCCATTTGGGGAGGTGTCAGGTTTTGTATTTTCTATTAGGGCTGGAAGAACTAGTTCTGTCAAATGTAGAACCCACTTTTATTAGCTTTTACTATTATTATTATTATTAGCCTACTTTATCTCTGAGTAAATGTATCCCTGGAAAAAAATTTTAAAATATGAATTAATGACACATGGGAAACCAGGGCAAGTAGGATTTTGGACCTGAGTTTGTATGAGATGAAAACAGCCAGAGGACCAATGCTGAGACAGAACCACAAGCACTTTTCAAGCAATTTGGCGGAGGAAATGACAAGATAACGTACCTGCTTACACACTCTGGAATATTTATTCAGATCCACTATAAATTTCCTTGTGGCTATTCTTAATTAGACACAATGAATGCAGTGTGCTGAATGCACAACACGTTTGGACTTGTCTGACACAGGATTATTGTGATATGCACTCCACGCAACATCAAAAGCTTGCGTGTCGAGCATTCTTTCCCTTCATGGGTCTTTCATAAGTGATAAAAAACAAGCTGTGAAGGAATAGTCAAACAAAACCTGCAGAGACTCACTGAAGAGTGCTGAATGGTTGTGCAACCATATATATGTGGGGGGATGGGGAAGAGGAAAAGCAGTTACAAGTTGATTCCTTGGGTAGAATAGGAAGGACATGCTGAGTATTGTGGAAGGATGTGCTAAGTGACTTACACTAATGCTTGTGCATGTGGGGGGTGGCTTCTGCTGGCCAAAGATCATCATCCACCTTGCTTGCTTTTCCACTCAGTGAGCTGGAGCACAATAGATAATTCAGCTCATGCATTAACTTTGACAGTGAATACTTTTAAAATCTTCCACCTGAGCTTCGCAAAGTGTTGTACAAATATTAACGAATGAAAGAACACGATAGCCCTGTGATGTAGCTATTGTTCCCATTTTTGCATATTGGGAAACTGAGGTACAAAGAGATTGTGACTTGTGCATGGAAGACTGGACAAAGCCAGGAATGAAAGAACCCAGACTTCTTGGCTCAAGTCCTGTGGGTTTTTTTTTTTTTTTTTGCCATCAGACTATCCACCTCCATACCTTTGCTTTGCACTTACAGTATATACTGTTTTTCTTCAGAGCAATATTTCAAAGTATTAGACTAAGCAGATTATCCCTAGTTTTACAGACTTCAATGGAACTTAAATTCATGCCAAATTGCTGTCCTGAATAGGGATGCTTTTCTGAATTAGGGCTTCAGCCAGTGTAAAACTAGGAATAGAACCCAGGTCTCCTGACTCTTCATGCTGGAACGTATATGGAGGACCAGGCTGCCTTAGTCCTTGAATAGACCATTACTAGCTCCGCCCATCATGTACTATTCCATTACACCACCTCTCAAGAAAATCACTGTGACCTGATTTGCATGAATTTGGGCCAGTCACCAAGTTACTAGGAAAGTCAAAGATGGCCACACTTTATAAGTAGGAATGTTTAGTTTAAACAAAGTCCTAGAACTGCTGACGCTTCAGGAAACAAGTGCCCTTTTTATTGTTTGCCAACTGCTTAGAGAGATTCAGGGTAACAGCCACCATTGTGAAGGAGAATATGAAATAAAAGAAGCTTTCATTATCCAAGATACAGCCTTATTCTCAATACTTACCTTTCTGTAGTGGCACATAAACCTTCTGTATGTTTTGGCACCAAAACCATATAACAATAAGTTGTTGTTGTGTTTTTGCACAGACCATCTGTGCAATGAAGCTCAGATCCGTACACTGTAAAAATGCTTACACTGTAAAAATGGAATTGGGAAACAGAGTTAAAATTTCCAAACAGTCAGTTGTTATCTGTGTACTGCAATTACTTTTGCTGTCAGCAGGAGTTAAATTTACCACCAACAGAAAAGTGTAAGAGTCAGATGGCCTCCTGCAAAATAGATTGTAAGCTACACGTAAATAATTCTGTACCTCCTGAATGCCTGTCTTCTGTCTACCACAGGATAAGACAGATGCTCAGTTTTAATTAGCAATAGTATTTATTACTTGTATTGTGGTTGTGCCAGGAGGTGCCAACTGAGATTGGTGGCCCATTGTACTTACTGTATGAACATATGTCTAGTAAGAGACTGTTCTTGCCCAGAAGTGCTGACAGTCAAAATAGACAAGAAAGACAAAGAGCTCGGAGAAAAGAAGTAATTCTGAAATGCGTTGGTTTGCAGCAGTTGGAAGACTGTAACTGGGAAAAAGAGAAGTGAAACTTTACGCTCTTTATGTTCATTTATGTTCTTTATTTGTATTTATTTTTTGGTGGCACCAAAAATCAGCTAGACAATAACCAAACATAAAAGAAGGCATGACTTCTGCACATAAAATCTTACAAGGCAAAAGACAGGCAGCTATACAGACAAAGAGAAGGGGCAGAGGTGCAATGATTGAGCAAACTAGTCGAGATGGTAACTGGCTAAGTTAATGTTCAGTAGTACAATCTTGATTTTTTGTTTGTTTGTTTGTTTTTGGTTAAGTATACAGCTACATTTCCCTTGGGTAAAGATGATCTCATTAGGAAAACAGAACACAATTTACAGCATGTACAATGTTCATTAAAAAGTCAGTATTTGTCAACAGTTACCACACAGTGGTATTTGAGATACCAGGTTTTCCATTGTATTTAGAATAGGAATGTAACATTATAATATACATAATATATATAATAAAATGTTGACTGGTTAATGGCAACCACTGTGCAACCACTCAAACCTTCAGGTCAGTTTAGTTAGATTGAAATAGCTTCTATCCTTTCTGTACATATTGGGGCAGTCATAATCTGCTCAAACATAATCGTGCTTGACAGGCAGGAAGGGATTTGTATTCATTTAAATGGAATGTATTGGCCAAAGGTGTTAACGTATGCAGTCACTGTCCAACATTAAACAGTGTTAAATAAGATCTGGGGTTTGATATACAGAGACCTCAGCCTGTTTAATACAGCAAACACACCATTTAAAATCCTTTAAACTTTTTATTAAAGAAACAGAAAAGAAGGAAAAAAAGTTAAAACATTTGATATGTAAAGTATAAAGTAAGGCTTTTATTTTAACATATCTTGTTCCCCTTTCCTTTAACTGGAGAGAGTTGTAGAAAGAAAAATCCCCTTGTTTGACAGTATCTGAGATGGTATGAAAGATGGTAAGAACTGCACTTTCGGTTAAAAGAATTTGTTAGTTGAGGTGTGCTGGCGCTATAAAATCTATAAAATCATGACTGGTGTGGGAGGTCTATAAAATCATGACTGGTGTGGAGAAAGTAAATAAGGAAGTGTTATTTACTCCTTCTCATAGCACAAGAACTAGGGGACACCAAATGAAGTTAATAGGCAGCAGGTTTAAAACAAACAAAAGGAAATATTTTTTTTCACATAACACACAGTCAATCTGTGGAACTTCTTGCCAGAGGATGATGTGAAGGCCAAGACCATAACAGATTTCAAAAAAGAACCAGATAAATTCATGGAGGATAGGTCCAACAATGGCTATTAGCCGGGATGGGCAGTGATGGTGTCCCTAGCCTCTGTTTGCCAGAAGCTGGGAATGGGAGACAGGGAATGGATCACTTGATGATTACCTGTTCTGTTCATTCCCTTTGGAGCACCTGGCATTGGCCACTGCCAGAAGACAGGATACTGGGCTAGATGGACCTTTGTTCTGACCCAGTATGGCTATTCTTATGTTGTTGTTGCTACTGTTGTCAAAGTCCAATCCCAGTTTCATCTCAGGTGGTGTTTGGGATTCAGCTGGAACTGGTGGGAGTAGTGATGTCATCCAGATTCCTCTCTCTGTCCTGAGCAGGTCGGGACATACCACAGGATTAGGACGAAGGAAGACTGGGGTCCAGGAGATGGTGGGGGTGGCAGCCATGATAGTGAAGCTTGTTTCAGTAGCCTCCCTCTGATTTTGCATCATTCTTCTGTCTGTTCTATAAGGACCCAAAAAGGGAGTGTTGTGTAGAAGAGCCCACCCTCATTATTTTGGCCACCAATAAGACCTAATATCTGACATACCAATTTTACTTCTTTAATTTCTGGTTCCACATCTTCTGTTTTTACCAAGCATTATTTCAACATAGTCCTTGAATCATATCAATGTGGCCATTTTTGTTTACATTAGTTTATAGTCTCTCTGTCTGGTTCTCTTGCACATGTTTATATCACTTATTACTGAAAACAACTTGACCTACTTTCCATCAACATTTGTTATTATAGGATAGGTTATTGTAACATGTTATGAACTTTCATATATTTTTTACAATTGATCTTACAACTATGATAAGTTCATAGGCCCAAATGAGTGCTGATGTCCTATACAAGGAACACGGTTGCAAATTACCAGCACTTAGAAAGGAAGTTAAAGTTTGCATGATGTTGGGTGAGCAACTCAGTGAGGAAGAGGGTAATGTTGGTGCAACAATAAACTTTTTAAACAAGTAAATATTGGATATATGTAGAAGAAACCAACAGTTAAAGGGAAAGATCCGATAACACGGTAGAGAATTGGTAAGGCTCCTTAAGGTAATTCCCAGCAGGGGTGATGAGCACTCTGGAGATGGGGTAGTCAGGACAAAAGAGTTGCAGATTCATGAAGGAGGAAGGCTATTGGTTTCACTGCACTATGACCTCTTGGCTGTGTGACCAGTGTGAACCTGAAAGTTTGGGTTTGTGGAACACTGAGCTAAATCCCAGTGGGAGAGGGGGACTGCATCTCACAAGTAGTGGGGTAATCTCTGTTGGAGACTAACTGGATCAGTTAAACTAGTAATTTAAGGGAAGGCTGCTAAGACAGCAAATGCAGTATAAACTCAATTCAGCGTAGTGTGAACAAATTGAACCTATATGACAAAGAAGGTGAAGAGAAGAAATTTTTCAATTGCCTATATACTAACTCTAGGAGGCTGGGTAACAAGCAAGGGGAAATGGAAATTCTTATTGATGAGAAAAACTTTGATATAATTGGTATATCTTGAAATCTTGGTGGGACAATATGCATGACTGGAATGTTACAAAAATCACTGATTTTAACTTGTTTCGGAAGGACAGAGTGGGTAAAAGAGGAGATGGTGGTAGGTGGCACTCTACGTTGGACACCATTATTGTTTTAGAGTTATCGATAACTCAGAACCGCAGGATCTTAAATGCAAATGGATCAATGTGCTAAGTTACAAAATCTGGGGGTGGGGGGTTACTCTTGGAGATCTGTTACAGACCACCGAATCAAACTGCACTAGTGAGACAGATCCTAGAATATTTCATACAGTTCTGGTGTTCACATTTTAAACCAGATGTTGAAAAATTTGAGACCGTTTTTGTGCCTCTTTTCTACACTGTCTGAAGGCCGGAGAAAATGTCTTATAGTGAGACGTGGAGTTCAAGCTGTTCAGTTTTTTCAAAAAGAAGATTGAGAGATGACTTCATTGGAAGGTATAAGAACCTTAATGCGGAGAAAATACTGGGCGTTAAAGGACGGCTCTTTAAACTAGCAGAGAAAGGCACAACAAGAACTGATAGTTGGAAGCTGAAGCCAGACAATCTTCAAATGAGAAATAAGGCACAAATTTTTAACCATGAGGGTGGTTAACCATTGGAATAAACTCCAATGAAAGTGGTAGATTCTCCATCTCTTGATCTCTTCAAAACAAGACCGAATGCCTTCTAGGAACATATGCTTTAGTCAAACACAAGTTTTATTGTACTCTCTCCAGTGCTACCTGGGTAAAATGTAATGGCCTGAGATGTACAGGAGGTCAGGCTGCATCAGGGGTAGTCAGTTATTTTTTTGTCAGTGTCCACATTTCTTGGTCAAGATATAGTCAAGGTCCAGACTCCCAAGAAAATAATTTTAAAAAAGATAAGTAAATAAAAAGATTTTGGGGTCTGTTCAAAAGCATCTGGTAGTCTGGATTTGGCCCGCAGTCTACCTATTGACTACCCCGGACTAGATGATCTAATTGTCACTTCTATATATCTATATTAGAAAACTGATTTCACATCTTCTCCCTCTCTCTTCATGTAGGTGTAATTGTATGCATATACACTGAATCTATATGTATACACACATTCCATTCTACACTCCTCTGTATTGTCACTCCACTTTAATGACAGACACTGATGGAGGATGATCATTATTCAGGTACAATATTTCTCATATCTTATTTCATATGGACACTTCACAAAACTATTATTCCAGTTATTTTGTCTTGCTATCAATTTAACTGGTGAAATAAAATTCATTTTGCTCTCAGATTATATTACCTGTACTCATGTACTTTATTTGCATAATTGCTCCTGTTTAGAGGTTTTATTGCTCACTAAAATCAGGACTGTATTATTACACCTTTGTACTGAGCAATTCACAGAATTTAAGATTTATTTCTGAGCTAAGGTGCAACCCCCCACTCCCTACTTCTTGCTGAGGAATAGCCTATAGATCCCAAAGGTAACAGAAAAGTAAGAAATACTGTAGAGTGCCTTTTATTTTTTAAATTACTATTTAGTAAATATATACTCTCTTTGATACTCCAATAATCCAGTTGTTTGATACTAACTCCATTATTGCTGGCCACATCGAGTCCTGAATATTTACTATGGGTATTTGATTAAAGGCTATTCAGACATCCAGGGCTGGATTATTCGTTTGCCTCTCAGCAGTGTAGGAGAGTAAGGCCCCCTTTCGGGCCTTTTAGGAAGCTCCTGGATTATGATGCTGGGCACAGGGGAGAGAGAAGGGCTGCATGCCCAATATGCCCGCTCCTCCACCAAGCAAGTGGGGGAAGAATCAGGGAATGGGAAAAGACCTGGCTTCACCCGTTCCATGCACTTGAGATCGGGCCCCATTGAGCTAGACACTGTGTATAGCCAGAAACAGTCTATGCCCCACAGGTTACACTCTAAATAGACAAGAGGCATTGGGAGAAAGGGATAGTAATATTTCCTAATTTACGGATGGGGAATTAATGCACAGACGGATTAAGTGCTTTACCTCAAATCACATAATCTACTTAATCCCTCATGCCTCAATTTGACAGTTTACAGTTTATTTACACTGTTTATTATCTCAGCTCTATTCCACATCTTCAGTTCCAGTCCATCTCCTAAACCACAAGACCATTAGAGGAGTGGTTAATTTTGTCCCTTTGTGTGTGTTTTCAGTCCTGAGGTAGGGAATATAGGCAGACTGCCTTTAAAAATGGTTTTGTTGTTTTAAAAGTTTGATGTACAGTAGAAAAACATTAAGAAAGAAAAGCATTAAGATTTCCTTCTTGGCAGTTTGTTGTTTGGCTGTAGGGGAAACTTTTTTCACAATGTGTATTTGTCTAATTACATGAAAAGTCTGTGCTAATTAAGCAAAATATCCATTTTCTGTATAAAAGCTACATTAGTACAAGCACCTAGTGACAGGTCCTTGTGGTTTATACTTTGATTAAAATGGATTTTTCCCCCCCAAGATAAATGGTTTTGACGATATCTTAGCAAATGACTGTGGAATGAATGTTTAAAATACAATTTAACAGGAGACAAGAGTTTGCAGGAGAAAACAGTTCAGTGGTCTCTTCATTCCTTTTGCTTGATTAGTGCCACTACAGTACAAATCATAAGTGTTAATAAATGTTGGATCTGTGCTGCTAAAGATGACAATATTCAATTTTACAGCTCAATAATAAACAAGATGATGATAGATCTAATTGGGCTGCAGCATGCTTCTGTAGATATTGCTATTCAACTATCTTAAATTCTCAGTACTGTGACTTTAGATGAGTCACTTTATCTCTCTGTGCCTCTGGTTTCCCCATCTCTAAAAAGGCAATAACCTTTGCAAAGTGCTTTAAGAACTGTGGATGAAAAGTGTTATGCAATTATTAAATATAACTTTAATTATTACCTTTCATGGGTGAGTTATGAGACTAGAGTTGAGAGAAATAACTAGTAATGAATAATTTATTCAGAAATCAGTTTATATTTATATTTATATCAATTGTCATTTCATGAACTCTGCAGACAGGTCATACTTTTCTTGAATTTAATCACTATTCAGAATTATCTGCTGAACAATTTCTGTGAACAGTTCTCAGTCTACACATTATTTCAGAGCAGTTTGTTGGAGGATTCAACACTCAGTATCTGAGATGTTGTTTAGTTTTGATTGGACACATTTTTGTTACCTGATTGGATGAATGTAATTCTTAGAATTTTTTTTCTGGTTTGAGTTCAAAATTCACTTTCTGGAAATAATTCTCTGCTTAAAATGTACTCTCTCTACAAACTTGCCTGCTAGTACAATCATTACCTAAATTAATCATGTAATGTGAATACCAAAGAAGCACGGATATAAAGGAAGTCAAACAAATTTTGTTTTTAAATCAGAGCAAATATTCACAGAGCATGTTATTATTGGGGGGTGGGGGGGTGGGTCTATCTTGTTACATTATATAAGCTAGAATTTGATCTGTTGTTCATACCTACAAGTGCAACACTGCTATGTATTCTATGTTTTACTTCCATCTGAAATATTTTTAGTGACATAGCACCAGTGCTGCAGCCTACTCAGACAAGGGAAGCTTTCGAGCACAGGGGTCTAATGTGATGGGACCCAAACACACCAGCCTGGCAAGTGTCCAGTTGAGGGAGCTGTACCTAGGCGGTGGCAACCCCTCTTCATTTAACTGAGAGGGCATAATGAGCTTCTATAGCTAGCTCGAGGTGTTTTAGAAATAGGTCCCATGAAAAGAAGTTACAGAACTTAATCAGACTCATGTCTATGCTTTTGACAGACACCCACTACTGTAAAACAGGGAGCATGCCAGCAAAAATGGAAAGAATTGGAAAAAGGTAGGTGGCCAATACACTCAGAAGATGTTTCATTCTGTGCCTTTCACAAGGAGTCCTTTTTATATCTTAAGTAACTGCATCATTCTGCGACGGCAGGAATCTTGCATGATAGAGACCTGCATTATACTGGACTCATCTTCCACAACAAGTACAGCTTTTGCTTAAACTATGCATATGTGTAGTTTATGAAGTATAATAATTTATTTATATTTCATCCACAGCTGTAACCCTTAGTTATACCAGACACTTTACTTCCAGGGCAGCAGTCTGAATCAGAGTACTGAATATCTCTGTTGTCTCATACCTCCTCTTCTTCAACTGCGTCTTTCTGTGTGTTTCAGATAGAGATTTGGGGCCCCATCTTGCCGCCAATGAAGTTAATGGCAAAGCACCCACTGTCTTAAAACAGAACAAGACTGGGCACACATTTAATTTAGTACATTAGGGTTGCATGTCGAAAGGCATAACAATGAATAAACAATGAAATCAGAGATAGTAGCATCCCTATTTCAGATAAGGGTTGATGTTGATTTTCAGGATGCACAGTCTGAGTTCACTGATCCAACTGGAAGCATACATAGCCACCAGAACAGCCAAGATAATTACCATAGGAGAAGACAATAGGTACTGAAACTATTATCAAACAATGAAACTAGAGTTACCAGGCGGCTGGTTTTTGACTGGAATGCCCGGTCAAAATGGGACCCTGGCAGCAGCATTGCTGACCAGGCCTTTAAAAGTTGAGTTGGCCACTTACAGCAGGGCAGGCAGGGTGCCTGCCCAGCTCCATGCAGCTCCCGGAAGCAGCTGGCATGTCCCTCCTCTGGCTCCTAGGCATAGGGGCAGTCATGGGGGCTCAACGTGCTGCCCCACCTGAGCGCTGGCTCTGCAGTTCCCATTTGCCAGGAACCATGGCTAATGGGAGCTGTGGGGGTGTCACCTGAAAGCAGGGGCAGCACGCAGAGCCACCTGGCCCCTTCGCCTAGGAGCCAGAGGAGGGACATGCTGGCTACTTCCTGAAAGCTGCCTGAGGCAAGTGCCTCCCGGAGCCTGTGCCCCAACATCCTGCTCCAGCCCTGAGCCCCCTCTCACACCCAAAATCCTTCCCACAGCCCACACCCCCTCACTCAACCCAACCCCCTGCCCCAACCCATAGCCTCTTCCTGCACCCCACACCCCTCATTGCAGGCCCCACCCCAGAGCCTGCACTCTGAATCCCTTGGCCCTGTTCCCCAGCCTGGAGCCTCCTCCCACACCTGAAACCCCTCATCCCCAGCCCCACCCCAGAGCCTGCACCCCCAGCCGGAGCCCTCACAGCCTCCAGCACCAACCCCTTGCCCCAGCCTGGTGAAAATGAATGAGTGACTGAGTGAGGGTGGGGGAGGGAGGGGGATGGAGTGAGCAGGGGTGGGGCCTCGGGGCAGGGGCGGAGTAAGGGTGTTCAGTTTTCTGTGATTAGAAAGTTGACAACCCTAAATGAAACAATGACCTGGAAGTGTAAATGTTAATGCTTCACCAACTGCCTTGAAGGCTCTTACCGCTGTCTATAACCACAATACCAATTTAAGGGGTTGTCCGGTTTACAAAATGTCACTGTGTGCGAACATGGTTGTAATGAGTAAAGTTAGTTGACTTGAAGCTGACTGTGACTGACCAGTTAATGGAGACTAGGGTAAACAGTGTTTTGGCATTGTATTTAGACATTTAGTTGTGATTAGTTGGCATGATGCTAAAGACACTTTTCACTGCTGTGCTCTGACTAATAATACATAGAATCGTAGAACTGGAAGGGACCTTGAGAGCTCATCTAGTCCACTCCCTTTCACTCATGGCAGGACTAAGTATTATCTAGACCAGGGGTGGGCAAACTATGGCCTGGGGGCCACATCCAGCCCTGCAGACATTTTAATCCAGCCCTCGAGCTCCCACTGGGGAGTGGGGTCTGGGGCTTACCCCGCTCCGCATAGGTCCCAGAAGCAGTGGCATGTTCCCCCTTCGGCTCCTACATGTAGGGACAGCCAGGGGGTTCTGCATGCTGCCCCCATCCCAAGTACTACCCTCACAGCTCCCATTGGCTGGGAACCATGGCCAATGGGAGCTGTAGGGGAGGCACCTGCAGACAGGGCAGCGTGCAGAGCCGGAGGGCGGACATGCCGCTGCTTCTGGGAGCTGCTTGAGGTAAGTGCTGCCTGGAGCCTGCACTCCTGACCCCCTCCCACGCTCCAAGCCCCTGCCCCAGCCCTGATCCCCCTCCCGCCCTCCAAATTCCTCCGTCCCAGCCCAGAGCAACCTCCTGCACCCCCAACCCCTCGTCCCCAGCCCTACACCAGAGCCTGCACCTCCAGCTGGAGCCCTCCCCCCCACGCTTCAACCCCCTGCCTCAGCCCGGAGCCCCCTCCCGCACCCTGAACTCCTCATTTCTGGCCCCACCCCATAGCCCACACCCCCATCCAGAACCCTCACCCCTTCCTGCACCCCCAGGCCCCAATTTCGGGAGCATTCATGGCTCTCCACACAATTTGCATACCAAGATGTGGCCCTCAAGCCAGAAAGTTTGCCCACTTCTGATCTAGACCATCCCTAACATTTGTTTGTCCAACTTGCTCTTAAAAAACTCTCCAGTGACAGAGATTCCACCACCTCCTTGGGCAATTTATTTCAGTGCTTCACCACCCCGACTGGAAGTTTTTCCTAATGTCCAACCTAAACTGCCTTTGCTACAATTTAAGCCCATCGTGTCAGCTAACTCACTGTTCACAACTGTGTTTGAACGTGAAAAAAATTTGTAATGTAGACAAGTCCCAGAGTTACATGGAAGCACTGATAATGTCAGTCCCATCCACATTTATTTTTTCCTTTACCGTTATAAAAGTGTCTGTTCAGGGCTCTTGGCAGCACGCTTTGTACTGTCACAGAACTCTGCTAAAACAAGACCTCCCATATACCAGAATAAATGTTCTCCATTCCGACATGTGTTCAGCCTCCCTGCTAGTGACCATGGAAAATATTGTGAAACAGAAGAGCCCTATAACCTGCCCTAATAGTCACCAACTGTGTGTTTTGTCAGAATAGGAGAGTGGGAGTAAATTCTTGAGAGCTTCTGTAATTTAAAACTCTTGTAATAACCTCAGACTGTTGGGTAATGCTGGCATCCTTGCAATTCTTGAAAACAATGGAGAGGAGGCAGTATAATATTGAATCTAACATACTCTATATTACTTTTGAGATTGTTATTTCTCCTATGACAAGGTAATATAATTGGAATGTTTTGTTATTCTCAGGGCTATCATTTGCCTATAGTAATTACTTAGCAGCTGTGGTCATTGCTTGTCATCTTGTGGAAATCATTTTATTGTCACAGCTTCTGAGCTATCAGGAAAGATTTGGACTCTGGAAATGAATTATTTCCTTAGTAGGAGAGATGTGTGTGCGCACATACAGGATGTTCGTGGCTATTATTGCTTTGAGCAGAAATGGATATTAAACAGCAAAAACAGCAGCCACGCTCACAACGTTCTGATTCCAGAAACCAACCATGTCTCACACGTTGTCCCAATGGCACTTGCTCACTGACTGCCATAACTGCTCTCCAAATAGGGGTTTCAAAGAAGACACCAAGGTGCTGGTAAGATCAGGTTAAAGGATGTCTTTCAAGGGAGGGGTAAATCAGGAGTAACCAAACTGAAGTTGAAGAGTAAAAAAACGAAGTGAGAAGAGAATCGAGCCCCTTAGGTTTAGAAAACCCCTGGCTCCCCAATTTCCAAGTGCTATGTTTGGAAACAGGAATGTCTGACCATGACATTGCAGAAGCACAGCAAACCTTCTGATGTGGCTTCATGCCAAGAAGCCAATTCTTGTCCACTGTTCAAAGACTGAGTAAACAGATTTTATGCTGTGGAGCTATGGAAGGAGCTCAGGTTTATAGGGAACGCAACCCTCCCTCCTCTCTAATTTAGAGTTAGAGAGGGGCATAGCTCTATAATAGCTTGTTGGATATTTCTGTACCTCCTGGCTATAGCAGGAGCTGCAGGATGCTAAGTGTCCATACGTTTTGGTGAGTGCATCTGAAAACTTTGCAGAACCACTTGGCCCATTCCCTGCTCTACTTTGCCACGAGGACATTCACTATGGAACACAGCACTGCAATGTTCAAATTATGAAATTCCACTATGCAACTTCTCTCCGTGAACTAGAATCATGATAGTTTGAGTGCCTTTTTCAATTCGGTGGGGGCAATATTTTTATTTAGTGCAAAGAAGGCTCATTAATCTGATACAATTTGCCTTGGTTTGAATTGAGGAGAATTATTTATATAGACTGTAAGCTCTGAGGCAGAGTCTGCCTCTAGCTATATTTTTGTATACATAATGAAGCCCCAATTTCATAAAGTAAATTAACGGGTAGAGACTCTTCCCACTTGTTCCTTTGAAGTTTTCTACTTTTGCAAGATGTTAACTTTAAAAAAGGAGCCTGACTCTGGTTTCTACTGAGGAAATTAAAAATACAAAATTTAAATGGAAAACTGTATTAGAAAGGCATTGTTCAAATCTACCCCGCATAATCAGTAGGCATGCCTCATTATTTCCTCTGCTTTTTGAAAGCTCCCTCACATAGGAGTATTCAAGCAAACACATTGTTTTTCTTGAAGAAAAAAATAAAAACAAATAAAAAATCAGCTGAAAAAATCAAGAAGTGACAAATGAGTCTGACACTAGGAAATAAAAGAGGAAAACAAAAGTCTTTTTCAAAACACAAGAGAGATTTTTGGTATTTCCTTTTCTTCATGGGTTCAACAGATACATCTTTATAAATCAACATTTACCATTACTTTGGTATTCATACCTGTCAAAGGTATTTCGAGGGACATCATTCATTCTAGAACCATTTCTTCCATTCCTCACAAATGTGGTGTCCCCTTTTTTGTTATTGAAAATTATTTAGATCAGAAAGAATTCATAGATTCATAGATACTAAGGTCTGAAGGGACCATTATGATCATCTAGTCTGACCTCCTGCACAATGCAGGCCACAGAATTTCACCCACCCACTCCTGCGAAAAACCTCTCACCTATGTCTGAGCTATTGAAGTTCTCAAATCGTGGTTTAAAGACTTCAAGGAGCAGAGACTCCTCCAGCAAGTGACCTGTGCCCCATGCTCCAGAGGAAGGCGAAAAACCTCCAGAGCCTCTTCCAATCTGCCCTGGAGGAAAATTCCTTCCCAACCCCAAATATGGCGATCAGCTAAACCCTGAGCATATGGGCAAGATTCACCAGCCAGATACTACAGAAAATTCTTTCCTGAGTAACTCAGATCCCACCCCATCTAACATCCCATCACAGGCCATTGGGCCTATTTACCATGAATATTTAATTACCAAAACCATGTTATCCCATCATACCATCTCCTCCATAAACTTATCGAGTTTAATCTTAAAGCCAGGTAGATCTTTTGCCCCCACTGCTTCCCTTGGAAGGCTATTCCAAAACTTCACTCCTCTGATGGTTAGAAACCTTTGTCTAATTTCAAGTCTAAACTTCCTAGTGGCCAGTTTATATTCATTTGTTCTTGTGTCCACATTGGTACTTAAATTGAGCTTAAACAATTCCTCTCCCTCTCCGGTATTTAGCCCTCTGATATATTTATAGAGAGCAATCATATCTCCCCTCAACCTTGTTTTAGTTAGGCTAAACAAGCCAAGCTCCTTGAGTCTCCTTTCATAAGACAGGTTTTCCATTCCTCGGATCATCCTAGTAGCCCTTCTCTGTACCTGTTCCACTTTGAATTCATCCTTCTTAAACATGGGAGACCAGAACTGCACACAGTATTCCAGGTGAAGTCTCACCAGTGCCTTGTATAATGGTACTAAAACATCCTTATCCCTACTGGAAATACCTCTCCTGATGCATCCCAAGATCGCATTAGCTTTTTTCACGGCCATATCACATTGGCGGCTCATAGTCATCCTATGATCAACCAATACTCCAAGGTCCTTCTCCTCCTCCCTTACTTCTAATTGATGCGTCCCCAGCTTATAACTAAACTTCTTGTTATTAATCCCTAAATGCATAACCTTACACTTCTCACTATTAAATTTCATCCTATTTCTCCTCTTCAATTTCTTCCACTTCTGAGCACAAATTAATCTCCCAGCCCCTCACATTCCTATGCTAAGATCTGAAAGGATGCTCGATGAATATGAGACTCATAAGACTTCTGAGAGGAGCTGGGTGAGGGTGAAATCCTGGCCCCACTGAATTCAATGGCAAATATCCCATTGACTTCAAAGAGGCCAAGATATCACCTTAGATGAAAAGTGGAGGGTGCGGGAGACAATTTTCTCCCAATGTATGAAGGGATGTTGTAAAGAGGACACATACAAGTTCTCATTATTCAATGAAAATATAAAACGCAATCAGGGAAAGTGTGGTTGAATATTAGGAACATCTTTAAAAGATCATGTATGCAATGAAATAAGCTACCAGATAAGACTGTGGAGTTTACATCATTGGGGATATTCATGGTTAATCTAAACATCCATCTGTTAAAGATAGTTAAGGACTTGTAACATCTATCCTACCATAATGCAGGAAGATCCATCAGACCCAGCCAGTCACTTCACTTACATAATGGTTGCAAACTCCAAATTCAAGCTGAAACTTTTTCCTTTTATCATTGCTTCAACCTCAAACCTGGGAGAATAAAGTTAAGTTGGCAGACTTTCCCTTTGAGATTCTGATTGATTGATTGAACATATACGGTCGGCAAACCCGAAAGGATCTTAAACCAAATAAAATATAAAACCCCTACACACCAAACCCAATTCATTTGATGCAGCCCTAATTTCAAAACAAAGTCCAATTCACCACTGTTGTAACCAATTAAATTTTTTTACTTCAGTGGAATTGCAATCTCTGCAGCAGTGAATTTGACTCATGTAGTATGATTACATAAATTATCTTATATCAAGTACATATGGAAAGGTACAGCATTTGCAGAGAAAAGGAGGTCTTTCATTTAAAGAAGTTTTGATATTTATCTTAAAAAATGTCACTTGTATTATAACAAGTTCTGACATTCCCTTTCCCTTTTTTAAAAAAAAGTAAAGATAATGGAATGAAGTTAGCTAACTATTGAAGTGTCACTGTGAGAGTGAGATCGTTATCAAAGCTGCTTATTGAGATATCTTTTATGATTGCTTTATGCTGACAACAATTTTAAATGAGAGGGTGCAGTTGATTGAAATGAACTGATCCAATTTATAAATGCAGATTGTTGAAAAGAAATGGCTTATTTCAGGTCCAAAACGTATTTCATACTACCTTAATTAGAAGAATATGTAAAGTAAATGTGGGGAAAACAGCTTCCAATTTACCATAAAAAGTAACACTGATAGTTTGTAAGATCACTCTTAAAAACAAGAAATGGACCATTAAAGGATTTCATACATTATTCAATATTTCTGTTATTATATGTATCATGCAAATTCTCTGAAACTAGATTTAGAAAGAACTGTTTATTTTCAAGCCCTAGAGCAGCAGAAAAAGAGCATGTATATACTGTACATGACATACACAGGAACGGCTCTGGTATAGTTAGGGTATTCGTCCTCTAGGCAAAGTGTAGTTCAGAGGATAAAGAACTAGCACAACAATCTTTTTGGATTGAATGGAAACCAAAAATCAAACATATAAAAGAAACATTAGATCCATCTAAACAATAACAAGTGACATCATTTACGGGACGTCCGCCATCTTGGCTAGCATTAGAGGTTGAACCAGAGATCTTCAAAGTAGAAAACATGAATAGCTTGAGTGCAGTCAGGTTCTATAAGTGGGGGCTGTAATGTACTCACATTCTCTGTGGATTGGGCACGGAGGGGGATGGGTATCACACACTGACTTACACGTGGTCCTTGACATGGCTATGTTACAAATTATTTCATTTATAACAAGAAGGCTATGAGCAAGCAGGCTGCCAATTGTAATTAAACTTGACATCCAAACACACATTCTTCTTTGAGTACATGCAGCCATGAATTCCATGTGTGTGCGCGCCCCGTGCACTGGAGTTGGAAAACTTTGCCTAGCACCGCCTGTAGCAGTGGTGCTCATGGCCTGTGGCTGTAGCTCCTCCCTTGGCCACTTAAGGTCGGCACTGCCATGACCTGATTAGTTCCTTCTTATCGCCCGTGGCTAAAGTGTGAGCTCTGTGTGTGTCTTCACCTCATAGATTTGCTCTCAGTTTTCTGAAAAATTTTCTTGTATGTAGTAGTACCACCTTAGATTTAGTTTAAATGTTAGTTTAGTGTTAGGAGAGCACTTGTCTTCCCTCTGCATTCACCAGGGTTCACCATCATGTAGCGGGGCCCATCCCCAACAACGACCCCCACACAAGAGGTGCTGCTTGTGTCATGGCAAGGGACACATTACTTAGAGGTGCTCCATCTGCAAGTCATTCACAGAAAGGAGTCAGGTGGAAAGAGACTTGCGGTTGAAACAGCACCTTCTGGAGCAGGCCACGCATCCTGCTTTGGCACCTAAGCCCTCGTCTGATCAGTAGCAGTCACCTTCGGCTCCTACAAGTGATGCCATCCAGTGCTCAGGTTCTGGCATTTCCCTCAAGAGGAAAAGGGTCGTTCACCCTCCTCTGGTATGGTGAGGAAGGGATCCCATAAAATGAACTGGAACCATTCCAGGATTTTGAAAGACTCCACCTCCCTCCACTTTTAGGAAGAATGCTGACCTGCACTGTACTCCCTCCAGTGCACAAGATGGAGCTTGATCCATCCAACTGCTCCCTGGTATCACAGTGAGATCAGCTCGGGACCATACCATCGACTCCAGTTACAGCCGTGGTGCGTCTGTTGAGTCCAGTACCAACAATGTTGGCACCGGCACTGACCATCTCCATGCTGACAGTATACTAGGCAGCTCCTCTCAATGCCAGACTCTTTGCTGGTCCAGGAGTTTTCTGGTGCTATGGCTTCTACTGGCTCATCCTCTGTTGTGCCCTTGGCACCTTCTGGCCATGTTGCAGAGCTGCTGGGACCATCGGCACTGAAGCTCACACCACCTGGGCTGCAGACTATGGAGTCAAACCGGGCCCAGAACCGAAGGCCCCTTTGATGGTGGTGCATCCTTCAGCACCATCATTGTCTCTGTGGCTGATCACATCATCAAGATCACTACCAGCCTCAGTGCTGATGCCTTTCTCGGTACCAGTGGAAGCGTCTCTCATTTGGTGCTACCCATGCTGATTCCCCACTCCTTATTGGACCTCAGATTAGTCCAAATGATTGTTTGCCCCCATTGGGGCTGGATCCCGTGTTGTCATCACAGAACTTCTGGTATTCCTCAAGACCTAGGTATGGGTCATCATTCTTGGCTCATCAGAAAAGTGCCAGAGATCGCCATGAGATCTCTATTGGTGCCAAGATAGGCATCTGTCCTGCAGTTTGGACAGGAATGTTTGGCCTGGTGCCTACTGGCCACCAATTCCTTATCCATATGGCCAGTGGCCTCCCTGATATCCCTGGGATGCTCCTTGGTCCCTGAGATCCTGCTCCTCAACCCCACTCCAGAACAAGATCACCAGTCCTGATGGTAGTACCAAAACGGGATCCATCGCTGCCGTAGTAAACCACCTCCTCGTCCTCCATGGCTGACTCTACCATGCTGGAATCTTCCTCTCCCCTTGGTGCCTGAGGACTTTAGAGTGTATCAGGATCTCTTGAGTCACTACCTTTCGGTATTCAGGTGGAATTACTGAAGGAGAATACACATAAGTTGCTGAATATTTTCCAACCATCAGCTCCATGGAGGGTAGCCCTCCTAATACATGAAGCTCTTCTGGAGCCTGCAAAGGCCCTCTGGAATACATTGCCTCTATAGTGAAGCATTCAGAGAAATGGTACTTCATTGCCATGCAGGGGTTTGAGAGTTTCTAGTCCCATCTAGCCTCTAACTTCCTGGTGGTGACTGCAGCAAATGACCAGGTTCAGCAGGGAAGATATAAATCTACAGACAAGAACAGAAAGTCAAAGAGGATGGACTTCATTGGCAAAAAGATTTATACTTCCTCTTCCCTGCAGGTGCACATTGCAAACAGCAGCCACTGCTCTCTAAATATAACTTAGTTAATTGGGCAGCCATGTCTAAGTTTGTGGACAAGTTGCCAGAAGCCTCGAGGGAAGAGTTTGAGGCATTCATTGCCGAAGGCCATTTGGTGACCAAAATGTCATTGTGTAAGCAACTCGGGCTGTGGCGAATGCCTCAGCAAGGATTGTGGCATCAACAATAACCATGAGGAGGGCATCGTGGCCACAGAACTTGCGCATTATGTGGAACCTGCAGCAGACCACTGAGGACTTACCATTTGATAGCTGGATTTTGTTTTCAGAAAAGACCATCAAAACACTGCACTCTTTAGAAGACTCCTGAGCTATTTTATGTGCTTTGGGAGTGTATACTTCAGCCACGGAGAGATGCCATTTGAGCAGTCAGCGGTTGCAGCAGCAATACCACTTGCAGCATTTTTTTCTGGACAATCCTCTCCTTCTGTTCCATGGCCGGACTCCTCCAGAAAGAGTCACAGATCCCGAAGAAGAAGGTCCTCTGGTTCTAGGTTTACCTAGCTGGCTCTTCTGCCCCTGACATCTAGCAAGCACCCATTTTGACTTCTGTGTCCGGGACAGAGATCCAGTGGTAACCTCTCTTTCTCTGTCCCCCCATTCAGGGCTGGGTCAGCATGCTTTTACAATGTCTGGGACTCTATTACAATGGAGAGCTGGGTCCTAAGCACTGTCAGATCGGGTTATGCAGTACAGTTCCTCTTCATCCCTCCTCCCTACCCCAATCCCACTCTTTTTTCAAGGACGGCTCTTACAAGACACTGCTCCTTGAGTGAGTTCTGTCTCTAATGACTCTGGGTGATATAGAGGAGCCCCCCCTTCCCCCTCCAGCACTGGGGGCATGGGTTCTACTTCTGGTATTTCCTGGTTACACAAGTCCAGTGGAGGGTTGACTTATCCTCAACCTCCACAATCACAACAGATGCATCAGATATATGAGATTCTGTATGGTCACCCTAGAAACTATCCTCCCTGTTTTGAATCACAATAACTGGTTTGCTGCCCTGTGTGACACTGCACCCCATATTCATCATAGTGGTATCATTATGATATGATTATGATGCATCTTGTACAAAATGTGTTATGAGGTGTCTATGAAAAAGTTATGATTTGCTGCACATGATTATCCTATTTGTGTGCATGTATCATTTTTGTATCTGAAGTTATGAATATTGACTAGTATCTGTATTTCGAATGTGCTTATGCTGGGTAACGCCCACAGCTAGCCTTTCAGGTACAACAATGAAGAAGCTAGTCAGTGCTAATTGCCCATCACCAAAGACAGTGTCCATGGAAAAGCTATGTCCATATCTGGGAACGCTTCAGACAGCCTATGGATAATAACTGCTATGACTCATCAGGACCATGCAAGGGCATGTGACAAGATCACATGATACTAGACTCAATTTTTTTAGCAGTATTTTTCCACAAACCGGGCTGGGAACTCAGCTTAAAACAAAGGAGTTCCTGACATATGGAAAGGCTATAAAAGATGGGGAGTGATGTAATTTCTTGGCCTCACTCCCCACACAAGAGAACACCTGGAAACACCTAAGGAACAAAGAGTGAACTGTGGGGAGTGTTTAGATTCATAGATACTAAGGTCAGAAGGGACCATTATGATCATCTAGTCTGACCTCTTGCACAACGCAGGTCACAGAATCTCACCCACTCACTCCTACGATAAACCTCTCACCTATGCCTGAGCTATTGAAGTCCTCAAATCATGGTTTAAAGACTTAAAGGAGCAGAGAATCCTCCATCAAGTGACCCATGCCTCATGCTATAGAGGAAGGCAAAAAACCTCCAGGGCCTCTTCCAATCTGTGTTGGTCTCAGGCTAAAGGGATTTATAGCCTGTGTATGGAAACTTGGTGGACTGCTTGTATCATCAGTCAGGGTGAGATATTGCTGATTCAAATCCTATCTAGTTTGTATGAAATGTAGATTGAATTTTTATTTAATTTCCAAGTAACCTGCTTTGATCTGTTTGCTATCACTTACAATCACTTAAAATCTATCCTTCTGTAGTTAATAAACTTGTTTTGTGTTTTATCTTAACCAGTGTGTTTTTGAGTGAAGTTCTTGGGAAAATCTCAGCTCAGTTGACAAGGGCTGGTGTGCATGGTCCTCTCCACATCAAGGGAGGGGCGAACTGGGTAATAAATTCATACTGGTTGGGTTTTTGACCAGGGAAGGACAATACAGCTCTGAGATCCTAGGCTGGGGGCCTGGGAGTATTTTGGCTTTAGCCTCTCTATTGCTGGTTCGTGCAGTGGCTGGCCAAAGCCTGTATGTAACTGCAGCTGGGTGTGTCCCTACCTGTGTGAATGCTGGTGGGAGTGTAGGACCGGGAGCAGTCTACAACTTGTCACAGCAACACAGTGTGACAGTGAGCCTAGGCTGGTGAGTGAGAGTCAGTGGTACCCCAGTTCCAGGTTGCACCCTGGTGCGGGGGACTCGTCACACCCTGAACCTTCAGGACCTTTATTTCCACACAGCAAACCTCCCAAGCCACAGGAGTTTCCTTGTATTTGTCATGGCTGGCTGGTGCTGCCAGTACATTGTGCTGCCTTTTGGCTTGTTTTCTATTCCCCAGATTTTTACAAGGTGTATGATTGTGGTAACAGAGTACCTTAAGAAGAAGGAAATTAATATCTTCTCATACCTGGATGATTGGTTCCTGAGAGGCAAGGCCAGAGGGGAAGTCCCCTCTCTTGTTCACTTCACACTATGCCTACTTGATTGTCTACATCTCATCCTAAACAGTGGCAAGTGAACATTGGTTCCTATTCAGAGTTGCATTCATTGGGTGTTGATAGATTCTATGAATTCAGGAGCGTTTCTACTGACCGAGTGATTGCAGGTGATCCACCACCTATGTGTGGACTTGCAGTCTCAACCCTCATCCCCAGCCCGAATATGTCTAAGGGTGCTGGGCCATATGGCTGCATGCACACTGGTAGTCCAATATGTCGGGTTGTGCCTGCATCCTCTTCAGATATGGCTGAAATCGGTCTATTATCTGAATTGCTATCCCTTTCACATGGTGGTTCGACTCCTCACATTGATCCTTACAGTGGTGGACCATTCAGGACTATGTGTGCCAGGCTGTTCCTTTCACACAGGCGACATGAACTAAAACTACAGTCACCGATGCCTCCTTAATAGGTTGGGGAGTGCTTCTGGAATCATTGGGAGTTCAAGGTCTGTGGTCAAAATGAGAAGCTTCTCTACATATCAATGTCCTGGAACTTCGTGCCATCTACACCTCTCAAGTGCCTGTCAGATGCCTGTCAGACCTCTCAAGATCATGTCAGGGGCTCAGTGTTGCTCATACTCACCAACGATACCACTGCAATACATTATATAAACAGACTGGTCGGAGCACGCTCCAATATGCTTTGTCAGGAGGCAATCAGGCTCTGGCAGTTTTGCATAAGGGAACACATTACCCCCATGGCCAATCGCTTACTCACTTGGCAGATCACCTCAGCAGGAATTTCTCTGAAGCCAAGTGTCCTATGTCTTTGCAATTTGGGCATCCTGATGATTGACCTGTTTGTCACAAGACAAAACCAGAAATGCCATATGTTCTGCTCCTGAGGAGGTCTCAGGCTGGGCTCCTTGATGGTTGCTTTTCACTTGAGCTGGAAATTTGGACTCCTGTAAGCCTTTCTTCCAATTCCAATCATATTGCAAGTCATTCTCAACTGAACTGAAATTGGAACATTCCAAGATCATTCTCTTTGCTCCAGTGTGACTGAGACAATGTTGGTTCTCCTATCTCCTCACATTATCAGTTTGGCCTCCCATAGACCTTCTTCTTCATCCCAACCTCCTGACCGAGCATTAAGGTCAGGTTTTACATCCGGCACTCAGATCCCTGCATCTCACAGCATGGATACTGCATGGTTAGATGATGAGAAGGAATGATGCTCAGAAGTAGTCTGGCAGGTCTTGCTTAACAGTAGAAAGCCCTCCACCTGGGCAGCCTATTTGGCCAAGTGGAAGTGATTCTCGGTATGTTGTTAGCCTGGGGAGTTCATAGAATCATAGAATATCAGGGTTGGAAGGGACCTCAGGAGGTCATCTAGTCCAACCCCCTGCTCAAAGCAGGACCAATTCCCAATTAAATTATCCCAGCCAGGGCTTTGTCAAGCCTGACCTTAAAAACTTCTAAGGAAGGAGATTCTACCACCTCCCTAGGTAACGCATTCCAGTGTTTCACCACCCTCCTAGTGAAAAAGTTTTTCCTAATATCCTCCCCCACTGAGGAATCCGCCAATTCCTTTAGCACTTGAGACCATTACTCCTTGTCCTGTCCTCTTCTACCACTGAGAATAGTCTAGAACCATCCTCTCTGGAACCACCTCTCAGGTAGTTGAAAGCAGCTATCAAATCCCCCCTCATTCTTCTCTTCTGCAGATTAAACAATCCCAGTTCCCTCAGCCTCTCCTCATAAGTCATGCGTTCCAGACCCCTAATCATTTTTGTTGCCCTTCGCTGGACTCTCTCCAATTTCTCCACATCCTTCTTGTAGTGTGGGGCCCAAAACTGGACACAGTACTCCAGATGAGGCCTCACCAATGTCGAATAGAGGGGAACGATCACGTCCCTCGATCTGCTCGCTATGCCCCTACTTATACATCCCAAAATGCCATTGGCCTTCTTGGCGACAAGGGCACACTGTTGACTCATATCCAGCTTCTCGTCCACTGTAACCCCTAGGTCCTTTTCCGCAGAACTGCTGCCTAGCCATTCGGTCCCTAGTCTGTAGCGGTGCATTGGGTTCTTCCGTCCTAAGTGCAGGACCCTGCACTTATCCTTATTGAACCTCATCAGATTTCTTTTGGCCCAATCCTCCAATTTGTCTAGGTCCCTCTGTATCCTATCCCTGCCCTCCAGCGTATCTACCACTCCTCCCAGTTTAGTATCATCCGCAAATTTGCTGAGAGTGCAATCCACACCATCCTCCAGATCATTTATGAAGATATTGAACAAAACCGGCCCCAGGACCGACCCCTGGGGCACTCCACTTGACACCGGCTGCCAACTAGACATGGAGCCATTGATCACTACCCGTTGAGCCTGACAATCTAGCCAACTTTCTACCCACCTTATAGTGCATTCATCCAGCCCATACTTCCTTAACTTGCTGACAAGAATACTGTGGGAGACCATGTCAAAAGCTTTGCTAAAGTCAAGAAACAATACATCCACTGCTTTCCCTTCATCCACAGAACCAGTAATCTCATCATAGAAGGCGATTAGATTAGTCAGGCATGACCTACCCTTGGTGAATCCATGCTGACTGTTCCTGATCACTTTCCTCTCATGTAAGTGCTTCAGGATTGATTCTTTGAGGACCTGCTCCATGATTTTTCCGGGGACTGAGGTGAGGCTGACTGGCCTGTAGTTCCCAGGATCCTCCTTCTTCCCTTTTTTAAAGATTGGCACTACATTAGCCTTTTTCCAGTCATCTGGGACTTCCCCCGTTCGCCACGAGTTTTCAAAGATAATGGCCAATAATGATAATGGCTCTGCAATCACATCCGCCAATTCCTTTAGCACTCTCGGATGCAACTCGTCCGGCCCCATGGACTTGTTCAACTGATACTGGCTTGTATCCAGGACATCTTGGAGTTCCTGTTACACCTTCAATCTTCTGGTCATGCACTTAGTTCATTGAGAGTCCACATTGTGATGTTTTTGGCATTTCATCCACCTATCCATAGGAAGTCAGTGTTTTCAAACTCCATGGGAGTGAGGTTCTTGAAACAAGTCACTCATCTCCACCCACCAGTTAAAAGTCAGTTCCTTTGTAAGACCTTAATACTGTTTTGGCAGCTCTTATGGAACCTTGGTTCAAGTCTTTGGTAACTTCTTCTTTCTCCCATCTGTGTCAGAAAACTTGCCTTCCTCATGGTAATAACATCTGCAAGGATAGTGTGTATGTTGTAGACTTTGATTGCAGAGCATCCTTACATGCAGTGTTCCAAAGACAATGTAACACTGCTTATTATCAAAGGTAGTTTCCCAGTTTCACTTGAACTAAGTTATATATCTACTAGTGTTGTTTTCTAAGCCGCAATGAAACCCAGAGGAGCAGCATCTACACGCATCCTTTGTCAGACAATATCTAGCTTTTTATCTGGATAGAACTGAATCTTTCCATTCCTTCCCTCCTCTGTTTGTTTCATATGTGGACCCAGTGAAGGATCAAGCAGTCATAGGCTGAAGACTGTGAAAAGAAATAGCCCAGGTTACACCACCTCAGAGGGAATGAACTTTTAGTGCAAGAGCTCAGGTGACATCAATGGCATTTCTAAATGAAATTCCTATATTGGATTCATTCAGGACAGCTACGTGGTCCTCTGTGCATACTTTTGCAAACCACTGCGCCATTATGGCTGCATCCAGATCAGAGGCAAACTGAAGTCCCCCAAGCTCTATCTCCTTCGAGTACTGCTTGTGAATCACCCACATGGAATACATGGCTGCATCTACTTGAAGAAGAAAAAACAGTTACCTATCTATAACTGTTGTTCTTTGAGATGAGATGCAGATGTGTATTCCATGACTTGCACTTCATCCCCGCTGCATCGGAGCCTGTACGTCTGATGATCAGTGCCAAGGAACTGAGGAGTTGGGGTGGTGCCATCCTTTTATGGCAGGGAGGGGCTATGGTCACAGGGCATGAGCGCCCCTGCTACAGATACTGCTAAGCAAAGTTTTTTCCAGCTCTGGTGCCTGAAGCATGCACACCCACATGGAATACATCTCTACATTACATCTTGAAGAACAACAGTTACAGGTAGGTAAGCACTTTTTCGAAGTTATTTCTAGAAGGGCTTCCTAATTTTTGAACTTTGTTTGCTGAGCAACACATATGTTTGTTAAAGGAAAAATGGAGATTTATGTGGTGGTTGGAGAAACCGACAGAACTTAAATACAATTATTTTAATTGAATAGTTGCTCTGGTTGAGCTTTTTGGATAAAACTGACTATCCTACATAAAATTAGTCATGTTTAATGTTTGTGTATATAAGAGAGTACCAGTCCATTCCTAACTGACAGCAATGTAGCTTGAAATCTTAGTTATCCCCAAAGCAACCTAGTTACCCAGGCTGCCCCACCAATGTGCCTTAATACTGACTAGAAGGAGCCAACTTTTAGGTGTGAGAGAGTAGTGCTCTTTTCAGGCTCATCCAACTATGACCTCTTTTGCAAAGATTAATCAGCAATTATCGCTGGAGGAGGTGTTTGCCATGTGGACATCTGTCCAACTGAGACCACTACACTTATTCCATATAGACCACCTCTGAATACAGTGGGGTGGAAGCATCCTGTTAAAATTTATATCAAAGTGTTTAAGATACTGAAAGAGTCTGAAGGCTTTAGGAATAAATGGTAAAAATTCAGATATGAACCACGGGACTTACTGCTAGTAAGTGTCTTCTATTGGATCTTTGATTACCTCCTGTCCATCAGTGTGTGTGTCCTGTTCCTGTTTCCATTCCCCTCCCTCCCCTCTCCACTATTAACTGGTTTATTGATTCCTTCCACCCCCCCTCCCACTGAACTCAGACTCCCCTCTCCCATAAAACTGAGATGTTAGAGAAAGAGTGGTGTTAATGAGGACAAGAGGGTGAAGCAAGTTATCATTTTGGTGAGTGGGAGAGTTGATTGCAGTAATCAAACTAGGAGTTGAGCGCAAAGAGGAGGGCAGCTAATTGGACAGATCACACATTCATTTGAAAGTTGAAGTTGCTGAAGATGAGGCTGGGAGTTTGTGAGGAGAGGAAAAAGTACAGTTATGAGTCAAAGTCTGAAAGGAAGGAAGTTGGGGAAGAGATGGGACTATATTAATAACTCTATAACAATTTTTGGTTATCTTCCACAGCATCAGGAATTAGACACTGCCAGCTTGACTTGATGGGGATGTGGTTTTATCTGTTATGGCAAATCCTAAATCCATAAATATTAGAAGCACAGGAAGAAATGAGTAAGTAATCTTAAAAGAAACAAGACCAGAAATAATAGTGAAACTATTTATTCTGCTTAAGTGGGTGACTTTGATTTTGTGATTCGGCCAAGACGGAAAAATAAAGATCCCCATTGTGTAGACAGGCCCATAATATTCCAAATGTTTGGTATAAGATAGGATGTTCCTTCCCCAAAGTGATGTCAAGAAAATATTATACTGAAAGTGGGAAGACAGTCCTACTTTGAATTCCTTCTGAAGCAGCATCTGCTAAAAAGCAGTTTTTAATACACCTGTGATGTGATGTGTGGTGGTTCTGTGCTTAGTAAATTCAACAAGGCAGTTTGAAACCAGGACTGCTCAGCTAAAGACTGTTCAAAGAGGATAATTTATAAAACCTAACATGCAGGCACGTTAAAGGGTTTAATTGAAGTTTAAATAATTAAGCACCTCTGGGTAGATTAAAAGAGAAATAAAAGCTTGAGATGCTTTGCATGACAATGTGGATTTAGCACTCACTCAATGGTACCGTAATGGAACCATAATATGGGAGAAAGAGTCCCAAAATAATGGTGCAAAACCAAACAAATGTCATGGAAAAACCTACAAATGATTTGGCTTTTATTGTTTTTATTACAGTGCTTCCCATAACTTCAATTTCATTATTTCTTCTTTTATTTACAGTAATAAAAAGTGTGATAACAGTAGGATTGTGAGGCAAGGATAAATAGGGCTATATTTGGGCCTAAAATGAGGGACAACCTAATAATGAAGGAAAAATGAGAGAGAAATCTGATATGAATATCATTTCTCAGACCAAATACCATAACCCTGTTTCCCAGCTATGCTTCTGTGGCTTCCAGATCAGTTTCTTGGATTTATTGCAGGCCATTAACTGCTGTGCGGCAGAACAGTAAGAAAGTGACAAGATTAAAGTACCAGTTTAGGCAGTTGAGAAATAATTTAGGATTCCATCTAACTGTGAGTCCATTGTTAAACTGTTCTCACCTGTTTATTCTCATAGTAAACTTAGTGAATTTATAATTGGAGGCCTGGTGATCATTCAACTGAGTGCTCACCAACTGTCAGCAAAAGGTTAAAATTTGAGAAATATTTGTTTCTTAATTAGTGCACCAGACACCCTTTTAAAAAATGTTAACATTATTTTAAGTGTCATTTGCCTTATGCAATTGTAGGAAATCTAGATGAATAGATACTACAGAAGGAGGTGTGATATCTCGTGCTGCTGAAGTTGGCTATTTTGTATTTTTATCATCTTTGTGTACTTTTGCATCTTTACTTGCAACACTATCTTACTAGAGTCATCATCACTACGAAAACAAGAATGTGATTTTATTAACATAAATGTAAAACAATTGATTCTTTTTCCTTTGAAGAACTTTATTTTGAACCTGAGATAATAGTAACAAGGAGAGAGGCACTTGGACCTGTAAACTGGAATGGTTTAAAGCAGGTCAGAGAGATACTGCATCTGTTTGATGGTGAAGATTAACACATTCAGAGTATAGTAAAGTGTGTTAACTTCTATTGAGTGGCAGCTAGTACCTCACTCAAGAACCCATCTCTTGAATAATTATTGTCCTTTTTGCAGAACATGGTGGTGAGGCAACTTGGGTGTTATCTGAAGTCTTTTAATTTCTTTGATCGCGTTTGATCTGGGTATGGTATTGGTTGTATTGATCTTGTTATTTGCTGATCTTTCAGATGTGGACAAATTCAAATGTCCCTACATTTTCTTCTTCTTTCAGCAGCTGTTCATGTTGTTTACCAATTGGTTTTGGTGCTCTTTCTGGCTGGGACTGGTGATATGGATCTTGACTAGCATGGATCTTTCCTCTTAGAGACCCCGGAGAATCATTTGGGATAATTACTCATTTGCCCTGAAGAACATTTCTTATGGGGTTCCTCAGGGTTCTCATCAGTCATTCCTCTTTTTCAAAAAGTATGTGAGAGTACTGGATGAGTTAGTGAGATGATTTTGGTTGCAGTACTGTCAGTATGAAAACAGCACACATCTTTACTTTTTTCTTCCTGACCCAAGCAGTGCAATGTGGCTACATTTCCAGTGCCCTGCCAACAGAAAGCTAGCTAATGCTTAATCCAGGCAAGATACTGATGGTCCTTCCTGATGGGGAGTATGATGGCAAGTGGTTTCTACCTCCAATACTGAAGAGATTGTGAATCTTTAGAGCTCCAGTTTTGGGGGTACTTTTCACTGAAATGTCTGTTGGCACTAGTACCTAAAATATCCTTTCTGGATTTCAGTTTTATAATTTATAAAATGTATATATTTTGGGCATTCATACAAATTGTTTTTTCCACTAAAAATTCAGTCAAAGTTCTTAGTCTTACACACAAATGACTCCATATTCCCCCTTCCACAACATTTATTTCCCCAGCATTTCCATTATATATAACTTTTAGGCAGGATAACAATTTGCTGAGTTTTTTTTTAAATTACATTTGTGTTCTTAAGCATAGAGACATATCTTCCATTACCACCTGTAAAGTCATTAAGAAGATTAGATCTAAAAGCCCCATACCATAGTCTCAGAGCTCTGGATTGAATAAATGGTGGGGTAGCTTTCTTCTGTGATGAATCAGCATCATCCTGGCTTACTAGAAATAGTTGATTATTGATTTAATTATGGTTTTATAAACTTAAAGCAGTAATAAATTTTCTTCTAGCCTTCCATTTGGGGTCTAAAATGTCTCGAAATAAATTGCTGTTTTTATCAAATATTACCCCATAGAAATTTTTTAACAACAGCTCTAAAATTTAATACAAATTCCACATCGTCTACAAGGGTTTATATTTCTGATCTTTTGCACTAAGGTATACAAAACAAAGTTTATGTAACACATTACTTGGAGGGCTCAATCACAGTTATTGCTCTGCCTTGACTCAAGTAAGCCCATGCTCAACTTGTATATTAAAATTGCCCAGGTTCAACTTTAATTTAAGTTGTTCTATTTTCTTTTCTTAAAGGAATCATAGAATCATAGAATATCAGGATTGGAAGGGACCTCAGGATGTCATCTAGTCCAACCCCCTGCTCAAAGCAGGACCAAGCCTCAACTAAATCATCCCAGCCAGGGCTTTGTCAAACCTGACCTTAAAAACCTCTAAGGAAGGAGATTCCACCACCTCCCTAGGTAACCCATTCCAGTGCTTCCTAGTGAAAAAGTTTTTCCCAATGTCCAACCTAAACCTCCCCCACTGCAACTTGAGACCATTACTCCTCGTTCTGTCATCTGCTACCACTGAGAACAGTTTAGATCCATCCTCTTTGGAACCCCCTTTCAGGTAGTTGAAAGCTATCAAATCCCCCCCTACTCTTCTCTTCTACAGACTAAATAACCTGAGTTCCCTCAGCCTCTCCTCGTAAGTCATGTGCCCCAGCCCCCTAATCATTTTCGTTGCCCTCTGCTGGACTCTCTCCAATTTGTTCACATCCCTTCTGTAGTGGGGGGCCCAAAACTGGACACAATACTCCAGATGTGGCCTCACCAGTGCCGAATAGAGGGGAATGATCACTTCCCTCGTTCTGCTGGCAATGTTCCTACTTATGCAGCCCAATATGCCGTTGGCCTTCTTGGCAATTAGGGCACACTGCTGACTCATATCCAGCTTCTTCTCCACTGTAATCCCCAGTAACTTTTCTGCAGAACTGCTGCTTAGCCAGTCAGTCCCCAGCCAGTAGCGGTGCATGGGATTCTTCCTTCCTAAGTGCAGGACTCACCACTTGTCCTTGTTGAACCTCATCAGATTTCTTTTGGCCCAATCCTCCAATTTGTCTAGGTCTAGGAAATTGGCAACACATGAAATTTCCATGATTTGCAGCTGTGGAGACAAAAGCCTTGTATTCATTTATCCATGGAACAGGTACCACACTATACTATCTCTAGGCCAAGACGGTAAGTAGTCCTTAGCATTTTTTTAGATATCCATTGAAGGCCTTAGTTGTAAGGATATCAGAGTTGGATATTTAACCATTAGGACTGTTAATCCCTTTCATATAAACTGTCAAACAGCCAAAATATACTGATGTGACTTTCTATCATTAGCAACATGGGTTGGATTTGACCTGGTAATACTGAAAGGAAAGCTTGTATAGCTGAAACTCAAATCTTCTGAAAAAAGAAAAGGAGTACTTGTGGCACCTTAGAGACTAACAAATTAAGGTGCCACAAGTACTCCTTTTCTTTTTGCGAATACAGACTAACATGGCTGCTACTCTGAAACCTGTCAATCTTCTGAGTCAGTCAGTTCCTGGCACTTCTGTTCTCTAAATCTACATGCTTTTCAGTTTGGAACATTAATTTTTGGCTAACCCCACTTCTTTTTATACATTTCCTACACTCCTTTAAAGCATGCTCACTACCTGCCATTATAGCTGCAGATTTCTTCATGATATATACTTATTTGACCAGAGTGAGAAAGATACACAGCTTTTATTGCCCTTTTAAACTGTGCAGTTGGAGTACAAAATGTGGTGCACAATCTTATTTTCTTCAAGTGTGAGTCATTGCTATAGTTTTCAACAATAAAACCTATTTAATAATTGATCCAACTCTCTTCCTTTTGAGATTCTTTTACTGACTGATTTTAACTATTGTCTTAGTAGAAGCCATTTCATAGGACTACAGCTGTGATGGTGCCTTGTCACCTTCATATCATTCAGCCTTCTTTGTGTCCACAATGGTATTCAAGACTTCCTCCTCCCCATGCATTTAATAGAGATGAACATATTCTTGTGAATTGTCTTTATCTATCTGGAGAAGATGGAGAATATCCGTCTTTTCAAGAACATCACCAATATATAACAGTCAATTTAAATTAGATTAAATACGTTGTCTTGACCATTGACAGAATAGGGATCAAACAGAAGTAAAAAGAGTTCCTAGATAATACGTCTGTTTCACACTCTCTCTCTCTCTCTCTCTCTCTCACTCTCACACACACACACACACACACACACACACACACACACACACACACACACACATATATAAAGCTTTTAGATTCTACCTCTACAGTTTGAAATATGAAATAAATGAACAGTAGACTTTGGTCCTATCCTGACTTTCCTAGAAAATGTCTTGGCTTTCTAAGAGACAAGTCTATGTCTGTTTGTTCCTGCTAAAGTAATGCAGAGAATGCCCTGTCTTCTTAGGGCTTGTCTATACAAACACTTAATTTGTTGCAAGCTGGGGTGTAGCCATGTACTGTCTATGCAGAACCTGCTGACTCATGCTAAAATTCTGTGGTGATGCTTTAATCTACTCCTCTTTCTAAGTTGTTATGAAGGTGTTATCAAATACACACAGGAGTTTTGTTCAGTCCTAGTATAATTGCCAAATAGAGAAAAGCATTATTATTTATTTAACTGTTTTTAAAAGTATAATTTCTTTTCTTTCTTTGTATTTTTAAACGACTTGTCCTGACTATTTTTCACTAGCTGGTCTGCAGAATAAACCAACTTTTCACATACTTATCCACTGTCTTGCCATTTGTTATACCATTTGTAACTCTCTGTTCAAAGGTAAATTCCAATTTCATACTAGTGCCCTCTTTGTGCTCTGTGGGAAAAGGGATGAATACAGGTTTTGGATTAAAGGATGAAAAATACCAGCCCTGAAGCCCAGGTGGTTTCATGCTCAAAGGGGCTGGTACTACTAAGGATGGTGGAGAAAAGAGTCCATGCTCTAGTCAATGGGGGCAGAGGCCGCCAAAGCAGGGAATGTGTACTGGAATGAGGGGGTAAAATGGGGCCCAACCAATGCCACCAATGGACCCAGAACTGTGCAGGGGAGACTCCCCTACTTTCTGGGTGCTCAGATCCAGGTGATGCTTCCCTCCACATGTGGGATGCAGAGAAGAGCCAACCAGAGACTCTAGCCAGTAGGAGCAGAAGCAGCCAAAGCAGGGACCTTAGGACCTCCTTAGAGAAATTTCTACAGTTTTGACTGGACTTTCTCTGCCCTGTGCTGACTGGCTATTTGCTTTAACCCTCCTCCTCCTCCTCCCTCAGATTCTTCACCTGAGCTTCACTCCACCTCTCTACTTGTACCCTTTCCCCCGCCCCCCCCCAGCCCTGTCCCCCTCACTCCCTTCCATTTTCTTTGCATTTAGCTGATCCCCTCTGCCTAAACCCTCACTACAGCTCTGCACACTGCCCCCACCTCAACCCAAATGCTAGCTCCACAGCTTCCATTGGCTGGGAGCTGAGGCCAATGGGAGCCGCGGGGTGGCACCTGCAGGCGGAGGCAGTGCAGAGAGTCCCCTGCCGTGCCTCTACCTAGGAGCATCCGGAACAAGTTGCCGCTTGCAGGGAGCCACCCGAGGTGAGTGCCCCCCTTGATACGGCACCCCGCACCCACTCCTGCGCTCCAGCCCCCTCCTACACTCAAAATCCCTCCCGGAGCCCACAGCCCTTCCCATGCCCCAACCACCTGCCAGCCACACACCAACCAGACTATAAACCAGAATTTCAGTGAAAATCAGAAATCTCAGTTTATAGAGCTTTCCAATTGGTGAAGTGCCAGATAAAACAGCTTTTACTGTATAATTATATAATGGAACTAACTTGACATTTGCGATGATCCCATTGTTTCTGTGTTATACCTCTTTCCTTAGCCTGCATCTCTCTGGTCTGTTTAGATTGTAAGCTCTTTGGGACAGGAACATAAGAATGGCCACACTGGGTCAGACCAAAGGTCCATGTAGCCCAGTATCCTTCTTCTGACAGTGGCCAGTGCCAGGTGCCCCAGCGGGAATGAACAGAACAGGTAATGATCAAGTGATCCATCCTCTTTCCCCCATTCCCAGCTTCTGGCAAACAGAGGCCAGGGACACCATCCCTGCCCATCCTGGGTAATAGCCATTGATGGGCCAATCCTCCATGAACTTTTCTAGGTCTTTTTTTAACTGTCTTCAGCTCTGTGTTTGTACAGTACTTAGCACAATGGGTCCCCACTATTGGTTGGCCCTTAGGCCCTAACATTATACACATTAAATAATTACTATGAACGATTTCTCTCACCCTTTAACATCTGCAGTATATCCCGGTATGGCATATATATATAGACACTGTGTGTTTGAGTGTATTAAAGCAGCTGTATTGCAAAGGAGTAGATAACTAGGCCGATGTGTATGCAATGTAGTTTACATATAATCTCACTTTGTGATCCTCCAGTATGCAAAGTGTCCAATAAGCATAAGATATAATTTTTATTATAATTATATTATAAGCATAAGATATAATTTTGTATTATGTCTCCATGTGCATATTATCCTCATTTACAGCTAGAAAGGATGAACTGAAAGGGAGAAAATTAAAGAAAAAACATCTCTGGCTTTAATATTACTTGCTACACGTCACACACATCTTGATGCTTAAATATTAATAAAGCCAATTCTCCATGTATAAATTATTAAAGCTTTAAAACCCAGTCAGAACCACAAAATGTCAATTTTGGACACAAGGCTAGCTCTTAATTTCAAGTTCTGTCAGGCAGTATGTCATCTCAGTCAATTTTAGCTTCAGTGTTTCTCGAAAAATTCGTTGGTGTTACCTGCCTACTGTAAAACATATTCTTTGTCTTGCTCCCAACTGGGTAGGATAAAGCTGAAAGGCATCTGTCTTCTTGTAACAGCTACAGCACCCACCTCTTGTGGGCGCCCCCTTTCTGGTCAGCTGTGAGTCTGCTTTTCTTTCTGTTCTTACTAGGGGTGGCACCCACCTCTTGCGAGGGGTCCCCTAGTCAATGGTTGTTCAGCAAGTCTTCAGCAACTCAGCCCTCTGGCTGAGTCACACACATTGTCCCTCCTTCTGAGGTATACAGTCTCTAGTTCTTTCTCATGACCCTGGTATGGGGCTGCAGCACTAAGGCTTCTTCCCTGGAGGCACTGCTTTCTTTAACAGCCCAACAGAGGTCCATCTTGGTACCCTCAGTTAGTATCCTTTCAGCAGCCCTCCCTAGGCTCAGTCTTCAACCAGATCAGCAGGGCTCATCATGGTACCCTTGCCTGGTCTGGCTAGGTTCTGGGCTCAGTCCCCTGGGCTCAGCCTGCCTGCAATAAACTGTCCATGGTCCTGCTGCTGTTTCAGCCAGCCAGGCACCCTCTTTGAGCTCCAGGCAGCAATTGACTGATCTTCCTCTGCTGTTCCCTTTTATGTGGTCCTTGTGGCCCCTGATTGGCTGCTGCAGCAACCCTTCTGATTGGTTGATTCTCTGAAACCACTCTAGGTCCCCCGGGGGGCTTCTCCTCTGCTCTTTTCTGGGGCAGGATGAGGCAGGGCTGTGAGGGCTCCAGCAGGAGGCCTCTGGACCTAGTTCACCCTGTCACACTTCTAAATGCAAACAGGCTATTTTTATGAACAGCAGAGGTTTTCATTTAGGTAGAAATTTGACACTGGATCACTAAATTCCAAAATAATAATCCAGAATAATTCTGAATGTTGTGGCCTTTAAAAAGAGCAAATCTTGCAGTTCCCAATTCACCATGAGATTTCCCTCTGTGCCTCAGAAAATGGTGGGATCAGTCATAGTCTACGCATTCTGATTACTCACCTAGCTCCTTGCAGAGTTTTGTGTGCCCTTTCTATATTCTGGGATAGCCACGCAGGGACCCTATTTCCCAAGAACACACATCTGAGCCTTCCCTCATCCTTTTTGTATATAATTTCAAGTAACCATTTGTAAGCTCCTTCCTGATTTTCTAGCCCTTTGTATTGCTTTGCAGAAGCTTACTCTCCAAAACAAAAGTTTTTGGATGTCTTGTCTTACTGTGTTTTCTCACAGCTGTGTTTTTCAAGCGTTACCTCTGTCGGCAAAACTTCCTTCTCGGTATTTCCCACAGTCTATATTATTAACTCGCAGGGAGAGCTGGTCAAATTTGGTTTGAAGATTCTGATCTGAGGAGTCATCTGGAGTCCGTGTATTTCTTTCTCTCTCTCTCTTTCCTGCTGCTGGAGGTGAAATCAAGGGCAGGGAAAAAAAAAACTTCCTGGGTTGCATTATTTTTACTTTTCAGCCTTATTTGCTTTTGTGTCAGCAAGACTAATTCTCTGGAATTTCCTCATGAAAGGAAAACCAAGAATGTCTCTGAACAATAGAAAACTATCTTGTCTCAAAGAAAACATGTTCAAGCTGTTGTGGTACCATTCTGTTCTCCGTCATTAGTAGTTAGGGCTTGTCTACACAAGGAAGTTATACTGTGAATTAGAATATATCACACCCCCTAATAGGTAACTTGGTAGAGAAGTTGCACAGCTTGTCCCAATAAGGTGAACTCTCAGTTGGCCCTTGGAAATCCTAAACCAGAATTATGCAGCCACTATCATGGGAGGAGTTTCTCTTTGGAAGAGCTTGTAGTCTTGGTGGCAATATAGCCACTGATGATCACACCACTTTTGTAATGCTTTGCGCCTGGGTGCATTGTTGGCAGTGGAAATTGAACCCAGGACCTCAGGATTAAAAAGCTAAAAGTGCTACCCTGCTAACTCAGTGCCTGTAGCAGATTCTTAAGCCTCTAGGTGCTGCAGCCACTAGACGGGAACAGAGAAACACTGTGTATCGATTATGTCTTCACTAGTCAACACTTCCAACACAAGTTTAGGGTGAATCAAGGCCATAACTATGAATAGAGCTGATTAAAAACAAAACAGCATTTCTGTGAACAGTTCCTTTAGTTCTTATAATCAAAATTCATTCTTATTTTTTATTTTTTGCCATTTGTAGCCTAGGAAATAATCACCAGAATTTGTATGTTGCCCATATGAAAAAAGTGGATAAAAATCTCATTCAGATTTTGCCATTGCTCAGCTAGCTTTACCTGGATCGATAGCTGAACATGATCTGCAGTCTTGTCAGGAAATCAGTGATCTTTAAGCTAGACTGATGGAGCTTTCTCAACCAGCATGTAAATCCCTGAACGAATAATGTCAAAGGCCTGCATGAGGCTTATGCACTACTTACCCATTCCGAGGACTGACATGGCATGTAAGTGGTTATTAGGACCCCGTGCTGGCCTCCTGCACAGGAATGAACTTCATTCCAAGGGCTGATTCTGCCACACTTTCTCAAGTTGAGTATCAGTGTACTCACAGAAGTAGTCCCATTGACTTCAAAGGGACTGCTCATGTCAGTCAGGCCATACTCAACATGTGTAAGGGTGGTAAAATCAGGCCCTTAGAGATTAATAATAGTGTGCATAAGTTAAAGTTTCAATGGGAATAATAACTTTTGCTGAGTTTATTTCAACCGTGGAGCCATATGTTTGCATTAATGTAGTTTTTTGTATGTGCTTTCCTTTGCCAGGTGTTCTCTTGCACTTTTATGGGCAGAGCAACTCTCTATATAGAAGAGACTAGCTTTGCAAAGGGTCCGACATATTCTCCCTCCAAGCATGTTTAAGCTCTTTCACAGGCTCTTTGGGTGCCTGGGGATCTAGACACTGGGAAGAAGCCTATTGTGTGACAGCTTGGTGGAAGCTGACACAGCTCACTCCCATTGCCCTGCTACTGCAGGCTGTACTGTCTAATACTTGGGATTGGATCTTCAGCTGGTCCAAATCAGTGATTTATGTCAATTGAGCATCTGGCCCTGTGATTAGCAGGTAGTTGAATATAACTAGCCTTTTCTTTGTTCATACTGTAGTGTCATTGCCTATCAAACACTATATTCCATAACAGAGCTTTTTTATCATTTCTTTGTAGGCTGGAAATAACTGTCTTAATATTGTCTGTAGAGAGCAAGAGTAAATTTTCATATTCCTTACAGTGCACATGAATTTAATAGTGCCACTTTAATCTCTTGACTTAAAGTTTTTACTGCTTCACTGGAGCAAGGGGAGAATAAAATGAAGGAAGGAAGAAATACAACTTAAAATTAAGACAATAAAGAGGACAGAGCAGAGGTTACATGGAATGAGACAGATCTGCTTATTCAAAGTATTATAATTTATTTGTTGGCATGCCTGTTAGTGTTCATTGGCTTATCATGGCACCCTTACTGCCATTTCCACTTGCATTTCTCAGAACATTTTGTGCAGCCTGACAAAATAACTAAACACACAGACATTCTCAGGCTGAGAACGCACCACTGCCAAAACAGTAGACACCTGCACTGGGAACACCTGGGAGCTGCCACAGTAGTTGAAGTGGGGGAAGAAAGCTGGGTTGGGCAGATGTTCTCCCCCCACCCCGCTGACCTAGATCTAGACTTCCTAGATCCAGCATTTCATCCCTACCTCTAGGGGCACTACATAAGATGGGATCCCTCCATATCCCAGGGAGAGAAAGAGCGAGCTGGGCTCCCTCAACCTCCCCACTGGATTGGAGTCCCTTCCCTCCACCCGCGCTAACAGCCTTCTGCTGCTGTCAGCTAATGAAGTTACTCCTGTAGCTCAAAGGGTAGTAATTTGGCTGCAATGTTAAAGGCTCAGGTTTCAAATGAGGCAGCAGTTATGTTTGCGCATAGCATTATTTGTTCTTACCTTTTAAAAAAGAATTGAAAATTACACACAAACCTGCATCTCACCCCATCCCCAACCTCTGCTACATTAAAGGAAAAATATTTCATGTTGCACAGCCAGTCAAAATTAAGGAAATGCCAGATTTACAGCTGGCTGTGAAATCTTAGTTTATATCCTGTCGTTGTACATATGCATTATGATGCAGCCTTCAATTATATGATCACATACTGTTTTTCCACAGGATCCCCGCCTCATTCAGTGCACAGAATGGACACACAAGGAGGCAGCATTAAGATTGCATAGGCCATCATAATACCGGCATTTCCTCACTTTTGGTTGACTTTGCAACCTAAATATCTTTCTTTTTAACAGCTTTTTAAATATAACTGGGGACATAGATTTCAACTCAGAGGGGAACACAATGAGAAGGATTTAAAGAGGCAAAATGTACTGAGGGCTTCCTTGTGCAACCCTGTCTTACACTGTTGAGCAGCCGTTGACTTTGGGGAGAGCAAGTACTCCCCAACGTAAATAACATTTCCTTTCCTACCTCCTTTGTTTACTATTTCTATCCCCAGTAAAGAAAACCAACTGTGCCACGTTACATGGGGAGTTGTACAATTCTCCGTACTCATCCTCTGTGTGCCTTGCTTTGGAAGGATTAACTTTAGGGTGCAGAGACTAGTGGTAGTCTCCATGTCAAATTCAACAGTGCCTTTAACTGAACCTGCAAACAGCACACTGCCAGTTGTGTATGTATGTGTGTACGTGTGCATTAAATAATGGACTGAGACCCATAGAATCATAGAAGATTAGGGTTGGAAGAAACCTCAAGAGGTCATCTAGTCCAACCCCCTGCTCAAAGTAGGACCAACACCAACTAAATCATTCCAGGCAGGGCTTTGTCACATCCCTAGGCAACCCATTCCAGTGCTTTACCACCCTCCTAGTGAAATATGTTTCCTAATATCCAGCCTAGACCTTCTCCACTGCAACTTGAGACCATTGCTCCTTGTTCTGTCATCTGCCACCACTGAGAACAGCCAAGCTCCATCCTCACTGGAACTCCCCTTCAGGTAGTTGAAGGCTGCTATCAAATTCCCCTCACTCTTCTGTTCTGCAGACTAAACAAGCCCTGTTCCCTCAGCCTCTCCTCATAAGTCATGTGCCCCAGACTCCTGATCATTTTCTTTACCCTCCGCTAGACTCTTTCCAATTTGTCCACATCCTTTCTGTAGTGGGGGGCCCAAAACTGGACACAATACTCCAGATGTGGCCTCACCAGTGCCGAATAGAGGGGAATAATCACTTCCCTCGATCTGCTGGCAATGCTCCTACTAATGCAGCCCAATATGCCGTTGGCCTTCTTGGCAATTAGGGCACACTGCTGACTCATATCCAGCTTCTCCTCCATGGTAATCCCCAGGTACTTTTCTGCAGAATTGCTGCGTAGCCAGTTGGTCCCCAGACTGTAGCAGTGCATGGGATTCTTCCACCCTAAGTGCAGGACTCTGCACCTGTCGTTGTTGAACCTCATCCGATTTCTTTTGGCCCAATCCTCCAATTTGTCTAGGTCACTCTGGACCCTATCCCTACCCTCCAGTATATCTATCTCTCCCCCCAGCTTAGTATCATCTGAGAACTTGCTGAGGGTGCAATCCATCCCATCATCCAGATCATTAATAAAGATGTTGAACAAAACCGGCCCCAGGACCGATCCCTGGGGCACTCTGTTTGATACTAGCTGTCAACTAGACATCAAGCCTTTGATCACTACCCATTCAGCCCAACAATCTAGCCAGCTTTGTATCCACCTTATAGACCCCAACTCAATCCATGTAACCACTGGACATCCATTAGATAGCAATGACTTTTAGTCACTGCTGACATGACCCAAATTTGAACTAGTAATCTAGCAATGAAAGGCTCCACTTCCCATTAATCTCCTTAAAAGGAAATTAATTTGCCATTAAATGCATTTGTCTAGGGCAGCATGACTATATTGTCCTACATGCTTTGCTCTTTGGTCCAGATTTTTAAAGGTATTTAAGCATTGCTGTGCTCAGCACATATACCTAAATCTCTTTTGAAAGTAAGATTTAGGCTCTTAAATCAGTTAGGTATTGCAATGCTGAGTGCAGCAATGCCTAAATATCTTTAAAAGTCTGGGCTTTAGGGCTTCAAAAATGTATACTTCTGACATGGTTTAATTAGAATGGATTCCACCTATACATGAATGTTTTACAATTTCCTAACAAACAGTCTCATTACTAGGGGCTGTAATTTTTACTTCATTAATGTCTTCTCTGAGGTCATAAACAGGAGAACATGCCTGCCTGTAATGAGCCAGGAGGAGGAGGAAGAGTTGGTGGAGATTTATTTATCTGTTTCTTCCCAAACTGACATCTTAATAAATAGCTAATTTTGTACAAGAACTATAAGGAAGAGAGAGCTATTCACAGCTCAATTAAAAATAGAATAATTTGAAATCAGTATTTCCTTTCATCGTTTAGTTTTTATTTTTGAGAGGAAGGATGGTTGAGTGGTTAGGGCACTAGCCTAGGATTTAGGAGACTCAGGTTCAATTTCCTGCTTCCCCCACAGACTTCCTGTGTGACCTTAGTCTCGCTATGCGTCAGTTCTCCTCTGTAAAATGAGGATACTAGCACTGCCCTATCTCTCACACACAGAGGATAAATACATTAAAGATTATGAGACCTAGGCTACTTTTCGGCCTTTGTTAGCTCAGATCAAGCATAGTATCTATTTTGTAAGGATCACCAGAAATGAAGATGTATGGATCTTAAAATATCTACTAACGTTTATCCTGTGATATTGCCAAATATCCATGAATCCATCAGTCTGCTTTGGTTAGTTGCCACACCAGAAAGTGATGTTTCAGGCCCAATTGAAATTAAATTATGTCGAGATCATTGGTTAGTGCATAAATTGAATTACTACAATCTAGTAGGTGAAATGTCACTTGTTTAAATTTAGGGGCATGTGAATCCTGCAGGGTGTCATTCATGATGGGTTTGTTAGCTGAGTCCTTCAGTCTCTGCTTGCATTAGCTGGAAGTGAATCAATCTGCAGGTTTATTTGGAGTATCAAGTATGGTGAAGTCTAACTACTGTCCCAGGGAAACACCCTCTGTCTATGGGCCCCTGGTCTTTTGGGCAGGTGCTGAGGAAAAAGGAGAATGGGATTCACAGGGGCACAGCTGTGCAAACAATCTTAAACAAGGAACATGGGTGAGGTTTGCAAACATGCTGAATGGGTCTGAGGTTTGATATGACTATTTGGCATAGCATGATCCTGCTGTGTGGGGCTATTTCATATAGTGGTTGGCCCACCAATGACTTAAGCCCTACTCCTACTACAGCCAGTGAGAAAGTCGTTACAGCCGAAGGGAGACGTTTAGAGTTAGATGTTCTTTGTTTTTAGATCCAAGAAGTCCAGATAATAAGCAGGATGACAAGAAGACCACGAAGCCTGTTAGGCCACAGTGATATAGTTCACAATCAAAAAGTCCATGCATCTACAGAATCCTTACAAAGTACCAACATTCAGAAGCAAAATAAGTTTCTGCATTTCCACAAGCGGGGAATACAATACCCAATTTTCTTACTGGTGGCTGGGCACCAATTTGGAGGTACCTAAATTCTGTATGAGTTTCAGCAATATGTATGTCAGTATGACATCAGAAAAAAAATCTAGCTTTGCTTAATGTTCAAGTAAATGTATGGTTCCGGTGTGACAACAAAATAGCTAATTTGTTCCTCTCCAGAAGTGATTATGCTTGAAGTATAAATAAATATTTAACACAACTATCTAGCATATCGCGGACACTATGACAATCTAACATAGCATTTGTCATTTGTAAATCTCAAAGTACTTTTGCAGAGGTAAGTAAGCATCGTTGCCCCATTTTTACATATTAGAAAACTGAGGCATGTAGACATTAAGTGACTCTCATTAGGTCACACAAACTGTCAGTGGTAATTCAGGGAGCAGAATCCAGATTTCTTGCTTATAGTCAGTGCCCTATGCACTGGACTACACTCTGTCCACTTCAGTGATGTGTAGAGTGATTCTTAAGGGTGGATATAAGATCCAATTTTACGTTCACTATACACCAAAACTCCTACTGAAGCGAATGGGGGTTTGGGGTGAACAAGAATTGCAAGATTGGATCCATAGTTCATCTGTCACAATGTAAAGTTCTAAAAGCTGTAAGTATAAAGTGATAGTGTAATGGAAAAACCACAAATTTATAACTGCCATTATATGCTTTTAAATACAAATTCCACTAAGGTATAGCCCAAACTATAATACGTTTGCTCGCCATTGAACCTCTTAAGTAAATAAGTCATGGTACACAATAAGGAATGGAGGTGAAATGATAGTAAAGTGTTATGCTAAAATGAAAATGTCTTTTCCCTCTAGCATGATTATTGTCTCCAAGGACAATTTTTAAGATCTGAAAAAGGGATTTGTATAGATTAGTCCTGAGAAACTCACATGCACTGTAAATGATAATGTTTGTCATTTTAAGAGAATAACTGAATCCTTACATATAACCAAAATATCCTTGAGGCACAATGCTGTATTCCACTTTCTCTACATAGCACAGAGGCAATTGCCTCTAGCAGATTATATGTTAGTAAGCAGTAATTATCCAGGAATTGGACCCGTTAGTGAAGTTGTGGCATCATTTGAAGTTGGAATACAATAAACTAGATTTGTAGAAAGCATAACTAATATTGTGAAAATATGAATTTTTAAACTTTATAGCAATCCAGCCAGGAGGAAAACAAAGAACTGTAATATATTTGTAGAACAAAATGAAGGCATAGCTTTTTTGAGTAATTTATGAATTACTCATTTCTGCCTTGAACCATACAAATCCTCCTGTCTTTGTTCTAGGTCCAGCATTTTTGACATTTCTTACACCTAATTAATTACAACATGCATTTTCCTCCTTAGCCAATGATGCATAATTTATTATGTCATGATCATAAAACCACTTTAGGTGTGTTTATTGAAATATATTCAAAGTACCTTGCTATACGATATATTATTCAGGCTTCAATGATACACACTTGCCTGGAATTCAGATAGAAATGTTTGAAAGCTGAATTGACCTGTTAATTATATTTGTAATTTGCATTTGTAGGCCTCAGATGCAAATCATAAAGGGAAAGCGTTTTTAAAAAATACAATATTAATTAAAAGAGTCTGTGTAAAAATGGCATCATCTTACTCAACAGATCTGTTCCTTGGGGGGCATTCAGAGCCACAGATTTTCTGACTTTGTGACAACAAATACATTTTTGTGCTTTTGTCACTCATTAGTACTGTTTACCCAACACAGCTAAGAAAGAGTGGATTGGGTTCTATTCTGGCCTCACACATAAACAGAATTATTAGCTATTTACTAATGCCAGGGCCACTCTCTCGTATTATAGCTGTTCCACTTTGCATGAACTACTTCAATGTTCATTGGAGCAGGGCCTGGAACACTGGGCTATGGAATCATTCTCACTCTCTCTGGCCCAGTGAATATGTAAGTATTTCATATAAAGTGGAATGGCTTCCGTCATGCTCTCTGGAGTGGCTCACAACTGTGAATGCCTACCTCAGGGCAGACTGTCAGAAAACAAGGGCAGACACCCCAACCTGGTGGTATGTCCTATAATTAGATTTCACCAAGCCAGTAACAAACAAATGGAACACCTGGATCACTATACCAGTCTTATCATGGAGTCACAGACAGTCCCCTTAGACTCTCCAGCCTATCTTGCCACCCAGACAAACTGGACTTTGTGATAAAAGGTCACTTAAACACAGAATCACACCACATCAGATTTCTCCCAGTCTCATGAGACCAGTCACTTACCCCAGATCAATTGGTACTTTAGATCTTACACCAAAGACAACTCTGGCAGCCAATTCTATAGTGAACTAACTAAAGTTTTATTAGCTAAGAAAAAAGAATGAGATTTATTGAGAGGTTAGAGCAGGTAAAATATATGTACAGGTGAATCACCGCTTGTAATTCCCAAAGGCGGCAGTGATGTAATAAACTGCCAGTTTCCCAAAAATCTTTCAGGGAACCCAGATTGTCTCTGGGGATCTCCACTTTGCATTTGGCACACTTCCCTGTAAGAGTCCAAACAGTCAGAGATAAAGGATCTTTCTTTGAGTCCATGTTTATATATTCTTCTCACAGAAGACAAACTGACACTCTCTACCCACGTAGGCTTTTCCTTTGATGATGAGGAGTGAGGAATGCACTTTGAGACTCTGAACTCATGTCATCATGACCATCACCATTTGCTTCGGCATTAGCACCTTTTCTGATAACATCCTTCATTAGCGTTTCCCAAGGCTTCTTTGATGTCTGATGAGTTATTTAGTTACAGGGGTATTTACAATGTAGATATTTGCTATTACATTATGACGGGAACAGATAAGTGAAAACAATGCAAAGAACATCTCATTAATTTTCATGAAATTTAAACACCCGATACACTCATATACATCTAACCATTACTTCGATCTGAATAAACGCTAGCATGACTTGGTCAGCCAGTATCACAGCATCAACAGGAGAGAATGAGAGAAACTCACAGCAGAATACCCAGAAAGGTGGGAGATCTGGGTTTAAGTATTCGCACCAAATCAGACAGCGGGGATATTTGAATCTGGTCTTACACAGCTTGGGTGAGTGCTCTAACCATTGGGATATTGGGTATAACGATGCTGCAGGGGTGGGGGAAGGATGCTGCCACCTGTGTTTTGTGCAGGGCACAATATTGCAGGCATGCTTTGAAATGAGGCCAGAGAGATGGAGGAATGCCTCATCTGAGGATCTCACTGGGGCTTTAGACATGAGGTAGGTACCAGGCATCATGACGGAGGTGGGTTTACACATGCCTACCAGCAGAAATTTCAGTGCCAGGGGATTTTACCAGTGGAAAGTGAAGTTATGTCTAAACTGCAATAAAACCCCCACAGCACCTAGTCTCAGAGCCTGGTCAACTGACAGGCTGCAGGGCTAAAAACAGTTGTGTAGAAGTTCTGAGACCCAGGCTCTGAGACCCTCCCAGCCCATGGGATTTTGGGGCCCAGGCTCCAGGCTGAGCCTGAGAGTCTACTTTGCTGTTTTTTTAGCCCCACAGCCTGAGCCCCCTGAGCCCAAGTCAGTTGACCAGGACTGAGACTTGGTGCTGTGGATTTTAATTGCAGCACAGACATACCCTTAGGCACCTAGGGAATTTAAATGCCTACAAGCTTGGGTGGCAGCTGAGTGGGTGTTTTCAGAGTGTAAATTTTGGTTTTGGATGCCTATAGGGGCAGTTAGGCACCTAAATTCCATTGTGGATCTAGTCCTAAGTGCCTAAGTCACTTTGGAAAGTGAGACTTAGCCATCTAAGTCACTTGGGCCAGATTTGAAAAGATCTTTAGGCACCTACTGATACAGATTGGTGCCAAGTGCAATTTTCAAAAGCGCCTGAGCACCGAATGTCTTTGTCAGAGAAAGCTGAATCCATCTGGAGGGAAGCTGCAGAACTAAGAGAAACTGACAGTCCAATATATATTGAACTGGAGAGGAATAAAGATTTGGGCCTGGAGAAGAAAGCAAAGCATAGCTCAGTTTTTCAACAGAGGGAAATTGCCTGCATTTGCCAAGAGTGTTTGGTAGGGAAAATAGCTTTCATTGAGAGTTGGGCACGTAGGGGCGTTTGAATATCCCACTAGGCACCTATCTGCATCTTTAGGTAACTAAATGTCTTAAAAAAACTCTCCCCAAGTCCTTGCAATACTGAGCAGAGGAACACCTTATACGACTCCATTCCCCATCTATAAAATGTGGATAATACTGTCCTTCCGCTCAGGGGTGCTGTGAGAATAAGTTCCAAACTGACGAGGGCCATGTAAATACCTGGGATAATTAGATAGTAGCTCCCCCTGTAATAAACCAAGGCCTCCATCTCACAGTGAACCCTATGCAATTTGACCCCTGTAACTTCTGTCTGAAGTCACTGGGGCTTCACATGGAAGCAGGTGTCCTCCTGTACAGAGTTCATTGCAGGACTGAGGTCTGAGTCAGGCATCTTCCCTGATCTCAGCTATTGCAGTGGGACATAGGGGGAGAATTGATCTCATAGGTAGGAGATCCAAGCCATATGAAAAGTTAACATCCTAAATGCTCTACCTAGTCTTAGTGCTGCCATTTCTTTGGAGTAATCTTGCTGAATAGAAGTGCACTGTTGAATTGGGGCTCATCAGGAACCCATAAGCTAGCTGATTCCCTTGCCTTATGTAGGAAAATGATGTTTAATAGGGGTATCACCTTGTCAGGAGCCTTGCTTTATCTCCTCTACTCTAGCTGTTTAAATAAGAAATTTCTTCAGCCATTTTGTCACTTATTTTAAGTTATCCAACATGCAAGCCATAGTCTTTTTTTTAATAGAATGAGTTTTCACTGCAATTATAATTGTTAAACATGCTTCCACATTCTTGTAATTGTTAGTCGTCAGGCCCTTAATAGCATGTTTCTTAACACCTGTTTCTTGAAGCCAAACTATTTCAAATGTAGTTCTATTTTCCTAATCAGAAACTTTTCCTCCACTAGCTAGTTCATTGACCTCATTTCCTCTTTGAATTGAAGTAGGCTCAAACTTAATTTCTGGCAATGAACAAGCAAACCTTGTTTCTAATTCTGCCCTATTCTTACATACTGCCAACAATTATTTTATATATAGTTATAATATAACCCCAGAAGCCATTCTCCTGCTCGCTTCTCAAGCAAATGAATTCACTAATATAATTCTATAAATGCCAATTCAAAATTACTTAGCTCAAATCTCTGCTCATGTGCCAAACTTCTCTGATTGATTGGTCTTTTTAATTTCTTTTTATTCTAATTATTTGGTTATTTCAGTGCCAGATAGTTTAAAGGAAACTATAAATTTTCTGACTTCCAAGAATATTTGGGCTGTCACTAGCATCCTAATCAGAAAAGCTCTACTTTTGTTTTGCCGAGCCCTCAGCTGCCGGAAATGATTTTTTAGTCCTTTCTGTCCTTTCCAGAATATGCCAGAGTTCCAGGAGATTAAGTATATCAAATAAACTTTCACTCATATTTAACTTGACCCTAAGCTTCGAAGCTGTATGAGATTGCTCTTTTTCTACTCTCTGTTATGCTATGAAAAAGCTTTCCAGACATGGAAAGAATTCACATAAGTATGTCAAATGTTCCCTTTTACATGCCACAAATTTCAACTTTCACTATCATTAGAGAAACTGAAATATAAAGATAATAAGATTAGCAGGTTAACTTCTCATTTCTAATTAATGCATTTCTCCCTAGCTGCATATTCAATAACAAATTATTTTCCTTTTACAAAGCTGGCAGGTATATGAATACAGAAGGGATATTGTTTATTTCACCTCTATTCCCAAGAAAATTCTTCAACATATTAATAAACTTTTTCCCATCAAGAAGTCTTCTAGATACAATGTCATTAAATCTCATTCTCTTTCAGGACTGATGTGTAGGCTCCTACTGCACTGAAAGCCTGATTCAATGGTTCAGATTTAGGTTGTCTGTTTAGTCTCTTCCTGTCCACTCCTCTGTAGTTGTATTTCTGTGGCCTGTCTGTGGCCCTGGCTACATTCTCTTCTCTGATGCTCTTTAATACAATTCCAGAACTACTTCTGTTGAACACACTGGTCCTCTGGAGGCTAGGATTATGTTCTGAGTCAGCATGCAGCACTCCTGTCTGCAGGAGTGCTGGAAGAAATTGTATAGTGGGGGTGCTGAGAGCCATTGAACCAAACATAAACCCTGTATATGATGGAAACCACTTCAAGCCAGGAAACTACTTCAGCCTAGCACCCCTAGTTCTAGTACCAATGCCTGCCTGTCTTCCTCAACTCCATGGTTTGCCTGGCTGGTTTTTGCCTGGCTGGTTTTTGCAACCTATTTTTCCTACCAAAGGTTCTAGGCAGTTGCCGGCAATTCCCCTCCAATGGAGATATGTGCGGCTTGCTTCTGCAGGAAGAGTTTTTTAGTCCTCCTCAGTTTCATGGTTTTTTGGATGGTTGGTTACCCTTAGCTCTTCAGCTTTCTCCAGATAGTTCCAGCTTTCTCTGACAAAGACGTTCTGAACTGTGATACTTAGACTTCCTCAGACACAGTAATTTGCATTTTCCACTCACAATTGAATCTGCTTGATTGTGTTTCGGAGGTCTAAGCACTAACTACCCCGACTGGTCAATTGACATATTGCTTTTTATTCATCTAATTCTTATAACAAAATAAAAGAAAAAAAAAGAAATTGTAAAATGTAAGACACCTATAATTGTGTGTCTTTCTTGATGTCCTATTCTCTCTCTGACCTGATCTGACTGTAGAAGTGTTTAAATGAACTGGGAGTGAGTAAACTATTAACTCTGTTAATAAAATTATGACATGAATATCTATAGTCTTAATCAGCATAATAGTTTCCACTTCTACCATATCTTTCTTTATTGGAGGATCTTAAGGCAACTTATAAATATTAGAACGTTAATACTCGCAACAACCTTTTGTGGTAAGTCAATGTATAGAGAGTTGTTGCACATACCAGTGAAATGCAGACATCTCTGAAATACAACACAATAGCTGTTCAAAACCAAACTAAACAAACAAACAAACACAAAAAATCAGATCTTTTACCCAAATAATAAAATCTATAGACTGGCCCCTTCAGTAACTGCCTGCCAGGTGTTTTGGTTTTTACCAAATATTCTGAAAGCATTAAAAAAAAAAGAGGAAAGAGTGACTCTGCCAAAGATGGTGATGTTTTCTTCATACTTTAGCAATTGCTAATCATTTGCTTTATCAGTGTGTTTGGGCTATGCTAAGCTAGGATAGGCTATGCTGCCCAGCATAACTGCCTGAGGTAATGTGGCCTTCCACACAAGCATGTTTGCTCTCTGGTCCTGCTTAGCTCACGATACATGCAGAACATTCTGGGGACATTTTGTGCCACAGGAAACACAATTTCAAAGGTGAAATAGACCACCTACTCTCACTCAACTTTGACTGAATCTGGTCCGTCCAAAGAGAGAGTCAGTCAGCCTTTCTCCCTTTTCTCACTCTCTGATGAGGCCTCCTACAGTTCCCTATCTGGATCTTTTTGAGCCAGATGTTGGGTCTCTGGCAAACAGCTTGTGCAGATCGAATAATAACTTGAGAATTGTGCCAGTTGCCACCCATATTAGGAGGAGTGCTATGAATTGTTTAATACTTTTTTGCCTATGACATAAACCTGTTGCTCTAGTAATTTTTCTTTCCTTGAGACCTCCAAGAAATAACCAAATGTTGAAAACAGTAGGGTAGAAGAGATTTTGAAGGGACAGTGATGTTTGATAATGTGCAGTTCTATTTGACTAGTTAGAAAACTGGCTTCAGCACCACTTTAACTGTGTGTTGTTTTTATTGCACCTCAGTGTGCTATGCTGATAGACAGCTGTCTGATTATTCTGCTGTATAGAATGTTTGCCAGGGATAAGAATAGCCTAGAACATTAACCCTGTGGTACTTATTTTGTGAAACAATCTCACACTTTATTATGCCAGAACAGCCTATTTCTCCTCAAGATTGTGGTATTTTATATTAAAACTTTTCAAATCAGCTGCTCTGATGTTAGCAGTGCCACTCCATTTTCTTGCATGTTAATATAAACAAAGGACCAGACTGAGTAATGTTTCACCGAACAAGAACAGAAAATAATGATGAATATTTTAAATAGTCATTTTAAAACAACGAGTAAAAATCTTTGTGTTTGCTTTGAATCTGAAGCAAGACTGGATTTACCTGAACTCATCTCTGAATAAAACAAATGCCAAAAAGCCAACCCCAATCTACAATATTTATTAACTACGTGAATACTCAGTGTTCACATTTTTCACTTTTAAGTATTTTATTAAATTATACAAAAATAACTTTGATCAAGGGGGATGATAGACTTTTTAATAATTGAAATTTGAAAAGAAAAAGGTGGAGAACAGGGTACAGTAGTTAGCGACAGAATAGAGTTTAATAAGTGAATAAAAAAATGAGAATACAATAAATATTTTAATGTCATCTGAACAGAATTTCTAGCTAGAGAGTTACGGTGATCCATTTATTTATTCATTTGGATTTTATTGCTCTAGGCAACATTAAAATAGCTCTTAAGACACTAATACTAAATAATGATATATTTGCAAATCCATCTTCTTGTACTCCTCTCTACTTTGTCCAATACCTGGATATTCTTTATATAACAGAATGCAATATGCCAGCCTTTCCAACCCTTTCTACAGAGTAGCATTCCTTCCTTTTGAAACATAGGAACATATATTTGTCATACTAGATGCAGTCCAGTGCCCTGTCTCTGACAGTGGCTACTACTAGGTGCTTTTGAGGAAGGTGCAAGAAAGCCCCAAATAGACAATTATGCAAGAACCTGCTCAGATCAGTGGGTAGTTGGCTTATAACCTGAAGCACGAGGGCTTATATGTCTTATATATGTATTTTTCCTATTCAGTTGTACTAAGGCTGTTTTCATTATCCATATAAATGGCTGTTTTTTAAATCTTACTAATGGCCTTAATGATAATGTGATCCTCACTGCCACAAGCTAATTATGTGCTGTGTTTGTCTGAAAAAAAGAAAAGAAAAACATTCTTTTCCTCAATTTTAAATGTTTTGCCTTTAGGGTCTCTTGTTCTCATATGAAGAGTAACAGGGTAAATTGGAGCACCCATTATACCTTCTGTGTACGATTCGTTATTTTTTATATCTCTATGATGTTTCCTCCTATTTATTTCCTCTCTAAATCAAAAGAGCCTAGGATGAGATCTTGGCCCCTTTGTCGCCAATGGTAGTTTGGCTGTTGACTTCATGGGGATCAGGATTTCACCCTTTAATCTTTTCAATCTCTGTTCTTTCTGCTAATTCCAAATCTTTTTTTCAGTCCCTCTGAACTTTCTCACCGTCTTCTATGATCTTGAAAAACATGAATAATTGTTGGTTTCAGAGTAGCAACCGTGTTAGTCTGTATTTGCAAAAAGAAAAGGAGTACTAGTGGCACCTTAGAGACTAACCAATTTATTTGAGCATAAGCTTTCGTGAGCTACAGCTCACTTCATCGGATGCATTCAGTGGAAAATACAGTGAGGAGATTTATACACATGTTATATGTATATGTATTTGTATGTATATAAATCTCCTTACTGTATATTCCACTGAATGCATCCGATGAAGTGAGCTGTAGCTCACGAAAGCTCATGCTCAAATAAATTGGTTAGTCTCTAAGGTGCCACTAGTACTCTTTTTCTTTTTATGAATAATTGTGACCGATACAGATTTTACCACCACATTGCTCACCTCCTCTTCCAGGTCATTAACACATTTGTTAAACAACACATGTTCTAGTACGGAACCTTGTGCCCTCCCACTGGTAACCTTTTGGCTATGTTGAATGTTGACCATTTATTCCCACTCTTTGTTTTCTGACTTTTAACCAGTTTCTAATTCACAACAATTCTTTCCCCAGAACTCCAGAAATACAGTGAAGAACTTTGGCAATGGCTTAATCATAGAAATGTAGGGCTGGAAGGGACTTTCAGAAGTCAAGTTCAACCCTCTGTGCTGAGACAGGACCAAGCATGTTGAGACCATCCCTGACAGAAGTTTGCTAACCTGCTCTTAAAAAATTCCATTGATAAGGATTGCATAACCTCCCTCGAAATCCTATTCTAGAACATAACTACCGTTATAGTTAGAAAGCTTTTCATAATATCTAACCTAAATCTCCCTTGCTGCAGAATAAGATCATTACTTTTTGTTCCATCTTCAGTGGGCATGGAGAACTCTTTGGTACCCTCACCCTAGACTGGGGAGTCCTATCCTTTGGAACCCTAACCTTGCCCAGAGAGCACTTAACAGCACAAGGCCTATCCCTAGCCTGGGGAGCCATAGCAGCCTATCTCTATCCCTGGTAGTCCTACCCTTTGGAACCCTAACCCTAGCCTTGGGAACCCTGCCCTTTGGAACCTTAACCATAGCCTGGGCAGCCCTACCAGCTCCAGGCCTATCTTTGGCTCAGTAGCCTTATCCTTGGGAACCTTAACCCTAGCCCAGGGAACTCTACAATTCACCAACATCCTCTTTATAATAGCCCTTTACACACTGAAGACCACTGTTGGGTCCCCTTTCAGTCTTCTTTTCTTGAACTAAACATGCTCAGTTTTTTAACCTTTCCTCAGAGGTCAGGTTTTATAAAACTTTTATCATTTTTATTGCTCTCCTCTGGACTCCTTCTAATTTGTCCACATCTGTCCTAAAGCGTGGTTCTCAGAATTGGACACAATACTCCAGTACACCAGTGCCAAGTAGAGCAGGACAACTATCTTCCATGACTTGCGTAGCACACACCTGTTAATACACCCCAGACTGAAATTCACTTTTTTTTGCAATGGCATCACATTGTTTACTCATACTCAATTTATGATCCACTATAATCTGCAGATTTTTTTCAACAGTCATACTGCCTAGCCAGGTATTCCCCATTTTGTAGTTGTGCATTTGACTATTCTTTCTTAACTGCAATATTTTGCATACTTAGCATTTGACTTTGTTGAATTGACTTTGTTTTGAATTCTAATCCCGTCCTCGAAAGTGCTTGCAACCATCCCAGCTTGGTGTCAGCTGCAACTTTTATAAGCATACTTTCCACTCCATTATCCAAATCATTAATGAAGATATAAAATAGTACTGGATCTAGGACTGACACTTGCACAACCCTACTAGATACAGCCTACCAATTTGACAGCAAACCATTTATAACTACTCTTTGAGTACAATCTTTCAACCAGTTGTGCACTTACCTTATAGTAATTTCATTTAGGCCACATATCTCTAGTTTGCTTAGATGTGCCTTACTAAGTGAAAGTTCAAATAAGTGATATCTGAAAGTTCAAATACTTTCTCCTTTACCCACTCTTTGGTAGGCACATGTAAAAAAATTGTATAATATTCTAGAGACATGATTTTCCATTACAGAAGCCATGCTGGGTTTGTCCCTATTATGTCGTGTTCAGTTAGGAGTCTTTCTATTTTTTAATGGTCATTTCCATCTATTTTCCTGGTACTGAAATATGGCTCAGTGGGATATAATGCTGAAGACCACCAATCTACCATCTTTTTAAAAGAATAATATAAGACAAATCTGAGCCTTTATTTAAGATATTTTTTCTAGTGTCTGTAGCCATGAACTACTGTTAGATCCTTCCCTTATGCTGCTGCTTATGATCACATGAAGTCTTCCCCCCCCAACGTCTCCCCCCACTCTTCTACTCCCCCCCGTATTGAAAGGCAGAGGTTATTTAGATTGTATGCTCTTTAGGGCAGGGACCATATTTTGGTCTGTGTTTGTAGAGTACCTAGCACAATGGGTCTTCGTCCATGACTGCAACTGTGTGACCCAGGAACCTCTTGTTGCTACTGACAGAGGGCACATTCTGGCTTCATTCCCTGGCATTGCAGTCTTGGTCACTGTTGCTCTGGGACCCACTTTACGAGCAGCTCCTTGCCATGGACTAGGGACCATGAAAAAAGACCCGTCTCTGGGCTGCCCACTTCTCCCTGACTCTCCCATAGCCTGTTCACACTCCTCAGTATGGATACTTGCTTTGATTTCTGCTCGGTCCAGGGATAGGGGAGGGATGCTGCCACTCAGTCAGCTGATCCCTCCTTTCTTGAATGATAGGGAGGGTTCAAACAGGACTATGTTAAAGTGAACTAGATACCTTTTTAATTTGTGGTAGCAGAGTCTACATGGGGTAGTTAGAGTGCAACACTTCAGTGCACGTGGCAGCTCACATTTCTGTAGTCCGCACTGTGGGGCTGTTTAGACAAGCGCTCAGTTCCATTTTTAAAAGAGATTTAGGCACAGAGGGGCTAGATTCACAAAGATGCCAAACTGCCTAATCATATAGGTATAGTTAAAGAGATACAAACTCCTAATGGGGATGCAGTTATACTGTATAATAGTGCTTACAGTGCTATAGCTTCTTCTCACGTGGGAAGAGGAATAAGCTATAGTGCTATAAGTACTTTTACACCAGTATAACCGCATCCTCTCTAGGGTGAGTACGGTATAGAAATAATATAAGTATTTCAGTAAAAATAAATCACACCATTAACAGAAGTAGTTGCACGAGTACAAAACTTGTATGTAAGTCAGGCCTAAGTCCCAGTGATTTTCAGGCTTAAGCCACATTGATTTTCAATGAGGCTCAAGTCTTGTCTACGTGGTGAGTTAATGCACCCCACTGGGTGTGTGATTTCTGAAGTGTACTAACATGTTACACATTAATTGTGGTTGTTTCAAACAGCACTAGATCAAAGCACACAAGGGAACCTTTAGTGTGCACCAGCAGGGTCTACATGGACCACATGATGAGCAACCCATTAATGCACTCTAAAAAATTCACACCCCGTAGTGCAAATTGCTGCTCCGTGCAGACAAGCCCATAGGCTCTTAAGAGTTCATTTTAGAAATTTGGACTTAGGCTCCTAAATTGCTTAGATATATTTGAAAATGTTACCCATCATGCTTGTTTTCTTTCCCTGTTAGAGATTAGGAAGTATTATTAAATACAGCTGTGAGTGAACAATTTTCAGGAAGTTATACACACCTGGAATCTTTTTTCATTTAAAATCTCCCACATTTTTAAAACATAACGTCTGGCGTGTTCATTCTTTTTCTCTCTCACGCTTTCTTTTTTGCTGTTTCATTTCCTTATACATTTCCTGTTCATATTGACTGAAACTGTGATAAGACATTTAGTTTTGGCAATGAACCATAGCTCCCAAGCGCAGTGATCTGAAAGATGGAGATTTCTCAGAAGTGTATTAATATGAATCAAAAGATTTGGGCAACATAATCTTTTTATGATGAAGAAACAGGCAAAAAAAAATTAAATAGTTTACACAGGACTGAAGAGGCCTCTTTCTAATGTGGGTGACTTGACAGATTTGGAGGATCCGTTACTGCCAACGATTGTAATTGTAAGCTATTTTATGGAATCCACCCTATTCTACTGCAAGTGCTTTGACAAATTAAATGTATAAATAAACTCATTCTGAGTGTCCTCTATCGTAAATAAAGAACCTGCTTTGCATATCAGTGAAAACGTTATACATTGATTGAGTGGATACTGACGTAATGCTGTATGATTTAACCTAAAATTGCAAGAGAGGAAAACATTATGAAATGTAAATTTTAAAAATTTAATTAAGAAGCACAGTTTGTCCCAGCCTCAGTAATTCCTGCACTAGTAATTATAAACTAATCACAGAGATTTGGTTTATTCCACTTATTAAAAAAAACCCATTAATACATTAACTACAATTGTAATCCTGTGTCTGAGAACATTTCTAAACGGTTGGTCAATTTTGGTGCATTACTTCATGATAATTACACCTATAATGTTCATGCTCTGCTGGATGCCATACAAGAAACAATACAAAAATTACAAATCTATTTTCTCAAGTACTGTGTAACCATCCTAACGCATCTGTTGTCATTGCCTAATAGTGCAGTAATCTAGTCTCTTTTGTTTTGTTTTTTTCTTATTGTCCTTGACTGAAGGACTGAATTTCCCATTACATGTTAGGTTATCATTAGACGCTATTTAGTCAAAGTAAGTGCTAGAACAGAATATCTGATACTTTTCTGTTCTCCATCCAATTGTACCCAGTTACTTGTAATAGCTGACAGGCTAGCAAGGGGAAAATGCTATTCTATACTCAACAATCACTTTGGGCTTTATGATTTTATTTTAATAATTCTCAGTGCTGTGAATCTTTGCATTAATATACTTTGTTACAAGAATAAGGATCATTGGATCCTTTAAGCCAAGTAGTGAAATGAAAGGGTATTTGGAAGGTATACAACCTAATGCAATCCATTGAAGCCACCCACAGAGTTTATTAGAAAATAAAAACCTTTGTTCCTCTTGTTAAGAAGAAAATTTCAATTAATACCAGACTGGTGGTGTTAATTGAAACGCCTGTGCAGAATAACTGCTATTTATATGTAGTAGTGATTGGTCTTACCCTGATATTAATTTGTCTGGTTAATGAGGATTGTGGTCTATTTTCATTGCTGGACTCAGTGCAGGCTAGTGATGAGGGCAAGCACAACTCTTTAGGTGCATGTGCATGGTGCTATAGAAGTGTAAAAAGTCATAGTCCCTGTCTCAAAGATGCAACAGTTTGAGTAAGACAATATACAGACTACCCTCCCCCCATCCCCTCCAAAAAAGAGATAAGGGGAAAGAGTAAGATAAGACACACACAATGATCTAAACTGCATTGTTCCAGTGAGTCACATGTCTTTGTGGTTCTGCATACGTTAATATAATTCCAGGAGAGGCAAAGCTGCTTTTGTAGTGAGCCAGCCACTCCCAGTCCCTATTCAAGCCCAAATTAATGGTGTTAAATTTGTGAATGAATTTTAGTTCTGCAGTTTCTCTTTGAAGTCTGTTTTTGACACCTCCACCTCAATTGACAGCTACTCATCAATTATTGGGAGTGGACTACATCCACCCTGATTGAATTGGCCCTGTCAACACTGGTTCTCCACTTGTGAGGTAACTCTCTTCTCTTCATGCGTCAGTATATAATGCTGCATCTGTAATTTTCCCTCCATGCATCTGAAGAAGTGGTTTTTTACCTATGAAAACGTATGACCAAATAAATCTGTTAGTCTTTAAGGTGTCACTGGACTCCTTGTTGGTCTAATAAAGTTTGGTTTTTATATACATAGATCATTGGATTAGAAATGGTTACTTAATTCAAAGATCATTGGCTGACTGTCCTAGCAGTCGGGCTGCCATATGCATGCCCCAAGTCTACATAAAGCCATTAGAGATTTTACTTAAGCAAAATGACTGTGTGTGCACAGTAGCTGATGTCTGAGTAACTAGTCACCACAATTTCGCCCTTGCATTAGCTGAAGTACATTACTGAATTCAATGTGGCAACTGATGAGTTATTCTAATTAGTATTATAATTAATATTTTGTTTTATAAGCAAAATTGTACCTGCTGTTCATTCTGAACAACCCTACTTTTAGCAACTGTAAAGTGAAATATGCTGATGAACTCCACTCTCATAAAATCAGTGGCTGTTGCCTGGATGGGAGAAAGAGGCAGGCATTGAAATTAAGGTGCATCAGAGATCTAAGAGAAGAAGCTAAAAGTTAGAAAAGTTGACATTACAGGCCTTTGTCTAAGACTATGGGGAAACATGTAGCTATGTAGCTATCTTTCACATATGGTAGATTGTGCTAAAGCCATAAGTGTCATAAACATTTTAAGAACAAGATGGCCTGGGAGATAATTAGAAGGTGAAAGAATCCATTTATTTACTCATCTTTCCAATAGTTTCTCTGCTATTGGGATTGTTAACAGGGAGAAATTTCTTAGCTGAATGCTGCTGCTACTTCTTAAAATGAAATTTTTAATTAGTTCGTGACACAAAGAAAAAGTGATAGTATGTCAGATGATTTGTACCAGTTCACTGGTGGAGGGGATAGGAATATGGGCAGTGATTGCCATTAAAGAGTCAACATTTATCAACCTATTCTAATTGGGGAATAGCCATTTTATCTCATATCCAAAGGTAGGGACCTTTTGGTAAATGCAGACTTTCAATGGAGACTAGATTAGCAGCCAAAATCAATTTCCCCCTGCTCCATGTGCCATTTACTATTTCTGTCTGGCTTATTTATCTTCCTCACTCCTATCACAAGATGACTCAAGCACTCAGTAACACTTCATGGCTGGCTAAAACATTTCAACCTTTTACTTTCAGGGGTACTATCGAATCCAACTTATAAATAAAAATGGACAGAAATGTTACCAGCCAGCCAGAGAAATTTTGCTGATGCTGTGGTTAGACAGAAGTTGGTATGAGCTGGAATGGTGAAATTCAAAGAACAAGATATGTCATATCAATAAACTACTCAGGGAGAGATTTTCAAAGCTACAATGAATAGCTAGGCACCCAACTGCTATTGAAAGTTAGTGATTGTTGGGTATTAAACTCCCATTTATGTCTTTGAAAATCCCCTGCAATATTAATAGTGGGTGAACTTAAAGGTTTAGGTTTTGTCTGGATACATACCCAAACTTAACTTTATATGTGAATTATCTGAAACTCTTGTGCCTTATATGCACGAGGGAGTAACTCAGTCTCCATGTCCATTCAGTGATTGGCCCTTCTGTTCATACTGACAGCAAGAGTATCACTTGTGATGGTGTTTTGCTTGTGGGGTTCACCTGTCTCCTGGGATATAGACTAAGAACAACAATAAGGTACCACAGAATTTATAGATTTCAAGGCCAGAGAAGGGACTGTTGTGATCATCTAGTCTGATGTCCTGTATAACTCAGTCTGTAGAACTTCCCCAAAGTAATTTCTAGAGCATATCTTGCAGAAAAAAAATCCAGTCTTGATATAAAAGTTGTCCGTGATGGAGAATCCACTGCTACCACTGGTAAATTGGTCCAATGATTAATTACTTTCTCTGTTAAAAATGTATACCTTCTATTCATCTGATATTTGTCTAGCTTCAACTTCCAGCCATTGGTTCCTGTTATACCTTTGTCCAATAGATTGAAGAGCCATTATTAAATATTTGTTCCCCATGTAGATACCTGTAATCAAGTCACTCCTTTATCTTCTCTTTGTTAAGCTAAATAGATTGAACTCCTTGAGAATATTACTATAAGGCATGTTTTCTAATCCTTTAATCATCGTGGTTCTTCTCTGAACCCTATCCAGTTTTTCAACATTCTTCTGCAGTTGTGGACATGAGAAGTGGACACAGAATTCCAGCAATGGTTGTGCCAGTGCCAAATACAGAGATAAAATAATCTCTCTACTCTACTCAACTGTATTCAACTCCACTCAGTTTGAGATTCCTCTGTTTATTCATCCAAGATTTGCATTAGTTCTTTTGAGAACAGCATCACGCTGGGAGCTCAACTTCAGCTGATTTTCCACCACTAGTCACCAAATCTTTTTCAAAGTCACTGCTTCCCAGGATAGAGTCCCCCATCCTATAAGAATGGCCTACATTCTTTGTTCCTAGATGTACACAATTACATTTAGCCATATCAAAATGCATATTGTTGGTTTGAACCCAGCTTGCCAAGAGAGCCTAACTGCTTTTTGTCAGTGAACTGTTCTCTTTATTATTTACCACTCCCCCAATTTTTGTCATCTATAAATTTTACCAGTGATGATTTTATGTTTGCTTCCAGGTCTTTAATAAAAATGTTAAATAGCGTAGGTCCAACGACTCCACTAGAAAGACATCCATTTGATTATGATTCCCTGTTTACAATTACTTTTTCAGACCTATCAGTTAACCAGCTTTTAATCAATTTAATGTGTGCCATGTTAATTTTAATATCATTCTATTTTTTTAATAAAAATATCATGTAGTACCAAGTGAAATGCCTTACAGAAATCCAAGTATATTACATCAATACTATTACCTTTATCAATCAAACTTGCAATCTCATCAAAAAAGATACGAAATTAGGTTGACAGGCTCTCTTTTCCAGAAACCCATGTTGATTGGCATAAATTATATTACCCTCCTTTAATTCTTTATTAATCGAGTCCCATGTCAACCACTCCATTATCTTGCCTGGGATCAATGTCAAACTGACAGGCCTATAATTAGTTGGGTGATCCTGTTTACCCTTTTTAAATATTGGCACAATGTTAGCTTTCTGAACTTCCCTGGTATTCCAAGACTTAGTGAAAATAAACATTAACCTTCCAGCTAGCTTCTCAGACAGCTCTTTTAAAAGTCTTGGATGCAAGTTATCTGGACCTGCTGATTTAAAAATGTCTTATTTTAATAGCTGATTTTAACATCCTCCTGAGATACTAATAGAATGTAAAGTATGTTATCATATGAAATAACTACATCATCTGTTTTTTTTCCAAAACACAGAACAGAAATATTTATTGAACACTTCTTTCTGCATTATTATTGATAATACTGCCATTTCCATCTAGAAATAGACCAATACCATTGTTAGGATTATTCATAAACTCCTCTTATTGTCCTTAATACTGTTGGCCTTTGATTTCTCCTTGTATCCCTTTGCTTCTCATATGAGTTTTCTACAATTCCTAGCATCTGATTTATAGACACTACTATCCACTTCCTCTTTTTCCATTTGTTTTACATATCTCTCTATATAAAATGTATGTTATAGCTTCCATTTACTTCCCTTCTAAATCAGTAACCAATATGACCTCCTTCCTCAATTGTGGCTTTTTGTGCATTTATTGGGGGTGTTCTTAAACTATTTCCAATTATCATTCACATTTTTCTGATTAAATTTTTACTCCCAGCTGAACTGGCTCAGAATTGTATTCAGCTTTATGAAATTGGCCCCAAGAAAGCACAAAGTGTATATATCACTGATCTGGGCTTTATTCTGTTGTACGTTATAAATGTGATCAAGTTATGATCACTTGTACCTAATTCACCGTTAATTGTTAGTTCTCTGATCAGTTCTTTTTTATCTGTCAAGATAGGTCTAATACAGAATTTCCCTGTGTTGGATGTAACTCCTTTTGAAATTTCAGGAAATTACAATTTATAATATTTAGAAATTATTTGGATGTTTTAGTACTAGCAGCCTGAGCTCTCCAGCATATGTCACTCAAACTGAAGTGGTCCATGATCACCCAGCTTTTTTTCTGACACATTATAGATAGGTGCTTAAGGAGCCAGTTATCCTGTTTCCTAATGTGATTTGGAAATCTGTAGCAGATACCGACTAGTAGCCCATCTTGGGCTTTTGTCTTTTAGGACATTGATCCATAAGTATTCAGAATCATTTTCTTCCATGTTATCAGTGACTTGGAACCAGGCAATGCCATTTTGGACCTAGAGTGACACTCCCCCTCCCCCTTTGCCCTGCTTTTAGTTCCTATGCCTGGCCCCAAAGTGGCCCACAACAGCTGGGAAGAGCAATTCCAAGGAAAGTCCTGCTCAGAACGTGGTGTGTGCTCACTGCAATCTGAATCTTTAGAGAATTTGATGAGAAAATTCCAAGAAGTCTCTACTACCATGTGCAAACTAAGATTTTTCAAAGGCTTATAACTTGGCCAATTTTGAGAAAATTTTCATGGATACAAAAAGAACATCCCTGACATCAGGGTGACCCACCTGTGAAATTTCCAGTCCATGCTCCTAAGCCTGATGGTGCTAGAACTTCTCAAAGAAAAGGTCACCTGAATTTTGCATATCAATGTATTTTCCCCTAATCTTAAATTCAGAAAAAGCTAAACCATTTTTGATGAAACTAAAAAAAACCCAAAACAAACAAAAAGCCTGAGGAAAACACCCAGCCTGGAAGATTTTACCCTGAATAATTAAAATTTGGCAAAACTATAAGAAACTTAAAATAGGGTCTTACAACAGGAAGCGTGGGGTAATTAGATCTGTTTATTATACCTTAGGTAAGTAATGTCTAAGGAAAGACATAAAGGGTTACATATATTTGAAGGATGTAAACACCAAAAATGAAAATGAATTATTTCATCTGATGCATGAGGATATAAGTAAGACTAATGAGATGAATATAAGAAATGGAATGTCTAGGTTGATTGTCTGGGAAATATTTTCTGACAGTGAGATTTATTAGAATGTGAAATTGTCTCACTAGGGAAGTAGTTGAAGCCTAATTGCTTGGGTATTTAAAACTAGAAATAGCCGAAACCCTAAAAATGTACTCTTGGAATCAATCCTGCAAAAGCAGGAATATGGATGGATGATCTAAGAAGCCCTTTTCGTCTTTAAATTCTATGATCAAATACTGTTTAACCTACAAATATGATCAGTGCCTCACATGGAAGATTTGGCATTACTGATGATGGAGACCAACACAAATGGGAAAAGGAAGTGTTAAGAAAAAAGCTGTGAAAAGAAAAATCTTAAGTTGCTAATGAATCATGTTGTGCACTTTTCTCCAATGGAGTCTTCTTTCCAACAGCTGGCCTATGGTGCACTGACAGCAGACTGATTTACAGTGTCACATCTAGAGACAGGTGTTTGATTTTTGTTAGCCGGGTGCCAGGATTATGTGAGAGGATGGTTGTGATGAGACAGGTCACCCACAGCTACCTCACAGATTTAGGGGAAAGGGAGTTAGTAGTTCACTTAATCTTCCCTGTTCATCATCAGTCAGTTATGTGCAAGTTTCAGAGGCAGATGTGCAATCTGGGAAGTTTTCCAAATTCATTTTTGTGAACATCAGGTGTCCTCAACATTAACTGTACTAAACAGAGTCTTCTTTATAACAATTGTGCCACCAGCATCAAAGAGGTGCTGTGCTGAGTACAAACACGGATGGCTGACATTTGGGCCAAAACAAGCAATTTTAGATAAAATTACTCTTAGCTAACATTTGAGCTGGGTTTCACACTTTTGCTATGTTTTCTCATCACTGGAGCATCTGAGCACCTACAGAATGAGCATCTTTATTTTTCTTTTATCCCCAAAATATTCATAAATGGCTATGTAAAATCCTTGTGAATACTTCTGCTCTACTGGACAATGAATCACGCACTCTAATCTATCCGTTTGATCAGAGAGACTCAGATTGGATTGCATAAGAATCGCACTATGTTTGCTGCTGGTGGTAAACTGGCTGGTTACTCTTTATTGGGTGTCTTTTGCTGTCTATCATATTCAAGGAAGAGGTTATCCTTTATGGAATGTATCTAACTGAGGAAGAGGAGTTGGGAAGGGTAGGAAGAAGATAATCTATTGTATTTTGTTGACTGTCCTCAATTTTGGCCTTGCTCACTCTGAGTGATTCCAGTAGGAGTTTGAACAGGCCTATTGAAATGTATGATTCTTGCTACAAAGAGTCCTTGACTTTGGAATGGACTCCTCTTTGTCTGCAGTGGCCCAGATTTCTCCACCTTCAGAAAATGCTGCTGGGCTCATCTATTTTTCTGTGCTTTTGATTATAGCTGAGAGGCATGAAGTGGGCAAAGTCTTCAGTGGAGGTTGGTTGCTTCCTTTGCCCCATTGGTTGATGAGTATTCTCTGTCTAGAAGTTTCTTGGGGGGTGATTTGGCTTGAGCTAGCTTGTTTAATTATTAATTTTTATTAGTTCTGTTTTTATTTTAAATGAGGTGGTTTCACCTAGAGCAGTGGTTCCCAGACTTGTTCCGCTGCTTGTGCAGGGAAAGTCCCTGGCGGGCTGGGCCCGTTTGTTTACCTGCCGCGTCCGCAGGTACAGCCGATTGCAGCTCCCAGTGGCCGCGATTTGCTGCTTCAGGACAATGGGAGCCGCTGGAAGCGGCGCGGGCCGAGGGACATACTGGCCACCTCTTTTAGCAGCTCCCATTGGCCTGGAGCAGCGAACCCTGACCACTGGGAGCCGCGATCCACCGAACCTGCGGATGTGGCTGGTAAACAAACTGGCCTGGTCCACTAGGGGCTTTCCCTGCACAAGCGGTGGAACAAGTTTGGGAACCTCTGACCTAGAGGTCCCAGTAAGGGACTTGTTATATGTTAAAATAAACCAGTAATGTAAAGAAAACATATTGACTGATATTTTAAAAGCAAGATTTGATGTTAGGGCTCTCAAAGTTTCAGAGCAGCTGCTCCTGTATTCTCCGTCTGGTCCACCAAGGGCACCCATCTTAAGCTCTTGACTCCCAGGTGTCATCTCTCTCGGGCGATGAGCCACGTCTCTCTCCCTCCTGAATTGGGTTTTAAGGCTGCACAGTTCCCTGGATTACACTGCAATATCCCCAGCTAACCAGTCTGTCTAAACAGGCCAGTGCCTGCACTTTGTTTTGTCTCCAAAGGTTATGACCATTGTATTGCCTGCAGTTACAAGTTACCACACAGCTCCTTCTGAGCAAGCACCTTCATTCTTAATGTAAAAGCATTATAGAGAAAACATATTAGAACAATAGAAGAACCTACACACATGCTTAAAAAGCTTACCAGAGATCACCTCCAACTCCAACCTAGGGCTCTGGTAGGTTTCAGTCTGTCAAAACCCACAACTGGGATTTCCCCATGGTCACAAGTTCATTTCTGTCTTAGATCCAGAATCCAAACAACAACAACTAGGCAGAGCAGCCATTTCTTTATACAGTTCTGGCCTTTGATCTTGGCCTTCTGTAATAGCTAATCAGCGGACAAAGACCCTCTCCTCAAGGCATAGCTTCTAAAGGCTGGGTTTTTGCATTAACCTCTTGCTAAAGATTCCTTAGGAACTCCTCTTAGCAGTTATTCTCCCAAAAATCCGTGCTTGTCTGACACATTTTCAATATAGTCTTTTGAACTCTCAGGTCTTACATTTGTCAGATCTTCCCCCTGGAGAGGTTACATACAATCCTGGTCCACAGTAATACGCAAACTTAATACAATAAGGTCTTTCAAAATATTGTAGGAAATTGCCATATATATGTCACAAGGGCCAGATCTACAGCCCATTAAAATCAATGGAATCTTTCTACTGATTTCCATGGGTGTTAGATCAATCTCCTAAGGATAACAGCACAAACAGAGTTTTATCCCTCCTTACTCCAATTATATACAGTGGAGGCTGAGATGCTTATACCTCATATAACTCCTTGGAAACACTCTCTTAGGACTAGAGAAAATTACCTACAAGAGGGTTAGATTCTAGTTTATATCCTCCAACTTTTGAGGCAAAAAAATAAATTCAATGCACCTCTTTTCTCAGGTTCTACTTTTTCTCTTTATTGTAGTTCCATTGAAAAGTTACAGCATAGTTTGTGCCATGCAAAATCACATGCTTATACATAGTAATGGTGAATCCTTAACACATCTCATCCTGACAGATTCAGTTTATGAACAGGCAGTGCTGAATTTGTAATGAAAGAGGTGAGGGAGCTCAAGCAATTAGGTGTGGGGGCTCAAGCAATTTTTTTACTTTCATAGCTGATGTGGCATGTCCAGAGGTGCTGGGATTATGAACTGCCAAGCCTAGAGGTGCCGGGGCTCAGCCGTGGCAAGCCCTGTTGCAAATTAAGGTCTGTGAACGGGGAAGCAAAACCTTTACAGGACTGTCAGTGGGAGATACTTTGCTTTGTTGCTTGTTGTCTTTATTCTGTGCTGAGGAACCAATAAATTGGCACCAATCAATATTGCTGTAGCGGTCCAACTGTTTTGTTGATACCTGTACATAGAGTGGTATGAAGTTCCTGCTTGGCTCAGTGTGGGATTCTTACAGGGTTCATGCGCTTGGCAACATTCAGGGCACACCCGGAGTGTTGTGCTGGAGCTGTGCACACACAGCTCCTCTCAAGGGCATGAACCTTGGAATCTCGCCCAGATGACATGAACCGTGGGAAGCCTCCCAGAACTGGGCTCAAGGCCCGAGAGCAAGGAATGCGGTAGATAGAAATTGGTAAATAAGAATGTTAAACAAAGCCAGTGTATTCCTTTTATCTGTTGGAGAATGTAATGCGCGGGGGGAGAGAAAGAATAAAGGAGAGGGTGGAAAGCTGACAGGATCAGTCCAGTCCGTTAGCAGACCAGCCTGTTTGCTTGCTTAAAGCTGTGTTCTGTCTTGTCATTGAACCGCCACAGCTCAGTGGCCCAGTTTTCAGGTTTTGTCCCTTTCTCCTGCTTTTTGGTTATCTCCTTCCAAGAAAGAGTTAAATGGCTATTATTCATGCTCATGATTGTCATTTGCTGAACTTGTTGCAGTGATCAAATTATGCATTTACCGTAGTCTTCCCACCCTTGTTCAACAATTATCCATGAACAAATTGATTGGTTATTATAAATGTGTATGTTACTTGAAATTATATTCTGGATGGTTACAACAAACCCATTTCAACTTATGCTTGCTCAGAAAACTATTTGCTGTGATTATTGTGATTATATGTTTTCTCTTTCCATATTTTTGTGTGCAAACAAAATTCTCTTGCACCAGTGTTGGTGGAAAGTGAATGAAAGAAGTAATGGCTACACATGATGTGAATTCATGGCCTTTTATTCTAACAGTCCACAAATACATTTTTTTCAATAGTTGCTCAGCTCCATTCATGATACACAATTACCCTATTAAAATATATTAGAATCCATTGATATTCTACATGTGCCAACCTCAGACATATTTGTGAACCATTAAAAAAAGTACAGGCACCTCCTATTTTAGAGGTTCTCAAATTATGGTTCATTCATTGCTGGTAGTCTGCAAAAAACTTGCTGGTGGTCAGCAGATAGCTGGCTGGTCACATGGTGTTGGCGCCTCTTCTAAAGGTGTCCTGGGATGGAGCCATGTAGAGGCAGTTGATAACACAGAGGATGATCCAGACTAACTGTCTGAACTAGGGGGCGCTGTCACAAAAAGAAGAGGAGAGGTGACTTAATAATAAAAGAAGACAGTGTGGTCAATGGCTAAATAGTTATCTCATTAAAGACAGTTACAATTACCTAAATTCCTTCCTTATTGTTTCTTTTCCACACAAGGAATTGCTATAGTGGTTACAGGGCTGTTGCAAAGTCATGGATAAGGGGGGAAACGGTTTATAGAATTGCCTGTGGAATGGGAGATGATCCATGAGACAATCTTTCTATTAAAATGTGTCCCACATTATAAAAATATTTTGAGAACCCTTCCCCTATTGTAGGACTCAGTTTAGCAAACCACTTAAGCATGTGCTTAAGTCAGTGACTTCAGTGGGACCTAGCTATGTGCTTTACAGTTAATCACATGACTAAATGGTTTGTTGATATATAGAGCCTTATTTAGCATAGGAAAGAATGGTGGTAAGCTTAGATAGTACTCCATAGTAATTCTTAGCCAGTGCTGACTTTTTAATGCTGACCAATGTACGGCTCAGAGTGTAATGAAGAGATGATTCAGCAGAAGTCTCAACTCTAACGAAAAAGGTTATAAATGTATGTTATAAATGGTTCACATTAATTATTAGTGGAAAGAACATCATAGTATCTCTCACAGCAGAGAAGAGCTATGACTGTTCTAATAAACTACACAGCGGGGCATTCTATATTTATACCACTGGGCACACACACTCGCACTGTAGTCTTCTCAGGCTTTCCAGCTCCTAAACTAATTAAACACAGCCTCTGCTGCTTCTGTCAAACTAATGGTTTACCGTGCCCCCGGCATGGTCTAAACAGCCATGGAAAGGACTTCTGATTGCACTACAAGATTCACACAAGAACTATGACAAAGTTATACTATGCCATTGTGGTATCCACATGGTTATATGCTTCTGAAGCTTAGTAAACACTGGAAACCTCCATCAGAGATGATTGCAAAGAATAGTTGATGTCAGCTGGTGAGATAAAGTAACTAATGATGACGAGTTACAGAGGACTGGCCAGAAGATTTTAGAGACAACGATTTGAGAAAGAAGGCTGAAGTGGCTTGGATGTGTTGTACTGATGTCAAAAATTATATTCCTATATAAGCCCTTGACCGGATATCACCTGGTGGAAGACAGAAAAGAGGAAGACAACAGATGAGATATAAGAAAACCACTGAGAAGATGTCATTGTTATGGAAACAGAATATAATGGAGCAAGAAATGTGGCATTAGACAGACGGATGGAAAGACTGGGTTGCCTCATGAGTCACAGTGCACGACAGCATTTAATAAATAGATAATAATCTGACCACCAAAAGCTTCAGGAGGAGGACTGTGGCTGACATGTCTGCACCTAAGGCACAATCGAGCTGTTCACCACAAACTAAAGCTAATTTGTGCAAGAGATAAAACTTTCTCAGGGGCCAGCTCAAGACTGTATAATGAACTCCAACAGGGACTAACAACTTCCTCAAAGCTCATCACCTTCTGCTTTAAGTGCAAAGCATGTTTCTTTGACCTTGTCTTTTCTAATATAAGTGCATAGCCATGTGTACATGGAATTTATAAAAACAAACAAACAAAAACTCAAACACCACAACACAATTTTCCTATGGGGAGAAGATGAGAGAAGGAATGACCCACGCATGTCAAATGACAGGCATGTCACCTTAATGTACTACTTAAAATCACACAAATTTCATGGTGATGAGGTAAGAATAAGAACCTGTACAGAATAGAATATCCGTGGAGTCAATAATCATGATATCCGGGCACTTGCCAGTCTTTACTGTATTTATCTTCATAGCAATCTTGTGAAGTTAGGAGGTACAACTACAGCTACAGAAGGGGAAATGATGCCTGGAGGAAGTACTTGACTTGACTTCACAATGGAAGTCTGCAGTAGAGCAGGGAATTGAACCTCAGTCTCCCAAGTTAGCACGTCAGCTACTGAACCATCCTTCCGAAGGATGTTTTGCCTTCATTACTATATATGTGGCTTTGATTTAGAAACCTAAAATACAAACATCGTATGTAATAACAGGGATACAATATGAACACTTGTGAAATGTCATAGTACAAAGCACTCAACAAAATGACAGATTTGTTACAGTACCAATCACTGAGGCACAATAATTAAGGGTTTATGATCATGGCAGATATGTTACACTAAAAACACTTTCTAGTCTTTGTCTCTCCCTATTTTTATTAGATGTGATTTATTATTAACTAAGATGCCTTTTTTTGTAAGACAGATTCACATTCTTTTGATCTTCTAAAAATTAATTTAAATAGAAATCAAAATAAAAGTTCTTTTGCTATTTAAAAAAATGCAAGCAAAAAATATCATTATATTGCTGGTTCTATGTTATCTTTGCTTTTTATTATTCCTTTTACTTTAGCAAGGATTATGCAAATAATTATGGATAAAACTCCCTGGGAGCCTGGAGCAAAAATTAAATGTTAACATTTGTTTGTTTATGCTTCTAAGTGGGACCCAAAAAGAGATGTAATAATAATTCCCATATGATTATCTTTTTTAAAGGGATTTCTTTTTTTAATTAGCTACAAGCACATGATTTGTTTTTTGTTTTGCTTTAAAATAACCTGACTTTTTCATTAAATTATGTTGGGTATAAAAGAATTTCGGAAGCACGTTTTAATGATATGAGTTGTAGCAATGATAATGACTGATTTGAAACAATCAAAAGAAACTTGAATTATTATATAACAGTGCATTACTCTCCAACCTAGAAAAGAGAATAACCTGAATCTTTAGAGAAGAGGCAGGTTATACAGACAGAGATTGATGTACTCTGTCATTTAAGCAGTTGAAAAACAAGGTCAGATTTTTGGGAGTTTGTTTCCTTTAAATTTTTGTCCCAAACTCCATTTCTTTGTGGAAGCTGAAGGAGACAGGGAAAGGAAGTTCAGGCAATAAATCTACCCAATTTCAGCTTTTCTTGTTCTTATTTAACCACATTAGTTAGTGAAGGTATCCATTTGCCCCTTTTTAATTTCAAAAATGAAGAAATTCAAGACATTTATGATCCAATTTTCTTAAATGCTGACCCCCCGACCAATCTCACTGACAGCAGTGAGTGATGTTGATACAGCATCTTTGAAAACCAGATAGTTGCTTTATGATTTTACGTTCTCTAGTACTTTTGTGAGTTACTAGAGCAGGGGATTGGCAGTTGGAGACGCAATTCCTTGACTCTTTGTTCTTAACTCTGCCACTTACTTTCCTTCTCAGTGCCCTAGTTTTTCCACTGCAAAAATGATTATAATCATGGAAGTTTTGTTGGCTTAATTAATTAACGTGATTTGAGAGGAAAGACTCTGTGCAATTGCAAAGTTTATTATTATAATTATCCTGAAAGCAAATATTGCATTAATGAGTTGGAGGTCCCTACATCTTTTTCACTAGGAGTCAGTGCACAAAAGGCCCCAGTTCCAATAGTCTGAATACTTGGTCATTCATTCTTGAGTGTAGTAATTATATCTCTCTCTCTCTCTCTCTCTCTTCAGTGGCTGTGTTCATCTAACCTGGAGATTGGTCCCAACTTCACATTGCCTGTGCAAGCCTTCCCAATCCATAAAATCAGAGGGAAGACTCACCATCTTCAGGGCAGCATAAATTCTTGTGGTTACCTTTCTCAACACCTACTTTGAATGGAGACTTATCCTTATTTTGCAGGTATCTTTAATTTATGATGTGATTGGTGCTTTCTACTACTAACAAAGTGAACGTAAAGCAAACAATGAAAATGAAGTTAGGCTGGTGGTTGGAAGTGGAGTGATGTCAGCTGTGGTGCACCAACAGATGATTTAAAGTTTACCTAACGGGACACCTGAGTGTTCCCCTTCACATAGAGATGTGCTGGGGATATCTGGAGACAGGGCAGAAGTGTGAGGCTTTTCACTGATTCCTGGTCTGGTGAAACCATCCCTAGACTATCTTTCTAGCCACCATGATTAAACCAGCCCTGTGTCTGCTCTCTCTTGTATAGGGGAGCTGGCCCATTACTGGGAGAGACATAAAGATGACTCAGAGCCACCTTTGCCCCACCTTGCCAGGTGAGCATGAGGACAAAGCTGTGTGTGTGCAATGACATGATCTGTATGTACACAGGTTACTTGTTCATAGGCTATGGGTGAGACTGCATGTTTCGGGAGTCAATTAGGTGTCCACACATGAAAAAGTGACCCATAGTGCAAACTTGCCTCTCTGCCTGCCAAGGTCCAAATATGAGATGCAATGTGTGAGCAAGATCCAAAGTGAGGGAGACAAAAATTATTCCGTGTTAATGCAGGAACATAAGAACGGCCATACTGGGTCATACCAGTGGTCCATCTAGCCCAGTATCTTGTCTTCCAACTGTGGCCAGTGCCAGACACTTTAGAGGGAATGAATAGAACAGGGCAATTATTGAGTGATCCATCCCCTACCTGGCTCCACATGGCTCCCCAGAAGCTGCAACATATCCCTGCTGCTCTTAGGTGGAGGAACGGCCACGAGGGGTTCGGAGTGTAGGAGGGGGTGAGGGGCTGGGGGTTGGGGCACGGGAAAGGGTGCAGGGTACCAGAGCTGGGGGGCACTCATCTCAGGCAGCTCTCTGCAAGCGGTGACCTGTCCCAGCTGCTCCTAGGTGGAAGTGTGGCAGGCAGCTCTGCACACTGCCTCTTCCCGCAGCTCCCATTGGCCGCGGTTCCTGGCCAATGGGATCGGTGGAGCCAGCACTCAGGGGGGTGGGGGGGGGAGGCAGTGCGCAGAACTGCCTGCCGCGCCTCCACTTTGGAGTAGCAGGGAGAGGTCACCGCTCAAGGTGAGCGCCCTCTGGATCTGGCACCCTGAAGCCCCTCCGGTTCCCCAACCCCCAGCCCTGCACCCCCTCCCACACCCAAACTCCCTCCCACTTAGTTAACCAGCATTTTTCACTTACCAGCACCCCCCCGTTTCCCCAACATGCAGGATGAAAAAGCTTTTACTGTATATGTAAATATAGAGGAGCTCTTCTGGACACAGCGACGATCATCTCACACAGCCCAGCTTCTATTCTGCCTACTGCAAGAGAGTGGATAAGAAGTGTTATGTCCTGTCAAAGGGCTCAGAATTTTTATTTTCCTATCCCCCACCAAAATCCTTGGTAGTTGACACAGTTAATGGATGTGGAAGGCAGCACCATGCTAAAGCCACACCTCTTGAAAAATACCATAAGAGTCTAGACCTGCTGGGGAGGAAATCTTATTCCTCCGCCTCCTTACAGTTTAGAATTGCCAGTTATCCAGCGTTAATGGCAAAGTACAATCACATTAATTATACTAAGCTGAATTCGGACCACCTACTGACAGAGAAGAAGGAACATTTCCAGTCAATTATTGTGGAGGGCCAACTACTTGCCAGAACAGACCTACAAGTTTCCCTTGATGCCACTGATACAGCCACCCATTCAATCGCTACAGCAGTAGTCATGAGAGAGGCTTCCTGGCTCCTACTCTCTGGATTCCCAAAAAAGGTCCAGAATTCAGTAGAGGACCTTCCTTTTGGTGGGTCTAAGTTGTTCACAGATAGCACAGATGAGTCTCTGTGAACGTTAAAGGATTGTAGGATTGCTACCTTATGTTTTCTTGGTATTTACACACCCACCTACAAGAGAAAGCTCAGCAAGTCACAGATAGCTCAGAGATCCTGCCCTGTCCAATTCCTTACCTCCCAGAGATCATACGAACCACGTCAAAGGAGGCAGAGATTACAGAGAAGGAAACTCTCCACTTCTCAGCCTCCCACGGTACACCCATCCACCTCTAAGCAGCAATTTTGATGGGTTGGTTGAGGGTTTGAATAGCCATTCTCATTCCCTTCAGCTGCACAGATTCACAAGCCTTCCTCCCTTTGGCCACCACCTTCACCACTAAAGGTGGACTTGGGTGTTGATCACTACAGATAAGTCGGTTTTGGAGATCATCTCCACAGGACACCATCCACTTTACTACACTTCCACCAACAACCCTCCCTTCCCCATCCCTCTTCAGGGACCCCTCTGTCCACAGCAGCCAGAACCCCTCGGGCCTGCCGCAGAGTCTCCCCACACCCCCGCTTGCTCCACCAAGTGGTACAAGCCTCTGGGGGAGGAGATGGGGCCGGAGCGGAGCAGAGCCCCAGTGTCTGAGGGCTCCTCTCTGCCCCATCACTGGCAGGAGCCCTCAGCTGGTTGCTGACTGGCTGACAGGAGTAAGCGGGAGGGGGGAGAGGGCAGAGAGAAGGGAGGAGGAGGGAGAACGCAGCCCTGGGCCCACTGGCCGAGAGGTGCTTGGCCGGGTGGAGAGGAACCAGTGCCTTGGCCACAGCACACAAGTGGAGCGCCAGGCAAGGCCAGCGCACAGAGCCCACTTTGGCAGCTGCCCACCCCAAAGGCTGGCCCTGATCATCATCTCAGCAGCTTATCTCCCGGGGGTTCAGAATGTGACCGCAGATGCACTCAGCAGGCAGTTCTTCCAAGACCACGAGTGGGAAATAGATTTCAGCATATTACACCGTCAATAGGACACCCCTCAGATAGACTTGTTCACTACAGAGTTAAACAAGAAACATATCTGCTTCTGCTCGAGCGGCAGACTGGGTCACCAATCCCTGGGGGACACTTTTCACCTTCATTGGTCATCAACTCTTCTGTACGCATTCCCGCTGACTCCCCTAACAGCCAAAGTTATGCTCAAAATAAAGAAAGACAAAGCCAGAGTCATCCTAATAATTCCTACCTTTCCTGGACAAATATGGTTTCCTTACCTGACACAGCTGGCTGTTTACTCTCTGATCACTCTCCATGCCACTCCTCATCTCTTCTCCCAGGAAGATCTTTCACCCATTCTTGCAGTGATTCATTTCCAGACATGGTTGGTTGATGTCTGACAGGATTAGAGGCAATCTGCTCAGAGGACAGAAGAATACTTTTACACAGGAGGAAACAACCTACTCACTACACATACTCTCAAAAATAGATGAGGTTTGTCAGTTGGTGTGACCATGTTCCACTGATGACCTCATCACTGCCAGATACACTGGATTACATCCTAACTCTAAAAACCTCAGGGCTACTAATGAGCTCCATTAGAGTCCACCGGCAGCCATCACAGCTTTCCATCTCCCTGATAGAGGGTTATTCTGTCTCTGCCCACACAACCACAGAAAGATTCCTTAGAGCACTTGGAAACCTCTATCTACTGCTCCAAAGCCCTACTCTGGTATGGGACCTCATTCTGGTCCTTAAATCCCACACAAGACCACCGTTTGAACAGATGGCTACCTGCTCCATTGGTTAATGAAAACAGCATTCCTGATAGCTATCATGTCAGCACAATGGATTGGAGAAATAGGGTTCCTGATGTCACACCACCCTTTCACAGTATTTTTAAGGATAATGCCATGGTGCAGCCACACACCAAATTCTTACCTAAGGTTTCTTCCGAGTCTCATATCAATCAGCCCATTCCCTGCCTGTCTTCCACTCCAAACTGCATTTAGATAACCAGGAGGCACTGCTGCACACCCTTGATATCAGGAGAGCCCTGACCTTGTATATGGATGGGACAAAGTCCTTTAGAAAGACCCACAGGCTGTCTCGCTAGCAGATAGAGCAAAAGGGTCTGCAGCCTCTAACCAGAGGCTTTCCAAATGGATATCAGCCTGCATTAACTCTTTCTAAGAATCTTGTAATATTCAACCATCTTTGAATATATGCACTCATTCTACAAGGTCCATTGCCACTTCTATGGCCTTCCTCGAGAACATGTCCATTACTGAGATCTGTAAAGCCACTGCTTGGGTGTCTATACATATGTTCACCGAATACTATGCTATAAATTATGATTCTGATTTTGATACTGTGTTCAGATCAGCTGTACTTTCCTCCGTACTGGACTTGACTCTGAAGCCACTCCGCCTTAGAGGGAATTCCTTGTTAGACCACGTCTATGCTACCATTTATGTCAGCAAAACTTATGTCGCTCCGGGGTGTGAAAAAACAACCCCCTGAGTGACATAAGTTTCGCCAGCATAAGTGGTAGTGTGCACAGCACTATGTCAATGGGAGAGCTACTTCCGCCAATATAGCTACTGCCGCTCATTGCGGATGGTTTAATTATGTCAACGGGATTATATCCGCTCTCTCCCATCAGCATAGAGTGGCTACACGAGCAATCTTACAGTGGCACAGCTGCATCAGTACAGCTATGCTGCTGTTAGGTCTCTAGTGTAGACATAAACTTAGTCACCTAGAGTGGAGCACCCATGGGGACACTACTTGAAGAAGAAATGGTTACTCACCCTGTGCAGTAACTGTTGTTCTTCGAGTTGTGTGTCCCTATGGGTACTCCACTACCCGCCCTCCTTCTCTTCTATTTCAGGCTTCTCTGCTATGGAGCGCCACTGTAGAGAAGGAACTGAGGGCGGTTCACCCGGCAGTGCTATATAACAATGGCATGGGGCATGAGGCTCACTAACACGCATGTGCGGGCCGAATGGACACTTCTGTGAGGAATCCCTGATCAAAGGTGCAGGGTGTGCTTGTGTGCCTAGAATGGAGCACCCATAGAGGGACACATCTCAAAGAATCACAGTTACTGCACAGGTTGAGTAACCATTTCTTTAGTGGTGACTGCTAATTAAGACCCCATTATTTTGCATTACTTTGCACTTATCAACATTTAATTTCATCTGTCATTTTGTCACCCAGTCACATCGTAAGGAGACTTACAATGCTCATTTAGTGTAAATTATTCTTTCTAGAGCCTCAGTTTCATGTTTTTTTATTTCTGATGTAAATAATTTGCTCCAATGAAAGGGGGGGGGACAACCAAATATGTGTGGACTGTAGGTAACTTTGGGACTAAAATGACATTCCTTGAGGGAGATTTGAGACAGGGCCACCCGGGGGTGGGTGGAAGGGGCCGTTTGCCCCAGGTCACCCATTTGAGAAGGACCCCCAAACCTGTGAAATATGAATGAGTGGTGTTGCGACCTGTCACATGAGGTCAGTATGTCACTCTGTTTTGGTTGGTAAACCTGAATTGGCAATGTGACCCCAAGGACCAGGTTGAAATGCCACTCACTCAAACTTGGCTCTGCCTCCCCTCCCTCATGTCAGAGGGGTGGCCAGGCCAGACCTGAGGGTGCTGTAATCTTGTATGCCACATTGCAATGCTTGGAGCAACGAGCCAGACTGAGGCCTACAGGACAGGAGCTGCCACTGCAGGGTGAATATGAAGTGGGTTTACTTTCTAATCCCCCATCCTCCTGGGGCCTCAGTTGCAGGGTGGGAAGGGTAGGAAAACTTCTGTGCAGCCCTCTTTGAAAAGCAACAGTGTAAGTGCTGGACTATTTTCACAAATGGACTTTTTGATTTGTTTCTCCCACATACTTTTGAATGATCAATATGCTTGTTCTTTTAAATGTATTTTTCTGCATTTAAAGTAAACAGAAGAACAAGCAAAACAGAATCCAAGCATACTCATTTCTATTACTGCCTACCTTCCAAAGCAAAATATATTGGGATGTCTGGTACATTCATGCTATAAAAATCAGAACACTCTTGATAGCTGCCTTTTCCAGGATAATAATAATAATTACAATAACCCTGTACTTTACACATCTCTAACAGCTATTCTGGGATCTCAAAGAACTTTACAAACGTGGATGAAATTATTTATTGCAACACTCACGGGAAGTAGGAAACTGAAAGCTAGGAGGAACAGAGATGTATGTGCTTTGGCCAAGGTCACACAGCAAGTCCTGCCTCTGAGCAGTTTGAGGTTTGCCCATCACTATATCATGATAGAAGTTGCACATATTACTGTGAGTGACATATTCTTTAAGGTTGTTGCTGTAGGAGGGGGGTCATTAAAATGTTTCCTCTCTGCCCTGGGGTGCTGTGCATGTGCCAGCACATTTTAGAGCTAAAGCAGAGACTTGATCCTTGACTCCTTTACACCCTTGACACCTTTATACCCCAATTCATAGGGTAATTAATTGGGTAATGAGGAAACTCACCCCATTGTGGAGAATCACTTTAAGTACTACTTAAACCCTTTTTAGGCCCTCAATGGGATACATGTGACACATAGGCCTTGTGCAGGCACTGTGTACATGAGTACATTTTGCTCATAGCCCTTAGGTAAAGGCTAGTGGCTAGATAAGAACTAACAAACTCTACTAGCCAGTCAGTGAGGAAGCATTTTCCAGCATCTCTGTGAAAGCTGACTGTTCTACTCTCTTCTTGGTTGGAAGCTAACTATCCAGACAGCAGAGTATTGGAGGAGCTTTAGGGTAAACATATGCAGAGAAAATTAGTGGCCTTCATTCAGAATTATGGGGTGAATCTATATGATACAACAGCTCAATGCCTGAGAAGCAGACATTGGGCCTCCCCGGCAAATACTGAATGAAGATAAATCATACTGTTGTTTAGAAGCACAGTACTGATCCAATTCCCACAGTTTTTCTTCTAGAGACAGATAAGATGAATCACTGCAATGAACAGGAATCCTTCATATTGCCACATGCACACCCACACGGATGAGATTTAAACTGTCATTTAATTTGTTCTCCATTAAAGTTCATGTACTTTCACAGCCATGGTGAAAGCCTTTGGGATTTGGGGAAGGTTTGAGAATGCAGTCTGTTCCTTTTCTTTTTTTTGTTCTGCCCCATTTATAGACTTAGCACGAAAGGCAGGAATTACATTCCTTAGCAGTCATTCCTGCACATCACGAGTGGTCTCAGAATTGACTCAGGATAGTTAGGACTGTTCATAGCAGTGAGGTCTGTTTTACCCAATAACACTTCATTGATATGTGCAGAGCAAAACTCTTCCAAGACCTGTGCAGTTTATGTAATTCAGCCTTCCTATACACACAGATTGTAATGTTGCATTTCATTTTTAATAAGTGATCCCTAGAAAAGCTGCTTCAGAAGCATTTTAATAAAATGACAAGTATTATTTATCCAAAGGCTGCCTGCTTGTACTGTTTCCCTCTTAACAATGTAGGACTAGATTTAACATAATCGCTTTTTTTGTGGTATAGCTAGAAGATGGCATTGAATTTCCAATATCCTGTAATCTTACTTAGGCCCTTCCCCATACTTAGTAACAAGAAAATGTGAATGCAGTTATTCCTTTAAAATCATGAGCGGTCTGGCTTTGGTCATAGCATGAGAGTCTTTTACCCCTGGGATTCCTCAGCTAGCATTTGATTTACAGTGCTAAGTAATATGGTTTGAAGATCCCTGTGATGGGGTGTCCATCCCACACAAGTTCAGAAGGGACTAAGGTGACTAGGTGGGCCAATTAACCATCTCGGCCATACCTGGAGGAGGAGAGTTAATTAGAGATGAAGTTCAGCTGGACAGGAACAGGAGTGGCCTATATAAAGCCCAGCAACTGAGAGTAGAAGGGGGCTGCAGAGAGAGAGGGAGGGGCAGACTGCAGTCACTCTCAGGGTGAGAGAAGGCAAGGTAGGAAGTAGCCCCGGGATACAGCAGTAAGGTTTAGGATCATGCACATTTTGACTGCTTGTTGTAGGGTCTCTGGGCTGGAATCCAGCGTAGAGGACAAGCCTGTGTTCCTACATTAGCTGCTGGGGAAGTGGCACTGTTAAGGGGCTGTGGGTCCTGAGAAACTTTGATATATGCACCCCTGACCCCTCGCTCCCCCAGAAGGGGAAAACTACAGTCACCTGGCCAGAGGGCCCAGCCATGAAGCGGGAGCAGTCAAATCACAAAGAGAGAGCACCCTGAGTTGCAGAGAGAGAGGTGGCAGGGCATGTGGACAAGTGGCAGAAAGGGGCATTAAACCTGAGAGGAGCCAATCCCCCCAGAGCAGCCAGGAAGAGGTGCCTTTTTGGTGTGTGGTACCCCATGACAGTACCTTATAGACTTCCCAGGAGAAACTGTATTTTGAGGGCTTTAGGGGTGTATAGGGCTTGGGCTGGACTCCTAAACTGGGTGAATTTCACCCGGTAGTTTATGGGGCCTGCTCAGGGACCTAAGCACCCATAGGGGAAAATTCTGACTCCTTTGGCAGCAGTGTGGCCCAGTTCAAATGTGTAAGAGAGGTAGGATTCTGGGGGAGTCGAGTGGTGGTGGAGCTCAGCTCCATGGGTACCCCTGTGTGAACGAGGTGGAGTAAGGCAGAGAGACCCCCAGGTCACAGAGAATATGCCAGATATTGGGCGGGAGAAGCCCCTGGAAAAGTACCACAGCTTTCTGGGAGGTGAGGATTCTTCCCATCCCTCCTCTGTGCATATGTTCAGTATCTAGATCACCCAGACTTGCTCCTTAATGTAGAGCTTAAAGTGGTGCATAGGGCCTTGTGTTGGGTGAACTTCACCCAAAGTACCATAATGACCAGATTGTGTTCTATGGAAGCCTGAAGATTAACCAGGGTCAAGATGAGTTTGCCACCATGCCAGACCTCAGCGCTACTGGGCAAAACTGGCAGCTTTTCTTGATGTAGAGACAGGATTTTTGTTTACACTGTCATTAAACATAGTAAGTAATCCCCAAAAGTGTATCCTCTCAGAGTTTAAAGGTGTTTGGAAAAAATGTCCTGTGCAATTTCTTATACAGATATGGATACTGAAAAAGAAAACTCAGAGAAGCATTATTAGCTATTTCTCTTAATTACTTTTTGGTTCATATTAGCTTTCTTCATTTCTCACCTGCTTATGAAAAGGAAATGAAAAATGATCTGTGCAATTTTTGACAGTGAAGTGCTGCTATGAAAAGCATATGGAGTATCCTGACAGCTGCTGTATATGAATTAGTCTTAATCTCATCAGCTACTGTGCTGTTCACGTTTAATTCAGACTTTATATGCAATGAAGCTTCGGTTTTGAAAGCTAGTACACAGTCTTTTAGTAGTTTATAACTGATGCGGTTATAACTATGGATGTGGTTTATAACCGATGATAATGAAATCTGACTACCCCAAGATGACTTGTTTGTCCTGGGTAAAATATTTGCATACTCTTTTCTGTGCTCCTTTTTAAGACTTTTACCAACAGCAATGAATATTCACTCAATCTGCATTCACAGCCACAGTGGTGGGCAAAAAATAAAATCGCCCCTCTGTGTAAAATGAACGTTTCCTAAACTATTTATGAAAAAGATGAAAAGGTTAGAAAAAAATCTTCTTTTCTTTTTTTTCATCTCCCGCTTTTACAAATTGATGATTTTTATTCGGTACCGTAGTCCAAGGGGGTGGCTGCATTTGGCAATGGCTTATCAAAGATACATACGGATGCTTAAATTAATTAGGAGAAAGCATACATAGAGGAATTCACTACTAGAAGACAACTGGAGATATGAAAAGAAATGCAAGCCACAGCCTTTTCCATGTTTAAAAGGTAGTCTTGTAAAAGAACCAAATTATTTTCTTATTTTGAAGTGCCTTTTAAACAATACCAGGATGATCCAAGATTCCTTTATTGGAGAAAACAGGGGAGAAAGGGGAGAACTTGCATGTTCTAATTAAGCAATCAATACATGGGGCAGTTCTCAGGAATTTGTGACTGCCTGGGAGGAAGGAATGGTTTAAAGTCTTACCTCCAGCTAGGTATTAATCCTCAGGAAATACCATGAGTTGAAGTTGTCACTGATGATATGAGATAAAAAAATGCCAAAAAAAAAAAAGCAAGGGTTTGATCCTGAAAACATGTAAGTAGCTTTACTTTCACGAATACTTCCACAGAAGTTCAATGGGACTACGCAAATGAACAAAGTTATTCACATGATTTAGTATTTACAGGATTGAGCCCTAACTGTATAGATTTATGCCTCTTAAAATAAGTTGACCATTTTCAACTGGAATAGACCGGACATTTCAACTCAAGTCTCACTTTTATATCTTCAAAATAGAGTGAATAGACTTTGTGCATTTTGAAGTTCACCCCTATACAGAGGGGCTGCACAAGGCCTATGTATGACAAGCTCTGTTTTGAGGACTAAAGTGAGTGCCCATTGCTCTTATGTGGTGAATAGCTCAATAATGTCCATAGTTCTCCATAGTAGTGAATTTCACCCGGATATTGGCTAACGAGATTGCTTAAATCATTCTTCAGATTCCCATTCAGTTTGTAACAACTACTTGTAAAAAGCATTTATAATGGATCTGTGTGCTAGCAGTTCATTTTAGGTATCTGTACTAGTCCTCAGTGGGTTAGGTGGCCTAGTGACTAGTACACTTAGTGCCACCTCCAAGTTGCAGTCCAGGCTGTCTTTTAATTAGGAGTGCAGTTAGGTGGGCAGGCAGCTTGAGCACTTCCTATAATAGAGGCAGTGGTAGGGGAGCTCAGTCCCTCGCACTCCACCGGGCTCTGAGTCAGGGCCTTAGGAGGGTCAACAGTGTCTGGCCCCCAAAGGTGCCCTCCAAGTTACACTCCCCGGGTCACTTCCTACCATCTGCTTTTCTCTCCTAGCTTCCAGTCCAATATAAAGTGAAAAGAAAATGAAAAGGCAATCAAACCGTCCGCCCCAACTGGGCTCAGCATACGGTCCTGTTCCCTCAGGGAGGCTTTTCTGGTGCCTGTGTCAGGAGCCTTCAGGGTAGGTCTGTCCTCCTCCCCAGCCTCCTCTCTTTTGAGCAGGGTTGCTCTCTTTTTAACCCTTTCTCCAGTTGGAGCATGATCTGCAGAGAGGTGCCAGCTACCTGTGCCTAATATTGTCCTTTGACCCCCACCCAGTCCAGTGTAGGGTTTATATACCCAGTCACAGCATCATAATTAATAATACTTAGCACTTACCTTGTAGCATAGCAGCACTTACACAACATACTTTACACAAATTAATGAGAAGTTTGATAGGTAGCAAGTGATTTCTGTGCATGCACTACTTTTAATTTGTAAAGCAGTTTGGGATGAAAGTCCCTAATAAAGGGGTAGTGGTTATATTTTTTGTATTATATTGGGTATTCATTTTTCCTTACACATCAACCTAAAATACTGGGAATATACTGCTTTTATGCCTCTAAAATATTACTTCTCGGCTAGAGAGTATTTTTTCTTCTGTCTACCCAAAGATTTTTCAATCATATTCAGGATGATAAATTACAGTTTAAAAAGTATTGTCCAAATCTTGTTTCCCTTACTTCAGTCCCTACTGAAGGGAATGGGACTACTTGCCTGAGTAGGCTGAGGAGAAATGGCCTCTCTACCTTTCAGGGGAGAGGAAAGTACATTGCATTTATTTTTCAGAGAGAAATACTGTGTATATTACAATATCAAAGACTGAATAAAGCAGTGCAAGTTTTATGTGTTAGGCATTACAGAGATGATAGCAGCCAGAACTGTTTCATTTATTTCAAGTAATAGTTCAATATGTTTAACAAGTACCCACTGTATTGTACTAAACAGAATCTGTGTTTTTGATTCTGTTTTTCTGAAGCTATTACATCAATTTCTTAAATAGTTTCCAGTCTCCTTTTTAGTAGTATTCTAGATAATGCAAAAGGAAACACCTATTAATTTCTTCATGAAAAGAGAATTTTTCTATATTCTTATTTATATAGAGAGTAGGGCTGTTGATTAATCGCAGTTAACTCATGTGATTAACTAAAAAAAATTAATCATGATTAAAAAAATTAATTGTGATTCATCACATTGTTAAAAAATAATGGAATACCAATTGAAATTTATTAACTATTTTGGATGTTTTTCTACATTTTCTAATTTATTGATTTCAGTTACAACACAAAATACAAAGTGTACAGTGCTCACTTTATATTATTTTATTACAAATATTTGTAAAAATGATAAACAAAATAAATAGTATTTTTCAATTCACCTCATACAAGTACCTTAGGGCAATCTCTTTATCACGAAAGTAACTTACAGATATAGATTTTTTTTGTTACATAACCGCACTCAAAAACAAAACAATGTAAAACTTTAGAGCCTACAAGTCCATTCTGTCCTACTTCTTGTTCAGTCAATTGCTAAGACAAACAAGTTTGTTTACATTTAGCCCACTTCTTATTTACAATGTTTCCTGTAAGGGAGAACAGGTGTTTGCATGACACTTTTGTAGCCGACATAGCAAGATATTTCTGTGACAGATATGCTAAACATTTGTATGCCCCTTCATGCTTCAGCCACCATTCCAGAGGGCATGCTTCCAAGCTGATGATGCTCAGTAAAAAAAAAAAAAATGCTTAATTAAATATGTGACTTTACTTCTTGGAGGAGAATTGTCTGTCTCCTGCTTTGTTTAACCCGTATTCTGCTGTATATTTCATGTTATAGCACTCTTGAATGATGACCCAGCACGTTGTTCATTTTAAGAACACTTTCACTGCAGATTTAACAAAGCACAAAGAAGGTACCAATGTGAAATTTCTAAAGACAACTACTGCACTCAACCCAAGGTTTAAGAATCTGAAGTGCCTTCCAAAATCTGAGAGGGATGTGGTGTGGAGCATGCTTTCAGAAGTCTTAAAAGAGCAACACTCCAATGCGGAAACTACAGAATCCAAGCCACCAAAAAAAGAAAATCAACATTCTGCTGGTGGCATCTGACTCGGATAATGAAAAAGAACATGCGTTGGTCTGCACTGCTTTGCATCATTATTGAGCAGAACCTGTCATCAGCATGGACACATGTCCTTGAAGATAACAACCCTGCGTTGCATACGAGAATCTGAGGATTTTCTGGACAAAAGTCAGGATATGCTTCTGCGGGCACAAAGCTCTAAAGATTTAGAGCAGTTTGCACAACGGGGCCAAGAGGCCAGTGAAGAAGCTTGGCAACATGTGACCTCCAGAAGAAGAAGGGGGAATGTCCGGGTTCCAGCAACACGGACACAGGTAACTAACCGCTTTCATGTTCTCTCCACAGGTACCATTGCAGAGAGTGGACCAGATGATACGTCTGGGGGGAGAAAGCAGAAGGAGACTCCGCTGGTTGGAAGGCATGAGATGCACTGTCCTGAGGTTGGGGGTTCCACGACCACCACTCCCAAGAGAAGGAGGTGGGTGGTGGTGGTCGGGGACTCTCTCCTCCGGGGGACTGAGTCATCTATCTGCCGCCGTGACCGGGAAAACCAAGAAGTCTGCTGCTTGCCAGGGGCTAAGATTCGCGATGTGATGGAGAGACTGCCGAGACTCATCAAGCCCTCGGATCGCTACCCCTTCCTGCTTCTCCACATGGGCACCAATGATACTGCCAAGAATGACCTTGAGCGGATCACTGTGGACTACGTGGCTCTGGGAAGAAGGATAAAGGAGTTTGAGGTGCAAGTGGTGTTCTCGTCCATCCTCCCTGTGGAAGGAAAAGGCCTGGGTAGGGACCGTCGAATCGTGGAAGTCAACGAATGGCTACGCAGGTGGTGTCGGAGAGAAGGCTTTGGATTCTTTGACCATGGGATGGTGTTCCATGAAAGAGGAGTGCTGGGCAGAGACGGGCTCCACCTTACGAAGAGAGGGAAGAGCATCTTTGTGAGCAGGTTGGCTAACCTAGTGAGGAGGGCTTTAAACTAGGTTCACCAGGGGAAAGAGACCAAAGCCCTGAGGTAAGTGGGAAAGCGGGATACCGGGAGGAAGCACAGGCAGGAATGTCTCAAGTGCTTATGTACAAATGCACAAAGCCTTGGAAACAAGCAGGGAGAACTGGAGGTCCTGGTGATGTCAAGGAATTATGACGTGATTGGAATAACAGAGACTTGGTGGGATAACTCACATGACTGGAGTACTGTCATGGATGGTTATAAACTGTTCAGGAAGGACAGATAGGGCAGAAAAGGTGGGGGAGTAGCACTGTATGTAAGGGAGCAGTATGACGGCTGAGAGCTCCGGTACGAAACTGCAGAAAAACCTGAGTGTCTCTGGATTAAGTTTAGAAGTGTGAGCAACAAGAGTGATGTAGTGGTGGGAGTCTGCTATAGACCACCGGACCAGGGGGATCAGGGGGATGAGGCTTTCTTCCGGCAACTCGCAGAAGCTACTAGATCACACGCCCTGGTTCTCATGGGTGACTTGAATTTTCCTGATATCTGCTGGGAGAGCAATACAGCGGTGCATAGACAATCCAGGAAGTTTTTGAAAAGCGTAGGGGACAATTTCCTGGTGCAAGTGCTAGAGGAGCCAACTGGGGGGGAGCTTTTCTTGACCTGCTGCTCACAAACTGGGAAGAATTAGTGGGGGAAGCAAAAGTGGATGGGAATTTGGGAGGCAGTGACCATGAGCTGGTTGAGTTCAGGATCCTGACACAGGGAAGAAAGGTAAGCAGCAGAATACGGACCCTGGACTTCAGGAAAGCAGACTTCGACTCCCTCAGGGAACGGATGGGTAGGATCCCCTGGGGGACTAACATGAAGGGGAAAGGAGTCCAGGAGAGCTGGCTGTATTTCAAGGAATCCGTGTTGAGGTTACAGGGACAAACCATCCCGATGAGTCGAAAGAATAGTAAATATGGCAGGCGACCAGTTTGGCTTAACGGTGAAATCCTAGCGGATCTTAAATATAAAAAAGAAGCTTACAAGAAGTGGAAGGTTGGACATATGACCAGGGAAGAGTATAAAAATATTGCTCGGGCATGTAGGAATGAAATCAGGAGGGCCAAATCGCACCTGGAGCTGTAGCTAGCAAGAGGTGTCAAGAGTAACAAGAAGGGTTTCTTCAGGTATGTTGGCCACAAGAAGAAAGCCAAGGAAAGTGTGGGCCCCTTACTGAATGAGGGAGGCAACCTAGTGACAGAGAATGTTGAAAAAGCTAATGTGCTTAATGCTTTTTTTGCCTCTGTCTTCACTAACAGGGTCAGCTCCCAGACTGCTGCGCTGGGCATCACAGCATGGGGAGTAGATGATCAGCCCTCTGTGGAGAAAGAGGTGGTTAGGGACTATTTAGAAAAGCTGGATGTGCACAAGTCCATGGGGCCGGACGAGTTGCATCCGAGAGTGCTAAAAGAATTGGCGGCTGTGATTGCAGAGCCATTGGCCATTATCTTTGAAAACTCGTGGCGAACGGGGGAAGTCCCAGATGACTGGAAAAAGGCTAATGTAGTGCCCATCTTTAAAAAAGGGGAGAAGGAGGATCCTGGGAACTACAGGCCAGTCAGCCTCACCTCAGTCCCCGGAAAAATCATGGAGCATGTCCTCAAAGAATCAATCCTGAAGCACTTACATGAGAGGAAAGTGATCAGGAACAGTCAGCATGTATTCACCAAGGGAAGGTCATGCCTAACTAATCTAATCGCCTTCTATGATGAGATTACTGGTTCTGTGGATGAAGGGAAAGCAGTGGATGTATTGTTTCTTGACTTTAGCAAAGCTTTTGACACTGTCTCCCACAGTATTCTTGTCAGCAAGTTAAAGAAGCATGGGCTGGATGAATGCACTATAAGGTGGGTAGAAAGTTGGCTAGATTGTCGGGCTCAACGGGTGGTGATCAATGGCTCCATATCTAGTTGGCAGCCGGTGTCAAGTGGAGTGCCCCAGGGGTCGGTCCTGGGGCCGGTTTTGTTCAATAGCTTAATAAATGATCTAGAGGATGGTGTGGATTGCACTCTCAGCAAATTTGCGGATGATACTAAACTAGGAGGAGTGGTAGATACGCTGGAGGGCAGGGATAGGATACAGAGGGACCTAGATAAATTGGAGGAATGGGCCAAAAGAAATCTGATGAGGTTCAATAAGGATAAGTGCAGGGTCCTGCACTTAGGACGGAAGAACCCAATGCACCGCTACAGACTAGGGACCGAATGGCTAGGCAGCAGTTTTGCGGAAAAGGACCTAGGGGTGACAGTGGACGAGAAGCTGGATATGAGTCAGCAGTGTGCCCTTGTTGCCAAGATGGCCAATGGCATTTTGGGATGTATAAGTAGGGGCACAGCGAGCAGATCGAGGGACGTGATCGTCCCCCTCTATTCGACATTGGTGAGGCCTCATCTGGAGTACTGTGTCCAGTTTTGGGCCCCACACTACAAGAAGGATGTGGATAAATTGAGGAGAGTCCAGCGAAGGGCAACAAAAATGATTAGGGGTCTGGAACACATGACTTATGAGGAGAGGCTGAGGGAACTGGGATTGTTTAGTCTGCAGAAGAGAAGAATGAGGGGGGATTTGATAGCTGCTTTCAACTACCTGAAAGGTGGTTCCAGAGAGGATGGTTCTAGACTATTCTCAGTGGTAGAAGAGGACAGGACAAGGAGTAATGGTCTCAAGTTGCAGTGGGGGAGGTTTAGGTTAGATATTAGGAAAAACTTTTTCACTAGGAGGGTGGTGAAACACTGGAATGCGTTACCTAGGGAGGTGGTAGAATCTCCTTCCTTAGAAGTTTTTAAGGTCAGGCTTGACAAAGCCCTGGCTGGGATGATTTAATTGGGGATTGGTCCTGCTTTGAGCAGGGGGTTGGACTAGATGACCTCCTGAGGTCCCTTCCAACCCTGATATTCTATGCCCTGGTCTACACTAGGACTTTAGGTCGAATTTAGCAGCATTAAATCGATGTAAACCTGCACCCGTCCACACGATGAAGCCCTTTATTTCAACTTAAAGGGCTCTTAAAATCGATTTCCTTACTCCACCCCTGACAAGTGGATTAGCGCTTAAATCGGCCTTGCCGGGTCGAATTTGGGGTACTGTGCACACAATTCGACGGTATTGGCCTCCGGGAGCTATCCCAGAGTGCTCCATTTTGACCGCTCTGGACAGCACTCTCAACTCAGATGCACTGGCCAGGTAGACAGGAAAAGAACCGCGAACTTTTGAATCTCATTTCCTGTTTGGCCAGCGTGGCAAGCTGCAGGTGACCATGCAGAGCTCATCAGCAGAGGTGACCATGATGGAGTCTCAGAATCGCAAAAGAGCTCCAGCATGGACCGAACGGGAGGTACGGGATCTGATTGCTGTGTGGGGAGAGGAATCTGTGCTATCAGAACTCCGTTCCAGTTTTTGAAATGCCAAAACCTTTGTCAAAATCTCCCAGGGCATGAAGGACAGAGGCCATAACAGGGACCCGAAGCAGTGCCGCGTGAAACTGAAGGAGCTGAGGCAAGCCTACCAGAAAACCAGAGAGGTGAACGGCCGCTCCAGGTCAGAGCCCCAAACATGCCGCTTCTATGATGAGCTGCATGCCATTTTAGGGGGTTCAGCCACCACTACCCCAGCCGTGTTGTTTGACTCCTTCAATGGAGATGGAGGCAATACGGAAGCAGGTTTTGGGGACGAAGAAGATGATGATGATGATGAGGTTGTAGATAGCTCACAGCAAGCAAGCGGAGAAACCGGTTTTCCCGACAGCCAGGAACTGTTTCTCACCCTGGACCTGGAGCCAGTACCCCCTGAACCCACCCAAGGCTGCCTCCTGGACCCAGCAGGCGGAGAAGGGACCTCCAGTGAGTGTACCTTTTAAAATATTATACATGGTTTAAAAGCAAGCATGTGAAAGGATTACTTTGCCCTGGCATTCGCGGCTCTCCTGGATATACTCCCAAAGCCTTTGCAAAAGGTTTCTGGGGAGGGCAGACTTATTGCGTCCTTCATGGTAGGACACTTTACCACTCCAGGCCAGTAACACGTACTCGGGAATCATTGTACAACAAAGCATTGCAGTGTATGTTTGCTGGCGTTCAAGCAACATCCGTTCTTTATCTCTCTGTGTTATCCTCAGGAAAGTGAGATATAATCCATGGTCACCTGGTTGAAATAGGGTACTTTTCTTCAGGGGACACTCAGAGGAGCCCATTCCTGCTGGGCTGTTTGCCTGCGGCTGAACAGAAATGTTCCCCGCTGTTAGCCACAGGGAGGGGGGAGGGTTGAGGGGGTAGCCACGCGGTGGGGGGAGGCAAAATGCGACCTTGTAACGAAAGCACATGTGCTATGTATGTAATGTTAACAGCAAGGTTTACTCTGAAAGAGTGTAGCCAGTGTTTTATAAAATGTGTCTTTTTAAATACCGCTGTCCCTTTTTTTTTCTCCACCAGCTGCCTGTGTTTCAATGATCACAGGATCTTCTCCTTCCCAGAGGCTAGTGAAGAGTAGAAAGAAAAAAAACGCACTCGAGATGAAATGTTCTCCGAGCTCATGCTGTCCTCCCACACTGACAGAACACAGACGAATGCGTGGAGGCAAATAATGTCAACTGCAGGAAAGCACAAAATGACCAGGAGGAGAGGTGGCGGGCTGGAGAGAGTAAGTGGCGGGCTGAAGAGAGTAAGTGGCGGGCTGAAGAGAGGGCTGAAGCTCGAATGTGGCGGCAGCGTGATGAGAGGAGGCAGGATTCAATGCTGAGGCTGCTGGAGGACCAAACCAGTATGCTCCAGTGTATGGTTGAGCTGCAGCAAAGGCAGCTGGAGCACAGACTGCCACTACAGCCCCTGTGTAACCAACCGCCCTCCTCCCCAAGTTCCATAGCCTCCACACCCAGACGCCCAAGAACGCGGTGGGGGGGCCTCCGGCCAACCAGCCACTCCACCACAGAGGATTGCCCCCAAAAAAGAAGGCTGTCATTCAATAAATTTTAAAGTTGTAAACTTTTAAAGTGCTGTGTGGCATTTTCCTTCCCTCCTCCACCACCCCTCCTGGGCTACCTTGGTAGTCATCCCCCTATTTGTGTGATGAATGAATAAAGAATGCATGAATGTGAAGCAACAATGACTTTATTGCCTCTGCAAGTGGTGATCGAAGGGAGGAAGGGAGGGTGGTTAGCTTACAGGGAAGTAGAGTGAACCAAGGGGCGGGGGGTTTCATCAAGGAGAAACAAACAGAACTTTCACACCGTAGCCTGGCCAGTCATGAAACTGGTTTTCAAAGCCTCTCTGATGCGTACCGCGCCCTCCTGTGCTCTTCTAACCGCCCTGGTGTCTGGCTGCGCGTAACCAGCAGCCAGGCGATTTGCCTCAACCTCCCACCCCGCCATAAACGTCTCCCCCTTACTCTCACAGATATTGTGGAGCACACAGCAAGCAGTAATAACAGTGGGAATATTGGTTTCGCTGAGGTCTAAGCGAGTCAGTAAACTGCGCCAGCGCGCCTTTAAACGTCCAAATGCACATTCTACCACCATTCTGCACTTGCTCAGCCTGTAGTTGAACAGCTCCTGACTACTGTCCAGGCTGCCTGTGTACGGCTTCATGAACCATGGCATTAAGGGGTAGGCTGGGTCCCCAAGGATACATATAGGCATTTCAACATCACCAACAGTTATTTTCTGGTCTGGGAATAAAGTCCCTTTCTGAAGCTTTTGAAACAGACCAGAGTTCCTGAAGATGCGAGCGTCATGTACCTTTTCCGGCCATCCCACGTTGATGTTGGTGAAACGTCCCTTGTGATCCACCAGAGCTTGCAGCACTATTGAAAAGTACCCCTTGCGGTTTATGTACTCGCCGGATTGGTGCTCCGGTGCCAAGATAGGGATATGGGTTCCGTCTATGGCCCCACCACAGTTAGGGAATCCCATTGCAGCAAAGCCATCCACTATGACCTGCACATTTCCCAGGGTCACTACCCTTGATATCAGCAGATCTTTGATTGCGTGGGCTACTTGCATCACAGCAGCCCCCACAGTAGATTTGCCCACTCCAAATTGATTCCCAACTGACCGGTAGCTGTCTGGCGTTGCAAGCTTCCACAGGGCTATCGCCACTCGCTTCTCAACTGTGAGGGCTGCTCTCATCTTGGTATTCATGCGCTTCAGGGCAGGGGAAAGCAAGTCACAAAGTTCCATGAAAGTGCCCTTACGCATGCGAAAGTTTCGCAGCCACTGGGAATCGTCCCAAACCTGCAACACTATGCGGTCCCACCAGTCTGTGCTTGTTTCCCGAGCCCAGAATCGGCGTTCCACAGCATGAACCTGCCCCATTAGCACCATGATGCATGCATTGGCAGGGCCCATGCTTTCAGAGAAATCTGTGTCCATGTCCTGATCACTCACGTGACCGCGCTGACGTCCTCTCCTCGCCCGGTAGCGCTTTGCCAGGTTCTGGTGCTGCATATACTGCTGGATAATGCGTGTGGTGTTTAATGTGCTCCTAATTGCCAAAGTGAGCTGAGCGGACTCCATGCTTGCCTTGGTATGGCGTCCGCACAGAAAAAAGGCGCGGAATGATTGTCTGCCGTTGCTCTGACGGAGGGAGGGGCGACTGACGACATGGCTTACAGGGTTGGCTTCAGGGGGCTAAAATCCACAAAGGGGGTGGCTTTACATCAAGGAGTAGTTCAGGCAGGACTTCACGGAGGGTTCCAATAAGAAATGGTGCACCTAAGTTATTGTTCTTATTGGAACAAGGAGGTTAGCCTGGCCTCTGATTGATACATGGCTAGATTTACCTCGCTGCACCTTCTCTGTGAGTGACTGCAGTGTGACCTAGAGGAATGAGTCCCCTAGACAGGGGAGGAGGCAAATGAGTACAAAACAAATCTGGTCTATTTCTTGTTTTGATCCACTCCATCTATCTTTTACATCTTTGGCTGGCAGCAGACGGTGCAGAAGGACTGCATGCCATCCACATCTCATGGCTGCTCGGCAGAAGACGGTGCAATAGGACTGCTAGCAATCCATATTGCCTGCCTGCTCACCATAAGACGGTTCAATAGGACTGACTGCCGGACTTAAGAGAATGACCTGGTCAAGTCACTAAAAATTTAGTCCCTGCGCCCATGTCTGCCCAGGCGCTCCTGATCGACCTCACACAGGCGACCAGGAACACCTCGGACATGACGAGGACGGCTACCAGTCGTACTGTACCGTCTGCTGCCACAAGGCAATGGGTTGCTGCTACTGTGTAGCAATGCAGTACCGCGTCTGCCAGCACCCAGGAGACATATGGTGACGGTTACCTGAGCGGGCTCCATGCTTGCGGTGGTATGGCGTCTGCACAGGTAACTCAGGAAAAAAGGCGCGAAACGATTGTCTGCCCTTGCCTTCACGGAGGGAGGGAGGGAACGGGGGCCGGACAATATGTACCCAAAACCACCCGCGACAATGTTTTAGCCCAATCAGAGTGCTCCATTGTGACTGCTCTGGACAGCACTCTCAACTCAGATGCACGATTGTTTGCCGTTGCTCTGATGCAGGGAGGGGCGACTGAGGACACGGCTTACAGGGTTGACTTCACGGAGGGTTCCAATAAGAAATGGTGCACCTAAGTTATTGTTCTTATTGGAACAAGGAGGTTAGCCTGGCCTCTGATTGATACATGGCTAGATTTACCTCGCTGCACCTTCTCTGTGAGTGACTGCAGTGTGATCTAGAGGAATGAGTCCCCTAGACAGGGGAGGAGGCAAATGAGTACAAAACAAATCTGGTCTATTTCTTGTTTTGATCCACTCCATCTATCTTTTACATCTTTGGCTGGCAGCAGATGGTGCAGAAGGACATATTGCCTACCTGCTCACCATAAGACGGTTCAATAGGACTGACTGCCGGACTTAAGAGAATGACCTGGTCAAGTCACTAAAAATTTAGTCCCTGCGCCCATGTCTGCCCAGGCGCTCCTGATCGACCTCACACAGGCGACCAGGAACACCTCGGACATGACGAGGACGGCTACCAGTCGTATTGTACCGTCTGCTGCCACAAGGCAATGGGTTGCTGCTACTGTGTAGCAATGCCGTGCCGCGTCTGCCAGCACCCAGGAGACATATGGTGATGGTTACCTGAGCGGGCTCCATGCTTGCGGTGGTATGGCGTCCGCACAGGTAACTCAGGAAAAAAGGCGCGAAACGATTGTCTGCCCTTGCTTTCACGGAGGGAGGGAGGGAGGGAAGGGGGGACTGACGATATGTACCCAGAACCACCCGCGACAATGTTTCAGCCCCATCAGGCATTGGGATCTCAACCCAGAATTCCAATGGGCAGCGGAGACTGCGGGAACTGTGGGATAGCTACCCACAGTGCAACGTTCTGGAAGTCGACTCTAGCCTTCGTACTGTGGAAACACTCCGCTGAGTTAATGCACTTAATGCACTTCTGTGGGGACACACACACTCGAATCTATAAAACCGATTTCTAAAAAAACGACTTCTATAAATTCGACCTTATTCCGTAGTGTAGACATACCCTACGATTCTATGATTCCTCTGGAATGGTGGTTGAAGAATGAAGGAACATATGAATCTTTAGCGCATCTGGCATGTAAATATCTTGCGATGCAGGCTACAACAGTGCCATGTGAATGCCTGTTCTCACTTTCAGGTGACATTGTAAACAAGAAGTGGGCAGCATTATCTCTTGCAAATGTAAACAAACTTGTTTGTCTGAGTGATTGGCTGAACAAGAAGTAGGATTGGATGGACTTGTAGACTCTAAAATTTTCGATTGTTTTATTTTTAAATTCAGTTATTTTTTGTACATTTGTAAGTTCAAATTTCATGACAAAGAGATTGCACTACAGTACTTGTATTAGGTGAATTGAAAGACTATTTCTTTTGTTTTTTACAGTGCAAATATTTGTAATAAAATAATATAAAGTGAGCACTGTACACCTTGTATTCTGCATTCTAATTGAAATCAGTATATTTGAAAATGTAGAAAACATCCAAAATATTTAAATAAATGGTATTCTAATTTTTTAACAGTGTGATTAATCACACGATTAATTTTTTTAATTGCATGATTAATCACGATTAATTTTTTTTAATTGCTTGACAGCCCCAATAGAGAGTAAGAATTGTGCATGATACATTACTGATATGTAAGAATATAGGGTCTTCTCTGCCTCAAGGAGCTCAATGCTAGGAAACATGGGCCTGATCCAAATCTGCAGTGAAGATTTTGGTGGTGTTAGATTGGGCCACAGATAATCTCTTATGTATGGAAAAAACCTAATGAGAATTTTGGCTCCCAAAGTTTCTCTGAGAACATTATCTTCAGGGTGGTGGGCTATAGACCCTATAGATTCATAGACTTTAAGGCTAGATAGGACCATCATGATGATCTAATTTGACCTTCTGCACATTGCAGGCCATAGAACTTCGCCCACCCACTCCTGTAATAAACCCATAACCTTTAGCGTAGTTACTGAAGTCCTCAAATCATGATCTAAAGACTTCACATTGCAGAGAATTCACCATTTACATTAGTTTAAACCTGAAGTATCCCGTTACCCATGCTGAAGAGGAAGGCGAAACCCCCCTAGGATCTATGCCAATCTGACTCAGGGAAAAACTCCTTCCTGATCCCAAAATATAGCAGTCAGTTGGGTCTTTCCAAAATGCTCTGGGTTCAACAGCCATACACCTGGGAAAGAATTCTCCTTAGTAACTCAGAGCCCTCCCCATCTAGTGTCCCATCACTAGCCATTGGGGATATTTGCTACTAGCAGTTGCAGATCGGCTACATGGCATTCCCTTCATCAGACCATTCCCTTCATAAATTTATCAGGCTCAGTCTTGAAACCAGTTAGGTCTTTTGCCCCCATTGCTCCCCCTGTAAGGCTGTTCCAGAACTTCACTCTTCTGATGGTTAGAAAATTTCATCTAATTTCAAGTCTGAACTTGTTGATGACCAGTTTGTGTCAGCATTGGCACTTAACTTAAATAACTCTTTTTGAGAGGAATCAGGGGGCACGACCCTCTTAATCCACTTGCCCTGAGACCTCTAAGGAAAGCCTTCAGATCTCAGAGAACCCATGAAGGACGAGTCATTTACCAAGTTACCCAGTGCTTCCATCACTACTCCCTAGTCTGCTCTTGCCCCATCCATAACAGCATGGTTGTCTCTGGATGAAACATCAGATGCTTCATGGTTGTTCATGCTTCATGCTTCATGGATGTTTCATCCAGAGACAACAGCATGGTTGTCTCTGGATGAAACATCAGATGCTTCACTAAACAATTCCACAGTGACTTTGGAAGCAGCAGAATACAACCCTGGCATAATCAGAACTATCTTACACTACACATTCTTCATATCTTTCGGGTTATCTTTCAAATGATGTCACAAATAGCTCACTGCATAGTTTAGCTTCTTTAAATAGCACAGTTCTAAGCAAAGTCCCTTTTTCTGTTTTATGGCTGTAGTTACTCAGATACAATACCACCCCGCAAATGTCATAGATACAAAATGTTCAGAGAAAAAATCTATAAGAACCATAGCAATTTAAAAGCAGTACTCCCTTTATCCAACTTCATCAGTGCCGATCACTCACAATATATATGGGCAACTATCAGGAAGCTATAACAACACTTTTGTATTCTCTTGAGTAGTGCCCTCGCATCAAACTACACTATCATCCTTACACACGAGAGTCGCTGGGATCATTCACTTGAGTAAAAGCTGGAGGATTTAGCCCTTTATTATTATTTTTGTATTCATTTAATATTTATATTATAGTAGTACCTAGGGGTCCCAATCAGGATTAGGGCCCTATTATGCTAGCCATTGTACAACACTGGGTGAAATCCAGGCCCGGGTGAAGTCAATGGAAGTTTTGCCAGTGACTTCAAGAGAGTCAGGGTTTCACCCACAGTCACTGCCTCAATGAGTGTACAGATAAAGAAATAAGTGTAGCACATCCTAGAAGACTTAATGAGGCTATGCTAAGGATATTTGGGCTGCCTCATATTTGAATATCCCTGGCTCTGTGTTAGGATATAAGCATTTTTTTAAATGTTGCACTCTCTCATAAAAGCATGAGTCTACTGGTATCTTAGTTTTGGCCTTTATAAGAGGTTCCCGATAGAAATGCTTTGACATAATTTTGCATTAATTACATAAATGATAACAAGCTCTCATTCTGTAGCAGAGTCTCCTTGGTAATCTTGCATTGCAATGTCTTATAGCTAGTGCTGAATGAATAGTTTGGAAAGCAATGCAACTCTATAAAAACATGAGGCATTTATGTGAACTGAACTGAGTCTTACAGGGTTAGTTTATTTTTAATACTCCTGCAAAACTGTTGAAGATTTTCTTAAAAGATGTAAATAAATATTTTTCACTTTAGCAAACCTCTTCTCTCCCCTGTCAGTGTAGATGGGGAAAAAAAGAGATTATAACACTGGTATTCTGGCTGGCCTCAGAAAATCTCCCCACATGCTATAATCTTGTGGGTGAAGTAGTTTTATTCTAATACATGATACATGATGAATTTATAGAAACCAGTAGAGCCTTCTTAGGTTAGCAGCTTCACAGTCCAAAACTTTCATGACTAATTCCATAAGTTAGAATTTAATTACCCATATAGTTATGGCTGAATTCCACCAGAAACTCAATTTTCCTTTATTTGCATATTATCCTTAATTAATTTTCTTTACCAATAAATATTTAATTATAGTACAATAATGTCTTAATTAAAACTAAATTAAAATTTTGGGCAGTTAATTTTAACCATTACCAGCCTCTGTCTTAGCTTATAGCAATTTCTAATCAGCTGCAAATTGTCATAATTCTTTCTAAAAAGACCTTAGCCATGGTTTGATTTATTAATAAAATGATTATCATTTCATTAAATTTTGTGTTTCTCAATGCAGAATGATTTTCAGCTGGTTGGCATGCAGGAAACCTATCCTTTTCAGTTTATCATCATAATTGATTGACAGGCCTGAAGGCATGCAAAGTGCTATTCCTTTTGATGTTAGTCTCTTTGAAACTTTAGGAATGGAGAAAGGACTGTGACTGTTGAACCTCTATTAAAAAAACCTCATCAGTTAAGAAAACGTCCTGCATGAATATTTAAAAACACATGACAAATAGACATGGGATGAAATATTCTAGTAAACTTCAAATAGATGGCTGGAGGCAAAGAGACAGCTCATCTATTTTACTTCTGTCTGGATCAGTGGGTACCTGCTCTCCTGGAGCTTATCATGCAGCCCATACATAGGTAAGACTCTCTTTGGCTGCGGTGTGTGATACCGGCAGAATCAAGAGACTGGGTATCATCAGTATATGGAATAATGCCCTTGAAAACTCTGTTCTGGGGAACAGCATCCCAACCGCTGATCATTCTTATGCTTTGATGGGAGGAAAACCTCTGGAAAGGACATAAACATATTGTGACACTCACACATATTGCATAATTCTGTTACCAGAGCCAAATTAATTGAGTGCAGGACCTGGAAATAAGGATTCAGACTCCTGAGCATTGTTGCGCAACATCTGTTGGGACACTATAAAACAATTTAGAAATGACCCTCAAATGTTGAGCTTCCAAGCCATAACTTATGCAAGCCTTCTGGGTGACGTGGTTCAGATGGTATTAAGGGGCCAAAGGATGCCACTTAAAGGGGGTAGTGATCCCCAGCTGCTGGCTGGGAAGTCTGGGCAGTATGATTCCTTTAAAGCCATGCTGTCAGGTAGCCAGTGCCCTTTGGCCCTGTGTGTTCCCTCATCTACCTGTGATCCATTTGGTTTGTAGGCCAGAAACTCAGTTTTCTTACACAGGGGAGGCAAATTGTTCCCCTGATGGAAAAACTCATAGGAAGCTCTTAAGAGGAACCTGACAGATTTTTCTGGCTCTTCCATGGGTTTTCCTAAAAGGGGCACACTCTGGCCACTAGGGGATTTAAACTAGAGTCAGTCAAGTCAAGTTAAGCGTTTAAGTTCCATCTCATATACAATAAGTTATAGTTCATTTCCCTTTGGGTACGTTTATTTATTTGGGCTTTTAAATATGACTCCCATCTCAAGCACTGGGTATATATGTCCATTAAAAATAACAAAACTCACAATAAACCAATTACAAAACAAGGACTCTCCTTCCCCAATAACCTTTCATGAATAATAAAACACCACCCACCTTCAGTCCTCGGGCATGGTCCTTGCGGAATACCTGGGAATTCAACATATATGGGCTCCATTACTCAAGCTGCTTGTGAGATCGACAGCTCTGTTGAGCTCTCTTGGCTATTTTTATGACTGTGGGTGTGTGACATTACCCATGGCACAATCTAGACTGATGAACAGCTGTGTGCTCTCAGTTCTCCAACCTGGGGTGCCTTTTATACTGTTTTGCTGTGAGAGTTACCACTCCTGGTCTTCTCACACACAGCCTCCAACATGTAAGTTACTCCTAGTTATAGTGCTATAGCCAGCCCTTCTTGAATTACACTGCAGAATAACATCAACAAATTCCCAGTTCCAGACTTCCCCCTGCAAATATACGTCTTGAACTGCCCAGCTCTCTCCTGGACAATACAAGCTGATATAAAGTCCATCATTTTATTAATAGAAAAGCTGGAGAATATAGCCCTTTATTATAATTTTTGTATTAATTTAATACGTACAGTATGCACAAGTTCTGTTATCCCAAATGGAATTTCAATCCAAACATACTGGTTTAGATAAAACAATAAAACATATATATTAACTATGAAAATATATGTTTTAAGTGATTACAAGTAATGAGGAATAAAAGTCAATTGGTTACAAGAAAATAAAAATAAAACGCAACCAATGCCTAACTGAAGACTAAATGAATTCAAAGCAAAGACTTGCTCACCACATGTTTCAGTAGTCTTACTAGTGGAATCTCTTTTGGTCAGGATCCCTCCCCCCAGTCCAATGATGCTTTCTTTGTTCATCAAATGTTGTCAATGCCATGGGTAGAGAGGGAGGAAGGGAGAGATAATTTGGAGCATCTCCTCTTATAGCTCTTTTTCTTCTTCGAGAATCATCTCTAGCTGAGGTTCAGGAGACAAAGTCTGTATGGATGGGAACCCCAAGCTGTTTCTTTGTTGAGATGTAGATTTTCACCTACATCCTCTTTCCTTCCAAAGAATGGCCACTTGACCAGGTGATGGTCCATTTGATTTTGTTGACCCCTGCCTAAGGCGTTGGCTAGCCTTTTGTCTCTGGAGAACTGCTTTGTGGCTGCTCCCCCTGATTTGGAACATGTCTAGTAATACTGTACAGAAGAATCCTATAATGTTACATGCTATGTTGCCCCACATATTTTACCAGGACAATAATGATCAGCAAATTATGAGTTTTCAAATGATGCCTCACAAGGCATACTTTGTACAAAATTTATCATAGTCCTGTAAAAGGGGTGAATATAGGGGTACAGACTGTCACCTGATATTTGCCAAAACTCTTCCAAAATCTACTAACTGGTCATCTATATTTGAACGGAAGTTCTATGATCATATGTGTTCTTAACTTCACCACAAGTTAAGAAAATATTCTGGTAACAACATGGTTTCTTTCCAGCTATTTCATAATATAAATAAAGTTTTGAGCTCCCAGTGAACCAACACAAAGCATATGTCACCTGTAGGAGGACAAAATTAATACGTTCTACTCTTTTACAATACATATTGTAAAAAACAGCAGCAGTTCAACTGAATGCCTGAGAATGAGCAATACAGACTATTTAAAATAATAGTTTTTCTTTTCCAGGAGAAAGGTGCTTCCTCAGAAGAAGGAAAAAGTCTTTAGCAATAATCCTCATGCAACAGTCCAGGGTGCCAATCAATATTGTATCCAGCATAGTTCACAATCAATACACTGCAGTAAAAAAAAAAAGTGTGTGTGTGTGTATAAAGACCAAAAGGATGGAAAGTGTGATAACCTAGGGGGATAAACAAAGTTCATAATATTGGCTGCTGAACAGAAAAATGAAGCAGCTAGTTTAAAAAAGAAAGAAAATGCTGCTCCTCAGATAAAATATTGCTCCATTGCTAATATTTATGGATTGCACATACAGTGCAATGCACAATGTATAGACGTTTCTAAGGCCCAACCATTCCTCTAAGACCCATAGATCTCCTAATTGCAGTATTTCACCTATGAAAAAAAATCCTGTACATTTAAGGAAAGGAAGAGGTTTAATTTGACTTCTAAGGTTCTGTGGCTACATAGGACTTCATGGTGTCTGAATTTCAGAGGCATCAGTGGAAAGAACTCAACACCTCCTTTTCCAGAATCTTAGGCCCCCACCACTTGAGTTAGTCTGTTAATTGTAATAGTGTTAGGCTTTAGGTGCATGCACTTGCATGCATACACACACACACAGGTGCGCATGCACACACTCTGAATTGCTATCCACTTTAGATACAATTTTCAGGCAATAGATTCTTCAATCGGCACTTAATGCATTTCAGGATAATGATTTGTATAGCGAGATATAAAATGATTCCTTTGGGGGAAGAAGTAATTATTGAGTTCAAAGCTAAATTAATAAACTTTACAGCATCTTTTTAATCTTGGGCTAATTCTCTTATGAGAGGGCTCTCAATGGCAGTTACTGCCAGCTGCTTCCAATGAATTGCAATGTCTTTCTGCTGCAGAGCAAAGGAAAGTATCCTTCAACTATGACTTCTTCATACAGAAGAAGATCCATACTGCAACACCAAAATTACAGGTAAGAATACTAATTTCCCTTTATACTCCATTCAAGGGAATAGACTTTAACCACCTAAAATAAAAGTTTTGGGGTTTGATTCTCTCCTGCAAATTTAATAAATTAATTTAGCAAGAAGAGTTGATTGATGGGTGTCCACTATGGAACCAGCCAAAGAAAGACGGTAGGGATAGGCTATTCTGCCAAGATTAAATTCACCCCTTTGAAGAGGATTAGCAAAAAAACAAGGCACCAGTGAGTCTCACTGAAATCCTGATCCCCTGTGGAGGAATGAATTTCAAATCCCAGGTGAAAAAGGCAAAATGCATGACACAACTCTGGCATCATCTGCAATCAGTGCAAGGGGAAGAAAGCAGAGAAGCAATGCTCTTCCAGGACTTTTATGGAAGAATGTTCAGTAATATTACTTATGAGTGATAGTTCCAGAAATACTGCATGTGTGTTCCAGCATTTCCTTGTTTAGGACCCCCAACACTGCTCCAGAGGTGCTCAGCATACGCACTTATGCTGGTGTGACGGATTAACATTTGGTCTATCATGGGAAAAGTGTTTGAAGATGACAGATGTTTTGTAGATTTTAAAATGTTATTACAAGCAACTCTATTTAATTTGGACACCTTAAATTGAAACAACTGTGACAGAACATTCCTCAAGAAACTGATTTAGCCTAATGGTAGTGAATGGTAATCACGGCTGCTTAACTGACAGTACTGGCACACAATATTAGTTAGTGTCTAGATCAGAGGTGGGTGAACTATGGTCCGCGGGACCCTCCTGCCCGGCCCCTGAGCTCCTGGCCTGGGAAGCTAGTCCCCGGCCCCTCCCCCCTGTTTCCCCTCAAGCGCAGCCTCAGCTCACTGTGGCACCAGCACAAAGCTCTGGGCGGTGCGGCTGGGAGCTCCAGGAGTAGCGCAGCTGCAAAGCCCGGCCTAACCCAATGCTCTGTGCTGCATGGTGGCGTGGCTGGCTCCAGCCATGCGGCACAGCTGTAGCATCGCCAGCCACCATTGTTCCAGGCAACGCGTTAAGGGGGCAGGGAGCAGGGGGGGTTGGAAAGAGGGCAGGGGGTTCGGGGTGGTGGTGAGGGGGCGGGGGTGTGGATAGGGGTTGGGGCAGTCAGAGGGCAGGGAACTGGGGGGTTGAACGGGGGCAGGGGTCCCAGGGCGGCAGTCAGGAAGGAGGGGGAGATTGGATGGGGCAACGGGGCGGGGGGCAGTCTGAGCAGGGGTGCTGGGGGGGCCATCAGGGAACAGGGGGGTTGGATGGGGCAGGAATGCAGGGAGGCATCAGTGGACGAGAAGTGTGTGTGGGGGGGTGGATGGGGGCAGGAGCCGGGCCACTCCTGGCTGCTTGGGGAGGCACAGCCACCCTAACCGGCCCTCCATACAATTTCCGAAACCTGATGCAGCCTTCAGGCCAAAAAGTTTGCCTGCCCCTGGCCTAGATAGCTTAGTGGTGAGTGACTAGCTGTGAAATACTAGGCTCCTGTTATATATATATAAAAGTGGGTTAGATTTGAGTACAGAATAAAGTTTATAAAAGGAAAATTTCTTTTGAATTTTTGATCTTTCTTTTTTTTGTTGCAGTCTCTCTAAATTTGTTTCATTCATGTTGTTTTTACTTTCTTGTTTTTATTATTTATCTTTTCCCTGCCCCCTTTATTATAGTTCTGTTTCTTAATATGTGGCTCTCTATATTTAAGCACTCTGTTCCCAAGATGTATTTAGAGGTGTACCTGCTTATTTCACTGACTAGTTTTACTCTCCCTATTTCTCCTTCTGTTACTATTGCAGAGCCAACGTAGCACTATAAAAGGGAACTGGATTCTATTCTGATTTGCACATAATCAATAGAATTGATGATAGAATCATAGAATATCAGGGTTGGAAGGGACCTCAGGAGTTCATCTAATCTAACCCCCTGCTCAAAGCGGGACCAATTCCCAACTAAATCAAATAATTGATAATTAAGTTCTTCAGAATCTTTATTCTTGGTGATGTATTGGCTAGTGAGAATCCAGTGAGTTTGTAGATTGGAGATTCAGTTTGCAGGATTGGTTGTTAAAAACATGATTTAATTGTATATTGTACACACTTGGAAATCATTGTGATGCATGGCAGTGATGCCATTTTTAGAGAAACACTTTTCAGCATAGAATGACACTTTTAGCAGAATTGAAGCAAAAATAGCATTTAGATCTGAGTGAAACTTTCAAAACTACAATATTCAAATAACTGAATATATTGAATATTTATTCTTCAAATGTCCATCAATAGCTGTCAGTGATATTCGTTATTCCTTTCATTGAAGGTAGAAATATATAATTGTATAGCTACCAAGTATTCCTGATCTGGGCCAAAACTTATCACAAAAGTCCTTGATCAAGGTGTACCTGCTCAATCTTCCATCTTTTCCACTGAGACCTGCACATAATGGCCCTGCACATAAAATCTGCAAAATAAAGGATGTATTGATTCTGTAGGATTTTATGGTATCTACCTTTGTTCTTGAAAGTTAATATTGCTTTCTTACTTTGTCCCTAGCCTGTAATTAGATAGGCCTCTCCAAAGGCCTTGCTTAAATGAACAATTTATTTCCTTCACCTCTTCTGGGATTAAAACTTGGAGTATTAAACAAAATGAAAGAGAAAGCTAATAAAACCAGAAAAACTCTCAGGCAATTAGGAGTCAAACACTTAAGCAAATTCTGGGCAACTATATTATGCCTTCTCACGGAAGTCAGGCAGGGATATGTAAAATGATATTCCAAACAAATTGAAAATGCCTTCATGTATAATCAAAGCGAAAGCTTATAAGTGGTGAGATAAAGGAAGTGAGAGCTTAGCTGTGAAACACAGAGGATTTTCTGAGATTAGATACACTGCAATACTCTTCCAGACCTTTCAGGCCTACTGCTGAAAATTATCTCTCTGATTATTTTTATTATCTCAAATTACTTCCCTTAAATTACGTTTAAACAGAAAATAGAGTTTTACACCCACATTGTATTCACTTTGTACAGGTATATGAGTACACAAAATGCAAGGCAGTGAGTAATTAGTCCCCTAGGCTAGAATGTTTCATTTCACTAAATTTCAATGTGCTCTAGGGATTATGCTGTTTAAAACACATTGCACCTAACAGAGAAGAACTCCTTAATATCTTAATTCAGGCTGCATTCATTATGGATTCTGTGAAAACATAAAAATTCTCTTAACCTGCAGATTTAGCAAAGATTTCTTTAAAGCAACACCAATATGCTATTGTAACAGAATGTACTACTGCTAGTTGCATTCACTTCGCTGGTTCAGTTGTACAATGGTCTGTGTTCATTGCAGAAGAAATTTTGACTAGTTATACTGCTTATCTCTTGGTGGCCTTTCCCCATTCTGCTCATTTTAGTTGAATAAAGGAGTTCAATCAGCTATTATTTAGTGACTGAATGAAACATGAAGTATTATATCAGCCATCAGTTTTATGCTCCCCAGGGAAATGGGAGCTGCTTTAGCCATCAAATCATGAGATTCTTCCCATAAAGCATCTGGAAGCATGGTGATCTTTTCCCCGTCTTAAGGCAGACCAACAGTGTATGGTAGATTTTCCCCTCTTCTCCACATTGGTGTTGAAGTGAAGAAAGCTTCCACAAGATGTGTTGGTTACTTTTCTTTTCCTTCACGAGCACATCAGGGAGTGGAGAGAATTGTGGGCATGGGTGATGGTGCGGGGAGGGAGCGGGAGGGAGAAGGTTGTTTAGCAGATGGAGTAGAAGGCCTTATATCTAAGGTGCATATCACTTTGGAATCTCAGTGTCTCTATTCTGACTCAAGTTAGGCAGAATAAGGGAATCCTGCTCACTACTGTATCTGTATCTATTTGCCCACTGGGAAAACACTCAATTGCCCAGGGCTTCCAAAACACATCACCGGTTCCCTCTATGGTTCTGTGAATGTTTTTTATTTTGTTTTCATTGCTGGTGAGTGAATTGAAACTCCAAGTGAACTTGGTCTGTTTGCTGGCCAAGAAAGATACAAACACAAATAAACTTTATAACCGTGTGCATTTTTTAAAAAAAGTATACTCATTTCAATGTAAATTATGTGTGACCTAGAAGATTTTCTGCATAGCCCTCTAAGATTGGATACCCCTCAGCTTTGGAGTGTGACTTATATTTTGTTTTCCATATAGAATATTTCAAAGATGCATATGTTTTAAAACAAGAAGGGACAATTTTGATAATCTAGAATGATTTCTGCATAACATAAGCCATGGAATTTAATCAAGTGATTTCTGTATCAAACCCATAACTTGTGGTTGAGCATATCTTTTAGAAAGGCATCCAGTCTTGATTTAGAGATATCAAAATGGGATTCCAAGATGAATGGGTTTTGATAAGTTTCAATGATACCCATAAATATGCTTTTCCTTGCTTAGATACCAAAGAAAAAAAGATCTGAGCATTTAAATCCCCTTTTTGTTATAATAATAAAAACAGGATAAAAACATATTATCAGATGAACAGCATACAATTTTTCAATACCTGCACCTGTATCTCTCTGGCCTTTCAACCTGAGTTTATCTTATTTGCTCTCAGTGTTGATTTATTGGAACTTATTTGAAAGAAGGCCATTCAGATGAGCAATATTACATTTTAATATCACAATGGACCCAAAAGGTAAATGCTCATGAAAGAAAAGGTGATTCATTTGGACAAAGAATAGTGATCTCTGTAATCTGTCCCTTTCATCAATGATCAGCAAACAAAAACTTATATGCTTTAATATGCTTCCATGACTGCTGTGTGCCTACTTATATTTATATGGTTAGAGAAAGGTTCCCCCCCTCATAAATTTGAAATTTAGTGAGAATAGTTGTTTGCTGGAAATTGTATATCGTTACCTCATATGTCAGACAGTTGGCAGTCTTGATTGTGTCAAATTTTGAAACTCAAATATTTTGCTCATAACTAGAAAACCATCACAAGTTGCAAAATTTGAACCTAAATCTTGAACATTGAAATGATTATAGATATTTAGATCTGTAGTCAAATTTGCAAAAATGCCTAGGTGATTAAGGGCCATTTTCAGAAGTCACTTAGGGCCAATTTTCAAAGGTATTTAGGCTCATGAAGATTCAAATACATGCCTAATGGGATTTTCAATAGTACTTAAATAGGTTAGATAGCTAACTGCTATTGAAGTAAATGGGAGTTAGGCACCTAACCTGCTTAGGTACTTCTGAAAAACCCACTAGGTACCTAAATACCTTTAAAATCTGACCCATAATCATTTGGGAATCTAAATCTCATTAAAATTCCTAAGTTACTTCTGAAAATTGAACATAGGCTCCTAAATCACTTAGGCACTTTTGAAAATGTTTTTCCTGGTTCAGCATATTATAAAGATAAGAGCCATTTGAAAAATTTGGGTTCATATCTAGGTTCACATTCAAACGCTGCCTAAGTTCAGAGATTCATGGTCTGGGCTTTGTTTCCGACCTATTTGAGTTAAGATTTTCCTTTTTATGATTTCTTATAGTTACTCCAGTTCTGATCCCTTTTCTCCTCTGAAGTTTGTTTATAATTCTGGGGTTAGACACCAAATCTCAAAGTGAAACATAAGTGAAATGGCTGAGTTCCAATTGGTTTCAAGTAGAGATTAGTCAAGCCTGCACATTTAAGTAATAAACTGCTGCACATTTCAAGGGATTCTGGACTCAGATCCTTGGATCTGAATCCGTCATTCAGTTTTGGTTCTTGGGTGGATCTAAACTCAGAAGAGGCTTGTACTCTGCTTTCATGTTGGAGGCAGCTGAAATTTCTTGAGAACAGCCATTCTCATTAGATTTTTGGCTGAAAGCAGAGGAAATAGAGAGAGAATAATTGATTTAGTGAGATTTCTACTACTAAAAATATGGTGGAAATCTCTCCGGAACAGTTTGTGAGATTTCAGTATCCTCCAAATACAATCCCTCATCCAATTTGGCTTCAGAACTAAGTCCATGACCTGAATCTGAACATAGCTACCTCAGTCCAACTCTGCTTTCAAATTTCAATACTACAAAACCACAAATTGCAGATGATTTTGCTTCAAACCCACAACACCAATTAGGGTTCATGTGGATGATTTTGAACCATGGAACTCCTTTTTAGTGACCCAGCCTGAGTTTTGAGTTTGTAACAAATGCAGAAATCAGAAGATTTGAGGGGTCATTTTGAGCATTTCCTGCAGCTCTATTTCTGTGCACGTAAGAAGAGCAGATGCAGCCAGCAGACTTGCAGTGCTGCATTTGATCTAGAGTTCCTTACTTTGGCACTTTAGTCTTGGAACATTGCCTATCAGTGTGCTCCCACTCATTCTGCCAAATGCACTTCAGCCCAGAGTCACACACATTCACCAAGCTATGTACATTGCTATTTACCCTAATCATATAGCATATAAAATATATAGTAAGCCAGATCGTCATTTGATGTAAACTGGCATAGTTCCATTGATTTCAATGAATTTACACCCATTTATGTCAGCTGAGAATCTAGTGCAATATATGCCATAAGTATCACCTAATTGTTTTTGGTTTTCCTTCTGACTATTTTAATCCTTAGTTAACAAAATTGGAAAATGTAGTTTCATAAGGTGCTCAGCTACGGCACCATCTTTAAAAAGGTCCATCACTTAATTATTGTCATTCCTTCCTTGTGAAAATGAAATTTTCATTTCATTGGATGTATTAATATTGGATAGTGACCATTTCTGTAAGGAAGTTGACAACAAAATGCACAATGTAAACACACATGCATTTACTGAGATTTAGTTTTTAAATGCCCATCACATACAAACTCAATCTAATTCCACCTTGAATGGCAGTTCTTTCTTAGATTATCTGTCTCTGGTACGCTATTTTAGGTTATCCATCAAAAAGTCCCTCTTTATCAAGGCTATTATCTTCTTTTTTTTCTGTTGGCACATAGAAAACAGAGGATAATCTACCATTACAAAGGCATTCAAGCCTAAACAGTAATATCAAGCTCAATAATATGTAGCAGAAAAAATAAATTCTTAGATTGCCTGGATAAAAGCTCTGGACAGCCATTTCCCTTTATAGAACACATTGGCTTCTAGAGACTAATAAACTTATTAGGGCTCCATTACAAAATTGTTGTCGTGAATCACATTTAACTGTAATGTCATATCTTCTCTGTGAAAGGCTGTAATGGAAACAAGATATGGCAGATAAAACCAGCACAGAATAATACCCATTTTAGTATTGAATCATAGTCAACTGCAGCCCTTTGTAATACATACAATATTTGTGTTCGAACCCACATCAAATATGGGTTTCTTCTTGAGTGGAAGTGGTTTTATCCGTTAAACAAAAAGAAAAGGAGTACTTGTGGAACCTTAGAGACTAACCAATTTATTTGAGCATAAGCTTTCGTGAGCTACAGCTCACTTCATTGGATGCATACTGTGGAAAGTGTGGAAGATCTTTTTATATACACACAAAGCATGAAAAAATACCTCCTCCCACCCCACTCTCCTGCTGGTAATAGCTTATCTAAAGTGATCACTCTCCTTACAATGTGTATGATGATCAAGTTGGGCCACAAGTACTCCTTTTGTTTTTGCGAATACAGACTAACACGGCTGTTACTCTGAAACCTATCCTTTAAACATTAATTCTTAGCCCTACAAGTTTTTCTCCATGCCTGCACCTTTAAAAACAATTCTGCTAGATCTACTGTTAAAAATAATTACTAACAGATAGTTGGATGGTAAAATAAATGTTAAATAAATTGGTGATCTAATGCAGGTGTTCACAACAATACATTACCAATACAATTTTGACACCTTTTGACACAGGTGAAAGAACAGAACTCAAGTATTACAATGATGGCCACCCTAGAAAAACCTTAGTGTGATAGATTGCATCGGCAAGATTTCATAGTACACTTTAACCCTTAAAAGTAGTTTCTCAGTCATAAAAATGAAGCATATTGGTGGACCGATGAGAGCAGCCTTCCACTGATACTGCTGCACTTTGTTTTCTGAATAACTAGATGACTTCCTTCTTCATTCTGGTCCATTTCTAGCACTTTCAGGAGCACTGACCTCTGCAAGGCTATTCCCTGAAATCTGAAAATAAGACCTAATAAATGTTCACGTAAATGAGAATCTCACTTCTCCCTATAATGTATGATGAATGTTCACTTTTTTACCCTTAAAATCTATATTGTTAATAGCTATAATACCTTCTCATTTGATATTTGCTCTTGTTATCCAAGCCCAGTTATTAAACCCTGGCCAAGTCACCATTTTGTGAAGTAAATGACTGATCACTGATGGTTTTGTTTGATTGAAGGAGGACTTCTTTTAAGACAGCACAGACTGGTGACTTTTCTTTTAAGATATTAGGTTCCCCCCCCCCAATAACTGATAGTGATGGTGTAACCTACTGGTCAGGGTGTGTTACCTGCCCCCACTCCATGCCCAATTCACAAACAATGTTTGTTAGAGCCCCAACCTACAAACCCATGCTATGCAGCTTAAGCTGTTGAGAGAGCCCAAGTTCAGTTGCCAGTGTCAGCCAAGATGTTGGTTTTCACAATCACTTGGACTAATAATGTGAATTTATAAACACTGGGCCAGAACTTCTCCCCCACTCCATCTTAAACACTCTGCTCCTAGCTCTCCTCCACTGCTAGGAGACATCAGGGATGTGGAAAGAGTACACTATTCTCCTGAGATCCTAGGCCAGCACAGTGGCCAATTCTGTTGCCATAAATTAGAACAGCTTTGAGGCTGCTGCCAGGATTGAGGCTAGGGTCATAAAGGTGGTGGAAAACCACCTAATCCCCTCTCCCTCCAGTGTGCCAAGTACTGCGCTGACACACCTTAGCACCTGGACCACTATGTATATAAATGCTCACTACTGCAATAGATAATAAAGTACATGTTTGCTTTGAAAAAAATACAGTACTAGAGTAGGCAAGGACAAACGTTCCTGTATACATGCATTTTACTTTTTCAGACACAATAATTGTTTTAACTGTGCAGTGCAACGTACCAATACATAAATCCTAGTTAAAAGGCATAGGAATTGTTAATACTATGTTGGATAAAATTATTATCCATTTCTATTGTTGTAATACCTAACCACCCCATATATGGTTTAGGACCCCATTGTATTAGACACTAATAGAAAAAGAGACAGATTCTGTCCCAGGTAGCTCACAATTTTAGGATTTAGACAATATACAATAGGTGGTAATACAATGAAATACCAGAAAGAGGAGCAGAAAGATAAGGTAACAGCAAGAACAGATATTTTTGCATAAGTTAGTAGCCACTGTGATCTCAGTAGTCATAGATGTCCTCTAGTCTAACCAATGCCAATAGATAGTAAGTTAAAGCTATGTAAAATAAATTGTAGGAGAGTAAAATTTAAGAGGAACAGTACAGTATATGCCATTAGCTGCCATAGATTCTAAATATAGTGATGGCCCTATACATCAAAATAAATAATTAACCATTACTCTTAGGAATAAGAGACACTAATGTGTTCAGGTGAAAAAAGGAAGAAGAAAAGAATCAGGAACATATATCACTTGGAGGTCTGAAAACATTTTCTGAGATTACATACAACTAAATCCTACTGCATGTGAACGAATATGGATATTCTCAAAGACAGCATAACACAGATCTCCTCAAAAGTACCATAAACACTAATGAAAAACAAAATGTATGTCATCAGTGTGTGTGTGTGTGTGTGTGTGTGTGTGTGTGTGTGTGTGTGTGTGTGTGAAGAGTCTTTCCATCCACAGAAAAGCAATGCAGGGAGATTCCATTCCTTCACTATGTGGATTCATTGGCTATAAAACCCATGTGCCTACATTTAAAGTGGGGAGTTGGAGGAGAAGGTTTCCAATCATTGATCATAAAACAAACAGTCTTTGCTCAGGAATCAGGGTTTGCTTTGGCCTTTATTAAGTGAGTTCAGTGCTCCTGAAAGTGCTAGACATAATGCATAATTCATTACTTTTCCTGAAAATGAAGCAATTTATGATACAATTTCCTGTTCACGACAACATTTGATCCACATAATAGCAAATCAAGGTTTGCAGTGGGGCCACAACATTTCTACCAGGCAGAGGAGTAATTTAGTAATGGAAAACTTGAAAGAATGATGGTGTGAGCTTTGTATGACAATTCTTATTTCTTTCATTAGTTAGATGCACTGTAGTATAAACCAGAGTATACACACTCCATCCCCAAGAGTAAAGGGCTCAGTGTGTTAGAATATTTTGTTAGCAACATCCTATTTGGAGGTGCTAAATGTATTCTACCTCTGGACTGTTGTGAATGTAATGGGGCATTCAATATGTTGGCAGGAGATAATAGTATGGGAATGATAATGGGACCTTCCAATCCATATCTTTTTCTTGTAGGGATTCAAAATAGCTTTTTTCAATTATGCTACACCCAAATTATACCTGCAAGGAATTTAAACATCTAAGAATGAATAATTCTATCCTACTCCATAGTAATTTTAGCCTATCTCATTGCTCTAGCTATTTTAGAGATTCTCATGTTGGTCTCAAGTTGCAGTGGGGGAGGTTTAGGTCAGATAGTAGGAAAAACTTTTTCACTAGGAGGGTGGTGAAGCACTGGAATGCGTTACCTAGGGAGGTGGTGGAATCTCCTTCCTTTGAGGTTTTTAAGGTCAGGCTTGACAAAGCCCTGTCTGGGATGATTTAGTTGTGGATTTGTCCTACTTTGAGCAGGGGTTGGACTAGGTGACCTCCCGAGGTCCCTTCCAACCCTGATATTCTATGATTCTATGATTATTGAAAGACTTGTAGAGATTGCAATTTTTAAAATACCTACTTATTCTACCCAAAGTTATAGTAGTGGGAAAATATCCGACATTCACTGTTAATTACTAATTACCTGCTTTACCCTCTTTGGCAGTTTGAGAAACCTGGAGTTACAGGACAAAATTGCTTTCCTGATTCATTGTCTACTTAGACCACTTTAGACAGGCATTTCCAAATGAATTAATCAAATACAGTGCATAAAGGACACGCTAAACGGATTAACTAAGCAAACTTTAATAGTAATTGAAATTAAATGAATAGCATTATGTCACTTAGATTAGATTTCGAGAGACTGTATGAAATATCTTTCATTGAGCAGGCCTCCCAGCTTGAGGTATTATATACTCAGTTTAAATTAAAATTTGGCAATAGAGGTTTGTTGACAACATAACTTTCAATTAACAAGCACTAAATATTTGCCTTTAACTAGGAAAGTGTAAGGTTGTTAGTGACAAATTTTAAGGAGGTCACTGTTACTCACATTCATTGTATGTAACATATCTTGTTTATGAGGCAGTTCATCTAGAGGTATGTGGCAGAAGGTCTGGGCACACAAGAGTGGACAAACTATTTATATCAAATCATTACAAAACTGGTTTAATTTCCTCATTTTTGTGCTTCATTTTTTTTATACTCCTTCTCAGTGGGGTCTCCTTTTCTTCCTGTAGATCTGCTGGAAGTTAGAAGCATAGTTAATGACTCATAGGTGGAATATCTGATTTTACCTCCTGTGGAAACATACAGCTGGGATTTTGTGAAATTTCAGTTTTAATAGGATGAATATGACCCTTCACCTGCCCATGGTGTTTACCATTATTCTGTGAGCCAGTTCTGCCAATCTTTGCCTGTATAGCCAAGAGGATAAGGAAAACAGTCTCACTGTAACAAAATGCCTGGACATAAATTGATTCCAAAACCTAACTGGAGTCCAGGCTTTGGCTCCAGTTGCCATAGCAACAAGAGCTCACCTCTTCAGAAAGTAGCCAGTGGAGTCTGGGAAAGGGTGCCAGAAGCCTTCTGAAGGAATCAAACACTGGGTTTTTTTCACTAGCAGATGGGGAGTAAAACACTGTGGAAAGGCAGCACATCGTTGGGGAGAATCAGACCAGGAGCTCAGAAGGAAATGGAGGGCTCAGCAGAGCACTCAACTTATTTTCTGCAAACTCCAGTACTTTAGATTCTGAATTCTGCCCTCCTTAGAAACATCTGTGTCTCTTGGTAACCCTCTGCCACTGTTTAGTGTAGGCTACCCAAATCTCACCCTTACACAGAGACTCACTGGTTCCTGAGAGAGCTTCACCCTATCACAATGCATTGCACCCTATCTCCCACCCCATCGCTGAAGTCCCTTACTGCAGCAACAGGCCTCGCTCTCTCTAACTGCACACACGTGTGTTTATTTGCTCCTTAGATAGTAAGCATTGCTCTCCTTGCTGTAAAGAGGTTACTTTGACTTTCCCTCTGATTTCTTGCGGAGACCAAATCTTATACTAAAGGTGCAAAGCTTGTTTCCTCAGATGGAGACACCATACATTTTTTAATCTGGCATCAGAATTATTCTTCTAGAGAGCCCCCATAAATTTCCAGTAGATCCATGGCTCTTGCTTAACCTCTGAGGACAGCTGTCCAGAACACAGCAATCTTGCCCAGAGGCAAATGGGTGGAGTGTGTGAGAGGTAGGTGGGTTACCCATTATTTTCAATGCATATTGATTTTGTAAATAACTCCTATATTGTAGTTGTACATATTTTTATTCATCTGTCTGAGAGAAAAAAATCCTAGTTTGTGATTGTCTGAAAACAATTTTTAGGTCAGTTGGTAAACCAATAGCATTCATCAACTCAGAGGCAGGATGGTTCAGTGGTCAGGGCACTAGATAAGGATTTGGAGACCGTGGTTCAAATCCTTGCTGCATCACAGACTTCCTGGTGAGTTGGACAAGTTCCTTGGTCTATGTGTGCCTCAGTTCTGCATCTATAAAATGGGGATAATAGCATTTTCCTATCCCACAGAGTGTTGTGAAGATCAATATGTTTAAAAATTGGGAGGTTCTCAGATAATATGGTGATGAGGATCATATAAGTGTCTTAGACAGAGGTCACTGGGTTATGACCTGAAGCCCATAACAAGAGCAACTATTCAGATGAGTACATTTTAACTGTATGAAGTGATAACTTATCTACTGACAAGCTAGTCAGAAAGCACATTAGAGTAATGGAGAAAGGTAATTCTGTTTTGCAGAGGATTTAAATATTTTAAAATTTGATTTAATTCCAATATGGAATAAAACCAAAAATTCTCTGCAAAACTAAGTGGAGAAAATGGCGCTGGGGCAGTCCATCTGGCAGGCTACCGAAGCCCTTAGTGGGTGAACTATCAAGGACCTGGACAGGAAACCAGGCGTGTTTCTGACAGAATCCTACCTGAATTCCATTGGAACTTCATCAAGATCAAACTGTTGCTGTGAAGCATTTTGGTTTTTAACAAATTGTAAAATTCGAATGAATCATCAAATTTTTCTGACCAGCTCAGTTTCTGTATCCTGACCAGATCATAATAATCATTTTTTGCACCTGGATGTCTGTTTTCCTCTCCCCTTTTGAATGCTAGCTCCAAAAGAAAAATGACTACACTGATTAAATTCATAGTAATTGTGGAAAGATTGCCACATATCTCATATGAAGATATTGAGATTGTACAAAATGTAACATGGGCTGTAGCCCACAAAAGCTTATGCTCAAATAAATTTGTTAGTCTCTAAGGTGCCACAAGTACTCCTGTTCTTTTTGCGGATACAGACTGTCAAGGTTCCTTCCCCACTCTGAACTCTAGGGTACAGATGCATGAAAGACCCCCTAAGCTTACTCTTACCAGCTTAGGTTAAAAACTTCTCCAAGGTGCAAACTTTGCCTTGTCCTTGAACAGTATGCTGCCACCACCAAGCGACTTAAACAAAGAACAGGGAAAGAGACCACTTGAAGATGTCTTCCCCCAAAATATCCCCCCAAGCTCTACACCCCCTTTCCTGGGGTAGGCTTGATAATAATATCCTCACCAATTGGTACAGGTGAACATAGACCCAAACGCTCGGATCTTAAGAACAATGAAAAATCAATCAGGTTCTTAAAAGAAGAATTTTATTTAAAGAAAAGGTAAAAGAACCACCTCTGTAAAATCAGGATGGTAAATACTTTACAGGGTAAGCAGATTCAAAACATAGAGAATCCCTCTGGGCAAAACCTTAAGTTACAAAAAGACACAAAAACAGGAATACACATTCCCTCCAGCACAACGAATTTCACAAGCCAAAAAACAAAAGGAAATCTAACGCATTTTCTAGCTAGATTACTTACTAACTTTACAGGAGTTGGAAGGCTTGCATCCTTGATCTGTTCCCGGCAAAGGTATCACACAGACAGACAAAACCCTTTGTCCCTTCCTCCAGATTTGAAAGAAAATGTCCCCTCATTGGCCATTTTGGGTCAGGTTCCTTAGCTTCTTAACCCTTTACAGGTGAAAGGATTTTGCCTCTAGCCAGGAGGGATTTTATAGCACTGTATACAGAAAGATGATTACCCTTCCCTTTATGACACAGACTAACATGGCTGCTATTCTGAAACCTCTAATTATGGTGGTGAACTGGGGCTATGTCTATGCAACTTATGAATTCTGATTGATATAAAGTTGTATTATGGAAAAACTGCTCTTTTGGGTTTCAGAGTAGCAGCTGTGTTAGTCTGTATTCGCAAAAAGAAAAAGAGTACTTGTGGCACCTTAGAGACTAACAAATTTATTTGAGCATAAGCTTTTGTGAGTTACAGCTCATTTTAGCGGATGCATTCAGTGGTGAGGAAATGTGCCAGAGAGGATAAGGGAGGAATTAGTGCTGCAGCCTGATGAGGCTCCAGGAGATTCATACACCCCTGCGGAATCCAGAGCACAGAGGTTTGGATTCCCCATACAGGTGTCTTAGTGGATGGCCAGGAGCGGGGATCTGTGACAAATGGGCTGTGTAAATACAGCAGAATTCAGATGGCCAAAGGCTTTGTGAATTCATTCTTGCTGGCTGATTTACAGGGATGAGGAATGACCTTACCCCTAGAGATTTGCTTGGTGTTTCAAATTAAATTAATTAAAAGCTGTAAGGGAACCAACCCAGCTATTCCCTTTGTTTGATTGTTATGTTTTATCTTAATTTAGACTGTAAACTCTTTGGGGAGCAGGGACTGTCTTCTACTATCTGGTTGTTTGTAGAGTGCCTAGCAAATTAGAGCCTTGGTCTGGCTGAGACCTCTGGGTGCTATTTTTGTAAATAGTAATGGTAATGCTGTCTCTGACATCTGGAAATATCTTCCCCGTTCTTGCATTCCAAGCAACCTCCCTTTTCTCCTTCAAATTAACTTTCACTTCTTTGGTGATGTCTTCCAGCACTGACCACCTCACCAATCATACCTTCAGTCCTTCTGTTAGCCTTAACTGTTGTGTTATCAGGTGTGTTGTGCATATAAGCATTATTGTATTGTCCTGACTCCCCTGTCCCTTTCAGTTGTTTTACATCATTGACTATGACAGAACTCCTCCTAATTTACACTGTTATGACTCAGACTGTGTCTGTAAAGTGCAGAATGCCTCCAATCACTGTTGATGGTGCAGTGCTCTTCCTCTACCCCTTACACAGTTGTGGCTGGTAAAGCCCTAATCTAAGACATAATTTTAATCTTTTGTTTTGTATTAAGGAAAGTTACAATAAACAAACAAACAAAAAAGTCTAATTTTTTAGTGTTTTAGAAATGTGCATGTTAAGTGATTTTAGCTCTCATGAACAGGTCAGTTGGCCGATACTGGAAATGTAAGCCCTCTGGCCACAGAAATGGGATCAGCACAAGCGTCTCCACCCATAAGCCTCTGCACTAGCAGTAGTGCCTATAAGGGTATGTCTACACTGAAGCTGGGAGGTGTGATTGCAGCACAGGCAGATGTACCTAAGTTACCTTAGATTGAACTAACTCGCTAAAAATGGCAGTGAAACTGTGGCACAGGTGAGCTGCTCAAGTACAATCCTGCCTAGGACCCTGGGAGTGTACATGGACAGCTCACCCATGCCTCCGTGGCGCATTGCAATTTCCAGTGGTCTAGCTTGATCAAAGTTGGTCATGTATGCCTACATGTTCTGTAATCAGACCTCCTGATCACAATGTAGATATAACCTAAGGGTGAAAGGCTAGTCAGTTTCCATCCTTGTTCAATCATGGTTGCCTTCGGTGAGCCTGCCACAGTGGTGCCAATCATTTAAAGCCTGTCAGGTTCGGATTAATCTTTTGTGGGCCCTGGCACCTGAACTGTGGCCCCAGCCCCCGCTCCTCCTGTTCACTGCCCCAAAGCCCTGCCCCCACTTGGACTCTTCCCATGAGGCCCTGCCTGCCACTTTCATGGTGGAGAGGGGGCAGAGAGGAGTGAGCAATGGTCGGGGCCTTAGAGTGGAAGAGGCCATGTGGGGGATGGAACCTTGGGATGGAGCGTGGGCTGAGTGGGGGTTGGGGCCAAGGTCCAGGCGCCGGGGACCCTTCTGAGTGTGGGCCTGGTGCCACGGCACCATTTGCACCATTGTAAACCCAGTACTGAAGCCTGTCTGAAATGGAAATAGAAAATTTTCTTTAAAAATCACTTCTTAGACCTATAAACATCCATGGGAAAATTACAGTTTAAAAATGCTCTCTGCACTGAAATGTCACATCACATTATACAATTTTATGAATCAAGTGCCATGACCCCAAAATGACCCAGTGGAAATCTATTATGAGTACAAGTAGTGAATATGACAATCCCATGATTGTTCTGAAGCCAGCAGATTTTTAGAAATAGCATTTTAAAGGACTCTGCTTCAGGAGAGGTATCATTTGTTATTTCCTAGAGTTAATGATCTCGTATCACAGATTATAATTTGTTCTTATGACTCGAGAGAAATTTCTAAGAAAATACAAATAAATCAGGGCTTTTGTCTGGTGATTTGCCAGAGTAGATTATGACTGGCTTGTAGTAGTTTCTGGTCCAGAGGCAGAACAAACAACCATTCCCTTGCACACACACAATCTTACATGGTTGTCTTTCTGACCTTGGTGTGACCCTTAACTATCCCTCAGGATTAATTTTTAGGAGTAACTTCAGTAATAGCAGCTGTGTTGTCACACCTCCTAAAAGTAACTTAGTTATTGTTTAAAATATTCTCAGTGTGAATTGCAGATAGCGACAGGACTCATGCTACATATTTTACATTCTGCTACTGAATTGCAAATTAAAATCAAACTTGGTCTTGCATGTACATTTTAGGCTAATCTGCTTTTATGAGTTTTTAAATCGTACTGCTGTTAGAAGCATACTACAGATTAGTCATACTTAATTTTATAGATTTGGTGAAAAACTAAGGCCCTGATTCTGCAATAATTCAAATGCATGATTAGTCCCTCTGACTGAATTCAATGGGACTAGTCACCTGTATAAAGTTATTCATGTGCATACGTGTTTGAAATAATAGATTCATACATTCCAAGGCCAAAGAGACCACTGTAATCTAGTCTGATCTCCTGTATAACACAGGTCATAGAACTTCCTCAAAATAATTCCTCGAAGCATATCTTTAAGAAAAACACCCAATCTTGATTTAAAAATTATCAGTGATATAGAATACACCACAATCCTGGGTAAATTGTTGCAATAGTTAATTGCTCTCACTGTTAAACATTTGTGCCTTATTTCCAGTTTGATTTGTCTAGCTTCAACTCCCAGCCATTGAATCATGTTATACCTTTGACAGACAGGGCAGAGTCCTGCAAAAGAATCTGTCAGGCCAAGTCCTCTCTAGTAAATGGGAGCTTTTCTGTTGACTTCAGCAGGAGCAGGAGTACGCCCTAAGGAACCGTTCCTACACTAATGAGAACCCTAACTCCAACTGAACATGAATAGATGTGAATGTTCAGCACTATGTAGGGGATCTTGCTTGCAAGACTGTGCCCTAAGGTCCCAGTTAAGGAAAGCACTTGAGAACGTAATTAACCTTAAACACTGAAGTCAGTGGAACTGAAGTGGTCAACTACTATGCTGAAGAGGGATGCCTTTAAATGCCAGTGACTAAGAGAGAAATTCACAAAGCAACTTGGGCACCTAAGTCCAACATTTAGGTGCCACTGACATTCTCAAAACCACTACTCAGCTGCCACTTAAAGTTCTCTAGGGACTAACTTTGGCTAGTAATCATGTGTAAAGCCAACCAAGTCTTGATGATGCCTCACAGCTAAAGCACTGCTCAGAACCCCGCTACAAGGTGAAGCCCCAGCAGAATTCTCAAACTAGGTGTTCCCCTGCCTATTTCATCAGCAGGGCCTGACCCTGTAACTGTTCTCAGAGCACACCTCCAGGATTGGGCCTTGCACAAAAGCAAGAGTGAGTAGCTCAGAACATCTGATAGTGTAGGGGTTAGTGCACTCACTTGGGGCTTGAGAGCACAGGGTTTAAATCTCTGCTGTGCCTGGTTTGGAACAGTTTTAAAACCTGTACTTTTCACTATTAGCCACCTGGGTCTCTCTCTCTCGGTTTGTTTTGTGTTCTTTTCTGTGAGAAACAGCTACCTTGGCTTAGGACCCTAGCTCCAGGAGAAGGCTCATGGCTGAGAATCCCAAGTGGAGAGAGGTGCCAACAGCCCAGATCAGGGAGTTAGGTGCCTATGTATCTTTGTGAATCTGGACCCTAAACCTCATCCCTCTGTGTTTCACTCCTGGCTAGCTTAGATTGCTCCCAGCTCAGCTTGCTTGGTTCTGAGACTCTTTTTCTTAGGTGCCTAAGTTACCCCATACAATGAGTGGAGAACCTGAGTGCCTAAATCAGGGCTATTTCCCCTTGTAGGCAGGGCACTTAAGAACCTGGATAAACAGAATTCTTCAGTCTCCAGCTCTGTCAACACAGACCCTTTTCACAGCAATAAATTCACCTAAACATTTTAATGTGAAAAAAATGTCAGATTTCTTGAAACACTGGAAATATTTTTAAAAATTGATTCAGGTTCCAAGAAGTAATTAGTGGGCTTCATTACTTTTGGCCTTAAAATGGTGATTTAAATTGTAATTTTGTTTTCTTGGCTTTCTATTATAATAAACAGAAACTCTCATTCAAAGTAGATTTTAATATTGGGTATTTTCAACGTTAGAGAAAATCAATTTAAATTAAAACTGAAAGTAGGTATAAAACCAGGTCATTCAAAGTAGGTTTTAAAATGAGGTGTTTTCAAGTTAAGCCAAAACCAATCAAACTGTACAGACATTTGCATTTACCATGCTGTCTATTTTTGCAGAGAGAAAATGAAAGGCATACTGTGCTCTGGAAAATATGTACAAAACAACCACGCCACTTTCCAGTTATAGATATTTTCAGACTTACATCTTCATTTATTATTCATGATGACTATTTCACAGACATATCTGAAGGACTGTTTACTGCAGTGTTCAGAGTATGTGTAACAAGGAGTATGGAGAGGTGAAAATAATGATTATAGGATCATATTATGGAATATGCAAATCATTTTCACAGGAACATTACCATATCAACCATTTTAAAATATCTCATTCCCATTAATTTCCAATTCATATTACAGTGAGATTTACATAAATGTTATGATATATATTTTCAAGGTATTGGAAATCCAGAATGCATTTTCATTATTTACTATCCTATGCTATAACTGCGCTGCCTGCTTGAATAAATTAAAATCCCAAATAAAGAGGCCAAAGATAATGTAAAATTTTTAGTACAATTCTACACTCTATAAACATGCCTTTCACATTGTATGCTATAGTAATCTACCAGTGGGAGGTTTTAACAGATTGGCATGCCGAGTATTGGCACATGTTATGCATGTATTAAACATGGTAAATTCCCATGATAATATCGTGCACGTGGTTAAGTCTCTTTCTCTTAGTTTAGTTCTAGGTGGAAGTCTTCAAAAGCTTATTAGGAGAGAAAAATCACTGACATGGAGGAAGTCAGATGCAACGTCCTTGAATTGATTATAAATCTTACAGGAGACTCAGAGAATGGGGATTTGTATACACAGAATAGTTTTCACAGATGCTAAACATCTCAGAATGTTTAGATAAGTGAATCTTCAGAAGAGACAAGTTGATGCTGACGAGTAAGGGCAGTTAAGTGTTGGCAGTAGATTTTATTTAGAGTCCCCTTGTGGAGATTAGTTTTCCAGTATAACTTTATACTGTGTGTTGATAGTACACATGATATTCAGAATTCCACACACACACACATAGTGTGACTGGGTGTCATGGGATGCAGGACAGGAGTGTTTTTGGCTTTGTTTTTCCCATAGCACAGTTTCCCTAGCAAAGTAAGGCAATGTCTGAAAGTGAGGGGATGATTGGACCCAGTGGAATCCCCTCCGGAGTGGAAGGGAAAAAGGCAGGGTAGATATACACTCAATTTACTAAAGTAGATATTTAAAGGCTACTGTCATAAAAGGGCTGCTACTGCTGCTTGATGGAGTGAAAACTGCTCTTAATTCCTTGTAGGGAAACTTCTTGGTTTGTCTGATGTTATGAACTTTTTTGAAAAGGCAGCTTAAAGAACTCAGGGCTCCAAGAATGTGGCTTCAGTAGGAATTTGAATGACGAGAGGGTGGCAACATTATGCCATGCTCTAACTAAATTATCTTGGCGTCTGAGGCATATGGTTGCCACCCACTCTTCATTCAAATTCCCATTGAAGACACATTTCTTCTGCCAACCCTAAATTAGAAGTTCTGTTGCCAACCCATAGTGGGTCTGGTCCTGCTATTACTCACATCCATGAGAATTTTGCATTCAGCTTCAATGGACATGATCTATGGCAGAAAAGAGAGGAAAAATACGATATTTTATGATATGATAACTTTCCTCTGGGAGTTCATGGCACTTTGCATTCGTGGTTGTCATAAATATAAAGGGAAGGGTAAACCCCTTTAAAATTCCTCCTGGCCAGAGGAAAAATCCTCTCACCTGTAAAGGGTTAAGAAGCTAAAGGTAACCTCGCTGGCACCTGACCAAAATGACCAATGAGGAGACAAGATACTTTCAAAAGCTGGGAGGAGGGAGAGAAACAAAGGGTCTGTGTCTGTCGGTATGCTGCTTTTGCCGGGGATAGACCAGGAATGGAGTCTTAGAACTTTAGTAAGTAATCTAGCTAGGTATGTGTTAGATTATGATTTCTTTAAATGGCTGAGAAAAGAATTGTGCTGAATAGAATGACTATTTCTGTCTGTGTGTCTTTTTTGTAACTTAAGGTTTTGCCTAGAGGGATTCTCTATGTTTTGAATCTAATTACCCTGTAAGGTACCTACCATCCTGATTTTACAGGGGTGATTCCTTTACTCCTATTTACTTCTATTTCTATTAAAAGTCTTCTTGTAAGAAAACTGAATGCTTTTTCATTGTTCTGAGATCCAAGGGTTTGGGTCTGTGGTCACCTATGCAAATTGGTGAGGATTTTTACCAAACCTTTCCCAGGAAGTGGGGTGCAAGGGTTGGGAGGATTTTGGGGGGAAAGACGTGTCCAAACTACGTTTCCCAGTAAACCCAGTTAGAGTTTGGTGGTGGCAGTGGTTTTTCCAAGGACAAAGGATAAAATTAATTTGTACCTTGGGGAAGTTTTAACCTAAGCTGGTAAAAGTAAGCTTAGAGGTTTTCATGCAGCTCCCCACATCTGTACCCTAGAGTTCAGAGGGGGGGAGGAACCTTGACAGTGGTGTTCTGGGTTGGGGAACATATAATTGAAGCTTGTGGGGGTTGTTATGCTGCTTGGATTGGTTCACGACCATGAGTGCCTGCCTCAGGCAGACTGTCAAAAGCAGGACAGACACCCCAAACTGGTGTTGTGTTCTATAAATAGATTTCACCAACCCAGTAACAAATGTGAACTCCTGAATTACTGTAAAAGTCTTACCATGGAGTCACTGACAGTCCTCTTGGCCTCTCCCACCATCTTGTTACCCAGGCAAGCTGGACTTAGTGATAAATGGGCACTTACACCAAAAAAAATCACAAAATATTCAGGCTGCTCCCAGACCCAAGAGACCAGTCATTTACTCTAGATCAATTTGTACCTTAGATCTCACACCAAATGCTGGTAGCCAACCCTATATTAAACTAATTAAAGATTTATTAACTAGGAAAAAGAATTCAGAGTTATTTACAGGTTAAAGCGGGCACCATATATGCACAAATGAGTTTCAATCCTTGGTTCTAAAAGGTGAGAGAGATGTAGTAATCTGTCAGCATTGAATATCTTTTCAGGGCTAACCCAGGTTGACCCTGGTGGTCTCAGCTTTTTTTTTCCTTAGTTCCAGCCCTTATAAGAGTCCTAACAGCAAAGAGGTGTCCACTATCTTTATTTCCCTCTTCCGGCATTCAAACCAATGTGATGAGGCTTCTGAGCATACTTCTCCATGGGTGGATGAGGTCATCAACAAAGCTTGTGTCCTACAATGGACTACTTAATTTTGCTAGCCCTCCTGGATGGGTGCAGGGAACCACTCTTCCTGTCTGAGTTCACAAATTCAGAGCAGGCATTTTTTACAATTATAAAACAAGCTTATATTGTACCTTGTAGCATGGGATATAGACATTTCAAGTCAGATTAATGCATGCAGCAATTGACAAGCATTTTATAGAGTCTAACCACTAAACACATCCTTACAAGTCTAACACTTGTCTTGAATAATATTAACATATAGGTGAGCTGGTCTGGTTTCCAGCTATGAATTTGTCAGTGCTCAGCAGGCACCTACAGACTTGGCAAGAGCTGGCACCTGGTTTACCAGCATCACCGGGGTAACCACTGTCCTTCATTTAAAAGATATGTAAGAAACACTTAAGGTTCTTTATGAAACAATAGCAGCTTCCACCTCAGACTCAAGCCCATGTCACCACCCCAGACAAAAGCGCATGTGAGGCTGTTCAGGAATTTAAACTATGTGGGAGAGAGGTGTGCCTGGATATTGTGTGTGTGTGTGTGTGTGTGTGTGTGTGTGTGTGAGAGAGAGAGAGAGAGAGAAGCAGGAGAAACACCCCAGAAACAGACACAGAGAAGGAGCAGCAAGCCAGACATGGCCTGAACAAGCACTGTTAGCACAGCCCTGCAAAAAGCCTAGAGAGAGCTTTTGGATTGCATGCTGGCTGAAGGGGCTTGGAATAGTAAGCAAAGAAACTATCTCCTGTTGTTTGATTTCCCCGTGTTCAGGGAAACAGGACTTCGTAAATAAACAGGATAACATCAGAGATACCTGATTCCATTATCAATTGTTCATCCTATTGGAAACAACCCATACGACCCCAAACTTTGGATGACTGCTTGGGTAAAAAGGGGCAACAGTATCCTTTTGTCTTCTCATGCAGATTATAAATTCCATGGGCCATGTCTTCCTCTATGTTTTGTACTATGTGTAACATGTTAAAGCTGTGTTAAAATAGTAGGCACTCATTTTAAATTTCAGGGTTTTTTCCTGGTCCTGCTTGCAGGCGAGGAAGAGCTCTGTAGGGAGCAGCCTGCTTTGTCTCTCAGAGTGTTGGAGTTCTTGTGTGTCTCTTATCATTCTGAATTCTCAGAAATAAAATAGTGTCATGTTCCAATCTTCCAGAAAGAGAATTTCAACATTCCAGCAAGAAGATTTTATCTAACTTCACTGTTGTATGCCACGGAATGTAACACCACACTGAACACACTATTGGTGCTTAGCAAATAAAAAAAGACTAATTTTGGCACCTGATGGTACTTTTGAAGTCTGAAATTAATTTATAAAAGTGTTTTAACTTCAGCAGTGTGACTGCTATCCTGATACCTTGGTTCATAACAACTGAGATTTGGTTGTCTTGCTGCAGGGAAGTGCACTGTTTTAGGTTCTGATCCAGATCCCACCAAACAATCTCTGTTGACTTCAGTGGGAGCTGGATCTGGCCTCTACTGCTTTCTTCCCATTGGAACACTGAGTATTTAAGGCAACAGCTATTTACTTTTTGTCCAGTGGTTTTCCTCTGCCATTTACTCTGCTCAAGTGGCAGTTGAGAACACTGGTACCACGACTTAAACAACAGTTTTCTTAATCTTCCCCTTCCAAAGGGAGGAAGAAGTGAGGTAAGATTATATCCCTCTCCTGCTGAAATCAATGAAACACATTCTGTTGACAGAACTGGGAATCACATGAGTACCCTAATACTTCTAGTTAAGAATCAAGAGCCAAATTCTACCCTTAGTAAGCACAGACCATTACTATTGAGTCAAAGAGGAGGGTATAATTTTTCTCCAACGGATTTTTCCAGCTACAATATTTTTTTGTGAATTGCAGACTGTTCAATTCTAGGACTGAAGCAGGATATTGGAGAACCTACGCAAGGGGTTGACTTTGTTTGTCTCAGGATTTAATTGTGTAGGCTAGTTATATGGTTTAAAGTCAAAGGAAAGACTTATCGGTATGAACTTAGAAGTTCCATTATTTTCTTTTACTTTGGAATCAACATTTAACAAGTATTCGTTGTATTAACAGTTGGCAAGTTGAAGGTGGGAGGAATACAAAGGTTTGAATCAACATAAATAGCTTTGAGGTGAAAATATTTCAGAAATGGTTTCTAGAGCCTTGCCATTGGAAAGTTTCTAAGAGATGAACAATTCCACATGTCGTTGCTATTTATCTAAATCCTGCATTTATCATTACAACTAAAAAGCTCCTCTCGCCTCATTAAGCTCCAATTAAACTGAAATTCTCTGTGTTGAAATTATGAACTAATGACCTGCAAAATTTCATTTCTTAAAAAGAAATAGAAAAAGAATAAGCTTTGCTATTAAGCCTCATTATATTGAAGTGGAGCAGCTTTTGAGGTCCAGTAAAACACCCACAACTTGTCAATTTGGGATGCTGTTAGTACTGAAGAACAATGAAGTTTAGGAAGATGCTTTGAATTGTGCACTCAATTCATTGTCCTCACTACAAAGGGCTGACTTCTGAGCCAGAGAGCCTAACTGGAAGAAGTAAGCCAAAAATCAAGATATATCTTTATTTTTTTTCTGTTTCATACAGAAAAGTGTTTGAAGGGAAGAAGGGATTATAGCTCCATGATTAATACAGCAGCATATCGTCACTTGGCAAAAATAATTAAGCATTTTAAGCCTTCAGCCTCCAAAGCAAATTACCCACTTTCTGTCATAAGCTACATGCATGCACTCAAAAACAAAACACTGTAAAACTTTAGAGCCTACAAGTCCACTCAGACCTACTTCTTATTCTGTCAATTGCTAAGACAAACAAGTTGTTTACATTGATGGGAGATACTTCTGCCTACTTCTTATTTACAATGTCACCTGAAAGTGAGAACAGGTGTTCTCATGGCACTTTTGTAGCCGGCATTGCAAGGTATTTACATGCCAGATATGGTAAACATTTGTATGCCTCTTCGTGCTTCGGCCATCGTTCCAGAGGGCAGGCTTCCATGCTGATGATGCTCATTAATCAGCTCGTCAAAAAATAATTCATCACTTAAATTGTGACTGTACTTCTTGGGGGGAGAATTGTATGTCTCCTGCTCTATTTTACCTGCATTCTGCGTATATTTCTTGTTATAGCAGTCTCAGATGATGACCCAGCACATTCATTTTAAGAACACTTTCACTGCAGCTTTAACAAAATGCAAAGGGGGGTACCTATGTGAGATTTCTAAAAATAGCTAGAGCACTCAACCCAAGGTTTAAGAATCTGAAGTGGCATGCAAAATCTGAGAGGGACGAGGTGTGGAGCATGCTTTAAGAAGTCTTAAAAGAGCAACACTCCGATGTGGAAACTACAGAACCCAAACCACCAAAATAGAAAATCAACCTTCTGCTGGTGGCATCTGACTCAGATGATGAAAATGAACATGCGTCAATCCAAACTGCTTTGGATCGTTATCAAGCAGAACCCATTATCAGCATGGATGCATGTCCTCTGGAAAGGTGGTTGAAGCATGAAGGGACATATGAATCCTTAATGCATCTGGCACGTAAATATCTTGCAACTCCAGCTACAACAGTGCCATGCAAATGCCTGCTCTCAGTGGCAGATTTAGAGTTAGTGGGGCCCTGTACTCAGCTTCATTTTTGGGGCCCCTCTTTGGGACCCAGCCAAGAAAAAGAACATTCTCTCTTTTCTGGCCCCCGACCCCGTTTTTCATTCTTTTTTTCTTCATCCTCCTCCTATAAGTAATAGGAAGTAAATGAAAATAAAGTGAGGTACCTTGATTGTTTTTGTAGTCTAACTTATTTTTCCACAGACCACTTGAAAATCACGGGGGGTCTCGGTGGACCACTTAATGATCTTTCCAAATATTGTTTGTACCGTTAGCTAATTATTGTAAAGTGCTTTGGATAAGAGCGCTTTATAAAAAAATGTAAAAAAAAGTTGGGGTGCGGGGTCTGGCCAGGACTTAGGATGTGGGAGGGGGCTCAGGGCTGGGGGTGCAGGGTCTGGGAGGAAGTTACAATGCAGGAGCAGGCTGGGGGTTGGTGTGCAGGAGTTAGGGTGTAGGAGGGGGCTCAGGGCTGGGGCAGGGGGTTGGGGTGTGGAGTGCTTACCTGGGGAAGCTCCCGTTTGGTGGGAGGGGTGCAGGTGGGGATGTGGGGGGTGCAGGAGTCAGGGTGGGCAGGGGGGTGAGGGTGTGTAGGGGGTGCAGGTGGTGTGGTGGGTTGCAGGAGTCAGGGAGGGCAGGTGGATGGGGGAGTGTGAGGGGGTGCAGGAGTCAGGGCTGGGGGTGCGTGAGGGGGGTGCAGGAGTCGGAGGGCAGGGGGATGGGTGTGTGTGTGAGTGGGGTGCAGCAGTCAGAGCTGGGGGTGCAGGGTCTGGGAGGGAGTTATGGTGCAGGAGCGGGCTGGGGGTTGGTGTGCAGGGTCTGGCCAGGAATTAGGATGCAGGACGGGGCTCAGGGTTGGGGCAGGAGGGTGGGGTGTGGAGCGCTTACCTGGGGCAGCTCCCATTTGGTGAGAGGGGTGCAGGTGGGAATGTTGCGGGGGGATGCAAGAGCTCCTGTTTTGTGCTCACAGTTGGGGTGGTGATGTGGGGGGTGCAGGAGTCAGGGCATACGGTATGGGGGGCTGGGTATGTGTGGGGGTGCAGAAGTAAGGTCAGGGGGCTGGGGGTGTGGGCTGGGGTTGTGGGGGTGCTCCCACCCCCCTGCCCTACCCCAGCCCCCTGCCCTGAGCAGCTCATGGCATGCGGCTGGAGGGGGTATGTGTAGGGGACTGCAAGGGCCCCACCTTTGCTCCGCCCTGCCCTGATTCCACCCCCTTCTCTAAGGCCCCGCCCCTGCCTCTTCTCCTTCTCCTCCCTCGAGCATGCTGTGGCCACGCTCCTGCCCTTCCCTCCCTCCCAAAGTGACCTGAGCACTGGCAAACAGCTGTTTGGCGGCGGGAGAAGCACTGGGACGGAGGGGTAGGGGCGGGAACGCAGCATGCTCGGGGGAGGAGGCAGGGAAGAGGTGGGAGAGGGGGAAGCTTGGCTGCCGGTGGGTGCAGAACCTGCAGCAGGAGCCCCAGGAACCAGCAGGACCAAACTTCTGCCCCCGCAGCTGCCTAGCCCTGGGGCTCCCTGTCATTGGGGAGCCCTGTGCCAGGGCACCCTGTGTTTTACTGTAAATCCACCTCTGCCTATTCTCACTTTCAGGTGACGTTGTAAACAAGAAGCAGATCTTGTTTGTCTGAGCGATTGGCTGAACAAGAAGTAGGACTGAGTGGACTTGTAGGCTCTAAAGTTTTACATTGTTTTATTTTTGAACGCAGTTTTTCTTACATAATTCTACGTTTGTAAGTTCAACTTTCACGATAAAGAGATTGCACTACAGAACTTATATGAGGTGAATTGAAAAATACATTTTTTTGTTTTTTGCAGTGCAAATATTTGTAATAAAATAAATATAAAGTGAGTACTATACACTTTATATTCTGTGTTGTAATTGAAATTAATATATTTGAAAATGTAGTAAACATCCAAAAATATTTAAAATAAATGGTATTCCATTGTTGTTTAACAGCGTGATCAATTTTTTAAATTGCTTTACAGCCCATATATATATATATATATATATATATATATATATATATATATACACACACTCATCTATAGAACAACTTCCTTAGCATGAATATATATATATATTTTCATGCTAAGGAAGTTGCTCTATAGATGAGTATGTTTCTTTATAAACTTATCTGACCCAATTCAGCTGTTGAGGCCTTCTGCTATTCCCTCTTGACAACGGTCTTTCTCCAAATAGATTTTACCCACATTCCCATATTCTGGATATTGTGCTATACTGTACTATCATTTCTGGATCTGTTATTTCCTGCTGTGTTATATCCTGAGGGAGTAGTATATACTCTGCTTTCCCACTCCTGATGTAGTGCATTAGCTGTATGTAGTTGTGATGATAAATAATGTTGCCCTCTAGTGACTGAGCCAAAAGAGGTTATGGGACCTACCACTGCAATTTAACTAAGGAAGTTTTTCTTTACCTCAAAGTATGAAGGGACTGAGTTGTTTTCAGACCCTATGTGTGCATATATGATTTCTGTAGTTATTTGTGAATTTCACTGTATACATTTATTTGTTGAATACACTGAGGTGATGCCCCTGTTAAGTATTACTGTTCCAGTTACTGGCCAAGACTTTATTCAGAGGTTCTCATGTGATTTTCTGTTAGTGCATTAGCCTAACAGATTTTAACTGTATCTTCCAGGGTTAACTGTGACCCTCTCTTATCTTTTTGCTGTTCATGCTATAGACCACATGATCAAAGAGATTTTCATGATCACACCACTGCAGGATTGATTTTTTTAATCTCATGACTGACATAAGTACCAAACATTTTTCCAGACTTCTGTATTTGGCAATAAACCATGTAGCACTCATATAGTTCCTTATATAGTGCCTCCAGAGACTAGTGTGCATCCAGTAGTCTAGATTGCCTCAATTACCTTTCACAGAAAATATGTTTGAGTTTGCTATCTCAGCTGCTTGAACCCTGACTGTACTTATTACTAAGGCAACTCTTTATTCACCACACCTGTTTGCTCCCATGGCTTTAGATGCAGTAAAAATGTCTGCTTAAATAGCGTTGCTCTCCATGTTTCCTGTAATCTTCAGGGCACCTGGGGGCTTAAATCATATTCACTGTGTACTTCATTGATAGCTTTCTTTTATTTTCCTGGCCTGATGCCATTCTTCATGGGTTGCTTAATCTGCTGTAAATGAGCAGCCAGCAGACACCCATATTCTGTAACAAACTAAGCCCTCGGGAAGAAGCAGGAGCTCTTTTTACTAAATGCCCTCTAACTTTTTGGCACTAAAGACAGCATTCTCCTCTTCTTCCATCTTCCAAGGCCCATATTTACCCTATTCTCACCTCCCTCACACTCCGCACACTGTTTCAGGTCTCACATCCCTTCTTCTTTTTCCTGGCTTCCCCCTGCTGGCAGCCACACATGCTGTGCTGTGCTCAGATAACTGCTAGAGAAGGGAGAGAGGCACACACAGGGACAAGCAGGAGAGGTGGTGATCAGCATCTAGAGGGGAGTCTTAGTACATCCCAGTTAGCGGCATATATCTATGGTTGCCACAAGACAGACATGGTGTGTCCATCACAACACCAATTGTTTAAATGCCCTTGTGAAGGATGCAGGTGAAAGGCACAGAAAGTGTTTTTCTTAGAGAGTTTGCTTCCAACTCAGTGCTGCTCCCATGTATGGTGTGTTGTATTATTTGTAGCATGGATGAAATTACTAACGCAGACCTACAGCAATAAGAGCCATATCCTAAGTACAAACGTAAACACAAATTTCCTTGGGCAGCATGGAGAAATGATCTCTCTGGTTTTCTACAAACTAAAATAGAAAATAAATTTGAAACTATAATTTCTAGCCTTGATGGATTGCTGTTTTAGCTATAACACAATTTGAGCAAAGTTTTTGCTGTAATTATGAGCTGTATGTCATAAAATGTTAATCTCTGTGTTTTATTAGCCTTACTCATCTTGCTATAATAAGCATTGGATAGACTTGTTTGCTGAACACCATGCACCCAATGTATCTCTGAAATACTTCAGGTGAATTTGATCTTGAGCCTCTGCAAAAATGTCAATAGCTGAAAACAGCTTAAATGCTCAAGGAAAGAGTTACTAATTCTGTACAGTATCTACCCATCTTACAGTTTTCTAGAGTGCTCATCTCTGTAATAAGAAAAGGAGTACCTGTGGCACCTTAGAGACTAACCAATTTATTTGAGCATGAGCTTTCGTGAGCTACAGCTCACTTCATCGGATGCATACTGTGGAAACTGCAGAAGACATTATATACACAGAGACCATGAAACAATACCTCCTCCCACCCCACTCTCCTGCTGGGAGTAATCTCTCTAATCTATTACATATTACAGTAATCTCTGTAATATGGATGTGTAATCATTTGGGTCTGCGTGATGAGGTCTATTGTGAATTCAGAGGAGTATTTTGCTCCTCTATTTTCCGGGATTCTAAAAGAATTTACTCCTTTTCAGTCCCCACCTTTACTTTTTGAGTCTAGCTATGGTGTGAAAGCTTGAACAAAATTGCTGTAACAGCACATTCTAAAAGCTGTCAGATTTTGGAGTAATCAGATCTCCTCTGGCAGCTCATTCCATAGCTGAGCAACCTTGAGTGGGAACACTTTGTCTTCAGTTCTTATATATTTGGGTGCTGATTCAACAAGTTACTTGAGATGGTGCATAACATTTAAGCATGTCGGTATTCCCATTGTCCTGAGTGGGACTAGAGCTGGGAGAATAACTGATTTTTTGGGGAAACTGAGAAAATAAACTGATTTGGTCTGAACTATTTTGGAATTTTTGGCAAATTGAAAAAGTCCATTTCAGATTGGACAAAATATTTTGTTTCTGGGCATTTTTAAGGGGCCAAATTAACAAAACAGCCTGAATTGGTGGTGGTGCTGTCTCCCTGATATCTTTTAGACCACTCACCTGGAATATGGGAGACCCAGGTTCAAATCCTTGTTCTTGAGCAGGTCTTCCCCATTTGCAAGTGAGTGGCCTAACCACTAAGCTCTTACTACTCTGAGGGAAGGTGGTTTGACTTTGTATAAATAATTAAAGTTACTGGCTCAGGGACTTGAACTCCACAGATATGTGCCCTAATAATCAGACTTTAGAGTCAGTCTCGCTCTGACCCCTTGGCTATTCAAGTATTTTATATAAAATGGAACAGTTTCAACAGCAAAGAGACCCGCCTCAGAAAACCCTGTAGCCTGATGCTTAGGGCACTCACGTGTGAGACTGCAGTTCAAGTCCCAGCTCCAGAGTGGGAATTTAAACCTGGATCTGCCACATCCTAGGTGAGTACCCTAAGCACTGGGCTAAAGGTTATAAGGGGGCTCCATGGCCATTTTGCTAAAATTATTAGTGAATTTGTATCGAATTTATGAACAATTACAGCTTGACTGAAGCTGCGTTTTTCAGCAAATAAACTATTTGTCCAAAAAACTTTGCCCCTCTCTTATTGTGACTACTCTTATCCATGTGCCTAAGTACTTTGCTGAATTGGAGCCTTGGTTCTGAGTTTTGGTATCTGTCTTGTCCCAGAAAAGTGAAGCTGTCTTCTTGGGTCATGGATGGAAATGTGGTTGTTGATGTATCGGCTATGAGTACAATATCTGTTTAAGTGGTAGGTCTCACCAGGTACATCAACATTGTGATAAAACCCCCACAGCATTGAGTCTCAGAGCCTGGGTCAGCTGACTCAGACTTGCGAGACTTGGGCTGTGGGGTTGTAATGTGGCAGTGTATATATTCGGTCTTGGGCTGGAGCCCTGAGACCCTCCTCCCATTGTGGGGTCTCAGAGCCCAGGCTCCAGCCTGAGCCCAAATGTCTACACTGCAGTTTTATAACTGACCCAGGCTCTGAGACTCGGTACCACAGGCTGACCCAGGCCAGCCATGTCATGCCACAGGTCTTTTATTGCAGTGTAGACATACCTACTGAGTACAGCTCACAAGCCCTTGGAGTACCAGTACTATACATGTTCAGTGCCAATGGTTAAGAACCACTATACTGTAGCTTGTCATGCTTTAAAGTTTTTTATAAATATGGTTGTCTCTCTACTAAATTTATCTCCAGTTCAATCACATCTGTTGCACCACTTCTTTTTTACAGGTTTCAGAGTAGCAGTCGTGTTAGTCTGTATTCGCAAAAAGAAAAGGAGGACTTGTGGCACTTAGAGACTAACCAATTTATTTGAGCATAAGCTTTCGTGAGCTATAGCTCACTTCATCGGATGCATTCAGTGGAAAATACAGTGGGGAGATTTATATACATGTTGTTTCATGTTCTCTATCTATATAAATCTCCCCACTGTATTTTTCACTGAATGCATCCGATGAACTGAGCTGTAGCTCATGAAAGCTTATGCTCAAATAAATTTGTTAGTCTCTAATGTGTCACAAGTACTTCTTTTTTAGTTTTTCATAAATTAATCAGAATAAAACGTAAGGGACAAAACCTTTGGCTTATATTACTTCTAGCAGCACTTTCACATTACTTCCACAGCAGCAGTTAATGAGTAAGGAGGAGTCCTGATGGTCTCAGTGCTTCAGCAAGAGCAGAACTAAGGTCAGGTCTTTATTTGGCAATGATGGCTAAAATATCAAGGTTCTTCATTATGTTCCTAATTAGGTTTTGTTAACAAATGGACTATATTTCCTTTAAATGACTTTAATCTCCAGAAGCTCCAAAGAGGGTGTTAATTAGATATTTTGATTAGAGATGTGCACACATTTGTTTGATTAATTTTATCTTTTTTTTCTATTTGTGAACAGATTTTGACTTTTAGAAAATTTCATTTTAAATTAAATGAACAAAATTCAGCATATGGATTGCTCATTAATTGCATTCACCACATATATTTGTTGTTACCATTTTATGATTGGTCACCTTACTTTGCACTTTGTTTTCTGTTCCTTGATTGAATTAATACTTGGATGAAAAAAAGGAGAGAGTGGGCAAGTATCTGAGCTTTTGATTGTCAGGGGCAGGGTGTGGAATTAGGAAAAGGTAAACTGTCATTTTTTGCAGTAAAAAAGGAGAAAAAGTCAATATTTGCCAACATTACCACAGATATCACCTATTCTACATACAGAGGATAACTGTGGTAAAAGTTATCAAAAGCTGAATTTTAATGGTGACCATTTCAGGAGAGTGAATTTATGAAGTGTCCTTAATGACTTTGGATTCTGGAATTTCTGTCCCACATACAGTTTTTATGTTTGTTACCGTACAATTTTTAAAATAGATCATTCAAGATTCAAAGACATATACAATTTACCCCAGAAAAAGTACTGTATGTATTTTGCCAAGGATTTTAAGTACTTCTGCTGTACGTATTTGTGCTTTTTGAAATACAAACTGTGAGTCTATGATGATGGGCTGATTTAGAAATGGGCAAACCTTGTGGAACTCTTGGTTCAAACCATTTTCTCTCTAAAAGAATGGTATTTCACAATACGAGTGTGTTTTGGGAAGCTGCTTAGGTTTTTTCATACACAAAGAGTGACCCCCTTCTGACCTTAGTCTTATTTTAGAATAAGAGAAACAACTAATAGAGAGAACAAGGAAAATCTCCACCATGGAGCATAGTGTGTGCTTTCCTGTAACATGTTGCATCTTGAACCCTGCCTCAGAAATGGCAGATGCATCTGGAGAGAGGTAGACTCCTAAGCAATTTAAATGGGGCAGTACAAAAAAAATCACTTCTTATATACTAGTTAGTGCCACCAAAAAACTCAAGGTTGAAAAAAATACACAAGCCTTTTCCTGGTATCCCTCGGTAAAGGGTTAATGAACCTTATCCTTTTTGATTCATTCAGGAGGAGGAATGTGAAGATAGGGACATCTGACCCTCTTCCCTCGAGTGTCCTCTCCTCCAAAAAATCCTCATCTATGAAGTTTAGAACTTCACATAATTCAAAGTACACACCAGTTTCAGGAAAACAATTGAAGTCTTATTGATCTGTACAGAAATTGCACATTTACTATATCTGTTCCAATCCCCATGTTTTTTAAAGTGGCTTATTCATTCTGTGCAAACCAACACAGAATACCAGTCTAATATCATTTTTCTCCTTCCTAGTAGAAATGATCTAAAAAAATCTAGGTTGACTACTTCAAATACTTTTTTACCCAAGAACTATTGGTTCTTGACATGGGCGCTGCTACAAGTTACTATAAATTGAAACATTCAAGAGGGTTACACTTGCCAAGTAACACCTGGTTTGTGGTTTACTAGAAGTGACTTTCTGATCAACATATATGTATATAAGAAATGGACATCACAGCTGAATCAGTTATTGGTGGGGAAACAGAAGTTGACTCTATATCAGTTTCTGATATTGATAATTGAGATGACTCTTGAATGGAAAGGTTCTGACTTGGGAGTCTCATCCACACATTCCAGATCTGAAACTCCTACAATATCAGCAGATTAATCCAGGGAAAGTATTGTAAACTCCTCCTGCTAATCAACAGGTGTCTGCTGCACAAGACTAACTTGTGTACCCATTTTGTATAATACAGGGTCTATCTTGGCTTTGGCTACAGACAGAAACAATTTAAACCTTGTATCAAAATGATCGAGACAACAAGCACTATTCTGTTTAAAAAAACCCTGCTTTGAACTAATATCTTTGTGACATTTCAGGGTACAATTCAAACTAATGAGTAGCTGTCTCAACCCTGCCCTGCAACCTTGGGTGCCTTACAATGCCTTGCTGAAGTAGCGCCCACCTGCGCCACTCACAAGCAGTGTTCCAGCATGCAAGCCACACATTGAGTGTCTATGTGTGGCTGCAGTCTGCCAGCCACACTTGGGTTACACTCTGGCTCTCACCAGCCTTGGTTATACTGCAGGTAGGGTGACCACCCATCCCGAACAGGATGGGAGAGGCCTGAAATGCAGAGTTCAAGTCCCAGTCCTGGGCTAAATAACTCTGGGACAGCATTTGCCCTGGATTCCCTGTGGCTCTGCTCCGCGCCTGCCCAAGGCTCAGGGTCTGTGCCAGCGCCAGCCTCTTCTTGCGGGGGGAGGAGGGGAGGCTGAAGTGGGCCTCAGACCACCACCACCCCCTCACCATGAGGCTCCCCCTGTTACCCGGGGTTCTTTCAACCCAAAACTCTTGGTAACTTTTACTCTGTGGGAGGTGGTGTCAGGAAATAAATCAGGGGAGACACGGCCATCCGACCAATAGATGGCTGGCACAAACAGGACAACACAAGAGTGCTTTCACTTAAAGCTAAACTTTACTTCGTCTCAAGCACTTATACACACATCTGCAACAGGTTAGTAAAACACCCCCAACTCTTGATAATTACCAAAGCTGAGTGTGGCTCTCGAGTGGCACAGCGGCAGCCCGTCTCTTAGTGGGGAACACAAGATGCATCCAGAGGGAGAGTCCAGTCCTGAACAGTCCCACTACCTCAAACTTTTCCCCCTTATTTATACATTAGTAATAGAATGACATGTCCCTTAAAGCAAACTTGTTAAGTAAGCAGTTTCAATGGTCAAGCGAGAGGTTCCTTCTGATTATCGATTAACCAGGTGTGGATTTTTCCAGAGTTTGCAGCCTTGAGGCCCCAGTAGACATTCCTGGGGCACATCCTGCTCTTCTAAGATGCATGTATCAGCAACTTCAACACAATTCTTATCAGGAAGGACGCAAGGTCAAGCTGCCCTCTCTGTGGCACCCAATCCCCTGCCCTCCCCTCCTGCCTTGGTTAAACTGAGACTGCTGAATGGCCAATTTACAGCCTGCTGACTTGGCTGCTTTTAGCAATAAGCCATAGAGGTTTTAGGCACTTTACTGGTTTGCCAAAGTCTCCCCATACACCCCCTGCTCCTTCTCTTCCTCTGAGGCCCTGCCCCCTGGCCAGGGCAGTAGTAAGAGCTGCCCAGGGAGCCTGGGCCATGGGTGGGGAGCCCCAGACAATTCACCTGCCCTGGGTGGTGTGCCCCAGGGGCAGGGACATGGGTCGGGGGCTGCTCTCGGGCATCCCAGTCCCCTGCTCAGAGCAGGTGGAGGGTCCATGGCTCCCCACAGTGGCCAGGTCTGTCTAGATGGCTCTGATCATGGACCGTCTTCGACTTCTGGCCTGGCCGTGGACGAGGCCTCAAGGGGAAGAGCAGAAGCAGGGGGGTAGGGCCTTGGAGAAAAGGGAGGAGGGGCAGGGCCATGGAAGTTGGTGGGGCTCCTGCATGTGTCCCTCTTTTGCCTTTTGAAAAGGTGGTCACCCTAACTGTACGGTGATTCCCCACACACCCCCTGGCCCATATTCCCCCCCCCGCCCCGAAATGTACGTCCGGTACTTCCCAGCCCTCTTCTGGACAGTACAAAATATTTTAAGTCCATTAATACTGAAAGGGAATAATATGCTAACTCATTATCTCAAATAGTAATTCAGACCCTTTAATTTAAACACACTGGATTAGATAAAAAAGTTTTTTAACTACAAGAGAGAGATTTTTAAATGAGTACAAGTAGTGAGGTATAAAAGTCAGAAATGGTTACAAGAAAAATAAAGAAGACATTTACTAATATCTAACTTAAAATATATCAGATTCAAGCAAAGTTTCTAACTACATGCTTTCAGCAGTTTTACCAACCAAACCCTGTAGGTCAGCATCCCTCCCCGAGTCCAATGAATGCTTCCTTTGCTGCTACAGTGAATGTAATGGGCAGGGAGAAGAAGTGAGTTACCTTGGGGTGTTTGTCCCTCCTTTTTATAGTTTCAGTCCTTCTCTTGAAAAACATTTCCAGCTGTGAAATAGGAGACAAAGAATCTGTGTGGAACAATGTTCCCTGATGGTTTTTTCTCACCTGTTTGAACTTTCTTTGTTTCCCTTTCTGCTTGATGACCCTGTTTACTGCTTAAATGAAAATTAAGCAGAGCACACTTTCCTTTGTTTAGGACAGACATGTTTGCCAGGGCTCGGGGGTTTGGAACATGTGGTAATAACACCACATAGGGAAAGCTTATAACTTTACATACAGTGTTGCTACACATATTTTCTCAGGATGATACTGACCAGCAAATTTTCAAATAATACCTTACAAGACATGCCTTGTACAAAATTATTACAATAGTGTGTAGGGTGTGGAAACGGGTACATTCTATCACAACCTTCCATCAGTCTACCTGTGGTGGCTGTTCTTGTACCACTCTTGTCATTCTTCATAGTTCCGATAAATTGGAACTGTTGTTGAATCGATAAAACTGCTGGCAACTCCTTTGTACTGGTGTGAACTGTGCTTTGGAATAATAAGAGGTTAGATAAGTGTCTATGATCAGGTCTTCTCTGAGAAGAAATTGTAAGGACTTTTTAATTTAAAAAATAAATCTGTTGGTTAAATCATGGTTTGGTACTAACATTAAGACTTGCACCATTCACCTTCATCCAAATTTCAGATATGTGAGATACAAAGTGATGCTCATTGACACTTCTGAGATGTTTGAGGTAACTAAGACAGCTGACCATTTCAGTGGCTTTGATTTCTTTGTTCAGATATTTTAAAATCCCTCTGTTTCAAACATCTATGAAGTTTGGTGAAGGCTGAGTCTCTGTCTGAACGTTGGTTGGGATTTGTTACACAAAAATGAGCAAGCTAGTTGAATGAAAATTTAAAGGTACAGTTAAAAAAATGAAATGCCAGCATGGAAACTTTAAAAAACCACCATAATAAAGATTCAAATTAAATATATTCCCCAAATTAAAAAATATCGTGAGGACCGAAAAAGTGCCACCATGGCTAAACAACAAAGTAAAAGAAGAGGTTAGATGCAAAAGGCATCCTTTAAAAATTGGAAGTCAAAGGAAAATAGAGGACTACAGAGGAAAATAGAAAGGAGCATAAACTCTGGCAAGTCAAGTATAAAAGTATAATTAGGCAGGCCAAAAAAAATTTTTTTTAAGAGCAACTGGTGTTGTTCAAAAACGAACAACAAAACCTTTTTAAAGTACATCAGAAGCAGGAAGCCTACCAATCAGTGGGGCCACTGGATGATCAAATTGCTAAAGGAACACTCAAGGAAGATAAGGCCATTTCAGAGACGCTAAATTAATTCTTTGCATTAGTCCTCACTGCAGAGGCTGTGAAGGAGATTTCCACACCTGAGCCATTCTTTTTTGCATGACAAATCTGTGGAACTGTTCCAGATTGAAGTGTTAGTAGAGAAGGTGATGGAACAAATTGATAAATTAAACAGAAATACATCACCAGGACCAGATGGTATTCACCCAAGAGTTCTGAAGGAACTCACATATGAAATTGCAGAACTACTAACTGTGGTATATAACTGATCACTTAAATCAAATTCTGTGCCAGGTGAGGATAACTAATGTAACACCAATTTTTTTAAAAGGCTCCAGAGACAATCTTGTCAATTACAAGCAGTAAGCCTAACTTCACTACCAGGCAAGTTGGTTGAAACTATAGTAAAGAACAGAATTATCAGAAACATAGATGAACATGATTTGTTGGGGAAGAGTCAACATGGCATTTGTAAAGGGAAATCATGTCTCAAGAATCTCAGAATTCTTTGAGTGGGTCAACAAACATGTGGACAAGGGTGATCCATTGGATCCAGTGTACTTGGACTTTTAGAAAGCCTTTGACAAGGTCCATCACCAAAGGCTCTTAAGCAAAGTAAGCTGTCATAGGATAAGAGAGAAGGTCCTTGCATGGATCAGTAACTGGTTAAAAGACAGGAAACAAAGGGTAGGAACAAATGGTCCCTTTTCAGAATGCAGAGAGGTAAATAGTGGTGTCCCCCAGGGATCTACACTGGGACCAGAGCTGTTCAACATATTGATAAATGATCTGGAAAAAGGGGCAAAATGAGGTGGCAAAATTTGCAGATGATACAAAACTACTCAAGATAGTTAAGTCCAAAGCACACTTTGTAGAGTTACAAAGGGATCTCACAAAACTGGGTGACCGGGCAAAAAAATGGCAGATGAAATTCAATGTCAATAAATGCAAAGTAATGCACATTGGAAAACATAATCCCAACTATACATACAACATAATGGGATCTAAATTAGCTGCTACCTCTCTAGAAAGAGATCTTGGAGTCACTGTGGATAATTCTCTGAAAATATCCACTTAATGTGCAGCAGCGGTCAAATAAGCTAACAAAATGTTAGGAACCATTAGGAAAGAGAGAGATAATAAGACAGTAGATATCATAATGCCACTATATAAAGCTATGGTATGCCTGCACCTTGAATACTCCATTCAGTTCTGGTCACCCCAATTCAAAAATATATATTAGAATTGGAAAAGGTACAGAGAAGATCAACAAAAATGATTAGGGGTATGGAGAAGTTTTCATATGAGGAGAGAGTAAAAAGACTGGGACTTTTGACCTTGGAAAAGAGACAACTAAGAGCGGATATGATAGTGGAGATAGTGGTGAAAGTGAGTAAAGAAGTGTTATTTACTTCTTCACATAACACAAGAAGCAGGGATCACCCAATGAAATTAATAAGCTGCAGGTTTTAAAGCAAACAAAATCAAGTAAACAAAAAGTCAACAAAATATTCACACAACACAAAATCAAGCTGTGGAACTCCTACCCAGGGATGTTGTGAAGGCCAAAACTATAACTGGGTTCAAAAAAGAATTAGATAAGTTCATGGAGGACAGGTCCATTGATTAGTATTAGCCAAGATGGTCAGTGATGGTCCAGGTGTGCCTAGCCTTTGACTGCCAGAAGCTGGGAGTGGATGATAGGGGATGGATCACACATTAATTACCCTGTTCTGTGCATTCCCTCTGAAGCATCTTGCATTGGCCACTGTCTGAAGAGAGGATACTGAGCCAGATGGACCTTTGGTCTGATGCAGTATGTCCATTTTTATGTTCTTGTGCATGTCAAGTGTCCTTATTCCCTTGGATGTTCAAAAATATAAAATCCATCAATGTACTGAATGATTGAGTCCAACTGGTAATGGGATGCAGGAAACATCCACTTCTGGGTTGCTAGTACGATTCTAGTCATGATCATTAGGGACTACAAGCTGAAACCATCTAGCTGATGGATGTTCTGTGACCTATATAAAATAAATTGGTCATTTATACCTCCCAGTGGACAGGTATCCAGATCACAAAAGAGCACTGAAAATCCTTGTGGGAAGTCTGAAAAGAGAGATCATGGACTGCATATCATCAGTGGTCCCTCCTGTGCAGTTGAGGCACCTTGACATAGCTTGTACTGTGCAAAGTCTGTGTTGTAGGTAAACAGAGGACTTCAGCTTCCAATGCTATCAATTTATCACTTTTCAGAACACTAAACTGTCATCAAAAGTAGCAGGTGCTGCTGAGCAAGAACAATAAAAGAAGATGAATGGAAAGCTTTGTTAGGATGGTTAAAAACCTACAAACAATAATTGGGACTACATTCGCAGAAGGTAAAAAGGAATGAGGAAAATAAGCCAGACACCAGAATGAAGCAATAATTGTAAAGGGAAATGAGAACACTAAATTCAAGAGGTAATACTAGTTTGCAATTTAAAAAAAGAAAAGAAAATGAATGGAAATAAATGTGCAATCAACAGAGAAAAAAAGAGAATCAGAAACTGTGCATCTATGATCAGCAAATTTTTAGGATTCTAATTGAATATAATAATACTTGGAGTTATACATTGGGGTTTGAGCCTCTGCTTTTTTGAACATTCTAGGATGTGTTTTGAGTCTGTCAGCAAGTCATCTATTGTATCTGATTTTTCTTATGGAAATAACTCCATTCTTCCTGAAGGAATGTAAGATTTACACAGAAATCATTAGAAATTCACGTTGATATTTTGAAAATTGGGGGGATTTATATGGAGGTCACCTGCTTATAAATCAGGGATGGTCAAACTTACTGGCCTTCCGAGCCACATATGACAATCTTCAGAAGTTTGAGAGCCTGTGCACACCTGCCAGGAGCTGGGGATTGGGGCTTCAGCCCTGCTCCTGCTGAAGCCCCAAGCCCTGGCAGGTGCACTCCCCTGGGCAGAAGCCCCCAAAGTATCCTCTCTGCTGGGCAGAAGCCCCTACTTCACCATCCGGCTACAAGGCAGAGGTCCCAAGCTTCTTCCCTCCCCACCACTTTGGTAGGAGAAGCATGGGGGGCATCAGAGGCTCTGTGAGCCACACTTTAATGGTAAAAGAGCCGCATGTTGCTCGTGAGCCAGTTTGGTCCCCCTGTTATAAATTTTTGAACTTCTGCTACATATGGAAAAGGCCAGTTAGGAACAGATATGCTTTTCCAAGACTAGTGAGTCAAACAAGTAGCATGCTCCAAATTAATACTTGCTCTGCTTAATTTTTCAGTGCTGCTGTCTTGGACTGAAATGTCCAGTGGAGACCTGCAAGAGTTTCTGACATTGATGAATTTCATTCTGAAAACGAATGATCAGGATATACAGCCTACACTCTTGTTTCCAAAGCAGGAAGTGAATATTCCACAGTTTGTCAATGCCAAAGGAATGAAGGGATTAAGCTGGTTGATTATGAGCAATGAGGGCCAAAATTTAGTGCAGCATATATTTGGTGTACGTATGAACGAAAGATTCTTAAAAGAAAAACAGGCAAGCTAGAAAAACTGACAATGGAAGAGGACTGTGCTATAGAGGCATTACTGAAAAATGGCGCAATGACAATTATTAATGAAATATTGTAACCTAGCTATAAAATATACAGAAAAGAGAAAGTGGGTCATTGACATGGAGGAGTAGCATTATATCTAAAATATCAAGGCCACAGAATGCAACCTGATGAAACATACTAATAGGATTATGCTGCTAACCTCCTGATCAGGAGAAGGAGGGGTACAAAATGTTGAGATAAATAAAAGAATCTAATAGAATGGTAATAATGGGTGACTTCAGCTACAAACACACACACTGATCAAATAAAGCAAGGTTAGGAGAAACAACTTCTTCACACTTTTAAACAACTCCTTCTTGGAACAGATAGTTCTTTAGCACACAAAAGGAGAAGCTATTCTTGACTTAGCCTTAAGTCATCATCTTAGCACAGAAGATGATGGATAAAGAAATAACTACAGCTGAGCCTCTTACTAATAATGAGCCTAATAATGAGCTTCTTGCTATAATGAAGTTCAAGATTTTCAGGGGAGAAAAGGTATCAAAAGGCAGAAAAGTGACACTCAGGTTTAAAAGGGATGACTTTTAAAAATGAGGAAGTTTCTCCAAAAAGTTTCTAAAGTCAAAAATAAGGAGATTAAAGTCTTTCCTCTCAACATGGAGGCTTCTTAAACCTATTGTAATAGAGTCCTAGAGGGTGTGCAAACCACTAAACAAAAAAGGAATGGAAGGAAGAAAGAAACTAGCATGGGTGATAGAAGTTATTCAAGTAAACTGTCATCCTTGAGAAAATGGAAAGCCAACTCTAGCAACACTGATAGAAAAGAGCTTTAACTATGGCAGGTAAAATGTTAGGAGGAAATTAGGAGGTGTGATAGGGAATTTTGAATCAAAGAAATAACAGATAATACTTTGCATCAGGTCCTTAGCTGCACTCGGTAAGTGCTGGGTGCAGTTAGGAGGGTGATGGGAAGGAAAGTTGCTGAAAAGGAATTGTTTGCAGTTCCCTGATCGTGGGCCTGTTTAGAAATCTGCCTGGTCCTTGGTGTGCTTTAGAGCAGCCTCATATCTGATCTAAAGGATGCGGATTGAATATAGTCCCAGGGGGCCAGTATGGCATACTGCTAGAGTGCAGCAGAGCTCTGGCCATGCCCCCAGCACATGCTCAACACAAGGTTGAGGTGGCAGAAGCCAGCTGCACCAGCTTTGTGCCAAAGAGGGATCCCTTCATGTCAAGTGAATGTACTGTGGATGCCCTCCCTTTCTGGCTGCTTGAAACCACAGAATATGAATATGAAACATTGAATAAGATTGTGAGAATGCCTTATCGACCTCAGAAAGGTAATTAAACATTGTGACCCAGAGCACCCCTGTACTCACATCCTACACATTATTGTAATAATCTTTGTACAAAATATGCCTTTCGAGGTATCATATGAAAACTATTGACCAGTGAGTTATTAATATCATGGTGAAATGTATATAGCAACATTACATATAAAGTTAGAATTTCCCCCAGTATTTTATTAGCACATGTTAAAACCAGACAGACCTTCCCAGGCAAAAGTTGTTAAACAGGTGTATCCTAAACAAAGGAATGTGTGTTCACCTCAATTTACATCTAAGTAGTAAACAGGATCAGCAAGACCGCAGTGGGAGGAGATGGCAAGAAACAGAAAAATTTGCATTTAAGAAAAGGCAGCTGTGGGGGTAGAAAGAGCATGGAGCTTCCTTCATCACCAGACTCCATGTCACTTTTCTCATAGCTTGACTAAACTTAACTTTTATCCTTCAGAAGAATTCACTTCAAAAGATTCAGTGGACTGTAACAGAAGGGGGCAGACAATCCCAAGTTATCTCTTTCACCTAAGGAGATAAAGGCACCAGCACTTTGGGCCTCTGGGAGAGATCCTGACTGAGGAGAGGATCAATCACCATCTTGAACAAGGCCTTGAACCAAAACCTGCTAGATTAAGTTTGACTTTTAGATGCATGTTTTCACTTTTATTTGCTGGTAACCATTTCTCACTTTATCTCTTATTCTTGAACTCACTTAAAATCCTATCTTCCTCTGTTAATAAACTTTTTCTACTATTAATTTAAACCAACAGTGCTGTGTTTGTACTAAAATGAACACAGCTCTAGTTAATTTGGCAAACTGTTGTGTTTTGTCTCCTTAAAGGAGTAGATGGATCTTATTATTCCTCTGTTGCAGGAAAGGACTGAACATATCAGGGCACATGGGTCTGGGGAAATTCAGGACTGGGGGTGTGTTGGGATCATCTTGCTGTTTGTAACCAAGGCTGGTGGAAGCCAGATTGGCGTGCTGATGGCAGGCTTCTGGGGTCAGAGTTCATGGACTAGGACTGCAGTTATACTCATGCTTGTAGGCTAGTTGTGATGGGCTCAGATTGGGAGCTACAGCAGCAAAGCACTGTGAAGCACCCAGTGTTACAGGGCTGGTGGTGACATAACCTGTCACAGGCCTGGATTGCACCTCAGACTGTGACAAGCATATTTATTCCCATTTTACAAATGTTGAAAAAAGTACCCTTTGTTTAAATGATTCGCGTACAATCACAGAGCAGGTCAGTGGCCGAGCTAGATATAGATCCCGGGTCTCCTGACTCTCAGCTCAGTTTAATCCTCTAGATAATAGCTGCCTCGTGTTCAGAGTGTGGTCTCCTTACTGAAATACACATGACTTACTCACACGTCTTTTCCTAGTTTGGCTCCTGTCTCAGCTTGACTTAGAGTTTAAGGGCCAATAATTTAAATTAAATTTAAATGAAAGGCAGCTTCCAAGAATAGATTTTAAACTTGGCAGGGGAGCATCTACATAACCAAGAAACAAACTGAATTGTCCAAGTCACACATCCCTAGAGCAATGCTACCCTGTGCATAGTTTTTCTGTATTAAAAAAATTACTCAAAATCCGTTCAATAAAAGCCTAAGTGACATTAATGATTTTCTAGACTCTTATAATTCAGGCAGATCAGAGATCTCACATCTTTAAGGACAAATGTTTTCAGAAGGGGGAAAATAAGGATGTATGATTCTTCTTTAATAACAAGAAAACAGCACAATAATGTGAGTGAGAGCTGGCAAAGTACTGGTTAAACATATTGGAACAAAACAGCTCACCAGGAGGGAACAATTGAAAAGGTATTTGCCAACACCAAGGAATAACTTAGTGCCAATGAGCTGGGTTACATCAATGAATGTATATCTTCACTTAGAGAAAGACAGGAGAGCAGGACGCAACCAACCCTTCCTGCTAATGGGATTTTACAGTTGCAAAGGTCTTTCTTGAGGGAAAGATCTGATCCTTCAAAAATAATATAAATATCAATGGTGTTTCCTTATTGGGGGTCATCATAAATGATTTGGATAATGGCATAGAGAGTATACTGATAAAATTTGCAGATGATACTAAGATGGGAGGGGTTGTAAGCACTTTGGAGGACAGGATTAGAAATCAAAGCTATCTTTACAAACTGGAGAAATGATCTGAAATAATTAGGATGAAATTCAATAAGGACCAATGAAAAGTACTACACTTAGGAAGGAACAATCAGTTGCACAAATACAAAATGGGACATGACTGCCATAGAAAAGGAGCTGGGTTATAGTGGATCACAAACTATGCGTCAACAACGTAATACTGATGAAAAAAAAGCAACATCATTCTGGGATGTATTAGCAGGAGTGTTGTAAGCAAGAACTGAGAAGTAATTCTTCTACTCTGGTCAGCACTGATTCCAGCTTCAACTGGAATTCTGTGTCCCATTCTGGGTGCCACAGTTTGGAAAGATTGGAGAAAATCCAGCAAAGAGCAATAAAAATGATTTAAAGGTCTAAAAACCTGATCTACAAGGACAGACTGAAAAAAATTGGGTTTGTTTAGTCTGGAGAAGAGAAGACTGTGGGGGCACATAAGTCTTCAAGTACATAAAAGGTTATTATAAAGCTGTGATACTGTATGATTTATACCATTGTTACTATTAGTGTTATGTAATTGCAACAAATCTTATACAAAGTATGCTATGTAAGATATCATTGGAAAAGATAGAATCTATCAAATATAATTATTCTGTTTGTATAAATGTATCATTTTTGTATCTGAAGTTATGAATACTGGCTACAGATCTGTAAAATTTACATTGAAGCCAGATAGCTTTTTATGATGGCCCATCAGAGGCAATGGATTCTCACAACTGGCCAGAGAGGGAACTCATTCCACCCAGGTGGCTCTTCCTGCAGATGCCTTAGCTTTCAAGTGGCCAATGGCTTGTCACTAGGAGTCAGCAAGCCACATAAGGACATGTGACTTGCTCATGTGACCCTGGACTTTTCCACAAACTGTGCTGTGGGCTAAAATTCCATCTACATGGCAGAGGTTATAAAAGATCCTTTGTGACCCTCTGTACCTATCCTGACCTGGCTCAAAAAAGGTTAACTGCACATTGCAGGCAGAGGAAGCGATGCCCCTCCACCTCTGCTGGGCATGCTCAGCCTGGAGACAGGATATAAAATGAAGCAGCCCAGCTCAGTTTGTCCAGGCTGCTGAAGGGGAAGGAGGCAGATTGCAGGCTCTATTCCGGGAGCTGCTACAGGCCCCAACCACAGAACCAAGGCATACCGAGCCCTAGACGGATTCTAGGCTCCCTGTAGAACCCAGAGAAGGGACCAAGCCATCAGGAGCTGCAGTGGCTGAGGACTCCAGAGACGTGGGGGAACGATGGACCAGTGCTGCGTAACACAGGGTAGAAAGCAGCGAAGGGAATTTAAACATTGTTCTGGTTGAAGGACTGGGAAACAGGTCAGCGTGCTTTTTCTTTTGCAGGAGCTGGGGGGTCCTGCTGACTCAGTGTCAAGCACCACTTGACACTCACCACTGCCCAGGACCTGGGCAGGGACTCTGAGGAGCAGTCCCCTTTTCCCAAGCACCACACACCCCTACATGGTGCCCCACTTCCCCAAGGGGCCAATAGGTCAACAGCCCCACAGAGGTGGGCAGCTTTATTGACTCCAGCCATTGGGCCTAGCAGCCTGATGAGGAAGGGCGGCCGCTCCATTGACTCTGGTCAGTAGGAGGTACTACCATGCTTTATAGTCACGGTCACCAGCATAGGACCTAACCAGCTGTGGTACAGCCTTTCCCTTTCTTTTGACCATACATATACCCCAGGACGGGATGCACCTGTTCCGTGATACCCTGGAATCATCCCCATTTTGTCGTAATTTCCAGCTTCATTTCTTGGGACTGGATTTCTAACAAGGAAGTGGTAAACAAGGATTGATGAACCCCAAGCTGTTTGGGTAACCCCCCGACCCGAAAGCTGTTTGAGAGAGTTTTTCAAACTAGCAGTTTATTCCATCACTGCTTCAAACCTGATATAAGAACTTTGCACTCACTTGCATGCATATGATTTCCTTAACCATTTTAACTTTCTTTTATCTTAAAAACAAACCTTTAGATTTTAGCTACTAAAGGATTGGCAACAGCGTGGTTATTGAGTAAGAGCTGAGTTCTATATTGATCTGGTTATGTGGCTGGTCTCTTGAGATCAGAAGAACCCTTTGTTTGATTAATCTGATTTTCAATAACCACTCATCATAACGTCCAGTGTCTGGGTGGTGAAATGAGGGCTGGAACGTCTAAGGAGACTGCATTTTTGGCTTCTTGTTAATCAGCATGGTGAGACAGAAGTTTACTTTTGTTACTGGCTTGGTATATCTAATGGTAGAATAATCACCAATTTAGGGTGAGCCTGCCCTACTTCTCAGCAGTTTGTCCTGAATCTGGGATCCTCAACTGTGAACAACTGAGGTACAGTCATGATAGGTAGTGAACAGCAGTCTTTGGGAGGCTAGCCCCCAGCCGGCCCTCCCCTTCTGCCTAGGGACTTGCCCCTCCCTCCCGCTCCCCCGTGCCAGCCCCAGGATGCCTGAGTGCCTGCCCCCCTCAATCTTGGAGCATCCCACCTCCACAGCCCCAAAGTGCCAGGCGGGTGGGTGGGTGGGCAGCTGAACATGGCCCCCAGCACAGCAGGTGGGTGGGCAGCAAGACCCCCAGCCCCAGAGAGCTGGGTGGGCAGGCAGCACAAGCAGTGGCTCCAGACACCCAAAGTTGCCCAAGATGGAAGCAAAAGCAGTCCCCTGCCTGTGTCCCAGGCCCCTGCCCAGGGCAGATGGCGGGACCCAGGCTCCCCACAGCTGCCTGTGCAACTTTTCCTGGCCCAGTCCCAGCTGGTGGGGGGCCCTCAGCCCCACAGTCTGGCCATGATAAGAGCCGGGCAGGCAGCTGTGTGGAGCCATGGTGGACCGTCTACCTACCAGCTGGGTGGGGCAGGTGGAGGTTCTGCAGCTTCTCACAGCTGCCCGCGTGGTTCTTACCATGGCCAGGCTGCGGCTCAAAGACCCTCCCCCCCCACCAGAGCTGGGTCAGGGAGAGCTGCATGGGGAGCAGGTGTGGAGTTGTGGACCCTCTTCCTGCCCTGGGGAGCCAAGGGGGCGAGGACATGGGCCAGGGACCTCCCCCACACACTCCAGACAGGTGGATGGTCTGCCGTGGCTCCCCACAGCTGTCCAGGCTCCCCGGCCGAGGTCCAAGTCCATGCTGGAGGGGAAGGGGCAGGGGTGGGGATAGAGGTCCTCCCTGGCAAAGAGTGGATGGGCCAGGCCCATCCACTTCCAAAAAGTGGGAAGGCTATGGCCCTCTGCCCCCACCGCCCCGGTTCCAGCACCACTGGCCCAGGGCCCCGGCCACATGGGAAGGAAGAGCCGCAGCACAGCGCAGCAGGAAGCAGGAGGGGATTTGGGGGTGGTGTGTGGGTGGGGCTATGCAAGCAGTTTGGGTAGGCTGTGCCTTCCCCTGCCTTTGATATCTGCCGCCCATGAGTACTGTGACAAAAGTGGAGGATGATAAATTGTTCTCCTTAACCACTGAGGACAGGACAAGGAGTAATGGGCTTAAATTGCAGAAAGGGAGTTTAGGTTAGATATTAGGGGAAAACTTCTGAACTGTAAGGGTAGTTAAGCACTGGAACAAATTACCTAGGGAGTTTGTTGAATGTCCATCATTAGAAGTTTTGAATAAGTTAGACAAGCAACTGTCAGGGATAGATAATACTTAGTCCTACCTCAGTGCAGAGGACTAGACTACATGACCTATCAACATCCTTCTAGTCCTATATTACTATGATTCTATGTTTTTTCTGACCAGCTTAAAAATGTGTAAAAGCAATCCTAGATACCATTGTAAACTCATTTAATGAAATGACAAAAAAAAATGAGTCTGAAGATACTACATTTCCTACCTACAGTTTGTTCCAATTTCCAAGTATAGTAGCCAGCATTAGAGGAAAATATTTTATTTGACATATTGATTTCTATGTTTATCATTTAAAATCAAATTGTTTAACAAATATTGAACTGATCTCTTACAACGCGACAAAATGGTGGCTTTAAAATGAAAATACACTTAGCAGAGCACTATAAAAAGATTTCTTAAAGGAAAAATAATTATTCTAGGTTAACACTACAGCCTGTTTGTGTGTCCAATTAAAATAACGTGCTTCATAGACTTTTTTGTATGTACCAAACATGATGTTCAAACAAAAATTCAGAAGTCTTCAGGAAATAACATCCTTATTCATGAGAATTGTGCAGCATGTTTATTGTTCTGGCACAAAGAGAAAAAATAGTAATCTAACGCGTTATCTGTGCACTGTGTACATTGACTTAATCTTCGTTAACTACTTGTTCAATGTTAGTTAACAATTAGTTACCTTGTAGCCCTTTATCATCCATCACTTTGTTTAACTGTCTTTTTGTTGGTTTTTTTTAACTTTTAAAGGTCCTTTATCTTTGCCTAAGGCTGCGTTGGATAAATCTACAAGGGTATAAAAAAGTGCTGATCCTGAGACAGTGTATTCTGCACACAAAATACACATTCTTTTGCAATTACCAGTCTTGTTTCTATTCATTAGGGAGGAAACAAAAATCTCCTGTAACATTTACTTCAATGTGCAGGCCTGCTATATCATTTTATATTATAGTGGTTTACAAATACTTTAAAATGTTCTTCCTTGCCTAGGTTTTTGCAAATGGAGTTTACAGAGATTAGTGGTTTACCAGAATATCACCAAATGTAACCACACCATCATGTTGTGGCAGGGGTAGTTTTCTCTTTAGAAGTATCTTCCTACTCACTTGTAGATATTTGAACTGTTAGCTGGCTGCTTTTAAGCACATTTCATGGAAAATCTATTAAATATACATACAGTATTTCAATTCTCTGCATAACCCCTATCCATTTTCAGAGGTAGCTATAGAAACTGCAGAAAATGTATCTATTGTGCCTTTTTAAATGTTTTCTGAGGAGTCCGTAAAAGATAAAATTATGATTGTGTTTCTTTTGGCAGTGAATATCTCACAGCTTGGTTGTCTCAGAGGCTAATCACAACTTTGAATCTAAATGTTTTCAGGAACTGATCTCAAGAAGTTAGGATCTGCTACTGGTAGTACCTTGATTACAATAGATCCAGGTTACACAACGCCTGCTCTGCAAGCCCTCTCTGCCCATATACAACACACTACTGATGTGTGAATAACTCTACTCAGGCATAGTGAACAGGTGCTGAAGAAAGTTATATCCTCTCCAGGTGTTCCCTTGTTAAGGCTCTTTAGAAGGGATTGTTGGGCAAAGCTCTACATTAATTCCACTGAGCAGATAATTCTCTAGTAAAGCAAAAATAATTACAGTAAATGCAAAAGTATAAAATAAAAATAATATGGATAACAACATTAAGGTTTTAATCTCCCACCAAAATCAGGAAATTACAAGATACAATTCTCACAGTAACTATACCTCAGCCCCTGGCATATATGTGGTATTCTATATTATTGCATATGGTGTTAACATCAATGCTTTAATATATATTTACAAGATGTCTTAGTTACAGTTGCTCTGGGAGCTATAACTTTGAAATGCTGACTTTTTTGTGCCTAAAATTGCAACCATAGCGTTCCATGAATGTATTATTTTCCTAATTTAATTATATAAGGAATTGATTATACGTCTTTTGGTGTGCTGTGTACCATACTATAGAAAGGATGGGACAGATCCTCAGCTGGTGTAAATGGACATAGCTCCACTGAAGTTAAGGGAACTATGTTCATTTATACCAACTGAGGATCTGTCCCAAAATGATTAATCTCGAGGGGGATACAGCATATTATAATCAAGATGAGGTGAGGTCTTATTGCTTGCCTTTCAATAGATTGCCTCTCAATTTGGAATGTTAATTTTAATCTCTTGGGAAAAGAACAGGTCTGGTTCTTGTACTCAGTTATAGGGATGTAAATCAGGAGTTAGCCAATGCAGTCTATGGAGTTATCCACAGTCTATGTAGTTTAAACCAGAGTAAGATCCTGATCAGGCTTAAGTGATTAAGGTGGCCTAATAGAAGCTTTCAGAGTGATAAAGGTGATCCTGGCAATTTGCTTATTTTAGAGAAATTTTAAAGACTAGGTACAGACCTTGGGTATAAATGACAGGGAGCTGGAGGTAGGGGTCCATGAGTGTCCTTGATACTTGGCAATCCTCCTCATGGTCCAATAAATCCTGGATTTGATGCAAGGCCATCTTTTTTTTTCTTGGTGATTAAGGAACTTGGGTGGTGATACTGAAGGCTATTTATATTTTGGCATGCAGTGATGATTTTAATGAGCAAGGCTTTATTTGTTTGGTTGCTTATCCTTATACTTTTTACATCATTTCAAATATACTAGTGACCAGATGTTTAAATACATCTGGAAGTATAAGGTAAAATAAAATACCTGAAGTAATTTGTGCAGGAGATTGCAACGTGTGGCTGTAGGGTGTCCCAGTGCAAGCTGTGTTGATAAATTAGAGTCATTCCAGCAGGAAACTTTGTTTCTGCTTCTTTATAGCATCCTCTGCTGTTTAGGTGGCTCCTGTTTTGGGGGTGGTGATGGTTGAAGGGGTTCTCTTTAGATGGGGAATATGCTGTGAATTATACAGGAGACACATCTGTCTTAAACTGTTTTAACCAGTGTAACCAATTGGGTGTTGCCAATAATTGTAAAGAGTCAGTAGTTCAAATTCAACCAGATGCATTCTAGAGTAGGAAGGTATAAGTGATTTAGACTGAGCTGCCTGTCCCCATGGGCAAGAAAGCAACCTTGTCGGATGTAGCTTGTTGAATATTATGGAGCAAATACATTATTCACTAAACTTTGCTTTCTTCATCAAATAAATTATTCATCAGAATGTTTGTTTGTTTTTCAATGATTCAACGACATCTGATGCCTATGCTACAAGATATAATGGGTCAGATCCTTAGCCCCCTTTCCCCAGATGCTTTGTGCTGCTCAGGCACAAAGGGCTTCCCTGAAGTGTGTAGGGGAATCTCTGGTATGCAAAAGAGCAGGTGTAGCCCGCTGTACATCACTAACTTACACCCGTATGCTGACGGGAGGATAAGGGTGGGGCTGGAGCAAGCTGCAACTGAGGTGCCATTACAAGTTTGTGTATGGTACTGTAGCACATCTGCTTGATGACTCCCTTTGGCCCCCTGTCTCACCATGGATGTAAGATAAAGCTGGAACCTCCTACTTGAGATAAAGCTCTCTCCAACCTCTGTAATAGAAGAAATATATCTAATCATGGCATAGGCAAGCACAGCTCCCATTTACTTAAATAAATAATTGTGCACATGTAGCTACTCCCCATCTTGTATGTCACCAGGAAATGATCCGTGGATCTCAAGCATGAGCCTCTACAGCTGGAGTTTAAAGGACAAGATCTCTTGGCAAAAATCACTCACTCTGTGGATCTAGCACAGGGTAAGATACGGGGTGTGTATGAGGGTAACATACCCGAGTAACAGGGCTGCATTTGGTTCCCACAGAATATCATATTGGTGTAAATTACAGTCTTCCACCATCTACAGACATTTTCTGACCAACTGATGCAGATTATATGGCTTCCATAATACTTTATCACAGCTAAATTTGATCCATTGGTTACTATAATTATTTAATATACATTGAATGCTACAAGTCTGCATGACAAGGTGGGTGAAGGAATATCTTTTACCGGACCAGCTTCTGTTGGTGAGAGACAAGCTTTGGTTGCTGTCTCTCTCACCAAGAGAAGTTGGTCCAGTAAAAGATATTACCTCACCCACCTTGTCTCTCTCATATCCTGCGACCAACATAGCTACAACTACACTGTACACAAGTTTGCATCACATTTTATAGCCAATAATGAGCCAGAATCTCTCTCTCCATTATTTTACTAAGCTCTTTAAACTGAACTGTATTTAACTATTTACTCTACTTAATGTCATTTTTTAAAACTTTTATCAACTGTCAATTATTTTACTAGCCTTACCACCCTTCCTTAGTCCCCTGATTTCAAATCCCTTGACTTCAAGTCCCCTGACAGCTAGGCAACAGAGAAAGTTCCATTAACACACTTTCAGGGACAGCCTTTTGTTCTGTATTTTTACAGTGCCTCACACAAACAGTCCTGGTCCATGACAGTGGTTCCTATGTGCTACTACAATAGAAATAAATAACAACAGTGCAAAGATTATGCAAGGAGACATACCATCCCTAGCTATATGGAGTAGCAATGCAACAATGGGAGAAAAATCAAACTTTATCAAACCCTTTACCACAAAAAGGAATTTAACCATAAATAAAGTACAAATCAACCCTTTCCTTTTCATATAATCATGCCACAATGTAAGTCTGATACATTTTGTGCACAATAAATTCAGGATTAAAGGCCACATTCTGAAATTTGAGGTAGCATTATTTTATTGTAATTAGTTATTCTGGAATTACAGTGGTATAACCAAAATCTGAATCTGGTCATGGTTTCCTAGTATGGTTGCCCTGTTGCGTTAACTAAAACCCATATCTAGGCATTTAAATAAATGATTAGGTGAAAAATGATTTGATTTATATGGACAAATGCTCACTTGAAAAAAGTAAATGTGGGAGGGAGGACAAGGATTTTTTGCAGATTTTTGTGGGCTTGTACTCACATTGAAAAAAATGGCCTTGTGCAGTTCTATGATGCCAGCCTGTATACATTTTTTATAGATCACAAGAATATAATTAGTGTACATCTACCACACAACCATACTGCAAACAGCCAGTATTTTCTGATCTTTGCATACAGAATTTTGAAACTTCATAACTGCAGAAACCTTCACCAGTTAGTCTTCACAACACCCAGTTTTTTGAGAGAGAGAGAGAGAGAGAGAGAGAGAGAGAGGGGTGAAGTGACTTGGCCTGGCAACACAGCAAGTGGAGCAGAGCCAGGATTAAAACTCAGGAGCTCTTGAGTCTTAATCTCATATATAATCCAATACTTGTCTCTGCAGAGGAGCATGTTGCACTGCACACACAAATATGGGTTTGCAATATTTCCGGTACCATGTGACTTCTATTAGTCCCCAGAATATTACACCTTGCATAGATTTCTCTCATCAGAACCATTTTTCTCCTTGAGGACAATTCAGGTCTAAAGGATTTGACAGATGTGATTGCAGAGCCATTGGCCATTATCTTTGAAAACTCATGGCGATTGGGGGAGGTCCCGGATGACTGGAAAAAGGCTAATGTAGTGTCCATCTTTAAAAAAGGGAAGAAGGAAGATCCGGGGAACAGGCCAGTAAGACTCACCTCAGTCCGTGGAAAAATCAGCATGGATTCACCAAGGGCAAGTCATGCCTGACTAACCTAATTACCATCTATGATGAGATAACTGGCTCTGTGGGTGAGGGGAAAGCAGTGGACATGTTATTCCTTGACTTTAACAAAGCTTTTGATTCGATCTCCCACAGTATTCTTGCCAGCAAGTTAAAGAAGTATGGGCTGGATGAATGGACTATAAGGTGGATAGAAAGCTGTCAAGATGATCGGGCTCAACGGGTAGTGATCAATGGCTCCATGTCTGGTTGGCAGCCAGTATGAAGCGGAGTGCCCCAAGAGTCGGTCCTGGGGCAGGTTTTGTTCAATATCTTCAATTAATGACTGGAGGATGGTGTGGATTGCACGCTCAGCAAATTTGCAGATGAAACTAAACTGGGAGGAGTGGTAGATATGCTGGAGGGTAGGGATAGGATACAGAGGGTTGGGCCAAAAGAAATCTGATGAGGTTCAACAAGGACAAGTGCAGAATCCTGCACTTAGGACGGAAGAATCCCATGCACTCCTACAGACTAGGAACCGAGCAGCTATGCAGCAGTTCTGCAGAAAAGGACCTAGGGGTTACAGTGGATGAGAAGCTGGATATGAGTGAACAGTGTGCCCTTGTTGCCAAGAAGGCTAACGGCATTTTGGGCGGTCTAAGTAAGAGCATTGCCAGAAGATCATGGGATGTGATCATTCCTCTCTATTCGGCATTGATGAGGCCTCATCTGGAGTACTGTGTCCAGTTTTGGGCCCCATACTACAAGAAGGATGTGGGAAAAATTGGAAAGAGTCCAACAGAGGGCAACAAAAATGATTAGGGGGCTGGAGCACATGACTTATGAGGAGAGAGATTATTTAGTCTGCAGAAGAGAAGAATGAGGGGGGATTTGATAGCTGCTTTCAACTACCTGAAAGGGGGTTCCAGAGAGGATGGATCTAGATGGTTCTCAGTGGTACCAAATGAGAGAACAAGGAGTAATGGTCTCAAGTTGCAGTGGGGGAGGTTTAGGTTGGATATTAGGAAAAACTTTTCCATTAGGAGGATGGTGAAGCACTGGAATGGGTTACCTATGGAGGTGGTGGAATCTTCTTCCTTCTAGGTTTTTAAGGTCAGGCTTGAGACAGCCCTGGCTGGGATGATTTAGTTGGGGTTGTTCCTGCTTTGAACATGGGGTTGGACTAGATGACCTCCTGAGATCCTTTCCATCCCTGATATTCTATGATTAGTCCCTCCTCTTGATGCCTCCCCAGAGAAATTTAGGTTCCCATATGCACAGAAACCATGGCCCGGATCCTTCCCTCCCCAAACACGCTCTCTCTCTGGACCTTACCTGGGCAGTCTCCAGAACAACCTGGCAAAAAAAGTCACATAGTACAATCTTCACAAAGACACATTTTTAATTAGAAAGAAAGTCTAAGAGTTAGCAACACTCTAAAGCTCAATAGTTTATATTTTAGAACAACAAATTAACCCTTATATGCTGTCAATAAATTAACCCTTACATGCTCTCAACTCACAAAGGTTGATGAATACAAATGTGTGAAACTTTATTGCATTTCACTTCCAAATAAATAACATTTACCCCAGTGACTCAATCTAACCCATTTCCTTTAATTATCAAAGCAGTATCTGGAGATTTATGTGCATGATTCCCATTGACATTTTAATAGGAATTATGTAGCTGAATATCTACACACCACTTAAAAAAATTAGGAAGGTGTTTCATTTAACTGAAACTTATGGCTTTTAACATGGTCCTTAGACCTGCAACACACTGTGAAATGCAGAAATATTTTCCTCCTTGAACACAGGCATTCACAGAGTGGCAGCCAACTCACACTGCAAGATTTTATAGGCATGTCATTGTTATATCAGCAGTCTGAAATAATTTTTTTTTACAGAAACTTTGTTCCAGAAAGGAGGAACTGAAGCTCTTTTTACACAGGCTCTTACAGATTACTCATATAGATATTGGCCAAGATTTTCAAAAGTGACTGGAAAGTTGAGCTGCCTCAGTGTTAAGGCGGTTAACTTGACACATTAAACGGCGTGGTGCTCAATATCACCAGTCACTTGGTACTTTGAATGAGTAAGGGTTTCTGCACTGGGTCCATAAAGTAGAAACAATCAATATTCAAGATGTCCAATTACATATCTGTCAGGAATAATGGTTCAACAGTTTGAGCACTAGCCTAGGGCTTAGGACACCTGGTCTGAAGTCCGTGTTCTGCCACAGACCTCCTGTATGAACTTGTACAAGACACTTAGACCCAGATCCTCAAAAGGTATTTAGGTTCCTAAACTACATTGATTTCAGAGAGCCCAAGTGAGTGAGGTAATATGTTTTATCAGACCAACATCTGTTGGTGAAAAAAACAAGTATTCGAACTTACACAGAGCTCTTCTGTGTAAGCTCAAAAGTTTGTCTCCTTCACTAACAGAAGTTGGTCCAATAACAGATATTACCTCATCCACCTTTGTTTCTCTAATATCCTGGCACAAACACAGCTACAATTAGGGTTGCCAACTTTGTAATATTTAAAAACTGGACAATCCACCTTTCCTGCCCTGCCCCTTCCCCCTAAGGATCCTGTCAAGGTTCCTTCCCCACTCTGAACTCTAGGGTACAGATATAGGGACTTGCATGAAAGACCCCCTAAGCTTATTCTTACCAGCTTAGGTTAAAAACTTCCCCAAGGTACAAACTTTGCCTTGTCCTTGAACAGCATGCTGCCACCACCAAGCGTTTTAAACAAAGAACAGGGAAAGAAACCGCTTGGAGAAGTCTTCCCCCAAAATATCGCCCCAAGCCCTTTCCTTTCCTGGGGAAGGCTTCATAATAATCTTCACCAATTAGTACAGGTGAACACAGACCCAAACCCTTGGATCTTAAGAACAGTGAAAAAGCAATCAAGTTCTTAAAAGAAGAATTTTAATTAAAGAAAAGGTAAAAGAATCACCTCTGTAAAATCAGGATGGTAAATACCTTACAGGGTAATCAGATTCAAAACATAGAGAATCCCTCTAGGCAAAACCTTAAGTTACAAAAAGACACACACAAAAAATATACATTCCCTCCAGCACAGCTTATTTTACCAGCCATTAAACAAAAGAAAATCTAACGCATTTTCTAGCTAGATTACTTACTAACTTAACAGGATTTGGAAGGCTTACATTTCTGATCTGTTCCCTGCAAAAGCATCACACAGACAGACAAAACCCTTTGTTCCCCTGTTAGAGGGCTTATTCCTTCACCCGCTTACTTCCCTGGTCCTTCTCACATGAACAGAGAGCAACAATACTCAAAGTCCAAAGGTGCAAACAATTCGATGTTTATTGGGGTAAACTTCCAGCAAGCATGATTCCAGTTTCCTTCCTTAGTGTCCCCCTGCCCAGCTCTGACACCACAGAGCCTTACACCTGTGTCCCTGTTCCTATTCCTGCCCTTAGCCAAACATGATTCCAATTTCCCCGCCCCCATTTCCCCACCCACCCCCTGATTGACTGCAGACTATATAGTAAAACTTGAGTTCTGCTTAGCTATACCTTAATCAATCATTTTACTGAAATTTAACTAACCAATCTTAACATGATTATGTAACCAATTATATCCCACCACCTTAATTAGTTTACACCCAGCAAAATTAATTATACAGCAGACAGGAACAATCATAGAACCAGACAGAGATTATACAGACAAACAATAGCAAAGTAGGAACTATAATGACAAAACAATACAGAAGTGAGGATTTCACATCCCAGCTATTGATAAGTGAGTTCTTGCCAGACAGGATACTATCAAACTAAGTTTCCTTTTACATTTTCTAGGCACTTCCCTTTCTCTGGAGGTGATAGGCATTATCAGGACAGGATTGTATTCCTAACAGCCCAATAGCACCTTATTTCAATGTGACTAGTTTGGAATGTGAGGATGTGACCTGTCGCTTCCCAGCTTATGGCTGCCTCTGCTGCTTAGCCAAAGGTCTGAGCCTAAGAACAGGGCCTCAGACTGTCACAGTAAAGAAAGACCTTACACTGGCAGACAGTGATTTTGATTCTTTCTTTTATACCTCTAGAACTAGCCAAGTGATAAGAATACACCTAAATTCTTAGAGTATAGGCCTTTACAGACAGGCCTGAATATCTATATCCTAACATCCCCCACCACCAGATTTGAAAGTATCTTGTCCCCTCATTAGTCATTTTGGGTCAGGTGCCAGCGAGGTTACCTTAGCTTCTTAAGCCTTTACAGGTGAAAGGGTTTTGCCTCTGGCCAGGAGAGATTTTTTAGCACTGTATACAGAAAGGTGGTTACCCTTCCCTTTATATATATATGACAGACCCGCCCCTGCCCCGCCTCTTCTCCCTCAGGCCCTGTCCCTGTTTATTCCTCTTTTCCCCTCCCCCATTGCTCCTTCCCTCTCTCTTGCACCTCTGTCTAGGTCAGGAGGTGCTTGGCTGCAGAGCTGGGGCTGGGAGCTGGAGTCGCCTGACTCAGGTAGGAGAAGGTGCCAGTTAAGTAGGGCCTGGCACGGATGATGACTGCCTGTCTCCCCTACCCCACAGTAACTGGACTTTGGGTGTCCATTCAGTAGATCTGTCGGGACACTGTCAGGTCCCCTTTTCGACTGGACTTTCTGGTCGAAAACTGGGCACCTGGCCACCCTAGCTACAATACTGCAAACATTGATGTCAATAGCAGTTAGAAGCTGAAATACCTTTGAGGATTTGGGCCTTAGCCTCTCTGTGCTTTAGTCTCCCCTGCCCCCCAATCTATAATGGGGTATTGCCCTACCTCACAGAGGCATGGTGAGGATAAATACATTTGAAAAGATTGTGAGTTGGTCAGATACTACGGCAATGAGTCCTACCATAGACAGAATTACCAAGTGTGACCGGGTGCCTGGAGGGGCCACACTGAGAATGCCACACTCAGGGCAAACTGCAAGGAATAGGGCAGACAATCCTCAAAAATGGTGGTTTATTCTATAATTAGATTCACCAAGCCAGTAATGAAACAGCTTCTGTAATACCACACTGGTTACCAAGAAGTCAAATACAGTCTCCTTTTAGTATCCCAGCCCTTAATTCCCATCTAGACATCCAGGTCTAATATAGTGAGTGGTTACTGAAAACCAGATTCGCCATATGTTAGGTCCACTGGTCCCAAACGACCAAAGACTGATCCCCAGGTCAATATGAGTTTTAGATCTTAGCCAATAATCACGCAGATGCCAAACCTTTAGTAACTAAAGCTAAAGGTTTTAATAATAAAAGGAAAAAGTAGGAAGAGAGTTAGAATCATAGAATATCAGAGTTGGAAGGGACCTCTGGAGGTCATCTAGTCCAACCCCATGCCCAGAGCAAGACCAATCCCCAACTAAATCATCCCAGCCAGGGCTTTGTCAAGCCTGACCTTAAAAACTTCTATGGAAGGTGATTCCACCACCTCCCTAGGTAACGCATTCTAGTGTTTCACCACCCTCCTAGTGAAAAAGCTTTTCCTAATATCCAACCTAAACCTCCCCCACTGCAACTTGAGACCATTACTCCTTGTCCTGTCATCTGCTATCACTGAGAATAGTCTAGATCCATCCTCTTTGGATCCACCTTTCAGGTAGTTAAAAGCAGCTATCAAATCCCCCCTCATTCTTCTCTTCCGTAGACTAAACAATCCCAATTCCCTCAGCCTCTCCTCATAAGTCATGTGTTCCAGACCCCTAATCATTTTTGTTGCCCTTCGCTGGACTCTCTCCAATTTCTCCACATCCTTCTTGTAGTATGGGGCCCAAAACTGGACACAGTACTCCAGATGAGGCCTCACCAATGTCGAATAGAGGGGAACGATCACGTCCCTCGATCTGCTGGCAACGCCCCTACTTATACACCCCAAAATGCCATTGGCTTTCTTGGCAACAAGGGCACACTGTTGACTCATATCCAGCTTCTCGTCCACTGTCACCCCTAGGTCCTTCTCTGCAGAACTGCTGCCTAGCCATTCGGTCTCTAGTTTGTAGCGGTGCATTGGATTCTTCCGTCCTAAGTGCAGGACTCTGCACTTGTCCTTGTTGAACCTTGTCATAAATATAAAGGGAAGGGTAAACCCCTTTAAAATCCCTCCTGGCCAGAGGAAAAATCCTCTCACCTGTAAAGGGTTAAGAAGCTAAAGGTAACCTCGCTGGCACCTGACCAAAATGACCAATGAGGAGACAAGACACTTTCAAAAGCTGGGAGGAGGGAGAGAAACAAAGGGTCTGTGTGTCTGTCTATATGCTGCTTTTGCTGGGGATAGACCAGGAATGGAGTCTTAGAACTTTAGTAAGTAATCTATCTAGGTATGCGTTAGATTATGATTTCTTTAAATGGCTGAGAAAAGAATTGTGCTGAATATAATGACTATTTCTGTCTGTGTGTCTTTTTTGTAACTTAAGGTTTTGCCTAGAGGGATTCTCTATGTTTTGAATCTAATTACCCTGTAAGGTACCTACCATCCTGATTTTACAGGGGTGATTCCTTTACTCCTATTTACTTCTTGTAAGAAAACTGAATGCTTTTTCATTGTTCTGAGATCCAAGGGTTTGGGTCTGTGGTCACCTATACAAATTGGTGAGGATTTTTACCAAACCTTTCCCAGGAAGTGGGGTGCAAGGGTTGGGAGGATTTTGGGGGGAAAGACGTGTCCAAACTACGTTTCCCAGTAAACCCAGTTAGAGTTTGGTGGTGGCAGTGGTTATTCCAAGGACAAAAGATAAAATTAATTTGTACCTTGGGGAAGTTTTAACCTAAGCTGGTAAAAGTAAGCTTAGGAGGTTTTCATGCAGGTCCCCACATCTGTACCCTAGAGTTCAGAGTGGGGGAGGAACCTTGACAAACCTCATCAGATTTCTTTTGGCCCAATCCTCCAATTTGTCTAGTTGCAGTGGTTAAGAGATCAATATACATACATACATATGAAAAGTCCTTAGGTCAGTTTCATAGCAGAGATGGGGAGACTGCTGATTAGTAAAAGTCTTTGGAATCAATTTAAAAGGTTATAGTCCAGTCGGCAATCCAGGTGTGGACATTATTCAAATTCTTCCGTGAGAATTTCAGGGTAAATCCAGAGTAAACCTGGAGACCTCAGTCTTGTGGCTTAGACCTCCCTTGTCAAAGTTTAAGCAGACCTAAGATATAAAGGATCAGGTCTGAAGCTTTCTCTATGTATTTCTCCAGCAAGCTGATAAGCTTCTTGACAGCCATTGTCACAGCAGGATCTTTCCTGGATGAAGATTAGTCAGTGTATATTGTTGCTTTGAAGCTAATCTTCTATTTCCTATGCATGCCTGGGTAAACTAGCCGCATCTATTCGCATAAGGCAATTAGCTATTCAAGCTATCAAGGCAGTTCATTAGAGCATAGATAATTAAGCTCAAGACAATGTAAATAACATTATTTGTTTCTGTAGTATCTTACATTTTTGATCTTTGAGTCAATAGAATACAGTAATGAAGCATTATAAAACAGGAACAAGATTTTAGCATCTGCAAGCTAATTAAATCCCATTGTTAAACTTCTAACAAGATACATATAAACACAGACAAATACACTTAGCATCTACCCTTGATCTCTATTACTATAAATAAATGGGTTAATGATTGCTGGTCTAGGACATCTCTTTGAAATTCACATACAAGTAGATTGTTTTGATTACATTTCAATACCACTTGTTAAGTTGTTATGGGTCATACCCAAGTTGACCAGTTGGTCAGTGTCACACCAAGCTTTTCACAGGTAAATAAAATGGCTACAATGGGAGAGGAGGAGGATTTGGGCTGCAAAACGTTGAATAGGCTGCCGAGGAGGAGGTGGGGATTTCTGGTTTTTACATTAAGAATTCAGGTCCTGTTTATTCTTGATGATGCTATTGTGACTGGAGAGCAAGTGTAATTATGACAGCAGAGAGAGACTGAAATCTGAGAAAATGAGCAGAGAAGAGATTTGTTTGAGGGGAGTGTCAGACTATTTAAACTCTAAACACTTATTTAATTCCAATGAGTAATCAACTTTGGAGAGAGGATGTCTTTGTTAGTGATTCAGAACTCCTGTCCCTTCACACAAAACACATCTCTGAGACACCTAGATATTTTTGAAACCTCTAAGTTAAAAATAGGGCAGATTAAGGCCTTGTCTATACATTCCAATAAAGCCCACATGGGCAGAACCCCAGTAGTTTATAAACTTCATTTGCAGATCACCTATAAGAAGTGGGTGCTCTCACTACAGCACTCAGCTTTGACCTGGCCTAACGGCACAGTGCCTCCCAAGATGTCCTGGGGGTTAACCAGTTATTTCATAACAACCTCATTGAGGACAGCATTTTGGGAGTCTATGATGAAAGGAACTATATAAGAGCAGGACATTTTTTATTTCTTAAACATGACATTTCTTTTTAGTCACATGACAAACAAAAACAACTTTCTGTCAAACTGGGCCATTTCGGCATTAGCCTAGGTTAGCATCTGTGTAGATGCTGAGGACAAGTTCGAGGCGGGATTGTGCTTAAGTGGTCAGCTGTGCAGCTACACCATGCTTTAGAATTGTGTATAGTGCTTCCCCAAAGTCCTTGTTCAAGAACACATGGCGAATCAGTGGTATAGCTGGGAATAGAAAGCAGGGACCAGCTCATTGCTCCCATGCACCCTGTGGCTGCTCTATGGTATACCTAGCTGTAACGCAGCACAGACACACTACCCCTGCGCCTCCTGCTGGCTTGCTCTGGGAATTAGCTCATTCAGCTTCTGGAGCACCCTCTGCAGGTGGTATCTTGCCCATTCTCTGCTCAGCTGTGTTGTCTCCAGCACTGGGACACGCATCGCTCTCTGGACCACAGTGTCCTCTTCAGGACACTGCCCTCCGGCACTGCCCACTACTCCATTCTCCCCCCTTCCAGGGGTATATCAGCAGTCCTAGTCCACACCTGTCTTCATGGTCACCTGCCACCCCAAAGTCTAGTCCCTTACCTGAGGGACAAGGTGCAGTCCATGGGCCACACTCCCTTGTGGCAAGGTGCGGTGCAAGGGGGGATGCAGGCCCGCCCACTACTCTGGGCCCCAGGCCAGGGACTCTTGAGCAGCAGCTGCTTGCTGCCTTCCTCCACTCCCCAACACTGCCTGCCTTCCCTGGGCCACTTTGCCCTAAGCCCTCGCCCTCGCCCTCGCCCTCGCCCTCGCCCTCCCCCTCCCCCTCCCCCTCCCCCTCCACTGGTCAGGGGGAGACTGCTCTGGCTTCTGTGCTTCAGTCTTTATATAGGGCTCAGTCTGGCCCTGATTGGCTGCCCAGAGGCCCTTTCTGATTGGCTGCCCATCTGCACAGTCTCTCTGGCTTACTTTAACCCATTTTCTCCTGGAGTGGGGCAGCTGCCTCACTACTCTAGCCCTATGTGACCCTTGTACAGTCTGATGTGGAGAGAGCATTTTGGATGGAGGGAGGTGTTGACTGGGATACAGCAGGTAAAACTAGACCACCACTGGTTCCAATGATCCCTGGATGATGAGAACTATTATAATCATTTGCTTTAAGTTATGTGATGGACTGAACTGACCCTGGTCAGCCCTAGCATCACAGAAGTATTCAGATAGTAAACTCTCACCTTTGTCTCCTCTGTTTAGCTGCACCAGGCTCTGCAGCAGTGTCACTGAGAATCAGGTCCTGTTTTCTGATCCACTAGACCATGCTGCCTGCCAGAGGCATCAGTTCTGAATTCCTTCTCACCCGACATCTCTTGACCTTTTTATTTCTGCATATGCATCCCTTTATCATAGAATCATAGAAACGTAGGGCTCAAAGGGACTTCAAGAGGCAGGACCAAGTAACCCAAACCATCCCTGAGAGGTGTTTGCCTAGCCTATTCTTAAGATCAAGAGCTGCAAACCAGTCATGTTTAGCTCTGTATCTTTTTTCTTTCCTTGTACCGTTTCCTCTTTTTCTGCATATGAGAAAGTGATGCTTTTTCTCAATTTGCCTATTTTGATTACATTCTGTTCCTTCCCCCCTCTGAGTCTAAACCTAGCATGGAAGCTGGACTTATGTGCAATGGTGCACCAAAGGTGTACAAGTAGATTTTGAGTGATGAATAAGTTTTGTGCTGAAATGTCCTCATATGCCACCTTTGCAGTTCCTACTTACTCCTTTAGGTTTTGAATGTTTATTTTTTTTAATAGCTCCCAGAATTCACCTGCATCAGGGTGGGGGTAGTGAATACACTGTGTGTTGAAAAATGCCTTTTTTTATTTGTGGGATCACATCACATATCACAAGCTTGAGTCCTCACAAAGGCCATGCTAGAGGTCGACAATGTACTTTATTTCCTCCGCTGGAGCAGTCACCCATTACTTTAACTAATAAATTCAGTGCCGGTGTTTGCGCAGGCAAATTTACTCAGCAGCATCTCAGTTTCATTAGATTAATTAACTGACATTTCGTACTTAGCGGTTTAGGGAATTATAAATTCCAGTGTTTTTTTTTTTTTAATGTTCAAAATGAAAAAGACCCAACTTCCACACCTATTTCCCTTCAAATCTTTTTTTCTGTCCTCTTTAGCAAGCTCAAGGTTTGATTTTCTCTTTCTTACCTTGTTATTCCCTAATATTTGCATGTTCCCTGCTGTCTTTTTTCCTCCTTCCTTTTATGCAACCATAGAAATGAGAGGCATTTGTGTGCCCAGTTTTCATAAGAAATTTATATTGGTTGTACCTGGTTTTATGCACATGCAAACAGCCTGTTCTTATTGGTTCCTCGGTATTCATACTGTGCTAAGTGCTTTTCAAGCAATGTAAATAGACACAAAGAGTCTACAATCGAACTATCAACATGACTCAGCAAGTCAGAATAAGAAACACTGTGAGAGAGGGATATATTTGAAGGAAGCAAATGCTATAAGGTCCTACCAATATCCATTGTAGGGTTTGTATTATGGTCTATAGACCTTCCCCCCCCGCCCAGCAGTCCATCTGGACCTGTCATATTTCTGCCTCCACACGAACACTCTATCACTGTCGTTCCATAATTCCATCTTCCTTAATGAATCTATTTCTCACATCCAGTGTCCATTCACCCACTGCTTTATACCAGTGCTACTGGCACTTTTTTTTCCATTTAAATCTATGCCCTCACTGAACTCTCCTCCCTCCAACAGGCAACACTCCCAATCCTTCATTCACAGGAAGATCTCAAGCCTGCCTTCCAACATCCACCACACACCACCCACAGTGATGAGTGGCACAAGTGAGCCCTTCAGATGACCTTGGAGTTAAGTTTCTAACATGTCATTCCCATGTGTGAACAATGTGACTGTGTTTATGAATCATGGGAACTACACTCATTGAGGTGGACAAAGGAATACACATTTGATATTCACAAATTCTTGCACAGTTCTGAATATTTGGCCCCACTAATTCATCATAATTAGCCAATGTGGTAGTTTCCCCTACAGTAAATTTTTTTTGGTCCAGTATACCCATAAAGGCACAAGTGATGGTGCTTCCCGCACTCTCCTTTCCCACAGCCCAGTCAATGTTACTTTCCACTTTTTTCCTGAAATTTAGCCTAATTTTTCCTTACCTTAATTTCCTCCTGTTACTCCTATTGATACCCTCATGTGTAGTACTATATAATTCCTCTTCATCCTTGGTGTTTACAGATAATAGTAGACTGTTATCATGTCCCTCTACTTAGTTGTGTCTGACTCAAGATATGTATGTTTAGCTCCTTCAGTCTTTCCTGATAAATCAGTCATTCCAAGTCCCTGATTACTGTTGCATTTCTCCTACTTCCCTCCAGCTCACCATTTTCTTTCTGGTAATATGCTGCCCAGACTTCAATATGCTACTGCAAATGAGGGTGCACCAAAGCTCTCTATGCACTCATATTTTCTATTTCTTGTCAGCTTTCTGTTGCTTTTCTTCAAATGTTTCCCCCTCCTATCTCGATTAAGAGTGTCCAAGAAAATATCAGAAAATATTTTGCACCATGTGAACCAGGATCAATTAATACAAGGGGGACAGAGCCAGGAGGATGGAGCAAATTTCCCAGTACTGCCCAGACAACGTATCTGAGCTCTAACTGGAGGGCCTAGTTCTACGGATGAGAGAGTATTTCATTTTCCATGGCCCACTCCTTGGGTGTTGTATTATCTAACTAGTGTTTGAAGATGAAAAGTGCCGCATAAATACTAAACATTTTTATAGGCCACCAAACAACCATCAGAGGATAACAACTTTCAAGTCACTACTAACCTAATCTGGTTTTGAACCAACATCCTTGAAATAAAAGATTCTGTCTCTCATTTCCAATTCCCTGAGTCATCCATTTCTCCCGTTCTAGATTTTTGCTATAACTTGGTTCATAGTATTATAAAGATGAAAAAACAAACTTTTCTTTCCCTTTGCACAACAGTACTAGGTTTTGCCCAGAGGTTAAACTGATCCTGTGTGGATTTCAAAATGTTTCTCATGTCTGAGTTAACATTTTTTAAAAAATCCTGCTTCTCTTCTTTCTGTTCTTTTCTACCTTCTCTTGTTATCTTTTATATTATATAGAGAGCTCATAGCGCAACCTATTATTAAGGTTTCCTGGCACTTGTGAATATATAATCCAGTTTTCAGTTGCTTATAATTTTCCAAAATTAGGAAAATTTAGGGCTAAAAATTTCCAAACCAGATGTCTGCCTCAGACAGAATTTTTTGGAAAGTTTCAGCCAAAACAGTTCAGCCATTTCCCAGAATAAGGTTAGAGAAAAAAATTGTTTTGCCCATATTATAACAATTCTTACAACCTTTTCTCAGCAGGAAGTGAAATGGTCAAGAGCCTTCCAGGTGGGCTGCCAGAGGCTGAGCACCTTGACTTTCTCCCTTCCTGGCTCTCTGCATCTCCCGCCTACCCCCAGCCTGGTTGGCTGAAGAGGCAGACCCAGGGCACGCAGCCTCTCCTCTTCCCATTCCCAATTACAACAGCTGGAGAGCAGAGAACAAGAGTGCTCAGCCTCCCCACTTCGCTCCCAGCTCCAGCTACTAGAAAGCCAGGTGTCAGTGTTTCCAAAATGAATTTTTTTCAAATTTCCAGCCCATGAAAATGATTTTTTTTTAAATTGGTTTCAGTCCCAAAATGAAAACCTGATTTTGAAATAGAAATCTCAAGTTTTTGCCAGCTCTAACTCATACCTCTGAAAACCAGGAAACAAAGTGTTAAGATAAAGCAAGCTTAAACCTCTGAAAACCAGAATACAAAGTTAAGGTACATGCCATCCCCGCAACACAACCTTCACTCTACGCTCTTTGAGTAATGACTCAATACACCCATAACACATACACACTAGCATTCTAGCTAAAGAACAGGGAACAGACCACATGAGCAGTGCAGGACAAAGTCTAACACCTTCCCTTTGTTAAGACAAAACTCAGGTTTAAGTGACGGGTAGTGAGCAAGAGTTACCTGCAACGGGCCTCCACTCAAACACTGAATCTATTCCACACAAACCATCCCAGACATGAGAAATGTTACCATCCCTACACCCTTCCACTGAGGATTCCTTCTTTAACTTTGCCTTCACTTACCCCTCACTAAGTTCTGGAGACTGCTGCAATTCATATCTGTGGAGTGGAACATAACACAAACAATGATTCAACTTTTTATTATTTTCAGAAATTTAGTTTCTTTTATCTTAACTCTTCGTTTCTTGGTTTTAACGTTTGAACGTAGCTGAACTTAACATTCTGGAGGGAAATTTTGTGTGTGCTGTGACCTGTTAAAAGCAGGATCAGGTTCTTGTCAGTACTGGGGTGGGAGTCCTCCCAGAAAAATCCAAAGGCTACGGGAAGTGGTGTTGATGATTTTGTAACTGGCACTTTAAAAGGGCTGCCTGAATTTTAAGGGCCAGGAAGCCTTGCAACAGTCTGTCCTGTTCAATTTGCCCTGGCTGTGCCATAATTTTCTGCATCTCAGCCTGAGGATTCAGGACTAATGGAGTCAGCTGTTAGCACAGCGAACACCTGGCCCTCATGAAATGGCTTTAGAGAACACATTTAGGAGGAGGAAGTTGTGGCGGAGGCTGCAGAAAGCAGGAGGCTCCTGCAGAGAGAAGAAACCAAGAGAGCAGGTTAATCTCCTGTGGGAGGCCCTGAGGTAGGGTCTGTAATAAGTAGAGAGGTCCCTGGGAGAATGTCAGGGCTGTCATTGGGAGGTATGACCTAGTCGTCAGAGCCAGGTTCATAGTCAGAAGTCACGCCAAAGGTCAATGCAGAGCCAGAATCTGAAGCCACACCAAGGATCAATCCAGAGTCAGGGGCTGCACTGAAGATCAGTGTCAGGGTTGGAGTTGGTAGCCTGGTCAAGGATTAAGATGGAATTGGAGTCAGAAATCACACCAAGGGTCAAGCTGGAGTCAGTCACTGGAATTAGGGAAAGGAAGTAGGAACCAGGAGCAAGGAGCAGGAACCAGGTGAGGAGGCAGGAAGTAGGAACAAGGATCAAGGTGTGGCAACAGAAGCAAGGAGGGGGAACCAGGCAAGGAGGCAGGAACTTGGTCTCAGGGGTCTGGTTTGCAGCAGGCCTAGCAACTAGTTGCTCAGACGAGGGGTGGGACAAGAACAGGAAGCTTTATGCCAAGTGATGTCCAATCAGCAGTCTGCTGCTAATCACCTGACCCAGCGGAATCAGCCTCCAAGGAGAAATCCATGGGAGCACAGCTGAAGGAGTAAAGAACTCTGCAGGCTTGTGGGAGTCAGGGCAAAGAGAAGGGAACTCCAATGAGTAAGAGGCTGTGAGAGGAAATCCAGGGAAAGTATCTTGGGTGTGGGGGATCAGGTCTCTATAAAGGAGCAGGGGAGATCGCCTTGTAGGGGCTGAGAACTAAGCCCAGAAGGGGGTGGAAGAATAGCCCAAGAAGGGCAGAAGAAGAAATGTTTATTCACCCTGTGCAGTAACTGTGTTTTTTCAAGATGTGTGTCCCTACGGGTGCTCCACTCTAGGTGTGCTAGCACTGCTTGTGCCTTTGATCAGAGATTTCTCACAGCAGTGTCCATTACGCCCGCATGCTAAGCCCTATAATGTTGTTTATATAGCACTATACAGGTGATCTGTCCCCAGTTCCTTCTCTACTGCGATAGCTCCATAGCAGATAACTCTGAAGGACAGGGGAAGGAGGGAGGGTAGTGGAACACCCGTCGGGACACACATCTCGAAGAACCACAGTTACTGCATAGGGTGAGTAACCATTTCTTCTTCAAGTAGTGTCCCTATGGGTGCTCCACTCTAGGTGATTACCAAGCAGTTCCCTCTAAGGCAGGGGTGGGGTAGGGGGGGCTTTGAAGGTGAGTCCAGCACTGAAAAAAGTACCACAGAGCTGAACACAGTATCAGCAGCAGAGTTGTGAATTATAGCATAGTGTTTGGTGAACGAATGCATAGATGCCCAAATAGAGGCCTTACCTATTTCAATAATGGGAAACTTCTTTAGGAATACCGTAGAGGTGGAACTGGATCTAGTAGAATGAGTATGTATATTTGAAAGTGTTTGAATATAGCAAGATTTGTAGCAAGAATTAATGCAGTCTGATATCTGCTTAGAAAGTTTTTGAATAGAGACTGCAGACCCTTTTGACCTGTCTGCTAGTGAGACAAACAACTCGTGGGTCTTTCTGAAGGACTTCTTCCTATCCAGGTAGAAGGCCAGGGCTCTCCTGATATCAAGGGTGTGCAGGAGTGTCCCCTGGTTATCTAGATGCAGTTTGGGGTGGAAAGCAGGCAGGTGAATGGGTTAGTTAATATGAAACTCGGAAGAAACTTTAGGTAAAAAATTTTGGGTGGGGTTGCAGCATGACTTTGTCCTTAAAAAATACTGTGTGAAGGGGACATGCCATCAGGGCCCTTATTTTCCCAATCCATTGTGCTGATGTGATGGCTATCAGGAATGCTGTTTTCATTGATAAATGGAGCAATGAGCAGGTAGCCATCTGTTCAAATAATAGTCTTTTGAGGCATTTGAGGATCACATTGAGGTCCCAAACAGGAGCACGGCATTAGACTGGCAGATAGAGGTTTCCAAGTCCCCTGAGGAATCTCACTGTAGCTGGATGGGCAAAAATGGAATAACCCTCTATTTGGGGGTGGAAAGCTGTGATGGCGGCCATGTGGACTCTTATGGAGCTCATATGTAGTCCCAAACGTTTTAGAGTTAGGATGTAGTCCAGTATATCCAGCAGCAATAAGGTCATCAGTGGAATATGTCTGAGGTCACACCAACAGACAAATCTTATCCATTTTTGAGGGTCTGCATAGTGAGTAGACTGTTTCCTGCTGTGTTATAGTACTGTTTTTACTTCCTCTGAGCAGGTTGCCTCTAATCCCTTGAACAATTGACCAACCATGTTTTGAGATGAAGCACTGTGAGAGTGGGGTGAAGGCTCTTCCTGCCTTTCTGGGAGAGGAGATGAGGAGCAGGGTGGAGAGTGATCAGTGAGCAAATGGCCAGCTGTATCAGATAAGGAAGCCAAATTTGTCTCGGCCAGGTTAGAAATATTAGGATGATTCTGTCCTTGTCTTTTTTTATTTTGAGCATAACTTTGGCTATTAGGGGAGTCAGTGGGAATGCGTACAGGACAGTTGATGACCAATGAAGGTGAAAAGAATCCCCCAGGGACTGGTGACCCAGTCCACCTCTCGAGCAAAACTGGGTACATTTCTTGTTTAACACTGTGTTGAACAAGTCTATTTGAGGGGCTCCCCATTGCTGGAATATACGTTGTAATATGATGGGGTCTATTTCCCACTTGTGGTCTTGAAAGAAGTGCCTGCTGAGTGTATCTGTGGTCACATTCTGAACCCTTGGGAGATAGGCTGCTGTGATGATTTGGTTGCATATGTACCAATTCCAAAGCTTGACAACCTTGACACAGGGGGAGTGGGATCTTGCTCCTCCTTGGCAATTGATGTAAAACATCATCCACCCTGTGTCATCCTCCTGTAATGATTTAACAGTCGGTTGTATCCCTGGTTTATAGGCTCAATGTATGGTTTTTCTCTTATTTCAGCCTTTGTTTAGGTTTCACCTTCCGTGTACATGGTTGTCATAACAGGGTTATAAAAATGTCATGTTGTGCATCATGACCTTCATGCGTTTGCCCCGAATTAGTAGTAGAAACTGGAGACGTGTATCTGACTGCTCTGAGTTCCAGGAGGTTGATGTCTAGCTTGGCCTCTGGCAATGTCCACTTGCCCAGAGTTGTGTGAGTATCTAGATATGCTCCCCACTCTAGTAGAGGAGCGTCCATTGTTATGACAACCATTGGGGGAGGACTTGTAAGTGGGACTCTTGTGCGCATGTTGTGATGGCCTTTCCACCAGTTGAGAGATTGTTTTACACAGGTGGGTATGGAAAGAAGCATATTTAAACTGTCTCTGTTTGGTGAAAAAACAGTTCTGAGCCACCCTTGAAGACCGCGCATTTGGATCCTGCGTGTTCTATAATTAAGGTGCTGGCTGCCATGTGCCCCAGCAACTGAAGACCATTCCCGACTGGAGTTTGAGGGCTGATCTGAATTGTGTTGGCTATGCTGGAAAGAGCCACAGGCATGGACAGAGGAAGGTTGGCTTTTTCTGTTACTGAATCGAGATGTACCCCTATGAACTCTGACCCCCATGGAACACAAAGGGGATTTTTGGATGTTTGATTGAAGTCCTGATTTGAGGAGGAGCTCTATGGCCCTAGAGGTCAGTTCCAGAGAGTGGCCTTTTAGCAGCCAATCATCCAGGTAAGGGAATATTAAAATACCTTTCCTGCAGAGCTTTGCTGCTACTACTGATATGACTATTGAAAAGACCCTACGGACAGATGACAGACCCAAGGGGAGCACTCAGTACTGAAAGTGGTCCTGGCTGACAGTGAAATATAGGAACATTTGTGGGATGGGTGGATTGCAGTATAGGTGAAGGGCTGAGAAACAAAGCCCTTGCCCTTGGGATGAAATTATCTCTCCATGTGTCACCATTTTGAATTTTTGTGCCTTCACATAGGTGTTGAATAGCCTCAAATCTAGGATGGTTCTCCAATCTCCACTCTCTTTTTTTTGGTACCAGGAAATACCTTGAATAAAACCCCTTCCCTCTGTGCTGCATGGGGACCAGTTCTATAACTCCCAAGTATAAGAGAGTGTCTATTTCTTGACAAAGCAAGCTCTCATAAGAGAGGTCCCCGAAGTGGGATGGGAAAGGGGGGTTTGTTGGTGGAAGTGTAGTAAAGTGGATGGTGTATCCCGTGAAGATCTCCAAAACCCACTCGTTGCAGTGATTGACTCCCAAGTGGTCACCAAATGGAGGAAGGCAGGTGAATCAGAGCAGTTGATGAGGATGGTAATTCAGGCCTCCAACCAACCCATCAAAATTGCTGCTTTGAGGTGGAAAGGTGCAACGTGGGAGGCTGAGAAGTGGATAGCTGAGAAGTGGACAGTTTCCTTATCTGGAATCTGTCTCTTTTGTTGTGGTTAATACAGCATCTGGGAGGTAGGGAATTGGACAGGGCAGGATCTCTGAGCCATCTGAGACTTGTTGAGTTTTTTCTTGTAGAGGGATGTATAAATACCAAGAGAACATAAGGTAGACCTAGAGTTCTTTAATGCTCACAGAGATTTGTCTGTGCTGTCTGCGAACAACTTAGACCCATCAAAAGGAAGATACAAATGATCTCTCTGGGCCTGATGCTTTGCTGTCTTTTGGTTTCGCTGTGCCCTGGATACCTGAGGAATCAGCAGCCTTGTGGGTACCTGTTTGGAGAGCAGATGGTGACAGAGTGGCTAAAGACACCAACAACGTTGGCATGTTAAAGGTAGATTCCCTACCTAGTGAGCCAGGGGCACGGTCCTTTTAGGACTTATGACAGGAGTCTTGTGTCTTTCTCTTACATGCCCTGGAGGTATGGGGTTCCAATATTGTGGAGGCAGCAGATTTGCTCGGAGACCAATGTACAGTAACTCCTCGCTTAACGTTGTAGTTATGTTCCTGAAAAATGCTACTTTAAGCGAAACGATGTTAAGTGAATCCAATTTCCCCATAAGAATTAGTGTTAATGGGGTGGGGGTTAGGTTCCAGGGAAATTTTTTTCACCAGACAAAATACGATATTATATATATCTACACAGTATAATTTTTAAACAATTTAATGCTGTACACAGCAATGATGATTGTGAAGCTTGGTTGAGGTGGTGGAGTCAGAGGGTGGAAGAGGCCGGGATATTTCCCAGGGAATGCCTTACTGCTAAATGATGAACTAGCACTCGACTGAGCCCCCAAGGGTTAACACATTGTTGTTAATATAGCCTCACACTCTACAAGGCAGCACAAATGGAGGGAGGGGAGAAAGCATGGCAGAGAGAGACAGAGACACACACTGTGTGTGTGTGTGTGTGTGTGTGTGTGTGAGAGTCAGATATGCATTGCCACTTTAAGTAGGCTGATCCCACTCTAAGTACACTGCCTTTTTAAGTAGATCAGCAAGTTGAGATAGCAGCTGCTGCCAGCAAGCTCCCACTGTTCTGAGTCCTGTCGTGTGTCCCCCTGCTCTGTGGAGATGGGGTGCAGGAGCGGGGTGCAAGAGCAGGGGGAGGGGACACTCTGACATTAGCACCATTCCCCCCTCCCTTTGCATAGCAAGCAGGAGGCTCCCGGGAGCAGCTCCGAGGCAGAGGGCAGGAGCAGCACAGGGCACTGGGGGGAGGGACAGCTGAAATGCCCTGCAATTGATAGCCTGCTGGGCAGCTGCCACACAGGGAACTTAGGGGATCAGAAGGGGGGGGCTGCCGGTTCACCCTGGTTCCAAGCCCCCACCAGCTAGCTCCATGTTCTCCAATTGATCAGCAATGTAACAATGAAACAACATTAACCGAGATGACTTTAAGTGAGGAGTTACTGTACAGGGGGATGTCCTCTGGCCTGGGTCGGAAGACCTCATAAGAACAGCCATACTGGGTCAGACCAAAGGTCTATCTAGACCAGTATCCTGTCTTCTGACAGTGTCCAATGCCAGGTGCTTCGGAGGGAATGAACAGAACAGGTAATCAAGTAATCCATCCCCTCTCACCCATGCCCAGAGCACAAGTGCTCTTCTCCAGAGTTGGCAGACAACCATAGGTATATCAAATTGATTGGGCATCGAAAGAATATTCAACTATCTTTTTTTCTTTAGGAGGAGCAAAGCCAACTAGATCAGCCTCTCTCCCCTTTCTGCATCCTTCCCACCTCCCACCCCTGCTCCCACACACAGTCTGCACAACTTTGTTCTACAAAAGAAACAGCTCCAATTTGTGCTGGACATAGGCAATTTTTACAGCAATGGAAAAGGATTAGCTGGCTCCTAGAAACAGATCAGCTCTACCTGGTGTGAACAGCAGGAGCCTGGAAATTCCTATCCAGCTCAATCCATCTAACCCTTTTGAGGTAAATTGTGGCTTGCAGTGATACCATGTGTCACTTGGCCTCTTAGAGCTCTCTGCTCTATGTCAACTCATCTAAGGAGGCAAAATAGAAGATGGCAAAGAAAGAGAGAGAGAGAAATCTAGAAATGCAACACCAACTGACCAAACCATGTAGATACAGAATACTGAAAAAGTCAACCTAGTATATCACACTCCTTTAATACACTGAATACACTCTACATTGTATGATCTGGCACAGAAAACTGCTTCAACCTTGCTGTTTTTCTAAAGAGGTATCATGGTATGAGACACTCAGATGACTAAGGTAGTAGAATTTTGTGATGCTCTTCAGATGTTATACTTTTGTGACTCAAAAGATCCCATTTGTCAGTTTACTCGCAAAAAAATGATTATTTCAATATACATTTGCCTTCACTGAATACAGATGTGTGTTCTCTAGACCCTATTACAAATTCCATGTTGTATTACAAGATGACATTAAATATGGGATTTAAAATGATAAGGTAATAAGAACAATCACTTACATGAATCTCTTTATACTTAAGATCTTATACTACAGACATTAGTCACATCCTACACTATGCTGATATCTCAGTCCTCCTATTTTGTGCCATGAATTTATATTAAAAAAACAAACAAACCTACAATGAAATATGCTGCTTTGGATAATCCTTTTAGTTAGGGAATCTGCAAAACACCCTAAAAAAGAATATTTAGCTAAATAATCCCTACACAAAATGTTGCTTTGCATAGAATTAGGGTTTGGAAGAGACTGAAGATTAATTACTGTACAACAGTAAGTGTATACAAACTGCTTTCCCAGCACACACCAATTATTAATTCTGGCAGTAGATCAGTTTTTCTGGCACCATATTGCTGATTGATGTAGTTTATTTGCTCTGTGATCACAGAATTTAGAAGTGTGAAGGTAACAAATGAAACTACACTGAGATTCAGCATAACCTCTGTTAAGGAAAGAGATGTTTTCTGAGCATAAGACATAAGTAAAATGCTATGCTGTAGAATTCAATTACTCTCCACATTTAGTAATGTTCTGCATTTCAGATAACACTTTCCTTTTTATCTGTCTTGCTTGAGTTTTGCCTCTTATAGTCCCTGATTGAGCAAATGGATAAGCTAGTCTTAGCCATGGACAACTGACATGCGTCTATGCTAATACAGCTAGATCTGTCAGCCACTTTCAACACCACTAGTCATGCAGTGCTGCTGCCTCTTGTGAGTGACCCAACAAGGTGAATGGAATAACACTAGGCTGACATTCTCTGATAGGTAGAACTCAGGAGTTTGTGATGAGCAACTTCTCCTCCTACCAGAGAGCACTCACATATGCAATTCTACAAGGATCAGGCCTTGTCTCCTGTTGTATTGAATATGGATGTTAAACACTTCAGAGAAGATTGTTAGATGTTTTACACTTCAGCGCCAAAGGTATCAAGATAACACTAGTGGTGAGCTGGAGCCGGTTCGCACTGGTTCACGTGAACCAGTTGTTAAATTTTGAAGCAGTTTTAGAACCGGTGGCTAACCCGCTTCCCTGTAGGGGGCGCTGAGGCTTTCATGGGCTCTGGCTGGGAAGTGATGTAATTCCTCCTCCGGCCGCCGGGGGTGCTGTGCTGAGGGAGCCATGTGGGCTGCCGCCTGGCCCTGCGCAGGAGCCCTGGTGCTGCTGCTGCTGCTCCCCCGACCCATGGCCCTGGGGCTCCCGCTGCTGCCTGGTGGGTCCCCGGCTGCTCTGCTGGGCCTGGGCTGCATCCTGCTGCGCGGGCTGCTCCGAGCCGCTCTCCCCGTGACCACCCACCACCCTGCCCGCAGCCAGCCCCGCCTCCAGCCACCCCCGCACTCCCTGCCCGCAGCCAGCCCCTGCACCCCCTGCCCTGCCTCCAGCCACCCCTGCCTGCAACCATCCCCGCACCCCCTGCCCTGCCTGCAGCCAGCCCCACACCCCCTGCCTCCAGCTAGCCCTGCCCCACGCCTCTGTCTGCAGCTGGCCCCACGTCCACTGGTGCCCTGCAGTTCCCAGGAGAGTAACCCTGCACACCTGCTTCAATGAGGGGGGCAGGGAGCAGCTGGGACCCACACATGTGCACACCCTAGAGTGACCAGACAGCAAGTGTGAAAAATCAGGACAAGGGTTGGGGGGAGGGTAATAGGAGCCTATATAAGAAAAAGACCCCTATAAAATCGGGACATCTGGTCACCCTAGCACACCCCCAGGGAGTGGCAGGGACCCACACATGTGAAACGGAGCTCATTTCTAGTTCAGGCCCATTTTTTTAAAAAAGAATTTTAGGCAGGGTTAACATACATCCGTATTTTCGTAGACAGGTCAGGCTTTTTGGTTCTTAAATCGCCGTCCATCCTGGGAAAATACAGACATATGGTAACCCTGTTGGTACAAAAAATACATACTGGGGCACATCCCTTAAATCAGAACTTTTTATAGGGAACCGGTTGTTAAGATTTTGGCAGCTCATCACTGGATAACACCCAGCTCTAGAGTTGATATAAAGGAGATGTAAAAGCATCTGGATTTGCTAGGCCTATGTGAAGGAATAACTGAAAGAACAGCTGACCCAAGGGCCTCTTGATATGAACTAGCAGAGGGCACAGTGGTACATAGGGGTACAGGGATTCATCAAAAGTAGCTATTTAAGGTCTCTGCTGAAAGCATGTGTCACACTGGTCATTATAACCATTGTGAGATGTGTGTATAGAAAATATGTGAGGAGTTATATTTAACTCCTCACATATTTTCTATACACACATCTCACAATGGTTATGATGACCAGTGTGACACATGCTTAATTTCCAGCATATATAATGTTCTCGAGGCCTTATAGTCAAAGGTGGATCTCTTTCAAAGGTAGTATGCCTGGAGACAAATTTCATCATTGTGTCCTGTGCATCTTACAATAGAAGTCTATCTGCATACTGAGTCAAAAGTTAATGAAGAGTTTGAGGAGACTTCAGATGGAAATTAACAGGAAGAGGTAAACAGCAGGGGGGATGATTATTTTGAGGTGAAGTTCAAAGGTCTGGTCTGGCATCTCTGTGGGTACAGAGAGACACCCAGTCTGTGAAGACAAGCTGCCAACAGGCTTGAACTTACAAAGGGGGAACTCAATCAACTTGGTTGAAACTCCTGGAAAAAGATCCTGGGGTAAGCTTTCCTGCAGAAAATAAGGGACTGTCCTGTGAGTTAAGTTTAGAGTCTAGAAAGCATGTTATGATTTTGTTTTATTTGTAACCATATTTTTCCAGTATTCTTTCTTTCTGTCATTTGTATCTCTGTTCTTTTGATAATAAACTTTTTTGTTTTCTCTATAAATATAGCTGTGTGCTAAACAGAGTGATGATCCTGCGTTAAAACTAGTAAGCTGGTGTACACTGTTCCTTTGAGAGTAGCGAATCTGGGAGTTCTGCAAGTGTTGAGTGGATCCAGGGCCGTGCATTCCAGAAGGAATGCTTGGAGGGCTCAGGGGTTGGTGTGTGCCTATCACTAACCTGTACAGAAAGAGTGAGGTCTGCATGGGCCTGGAAGGTAGTGTTTGTGTTGCAGAGGCTGGAGGAGCAGGGGAGCTGATCCACAGCAGGCACAGACAAGATTCCCTCACTCTTAGGGCAGGTGGTAACAAGGTGCCTCCCAATCCTGGGTACCCCAGGAAGTGTCACATTAACTATAGCCCGATGTGAGATAGGTAGGAAGAAGGAAATTCTTTGAAGAACTTTCTAGAGCTATGACCTCATCCTTGGCTGAGGGTGTTTGCCCTCCAGGTGCCATGGGATTCCACTGGGCTCTCCTCTGCTCCTGGATACCCAATAGTGAAATGCTGTCATCCATATTTGGCTGGCCAGGAGGTTGCCCTCTACCCCCTATCAGAGAGGGACCCAACAACTCTGACCCACACATTCATTACCTTTAACTATTGGACCATCTATTGCACTGTATCTGGGATTAAAGATGGGGGCCACCAAGATCCTCCAGCTGGTGCAATATTCAGCAGTCTGTCTAATAAATAGCACATCTGTCCAGCACTCTGTGCATTGTACTGGCTCCAAGGTTCTGAACTTACAAAGCGGGATCACCAATCACCTAAGTTATCAATGAGCCTGGCCGTGGTGGTTTTAGGATCTCTTTCTACCTTAAGGATCCACAGGTGCAACCACGTTCCTGAGAGATTATGGAGCAGACAGTTCCCTTGGTGAGGCATGAAGCATTGTATCTCTTATATATCTGATCAATGTAACATTGTGTGTTCACAAATTCCATATAACCAAACCCATTCAAAAAATAAACACCCCCCCGATAAAATTAGAAAATTCTTCTCACTCTCGTGATGTAATAGGGAGGGAGGATCTGAGACTATATATAGTTTTTAACCAAGAGTCGCTTCATGTAATTCAGTTAGTTCTCATATCAAACTGTGGACATGCTAATATTACATAGGTACAATCATTTCGTTGTATAGATTCATATGATCAAAAGTGGCTTCTGCATCTGGGCCCTTCCATTTTTGCGTGACCAGCTTTAGACATCTTGGACCTAATTCTACATAGGAACTTATGACTTGCCAGGCCAGATCAAAGCAGTGGTCCACTTAGCCCACTATCCTGTCTGTGACCAGTACCAGAGGAAGATACAAAAACGTGAATTGCAAGTAACATTGATAGGAGTTGTGGTTGAATCTCACAATCAGACCTACAGTGTCTAAAATTGGACACTCAAAAATGGAGGCATTAAAAAAATTAGAGGCCACTTTTAAAAATGTGGGCCATAATTACTGATTGAATTCCTGATGATTTGACATTGTAGGTGGAAGTGACTTATTTCCCTCTCCCCCAATTTGTTCAGTGCAGTCTGTGTTTGTGGTGATGAAGGAACTGAGCTTTCCATGCACAGTTAGGTAGTGTAGATGGTTCAATTTTTACTGCTGCTGACCAAAATTTGAAATAACTAGTAATAAACACCTTCCAATTCCTCTGTTAGTTAAGACCTGGGCTTCAGTATACTACAAAAAGAACAGGAGTACTTGTGGCACCTTAGAGACTAACAAATTTATTAGAGCATAAGCTTTCATGAGCTACAGCTCACTTCATCGGATGCATCATAGCTCATGAAAGCTTATGCTCAAATAAATTGGTTAGTCTCTAAGGTGCCACAAGTACTCCTTTTCTTTTTGCAAATACAGACTAACACAGCTGCTACTCTGAAACCTGTCAGTATACTACAGTTTACTAATCCTAGATAATGAGATGCGGTGATTTTATGATATAGATTACTGCCCAGTAGAAAATGATGAGACAACAGTTTCATTTTACTTAGGCACTCATGCTGAAATTGAATTGTGTATGAAACAGATTCGCATCTTAATGAGAGTAATAGCAGCTGCAGTTCACGCCAGAGTACTTACAGGTGGTAAATTTGATTACATTATAAATACCTTTCTAGCAGATCCATTGCCCCGGCTGTTCTTTGCATTGTTACAAAACAATGCTTGTGGTCAGCACTGTGCTCCTCTGGCATATTCCATCATTATCTTTCAGTACTATACCTGCATATAGTACGTGTGGGAAAAAAAAAAAAGAAAGGTTAGATGAGGTTAGCTGAAGTGGGAGTTAAAATCTCCAAAATTGAATATGTATTTGCAGTATATGAAGAAGTGTTCATTGCCTGTTGCTGTTTTGTACTACTATTAATATTAATAATACCTCGCTCCGATATAGTGCTTTTCACCAAAAGATCTCAAAGTACTTTACGCAGGATATCAGTATCATTATCCCGTTTGACAGAAGAGAAAACTAATGCACGCAAAAGGGATGTGACTGGCCCAAGATTATCCACCAGGTCAGTGGCAGAGCTGGGAATAGAAATTTACAAATTTACAAATATATACATTTGCATTAAAAACAGAAAATTGTGAAGGCATTGCATTCTATATTAAAGGCAGAATATATGTTGTACAATATGGTATAAAACCAGGCAAGGAAAGTAGCAGAGCCTTTTAGAATTTAGTATCTGTCTGGCCCATCTTTCAAGTGTATAATACAGTGACGCTTGTAGAGGAGCCATTTCTCCTGAGCCAAGCTCCTGACTTAAAATACCATCTTAATATAGTCTTAGAGGCACTGAATACAGTTCTTCTCCACCTGTAATAGAAGAACACCTGTTTTAAGCAACACCTTGAATGACACAATGAGGGGGAGACAATTTGTAATGAGTCATTAAAAAAATCAGTTTAATTTACTCTGGACAGCAAATGCTAAAATGCATCGATCTTAACCATGTGGTATTGTATGGTGTCGCTATCAGGCAGAGTTAGGGTTGTTTGCGTGCCCTAATTATTCATTTCCATTTTTTAACATATTTTGATTTCTTTTACATTTAACATTAATTATGAATTTCTTGGATTTATAACATTTGTTTATGGGATAATTGCAACACTGTTATAATGTATTTTACACTAAATTACTGATATGGACTCTCTCAGTTTTTGTCCAGGAATATAGATTCCCGCTTCATTATCATCCTAATCATCGGAGCTGGGAAATGTGAAGCCCAAGTTTTCAGGCAAGTCTACATAGTTGCTTCTGTGGCATATTCATGAATGCAGCTGTTTTGTGCACTGAGATTGCATGTGCAAAATGCTATAAACCTGTACAATAGTCAATTTTGCGTACACAAAATGGATACAGTCATACATTTTATTGGCACAGTTATGGATGTCTGCTGAAAATTTGGTCCATTGTGCCTTTGTAGGCTAACACGACAAAGAGTAGACAAATCTTGAGATGTATAACAAGGAAGTCTTTTCTCCGTTGCTCACAGAACAAAAGCAGAGTGAAAAAGATGACAGCATTTTAAAGGTACAATCATCCTAACCTTCTGATAGTGTTTGGCACACTACTTAAAGTCCGTTGGGAAAGTAGTAACCCCTAGTACAGTTCAAAATCTCATGGGTGGTTGACTGAAAAAAGATTGCTGTCCCAAGTTCACAATGATATTTAGTCAAACTGACAAATTGTGGGCCAAATTGTGGAGCTGTGCCAGTTTACACTAGCAGAGAATTTGACCCATCATCTGTACATTTGCATAGAAAGGCCTCTACAAAAAGATACTAAACTTACAAAAGCAATTGAAAGAAATTTCATGGGGACTAGACAGATTAAAAAGCTGATGGTACTACCATCACAATCTCAGTGGAAATCTGGTTTGATCCAATTAAGAACAAAGAAGTGAAGCCATACAAGCAGTAAGAACAAAATATGATTTAGAGTAGCTATGGAAATATTCCATTATCTAGGCAACCCGACAGCTTCTAAATACCAAGGTCATAGGCTGAGCCCACAACTGGAAGAAGAAGCTGAAATGTGGCTGATGCAATATAACCCAGAGTTCCTTCTTTTTCTTCAAACATTTAAAATCCAGATTTCTGTCCCAAGACTATGTTTGCAAGGGAGCTTATGTCATTGTAATTTGTTGCACCAAAATGGTGAGAAATTGTAGAAGTAAAATCCCAGAAGACAGGATAATTGAATTCAGAATGTTTTCAATTTTTAAAAGGCCTGTACTCCTGTCCAGTCAGCTCAACCGCAAGTGAATGTATTTTTAGCACATTTAGATTGCTCTGGCTATAACAGCATAGCAAGCTAGGTGCTGAAAAAACAAATACATTTGTAAAATTGTAGTGGTCTCTAGAGGTCTCTAAAAGAATAGTAAGCCTAACTAGCTAGCAGATAGGAGACTCAATTAGTATGTTCTGGTGGTTTGCATTACAGTTTGCAATGCATGTGCCATTTTGAGTTACAAGTGACTCTCATAGTCTGTGGTTTGTTTATTGCATAAAACCCTTTTTCCTTTTTATTTGTTCTTTTTTTCACTGTTTTCAATATTTTTGTTTTGTTTTGTCTTTTTGCTTTTTCTGAAAACAGCAAGTGGGTTTTTCAGGATCAGGAAAATCACAACCAGTGTGGGGCAAACCCTCCATATTCTATGTTCAAAGACTTGCTGAGGTCCAGAGATGTAGCTCTAAGGATACGTTGTGCCACATGAGAGGTGGAGCTTGTGGCAAAATGGTTGAAAGTGGGAGTGTTGTCAGCAAAAGTTGTGGAAGCTGAGACCTGCCCTAGAAAAAACTGTGGTCCTCATGTTTTCAATGTAAATGGACCTCACTTAGCGAGCCTTCCAGATGTCACCTCAGACCTATACAAATAGGCCCACAATAGCTGCATAGAATAATAGAAACAATACCCCTTTTTCTGTGCGTAAAAGCTATGGAGAAATGTTACAGACTGGTTGGCCCTTTAAGGTGAGCCAGATTCAGCCTTCTTGTAACCTGGCAGCTACATCCCAGATTAATGTGATATGGATAATGTCTGGTGCCTGCTGTGGGGACGGGGAGGGAGGAGAACAAAGGGGAGAACTCAGTTAGGGGGAGTCCATGAGAAAGGAGGTGGGGAATTCTGCTTTCTCTGTGAAAGTCCGGAAAGACAGCTTGGAGTGAGCTGGGAAAAAGAGCCCGGAGAAAGGCTCTGTGATAAGCTGTAGCTGTTTGAAACAGCACAAAACCTTGAAGGAGGGAGGGAGGTATGAGGAGGACAGAAAAGCAGGACAAAACCATCCAGAGGGGAGGTACGCTTGGGGAGGGCAGAAGAAGTAGAATCCGTGACCAGCAGTGAGAAGTGGCATTGAATTATTTGCAAAGAAGGTAGGACTGGGGAGGGCAGAAATACAAACTCTGCCTTAGGGGTGAGCCATGGGAGATGGTCAGGTAGAATTAGAGAGGACTGTGACATGAATGCTGAAAAGATTGTGGTAATCCCAGAATGGGAAGATATTATTTTGGGTTCATCATTTAGAGGAAAACTGAGGACTGCACCCTGGAAAGGTGACTAAAGACCTGAATAGCCCATGCCAGGAGAAAGAGAGTGGAATAAATAATGAAAATCAGCAACAGAATTGCTTGAAGCGTTGGTATGCGTTTGTGAGATGGTTACTAAAATACCAACAGAGAGAATAATCCCGCTGAGGGCAGCTGTGGGTGAATACTTTGGCCAGCAGAGGTTGCATATAGACATAAATAGGTACTTTCAAGAAATAGCTATTGTTGATACCCCTTGATATATCTGCCTCCAACATGCAGAGTTGGGCTCAGTCACGATTAGTGGCAAAGGGTAGCTGTCTTTCCTACGTAGGCTTCTTTTTCCATTCATGTAGTTTTAAACCTCCCTGTTTTCTCTGAGATTTAGACCACTGAACTCAATGCAGCAAAAACCAAGAGGCGCACAGGGCCTTAAGGGGGAGCAAAACATTTTTCAAGTGCGTGCACACTTGATATAAATATAAAGAGAAATTGCTTGGGGTGGCAGAGTGGGAAAAATAAAGCATAATGGAATGAAGTTAAGCAATACGTTTAGGAAAATCTTCAAAGTGCTAAGCTCCGTTGGAAGTGCTCAGGTCCTTTGGAAGGTTATTCCACAGTCCAAAAGCAGAAATGAAAGCCCCCATCATTTGTGACATTTAAAACTAGACTCCATAAAACACTAGAAAACCAGGTGCCCAAAGTAAGAACAAGGGCATAAGATTGTACTAGGTGAACAAATATCTGCCAGTCTTTTCCATGTCTGATATCAACTAAGCGGTTATATACCATCACCTCTATGATAGAAACCCAGCAAGGCATGTTCTTTATGGCTTGATGTAAGCTTCCAGATGGCTCAAAATATGGCAAATCTGTAAATAAAATGAGACTCCAGTAGTTAGCCTGGATTTCAACTTAGGTTAGTTCATATGGGAAGATGAGAAATAATAATGCCCTGATTCTGATCTCACATAGGTGTAAATAAGGACGATTGAAGTTAGTGGGGTTACATCAAAGTAAAAGAGACAGAAGTGAGATCAGAATCAGTTCAGCGTGAGTTTGTGTTTCATGTTGTAAAAGTTTGCAGTTTCAAAGTACTCCTGAAGATGTTACGGCAAATATTGTGGATGCTGACCTCAGCAATATACATCCAAGGTGTAAGACAACAATACATCAATTAATCTCCTGTGATAAAATGTCAAGAACTAACAGTGTGTGGTAACTACTGTATTATAAACTGTACCCTTGGTTTTAATAGTGGTGGTTAGTCCAGTGTTATTGCCAGTCCTGAATTGGCAGTTATTTTTTTGCTGTATTGCAGAAATGTCACTGTGGATAGATATGAAAAAGAGAATTGGATTTACAGCAGATATTAAGGATTAACAATCAGCTTTACAAGTTGCCCTTATTTTTCATTAACAATGATACTTATGCTGTTATAATTTAAAAGAACATTTTAAGACACACTGCTTTTTTTATTTTCATTTACTTACAAAATGAAAATATTAAAGGTCACCAACTTGCCAATTTAGATCTTGCTATATTTGGAATGCAAATGCAATAAGCAGTCCTAAAATGGGAAAATCCTTTCTGCTAAAATGGAAAATTAAAAAATATACATATCTTTTATTTATATGTATATATTTTAAGGTATAGTTTGGCAGTATACGTAGATGGATAGTGAAATATTCAGACGTTCAAGCTGTCCAGGAATATGAAAAATGAATCAGTTCCTATTGGATATTTAGATTAGATGACATTTGTTTTAATTTCTCTAGTATCCGGTGCTAACTGTAAATTCCTCTTTGAAATATTTTCTATTTGTACTCTTGATATATTTTAATGAACTAATATTTTGTTTTGAATTTTCGGTATTAGATAATCACATAATATAATATTAATAGCTATTGCTCATCACGGTGGTAAACAACGATTTCTTTTAGGGCTGGATATGTACTGAGATGCACCCCAAAGTGCAGTAGATTTTGGATCAGATCCACACAATTTGTGCAAGGAGATGCCCTTGTAACCCTGCTGTGCCAAAAAAGGAATCAGGTATTTCGAGGTGGGAGTGGGGAGAGCTTCTCCAGGGCATGTGCTAGGGGAAGGAAGGTTTCCACAGGAGCCTAACTGCTATACTTGGAGCCAGCAGAGACACAGACACAGAGGGAGCAGATAGAAGCATAGCTGTCAGCTGTGCTGGCTTTATTATTCAGGCGGCAAAACTGAAATCAACACAAAAATGAATCTTTGCACTGGGGAGAGGGGAGTGCTCAAACATATAAAGGGACAGGACATCCCATTCCTCCAGCCTATTTAAAAAAACCTTTCCATATATATATATATGGAAATATATATTATGGAATTATAATATATAATTGTCATTTACACAGCTACCAAAACCACTACATAATCTAGTTTCTCAAAAGAAGTTTCAAAATTAGTTATAACAGAAGGAGGTTCAATCAGAACCTACTAGAGCATCCCTGAACTCTGGCACTTGTAGAGGCTGCAGCTGGTCCATGTGAAATTTCCTTAAAATACCATTGGACAGTTTTACCACAAATGAAAAGGTCCTGTGCATTTTTACAAGTTCTCCAAGTACCCATTTCACTACACAGCCGTAGTTGTGAGTCCACACTAAGTTTCATACTTGAAAAGAAGGACGATGAGACTCACGCCAATCAGTTTGCATCACGTGGGATTAGGCCACACGTGAAGCAGTATAAGGACGTATTAGGTCCCAGCCAGTATGCAAAGATCACTTCAAAAAGAGTTGTAGTTGACTCCTGGGTAGTAACATGTGGTGTGTCTCTATAGACAAGCAGTCTGTGCTAGTGATGAGTAACCTATCCATCAAATTGAGATAGAACACTTTGTCTAAAGTTTCTTTGGGTTGACAGGAGCTTGGATATGGTACGTGTAACAGCTTATCAACATTGCCATGCTAAATCCATTTATGGAATTGAATAGTATAGGATGAGCTGAAAGTAGCAATTCCATTGTTGCATATAAGTAGCAGCTAATGATAGAATTCCAATTTTTGGTCCAAAAATTGAAAGTAATGGGTGATGATTTATCAGTAAGGTAAAATGTCTACCATACAGATAGGTCTGGAACTTCCAAGTTCCAAAGATAATACAAAAAGAAAAGGAGTACTTGTGGCACTTTAGAGACTAACCAATTTATTTGAGCATAAGCTTTTGTGAGCTACAGCTCACTTCATTGGATGCATTCAGTGGAAAATACAGTGAGGAGATTTATATACACACAGAACATGAAAAAATGGGTGTTTATCATGCACACTGTGAGGAGAGTGATCACTTAAGATGAGCTATTACCAGCAGGAGAGTCGGGGGTGGGGGGAAGAAAACCTTTTGTAATGATAATCAAGGTGGGCCATTTCCAGCAGTTAACAAGAATGTCTGAGGAAGAGTGGGCGGGGGGGAGATAAACAAGGGGAAATAGTTTTACTTTGTGTACTGACTCAACCACTCCTAATCTGTATTCAAGCCTAAGTTAATTGTATCCAATTTGCAAATTAATTCCAATTCAGCAGTCTCTCGTTGGAGTGTGTTTTTTGAAGTCTTTTTGTTGAAGAATAGCCACTTTTAGGTCAGAAATCGAGTGACCAGAGAGATTGAAGTGTTCTCCGACTGGTTTAAGAATGTTATAATTCTTGATGTCTGATTTGTGTCCATTTATTCTTTTATGTAGAGACTGTCCAGTTTGACCAATGTACATGGCAGAGGCGCATTGCTGGCACATGATGACCTATATCACATTGGTAGATGTGCAGGTGAACGAGCCTCTGATAGTGTGGCTGATGTGATTAGGCCCTATGATGGTGTCCCCTGAATAGATATGTGGACTCAGTTGGCAATGGGCTTTGTTGCAAGGATAGGTTCCTGGGTTAGTGGTTCTGTTGTGTGGTGTGTGGTTGCTGGTGAGTATTTGCTTCAGGTTGGGGGGCTGTCTGTAGGCAAGGGCTGGCCTGTCTCCCAAGATCTGTGAGAGCGATGGGTCGTCCTTCAGGATAGGTTGTAGATCCCTGATGATGCGTTGGAGAGGTTTTAGTTGAGGGCTGAAGGTGACGGCTAGTGGCGTTCTGTTATTTTCTTTGTTGGGCCTGTCCTGTAGTAGGTGACTTCTGGGTACTCTTCTGGCTCTGTCAATCTCTTTCTTCACTTCAGCAGGTGGGTATTGTAGTTTTAAGAATGCTTGATAGAGATCTTTTAGGCGTTTGTCTCTGTCTGAGGGGTTGGAGCAAATGCGGTTGTATCGTAGAGCTTGGCTGTAGACAATGGATCATGTGGTGTAGGCTGGGTGAAAGCTGGAGGCATGTAGGTAGGAATAGCGGTCAGTAGGTTTCCGGTATAGGGTGCTGTATATGTGACCATTGCTTATTAGCACCGTAGTGTCCAGGAAGTGGATCTCTTGTGTGGACTGGTCCAGGCTGAGGTTGATGGTGGGATGGAAATTGTTGAAATCATGGTGGAATTCTTCAAGGACTTTTTTTCCATGGGTTCAGATGATGAAGATGTCATCAATATAGCGCAAGTAGAGTAGGGGGATTAGGGGACGAGAGCTGAGGAAGCGTTGTTCTAAGTCAGCCATAAAAATGTTGGCATACTGTGGGGCCATGTGGGTACCCATAGCAGTGCCGCTGATTTGAAGATATACATTGTCCCCAAATGTAAAATAGTTATGGGTGAGGACATAGTCACAAAGTTCAGCCACCAGGTTTGCCGTGACATTATCGGGGATACTGTTCCTGATGGCTTGTAGTCCATCTTTGTGTGGAATGTTGGTGTAGAGGGCTTCTACATCGATAGTGGCCAGGATGGTGTTTTCAGGAAGATCACCGATGGATTGTAGTTTCCTCAGGAAGTCAGTGGTGTCTCGAAGATAGCTGGGAGCGCTGGTAGCATAGGGCCTGAGGAGGGAGTCTACATAGCCAGACAATCCTGCTGTCAGCGTGCCAATGCCTGAGATGATGGGGCACCCAGGATTTCCAGGTTTATGGATCTTGGGTAGCAGATAGAATACCCCAGGTCGGGGTTCCAGGGGTGTGTCTGTGCAGATTAGTTCTTGTGCTTTTTCAGGGAGTTTCTTGAGTAAATGGTGTAGTTTCTTTTGGTAACCCTCAGTAGGATCGGATGGTAATGGCTTGTAGAAAGTGGCGTTGGAGAGCTGCCGAGCAGCCTCTTGTTCATATTCCGACCTATTCATGATGACAACAGCACCTCCTTTGTCAGCCTTTTTGATTATGATGTCAGAGTTGTTTCTGAGGCTGTGGATGGCATTGTGTTCTGCACGGCTGAGGTTATGGGGCAAGTGATGCTGCTTTTCCACAATTTCAGCCCGTGCACATTGGCAGAAGCACTCTATAGAAGTCCAGTCTGTTGTTTCGACCTTCAGGAGGGTTGGTAGGAAGGTCTCGGTGGATAATAAAGATAATACAGAGAGTTTCTCATTCTATTTGCACTTAGTTCTTCTCAGGAGTAGTGAGTGTTTGTGATGCGGAAACAATTGGTTTCTCCTCCCATTAGGAAGAATGTGGGAAAGAACTGAACCCATTCCATATGGTGAAGCATCACCAGTCAATTGTAATGGTAGCAAAGCATCAAAGTGCGTAAGAACTTTGAATGCTATCAACAGTTTCTTTGCTTCCTTAAATACACACACTCACTCAGTCCATTTTCATTATTTCTTTGCTTGTAAGTTTGTTTAAATTTGCAAATACTGTCAGCAGATTAGGCAGAAATTTACCTTAGTAGTTAAGCAGTCCTAAGAATGAATGTAACTGTGACATGTTCTCTGGCAGTGGCACTTCAAGAACTGTCATTTCTTTCTCTGGCAATTTCCTTAAGTGTGTAGCATCAATTACATGTCCAAGGTATTCAGCTGAAGGTTTGAAAAACTCACATTTGTCTCAATGTACTCTCAGTCCACGGTCTTCCAAACTTTGCAAAACAGCGTCCTAATTTTGAAGATGATCCTCTTGATCCTTTCCGGTAACAAAGATGTTATCCAAATAGCATTGAACTTTGTTCAGTCCCTTCAGGATCTCATCCAGGGCTTTCTGGAACAGGGCAGGTACCGATGTGAGATATTTGAGAAATGTTTTATGAATTTCCATTTGTAGATTTGCATTGAGCAAATCCAATTTATTGAAACACTGTACTCCAATAAGAGCAGCAAACAAATCTTCAATATAAAACAGTGGATACTGGTCTGCACATAAAATTGGATTCAGTATCATTTTGAAATCTCTGCAAATTCGGACTGACCTTTGCTTTGATCACTGGTATGATGGGTGTAGCCTTTTCACAGTGTGACACTTGTGACAGTACTCCAATGTTCATTAAATGGTCCAAATCAGCTTATACCAGAAGCTTAAGAGCATAAAGCACAACTCTGGGATTGCAATATTTTGGTTGGCTGTCAGTCTTAACAGTGATCCTCACTGTTACATTGCTCATCTGTCCAAGTTATTTTTCAAAAACTTTGGAGTGTCTATCCAGTATTTTTTTGAAGATTTCAAGGTTCTTTTGTGATTGCCTTGAACTGAGTTGAATTCACCCTGAGCTTTTCAAACCAAAATCTGTCAGATAATGGTGGATACTTTCCTTCAGTCACACACAAGGGTAAAACAACTGATTGTCCATCTAGTTGAACTTTCATCTGGAATATCCCTTTTGGGACTAACCTTTTCTCAGTATAAATCTTCAAAACTGTGGATGTTACTTCCAGAGGAACTTGTAATAGACAAAGTCTCGTGATAGATAGATAGATACAGAAATGCGTGAGACAACAGCTATAGTATTAAGTTCCATTCTTGAAGGAACTCCTTCAACCAAGGGTGTATACCAGATGTCATCACTGACTCCAGCTTGTGATAACAAATGTAGTGCTAGGTCTTGGCCAGTGTCACTGGCTCCCTTGTCTTTTTCCACACTATGAATTCCAAACTTTAATCCTTTTTGGGTTCAGTCTTCATAGATGTCTTCTTGGATGGATGATTACTCTGTGTTGCAGGTCGTTGAAATGCAACAGGTCATGGCAATGCGTCCTTTCTTGTGACGCGTTTTGCAAGTAACATGGCATGGCCCACAATCCTTCTCATCATGCATGGTTTGTGCACAATGGTCACACATAAATTTGTTACATCCCTGTAGACTTCTGTCTTGCTGATTCATGAGATGAACTTCTCAGTTCATACTAAATTCCAAAGAATTCTTCTCTGTCTTTTTTGTTACAGCACTATCTGCACTAGATCTGTCTCTTCTGGCTGTGTGCCAACACTTCAGACTGCAGAATTCTTCCTGTGGCTGTACTTGGACTTCTTCTGCTGTCTGTAGTCCCTCAGTGCAGGCTAACCTGTGTCTCTGTCTGCCTGACTGCACATTGCTAGTCCATACGGCTGCTTGCTTTCCCTTCACTGCTCTTTTGTTTGAATAGCTCTAGCAGTAATTGCAGTATCTTTATCCCGTGTTTTTTGTTTTGTTTTTTGCCTAATTCGCCCTTTCTAGCAGGCTGCCTCACACTGTCCCAGCAGCAAAAACAGCAGTCTGTCATCTTGTGCCTCCAGGTGAACTTCCCCCCTTTTTATAGTATTATTTGCTTACTTTTTCTACTTCTTCTTCAGTCTGAGGCAGCGCTGGACACTCGTGAGATAGAAATCCTTCATTGCCAGATGTTATATTTGGATCCAGCAGAGAAGGAAATGCAGACACAGAGGGAGCTGACAGAAACAAAGCTGTCTGCTGTGCTCACTTCATTGTTCAGGCAGCAAAATTGAAACTAACATGAAAGTGAGACTTTGGGGAAGGGACAGGACTTCACACTAATGGCTGATGTTACAGAAGAGATGTGCTAAATCACTGCATCTCTGGCTGCCCTCTCTATATCAGCTTTCCAACCAGCAATGCTAGCTTTTGGATGAAGACTTACTACGCCAAATTTTCAGCCAGGCCTTAACCGGGCTTTTAGTTTTGTGCTCACAATTTTGCAATTGTGCAACCACAGCTACTGTACTTATGGATACAATTTACATCCTATATTTTCTAATAACCTCTCTGTACTTACATATTAGGTAATTTGAGCTTGTGAATATGAGAAAGCTTCACCAATTTAATCTCAGGTATTAATTTAAACTGATTTATTTAAACCAATGCAGTCACCTGTGTAGGCAACCTTAATTCTGTTTGTGTGGATTTTTTTTTTGGCATATGTTTTAGGTTTACTTGGAACAGATTTAAGCTAAACTGAAATAAACCACTCTTAAACCAAAATAGGAGTGTTGATAAAGCAGTTGCACCAGTTTAATTACATGGGTTTAAAAACCAGTTTAAGTTAAATTGGTGCAAATTTGCCATTTAGACAATCGCTTAGCTATCGAAGGCCCTGATCCTGCACATACTTAAGCATGTGCTTAACTTTAAGCACATGACTTCAGTGTGACAACTTTCATGCTTTAAGTTAAATATACACCTAAGTGTTCTGAATTTTCCCATAAATTCAGGCACTAGAAAGGAATACAGTGCATGACAACCTAGTCCAACTGGTACATGTGTAGAATATATACACTGTTTGTTTTTCTTTTTCATGCATGTGTATGTTGAATTTTCCCTGTTGCCAGTAACTTTCTCTGTGTGAAGCACTGTTTTTAATTTGTCAAAACAATGAAAATGTGAATCAGAAGTACTGTAGGCAAATATGGGGTGGCAAGTGGGAAAGTGGAGAAAATGACAATCAGCATCTCTCTAGAGGCTTCTAAAACATCAATTACTAAAGAAGAGACATTTTGGACAGAAAAGTATTCCATATCAAGGGCCCAAAGAAATAAGCATTATACCATTGAATTAAGAAAAGCATAGCATATATTTTCTGATGAATAACCAAATGTTTTAATAATTTATTACACCTCTTTCTCAGTGCACAAAAATAGGGGCCACTTTCTTCCTTTCATAACAAAAGGAAAAAATGTGCAATAGGAAATATGAAAAAATTGTCCCTGGGAGATCTGTGGAACCGCGTGTGTGTCCGCACACACACACATGCATGCACACTTTACGGCCATGGAAAAGTGTAGGTGGGGTCTGATATATAGAGTAGCAACTTACATATTCACCCCAAAGAGCCCAGGTGAAGGAGGAAGGTGAAGGTCACTTGGTCACCTTTCCAGAAGCCAGGTAGTAGTAAATGATGGGGAGTCCAAAGACCAGGTGGGACTGAAGATTTCAGGAGAGCTGTGGTTCTAGATAAGAGGAAGGGATTCAAACAGTTTGCAGGCCAGGTCTGGAGGTTACTAGGTGTGTTCAGGCCTGGCTAGGAAGGAAGGCGCTGAAGAGTTGTGGGTCTGAGTGGGATGGAGTATAGTTGGTGACAGAGATGGCAATTTCCTTCAGTATCTTTGGAAAGCCTTTACTGAATTAAGCTTAAGTATCTTTGGAGTCCATAGTTTCAAAAATGAAAAGTTTATGTATAATTGTGGAATTATATGAAATTTCTATAGGAGGGAGATGTGGCCTGTGTAAGCCCTGGGCAGTGTTATGAACTTCAAAGGATTATTTGAAAGAATGTGCCAGGCAAGAATGAACTTATGGGACAAACAAAGTTAGATGGTATAATGGGGTCTGCAAACCCCACACTGTACATAGGTTGAAGGGAGAGAAGAATCTTCCCTACTTACAGGCAGTCAGACTGATCATACCCCTGTGCAGCTGCTGGAACAGCTAATCATGGACACATGCACCCACAGCTGTGACCAATACACAAAACTAGCCTGCTATAAATAATAGAGAACAGAGAGGTAAAAGGGGACAGAATGGCTTGGGTTAGCAGAGGGATAACAGCCCCATGCCAGTCTGCCTCTGATAAATCAACATGGAGACTATAAGCCCTGGAGTTTAAGAAGTGATAGACTCAATTGCAGACAAATTGAAAAGGACCAGTTAGAAAAAATACAGTTAACAGGTGGGTTTCCCATGAAATCTCTAGGCGAAGGTATAGGCAAATGTACTCCCTCCAGTTATGCAAGGCCTCAGCCCTTGGAAGCTTTGCCCTGAGGAGGGAATCGGTCTGCTGATTACTTCTTCCCAGAGTTCCAAGGTTAAAGACCCAAACTATATAAATGAGTGATTCATGGATTCATGGGGGTTCTTGTTCTTAGAAAAGTCCCTTGGTGGGGTTTGGAGGACTGACCACCTGTCAGAGTTCTTGCTGGAGATGGGGTGATCTCTGGTAAGGTTATTAGTATGTGCATAGGTTCTTTTATTTTTTAAGTATGGTTTCTCGGTAACGTTTTCACCTTAAGAGTAAAATGTGCTTTGTTAGAAAGAGCCATTTAATACCTTATAACTGGAGGGCAATTATGCTGTTTGTAGTCCTTGAGAAGAAAGCAAAGCAGACCTGCTTAGGCAGTCTGACTTGCTGGGGAACTCACACTGTCCGCAGGGAACTGTACAACCTGGAAAAAAACAGGTCAGGAGAGACAGTGACATGGGTCTCTGCCCAAGCAAGGGGATGGCTGGGAGTCAGAAGCCTAAACTGGGTACCCTTGTTGGGCCATGGAGGGGGAATACAGGTGCAGTTGCCCTGGACTGAAAGGATACTGAAGAGTTATGGGTCTGGATGAGATGGAATGCAGTTATGAGTATGCAGACAAGCGAGGGTGTTGAGGCAGGAGAGGATCGAGACCGGGCTTGAGGGAGAATTCATTTTGGCTATACTAAGAATGGCTTCCCTGGGGGCTCATTGGTGTTTTGGCAATGCTGAGGGCAATGCTGATTTTGTGTGCAATTAGGAGTGATGTGGGAGGATGCAATTTTGTGGGTTCCTACAGTTAATTGGATAATCCTAGACTGGCTCTACTTGGGTGGGGGGAATCCCTAACTGACTGACTATGGTATCTTTATGACTCTTTTGTACTGTTGGGGGAGCACAATGGAATGGTACTGTGGCCAAGAATTTGGCCCTTTAATATTTCCATGTAAATCAATTCATACAGCCCTCTAAAAATTTCTGTTGTTCTTTGAATTTTCTTTGGTGTCTTTCAGTTATTCAGATATCCAGAACTAAAAATGTTATTCAAGGCTTTATCAGTTATTACCTGTGAAATCTGTTGGTTGACTATATCTCAGATAGTTTAACGGACAAGTAGATTAACATGGGTTTCCAGTAATGTACTGTAACCTGATTACCAGACTTCTGCATTTAGCATAAGATTACTACTGCATTTACCAAAAGGATTACTCTGACCTGTAAAGTACCATAAATCAAGTGTGAAAGGATCACTTTTGACTGTGTTTACGAGTGTGCTCAAGGTAACTTAATGATACTTGTAAATGCTGTATCTCCTCTTGCATCTCATAGGTGAGTGCACAACTCATCTTCACTTTGAGACTAAGGAAATGAAAGGAAGAATTCCAAAAACTATGGGAATGACTGGATTATCAACTAGATTCTGTTTTCACAGATCCTCCGCTCCCTCCAATTTACGCTGAGCATGCCAAAGAAGTGGGGCTATCTGGGAACCAGTTATAGCTCCCTAATTTTCTGATGACCATGGCTTCAGACACAGTTTAGAGGAACATGGGATTTGATCCAACAAACACCACCTGGCAATGGTTTCTAAGAGAGCGGGGTAGCCAGAGTGCAGCACACTACAGCCACACATTACTTCAAACATAATTTCTCACTGTGTCTAAGGTGTAGGAACCAGTTCTGTGCCAGCTGGAGCACAGAGGTGAAAAGTGCAAAGGGAGCAGAGTGAAGGTGAGAATTTGCTCCATCATTTTCATTTCTCTTATGAAAATATGAGGCAATATGGCTTCCATTTCATTGAACGGAGGTTGGTTATGCTTTCTGAGAAACATGTTTATGGGAACATGTTTTCCATGTTGAGATACATGCTGGAGAACCCAACTGGCTAGAGACAGGATTTATTCTGTACACTGAACTTTCTCATAGTTTGAAAAGTTAGCAGAACATAGTGTAGGTGAGTAAGTTCAAACTGCACTACTCAGCTTTATTTTAGATACTAGCTCTTGTCACAGTGACACAGAAACTAATCATTATCTTACATTACCAGCATTACTGAAAGACCAGTGTAATTAAGATCACTATCTTAGGAAATGTATCTTGGGGACATTTACAACAACAAAAAGAATACTTTTCTGTTTTTGAAAACATGAAGCATAGCTTCTCTCTTTATTTTCTTGACGTTGAAAATATATAAAATGATCTATGGTTAATTTCCATAAATACGATACTTGTTAATGTTATGTAACACCATAGGTAAAACTGCTTTACACATATTACCAATAATTATATAATTTCAGCAGCCAGTACCCCTTAACTAAATACGGCAGCTCCCATTTCAAGATCTATTTTCAGACATTTGTTATCACTAAGGAATGCAAAATCATATTCTGAGGCAACACTTAAATAACAGACGTAAAATTAGATAAGAGACAAAACGTGAGAGTGAGATGCAGGCAAAACACTCATGTTCTAATCAGTGAATTGATGACCCACAGATATAAAACACTAAACCAGAAGTGGAATTAACAGGTGCTTTGCGGGGTTAACCACCCTCCTCTCAGCAGCCCCTAGGTGTACGTGTGGCACCTTTTCAAGAATATTATGCAGTTAACAAAAGGAGGTTTCACCTTGGGCTGGAGAGTGAGCCTGCTCCACACTCACTCACCAGGCAGCAGTGACTCATGTCCCGGGGGGGGGGGGGGGGCCTGCCTTCACACTTTGGGCATTGTGACAGTGCATGCGGTTCTGCAGCCCTGTGTGCCAGATAGCAACTCCACTCACTCAAATTTGGCTCAGGTGCCCCTCCATCATGACGGATGGCCAGCCCCTTGTGTCAGGTCATAATGCCTGGAATGCGGAGCTAGGCCCAGCTGCTGCTGGAAGGCTGTGAGATGGGCTCAGTCTATAGCCCTTCCCCACCCCCATATAGTGGCCTCCCCCCTGAACTAGGCAGGGATTGTGGTAATGCCAAAGCAAGGGGTAAGGAAAAGATTTTTTTTTTTTTAAAAAGGAGCTGAACAATTTAGCACATAAGAGCAGGATACAATTCAGTTATAAAAATGGGAGAAGTTTCACAGGAGTATGGCTTTTTTCTTATTTTATCTGAAAGAGCGCATCAGTCCCTAGTTTATGCATTTTTGAATGAGGACAGGTGAAGATTCCATACGGCATCTTCCACGTGAATTAAACTAACATCAGTGGATCTTCCACATTCTGATCTACTAGGACATGGACATTGATGTTTCCCCATAAAAATGTGTGTATGGTACTCACGGATGTTAGCATATAAGCCTGTTTGTCAGTCTGAGATAGAATTTTGGGTTTAACTTTTAATATTCTTAGATCCTTACTAATATGTGTGAAGGACAAAGATGCTGTGTGCTGCATTTCCCACAATCAGATGGGGCTTTTAGTAGAATGACACTGTGATACAGGAGAGCCAGGGAGCTGTGGGAAAGTGCTAGAGGGGAAATATATAAATTCAAGGCTAATTAAGGCGTGGTTCCCTGTAGACTGGGGAAGGTGGCTGCAGGTTAATTGGAGCACCTGCAGTCAATTAAGGCCCTGTTAGGAACCTAATAAAACCCCCTGCTTCAGGCAGGTAGAGGAGGAGGAGGAGGAAGGAGAGAGGACTAGAGCTTGGAGGTGTGCTATGAGACTTGGAAAATCAGAGACCTGAAGTAAGAGGGACCCTGCTCCAGTAGGGGAGGGAGATTCTTCCCCAGCATCTAAGGACTTCAGGTACCCCGCACAAGGGGGAAGAGGGTAAGAACCCACAGGATTGAGAGGGGCTGGGGCTCAGAGTGAGGAGCAAACCCAGACCCCTCCCCTGCTTCCCTCCTTTACCACCTTCCTGGGCCACTGATGCCCCAAGAACAGGGGCAAGGGGTGGCATCTTAGCTCCCTGCCATGAAAAGTGCAGGACCCACCAGACTAACATTGGCCATCTTGTCACACACAGATAAGGGATGGAGCTAAAAGTGCTACAGGGTATGCTGGGAATGTAATGTATGAGCACACACTTGATGACTGCCTCAACTCCTTATCTCAAAGCAAGGTCAGGCAACCAGTTGGGAGGGGCAAGGCAGGATTTGGGAGTGGGGAGGTAAAACACTAAGAGTCCAGAGAAATGCCTTTCCCCTGACCAGAGCACAACCTTACCCCTCCCATGGGGTACAAATGCGATGGGATGAAGACCCTGACTCAGGACCCTCCAGAATGGAATATGACAATAAGTTATAAGGGGTCTGACTAGGGGTGTGCAGTGCAGATATATTTGGGCCTGCTAAGAAGAAGGGGGTGGGTGGGAAGGGGAATGATAATGGTAATAGGGGGATGGGGGACTGGGAACAGGGGAATGAGGAACAGGGACACAGGCAAGGCTTGGCAGCATCAGAGCTGGGAAGGGGGACAGGGTAAATGATCTGTGGTATCAGAGCTGGAAACAGAACACTGGGAATAGGGAGCTCCAAAGGTATGCAGAGCTAGGGGTTAGAAGAAGAAGGAGTTCTATCTGCGTATAGAACTGTAGTTGGGGGAGAGGAAGGGGAAAACTCTTATCGCTGTATGGACATAAGTCCAACTGGTGTGAAGGGCTTCGGAATATGTTTGCTTGAAACTAAACCCCAATAAACATCACATTGCCTGCACTTCGAACTTCTGATCTTCTGCTTTCTGTCTGCATGACAAGAACCAGGGGAGAGGGTGAAGAGAAAGCGCTCTAACACCAGATTACCTGACTTTGCAGGTTAAATGCACCTTTATTCTGGTCTGTGCCCATATCGTTTGAATACTTTAAGATCATAGTCAAAGAATTAGAAGAGAGGCTGACAACTGTATGCTCAGAAATGTTACAGGTCTTATTGTTTGTGTGGGAAAAAATAACTGTGGCACAATGCCCTTTTAACTGGGACGCTGCCAGTTACGCTGGCTTTGACAGAGATGAGTTTGTAAAGTATATTTAAAGGTGTATCAACTTGTTTCATTTATGGGCTAGCAGCTTTGGCATTCTCAAGCTTTTGCAATTTATTCTGTTTGTTTTTCATTTTTCTTTGTAGCTCATAAGCCACTCAAAATCTCCTGGCATCAATTACAATGACGTTTACATTTCTAAAGCAGCAAAATGTATGAGGTTATTGTACTTTACAGGATCATTTTGATTTGTTTTGTTCAGATTCTCTTGTCATCACTGTCCAGCAATACTTTTCATAGAATATCAGGGTTGGAAGGGACTTCAGGAGGTCATCTAGTCCAACCCCCTGCTCAAAGCAGGACCAAGCCCCAATTTTTTCCCCAGATCCCTAAATGGGCCCCTCAAGGATTGAACTCACAACCCTGGGTTTAGCAGGTCAATGCTCAAACCACTGAGCTATCCCTCCCCCTATACATATTGTCCCATACATATTGTTAAAATGTTAAGTAACCACCTGTGTGAAGTGACTAACTTATGCAAAATGAATATTTATTGATTGGTTTCACTTAGATACTTTTGTTGCCATTTGTAACATCTGCTGAGCATAGTTTTTCAATATGATACTCCTGCTTCAGCTGGAAATCCTCAATAATGCCATTAGGGGAAATATAGTCTTGGGGTTAAAGTGAAGGACTAGGCTGCAACAGAACTGGGTTCTTTTCCCAGCTCTGCCTTCTGCTTCCTTTCTGACTTAGTGAAATTCACTTAGGCCTTGTCTGCACTACCTCTCTGACTCAGGTTTGCAATCTGCCAAATAGAAATGACTGTTTGCTTTGGCCTTGATGCAAAGCCCATTGAAGTCAACACGAGTCTTTCCATTGATACCAATTGGCTTTGGATCAGACCCTTATTGAATGAAGGTGTTGCAAAACTTTATTATTATTTATAAATGCACTTTGAGAACCTTGAATTGTTGACTCTGCAGAAGTGCAAAGTATAATTGTCACAACTGTACATAGTTTTAATAAATTTTTACTATGCTAAACACTTTTTTTCAGGGAACATTAAACAAATACAAGATTTTGTTGCTTGTTTGATATAGCTATGTCAGTCTCAGAGTTTGGTATTATTTCCTTGGGTTTGTAACAAAGCATGAATATTGAATGCAGAACTTATCATGTGATTTCTCATAGGAGTACTTCATGAGAAGCCATTTCTGATATCAAGGGCTACATGAGATTACCTTAATGAGATTACCTATTCTTTCACTGCTGCAGAGAAAGCATGTCCTTAGAGAATCTATTACAGTCCCAGGAATGCTACATCCCTTACCGGAGAAGATTATAAAAGAATATATGCATGTTCTGTTGAGATTAAGTCCCCTCATTTTTTGGAAATACACCATTTTTAGAATTCACCGGCTTACTGTGTAGTTATATTTTAGACTTACCGTCAGGATATTGATCTTACGTGTAAATTGCTGTATCTGCATTGTTCAGGTCCTAGCCAAATTGATCTGTGCCTATTATAGAAGGTATCATGAGGCTTATTTCCAGCTGATTCATTTTATTCAGCAAATGACTTGGAAAAGGACAGAATTTTAGACTTTGACCTGAAACTGACTAAAAAAATTCTCAGCTCTCTGAGGTGCCTTGAAATTAGTCCAAGTAAAATGTTATATTTTGGGGTGGATTATATTTCTTTGTTGCATTCAATTTCATTCTGTTAAATTACAATAACAATACTGAGATCCTAAAGGAGAATTTGGTAATCAGAATACAGGGATACTGCTATAATAGATCATTACTTCACTGTTACAAAACAATGTAGTCAATATTAAAAAAACCAAAACACTTTAAGTTAATTAGAAAGTTAATAAATCTCAAGTAAAAAATTAAATTAACTATTGAACAGATAATAACACAAACCAATGGATATAGATCAATCCAAATACACACATTACAAATAAGATAAACAATCATTCTTCATTAGCCCCCTGTGAGATTCAGGCTGAAATAATTGCCTTCCTGTGCAAGAAAAGGGCAGTGAATAGGCTGAACTATTTTGAATGTAGATTCCATTAAACCTAAGTAGAAGAAAATGAAAGTTTAAAAAGTTAAAAATATTCCCAATGGAATATGTTTCATCTCTCATGCATACATTCTTTTATACCCTTTGAACTGAATTTCAAGAAGAAATTAAATTGTCCGATACCTTTAAGACACCATGGACAACTTAATTCACTCTCTCTGCTGCTGAGTTCATACTGTAAGTGATTCTGCCTTTAACCTACATATGAGAATGATAGAGTATATCTAATGTTAGGCCAAATCCTCAGCTTGTGTAAATCAGTGTCACTCCTTTGAAGTCAATGGAGTTATGTCAACTTACTTTGGCTGAAGATCTGGCCCAAGAGATAAAACTATCATTGCCGTGTTGTCTAATCATCTTTTTAACCTATCTTCAACAAAACAGTATCACTCTTTTATGTAACTTATTACTAATGGCATAATTATGCTATTATGTAATACTGGCAATAAAATGTTTTCAAATAAATTTAGCCAAATCCTCTCAACAGACATGAAGGCTATAATTACCTGATTCAACATCATTTATTAAAATGAGTCATTTTTACTTGAAATTTTTGACTTCAGGTTTTTATTTTACAAGATCTCTATCATGCCTAACAGAATAATAATACATTGCCAGATCCTGTAATCTATTACTTAAACACACTTATTTTTAGATTAAAATAGAGAATTACCTATTTCTGTAACCAATACATGAACTGATGGGAGTTTAAAAATATATCTGCCAAGAGGAATGTGTTTTTTGAAATCACAGACCTTTCTGTGCATGGGGAAGTGGAATTCGTGGCATCCATTAAAGGGTTAGTTTGAAAATCAGCTCCCAGAAGTTGCAAGATCCATTGTCACTCACTAAGGTAAGTTCAACCACTGGTAACTTGTTTTGATGAAATTTGTATTCAAGGTTTTTTCTCAGTACAAACATCACAGTACAAAAAGATAAACTTATAATTACCATCTTAACAGTCAGTAAAATGTTAACAGAATACATAAACCCATTTTAACAATGTAAATAGTAAAATAATATTGACTAAATCCATACTCCCCAACTAATGGGGGGACAACACTGACAAGGGAAGTATGAAGGTGGGGGAAAAGGAAAGTTGAAGAGACTAAAGTTAAGGGAGATAGGGAAGGGATGCAGGTCTGGACCCACCATTGACCTTTGGGCATTCCCTGGATGAATGTTTCTAAAAACTAATCCCATATCTCTTCAAATGTGATTCCTGTGGTAGAAAATGAAATATTTCTAAGTGTGTTTTACTGAATGTGTTTTTCCTTGGTACCCTGATGGAGGTTTGGAGGGGAGTCTTGTGAATACAGTCCCCCACAAGAAGCTCAGCTGAACTCTTACTTCATTCTTGAATTTGGATTATTAGAGCTGTGGTTTTTGGATCAAAGCAATTTTAAACCTTGGATTTGTAGTCATCTGGACCAACATCTTGTGAGATGTTGACTAGGAGTGACTGCAAACTGAGGAAATCGGTCACCACATATTTTTGTCACCTTGAAGAAAGGATATTTCATGAAATTAGCTGTTACTAAGGATTTCCATCATTTTTGGCTGAAGTTTCATGAAACTGGCTGTTCTCACAAGATTCCAACTCAAAACACAAAACAGGCCCTCTCCAGGTTTGGATTTGACACAGAAGCAAAACTAATGAGGGTGCCAAATCTGGGTGGTTTGAATCTTAACCTACCTCCTTGAAACCTGTGGTCTGGATCCTCAGCAGTGTAAATTCCTCAGCAGAACTATGTTGATTTGCACCAGCTGAGGATCTGGCTCTAGAGGCTTTTGGATGCAAGGTTATGGACCACCTCCATTAGTTACTATTGTTCCAAAACCAGCTGTTTACAAAAGAGTGGAATTAATGATACTTTAAAAGGAAAACAGTCTTTGAAAGAAATAGCCCACTTCATTACATTGTTTTATCTCTGAAGTGAGACTAAATTGTGGCTTGATGACATTACTGCTAGAGGACTTTGTGGCACCAGAGTTGAGAAGGCAAGAACAAAAACCCTGAATCTGATGTTGTAAAACATGGAGGGAGTTGAGGAAATCAAAGAAGGGAGGTGATGTGGCTGCCTTTACTACAAATTTTGTAGTAAAGGTTCCAATATTTTTCTGATACATAGAATGCTTTTCAGTTAAAGGCAAGACCAGCCCTATTCCAGCTATTTGGCATTGGTGTGCCATCTCGGCCCTAAATGAGACTGGATTGCATGATGTAAACTGGAAGTGGTATGCTAGACCCAAAAGTCAGTCTGGAGTGTCTTTTTTTTTTGTTTGTTTTGAATATGACCCAGAGACTGACTTCAATCTCTTTGGATTGTAGGGTAACTTAGCTGACATGAGGAGCAGGCATAAGTTAAGACAAGTGGCTGCTGAACAAGTAATTGATGAAATAACTTTTTCTCAATATGTTTATACTAAATAAGGGAAGCGGCAACTAACTATTGTGGGTTTGTTTAGTGTGTGTGGGAGGGGAGGCAGAAATACCCTGAACTGATAAGCTTGCTTGCAAAGGGATTGGTCCTTACATTCAAAAGGTATGGATGTTAGTAGCTAGGAAAGACGCATATAAACTGTGTAGTGTGTGATGTGAATTGGAATTGTGCTGTTAGCTTGTACCTAAACCCTGTGTACAGGCCTGGCAAGTGTGGAGAAAGAGCTGTTAGATGCCTAATAAAGAAACCTGAGTGATGAACTGGAGTCAAACTGATTTTTTTGGATCCCACAGAACTCAATGAAGTGTTCTTCCAGAATTGGATGAGATATTTGGGATAAGCTGAGTGGAAAGGTTGTGAAGGGAATCCCAGCATAAATCATGTCCTTTAATCAGGGGTAAATCACATAATATAAAATGCTCAGATTGTGTCTCAACTAATCTCAGTTTTCCTCTTTTTTTTTTTCTCTTATTCTGTGGTTTTTGAAGCATTTAAGTATGACAAATAAGGGTATATTTTACCTGTCACATATTGCACATGCTTGTATAAGGAGGAGTGTAATTCATTCATTGATCTATGAACCCAAATCCTTTAGTGTGCCAGACTTTCTTTGGATTTGGGGTTTTTTAATCTTAAAATTAAAGTTAAAATGTTGGACCCAGATGGTTTAGGAGAATGAATTACTTCTACAGAGAATCATTTTTCAATTAATGCTTGCTGTTCTTCCTTAATAAAAATAAACAGTCTTTATAGAGCCTAAAGTGTGCCTGGTGCTATATAGACACACAGGAGGAAGCAGTCCCTAACCTGAAAGGTTTATAATCTTTAATAAATGGAGGAATTTTTAATTGGAAAAAGGCATATCTGCACTGGATGTGCAATTCTTGTCTACAGTGACGCACATACTCTGTTACTTGACCGTGTACATGCTCTCACATGTTCCCAATAACTGCACCATGTGTCCATATATGCTGTGCTGGACGTGAGTATAATACTATGTACACAAGTATACCCATGTCCACACTGCTGTTATGTGATGTTAGCACTACCCTTTCAATGGAGGTATCCCAGGGCTGTTTGCATCACAGGGAGATATTCTAGGAATCACCTTGAAGTGTGTTGCTGGTACTGTCTCCTGCCTTCATGAATTTGCTGATGGTAGTTCCTGCTCACCCCTCCCTCCTGCCAACCTGGTTGGAAGACATGAAACAACTGGATGAGGATCTGGTTCTGCTCCTGCACCTTATTGCAAGACAAATGGTTATGTGTTGGAGTAGGCAATCAGCAAGATGCAGGATAGAATCTGGGCAGAACTTTGACATGCTGATGGCTGACCATAATGGTGAATTACAATCCATTTGTGTCCCATGGAACAGATATGGTGAATGCTTGCATTGCCATTGTATGAGCATGGGTGGACCATTGCTTCTGGTGCAGGAGATGCGCATGGTGTGGCAGGATCACATCATTTTGGAAACCTGGGATGCAGTGGCTTCAGAACGTCCAAATGAGGAAATAGTCCTTCATGGAGCTTTGTGAGGAGCTTGCACCAAACCTCCAGCACACTTGATTCAGGGAAGCCGTATTAGCACAGAAGTAGGTGACTATTGCCTTGTGGAAGCTGGCAACACCAGACAACTGTTTGTTGGTTGCACACCACTTGGGGGTTGGAAAGTCCACTGTTGTGGGATCATAGCTGTGCAGGTTTGCATGGCAATTAACACTGAGCTACCCATGGGTGGTTGTCATAAACAGAGTTCCAGAAATAATAGCTGGGTATCAGAGGATGGGATTTCTGAATCGGGCAGGGGCCACCAGTGGGACCAATATCCCAATACCCACCAGAAAGGTCAAGTGAGTGTGTGAACTGAAAAGATTATTATTCATTCATTCTGCAAGGCATAGTGGACCACAGAGGAAGATTCATGAATACCAATGTGCGAAACATTGGAAATGTTCATGACACCCAGGTGCTGAGGACATCAACCTTGTATTTGAGGAGAAGGGACTTTTTTTCTGCAGAAATTGATTCTCTCTAGTTGGTCAGTGTCCACAGTTATTTTGAAGCTGATAAAACCACACCCTGATGACATCACCCTGGAAAAGGGGATTCAGTTATGAACTCTAGCTTCAGAACGGTCATGGAGTATGGATTAGGTAGAAGGGGGGTGGTGGTGGTGCTGGTTGACAGGTCAGTGGCCATGATACAAGGAAGACTCTTAATTCATTTAGTCACCACTACTATGAACTGCCCTTTCTGCAGTCTGCATAACCCCTGAACCATTGCTATCTGCATGCTGGCCAAGAAATGGACAGATAGGTGGACAATGCTTGTTGCTTAATCTGTTTTAAAGCTTCTGCCAATTGCATAATAGTGGTTAAAGGAAAATTAATAAAATCATTGACTTATAGCTTTGTCTGGCTCAGGACCATTTCAGGATGGAATGAAGTGGGGACAGGGCTTAAAGTTAGGAATGTAGCACCAGAGCAAGAAGGGATATTGGCAGGGAGAGTGGAGGTTCATTGTAATTTACCAGTCTTGGGCTCTGGTTACTGCTGAGGCTCGGGGTCCTCAGGCTCATTGCGGGGAGGGGCTTCCACAACTGCCTCCTCCAGGTACAGATGCAAAATTACATGATCCTCTTCCACCAGGTGCATCCTCTGTGATCCCTGCTGCCAGCTCATCCTGGTCAATGGAAACCATGTACAGGCACTAGTGTAGATGTACCTAAAGAGTCACTCATGGCTCAGCCAATGAGGAACAGAATTAATACAATATGACCAAGGTGTGGAATCAAAACAACACAAATTTCATATTTCAAACAATCTATCACTGAAATTTGGCAACCCACTATGCACACCAAATACATCAAAGAAAATCAAACTCTCAAGGACAATTTGCAGACAGTGTATAATAGGCTTAATTTCATCATATTCATTATTAATAAATTAGCTTGGAAAATAATTTGTAGCAATCAGCAACAGTGTGCTTGCCACTGTCCAAACATGTAAGAAAACAATTACTTGATACCCTAAGAAACTTCAATCTAGAGCCCTGGTTGTGAAATGAGATCTACATGGATGTAGAGAAAATAAATCCATGTAGAAACAAAAAGAAAAGGAGTACTTGTGGCACCTTAGAGACTAACCAATTTATTTGAGCATAAGCTTTCGTGAGCTACAGCTCACTTCATCGGATGCATACTGTGGAAACTGCAGAAGACATTATATACACAGAGACCATGAAACAATACCTCCTCCCACCCCACTTTCCTGCTGGTAATAGCTTATCTAAAGTGATCACTCTCCTTACAATGTGTATGATGATCAAGTTGGGCCATTTCCAGCACAAATCCAGGTTTTCTCACCCCCTCCCCCATACACACACAAACTCACTCTCCTGCTGGTAATAGCTCTCTGCTGGTAATAGCTCGTCCAAACTGACCACTCTCCTTACAATGTGTATGATAGTCAAGGTGGGCCATTTCCAGCATAAATCCAAGTTTAACCAGAATGTCTGGGGGGGGGGGGGGGTAGGAAAAAACAAGGGGAAATATGCGACCTTGCATAATGACTTAGCCACTCCCAGTCTCTATTTAAGCCTAAATTAATAGTATCCAATTTGCAAATGAATTCCAATTCAGCAAGAATTATAACATTCATAAACCAGTCGGAGAACACTTCAATCTCTCTGGTCACGCAATTACAGACATGAAGGTTGCTATCTTACAACAAAAAAACTTCAAATCCAGACTCCAGCGAGAAACTGCTGAATTGGAATTCATTTGCAAATTGGATACTATTAATTTAGGCTTAAATAGAGACTGTGAGTGGCTAAGTCATTATGCAAGGTAGCATATTTCCCCTTGTTTTTTCCTATCCCCCCTCCCCCTCAGACGTTCTGGTTAAACTTGGATTTATGCTGGAAATGGTCCACCTTGATTATCATACACATTGTAAGGAGAGTGGTCAGTTTGGATGAGCTATTACCAGCAGGAGAGTGAGTTTGTGTGGCGGGGGGGTGAGAAAACCTGGATTTGTGCTGGAAATGGCCCACCTTGATTATCATACACATTGCAAAGAGAGTGGTCACTTTGGCTGGGCTATTACCAGCAGGAGAGTGAGTTTGTGTGTGTGTGGGGGGGGGGGGGGCGGAGGGTGAGAAAACCTGGATTTTTGCTGGAAATGGCCCAACTTGATTATCATACACATTGTAAGGAGAGTGATCACTTTAGATAAGCTATTACCAGCAGGAGAGTGGGGTGGGAGGAGGTATTGTTTCATGGTCTCTGTGTATATAATGTCTTCTGCAGTTTCCACAGTATGCATCCGATGAAGTGAGCTGTAGCTCACGAAAGCTTATGCTCAAATAAATTGGTTAGTCTCTAAGGTGCCACAAGTACTCCTTTTCTTTTTGCGAATACAGACTAACATGGCTGTTACTCTGAAACCATGTAGAAACAGTACTGCTCATTCAGTGATGATATAGTGGTTAGTTGTGCAGTTGGTTTGCAGTATTTTTGGTGGATAGCTTTTTTGCAGAAGACAGATGATGGGATTTCAGATAACAAAGGCAGGCCATCAAGGCTGTCAAAATGTAGATTCCAGAAGGTAAACTATTTCAACTACAGCCAAAATAGGAAGTACTTGTTTCAAGAAGAATAAGAAACAGATGAACTAGATCATAAGTTCAAACTTATTTTTAGTTTTGTTGAAGGATGAATGTTGAGTGATTTTCTTTCTAGGGATTTTTTAAAATCAATCTGCTCTTTTGGTAGGAGTTTCATATTGAACTTTCCATGAGCTGCTGACATCTCAAACAGTGAAACTCAGATAATATCATAGCAGCTTCCTCAAAAGTGGTCTTATGCATCTCAATTTTTTTTATATTATTGCTGATTTAAGCAGGACTTTTCCAAGTTGAAGCTTGCTGATGGTGACCTAATTCAAACTTGCTTGGACCAAGTTGCATGGCTCCAAGATAGTCTTTGCATCTCATATACCTGAAGATCTTCTAGGGAGGCACTGCAGGATAGAGAAAGTGAGGTTCACAAGCCATAAGAATCAAGGGTAAGCCCTAGAAGGCTCATCCTTTGGGTCAACAAACCACCTGACAGAAGCCTGTCCTTCCAGAATCTCCAAGAGCAGTCACCTCAGAGAGAGGAAGTTACAGCATCCACAAACAGCCTATTCACTCTCTCCCTGCATCTAGCAGAGGTCCAATAGTGAGACACAATGTGCCAGCAGAACATCACCATTTGGATTCTTGACTGCAGTTTCAGCTCCTACTCTAAAAGAGTTAGAAAAGACTGTGACAGCTGAAGAGTTTGCAACCCCATGTTATCTTAAGTATCTCATTTTCCCCCTTTTTTTGTGTCTTTAATTTTTATTAACCGGGAGGTAATTCCAGTCATTTTATTCTCTTTATTTTTGGGATGTGAAAGTGTGATCGTGTCCATGCATATATGTATGAGTGCCCATAAAGTCTCTATGGAGAAGGCTCCAGAAAAGTTCCTCAGGTACCCTAAGTAATGTTCCATAAAATTACTTATTAAAATGTGTTCTATGTTTAATAGTTCTGAGAGACTTGAAGTTGTCAGCTGTAATTTCTGGATACAGTTGATAAAGTATGTCTGTTAGAGGAGTGAGGAGGCACAGGAAAGGGTTAGCCACCACAGAACAATAGAATTCTAAGGAAGCATTATAATTGGCCCTGAGTTTTTAGGCATTAAATAATTTGGTGGTTTCAGTAATAAGATGTTCAACTACTTTAAGTGATTGTTAGCAGGGCCCTTGACTCAATGGCTGTAGAGGTCCTTTCCAATTCTATGTTCCTAAACCAACTCCAAATTATAGATTTTTTTTTTTATTTAGGTAGAATTCTTTAGTTAGGATTTATAATCAAATGGACACCCATATACTCAGACCCTTCCCCAGAATTTATAACTGATTATTTTTTGGTATTATTTGATCTAACTAATTAGAGATTTAACTCAATCCAATATGAATCTCTGGGAATCTCTTTTAATTCCCTTCTCATTTCACCCAGATTTGGTTGTTTCTCAGTGCGTAGCTCCTGTTTCAACTTGGCTTCAATGGGATTATATGTCCTCTCTAGGACTAACACTCCCCCTAAAGATTCAGACAATTTACGGTTTGTGACTTACACACCAACCAATCCTGATTTCTGCAACTGTACTTTTTATTTGAGAGAACTTGCAAACAGTTTGGACTAATTTCCACTTTATCCATTGCTCTCAAACTGTTCCATATTCCATCATGTGGTGCTGTTTCATTGCCCTGCTTGGATGACTCAATTTTAACAAAACAAAACAAAACAGAAGAATGATGAATGGCAAAGAATGTTCAGTACATGTTTTTGGACAAATCATTCATTCTTAAATTCATGAAACTTTCAGGAGGATTCATGAACATTTTCAGGACTACCTGTCAATCATCCAAATTGTCTTAAATAACATTAGCCCATTAATCTTAACAAATTGAAAGTCCTGTGGCCTGAAGCCTATGAGAGAAGGGAGGTAATTGAGTGAGCTCTCTGATATCTGTTGAAGAACAAGGGGAGTTCACTCAGTGAGGCAGTGTCTCATTTACATATTAAATGAAGGCAATTTGGGGACTTTAGGGTATCATTTGACCAAGTTTTGTACTTGGGGGCCCATATTTTTGAGATTATCCTGTTGGGAAAACTACCTGGGCAAAATCTGGACGATGACTGGGTATGGGGTCACACTGAAGAAAATTGGTGTTTGCTGAGGTGGGGTAAGAGGCCCTGAACAGAACCACAGGGTAAATGGAGAAAGACTGCATATTCCTTGCTTGTTGTTGGGTGGTAGGGACTCTGTTGGGTTCCCAAGGCCACCGATTTCCTTATCTGTAAAAGCTGAGCTAAAAGCTGTAATTGCCTACATGAGCAGAACTCATCAAAGGTTCCAGTTATCTAGCTGGCGGCAAGCAGAGGCCAGAGCTGGCGGCAGTTTTGTTCACCTGAGCAGCAGGCAAAGCAAAGCAGCTGTTGGGCCCTGAACTCTAGGGTACAGATGTGGGGACCTGCATGAAAGACCCCCTAAGCTTATTTCTACCATCTTAGGGTAAAATTTCCCCAAGGCACAAACTCTTTGCCCTTGGAAGGTACACTGCCACCACCAAGTGATTTAACAAAGAATCAGGTAAAGGACCACTTGGCATTTGGGGGGGAGGGATAGCTCAGTGGTTTGAGCATTGGCCTGCTAAACCTAGGGTTGTGAGTTCAATCCTTGAGGGGGCCATTTGGGATCTGGGGCAAAAATTGGGGCTGGGTCCTGCTTTGAGCAGGGGGGTGGACTAGATGACCTCCTGAGGTTCCTTCCAACCCTGGTAGTCTATGAGTTCCTATATTGCCCCAAGCCCTTACACCCCCTTTCCTGGGGAGGCTTGAGAATAATATCCTAGCTAATTTGTTACAAAGTCATCACAGACTGGGTCTTAGGACAATAGAGAAATCAGTCAGGCTCTTAAAAGAAACAGAACTTTATTAAAAAGGTAAAAGAAGCACCTCTTTAAAATTAGAAGGGAAGCTAATCTCACAGGGCAATCAGATTTAAAACACAGAGAATTTCCCTTTGGGCAAAAACTTTGAAGTTACAGAAAGAAAACCAGGAATACACCTTCCTCACAGCACAGAGAAAATCACAAGCCAAAACAAAACTAAACTTGTAAAACGCATTTTCTTGCTTGTACTTACTAATTCTAATGGCGTTGGATTGCTTGCTTTCTTGATCTCTCTCCAACAAGCACACAGAACAGACAGACAAAAGCCTTTCTCCCCCACCCCCCTCCAGCTTTGAAAGTGTTTTGTCCTCTTATTGATCCTTTTGGTCAGGTGCCAGCCTGGTTACCTGAGCTTCTTAACCCTTTACAGGTAAAAGGATATTGTGCCTCTGGCCAGGAGGGATTTTATAGCACTGTATACAGGAAGGTTGTTACCCTTCCCTTTCTATTTATGACAGGCCCAGTCTCAGCCCCCCTCACGTACAGCAAAGCAGCAGCTGGATTCACCCACAGGCCACAGTATCCAATAGGAGAGCAGTTGCACTACAGTGGAAACAGAGGAATTCACAGCAACTGTCTGCGTCCCCCCTACTGTTCCTCACATGTTCTTGTCAACTGCTAGAAATGGCCTATCTTGATTATCACTAGAAAAGGTTTTTTTCCTCTCCTGCTGGTAATAGCTCACCTTAACTGATCACTCTCGTTATAGTGTGTATGGTAACACCCATTGTTTCATGTTCTCTGTGTATATAAAATCGTCCTACTGTATTTTCCACTGCATGCAGCCGATGAAGTGGGCTGTAGCCGATGAAAGCTTATGCTCAAATACATTTGCTAGTCTCTAAGGTGCCACAAGTACTCCTGTTCCTCTTGTGTCAGCCTAGTGACTCTGGTAAGGCCTCCGTGTCTTAGCTGCTGAAATCAATATAGCAGGACAGGTGGTGCCCCAGAGCTGCCTATAAAACAGGGACCCTGATTTACCTGGACTTCCCAACTGTGAGTGAAGAAGCTTGGGAATCCACAAACCGAGAGTGAGAGGATGGGAAGGAGAACAAACCACACTAGTCATTCAGGGTCCAATTGTCTGAGACTGTGACTTATGCACCCTGAGGTAAATGGTGGTGGAAGATGTTAAATTGTAAATATTTGTCCCAGTTCAACCTGGCCTTTCCCTTTTCTTCCCCTTCCCAATAAATTTCATTTGTTTGAACCTCTGTACTTGAGAGTGGGTACAGATTTGCTTGCAAACATGCCCAGAGTGGTTATAGATTCCCAGATTACTGGGTGGGGGGTCAAGACAAAATAATTAAGAAATTGTAGAGAATCCCCTAAACTAAGAACCTGGCCCTTTGCTGCTGATGCTGTTGGCAGATGGGTTGAAAAATTATTGGCAAAAATACATACAAGTGAGCTTTTTTTTCTCTTTTGTCAGCTTTCACTATACAGCTGAGCCCAAATTTCATACCATGGAGAATCTTGGTATCCACATTTCAGAATCCTTGTCTTGAACAGGGAAGAGGTAGGTGTTAGCGGGTGAAGGAATAAGCCCGCTTACTTCCCTGGTCCTCCTCACATAAACAGAGAGCAACAATACCCGAAGTCCAAAGGTGCAAACAATGCGATGTTTATTGGGGTGAACTTCCAGCAAGCATGACTGCAGTTTCCTTCCTTAGTGTCTCCCTTCCCAGCTCTGACACCACAGAGCCTTACCTGTGTCCCTGTTCACATTCCCCCCCCTTAGCAAAACATGATCCCAATTTCCCCACCCCCTATTCCCATCCCCCCCACTTCCTGATTGACTGCAGACTATATAGTAAAACTTGAGTTCTGCTTAGTTTTACCTTAACCAATCATTTTACTGAAATTTAACTAACCAATCCTAACATATTGTAACATGATTATTTAACCATTTATATCCCACCACCTTAATTAGTTTACACCCAGAAAATTTAATTCTTAGAGTATAGGCCATTGCAGACAGGCCTGAATATCTATATCCTAAAAGAAAGGGGGGTGGGGGGAAAGGGGTGGAGTGTTAGGATATAGATATTCAGGCCAGTTGAGGGTTCTGGCAAGCCAGGGTAAAGGATTTTTTTTTTTGGATAAATGGATAAGGAAGAACCAGGGCCCATACCAGGTGCAGGGGTCAACCTGGGATGATATTAAAAAGGAAATGGAGGCACTGTTAGAGGCCCCAGAGGGATGGGGGTGGCTGAGAAGCCAACCCTCCTTTGGTATATGGGTAGTGGAAGAAGGCCCCTGCCCATTGGGACTAAATACCTTCCAGGGAAAGGAGGCACTTCAGTCTGCTTGTAAAAGGTTTGAAGTAAGGGCTGCATTATGAAAAGCGCCAGTAATCTTTCAAGTTTGGTGCTGCTTCAGCAAGGGCTGCTGAAGGGTTACAAATTAGTTAGGGGTGGTTAAAGGCAGATACTCTAAGAATTTAGGTGTATTCTTATCACTTAGCTAGTTATAGAGGTATAAAAGAAAGGAGTCAAAATCACTGTCTGCTGGTGTAAGGTCCTTCTCTTACTGTGACAGTCTGAGGCCCTGTTCTTAGGCTAAGGCCTTTGGCTAAGCAGCAGAGGCAGCCATAAGCTGGGAAGCACCCGGTCACATCCTCACATTCCAAACTAGTCACATTGAAATAAGGTGCTATTGGGCTGTTAGGCATTATCAGGACAGGATTGTATTCCTATCACCTCCAGAGAAAGGAAAATACCTAGAAGATGTAAAAGGAAACTTAATTTGATAGCATCCTGTCTGGCAAGAACTCACTTATCAATAGCTGGGATGTGAAATCCTCATTTCTGTGTTGTTCTATCATTGTAGTTCCCATTTCCCTATTGTCTGTATAATCCGTATTTAATAACTCTCTTCATGTTCTTTCTTTTATAATAGACCTTTAGTTTTAGATGCTCAAGGATTGGCTGGCAGCATGGTATTTTGGATAAGATCACACTAATACTGAACTAAGACCTTGTGCACCCATTGCCCTGTTACTTCTTGACTTATCTTGAGATAGTACAGTGTCACAAGAATGGATGAAATAACTTTTTCCCAGCATTACAAGCAGAAACTTACCATGCCCACTTAGTGTCACAGAGCTTCTTCAATTCCAAAACTATATTTTTGGGTTGTACTTTCTTTTGAAGGACTTTGCATTTAGTTTATATAGCTGATTCTGAGAGAGACGTGTACAGTTTCTCCAGGATAGTGTGTGTGTGTGTGTGGGGGGGAAATGAGTGCATTTGTTTCCTTTCTGTACATCACCAATAACTAAATTTAGCCGGAACATACAATGTTTGAGGTACTTTTTCCTGTAAGAGAGCTTACACACCTTTACACCTTTTCACCATCATATTTCACCATGTCTGGGCAATACAGTGATGTATATCAGTACCACACTGTGACAATGTGTTCTTCACATACTAAAAGAACTTTGCATCAAGTGATTTGGCTGGATAGAAACCCAGAAATATTTCATATACTGTGCCATTCGTATATTATCTCAACACAATTGACACTTGTTCTACTTTGTGAATGTCTTTAGTTTTGTCAACCTTTCTAGAGAAAACATTATCCTTCTTCACTTCTTGGCTTATGAATTGAAGTATCATTTCTGACGTAATTTGAATTATTTCATTTTGTGTTGACAAGTGGTTGTGTTTTGCATTGTATGGTCCACTTTCAAATTTCTTTCTTACCACATAATTTTATTTGGCTATTCGAGTCAGGACCTTCAGGAAGTTGCCCTTATTGTTGCTTTCACTCTCTTCTATTCCTCTTTGAGCAATCATCCCCCAAACTTCAGTGAGTCACTGGACATCTGCTATGACTTCAATATATATGCAGTTTTCTTGCACTAAAGCAAAATATGCATCAGTAATTTGCAACTGAACATCGAGACCATCAACTTTTAACAGAATATTTTTGAATGAAGCCCATGCCTATTGAGAGCTCTTGGGTTTCTGACTATTATCATGTGGTCAGAATCATGCACCTTTGGCATAACCATTTTTTTCCATTTGCTGAAGCCATTACCAATAAACACAGATTTTTCGACACGAAAGGATGTGGGGGGGGGGAATTTGCACAGGAAGCAGTAAGCTGTGTTCATTATTCCTCTATATGTGACTCAGGGATATAATCCGAACTACTCATTAATCACTTCCACAGTCACAGCTCACACCACAGTAAATCTGCTGCTATTCTACTTCTCCAGTCACGTGGGCTGGTGAAAGGAGTAGTAGGAAAATATTTCAGGATATTTTTGCCCAATCCCACTTGATACTCCTTGGTGTCACCCCTGGGGCTATGGCATGGGCCCATTTGGAGGAAATTAAACTGATGACTGCAATGTGCAAGGAACTGAAGCAGAGCCAGGCTGACATTGAAATATGGTTAGAATGGAGGACTTTGGCTCATCCAGTGTCATCCTTGGTACTGATGATGGGTTATAGGTTTCCCCAGCAGATAAGCCTGAATTTAGCAACTATGCTGGGCCTTCAGTGAGGGCACATGTTAGAATTTACACAAATACAAAAGTGGAGGTGTGTTAAATACACACACACACACACACACACTTACTTTTGGAGCACACATTTGCCTTGGCCCCCAAGGGAGGTGACACTCCATTGGAATTCAGCTGGGTGCTCTCCACCTAGGCACAGGACTATAAGTGGCAGTGTGGGATTGGCTTTATCTGCTTATGGTGCTATGGGCACTCCTATGGGTTTACTGTGACAAAGGAGAGCATAATGTGGGGAGGTGTTCAGTAGAACAAAAGATATCACATGAAGGACAGATAGACTGATTCCAGATTTAAAAGTCCTCAGAGGACTGACATCATATAGTAAGAGGAGATATATATATATCAGGGTATCAGATTTGCAATCCTCCCTTTTGATACAATTGCCCCCAAATGATACCAGGTGGGAAATTATCTAGAATAATTATCTTTCTCTTATTCTTCCTTTGCATCTGTGAACACGGTGAAGGCTTGCAGAATAGGAATAAAGTTTAATAGTGAGCAGCTTTCTAGTTTCTCTCAGGCTCTAATCTGCCATTTTTTATTACAAGGGTAATACAGCCAAGCTCAGGGCTGCTCATGATTGTGCTCCTGCTCTAACAGTTCAGTATACTGTCAGACTGGATAGTGGTACACAGACTGGGTTTGTGAGTTACAGATCATGGGCACCTGGATACATTATTACTTCAATCCAGGAGGGATTCAAGAGAGAATACAAGCCTGTTGGCTGGTAGGTTAGGAGCCAGCAAAAGAAAAAAAGAGACCCCAACCCCATTAGGCTGGAGACTGAGTTAGGTACCGAGACGGATATCTCTGCTCACTGGTCCATGTTGGTAATGGCCAGTTCTTCGATCCATTCAGAGGTGGACAGATTTTTGAGACTAGGTGCTGGGAGATAGTGAGGAGTAGATATTACTCTGGCTGCAATTAGGAAACGAATTGTTAGCAGTCTGGGAGTTTAGTAGGAGTTGGTGGGAGGCAGATAAGCAATTTGCTGGCACCTCCTGGTGGCAGGTGCCCAGTGCAGCTAATTGTTCAATGGGGTCAGGTTCTCTGATAAACTGGAATTGCAAGCAGATTAGGAAAAGGCATCTCATAAAGAGGTAGGGAATGGAGGTGGGGCTCCTAATGTGTGGTGCAGTGAGGAGACAGTTTCCTCTTCCTCACCCTCTTAACACTTAGACCAGGAAAGGGCAATGCAGTCCCATCAATGATGCTGGGATCAGATTAATGGGATGGGAGGCTGATGGCAGCTCTCCAGAAGGTAGAACTGATTACAAAGGAGCTATGCTAAGCTAGTTATTGCTGGAAAGTTGTCAGATGTGTTACTTAATAAATTTGAAGTCTAGTTAAACCAGGCTATTTGTCTTTCTTCCTGCAGTGTCTGGGACAGCATTTCTGAATGTTTGAGTGTTTACTTTTTCAACCTTAATAATGCTCTGTTAACATAGTTTCTTGTGTGTGTGAAATTATATAAATATCCTAAAATACTGTATAGTTTGGTAGCCAATTTAGGCTTCAGTTTCTTTGGCTTTCATGACCCCTTCTCCCAGGTTTTTTGTGTTCTGTAGCCTTCAGCAATTCCTAATAATTGTAAATTCCAGTTTTGACTAAAAAGAAGCAGGATCAGTCCCGAAGAGCTTAGAGTCTCAGCTGACTCTAAAGAGTGTGTTTCTTTAGGAGCAAGGTGGGAACAGCATCTGATCAAAGAGAGGGCCTGATGCAGTCCATAACTGGGGACTGTGGCCTAATGTCTCTTCTCAGTCACTCTCAATTTACACTACGATAACTTGGTATCTGAATTTTGCCTTTGAGTTTAAGCTTAAATCTGAAAAATCCTGATTTCTATCCATCTAAATCCAAATATTAGTGTTAAACTGGAGGAAAAAATAATATATGATTGTCATGAATCAACAGGTTGAGCTTGCCTCTGACTTTTATACAGATCCTCTGGGAATACTCTAAAAAGTGTACAGAGTTCTCAGCAGTGGGTCCTCTAGAGCGTCCTCATGAGTTTAGGTCCCTGACAAAGACTCAGTCCCTCTGGGAGTTATGCAATCAGCAGATTTTTGCAGCAACACCGGGCAGCCTTTCCAAAACAAGCCAGTATTTATTAGTCAGCTGGAATACAGTATTTTAGGGTCTGTGATAAGGTATATAAACCCCACATGGGCCAAGATATAGCTAACTGAAGTCTGAGAACTCTATTAGCCCCACCTGAGTACATCTGGAGAGGCATGTCAGGCTCAAGGTAGACTTAAAGGAAGGAGCTCAGGGCAGTTGAGGGGAGGATGTCCAGGAGAGAGGAGGTCTCAAGTTCCCTCTGGTGAGAGAGGTCTGGCAACAGCTAGGAAAAGGTAGAAAACATAGGAAAGAGGGTCTTGTGGTAGGCCCTGGCAAGGGGCAAGACTCGAAGGAGGCCATGCTGTGAGTTGGAATTCTGAAAAAAGGACAGAGAAAACTAACAGAATTGAAATGAGGATGAGACACTCAGACCCAGGAGGGGGTGGGAATTTAGCTCTGTCTTTGGTTGGTTCGATGCTTCATGGAGGACTCCAGGGAGAAATCTTGAGGGTCACTGTTCTAGGGAAAGAGTGGGACTGAGAAGATGCCCAGGAGGAGCAGAAGATTGTGAGTTGATTACATTTATTTTATCTGTTTGGCAGATATTATTTGAATTCGGGCATTGTGGGTCTAGATTCTGATCTGTCAGCAAGGCCACATCACCATAATGCCACGAGGGGCAATCTGGGAAATTGAGAGTCCTTGGATTAGAATGGAAATGTGCATGCTTGTCCCAGTGTCCAGGATTCAAATCTGCCCCACTGCACTGGGCAGCAGAGTTCTTATTACAGTCTCCTTACACCTCCATTCTTTGTCTGAAGCTGTAGACAGGCTATTTTCCCATCTTCTACCTCCCTTGGTCAGCAGTTAAAAGTTGATATCTTATGGTTGGTCTTCCATGGTCTCTCCAAGGTAGCTCCATTCATGTGTTGACAGTTCTTGATAGTTCATTCACACTAACTGAGGTCATGCTTACATGACCAATACCCATTTCTTATTCCCCTGTCTCAGAGAACAAATTAACCTCTTCAAGTCTGAGTAGGTCACAGCACAAAAGTGAGGGGAAAAGCAATTCATACATATTTTTCCTAAAAATAATACAGAGATTTCCTGTGTTCTCCACTATGATATATTAAAATCCTCCCTGCATGATCTGCTACAGTCTTGCCAGCTTAATGGTATTGCATCACTTTTTGTCTGATGGTCAATAGCTCAGATTTTCAGTGTTGGTTGTCAGCTAGCTTTCATGGAGGATCCACTATCACCAGCATTAGTGAGAAACCACTTGAGTCACCCTCATTGCTTAGTATGTACAGTAGACTCCCTATTTTATCTCCTATTTGTCCCCTATCCTCAATGAAGCCTTATTTATCCTTATTACCTTTATTTATCTCCTACCCTCAATGAAACCACATAGCAGAATATGTAAGGATACAACTGATGCTGAATGGCTACTTGTTCCAGTAAGAAATGAATTTTAGTTATTTTCTTTGTCATCCCCTTCTATTTAAAAAAAAGAGCAACTTTTATGTAAAATCCAGTCTTTCCCCAAATTTTGATTCATTAAAATTCTTTCCCTTGAAAAAACTGAATTTGTATAGCATTCTCAATGGATCAACCTAAACTGTGGATTTATCTACTTAACTCAGAGGCTGTTGGGAGGATTAATGTTTCTACCATTATTACTATTATTGTGATCCCTAAGGTCCAGGCTGAGATCAGGACTCTGTTGTGTGAGTAACTGTACAAACACTAAGTAAGAGACCAATCTCTTCCCCCAGAGAACTTCCACTCTAAGTAGACAAGACAGAAAATGGGAGTATTATTTTTCAGATAGTTTAAGGCACAGCGAGACTAAGGGCTCAGTCTCCCAAAAGGAGGTAGGTGCCTAAGACCCAGTTTTGGCTCCATTGTGATGCACAAAATTCCTGCCTAATCCTGTAGGTGCCTTAATTCGCTCAGTGCATAAATTTTCAGAATAAAAGCTCGACAGCTATGTTTCTGCCTCTGGGTAGGTGCACTGCTGCCTCCTCCTAGGCATCCAAACACCGATCTTCTGCCTAAGCCCCAGAGCAATTAACAAAAAGGGAAAGACAGGCATTCGACTGCCTAAGTTACACATGAGGCTTAATCCAATAAGGATGCTCAGAGCATGCCTACTGGAGGATCAGGTCCCATTCAAAATCCGGCTAGAGGAGGAGCAGGATAAGGTGCCCACCTTATAACATTTAGGCCAGTGGTTAGAGCACTGTCCAGAGAGGTGAGAGAGACCTGTTCAAATCCTTTCTTCTTGGGTCTCCTACATCCCAGGTGAGCGCACTAACCACTGGGCTAAAAGTTATAAGGTGGGCACCAGCACTATCACCTCTTCATCCTTCTCCTGACAAAATGGCATAGGTACCTAACTCCAAAGAGGGTTCCTGGCTGTGAACTGCAAGTAGTGATAAAAACCTCCCTGTGGCCTGGACATAGGTGACTATCTACCTGAGAGAGGCAGGTCTCAGGACACACTCTTCTTGTCCCATTGGCTACCTTAGGCATCTCCTCACCTAGCATGCTGCCTTTTGTGAATCACAGTCTAAAGTAACCGTGGACACATAGCTTGCTGATCACAGAGCAACTTGCTTCCAGCACTCATATTCTCAGAAGAGATCACAGGCAAACCAGAAAAGAGAGCCAGTTCAGTCAGAAATATCGTCAGATGGACTGGTGTCCAAAGAAGAGTGGAAGTGTTACAACTCTGTCACAACAGCAAAAGTGGGAAAGTGGTGGTCAACAACTGCCACGTTGAAGATATCACTTGAAGAAGTCTAGTGGGCTTCTCTCTCCCCATTCATTGTGTTGGACCTAACTTGGGCATTGTAAATCACAGTGATTGTCCCGGCTCCTGACTTTGGGCCTAGCGACTAAGGTCACACAGGAACTCTTTGGCAGAAGTAGGAATTGAACCTAGAGTCTCATGTCCATGCCTTAACCACTAAACCATTCTTCCTCACAAGCCTCTGCAATGCTTTTAAACATGGAAAGTGCTGCATAAGTGATGATATTTTTTAAAAAAGGAGTACTTGTGGCACCTTAGAGACTAACAAATTTATTTGAGCATACGCATGAGCTACAGCATCCGATGTAGTGAGCCATAGCTCATGAAAGCTTATGCTCAAATACCTTTGTTAGTCTCTAAGATGCCACAAGTACTCCTTTTCTTTTTGCGAATACAGACTAACACGGCTGCTACTCTGAAACCTGATATTTTTCTAACTCAAAATATTTACTAAAGTAAAATAAAATCTGAAAAATACAATTTTAAAACATAATTAGTCACTTTGGCCCAAATCCACAAATCTATGTAGACTCCTAATTTCCACTTATTTCAGTGGAAGTTAGGAGCCTAGATACTTTTGTGGATCTGGGCCTTAAACTCTCTTCTTCAAAATCAACATCAGATTAATTCATGATTAATTAATATTTGTAAGTTGCTTTGGAAGTATAAAGCACAATTTAAGTTACTAGATGAAAATCAAAAGTGACTGTATAATATTATGATTACACTTGTCACAGGTACGTGAAGATCACCTCCCTTTTGTTTTGGCCTCCCTTCAAATCCCTGATTTCTCTGAGTCCACGGAAGAAGTTCTGAGTTAAGAACTGTGCAATTGGGTTGCATTCCAAAATCTAGTTCACAGTCTGACATTGATGTTGAAAATGCCTATGACAAAACTGAAATAGAATGACCATTTATAGAGATTAACTAGTTTTGTATAGTGCCCTGCAAGCTGCAATTTAATGAACTGGAAAGTCTCATTTTTACAAATACTAAAATGTTAAAGGACTAAAGGGACAGTACACTATATTTTATTGATGTTTTTCCGAATAAAAGACCTATATCTCATTGACAACCACTGTTATCCTCCAATTTATAACATGCCAGCACACCAAATAGCCACTTAATTTGCATATCAGTAGAAGGCAAGATGTCAGAACAGATTTTTTCAGCTGGCTTGTAGTGTTTTCCAAATTTGAATGAATAACCATAATGTCAGCCCATGATACAATTGGAATGATTTACTAATCTCCTTTTTTATAGCATGTACACCAAAATATATATATTTGTAAAGCTCTCATCTTTTTAACCGTTTTTTGAGCTAATACATATCTTTGGTAATTTTTAGACAAAAAGTACATTTGGGCTGATTCTGGACTCTAGCTGCTGTAAACTAGGAGTAACTGCACTGAAGCCAACAGAGTTACACTAATTTTTAGAAAATGAAATGAGAATCAGGCCCATTACTCCTCACAATAGTTCTGGTGTGCTATTGAGAGCTAGATTGTGTGCTAGGCAAGGCGCAACAGATTATGGCGCTGTCCAGGAGGGACATGTCTCTCTCTTGCTTTAGGGAGTGAGTAAATGTGACGCTCTATAACCAGCACAGCTACAGTGTCTGGTGCATTGGGGGAGCCAGGACTCTGCTTACTTCCCACTCTGTCCTGTCCACCTGTGCAAAGTGGGAAGGTTGCAGTTTTGTGGAGGCACTTTACACTCCCATAAGCAGCAACACAAGTCAGGCCAGAATCTGGCCCAAAGGGCTTAACCCTCTCTTTGACTGCAGTGGGATTTGAAAGCACTAAGCACTTTGCAAGAGGAGCCCAGCATCTTGTAAGATTGGACTGACACTTATCCTGGTGGCATTTTTGTGAAGATGATCTAGATGCAATCAAATCCTGGCACTGCAACTGTAGTTGTTCGGTCCCCCTCTCGCTTTTTCCATTGTTTCTGGGAAACAGCTCACAATCCCATGTCAGAATGAGGCTGCTCTGTAATAATGTATCAATACCATATGTAACATGTTATTGGGATAGTTACTGTGTGACTATGCTGGTTAAATCAACAGGCTGTTGGGAGTCAAACCAGAAGGCAATAAATTGACTTGAGATAAGACGCCTCCTGATAAACACCCTGGGGTGTTTTAGAGAGAATGCCTTAGCTACTAACTGTGAGGATCCTACCTGCCAGGCTCCAGACAAGTTACACAGATTGTTTTGCCAATGCTGAGAACCAAAAGACCCAGGAAAATGAAGCAAAGGACTTCTGGCTAGATTAAAAATGACTTTTTCTAGGGAAGGCAGCTGTTGTTTGGGAGACAGTAAAGAGAGGTTTGCCTAGGGTCTCTGCCAAGGGATGTGGCAAGCCTCTAGATAGGATAGTGTCTGGTTCCTGTGTTCACCACTGGTCACAGACTTCTGAAGGGAAGAACCACAAGTACTGAACCCAGCTGGTCCGGCTTGGCAAGCATGATTGAGCCACTGGGTACTGTAATCTAGATCCCAACTGGGAGTGGGAGAATTATGAGATTCCACCCCAGGATAGGTCCACTGACACCTGAGGTTGGGAGATAAGGAAGCAGCTAGTCCTGAGTTATGACACCCCAATCTGAGTTATGTCTTCCCATGCCTTGATAAAGTAGCCTGTGATAGGTGAAGAACTGTAGCCCAATATTAAAGTAAGCAAGCAGCAATAACAAAGCCATTAAAATTCCCTCTAGTGTTTTACAGCACTGTTATTATTGTTTGTTTTATTTTAGACTGCCCTGAGTGCTTTACTCAGCCAGTGGAATGGAGCGATTTCAATTTTCTTCAGTGGGCTTTGGATCAGATTTCAGGGGCCCAAATGTGAGTAAGCTCACTGACTTCAGCAGGACTATTCACCAGGGTAAAGTGAGCAAAATCAAACTCTAAATGTGAAATACACTTAACTGTCCCCAGGTTAGGGTCTTTCTGACCCCAGAATTAAATTGTGCTGAGACTTGTATGATCCTGTTTAAGCAAATGATGCCATATAGATACATAATATACACTAGAAGAACATTATTAAGGTTGCAAAAAGAAAAGGAGTACTTGTGGCACCTTAGAGACTAACCAATTTATTTGAGCATAAGCTTTCGTGAGCTACAGCTACAAGCAGGGAAGCAGACAGATGTCTAACAAAAGAACTGTTTTATAAGTTAATTTCTCCCTTCTTGTTTTCAGGCCCCATGTGTTTTATAAACAAAGAGGACTTGGTTGAATTATAGCAGGAACTTCTTCCTCTTATCTGATCTTATTTCTGGATTCTGGAAGGCACTAGGCAATTCTTGAGTGCTGTCATAGACTTCAGAAGGGACCATCATGATCATCTAGCCTGACCTCCTGCACACTGCAGGAAGTCAGTGAGTGAGTCATTGAGTGCTATCAACTCTCACTGATTTTTCAGGAAGGAGGCCCTTGGCACATTGCAGCAGAGGTAATTAGCAAACCATCGATCTTATTTCTCCTTAGGAGTTGTCCTTTTCTTGTGCTGTGGTCATTCATCTTATTTTAGACTCTACATACTTCAGGACAGGGGATGCAACATATTGTTCATGCCACTTTGCAGAACATGCATATGGTAAAGGATAGAACAGGTATATGTATGGGGACTGTATAAATTTTTATGCTTATTTATTATTTTAGACTGAATTTAGGGCCAGATCTTTGTGGTAACTTATTAACCAAGACTTTTATAAAGATGGAGTGCCATTTTATCTGAAGTGGGGATTCCCAGCTCTGAATCTGGGAGGTGCAAAGTAGTAGCCTTAAGTAGTAACTTTATAACCCATCTGTTACTCTATCATATGTTCACAGTCCAGGACTGATATTAATGTGTAAGAAACTGCATCCAAATCATTTAGAAGTGGTTAAGAAAGGCCCCAGGAGTGTCTCCACTGCAATTAAACACCTGCAGCTGGTCTGTGCCAGCTGACTTGGGCTTGTGGGGCTCAAGTGAAGGGGCTCTTTAATTGGGGTGTAGATGTTTGGGTGCAGGTTAGAGCCGGGCTCTAGGACCCTGCAAGGTGGAAGGGTCCCAGAGATTGGGTTGTAGCCTGGGCCTGAACCACAATTAAACAGCTTCCTTAGCCTGAGCCCTGTGAGCCCGAGTCATTTAGCATGGACCAGCCGCAGGGTTTTAACTGCAGTGGAGACATACCCTGGAAGTGAAACAGCCATACAAGGCAGTGACAGGATTATAGCTTTGTTGGAAAATAATAGAAACTGCTACTTTCCAAGCAGCTTCACAAGCAAAAAAGGGTTTCAATATCTAAATGAATGCACTCATAAATGGCAGCTTTTACGGTTTGATTTGCCTGTTGTAAAACATCACTTTACATTACTAAGTGTCTAAAATCTTTGCACTCAGACAGATTGAGGCTTGTTTTTAATCACTCTCCAAGTCCCTTTATGGGTGGTAACAATAATGGCATACATGAAACAATGTTGCATGAAAAAATAATTATTTGCAGCCAGTTACACCAGGGAGGCATAATTTGGTTTTAACTCAGAATTTGAAGTCAGGAAATCAGGTGAGATTGTACTCCTGATTCTGACTTGTCACTTAGCCTCTCTCTATCTCAGTTTCCCCAACTATAAAAGGGATATAATTTTTTCTGACCTCTCTCACAAAGACTAGTCTGTGACAGTTGTAAAGCTCTTAGAAGACATAAGGGAATTTGCAAAAGTTAGGTATTTTTATTTGCCATATCTGTTCTGGCTGCTTGGAATGGCTGCAGCCAAAGATACCTAGTTTGCAAGAACACTCTTCCAGGGGAACTAAACATTAAGGAAGTGAAGGATGTAAAAAAGTGAACAAGTTTCACATCTTTGGCATAAGTTAAACTGTTTATTTCTAAGCACCCAAAGTGTGCCAGGCAGCTAACAGTAATGAACAAACATATGGGCCCTGATCCTTCAAATGCTTATGTGTGTGCTTAAGCACATGAATAGTTCCAATTACTTACATGAAGAATCTACAGTCCAACTTTAAGAGTGAGAGTCAAAAACAAACTGAACATGGGAAAGTTCAATTATTAGCATGCAAGAGAATGTATGATCTTTGAAAGGTGAATAGAAATCAGCTGTCTGGGGACCCCCTGTGAAATTCTTGATTTGACATGTCTGATATCTGATCACCGGTGCTTCTTAATCTGTTTTTTTCAGGTGATTGTCATAAAGGAAGCTTTGGCTTGGGAAAAGAGCAGATGTTTTTAGTGAACAGTTTTCAGCATTGCTTTTTACCATTCAATAAAGTGCCCTAGTTGGACAAATTTGGCAATTTGCCATTCGGCATGTATTTTAATTGTGCACTGTATGTATGTATGTTGAAGAGTGTGTGTGTGTGTGTGTGTGTGTGTGTACAAGAACAAGTACATCACTGATGGACAAAGCTGTAAGTCAAGGGAAGCGGGGAACACTGTTGCTAAGAGAACCGTGAATTATTATAGCAACAGTGCCAAATCTCTATAGATTGAATGGAAAATTAGCAATGATTTAAAGTACAGTGGGAAAAGACTGTACTTCAGCTTAGCAGAACCTCTCACCTTGTCAGCAACAAGTCAATATCAGTCTAATGTCATAGGCCAACAGATAAGTCATTTCTCATACACAAACTTCTAGCTGGAGGAAGAGGTTTGCTGCTTAAATTGTTTATGTAAAGTAAATTAGCCTGCAAATTAAAATGTCTGCAGCCTATGCGAGGTAGGTAACGATTTATATGCATTGTCATTTGTCAATTCACAACAATTCTATTCTTAAACTTTGTGGGACTTTTTTCCAGGACAATTTTTATAATCCAGAAAACTTTGAAATGAGATCCTTTATGGACACATTAATATGTGTTTGGCCAACCTATTTTAGTTTCCCTTTCTATAATTAAAGGGATTTTTGTTCTGATAAGGGTTTTCTGCCTCAAATGCCAGTCAACTGTTTAATTTTATAGTAAAATTATTTTTTCTTCATGATATATTTTGTATGCATGAAAATGAGTTTCAAGATAACCAATTCAAAATTATTGTGCCAATTCTGCTCTCATTTACACTGACTTTACATCAGTGTTACACCGCTGTCAATGGAGCATTTACTTCTGATTTGAGATCAGAGTCAGACCCTCTAACACTGCTGTAAAATCAAGCTAGGAACCAAAGGTATCGAAACAGACGTGGCAATTTAGCATTCAATCCTGAAAGTTGCAAAGTGCCTCTTGGGAGGTGGTGATGACTCCCATTGTCCTTGCGGGAATTCTCAAATATTCAGCGTTGACCTAACTCTGCTCCCATTGGGGTCAATGGTAGCTTGCCATTGACTTCAGTATGAGAAGAGTGTGACATATCCCAGGGTACAATCTGGACTGATGAATAACTGTGTCCCCTCAATTCTCCAACTTGTAGTGCCTTTTACATGGCTTCACTGTGAGAGCAACCAATCCTGATCTGCTCACACACAGCCTCCCAGCTATATATTACTTCCAGCTACACTTCAAGAGTGCTTCAGCCAGCCACTGAGAGCCAGCTCTCTCCTGGACAATGCAAGTGCATATAAAATCTGTCATTTCATTAATAGAAAATGATATGCACAAATCTTTTTATCTCAAATGAAGTTTCCCTGAACACTTCAATCCAAACACACACTGGTTTAGATAAAACAATAAAACAAGTTTTGTAACTATAGATAGATTAAGTGATTACAAATAATGAGGCATAAAACTCAGAACTGGTTACAAAGCAATAAAAAGTAAAACCCATCTAATACCTAGTTTAACAAGCTAAGTGAATTCAAAGCGAAGAGTCTCTGTCATCACACGCTGTGGCAGTCTTACTGGCTCAACTCCTTTCAGCCAAGATCTCTCCCCAGTCTAATGATGCTTTCTTTGTCCTTCAAGTGTTGTCTATGCCATGAGTAGAGGAAGAAAGATGATTTGCGGCCTCTGATCCTCATTTTTATCCTTTTCCTCTTCTTTGAGAATCATCTCCAGCTGGGGTTCAAGTGACAGAAAGCCTGGGGAGACAGGAATTTCCAGCTGCTTCTTTGCCAAGATGTGAATTTCTCACACATATCTTTTTCCTGCCAAAGAATGTCTGCTTAACCATTTCATTTGATTTTGTTGACACTTGGCTGAGTCGTCAATTTGTCTTTTGTCTTCAAGGAACCCATTTTTGCCTGCTTTTCTAAACTTGGAATATGTCTCAGTAATGTTATATGGTAAAATCTTATAACTTGACATACAATGTTGCCACACATATTTTAGCAGGACAGTAATGATTAGCAAATTATACGTTTTCAAATGATACCTCACAAGGCGTACTTCACACAAAATCCATTAAAGTTTTGTAAAAAATGTGAACATACGGATACAGACTGTCAAAGAGTTAGACCAACACTGGGTACTTTTGAAAATCCTACCCTAAAAGTGCAGGTTTGGTCCCAAATTTTTACATTTAGTAAAAAATAATGAAAAACATAGGAATGATAAAAGGTTTTAGTACAATATCTGACTTCCCCCAAGCCCACAAAGGTCAATAGAACTATTATATTTTATAGTTAGTTTATATTACCCCTTTCATTATATATAATATATTTAAATTTTAATATCTTTTATAGAACTGAATACACCAGGAATTAAAATCTCACACCTGATTCCAGATACGTTTGACTGGAGTTACAAAATCCCCATTGGTATCTGGAATCATGTGTGTTCAGATCCGAGACTTTGATTTAGCCAATTAACAAGAAAGAAACAGAAAAAGTTTGACTAAGTTTGTCAAGAATTCTTCAACTCAATGGCCCTGACTCAGGAAATCACTTAAAAACACATGCTTAAATTAAGCATGTGGTTAAGTACATGCGTAAGTGCTTTCTGAATAAAGATGGTTTCCTGAATTAGGGCCAAAGTGATTAACTCCCTTGAGTAAAGGTTTTCAGGACAGGATCCGTATTCAGTATATGCTAATGTGATTGCTTGGATTAAAATCTTTGTGGTTGGCTAGAATTCTCTGGAATAACTTCTTAGTGCAGTGTCTGTCCTAAGTACAGCATTTTAAACTCCATACATTAAAACAAATGCCCAGCAAACATAATAATATCTCCATGTAATAACTGGAGTAAGTGATTTTAAGAAGTATAAGTGTGGCATTAATAATTTGTCTCATAAAAATCTCGGTCCCTTTAATGCTGGTGAATACAGCTCACTGTCACCACCCTTTGCCAGCTATCTCCTGCCCTCTCATTAAGGTTTAAGGGGTTTCAGGTAAGACAGTTGAGAGCATAAATATTTTAAAGCTGACAGTTAATAGAATGCTTCAGTGAATATTCACTCAACCTTGAGATCAATCAATTATGGACTCTTAACTGTTATCACAATCACTTAAATTCACCCACTCCCCAGGTGCAAACTGGTGGTCCGTTGGCCATGCATTTGGCTATGTTTGGGGGTGTCAAGGTTCCTCCCCCACTCTGAACGCTAGGGTACAGATGTGGGGACCTGCATGAAAACCTCCTAAGCTTATCTTTACCAGCTTAGGTCAAAAACTTCCCCAAGGTACAAAATATTCCACCCTTTGTCCTTGGATTGGCCGCTACCACCACCAAACAAATACTGGTTACTGGGGAAGAGCTGTTTGGAAACATCTTTCCCCCAAAATACTTCCCAAAACCTTGCACCCCACTTCCTGGACAAGGTTTGGTAAAAAGCCTCACCAATTTGCCTCGGTGACTACAGACCCAGACCCTTGGATCTTAAGAACAATGAACAATCTCTCAACACTTGCACCCCCCCCTTTCCTGGGAAATGTTGGATAAAAAGCCTCACCAATTTGCATAGGTGACCACAGACCCAAACCCTTGGATCTGAGAACAATGAAAAAGCATTCAGTTTTCTTACAAGGAGACTTTTAATAGAAATAGGAGTAAATAGAAGTAAAGAAATCCCCTCTGTAAAATCAGGATGGTTGATACCTTAGAGTAATTAGATTCAAAACATAGAGAATCCCTCTAGGCAAAACCTTAAGTTACAAAAAAGATACAAGAAAAGGAGTACTTGTGGCACCTTAGAGACTAACCAGTTTATTTGAGCATGAGCTTTCGTGAGCTACAGCTCACTTCATCGGATGCATAGCATATCGTGGAAACTGCAGAAGACATTATATACACACAGAGACCATGAAACAAAACTTCCTCCCACCCCACTGTCCTGCTGCTAACAGCTTATCTAAAGTGATCATCAAGTGATCATCAAGGAAGGCCATTTCCAGCACAAATCAAGGTTTTCTCACTCTTCCCCCCCCACACACAGACACACATACAAACTCACTCTCCTGCTGGTAATAGCCCATCCCTCTTTGAAACCTCTCTTTATAATGCGCATGATAATCAAGGTGGGTCATTTCCAGCCCACCAGGTTTAATAATCCAGGTTTTCTCACCCCCCCCCCCACACACCCCCCTCCAAAAACCACACACACAAACTCACTCTCCTGCTGGCAATAGCTCATCTTACAGTGCACAGCAATAATCCAAGGTTAACCAGAACGTCTTGGGGGGGGGGGGGGTTTGTAGGAAAAAAACAAGGGGAGATAGGCTACCTTGCATAATGACTTAGCCACTCCCAGTCTCTATTCAAGCCCAAATTAATAGTATCCAATTTGCAAATGAATTCCAATTCAGCAGTTTCTCGCTGGAGTCTGGATTTGAAGTTTTTTTGCTGTAAGATAGCGACCCTCATGTCTGTGATTGCGTGACCAGAGAGATTGAAGTGTTCTCCGACTGGTTTATGAATGTTATAATTCTTAACATCTGATTTGTGTCCATTTATTCTTTTACGTAGAGACTGTCCAGTTTGACCAATGTACATGGCAGAGGGGCATTGCTGGCACATGATGGCATATATCACATTGGTGGATGTGCAGGTGAACGAGCCTCTGATAGTGTGGCTGATGTTGTTAGGCCCTGTGATGGTGTTCTCTGAATAGATATGTGGGCACAGTTGGCAACGGGCTTTGTTGCAAGGATAGGTTCCTGGGTTAGTGGTTCTGTTGTGTGGTATGTGGTTGTTGGTGAGTATTCGCTTCAGGTTGGGGGGCTGTCTGTAGGCAAGGACTGGCCTTTCTCCCAAGATTTGTGAGAGTGTTGGGTCATCCTTCAGGATAGGTTGTAGATCCTTAATAATGCGTTGGAGGGGTTTTAGTTGGGGGCTGAAGGTGACGGCTAGTGGCGTTCTGTTATTTTCTTTGTTAGGCCTGTCCTGTAGTAGGTGACTTCTGGGAACTCTTCTGGCTCTATCAATCTGTTTCTTCACTTCCGCAGGTGGGTATTGTAGTTGTAAGAATGCTTGATAGAGATCTTGTAGGTGTTTGTCTCTGTCTGAGGGGAAGATACACAGACAGAAATAGTTATTCTATTCAGCACAATTCTTTTCTCAGCCATTTAAAGAAATCATAATCTAACGCATACCTAGCTAGATTACTTACTAAAAGTTCTAAGACTCCATTCCTGTTCTATCCCCGACAAAAGCAGCATATAGACAGATAGAGACCCTTTGTTTCTCTCCCTCCTCCCAGCTTTTGAAAGTATCTTGTCTCCTCATTGGTCATTTTGGTCAGGTGCCAGCGAGTTTACCTTTAGCTTCTTAACCCTTTACAGGTGAGAGGAGTTTTCCTCTGGCCAGGAGGGATTTTAAAGGGGTTTACCCTTCCCTTTATATTTATGACAGGGGGCATGAAGGTGTGAGGACACTTAACATAGGGAAATGGTAGGAGAATGCTTCAACCTCTCTGGCCACTCAGTAAAAGATTTAAGGGTGGCAATTTTGCAACAGAAAAGCTTCAAAAACAGACTCCAAGGAGAAACTGCTGAGCTTGAATTAATATGCAAACCAGCTACCATTAACTTAGATTTGAATACAGACTGGGAGTGGCTGAGTCATTACACATATTGAATCTATTTCCCCATGTTAAGTATCCTCACACCTTCTTGTCAACTGTCTAAATGGGCCATCTTGATTATCAGTACAAAAGTTTTTTTTCTTCTGCTGATAATAGCTCATCTTAACTAATTAGCCTCTTACAGTTTGTATGGCAACTTCCACCTTCTCTGTGTGTGTGTGTGTATATATATATACACACACACACACACACACAGATCTTCTTACTATATGTTCCATTCTATGCATCCGATGAAGTGGGCTGTAGCCCACAAAAGCTTATGCTCTAATAAATTTGTTAGGCTCTAAGGTGCCACACGTACTCCTGTTCTTTTTAATTATTGCTTCCCCAAAAGGGAAGTGGGTGGTGGAAATGATTCACGAATGGTCCCAACAGAGTAATATCAGGATTAGAGCCATAGTCTGAGCCCCAAGTATGTGTGTAAAAAAAAAAAATTATAAGAAGTATAAAATGTGGATGTTACATGATTATTTTAGTGGGACTGTATCTCACTTAAATGATCTCAAAAATCTTGAATACTAAACCAACCCTGTGGCTATTTTCAAGACAAGATTTTTTTGGGGGCGGGCCTCTTTTCCCCTAATCACTTTTTTCTTACCCTAACCTATTCTATTGTGCTCCCAGCACTCTGTCTATATGTAATTGCAACAGCGGAAAGGGACAAATTTTCACACCCAGATCCAGTCTTTCAGCCCCAGAAAGTCAGCAGTAACCCTGATTTTGGGGAATTAGGAATGTAAACGATAATTTCATTTTTAAAGATGATCTGTAAAGGAGCAATAACTGAGACTGTGCCTTTGTTTGATTTTCACCTGATGTGTAAAGAAGGGATGAAGATTTGGGGACCTAGGTGGTTTTGTTTGTTTGTATGTTTGTTTTAGTTTGTTTTGGGAAGGGAAGACACATTTATGTTACCTCCTTTTATATTAAAAATCCAGGTCCTGTCTAGTCTGGGGGACTCATGCTTTGGCTTTGGCTAGACTAGAGTTGGTGGTCCTGATATAATTTGAGCTAACTGATCGTAAATGCTAATTGTGTTGATAACAGGTTTTCCACAAATGTTTGTTCTGGGGCACAAAGTTTTGTGGTTTTGCCTGAGGCTGAGCCACCCTGTCCTGATACTTTGCAAATGTTTACATCTAGATTCGTGTTTACAGTCACTTAACAAACAATTGGAAATTAATTATAACAGGAGGACATATGCTAGTCCAGACAAAGCCTGTAATAACAGGAGAATTAGTGAAATGATAACATCAGGAGAGTCAAGAGGCAGAAAACTGAGCAATGGAGAGGGGAAGGGATTTTAAATCACACATTGAAAAACTGTTTTGTCTGATTTTGTTTTAACTTCAGTGCCAAATGATTATTTGGTATAAAGGATGCATGGGTGCAAGGGAGGGATAAGAGAGACACATTTGCCCCCAGATTTTTACTATCCTGGGGGGCCAGGACAGTCCCACCCCCTTCATCCCATAAATGGCAACCCTGAGGACAGACACTTCTCCATCTAGGCAGAGCAGAGCAGCTCGGCACGAGCAGAAATGGGGGAAGGCAGTGACAGTGACTCTGAATGCACCCCCAGCCCCAAACTGCACCCATGGTGGACTCCCCGCCCCCCCGAGCCAGGTGCCCTCTGCCTGAAACAGGACTCACTTAGTGCTGCCTGCAGTTGGAGCCAGCTGGGATCTGGAGCTTGCCCTGGAGATCTAGGTAGCAGGTGGGACGACCCAGGCGAGCAGGGTCTTACCGCTGCTGATCAGGCAGGGCTCCTGTAGAGCAGAAGGAGCCCTGTGCTCCCTCCTCGTCCACTCCTAACCCTGGCTAGAGCATTGGAGCAGCTCCCTGAGGCTGCTGGAGGAGGGACCCCACCCTTCACCAAAGGCTGGGTCAGCCTCTGGTGCAGCAAGCCCAGGGGCTACAAAAGTTGAGCAGCTCAGTGGCGCTTAACACAGCCATCTTATTAGCTGATGGGTGGGGGCGGGGCTGCCCAGGAACTACTGATCCCTAGCTGGGGCTGCAACTCTAGTGCCGGTGGGTGCTAGAAACTGCTTCTTTTTTTTTTTCCCCCCTCCAGGGCTGGAGCACCCACAGAGTTGGCGCCTATGCCTCCTTAGCAATTTGTGCACATTTCCCACTTTTGGTAGGATTCTTTTTTTATTTTCAGGCCGTTAAAGAGTTCCTGATGGAGTCATATTGGCCTCTTACTATTCCTCCTGTCTGTCCTTCTCATTGGGATAGTTTGCTGTGGTACCTTTAATATTATCTCTTTGAGAAACCACCAGCTCCCCTGCACTCTGTTATGCCTTAGATTTTCTTTCCATGGGATCTTAGCTACTACTTCTCTGAGTTTGTTAAAGGCTACTTTTTTGAAGTCCATTGTCCTTATCTGATGATGTTGAAAAAGGAGAGGGGTTGGGATGGACAAGAATTTCAGTAAAAGATCACAATAGAATAATTTATCACCAGGGATCCTAGAAATCTGTTTGCCACGGAAGAACGTGGAAAAATGCAGAATTTGCGTTTTTACAGGGAATCTTTTTATACTTTGCGGGAAACCCCCCCCCCCATATATTAATTATTAATTAAATTTTACTGAAAGTACCAGTGTCACTTATTCAATGCGTGCACTATCCTCCTCCTCTTGTTCAGTTTTTGAATGTGCTTTAAATTTACATAGCTAAACATACTCCAATAAACTGCTTTTGGCATATAGAGGTTATTCTGTGGTGTATGGAATTTATGTGTTAGTGCATCTCAAATTTCACTTCAGCCTCCAGACATGAGTGAGTAAAGTTATGAAAAGATGCTGAACACTTTAAAAATCACCCCAAAAGACTGTTACTGACTTTGGCAAGGATAAATTTCACATTGATGGTAATGTGCTGTTCTATACTGTACGCAGCAACTGTATTGTACTGTATGTTCTGTACTGTAGCTTGCATTCAGAGGCAGATAATTGTAGAACACATGGAAAGTGCTAAACATAAACTGAATGAAAAGAAGCAAAAGCAAGAGGTTGAAACAGCAGGACTAGCGGAACAATGCACTGTGACTGGATCAGTCCAGTGCTTTACAACTGCCAAAGAACAGCATGAAACTGTCACTTCAGATTTTGTTCGAATGTGTGTAAAAGCAGACATTCCTCCTGGTGTCTTCATTGTGATAAGTGGACTGCTGACGCTCTCCCGTCGGCTCCGTTTATACTCCTCATTCTGCTGGAGGACCGGAGTTGACGGGAGAGCGCTCAGCGGTCTATTTATCGCGTCTATTTACCTGTTGTCAGAGATTTTTTTTTGAGCAAGTGCATTAAGGGAGGCGGTGTCATTCCCAAGTCAGATGAATTGTATTCCCATTACTTACCAACTCTTTTTGAAGAGGAAAAACAGCACCTTCTCAGTGACCTGAACAGAAACTCCATTGCTGTGATCGCTGATGGAAACAACCAACTTACAAAACAGACTACTTATTAATGTTTTATTTTAGGCGCTCAAGGTAGATCCTCCTAAGCATGCTGACACTACTGCACCACCGCTTGTACAGACAGCGTACTTTGGAAAAGTTAATCATGCCACCATTTCACAAGCCTTGATTTCTTATATGGTGGAATTCAGCATCCCAATGGATTGAATATTAGCATTTGTAACAGACCGTGCGAGCTACATGGCAGAGGCTTGTAATGATATGCTTTGAAACCTGTGGTCAAATTGTGTACATAGTCATTGCTATGCACATATAGTCGCTCTGGCAGGAAATACTTGGCAAGATACCATGGGCAGCATGTGAACCCCCCGTTCGGGGAGGCTAGCCCTCTGCCCAAGGCCCTGCCCCCATTCCCCCGCTCTTGCCCACCATGGCCAGAGGAGCCCCAAGCCCTGCACCTCAGCAGGAGGCGCCCCTGCTAGCCTGGCTCATCTGCCTGAGCTGCCCCACCTTCATAAGCCTCTCCAAGCCCCAGCCCACCTGAGTGGCCCACCCATACGTGCCACCCCCAGCCCTCTCGCCCAAGCTGCCCCAAACCCCAGACACCCGGAGTTGGGACAGGGAACATTAGCAGAGGTTTGGGGAGGCTTAACCTCCCCCAGCTTGCATTATGCACCAGCCATACGAGATAACTTTAAGCAAGTGGATTCCTTTGTCACTTTGAGTGAAAGCTCCAGCTCATTGTGCACAGTTATTGAGATACCTGAATGAACACAGTGTTGATTCGCCAGCACTTCCACCCAAACCAGTTGTGACCAGGGGAATACATGGTTCAATTGTGTAAAGTGCCATGCACAGTACTACCTGTTCTGTCGTGGGTTCACGGATCATGAATGAATGGAACGTGGGTATACATCTGTTCTGTGGAACTAGCCAGCCTGTTTGCGATAGAAGATGTGCACGCTAACCTGAAATACTTTGCAGAGAACGGTGGTTGCCTGGTGACAGTACTGGACATTTTACAGTCCCAAAAAACACTAAATACACAAAGTGTGCCACATGGTCATAGATTTAATTTCAATGGCTGGAGCATCTTGCATCATCAACTGATAATGCGAATGGATTTGCAGTGGCTCAAAGTTCTGCTGATAAATGGGGACAGTACAACCTAAAAAATAAACCACCAGCAATTGATTTTCTCCATACTGTTCGTGCACTGGATCCTAAACAAGTAGGCGCTGCTTGTACAGATTACGAAACTGTGAAACTGCAATTAAAGCTGTCTGAGGGATGCCACGGGGACTGGCCAGCGTATTTAGGGATTGCCAAAGACATGTTTGGAGACATCGAGGATCCCATTTACTTCTGGAAGTCTGTTGAAGATCATGTTCCCAACCTGGCAAAACAGTGGTTCTCCTCCAACTGAGTGTAAATTCAGCTGACATGGAGAAAAGTTTCAGCTCAGGGCCAAAGTCTGAAAGACAAAAATGTGGATGGAATCCTGCAACTCTATTTTGATAACCAGGACTATCTCAGAAAGTGAGTAATGTTAATATACAAGCAATTTTCACTTTATTTTTTGTGCATTTAAAAACCCCCCCCAATTTTCTGAAAATACAGACTATAAACATAAAAGAAATGTCAGAAATACAAATTGCACCTGTATAAATTTTATTTTATTATAATGATTGATGGCATTAGTAGGCTTTGAACTTGCTTAAAATTGTAAATATATCAATAAAACACTGTGTTCTACTGATACCTATATATTGTAGAAACTAGAGTTCAGTGTTTCATTTTAATTGTGGAAAAATGCGGTTTTTTATGTTTTTTATCGGAGAATGCTTTTTTTAGCATGGAAAACTAGGATCCCTGTTTGTCACACACATTTTATTGTCTCCTAGGGTTTTCTTTATGCTTTTTTTTTCTTAAAAAAGAGAGGTTCTGTGGTAACGAATGCCACAGAGCTGCTTATAATGAATATAAATACATATACAATTGCAGTGGTGTCTTATGTGTTTGTGCATGTTGATAGATTTGAGGGAACAATGTCAGGTAAGAAGGCAGGACAGGACTAAAGAGTGTGCCATTTCTATTCAGAAAGCTCTGTCATATGCCCCACATCTTGAGTTATAACCCATTCATTCTTTTATAAGATACGTTCTTAATGCAGCTATAGCTAAAGCTTTATCAATCTTTTCAGTATTATGAGGCAGTGTCCTTGACTGAAAATAGCAGGACTTTTTATTAGCTGATTTTTCACTGAATGGCATTGTTTACTTTTCTATACTATACTATACTGAGTGGTCCTGCCTAGTCATTGTTAGCTGAGATCCTTTTGTTTACTCTGTAGAATTACTGGCTGCTTATTATTCTTCTCCAATAGTCAGAAAAGGTAAAGTGAATAGGCCAACTTCAACCTTTATTTTATTAAATGCAATCATGTGGCACTGACTGCCTTAAGTTTAGTACAGTTTTCATTAACGTTATACTATTCAATATATAGCAAGACAAGCACAAATAAAACACATTGTCTTTTTTCTCTCTAATTTCCTACAGATGTTATTGGAAGAGTACAATGCTGCCTATATGTGATGATGAAGTCATAGGCTTATCTCTTCCTTTTGTTAATGGCAAAATTTGCTGGCTAATATTGACATTATATGGATCAAATTGTATGCAAGGAAATATGACAGCCTGGAATGTGGAATAGAACTAATTCATTATAAATACATGTTTTGAAAGAATGTTTTTGACTAAGGTATAGAAAGTTCCCAATAATAAAAATATAAAACTCAGATTTATCTAAAAAAACCCATTGCTAATTGGGACTGGGAGTCAGGACTGCTGGGATGAAATTTGGGCCTCATTGAATTCAAAAGGTTGAACACCATTAACACCAACATGGCCAGGATTTCATCCTGGGGTTCTGTTCTTGACTAGTCCACCAGTTCGCACTGCAGCCTTGGCAGGCCACTTAAACATGCCTCAGTTTCTGTATTTGTAAAATGGGTTTGTGAAGAATCATTTCACTGGTGGTGTCTGTCTCATGGGAGATGCAGGTCCTTATTAATTAGTAAATGATTGCAAAGTGCTTTGAGATCCTTAGATGAAAGGCGTTTTCCACAATTTTTTTCTCCAAACTTTTTCTCCAAACTTATCCCAAACCCTCTTTTATCAGAGACAGATTCACGTGCACTGGCCATTTCAAATGAAACCCCTTTTCAGATTAATGAAGTTTGGATGTGTTGAGATGTCCTACGTTGTTATTATTATTATAATATTCTTTTCGTGCCCAGGGGTGGGGACCTTATCTGAGGTTGTGCCCATTGTGCTAGGAGCTGCACAAACATACAAGAAAGGCTGCCCCCAGGAGCCTATTTTAAGACAAGATGCAACAAATGACTGTAGCCAACAATAGGAGAGAAGGGTAACGGAGGACAAGGGTAACAATAATAAGCTCACTCACATCCAGCTCAGTAGGAGTAAGGCATGCCTGGTAAAATGAAAACAGTGCTGGCTGGTGGTCTGTAATCACAACTCTCAGTTCTGCAGTCTCCCAAACCTCAGTGCAGATTGTAATGCCTGCAATGCTGGCAGCCCCTATTATCTGATCCTCTGATCACCCTAAGGTTTCAGGTGTTCCCAGAGACCTCTGAAAAATTGAGCTTTTGCTATATGTAAGTGCAAAGTGCATTAGGAGAGCTGAAGAGAGCAGAATTTTGTCAAAAAATAAACAAACATGAACTCAAAATCTTATAGTGGGCACTAAAAAGATCCCCCCCCCAGGGGTGCAGATGATGGCAAATAAATATTTTAAAGCATGCAGTCCCCATTAGCTCACTGATTCACAGTCAATCATCAGAACAGGCCCTAGGCATGTTAGCTTGGCCAGCCATTTGTTTCAAGGCTGTCATTACAGTGTGTCTTTAGTTGTCTGTGCCTGACTCAATAGCTTCTTCAGTTATCATTGCACATCATTCATCACTGCCCCTCTGCATCAAAGAACTCACCTTTGGCAACAGCATGATGATTGGATTGAGAACAAAAAGTTTCTGCATTAATTTTAAGGGCAGCAAATTATTCAGCATTCTTTGCACTCGTTCTACAGTTACCTACTGTGCAAACAAGAGCATGAACTTTTATTCTCATGGGGCAGTCAAATGTCCTGAAGGATTATAAAACTTTGGGTTCGACATCAGAGATAAAAACAAAGAGAATCTTCACACAAATCTGCTAGGCAGGTACTTTACGGAAGAGAAGCGAGGAGGAAAAGAAGTAGTTATAGTATAATAATAGTAATTAGTATTATTGGTTGTACTGCTGTAGCATCTAGAGGCCCCCAGCTGAGACTGGGGCTTCATTGTGCTAGGCATGGTACAAACATATAGTCGGAGACAGTCCTGCCCCCAAAAGTTAACAATCCAAGGCACCATGCAGAGGGACTGCTGAGAACTGCCCCCCACTACAGAAAGGACGTGGACAAATTGGAGAGAGTCCAGTGGAGGGCAACAAAAATGTTTAGGGCGCTGGGACACATGACTTATGCAGAGAGGCTGAAGGAACTGGGCTTATTTAGTCTGCAGAAGAGTGAGGGGGGATTTGATAGCAGCCTTCAACTACCTGAATGGGGGTTCCAAAGAGGATGGAGCTAGGCTGTTCTCAGTGGTGGCAGATGGCAGAACAAGGAGCAATAGTCTCAAGTTGCAGTGCGGGAGGTCTAGGTTGAATATTAGGAAACACTATTTCACTAGGAGGGTGGGGAAGCACTGGAATGGGTTACCTAGGGAGGTGGTGGAATCTCCATCCTTCAAGGTTTTTAAGGCCCAGCTTGACAAAGCCCTGGCTGGGATGATTTAGTTGGTGTTGGTCCTACTTTGAGCAGAGGCTCAGGCTCGGTGGCCTCCTGAGGTCTCTTCCAACCCTAGTCTTCTATGATTTTATTAACATTGATCTATGTAAGGTGTCCCTCTATCTCTCCTATTGAATCAATTGCTCTGTTGATAAATCAGTAAGAGAAAGAAAGAGAGAGCATGAGTGAGCACAAGCATGAGAATGACTCCATAGCCTGGTGGTCAGCCCACTCATCCAGGATGTGGGAGACTCAGGATCCAGTGCTTCTGCTCCAATGATTCACTCATGATTTATCCACATTGAAATGCTCAGGGAGATTAGAGAGGCTATTAAAATTAAAAACTCAATAATAATAATAATGGGGGATTTCAACTATCTCCATATTGACTGTGTACATATCACCTCAGGAAGGGATGCTGTGATCTAGTTTCTTGACACCTTAAATGACTGCTTCTTGAAGCAGCTAGTCCTAGAACCCACAAGAGGAGAGGAAATTCGTGATTTAGTTCTAAGTGGAGCACAGGATCAGGTCCAAGAGGTGAATATAGCTGGACCGCTTGGTAATAGTGACCATAATATAATTAAATTTAACATCCCTGTGGCAGGGAAAACTCCACAGCAGCCCAACACTGTAGCATGTACTTTCAGAAAGGGGAACTACACAAAAATGAGGAGGTTAGTGAAACAGAAATTAAAAGATATAGTACCAAAAGTAAAATCCCTGCAAGCTGCGTGGAAACTTTTTAAAGACACCATAATAGAGGCTCAACTTAAATGTATACCCCAAATTAAAAAACATAGTGAGAGAACCAAAAAAGAGCCACTGTGGTTACACAACAAAGTAAAAGAAGCAGTGAGAGGCAAAAAGGTATCCTTTAAAAAGTGGAAGATAAATCCTAATGAGGAAAATAGAAAAGAGCATAAACTCTGGCAAATGAAGTATAAAAATATAATTAGAAAGACCAAAAAAGAATTTGAAGAACAGCTAGCCAAGACTCCAAAAGTAATAGAATTTTTTTTTAAATACTGTACATCAGAAGCAGAAAGCCTGCTAAACAACCCATGGGGCCACTGGACGATTGAGATGCTAAAGGAGCACTCGAAGATGATAAGGCCATTGCGGAGAAACTAAATGAATTCTTTGCATCGGTCTTCACTGTTGAGGATGTGAGGGAGATTCCCAAACCTGAGCCATTCTTTTTGGGTGACAGATCTGAGGAACTGATACACTGATAATGTATTTGGATTTTCAGAAAGCCTTTGACAAGGTCCCTCACCAAAGGCTCTTAAGTAAAATAAGCAGTCATGGGATAAGAGGGAAGGTTCTCTCATGGATTGGCAGCTGGTTAAAAGATAGGAAACAAAGGGTAGGAATAAATGGTCAGTTTTCAGAATGGAGAGAGGTAAATAGTGGTGTCTCCCAGGGATCTGTATTGGACCCAGTCCTATTACCATATTAATAAGTGATCTGGGAAAAGGGGTTGCCAGTGAGGTGGCAAAATTTGGAGATGATACAAAACTACTCAAGATAGTTAAGTCCCAGGCAGACTGCAAAAAGCTACAAAAGGATCTCACAAAACTGGGTGACTGGGCAACAGATGAAATTTGATGGTGATAAGTGCAAAGTAATGCACATTGGAAAACATAATCCTAACTATACGTACACAATGATGGGGTCTAAATTAGCTGTTACCTCTCAAGAGAGCGATCTTGGAGTCATTGTGGATAATTCTCTGAAATCATCCACTCAATGTGCAGCGGAAGTCAAAAAAGTGAATAGAATGTTGGGAATCATCAAGAAAGGGAGAGGTAATAAGACAGAAAATATCATATTGCCTCTATATAAATCTATGGTATGCCCACACCTTGAATACTGAATGCAGATGTGGTCGCCCCAGCTCAAAAAAGATATATTGGAATTGGAAAAAGTTCAGAAAAGGGCAACAAAAATGATTAGGGGTATAGAACGGCTTCCGCATGAGGAGAGATTAATAAGACTGGGACTTTTCACCTTGCAAAAGAGGTGACTAAGGGGGGATATGATAGAGGTCTATAAAATCATGAGTGGTATAGAGAAAGTAAATAAGGAAGTGTTATTTACTCCTCATAATACAAGAACAAGGGGCATCCAAATGAAATTAATAGATAGCAGGTTTAAAACAAACACAAGAAAGTATTTTTTTTTCACTCAACGCACAGTCAACCTCTAGAACTCCTTGCCAGAGGCTGTTGTGAAGGCCAATACTGTAACGGGGTTCAAAAGGGAGCTAGATAGATTCATGGAAGATAGGTCCATCAGTGGGTATTAGCCAGGATGGGAAGGAATGGCGTCCCTAGCCTCTGTTTGCCAGAAGCTGGGATTGGGTGATAGGGAATGGATCACTTGATGATAACTTGTCTGTACATTCCCTTTGGGGCACCTGCCACTGTCCACTGTCAGAGGACAGGATACGGGGCTTGATGGACCTTTGATCTGACCTGGTATGGTCGTTCTTATGTTCAACAGTTGAGAGAGTCACCTCCTGCATCAGAATATCCATAGACCAATGGTTAGATTGATCACCTGAAAGGTGGCAGGTCCCTGTTCAAATCCCTTTTCCCCTCAGGTGGGGAGGGACTTGGAGTGTGTGTGTGGGGGGGGGAGGGGGTGTCTCTCATCTCCCAGGTGAGAAACTATGACCAGGTGCCTGGAGGGGCCACACTGAGAATGCCACACTCAGGGCAAATTGCAAGGAATAAAGATGGCATTCACCACTCTGGCACCTCCTCAGCCTGTCTTGGGAATTAGCTCTGCGGTTAAGTGCACCCCCTTCAGGTGGTGCATTGTTGCCGTGACTCCCGCTCTTGGACCCATGTCTCTCCAAGGACCGCAGCGTCCTCTTCGGCAACACAGCCCTCCGGCCGTGCCACACACTGTGGTCCCCCCTTCCGGGGGACCTGCAGTCCGCTGTTCAGCCACTTCCTGTCAGTGGCGAACTGCAGTCCAAGGTCTAGCCACTTCCCACATGACTCCGGCATCCTCTTAACCCTTGTATCAGGGCCTCAGTTTGCAACCCCCACCCAGCAGCCAGCCAGGAGCCATCTCTGGCTTCCTCAGCCCGTTTACAGCACTGCTCTGTCCAGGGTCCTGGCAGTTCTCTTGGCCCAACAGGGACAGACACAGTCAGTTAATCCTCCCTGGGCTCAGAGCAGAAAACTTCCTTCCTCTGCCTTGCAGCTCCCTTTTTATATGGGCCTTCTTGGCCCTGCTTGGCTGCTCCCTCCAGCCCTTCTCTGATTGTCTGCCTCTGGCACAGCCTCCCTAGGGCTGCTTTCAACCCCTTGTTTTGCCAGTGAGGGGCAACTGCCCCATCACAGGAAGAAACCCCTAAAACTGGTGGTTTATTCTATAATTAGATTAACCAAGCCAGTAACCAAACTACTTCTGTAATACCACACTGGTTACCAAGAAGTCACATACAGTCCCCTTTTAGGTATTCCAGCCCTTGGTTCACATCTAAACAAATCAATCTCATATAGTGAGAAGGTATTGAAAACCGTATTCACCATACTTAAAGTTCTACCAGTCCCAAAGGATCAGACACTTACCCTCAGGTCAATCTATATTTCACATGTTACCCACATATCACGCTGTCAGCCAATGCTTAGCAAGCTAACTAAAGATTTATTAATAAAAGAAAGAAGAGAGTTCTTAAATGGTGAAGGAAGCATACACATGCAAGTGATTTTCAGTGTTCCTACATCAGGATCATAGCAGTGATGTTATATCTGTGGGCTTGAAAAAAGTTTCTTTGGAATTATCCCACAGATCAGAATTCAAAGGCAGCTTAGATGTAGAGTCTGTTAGAGTCTTTCCATGCATTTTCCAGGGTATTCCAAGTCACTACTTGGAAGATCTCAGTCCCCTGACTTAAACTTTCCCTGTTCAAACTTCAGCAGCCTAGAGATGAAAGGCTCATGCCCAGGATCCATTATTTATAGCTCTCTAGCAGGCTGACAAGCCTGCTCACAGAAATTGTCACAGCAGGAAGAATAGGCAATACAGATAGTTTGTGGACCTTTGATTCTAAAAAAAACAACAGGTGTTTTTTTATGTGACCATCACTTATTAACACAGTAGTGTCCAGGAAATGGACCTCTTTTGTGGTTTGGGTCTAGGCTGAGGTTGATGGTGGTTGACGGAGAGGTTGATAGTGTCCATTTCCTGGACACTACTGTGCTAATAAGCAATGGTCACATAAACACCACCCTATACCGGAAACCTACTGACAGCTATACTTACCTAATGCCTCCAGCTTCTACCCAGGACACACCACATGATCCATTGTCTACAGCCAAGCTCTAAGATACAAACGAATTTGCTCCAATCCCTCAGACAGAGACAAACACCTACAAGATCTCTATCAAGCATTCTTAAAACTACAATACTCACCTGCTGAAGTGAAAAAAAAACAGATTGACAGAGCCAGAAGAGTATCCAGAAGTCACCTACTACAGGACAGGCCCAACAAAGAAAATAACAGAACCCCACTAGCAGTCACCTTCAGCCCCCAACTAAAACCTCTCCAGTGCATCATCAAAGATCTACAACCTATCCTGAAAAATGATCCCTCACTCTCACAGATTTTGGGAGACAGACCAATCCTCGCTTACAGACAGCCCCCCAACCTGAAGCAAATACTCTCCAGCAACCACACACCACACAACAAAAACACTAACCCAGGAACCTATCCTTGCAACAAAGCCCGATGCCAACTCTGTCCACATATTTATTCAGGGGACACCATCATAGGACCTAATCACATTAGTCATGCCATCAGGGGCTTGTTCACCTGCACATCTACCAATGTGATATATGCCATCATGTGCCAGCAATGCCCTCTGCCATGTACATTGGCCAAACCGGACAGTCTCTACGCAAAAGAATAAATGGACACAAATCTGACATCAGGAATCATAACATTCAAAAACCGGTAGGAGAACACTTCAACCTCTCTGGTCTTCACTTCAGCCACTCAGTAACAGACTTAAAGGTGGCAATTTTAAAACAAGAAAAGCTTAAAAAACAGACTCCAATGAGAAACTGCTGAGTTTGAATTAATATGCAAACTAGATACCATTAACTTGGGTTTGAATAGAGACTGGAAGTGGCTGGGTCATTACACATATTGAATCTCTTTTCCTAAAGTTAAGTATCCTCACACCTTCTTGTCAACTGTCTAAATGGGCCATCTTGATTATCACTACAAAAGTTTTTTTCTCCTGCTGATAATAGCTCATCTTAATTAATTAGCTTCTTACTCCGCTTTTTCATGTTCTCTCTCTCTCTCTCTATAAATATATATATATCTTCTTACTATATGTTCCATTGTATGCATCCAATGAAGTGGGCTGTAGCCCATGAAAGCTTATGCTCAAATAAATTTTTAGTCTCTAAGGTGCCACAAGTACTTCTGTTCTTTTTGCGGATACAGACTAACATAGCTGCTACTCTGAAACCTTTGATTCTAAATTAATCTTTTATTTCCTATGCCTACACAGGTAAACTAGTTATACTAATTTACATAAGTCAGTTAGCCAGTCCTCCATTGTAACAGAGATAGTTAAGCTGAAGACAATGTAGATAATATTATTAGTTTCCTGCAGTGTCTCACATCTTTGATCTTAAGGTTAACTGAACACAGAGACATACATAATTGGTAAACTTCTAACAAGATAGGTAAACACAAACACACACATTTAGCAACTATTCTTTGATTCTTATCAATACAAAGTGAATGAACTGGGGATTGCTAGCCTAATTAACATTTATTTGATATTCGTACATAAGTGGATTGTCTTAATTACAATTGCAATGCCTCTTGTTAAGTTATTATGGGTCATACACTGGCCAGTGTCATAGTAACCTTACCATTGGGATGAAAGCCCAGGTTGTTTTGTGTAATCTCACCTATGGAGGATGATCTGATAGACAATCTCTGAGCATACCTACTAGATTGGGTCCCTTAGGTGAGTTAGGCAGTTGAACACCTATCTTCCCCAGCTTTGTGAATTGCTCTGGGACTTAGGCAAGAGATAGGCATCTGGACGCTAGAGGGAGGCAGCAGTGTGTGCCCAAAGACAGAAACATAGGTGCCTAGGAAACTTTTATTGAAAAGACTTAGGCGCTGAGTGAGTATAGGCATCTACGGGATTTCAGCAGAAGCTTTGTGAGTTGCAGTGGTCCCAAAACAGAGATTTAGAGGCTTAAATCAGGAACTTAGGCATCTAACTCCTTCTTAGCATTCAGCCCAAAGTGATCTAGGCACTGCAACACTGAGCAGTGCAACACCTGACTCCTAGGTTCCCTGTGGCTTAGTGGAATCATCAGACCCACATTGGACTCCCATCTCCCCTCAGAAGCCAGCAAGCTGAGTGAGAAGCTACCTAAGCCAGTCAGAGGTCAGATACAGAGGAATGGAATGGGGCTTTGGCCTACATCCTCAAATACTCTGATTGATTTGGCTCTTTAGCACCTGAGTAGCTCACCAGTGATAGCTGTCTCCTGCTTGGGATTCTCAGCTGTGGACCCTCTCTTGGTAGCCACTTAAGTACTCTGGCAGTCTCAACCTACACATTTCTCATGGACAAAAAAGAGTCCCCAGTATAGCCAGTAGCCCTGTGGTTAAGGCACTCACATAGGATGTAGGAAACTGGATTTCAACTCCATTCCCTGCCTGATTTGGAGCAGCAATTTGAACCCACTTCCAAGGAGAGTGCCCTCACAACTGAGCTGTACAGTCAGTCGCTCTCCCTGGCCTAATGACCATTTAATATTGTTGTGGTTTATGCTAAACATCATTGAAGCTGATGGGTGTAGCCACCACCCTTCAGTTAGGATGACTGTGGAAACAGAGACCTTTATAGCAGTTGTCACCAAGAATAAAGAAATCTGTGACTGGAAGGATTTGCTAGGTGGTGTTTGACCAGCTTTGTGTGTGTGTGTGAGAAAGAGAACAAGCTGAAGCCACACAGAGATCAGAAGCAGGAGAAAAAGCCAGGTAGACAGCAACAGAAGGCTGATAATCAGAAAAAAATCTAAGAGAAAACTTTTTTGGAGGGTTGTCATAAATATAAAGGGAAGGGTAAACACCTTTAAATCCCTCCTGGCCAGAGAAAAACCCTTTCATCTGTAAAGGGTTAAGAAGCTAAGATAACCTCGCTGGCACCTGACCAAAATGACCAATGAGGAGACAAGATACTTTCAAAGCGGGGGGGGGACAAAGGGTCCTCTCTGTCTGTGTCATGTTTTTGCTGGGACCAGAGCAGGAGTGCAGGTCAGAACTCCTGTAAAGAGTTAGTAAGCAATCTAGTTAGATTCTGTTTTGTTTAAATGGCAGATAAAATAAGTTATGCTGAATGGAATGTAGATTCCTGTTTTTGTGTCTTTTTGTAACTTAAGGTTTTGCCTAGAGGGATTCTCTATGTTTTGAATCTGATTACCCTGTAAGGTATTTACCATCCTGATTTTACAGAGGTAATTCTTTTACTTTTTCTTTAACTAAAATTCTTCTTTTAAGAACCTGATTTGCTTTTTTCATTGTTCTTAAGATCCAAGGGTTTGGGTCTGTGTTCACCTATGCAAATTGGTGAGGATTTTTATCAAGCCTTCCCCAGGAAAGTGGGTGTAGTGCTTGGGGGGATATTTTGGGGGGGGGAAGACGTTTCCAAATGGGTACTTCCCCTGTTCTTTGTGTCACACTTTGGTGGTGGCAGCTTTTAACCTAAGCTGGTAAGAATAAGTTTAGGGGGTCTTCCATGCAGGTCCCCACATCTGTACCCTAGAGTTCAGATTGGGGAAGGAACTTTGACAGGGGTACAGAGTGCTGGCTGGGAAGGCAGGCTTGGAACAGTGAACAAAGGAACTGTCTCCTGCTGTTTGTCTCCTACTGTGTTCAGGGACACAGACTTTGTAAATAAACAAAATTGTATCAAAGAAATACCTGACTCTCACCAATTTCTTCTCTTATCTGGAACAGCCTACAAAAGCCTGAATTTTTAGCTAACTGCTCAGGTCAAAAACAAAGTAGAACAGCTTCAACAGGAGCAATTGAGAGAGACCCACTCCAGAATAGCCAACAGCTTTGTGATTAGGGCACTCACACACACACACAAAAATTCCCAACCTGCTTGCTCCCGGCCACCTTTGTGACCAGTATCATGTCTAAGAACACCTACAGGATCAGATCCTGTTGGACTGATAGTGGGAGATCATCTAGTTTAAGCTCCGCTTCAGGCTGCCAGGACTTCAACTTGAGCAAGAGTTCCAAACAGCTTGACGAGGAAGGGGGCGGAGAGAGGTGTCAGTGCTTAGGCAACTTTGCAAATGCTGACCGGTGGCAAATTAGGTGCCTTGGGGACTTAGGTACTTATGGGGGTAGGTAGCATGTGAACGGTGGTTTTGAGGATGTCCGTAGCCTCTAAATAGTAGGCTAAAACACCTAAATAGGTAGAGAGGCATCTCAATACCTTTGTGGATCTGGCTCTAAGTCATTTTTGAAAATGGGAGTTAGGGTCCTAAAGCACTTTTGAAAATTTTACCTTGGTGACTGTGATGGAGTGTCCACCCCACACAAGGCAGAATAGGTTAAGTTAGGTCAATTAACCCAATATGCTGCACCTGAAGGAGAGCCAGGGCTCAATAAAGCTTAATGGAAGATCGGAGGCAGCTGGGAAGGAGCAGGTTGGGTCTGAAGTTGAGCCAAGAAAAGGGCTGGCCATTGTAGCTTTTCTGAATAAATAGACACACAGATGGACTATGTGCACTCTGCAAGGTGGAAGAAACTGTTGATAACCTTTTGTGGGTATGCAGCAAAGAGTCCTGTGATACCTTATAGACTAACAGAAGTATTGGAGCATAAGCTTTTGTGACTGAATACCCACTTTGTCGGATGCATGTAATGGAAATTTCCAGAGGCAGGTATAAATATGCAAGCAAGAATCCAGGCTAGGGATAACAAGGTTAGTTCAATCAGGGAGAATAAGGCCCTCTTCTAGCAGTTAAGGTGTGAACACCAAGGGAGGAGAAACTGCTTCTGTAGTTGGCTAGCCATTCACAGTCTTTGTTTAATCCTGAGGTGATGTTTGTTTCTATTTGAGAGAGATAATTGTGACACTGCACCCCATATTCTTTACAGTAGTATTCTGATATGATTATGACATAATTGGAATGTGTTATATGTGAGATAAGTCATGTGAGGTATCATTGGAAAGGTTACGATTTACTGAATGCAATTATCCTATTTGTATGCATGTATCACTTGTGTATCTGAAGTTAGTCAATATTCCTATGTATCTATATTACAAATGTGTTTACACCTGGGGAATGCCCACTATGCAAAAGTTTCTCAGTCTAGATGTCTGGCTGGGAAGGGCCCATTCAGGTTAATGAGCCATTAGGAGAAACCAATAGGCCTTAGAAGAGCTTATCTCCCACCAGGGAGCCTTCCTGCGGATGCTACAGACAGCTTCCACATTATGGCCACTGTGACATGTGGGCAGGTCACCTGGTGCTGGACTCCATCTTGGGATACCAGTGTTTTTCCACTGATTGGTGTGGGAACCAAGCTTTGAAAGAAAGGGTTCCTGCCATATGCAAAAGCTACTGAAGGCGGGGTAGTGACCTCACGGAGGTTCTTCACTGACTCCCCACCCAAAGAGACCCTTGGAAACACCTAAGGAACAGACTGAACTGGGGGGGAGTGCTGGATTCAGGCAAAAGGGATTTTTACCCTGTGAATGGAACACCTGGGGATTTTAAGCTGTAAACAAGTGCAGCTGGCCCCTCAAGAATCTGCAGCCTGCTTGTATCATCACTTAGGGTGAGGATTTGCTATTCATATCCAGTGTCTTTAGCACATTAGGTTTAGTTTGTGTGTTTTTGTTTGTTTGCTAGGTAATCTGCTTTGATCTGTTCGCTACCCCTTATAATAACTATCTTTTTTTAGTTAATAAACTTGTTTTTGCTTTGTCTAAAACCAGTGTGTGTGGGAATCATAACTCGAGGCAGAAAGCTGTTGTATATTTCCTCTCCACATTGAGGGAAGGGGTAAATTTCATGAGCTTATGCTGTACAGTTCTCTGTGCAGCGCAAAGCGGTATAATTTTGGGTTTACACTCCAGAGGAGAGTGCGTACTTGCCTAAGTAGCTGGATATTTCCTTAGCTGGAGCCTTCCCATGCAGAGCTGATCTCTGCATCTTCATGTAACTGCCCCTGGCTGTGTCCCTACCTGTATGTGTGCTGGTGAAAGTGCAAGGCTGGAGCCTGGGAGAGGGCTTGGCAGGTGGTCACAACAGTACAGTTTAAAGGAAGCCCAGGCAGGTGGGTCAGGGGGCTCAGTGGTATCGCAGTTCCAGGTGGCACCCTGGGGGAACAGTCACAATAATTCAACCGCTTGCAGCTCCTTCTGACAGGATAGCCAGTCAAAGCTTAATTACGTAATTTTCTAAAGTACAAACCTGTAATGACAAGCATATGTCTAAAGGGTCAAAGCTGCTGGGGTGGTGGTGTCCCCATAAGTGAAGATAAACTAAAAAAGGCCACTTTTAAACCAAAAGAAAAATATCCACAAATGAGTTTGTACCAGTTTATTTATATTGATGTAGTGTGTCTTTGTAGCCACAGGTTGTATCCGCAAAAGGTGTCCGGCACTGTGGGCAGACATTCAGATGTCCCCCACACCATCAGGTGCACTAACCTCTGGATCAAACTTCCTCTGTTCCATCCTGTCATGTTTTAGGATTCACCCAGAAAATGGGTTCTGGCTCTGCCTGCGCCGTAACTTCAGGGACCTTTGTGCGGGGCTGCTATAGTTCCATTCCCTGACACTAGTATCCTGTCTACAAGCATAAGGTCTCACACCTTCACTTTCACAAGCCTAGCCCTACCTTTGTAGGGTGACATCAACAACCGGAGATAACCCATACCTGCCAACTGGGGGAGGGGGGGCAGAGTGAGGGCAGCTGCTTCAGCAGATGTTGAGCATGCTCAGTACAAGTCAAGCAGCAACTCTGGGGGGAGGGAGCATGTGACCTGATGTGCCCCGCCCAAGGTGTTTCCTCTAACAGCCCCTCTCAGCATATGTCATCAAGCTCTTAAATATCAGACACACAGTCCCCCTCTGGTTCATCACCCACAAAGGCATGAAACCAGCCCCCCACCACATTACCAGCTCACTTAGGCACACACAGTTTGCTCACCAGAGTCCTGCTTGGGATAAAAATCAACAATGTTTAATGGGGTGGGGGAAACCATTCAAAGATGAAGTAGTAAAGAGAAAGGAAACCTACACCTTACACAGACAAACAGACTCAATGTCTAGCTTTACACTTTCATATTAGAAAGGGGATATTATCTAATAAGAGTTACCTATTGCTTTAAAACAGTTTCCCAGTGTTCTGCCTAGCTATAGGGGGAAGCAATATTCACAAACCGCCTCCTGCCTTGAGACTGTCCCCTCAAATTCTGGATGATCTGTTCAAACCCCTTATATTTTAAAAGGGTTTGCAGTGTGTGTGGGATATCTTTTTTATGTTCAGTCACTAAAGATGCCTCAAGGGATGGGGACACTCCCTCCTTTCTGAAGACTGGGGTTTTCTTTTCAGTTTTCAGCTGTTCACATCTGCTTTGATTTCTTGTTGTTCTCCTGGGCTGGACAATGGCTAGGTCCTTGAACCCAGTCTTGTCTGGTTGGGGAAGTAGCCCTTGAGTGCTTCACTGCCTTGTTGTGAGGTGATGCTGAAGTCACATCAGTCACTATTGTAATTTTCTATACATACACATACCTTCATAACCACAACCACAACCTGCCTACATATCTCATAACGACTGACGTTCAGTGTAGTACAAGCTTTCATAAAATCTTATTCTATTTACCCTTATGGTAAAATAACCTAGTCTGCTATCAGTTTGGTGTAACTGCTTATTTGGGGAGGGGGTTAAACCTTCTGTTCTCCCCATGGGATGTCTGGACCCTGATTGTCACACATCCCATTAACTTCTCTTTTCCAGTTTTTAAAAACCCCACAGTTCCTTCTGTGCCATCCCACATTCTGCTCTTCCTCATGCCAGTCTTCAGTCTCTGCCAACTTGCTGTCAGAAACATGGATGACGAACAAATCAGCCTAGCTGTCTTGTCTGTTTTGTTCTCCTGTATGTGTGGATCTACCACAGTGGCCAGCATAGAGCACTGAGGTGTCATGGATGATGCAGACAGTGAAAGAGTCAACAGATGTTGCAGGCGTTCAGTGACCAGCGGCACACCGTGAAATGGCAGTTCAATTGGGCCTGTAAAATAAGCACGAAGATCAGATTGTGATGCAAATCTGGAATCAGCAGTGGCCACAGATGCAGAAGGCAAAATGGCTTGAGTTGTGTACTGAGCCTCTCTCAGCACTGAGACACTGAAATGAGTGCTGCTTTGACAGTTGAGAAATGGGTGTTGATTGCCGTCTCAAAGCCTGCAACCCTGGACTGCTATTGGTTGATGGTCAATCAGTTCACTGTTGGAAAATATATGGTGGGGTGGGGTAGAAGGGGCTGCCAACCAGCTGTGAAAGGCCATTAAACATGTCCTGCTACACAGGATTGTGACTGAGCAATGTACAGGAAATAGATGCAATTAAATGGGCTCAACCCTGAGAACACCAACAGAAAAGGGTGGTGGATCACCAGGGAAGTTTGAGACTTTGAAACAGGATTGTCAGTAAAGATGCAAGCATCTTTAGGAATAAAGAAAAATCTTGAAATGCTGCAAGAAGGGACACTTTCCCCAGACCAGCGTATTCCCTTGGTGGGGTTGAATTGCTAATTATGATTCTCAGGACCCCAGTCCACCATTTTCTTCCCTGGCTCATGAAGCCAGATACAAGGGCACCTGGACAGGAGCAAGGAAAGAATTAACTATCAACTGTGCAGGTGTGGAATGACTATGGACTGTGTATTTGGCATATCAAAGGGGCCAATAGAGATGTCTTATGACTAGGCTGGATCTGAGTGAGCCAAATATTCTTACCATTGTTGGTGTGTGTTGCATCATATTTTTGAGTTCAGTGGGGAAATGTAATGGACAGGGAGGTGGGGCAAAGTGGAAAGACTACTGACTTTATTTGTGTGTAGTTTGATACAAGGGTAATTACCAGAGTCCATTGAGATGCTGTATGGATGAGGAAGGCCTTTCAAGCACACTTTGACAGCATGCCATAGCCAGTGTGTTTCTTTGTTACTTTATGAATATACAGTGCATAGCCATGAATTTTTATGAATCTGAGGCATTAATTTGGGGGGCTATATCTATATTGTGAAACAAAGAAATGGCTTTCACAAAATAGAACTTTTGTAGTAATGAACAACAAACTACTAACAAAAGAGTGCCCGGTGTTGGCTGCTCTGGGCTGTAAAGCAGGTTACTGTATGTGTAATTCATCGCAGTTCTCCATTGGGATTGAGTGGCATGGATATTGTGGTAGGGTGGGGTTAATGGCTGCTGGAGTGTAGGCCTTTGGATGTTTTGCCCCACTGGAGCATCTGAGTTTGTTGTCTGAGGAGTTGCAGGATGCCTTGGTGTATTTCTCGATGCACCTCTCAGTCCTTCTGCCATTCCTCCAGAATGTGTTCCTGCCATTTCCTGGTCTCATGGGCTCTGGACTTGGCACTCTCAAGCAGCTCCAAAAACACATCTTGCCTTGTCAGTCTGTATTTCTTGGTTATCGTGGTCAGTCTGTCAGCAGGTGTGGCTCTCAAGGATACCTCAGCAGGGGCACTGGAATGAGGTGGGGGGGCAGGCCCATGATGGGGAAGGGTGGTGCAGGGGATGGTGCCACAGTTCGGGCACCTGTGGGACCTCCATTTTTAGAGAGCTTCTGTCACTCCTGTACCTCAGCTGTGGTAACTGATAAACAACCAGATTGCTAACCCTTTAAATCTAAATAGCTGGCTGACATCAAAAGAGAAGTGTCACAATTCACTACAATTTTTCTCACACAGATCTGCTTACAAATATGAACAGTCACACTCACTACTGCTTGCTTCAGGGTCATGTATTGGCAGACAGCACAGAGAGTAGATGGGGTTGAGAATTTGAAAACTATCCTCCCCCTCCAGAGATAGGGTGTGGGAGTCTCAGATAAGTGTAGGACTAGTTTAGTAAACACTGCTAAACTTACTCCAGGTGGTGGTGGTCTGGGCAGATATCCTCACTTATAAGGATGCCAAAGACCCAGAGAAGTCAGCTGCTCAAGACTGAGGTTGCTTGGGTTCATATGCTGATGGGTTCCTCACAGCAATGGCACCCTGGAGCTTATTGCAGAGTGGCATAGGAAGGAGTCTTTCTGTAGCAGAAGAAAGGCGGCTGCTCTTGCTAGAAATGTGCAGGCGAGGGCCAAACAAATTCAGTGAAATCATTCCAGAGGACAAAAAGATGTTTGAGCCAAAGTAAACTAGAAACTCTGCAAGTGGAGAAGATTTGGGGTAGTGGTCTAGGTCTGTGAGCCAGTCCAAGCCTTGCACCCTGAACCACCAGCAGTTTCCTGATTCCAAGCACAGTATGCAAGTAATTTGTTCTGTGCTTGGACTTTCACACTTGAAAACCAAATTCTTGTGTTTTGGACTACACAACCTCCATCCAGTAAGTTTACAATGGCATTTTGCAAAATCATGTAGTCCGACTATCCAGTTACTGGACTGCTTGCAAGCATTCTTTTGTATTTTTGATGTATTTAATTTTTATGTTCAGATATTGATTTGAATGCATTCATCTTTCAGTTCTGAATTAATTGAAATATACTTCCATTATTTTTTACCAGAAATCTTTTCTACATGTAAGAGGTTTTTTACTTAAAATGCATCAAAGGCTTTTGCTAAAGTGCATCTTTGGGTGTGCTTTTTGATAATTTAAAGTATTCTTTCTTTAACTTTTTGCCTATTACTTTCCAGTACATGCTCTTAAAATAAAGTGACTACCTTAAAACAGAATTCTGTTCCCTGCCTGTGGCCACCATTTTGAGAGGAGGGGTTGAAAGTGTTGAGGGGCTATGCAAAAAGGACTACAATACACTATAAAAGGGACAGTAAATTACACCTACCAGAATCCCTTCCCATTCCTTATTGGGGCCTCTCTGGGCTCAACTGGGTCTCAGAGATCCTGTCCATGGGCTCTGCATCCGCCATGTCCCCCTCCTCAATAAGCTCTGTCACTGAGCAGTTCTGGGGAGCCTTCTAGGAGTGAAGTAAGCTCCGCCAACAAAAGCACTTATCTACCGGTTTTACTGCATCTACACTAGAATGTTAGCTGGCACAGCTAAGTTTTAAAAAACCAAACAAACAACAACCCCTACCTAACCAATATAGCTATGCCGGCAACAGCTTCTAGTGAAGCATTGCCCTGAGACAGACAGGCTAATGTTGTGACATTTCCCAGGGTACAATCTGGACTGTTAAACAGCTGTTCCCTCAATTCTCCAACCTGGTGTGGCTTTTATGCTGCTTCGCTGTGACAGCAACCTAGCGTGCTCACATACCGACTCTTGCATGTAAATTAGGCCCAGCTGAGTTATATGAGTGGTCTTAGCCAGCCATTCCTGAATTATATTAGTCACACCAGCAAATTCCCAGTCCCAGACTTGTCCTCAGAAATGTGCATCTTGTACTGTCCAGTTCTTTCCTTCTGGACAATACAAGCTCATAGAAAGCCCGTCATTTCATTAATAACTGAATGTGTGCGTATCATTTTCTAGCTCAAATGAATTTTCCAAACACTTTAATCCAAACACCCTGGTTTCAATAGAATAATAAAACAAGTTTAACTACAGAAAAATAGGTTGTTTTTTTTTAGGTGTTTACAAGTAACGAGGCATAAGTCAGAATTGGTTACAAAGAAATTAAAGGTAAAACACAATTACTAGCTAACTTAACAAGCTAAAGTGAATTCAAAGCACAGGATCTCTCCCCACATGTTCTAGCAGTCTTACTGGTGGGATACCTCTCAGCCAGGATCACTCTCCAGTGCAATGATGCTTCCTTTTTCTTTCAGGTGTCATTGATGCCATAAGTAGAGATGATTTGTGTCTTCTGTTCCTTATTCTTCCATCGTTTCCTCCTTTTTGAGAATAATTTCCAGGAGACAGTCTGTTTACATGGGAACCTCAAGCTATTCCATTGCCAAGCTGTAAATTTCTGACTCGCCCTTCTTCCAACCAAAGAATGCCCACTTAATCAGGTGATAATCCATTTGATTATGCTAACACCTGGCTGAGGTGCTGGCTAGCCTTTTGTCTCTGGGGAATTGGTTTGAAGCTGTTTCCCTAGACCTGAAACAAATTTTTTATAGTAGAATTTTATAACTTTACTTTAACAATATTGCCAACATTTTACCAGGACAGTAATGTTCAGCAGATTATGAGCTTTCAAATGATACCTCCACAAGGCATTCTTTGTACAAGATTTATCATAGTTTTATGAAAGTGGTGAACATAAGAATACAAATTATCACAGGTGTCATTCCTAGTCTGAGAACAGGAATTGAAGCCCACCTCAGTGCAGTGCCTTAAGTCATCTGTCATACCAGGAGGAGGAAGCTGGATGGTGGTGTGGGTGCTCTGTGACTATGTGGCCTATTTGTGGTCCCCCTCCAATCACACCTCTAGAGAGGCAGAGTTCCTCTGGGCAGTGTCCACTGCTTCCCTAGAAACCTTTGAAGAGCAGTGCGTGCTGTCAGGTGTTCTCTGCTTGGTGTCCCCCTCAGGATCCCTGATTTTCAACCATTGACCTCACACCCCTCCTATTTTTTCATTTTTTGTCCCCAGAAATAAACTGTAGCCTGGGCTTAGTGGTCCATCCCCGTTAGCTAATAGGGAAGCCTTTTGCTTCTGGGTAGGCCTAGACCCACCTACCCCAGTACTAAAAATAGTTCACACTTTCCAACTTCTGCGACAAATGAGGGAGAGGTCCTAATGATAACCATTTCCTTTACTACAAAATCCTGATTCATCACTGGAGCAGGTCCAATCTGCTCACTGAATGAGGCAAAAGTCTTGTGGGGAAAAAATAAGTAGATGATCATGGAATTAAAGATTGTATCATAATGCATACACAGGGAGGGAAGGGGAGGCACAGGAAACTAATTCAGGCACTTCCTAATTTTTGACTGCTTAACTTTGCAACCTTAATATTTTTAGCATTATGTGTAATTTCTTAGATTTTTTTTTTTAAATAAAAAAGCCATCTCTCCTCCTACATGTTCGTCTCTTATGTGCATGACGTGTAGAGGTGGCAAGTCCTGCAGTGTGATCCACAAGAAGTGCAGCACTTGTAATGCTGCCACTGGCAACTGCCTGCCTTGAGACCCACTGAGTGTTTTTAAAGGGAAATACACTGTGAGGTGACAAATTAATTAAAGCAGCTGAGTGATATGCGACAGGTTCAGTCACAGAGACCCCCCATCTGACATGCTGAAGTTACCTGAGCCCATTTTCCCTGCCAGCTTGGGACTCCTGAACCCTGTCTTGTTGAGCCAGACACACTAGCCTGCTGCAACACAGACCTAGGGTCTGGGCCATGCCCCCTGTGATAAATGAAACTGTGTGTGTGTGTGTGTGTGTGTGTGTGTGTGTGTGTGCGGGGGGGGGTGTAGCTCCCTTTTATGCCAAGTATCAGGGGGTAGCCGTGTTAGTCTGTATTCACAAAAACAATGAGGAGTCTGGTGGCACCTTAAAGACTAACAGATTTATTTGGCCATAAGCTTTTGTGCGTAAAAAACTCACTTCTTCAGATGCCTGGAGTGAAAATACTCCAGTTAGCTGTAAAATCCCTCTTGGTGTCTGTTCTCTGCTTGCTTTACCTGTAAAGGGTTAACAAGCCCACAGGTAAAAGAAAAGGAGTGGGCACCTGACCAAAAGAGCCAATGGGAAGGATAGAACTTTTTAAAATGGGGCAAAAAAAGCTTCCCCTTAATCTCACAGGTCAAGCAAGCAGAGAACAGAGACCAAGAGGGATTTTACAATGAAGTGACTGTCCATAAAAGGGAGTTACCTCTCCTCCGTTCATTTATCACACATCCAAAGCTGCAGGCTTTAAGTGAAAACAGCTTAGCAGGTTATCTTCCTCCAGCACCAAGAAACCCAGCTCCCTCCCAATGGGATCCAAACCCCAAATAAATCTGTTTTACTCTGTATAAAGCTTTATAGAGGGTAAACTCATAAATTGTCCACTCTCTATCTCAGTAATAGAGAGATGCACAGCTGTTTGCTCCCCCAGGTATTAATTGCTTACTCTGATCTCATTAATAAACACAAGTGATTTTACTAAGTATAAAAGTAGGATTTAAGTGGTTTCAAGAAATAACAGACAGAACAAAGTAAGTCACCAAGCAAAAACACACAAGTCTAAGCCTAATACATTAAGAACTATCTCCCCCTCAGATGTTCTAATAAGCTTCTTTCACAGACTAGACTCCTTCCTACTCTGGGCCCAATCCTTTCCCCAGTACAGTCCTTTTTAGTTCCAGCTGACCTCTCAGGTGGAACTAGGGGTTTTCTCATGACTGGCAGCCCCCTTTGTTCTGCTCCACCCCCTTTTATAGCTTTGGCACAAGGCGGGAATCTTTTGTGTCTCTGGATTCCCACTCCTCCTTCTAAATGGAAAAGTACCAGATTTAAGATGGGTTTCAGAGTAACAGCCGTGTTAGTCTGTATTCTCAAAAAGAAAAGGAGTACTTGTGGCACCTTAGAGACTAACCAATTTATTTGAGCATAAGCTTTCGTGAGCTACAGATTTAAGATGGATTTCATTATCAGGTGACATGGTCACATGTCCTGTGAGACCCCAGCCTCCATTCTTCCTGGGCTGGCCCACAGGTACACAGGACGGTTTGCAAGTAAACAGAGCCATTTACAGGTCATTGATTCTGAAGCACCCTTAATGGCTTCCACTTAGTATGCTTACATCAGGAATACAAGTTTATATCTTAGACTCCTAACTTCAGACATAGAAATAATACATGAAAACAAATAGGATGAAAACATGCGGTAGATTATAAGCTTTGTAATGATACCTTCCAAGCGACCTTTTGCATAAAGCATATTCCAGTTACATCATATTCACATTCATAAGCATATTTTCATAATGCATATGGAATGCAACGTCATATGGTACATTCTGTAAAGCTGTCAGGGCAATAAAAGACAAGGAGTCAGACATATACTTTCCCTTATCTTGCCATTTTATTTAAGCCAATTGTTTTATCCAAAAGTCACCGTAATAAGTTAACTCATGACCTGTCATTGTAGCTACACTGGGGTAGCTTTTGATGTGAGATCTCATAGCACAAAGTTTACATCCCAGCCCTGAAGAAGAGCTCTGTGTGTGGCTCAAAAGCTTCTGTCTCGCCAACAGACGTTGGTCCTATAAAAAATATTCCCTCACTCCCCCTGTATCTCATGCATGTTAGAGATCACTCTTGAAGTGGGACAGAGGAAGAGAGGGGAGCAGGGCTTATGTTATTTGACAAGCAGGCAGTGACTTTTCTTTCCCTTGGGGGTTTAATCTTTACTTTTTAATCTTGAAAGTTAGTGGAGCTGAGTACTGAAACCCATTGCAGAGCAATTATCCTTCCTGCTCCAGCTCCTTTGCAATTCTTTTCATGGGAGCTGATGGTATATAGAACTATGAATCAAGTATCACTCACCTTGAAGCCAGCCATTCATCTATTTAGATGAGTTAAAAGTCAACATTTGAGAACTGTCCTGGCACTAAATGACAATGAACACAAACAGTTCAGAGTAGCAGCCGTGTTAGTCTGTATTCGCTATAGCTCACGAAAGCTTATGCTCAAATAAATTTGTTAGTCTCTAAGGTGCCACAAGTACTCCTTTTCTTTTTACAAACAGTTCAGTTTTCAGATCATTCAAAGCTAACTGCAGTTGGGCAAACTGGCTTGTCAAAACAAAGCCAAACAAAAGCTTGTTGGCTAAATTGATGACCTGTCACTGCAATGTCAGGGGAAAGAGCTATTGTTCTGAATGCCCATAATAAAAGTTGTAATATTTGATAGGCTTCACTCTTAAAGGGTGGGAGGCAGAAAGGTCTCCTGCTATCTGACACATGAGCAGAGAGATTCTATTATACCTCTGGCGTTTTATCTATTCTTTTGAATCTTGAAAGCAAGTGGAGGTGAGTGCTAAAATCTATTACAGAGCAATTGTCTTTGCTGCTCAAGCTCTTACTGTTATCTTCATGGGAAGCTCAGGTGGCTAGGTCTGACAGAGGACGATGAATCAAGGAGCTGCTCTTGGACCCATTTTAATGCTTCCACCCCCCTACCTGTTTAGATGGTTTTGACATTCATATGTCAAGACCATTCACTGCATACTTAAAACGAGAATCTTTTTAACTAGCTATTCATATAAGAGATTCTGCTATTCAAGAGGTTCCATAATCCAAAGAAGATTCGGGCATTAATTATTTATAGTTAATTATCATTATTGCAACTATGTCGTTGCATTAAAAATCTCTCAGGCAAAACAGTAACACAACAGCTATACAGAGTTTGGAAAATGCATACAGAAGCTGCAAAGGATTCTTCAAGAGGGATGTGAAGGGGAAAATATCTCAAGGACAAATATAGCTGCAGAACACTTGTCAATTGAGTACAATGCTATTTAGTAAAGAGAACTGAAATATGTGAAATTGCTTGACTAGGTCTTAAAAGATGTTAATGTTTCAGGGAAAGAAGTTCCTGAAAGGTAGATACCATGAATATTGGAACTTGTGCCTAAGGAGACATTTGTGGACATAGATCATATCTCAGGATCTTAAGTATGTAGGGTAATTGACAAGCATATATTGTATGGTGTAATGCCATGCTTTCTCCTTCACATGCTCAGCTGATATTGTATTTGCATATCATAGGGGACATGTGCATCCAAATGACATTTTTGATTCTGATCTATGTCAGGGTAAGGTGCAACCCCTGGCTAAAAACATAATAGTGTTTTAAAATATTTAAGTGGTGGTTAAAAGGCTCATCTTTCACAACTATCATGAGATATTAACCAGGTCTTTGTTATAATTATGAAGTCAGCCTCTGTAGAATCTCTTGTCTATGCACCTCAAAGCACTTTACAATGGAGGCTGAAATCTTGCTATCTTTAGTCTTGCCAGGTAGCAATTACTCATATGAGCAGTCATTGTGTACAATGGAACTGTGTGAATAATTACTTCTCAGCAGGAGAGAGGCTAGCAGAATAGAACCCTTAGGGCTTGGCTATACTTGTGAGTTAGAGCGCATTAAAGCAGCGCCCTGACTCATGACACGTCCACACTGGCAAGGCACATAGAGAGCCCGGACTCCGCGGCTGGAGCGCTTCTGGTAATCCACCTCCATGAGAAGCATAACGCTTGCTGCACCCTGGCTGGAGTGCTGCGGCATCAGTGTGGATGCCCTGGCCTATTAATGCACTCTGATCGACCTCCAGAAATGTCCCACAATGCCTGTTCTAGCCACTCTGGCCATCACTTTGAACTCTACTGCCCTGTCCTTCAGGTGACCAACCATCAGACCCCCGTTTAAATTCTCTGGGAATTTTGAAAATCCCCTCCCAGTTTGCTCAGAAAGGCGTGGAGTGCTCTCAGAGAATCTTTCCAGGTGACCATGTCTCCATGTGCCAGGAGATCCCCAGTGTGGAGCAATAGCGAGGTGCTGGACCTCATCAGTATTTGGGGGGAGGAAGCTGTCCAGTCCCAGCTGTGCTCCAGCTGTAGGAATTATGATAACTTCGAGCAGATATCAAGGGACATGATGGAAAGGGGCCCTGACCGGGACATACTGCAGTGCAGGGTTAAAGTGAAGGAGCTGTGGAATGCATACTACAAAGTGCGTGAAGTAAACGGCCTCTCTGGTGCTGCCCCTATGACCTGCCATTTCTACAAAGAGCTGGATGTAATATTTGGTGGTGACCCCACCTTCACTCCGAAGACCACCATGGACACTTCAGAGCTCAGTTCAACAAGGCAGAAGGAGGAGGAGGAAAGCGGGAGCGAGGGTGCTGAGGAGGAGGAAGACGGCCCGGTATCCCTAGATGCATGCAGCCAGGAGCTGTGCTCCTTGTCCCAGTAAGGCTAACATGTCCACACCACTGTGCCATGGGGGGTGGGAGGAAAAATTGCTGTACACAGGCAAGCTGCATATGGGCCAGGGTGGAAGCCGCATTGTAGTAGAAGACCCTCCCTTGCTTCCCAGGTCACCTCAGCAGTGAGATATCTTCCAAGACGAACTCCTGTGTAAAATGTGGGGACAGTATTCAGTATAGGGGGCCCCCTGCAGCTGTTGGCTCTCCCCAAGGCACAGAACCCCAGAGGACAGTATGGCCATGAAACAATCAGTCCCCCTTGCCCCTGTGCTTACTCACCATTTTGGGGCTCCTGTGGGTTATCTGCACTTGCTTTGGGATGGGCAATTTCTGCTATTGTGTACACTGTGCTTGTCTTTAAGTGTGGCCGAATCATTGCTTTGTCTGGTGTGAACAATGCTGCCTCTGTTAAGTGTTGCATTTTGGCTTTACAGATGCAACCTTGAGATCCAAGATGTCCTTGTTATCAATGACCGAAAGACTCCAAAGAATCAGGAAGTGTACTCGAAAAAGCAAAGAGAACATGCTGTATGAAGTGATGTAGCAGTCCATTAATGAAAATCAAAAAGTGCAGGAGTGGTGGGAGAGTGAAGGGAGGGTCCGCCAGCAGAATGCGGATCACCGGCACCAAAGCATGGAGTGGCTGCTAAGCATCATGGAGCGCCAAGCGGACTCGATACAGGCGCTCGTAGCAATGCAGGTGGAGCAATTCCGCGCCTGCCACCCCCTGTAGCCCTTGTCCCAAAACTTTCTCTTGTGCCCCCATGTCACCGCCAACCCACTTTCCCCAACATCCAGGTTCTTATTGCCACCAGCTGCCTCCAACACCTGTGGCTTCATCCAGCCCTGAAAACTATGACCCCTACCCACTGCACTCAACCCCTATCACTATACATTTTAGCCAGCCTGAAGTGCAGGACTCATTGTAGTTACTACAACTCCTGAGGAAGCTCGTAGAAGGAAGGCAATATGGATGGTGAGCGTTCAGCTGTTGTGACCTGCACAGGATGTGCATGTTTGTCTTTCTTCCACAGGACAGAAGCGACTTTGTCTGTACAAAGTGCAAGCTGGTCTCCATATTGGAAGAGAAGGTTCAAGGTCTGGAGAAACAAGTATCGACCCTGCGTTGCATAAGAGAAACTGAAGATTTCCTGGACAGACGTCAGGATATGCTTCTACGGACACAACACTCTGAAGATTCAGAGCAGGTTGCGCAGCGGGGACCGAAGGACGGTGAAGAAATTTGGCAGCATGTGACCTCCAGAAGAAGAAAGGGGAGCATCCATGTACAAGCAATGCAGATACAGGTAAGAAACCGTTTTCATGTTCTCTCCACAGGTACTAATGCGGAGAGTGGACTAGATGATATATCTGAGGGAAGGGAGCAGAAGGAGACTCCGCCGATTGGAAGGCATGAGATGCACTGTCCTAGGGATGCGGGTTCCATGACCACCACTCCCAAGAGAAGGAGGCGGGTGGCGGTGGTTGGGGACTCTCTCCTCGGGGGGACTGAGTCATCTATCTGCCAACCTGACCGGGAAAACCAAGAAGTCTGCTGCTTGCCAGGAACTAGGATTCACGATGTGACGGAGAGACTGCCAAGACTCATCAAGCCCTCGGATCGCTACCCTTTCCTGCTTCTCTACATGGGCACCAAAGATACTGCTAAGAATGACCTTGAGCGGATCACTGCAGACTACGTGGCTCTGGGAAGAAGGATAAAGGAGTTTGAGGAGCAAGTAGTGTTCTTGTCCATCCTCCCCGTGGAAGGAAAAGGCCTGGATAGAGACCGTCGAATTGTGGAAGTCAATGAATGGCTACGCAGGTGGTGTCAGAGAGAAGGCTTTGGATTCTTTGACCATGGACTGGTGCTCCAAGAAGGAGCAGTGCTAGGCAGAGACGGGCTCCACCTAACGAAGAGAGGGAAGAGCCGCAGGCAGGCTGGCTAACCTAGTGAGGAGGGCTTTAAACTAGGAGATCAAAGCCCTGAGGTAAGTGGGGACGTGGGATACCAGGAGAGCATGAGAGGGGAGAGCTCCTGCCTCATACTGAGAACGAGGGACGATCAGTGAGTTATCTTAAGTGCCGATACACAAATGCGAGAAGGCTGGGAAACAAGCCGGGAGAACTGAAAATCCTGGCACAGTCAAGGAATTATGATGTGATTGGAATAACAGAGACTTGGTGGGATAACTCACATGACTGGAGTACTGTCATGGATGGATATAAACTGTTCAGGAAGGACAGGCAGGGCAGAAAAGTGCGGGAGTTGCATTGTATGTAAGAGAGCAGTATAACTGCTCAGAGCTCCGGTATGAAACTGCAGAAAAACCTGAGAGTCTCTGGATTAAGTTTAGAAGTGTGAGCAACAAGGGTGATATCGTGGTGGGAGTCTGCTATAGACCACCGGACCAGGGGGATGAGGTGGACGAGGCTTTCTTCCGGCAACTCATGGAAGTTACTAGATCGCAGGCCCTGGTTCTCATGGGAGACTTCAATCACCCTGATGTATGCTGGGAGAGCAATGCAGCGGTGCACAGACAATCCAGGAAGTTTTTGGAAAGTGTAGGGGACAATTTCCTGGTGCAAGTGCTGGAGGAACCAACTAGGGGCAGAGCTTTTCTTGACCTGCTGCTCACAAACCGGGAAGAATTAGTAGGGGAAGCAAAAGTGGATGGGAACCTGAGAGGCAGTGACCATGAGATGGTCAAGTTAAGGATCCTGACACAAGGAAGAAAGGAGAGTAGCAGAATACGGACCCTGGACTTCAGAAAAGAAGACTTTGACTCCCTGAGGGAACTGATGGGCAGGATCCCCTGGGAGAATAACATGAGGGGGAAAGGAGTCCAGGAGAGCTGGCTGTATTTTAAAAAATCCTTGTTCAGGTTACAGGGACAAACCATCCCGATGTGTAGAAAGAATAGTAAATATGGCAGGAGACCAGCTTGGCTTAACAGTGAAATCCTTGCTGATCGTCAATACAAAAAAGAAGCTTACAAGAAGTGGAAGACTGGACAAAACCAGGGAAGAGTATAAAAATATTGCTCAGGCATACAGGAGTGAAATCAGGAAGGCCAAATCACACTTGGAGTTGCAGCTAGCAAGAGATGTTAAGAGTAACAAGAAGGGTTTCTTCAGATATGTTAGCAACAAGAAGAAAGTCAAGGAAAGTGTGGGCCCCTTACTGAATGAGGGAGGCAACCTAGTGACAGAGGATGTGAAGAAGCTAATGTACTCAATGCTTTCTTTGCCTCTGTCTTCACGAACAAGGTCAGCTCCCAGACTACTGCACTGGACAGCACAGCATGGGGAGGAGGTGACCAGCCCTCTGTGAAGGAAGAAGAGGTTTGGGACTATTTAGAAAAGCTGGATGAGGACAAGCCCATGGGACCAGATGCGCTGCATCCAAGAGTGCAAAGGAGTTGGCGGATGTGATTGCAGAGCCATTGGCCATTATCTTTGAAAACTCACGGCGATCGGGGGAGGTCCTGGACAACTGGAAAAAGACTAATGTAGTGCCCATCTTTAAAAAAGGGAAGAAGGAGGATCCTGGGAACTACAGGCCAGTCAGCCTCACCTCAGTCCCTGGAAAAATCATGGAGCAGGTCCGCAAGAAATCAATTCTGAAGCACTTAGAGGAGAGGAAAGGATCAGGAACAGTCAGCATGGATTCACCAAAGGCAAGTAATGCCTGACTAATCTAATTGCCTTCTATGACAAGATAACTGGCTCTGTGGATGAGGGGAAAGCACTGGATGTGTTTATTCCTTGACTTTTGATATGGTCTTCCACAGTATTCTTGCCAGCAACTTAAAGAAGTACGGGATGGATGAATGGACTATGAGGTGGATAGAAAGCTGTCTAGATCGTCAGGCTCATCGGGTAGTGATCAATGGCTCCATGTCTAGTTGGCAGGTCTGTCTTGGGGACAGTTTTGTTCAATATCTTCATTAATGATCTGGAGGATGGCATGGACTGCACCCTCAGCAAGTTTGCAGATGACACTAAACTGGGAGGAGAGGTAGATACTCTGGAGGGTAGGGATAGGATACAGAGGGACCTAGATAAATTGGAGGATTGGGCCAAAAGAAATCTGATGAGATTCAACAAGGACAAGTGCAGAGTCCTGCACTTAGGAGGGAAGAATCCCATGCACTGCTACAGACTAGGGACCGAATGGCTAGGCAGCAGTTCTGCAGAAAAGGACCAAGGGCTTACAGTGGATGAGAAGCTGGATATGAGTCAACAGTGTGCCCTTGTTGCCAAGAAGGCCATTTTGAAATGTATAAGTAGGGGCATTGCCAGCAGATCGAGGGACGTGATTGTTCCTCTCTATTCGACATTGGTGAGGCCCCATCTGCAGTACTGTGTCCAGTTTTGCGCCCCTCACTACAAGAAGGATGTGAAAAAATTGGAAAGAGTCCAGCGGTGGGCAACAAAACTGACTAGGGGACTGGAACACATGAATTATGAGGAGAGGCTGAGGGAACTGGGTTTGTTTAGTTTGTGGAAGAGAAGAATGAGGCGGGATTCGATAGCTGCTTTCAACTACCTGAAAGGGGGTTCCAAAGAGACTGGATCTAGACTGTTCTCAGCAGTAGCAGATGACAGAACGAGGAGTAATGGTCTCAAGTTACAGTGGGGGAGGTTTAGGTTGGATATTAGGAAAAAACTTTTTCACTAGGAGGGTGGTGAAACACTGGAATATGTTACCTAGGGAGGTGGTGGAATCTCCTTCCTTTGAAGTTTTTAAGGTCAGGCTTGACAAAGTCCTGTCTGGGATGATTTAGTTGGGGATTGGTCCTGCTTTGAGCAGGGGGTTGGACTAGATGACCTCCTGAGGTCCCTTCCAACCCTGATATTCTATGATTCTATGATTGCACAGCACTCCAGGCAGAAAGGCTGAGTACGATAACAAGTCATATGCAAATCTGTGATTGTCCCGTTGCCATCGTACCCCCTTCCCTCGTCCCACACAGCACAGATGTGTCATGTTCTTTCTGTTTCCCAAGCAGTTGTATTTCTTTTCAAAAAATGAATTTTTTGGCTTTGAAAACATTCTTTATTATTGCATTAAGTAAAAGATACAGTAGCCCAGGAAAGCAAGAGGCACTGCAAGTCAGTGCATCATACGTAGCAAACACAGATTCCTACTAACATTGGAACCACTGCACTTCACTCCCTTGCAGGGCACAAAACACTAGTGGTGGCTTTCAGCCTCAAATTGCTCCCTCAAGGCATCCCTAATCCTTGCAGCCCCACACTGGGTCCCTCTAATAGCCTTGCACTCTGGCTGTTCAAATTCAGCCTCCAGGTGTTGAACCTCAGAGGTCCATGCCTGAGTGAAGCTTTCACCCTTCCCTTCACAAATGTTATGGAGGGTATAGCATGAGGATATAACTGTTGGGATGTTGTCATCGGCCAGGTTCAGCTTCCCATACAGACAGCACCAATGACCTTTTAAACGGCCAAAAGCACACTCCACGGTCATTCTGCACCGACTCAGCCTGTTGAATCACTCCTTGCTGCTGTCAAGGCCCCTGTGTAGGGTTTCATGTGCCATGGCATTAAAGGGTAAGTGGGGTTTTCAAGGATCACAATTGGCATTTTGACTTCCCCTATGGTGATCTTCTGGTGCAGAAAGAAAGTCCCAGCTTGCAACTTCCTGAACATGCCTTGTGCTCTGAAAGATGCGTGTGTCATGCACCTTTCTGGACCAGCCTGCATTAATGTCAACGGAATGCCCACTGTGATCCACAAGTGCCTGGAGAACCACAGAGAAATACCCCTTCTGATTAACGTACTTGGAGGCTAGGTGGCTGGTGCCAGAATTGGAATGTGTGTCCCATCTATCGCCCCTCTGCAGTTAGGGAAACCCATTTGTGCAAAGCCAGCCATAATGTCATGCACGTTACCCAGAGTCATGGTTCTCCTGAGCAGGATGCGATTAATGGCCCTGAAAACTTGCATCAACACGATTCCAATGGTCGTCTTTCCCACTCCAAACTGGTTAGTGACCAATTGATTGCTGTCTGGAGTTGCCAGCTTCCAGATTGCAATAGCCACCTGCTTCTCCACCAGCAGGGCAGCTCTCAATCTTGTGTCCTTGTACCGCAGATTTGGGGCGAGCTCAGCACGCAGTCCCATGAAAGTGGCTTTTCTCATTCGAAAGTTCTGCGGCCACTGCTCATCATCCCAGACTTGCATGACGATCTGATCCCACCACTCAGTGCTTGATTTCCGAGCCCAAAACTGGCGTTCCACTGTGGTGAGCATGTCCGTGAATGCCACAAGCAACCTCGTGTCGTATGTTATGTGAGTCGACATCATCCTCAGACTCCTCACTGTCAGTTTGTAGCTTAAGGAGTAACTCGACTGCAATTTTTGATGTGCTGGCGAGACCCATCAGCATATTCCTCAGCAGTTTGGGATCCATTCCCGCAGACCGAAAGGGAAGACAGCCTGCAGTACAAAAACCATTGAAAGATGGCGCCAAATGTGGATGGAAGCACAGGGATTGCTGGGATGCGAACTGATGCATCACAGGGCATTGGGTCAGGACCCAGAATGCCCAGCACCCTCCGCCCTTTCCCACAACCCACAGCACCAGAATGGCAAGAGGTGCTCTGTGGGATAGCTGTCCATAATGCACTGCTCCGAATGCCACTGCAAGTGCCTAAAATGTGGCCATGCCAGTGCGCTTGCAGCTGACAGCGTGAACACACTGCAGTGTTTTCCCTGCTGCGGTCTCCGAGGACTGGTTTAACCCCCAGCTCTCTACATCTGCAGGTGTAGCCATGCCCTCATTAATGAAATCTACAATTCCCTTTTGTAGGTAGGTATTTTGTTATACCCAATTTGCAGATGGATAAATTGAGTCACAGAATTAAGTGACTTCAGCAGGGTTATATAGCAAATCAGTGGAACATCTGGGAATAGAATGCAAGAGTTCTGACTAAATCCCTGCAATGATGTATGATTACAAACACACAAAAGTAGTCACTAAATATCGATGACAATGAATGAATTACTTTTCACTCCAGAAACAATCCTTTTCTGCCAGCTATAAAGCCAGTCCGTGCTTCTTAGAATCTAAAATATGAGATAAATTTTATTTTACTTTTGGGTTTCTGAGGAGTCATTTTAAAAAAATTCTAGTTAAGACTGTTTTCTTTTTAATTTGTGATGGTGAATGAATTATCCTTGTGGTGGTTTTTGTGTCAGGATTAAGCAAGTTGGTTGGGCAGACATTCCCCTTGCACTATTTTAGTGTAAAGCTTAAGAATGTAAGAACAGCCATACTGGGTCAGACCACAGGTCCATCTAGCTCAGTGTCCTGTCTTCCAACACTGGCCAATGCCAGGTGCCATAGAGGGAATGAACAGGTAATCATCAAGCGATCCATTCTGTGATGTTGCACTCCATAATGTTTTATGGAAATATGCTAATGAGTGTGAATACAATGTAACTGGAATATGCTTTAAGCAAAAGGTCTCTTGTAAGGTATCATTGCAAAGCTTGTAATCTACTGAGTGTGTTCATCCCATTTGTATGAATGTATCATTCTTGTATCTGAAACTAGGAATATGAAGTATAATGCTGAAGTCCTATTGTAATTACGCAAAGTGTGGGCCATTTATGGTGGTTTGGAAGCTTGATGGCTCCCATTGACTAGGACAATTGGTTGTAAATGGTCTGTTTACTTGCAAGCCTTCCTGGGTGCGTGCGGGCCACCCCTGGAAGAATGGAGGCTGGGGTTTCACAGGACATGTGAACATGTCACCTGATACTGGAATCCATCTTAAACCTGGTGCTTTTCCTTTTAGAAGGAGGAATGGGGATGCAGAGAGACAACAGATTCCCACCTGGTGCCAAAGCTGTAAAAGGGGGTGGAACAGAACAAAGGGGGCTGCCAGTCATGAGAACACCCCTGCTTTCCACCTAAGATGTCTGCTGGAACTAACAAGGACTGTACCAGGGGAAAGGATTGGGCCCAGACTAGGAAGGAGTCTAATCTGTGAAAGAAGCTTATTGGAACATCTCTGAGGGTGAGATTTTACCTGTAATCAGTTTCTTAATGTATTAGGCTTAGACTTGCGTGTTTTGGCTTTATTTTGCTTGGTTACTTACTTTTTTCTGTCTGTTATTACTTGAAACCACTTAAATCCTACCCTTTATACTTTTTATATTTTATAAAATCATCTTTATTTATTAATGAACCCAGAGTAAGTGATTAATACCTGAGGGAGAAAACAGCTGTGACTATCTCTCTATCAGTGTCATAGAGGGTGGACGATTTTTGAGTTTACCCTGTATAAGCTTTATACAGAGTAAAACAGATTTATTTGGGGTTTGGATCCCATTGGGAACTGGGTGTCTGGGTGCGGGAGATAGATGACCTGCTGAGCAGTTTTTGGTTAAAATCTGCAGCTTTTGGGGCATGGACAAGACTTGGGTCTGTGTTGCAGCAGGCTAGCATGTCTGGATCAAGAAGACAGGATTCTGGAGTCCCAAGCTGGCAGGGAAAATGGGCTCAGAGGTAATTCCAGCATGTCAGGTGACCGTCCCAAGCAGGTCTCTGTGACTTAACCCATCACACATTCCCTGTCACTCATTCCCAGCTTCTGGCAAACAGAGGCTAGGGACAGCATCCCTGCCCATCCTGGCTAATAGCCGTTGATGGATCTATCCTCCATAAATTTATCTAGTTCTTTTTTTTAAAAAAGAACCATATTCAAGGACAAAGGAGGAAACGGCAAGGGCTCTTCTTAACTAAGGAGGATCCTGGCATATTCCTGGCACTTTTTTGCACCCACGTAAAACTCCATCAATCCATACAATGAAACAATGCCTGGATAATAAGTTTCAGAGTAACAGCCGTGTTAGTCTGTATTCACAAAAAGAAAAGGAGTACTTGTGGCACCTTAGAGACTAACCAATTTATTTGAGCATAAGCATCCGATGAAGTGAGCTGTAGCTCACGAAAGCTCATGCTCAAATAAATTGGTTAGTCTCTCAGGTGCCACAAGTACTCCTTTTCTTTTTGGATAATAAGTAGATCACCACCTTCTTTAATCCTTCCATTGTTTCCATGCAAGGATAAAAAGAGTGGTCTGCCAAGCACTGTTAGGTACAAGGGTTAAGCAAAAGACTATTCATAGGAGCAATGCTAGTGGGGAAATATAAATAATCACTCTTTTCAATAGCCAAAATCCTGGCATGTTCCATTTATTTTTGGTCTTGTAGAAAACAGGACTAATCCTTGACTCTTTCTGTCATCACACATGATTCTTGCACTTTTTCTGGCATGGGTAAATCAATGCGCCCCTTCGATGAATTTGCTAGAGCTACAAAAATGTCTATAATATAATCATGGAAAAACATTAAGGACCAAATCATGGCCCTATGAATATTAGGTTAGAGGGAGCAAAGAGGAAGAGGTTATGCCTCTAGCAGTACTGGGGGATGCACGGTAGAGAGTCATGCTGCAGCATAAAGGTATAGCCTGTGGTGCCTACAGTACCACCCTGCCAGCACGCGCTGGTGTGTTGGCTGGGCAAAGCCATGATTGCGCCCCTTTCCTTCTAGACTATTAAGATGCCACCAGCTGCATTTGCCATCTTGCACCTCTTGCAATCCCAGCCACATTGTGGCTGTCATCTTGAGGGTTTGCTGGGAGGGAAGAGGAAGGGGCTCCTCCACTCTAATGCATTGGGGGCCCAATTATCACTTACACTAAGTCCCCTTTATACTACCTAAAGTGGGTGTAAATGTGGCTTACTCTAAGGTCCCTTTACTGCCAGAGGGGTGTAAAGTCGCCTTTGTGCATAGGCCTGTCATGAGTCTGTCTGTCTGTAGAGTGCCCCCTCTAGGACTGTGATAAATGAAGGTGCGGGGGAGCTCCCTTTTATGGACACCCAGCTATCCAGTTAGCTATAAAATCCCTGTTAGTAGCTGTTCTCTACTTGCTTTACCTGTAAAGGGTTAAAAAAATCCATAGGTAAAAGGAAGGGAGTGGGCACCTGACGAAAAGAGCCAATGGGAAGGCTAGAACTTTTTAAAATTGGGAAAAAACTTCCCCTTTGTCTGTCTTGTTCTCCGGAGAGAGGGGACAGAGCAGAGACAGGGCTGAAGCTATGCTGTAAAAAGCTGTGGGCCTGGTATGAAAATCATCAGATCATACCTAGAGATTACTCAGTTGAAACCCCAGATATGTAAGTAGATCAGGAAATGTTTAGGAAGACGTGATTAGGTTTATCTCTTTTATTTCTTTATGGCTTGTGGACTCCTATGTGCTAGCCCCAGATGCTTTTGTTTTGCTTGTAACCTTTAAGCTGGACCTCGAGAGAGCTATCTTGATGCTTAATTCTTGTAATTGTTTTTTTTTTTAAATCTAGCAAAAAGCCTAAATTCCAAATGTATTTTCTTTCTTTTTGTTTTTAATAAAATTTACCTTTTTTAAAGAACAGGATTGGATTTTTGTGTCCTAAGTGGTTTGTGCATATGTTGTTAATTAGCTGGTGGCAATAGCTCATTTCCTTTGTTTTCTTTCTCAGCTCTTCCCGGGGGTGGGGGTGAAAGGGCTTGAGGGTACCCCACAGGAAGGAATTCCCAAATGCGCCTTCCTGGGATCCAAAAGGGTTTTTTTGCACTTGGGTGGTGGCAGTATCTACCCATCCAAGGTCAGAGAGAAACTGTAACCTTGGGAGTTTAATACTAGCCTGGAGTGGCCAGTACTGATTTTTAGAATCCTTGCGGGCCCCCACCTTCTGCACTCGGAGTGCCAGAGTGGGGAATCAGCCTTGACAAGACCTACATGGGAAGTACCCACCTGAGTCCAATTATCCCCCACCCTAGCAGGTGTTATAGAGCATCTTTCTAACAGGCCAGCCCTCAACCCTATGGCTGAGGCCTCTGGAGTCTGATCCCCTCACAGGGTCCCAGGTGAAACCACAAAACAGCCTGCAGTCAGTAAATGGGGCTAAACAAAACCAGGGGTAGGGGGAACCCTGTAGGTAGCTCCCTCCAGAATATGGGCCTCGCTTACTTCAGAGGGGCCATGGGGCTATCACCATCCACTAGGGTTCCAGTGAAAGTAAATATCTGTCCTTTCTCCTTCATATAAGGGGTCCTGCTTCTGAAAGGGCAGGGGCTCTGCAATCTCCCAGTCCTCTTCCGAGCTAGAGAGACTCAACAAACTGTTTCCTTCACAGGGTTGGCCTGATATGAAAAGCATTCAGTCCTTTAACTCTTCCTCCAGTCCTGGGATGACTCACAGGTGTGGAGGAATGAGGCCATTCCAGCTAGGGTGACCAGATAAAAAAGTGTGAAAAATCGGGACGGGGGTGGGGGGTAATAAGAAAAAGTCCCAAATATCATGACTGTCCCTATAAAATCGGGACATCTGCTCACCCTAATTCCAGCCCAAAGCAGCTTCTTAACAACTTGCATACTAGTGCAGGGTTTATATATCCTGTCACAAGGCCTCTGCAGTGTATTATAAATGCTGAAGTGGATAAAACGTATCTGTACATGGCATTAAAAGAAGATTAAAAATCCCTTCCAAAGCCCAGGTGTCGCTGGTAAAAAAAACAAAACAAACCCCTTGCCCAAACCCCATCACAAGATAAAATAAAACACATTTGTGACACAAGCGATGAATCAAGAGGATCTGACCTGACAGGGAAATCAGATAATGGGTTCTACAAAAGTGTCTCTATTCCTAGACAGGAAGACTAATACTTTAAAGTGGAAATGAGGTCCATGAGTGTTGGGTTATTTGAGGTATCAACTGTGGCTGTAGTGATGTGAGAAATATTTGTTCTGGCAGAAAAGATTAAAATAAGTTTCAAAAACTACAACCGTGTATAAAACATTCCCTTCTATCCTTGGAGACCAGTGAAGAAACAGATACATAGAACATCTTAGGAAAGATTCACATCTAGTCTTGGCAACCTATTAGCATTGCTCAAGAGCAAGTTGTCCCTGTTGTCTTTGAGGATTAGGGAAATTGAGGGACTATGCTTATGAGAGGATGCACAGAACACAGGGATGTTTCAATGCCAGCAAACAGTCACACACACTCCTGCAGTATTTATAGCATAACTTCATTGGGCTAAAAAGCATATTTGCATATGGACCCTCTAATATAAACTTGCAAGTGCAAATGATGTATGGTAATGCTATTGGTTGCTGTTATAATCAGCTTTCATCCTTTTATACTATATGTCATACCAACTGTTTCTCTTATCATCCATAAGTCTGCTATTAAGTTACAAAGTTTTTAAAAAGTACATAATGTCTTGTCTTATTTCTGGCTTATAGATGTTCTTAATTTATTTCTCTGTTCAGCTCCTTTTCCTTTCCCCACCATACAGGCAAATACTGCGCAGATTTTGTTTAACACATCATAATAGGCATAAACTTCTTTTTAAAAGAATTGCATTGTTCCATTCTTAACTTGGATGCCTGCTTATCTGAAAAAAGCAGTAAATCTCATGTATAACAATTCCAATGCTATGGATAGATTTATAACAAATCCAAGTAATTTTCTTCAATCATACTTCTCTCTGGAAATATTGCACCTATGATTGTTTCAAGTAATCCATAAGATTAGTATAGCTGAAAGAAGTTAGAGGGGGGTGGGGATTAAGGGAAGGGATTTTCTATTTTTAGTTTGTTTGCTTGTATGTAGTTGAAAGAATTTTTGGTATTAGTCAGTTTCACTGTTTTCCCTGAACAGTCAGTTACAGTGAAATGCACCATTGTTCAAATTCTGGACCTCTACACAATCTGCCAGTCCCCAATGAAACCTTCTTAGGTGGGTTTTTAAGGGGACTACAGTGATGCATATGCAGTGTGGCCAACTCTAGCCACTTTGATTGCAAATTTTGTGATAGGTGGCATTTGTCTTGACTCCCCAGCTCTGGTAATCTTGTGACTGTGAGATTCTCAGCATTCTTTAAAAAACAACAACAAATACTTGTAGCCCTTCTGGTTGCTGAGGAAAGCTGAAAACATAGAATCACAGTAATGTATAGCTGGAAGGGACCAGAGGTCATCTAGTGCAGTCCCCTGCACTGAGGCAGGACCAAGTACACTAGCTCACTCCACCAGAGAAGTAGATCACAAAATGGAACGGGCTACCCATATACCCTAAGACAGTGGTGGGCAACCTGCAGGCCACACACGGCCCATCAGGGTAAGCTGATTGTGGGCTGAGAGACATTTTGCAGCTGTTGACCGTCCGCAGGCACAGCCCCCTGCAGCCTCCCAATGGCTGCGATTCACCGTTCCCAGCCAATGGGAGCTGTAGGAAGCGATGGCCAGCACATCCCTGAGGCCTGCCGCTTCCTGCAGCTCCCATTGGCCAGGAACAGTGAACCACAGCCATTGGGAGCTGCAGGGGGCCGTGGATGCAGATTGTCAACGTCCGCAAAATGTCTTACAGCCCGCAATCAGTTTACCTTAACAGGGCAGTGGTGGGTAACCTGTGGCCCAAGAGAACCTGCTTCATTATGGGGTGGGGGAGGGGAGGAAATCCCACTGATGCCTAGTTATCAACTACCACACCACCCTGGAACCCTTACAGAGTATCATCAAACAATTACAACAAATACTTAATGGGGACCACCATACTGAAAGGAAACTTTCTAGATCCCCTTCTTCTGGCTTGTGCTAAGCTCATCATCAGGATCTCCCCACAGATGAGGATGCACCAACTCAAAGTGGCACCAGATCCTGCCATAACAACAGATACAGACATATTTCCACTGCTATGATGATCAATACTCCCAACAACATGCCTTTCAAGATCCATAAGTCCTACATGTGACTATCACAATTTGCATGAAAGGGGGAGAGTAGGGGACGAGAGCTGAGGAAGCGTTGTTCTAAGTCAGCCATAAAAATGTTGGCATATTGTGGGGCCATGCAGGTACCCACAGCAGTGCCACTGATTTGAAGGTATACATTGTCCCCAAATGTGAAATAGTTATGAGTGAGGACAAAGTCACAAAGTTCAGCCACCAGGTTTGCCGTGACATTATCGGGGATACTGTTCCTGACGGCTTGTAGTCCATCTTTGTGTGGAATGTTGGTGTAGAGGGCTTCTACATCCATAGTGGCCAGGATGGTGTTTTTAGGAAGATTACCGATGGATTGTAGTTTCCTCAGGAAGTCAGTGGTGTCTCGAAGATAGCTGGGAGTGCTGGTAGCATAGGGCCTGAGGAGGGAGTCTACATAGCCAGACAATCCTGCTGTCAGGGTGCCAATGCCTGAGATGATGGGGCATCCAGGATTTCCAGGTTTATGGATCTTGGGTATCAGATAGAATACCCCAGGTCGGGGTTCCAGGGGTGTGTCTGTGCGGATTAGTTCTTGTGCTTTTTCAGGGAGTTTCTTGAGGAAATGCTGTAGTTTCTTTTGGTAACTCTCAGTGGGATCATAGGGTAATGGCTTGTAGAAAGTGGTGTTGGAGAGCTGCTGAGCAGCCTCTTGTTCATATTCCAACCTATTCATGACGACAACAGCACCTCCTTTGTCAGCCTTTTTGATTATGATGTCAGAGTTGTTTCTGAGGCTGTGGATGGCATTGTGTTCCGCACGGCTGAGGTTATGGGGCAAGTGATGCTGCTTTTCCACAATTTCAGCCCGTGCACGTCGGCGGAAGCACTCTATGTAGAAGTCCATTCTATTGTTTTGACCTTCAGGAGGAGTCCACCCAGAATCCTTCTTTTTGTAGTCTTGGTAGGAAGGTCTCTGTGGGTTAGTATGTTGTTCAGAGGTGTGTTGGAAATATTCCTTGAGTCGGAGATGTCGAAAATAGGATTCTAGGTCACCACAGAACTGTATCATGTTCGTGGGGGGGTCGGGGGAGGGGCAGAAGGAGTGGCCCCGAGATAGGACAGATTCTTCTGCTGGGCTAAGAGTATAGTTGAATAGATTAACAATATTGCTGGGTGGGTTAAGGGAACCGGTGTTGTGGCCCCTTGTGGCATGTAGTAGTTTAGATAGTTTAGTATCCTTTTTCTTTTGTAGAGAAGCAACAGAATGTTTGCCAGTAAAAGAGGACCTCGCTCACCTTCTCTCTCTCTCTCTCTCTCTCTCATATATCCTGGAACCAACATGCTTACAACACTGCAATAAACTATCCCTGACATGCGATTATGTAACTGGTCTTAGAAACCTTCAATGATTGGGATTTCACAACGTTCTTTAGAAGTCTATTCCAGATCTTAACTATCCTTATAGTAAGACAGTTTACCACAATATCTAACCAAATCAACCTTTTCTCAGGATTAAGATGAGAATAATTCATTGAGAATAATTGATCACAGTGCTCTTTAAAACAGCCTTTTACATATATGAACTGTTATCAGGTCCCCCCTCAGTTGCCTTTTCTCAAGACTGAACATGCCCAGACTTTTTAACCTAGCCCCATACGTCAGCCTTTTATCATTTTGTGTTCTCTTCTACACTTTTTCTAATGTCCACATATTTCTTAAAATGTGGTGTCCAGAACTGGCACAGTACTCCAGCTGAGGCCTCACCAGGGCTGAGTAGAGCAGGACCAATGGAATTACCTCCACTGTCTTACATATCACACTCTTGTTAATACACCCCAGAATGTTGTTAGCCTTTTTTGCACCTTTTTTTTTGCATCCTGTTTGCTCATGATCAGTTTATGATCTGCTATAATCCGCTGATCCTTTTTCAGCAGTACTACTGCCTAGCCAGTTATTCCTTGTTTTGTAGTGTGCATTTGATTTTTTTTCTAAGTGTAGTACTTTTCACTTGACTCTATTGAATTTCAGCAAGTGAACCTGAAAGGCTCAGAGAAGAGAAGGTGAATTAAACAAACAAACAAACAAACAAAAAACAAACAAACTAAAAACCTCCATGATTTTTAAGCTATGCTCATGAGTTTTAGGACCTGATTCGAATTTTTGAATATTTAGGGTTGATGATGCTGCATAGGGCAAATACAGGCCATCTATGCAAGGGTGAATTTCTCCTAGGGAATATAGATCCTTAACTTGGGCCTAATTCTGCTGCCATACTGGAAGAATTCTTTATTAATTTCCCTGGAAGCAGGAGCAGGTCTGTGCTTGTGTGACAGCTATCATCTTGGCTGACAGCAGCAAAGATTGAATCAGGGACTTCAGAGCGAAAAGCACAAGTCTTCACAGCTTGAGCTCAAGAGGCTGCTCATGCTCAAATAAATTTGTTAGTCTCTAAGATGCCACAAGTACTTCTGTTCTTCTTACTACCTGAGAGATGTAACAGATTCACATCTTCTGTGGATTAGGCACAGATTGGGAGATAGAAAACATACTGATCACTGGGTTTCACTGTCATTTAATATATTTTATAACTATGAATATATTTCAAGAGGCCAGCACTGTGTGGGTAGATAATGCTGCTAAGAATGTTTTTCTTGTTTGTTTGTTCATTCCTTCCTTTAAAAGTGTGGAAAAACTAAACTGGGCAATTATAATTCTTTTGTTTTTAATTATCATAATTGTTAGTAGTATACATGTATTACAAAATATGAATTTTAAGTTTAAATGGCTCTTTAACATGTAGGTCCTGACATTTTTATTGCATGCTTTTTGATGAGAGTTAAGACATCGTCTGTACTTTCTGAAATCAGAAAAGTCTAAGAAGTTTATAAAACCACACTTCACATTTGTGTATGCTGTGTGGATTAAAATATTAAATCACACATTACAAAATGAATTTTAAAATATCTTGCTATTCATGTGGATGGAGAAAATGTCTCCTCTGTACATGTATTGCATCCTTTGGGTGTTAAAATATAGATTAACTTGATACATAAATTAACCAAGCAATTTGACATTTAAAAACGATCCCCACTAGACTTTCATTGTCACTTCCCACTGCAGGTGCATTAAAAATAAACAAATTATTAACTTGTTAGCAGAATGAATTGAAATGTTTAAAATAACTTTTTAAAAATATTCCTTCTAACTGCCTTGTGATTTACTCTGTTTGAATACAACCTGAACGATTCATGAGAAAACAACTTGTAAACTGTTGAAAGCATTCCCATTTCCTACCTTGTCATAATCTCTATAGATAAAAATAATTGAAAATAATAATTCATTAGTTACTCCAAAACAATGTTCAAAATTTTTTACTTTTTTAAAAATTGTACTTTTGAGAAAATGAGACAAAAATGGCAGTCAGAGCAAATGCTTTGACTCTTTTAAAAAATTTAAAAGACTTTTTTTTTTAAGTAATGGTAATTAACCATGATTAGAACAATTTATCCAGTAGATCCTTAATCACTGGCAATCTTTAAATCAAGACTGGACTTTTTAAAAAAGATATGTTCTAGTTCAAACAGGAGTTAATTCAGGCAAGTCCTAGGGACTGTTATACAGAACATCAGAATAGATCACACTGGTCCCTTCTGGCTTTATAATCCATGCATCTGGGAAATGTTAAGGTCCAGTTTTTAAAAAGAACTCCATTCCAATTTAAGTACTTAAAAAGCTGTTGAGCGCTCAGCACTCTTGAAAATCTGCTCACTTGGTCTAAGTGCCTCAATGAAAATTCTTGGGTGCTGAATTCTTTTGTAAACCTGGACCTCAACTCTTATTTTTCCATTCCGGTTAGTCTCATAAGAACTCTGACAATTGTTATGCCTGGCTCAGTGGTGTGGCATGCGGGAAAGGGCCTGTCTCGAGTGTGACTTTGGAACCCTCACTTCACAAAGTTGGCAGGGTCTTGGAATGATTGTCCCATGGAGAAAGGAGACTCGCTGAATTCTGTGGCAGTCGCAATACAGTGCTGTGGCAACACGTACTGATATGGTGAATCTGAGTCTGGAGTCCATTCTGAACATAAAGAGAATTCTGTGCAGGGCTGTATGCATGCATACACACACGTAAACACACACAAGGGCCCAGATCCCTAAAGATATTTAGTGCATTGGCTCAGCATTGCACCACCTAACCTGTACATAGGGTTAGAAGAGACTGCAAGGGTCATCTATTCTAACCCCCATAGTTTGCTGACCAGTGGAATTCTCAGCCCTGAGTTAAGTACCCAGGCTCCCCATAGAGTGCATGGGAAGAGTTAGATGTTAAAGGAAGGGATCTTCAGAAACTGGCCATGTGAGCAGGGCGCCACCTAGGCTAGCCAGGAGTGAAATGCTGAGGAGAGGGGCTTAGGTACCTTAGTCCCGAGGTGTACACACTGTCAAGCCCCTTAGTGCTCAGAAACTGCGCAGTTGTAGCGCTCTTAAAAAAAACTACCCCGATTCGAGGCATAGAGCTTTCTGCGCTGGGGCTACAGTGCCGCGGTGCCAGTGTAGACCCCGTGGTGATTCCAGCACTGCGATTGGCCTCCGGGAGGTGTCCCACAATTCCTGTTCTCACCTCTCTGGGCATTAGTTTGAACTCTACTGCCCTGCCCTCAGGTGACCAACCATCAGCCTCACCCCATAATTCCTTTGCAAATTTGAAAGTCCCCTTCCTGTTTGCTCGGTGATGCGTGCCATGGTCTCAGCGATCCCCCGCTTGGAGCAATGCCGAGCTGCTGGACCTCATCGGCATTTGGGGAGAGGAGGCTGTCCAGCCCCAGCTGCGCTCCAGCCATAGGAATTATGATACCTACGGACAGATTTCAAGATGCATGACAGAAAGGGGCCGTGACCAGGACACATTGCTGTGTAGGATAAAAGTTAAGGAGCTGCGGAACGCCTACCGCAAGGCACGGGAGGCAAACTGCCACTCTGGTGCTGCGCCCACGAGCTTCTGGTTCTACAAAGAGCTGGACCCAATACTCGGTGGTGACCCCACCTCCTCTGCGAAGGCCCCTGTGGATACTTTGGTGGCTCACGTGCCAGTGGAGAGTGGACCGAGCCAGGAGGAGGAAATCTTGGATGAAGAGTGGGAAGGGGACGCAGAGGCAGAGGATGGCTTGGAGGCCAGAGATGCATGCAGTCAGGAGCTCTTTTCTATCCTGGAGAAGCCTAGACAGTCACAGCAGTCGGATCTTGGTGAAGCACAAACAGGAGAGGAGGCCCTTGGTCAGTGGATCTGATTTTGGGAATTGCTGAAGCGAGTTGTTGGGGGCAGGAGGGTTGCAGGAGGCAGGGTTGTCTCCCACCGCGTGCCCAGTCTGAGCAGCAGAACAGGCTGTTGATTGACTCCCTCACTTCATGGGAATCTCCCTCAGAGATCTCCAGGAAACTCTCCTGGAGATACTGGGCAATCTGCTGCCGCAGGTTACTCGGCAGAGCTGCTTTGTTTCTTGCCCCATTAGCGGTAACTTTCCCGTGCCACTCTGCCATCATGGGGGTAGAGGGGAAAAGAGGGGAACCATTGCTGCACGCAGGCAAGCCACATAGGGGCCAGGGCAGAAGCTGCAGGCTTGGAGAAGACCCTCCCTTGATTCCCTGCTCACCCTCAGCAGCAAGTTATCTTCCATAATGATCACATCCTGTGGAAAGTGTGGGGACGGGAATGATTATCAAGCCCCCCCTACAGTGCTGGCTCTCCCGAAGAGCCATGTGCCCATTATACAGCAGGGTCCAGCAAGAGTGTTTCACCCTGCCCCCCTGGCTACTCACCATTTTGGGGGGCTTGTGGATCATGTGTGCTTGCCTGGGGTCAGGCAGTTAGTGACAGGTGTGTGAGTACTGGATGTGTTTTAAAGCACTGAATCAGTGTTATCTGTGTTGCAAACAATACTGCTTCTGTAAAATGTTGCATTTTAAACTTCATAGAGATGACCTTGGGAGGCCAACCTCCCTTATCGGCAGCAGAACGGCTGCACAAAATTAGAAAGTGGCCACAAAGAACTAAGGACGACTTTCTCCATGAGGTTATGATGAATCCTGCTGCTGAGAAATAGGAATTGAAGGAGTTGCAGGACAGCGAGAAAAGGACTGAAAGGAGAATGCGGCACACCAGAAAGAAGCCACGGAGCGGCTCTTAAATGTTATGGAGCGCCAAGTGGACACGCTCCAGGCAATACTAGCTCTTCAAACCGAGCAGCTCTGTGCCTGCCCTCCCCTGCAGCCTCTGTCACAAAACTCTTTCCCATGCTCCCCCTCCCTGCCACACCATCAACACACTGTTATCAACCTCCTGGCTCCACTCTCTACCCACAGCATTCCACTCCTCCCTCCTCATAGTCCAGCAGTGTTGTCTCCCACCACCCACTGCACTCAACCCCCATCCCTCTGCAGTTTGGCCCTGCTGAAGTTCAGCACCCACTGTATTGTACTCCAAAGGAGAAGGTTGAGTATGATCCCTGGACATACACAATGGTCCACAAGGGTCCACTGTGGTCAGCACCTCCATGAATGCCACAAGCAATCTCGTGTCATAGCTACTACGCGTGGCGAGATCAATGTCACACTCCTCTTGCCTTTGTAGATTAAGGAATAACTCCACTGCCACTCGTGACGTGTTGGTCAGAGCGAGCAGCATACTGGTCAGCAGTTCGGGATTCATTCCTGCAGCCTGAAAGAGGCCGGGCATGCAGTACACAAACTGTTGAAAGATGGCTCCAAATGTGGAGAAAAGCACAGGGATTGCTGGGATGCGAAGCAATGCATCATGGGGCATTGGGACTGGACCCAGGATGCCCCAAGACCCCCTCTGCCTTCCCACAAGTCTTAGTGGCAAAAGAGAGAGAGGTGCTCTGTGGGATAGCTGCCCAGAGTGCACCACTCCAAAGAGTGCCGCAAGTGTGAACACGTTATTGCGCTGGCAGCTGTCAGTGTGAACAGACAACAGCAGTTTTCCTTCTGAGCTCTCTGAGTGGTGCTGTAACTCCCGGTGCTGTAACTTTGCTAGTGTAGACATGCCCTTAGACACCCAAGCCAGGTCAGCTGCTTAGGAAGTCCATGTGCTAGCAGCTGCAACTGTGTCTGTTTCCTGCTCACTACAATACCCTCTCACACTGATACTACATTTACTTTGGTCCCCAGCTGTCTTTTGTGCAGGTGCTGTGCTGTCCCTCCACCTATCAGTAGCCTGCATCCAGCCCCCTGCTGAGGCATCTGACAGGTATCAGATCTTAGACGTGATCAGACCATGCCTGTAGGTTCAGGTCCTGCTGGTGAGATAGATGTTCTCCTATTTAGTTTGACAATCCAGCTGTGGGGTCTCTGGGGCTTTGGCTTGAGTGAGGGCTCTGAGTAGCTCACTAGCTGTGGGGCAATTTAGGCAGCTTTGCAAATGCTGACTAGTGGGAACTTATTTCACTGGGTGTCTAGGTGCTTTAGGGGTTAGGCAACAACTGAATGGTGGCTTTGAAAATTTCAGTGGCACCTAAATGGTGAACTTAGGCATCTACCAGCTTCTTTAAGTGCCCAAGTACCTTAGTGGATCTGGGCCAAAGAGTGTATACAGGGCAAGACAGTTGTTTGGATCCCAGTCCTGCAAACTCTTACATGTGTGTTTAACCTGACTAATTTAACTGTTTGGGACTATTCACAATAGTGAAGTTAAACACACGTGTAAGTGCCATAGAGTCAGGATGCAGGCCACCCAGAAAAGAAAAGCAGAGTTGGAGTAGGGAAGATGGCTGCCAGGCCTTTCTCCTTTCTGGTGTAGACCTATAACCAAGTAGGTTTCTCTGGAACTTATTGAAAGGAGGGAGTATGTAAGGACTAGGGAAAGAAAGGTGGTAAAGTTCAGGTAATACAAAAAAAAACATGATATAAACTAAATCTGATCTTTGAAGTTAATCCACCTTGAATCTGAAATCAATATGTGGATAGAAGCAAAAGCTCCATCTTTCAAGGACAGAGTGAGCTGGATCTGCTGGATGTTTAGTGTCAAAGGAGCTCAATCAAGTTATAATGAACCCTAATTAGTACTTTCACAAGCTGTTAAAATCTTTACCTGCAGCTGAGTGGCACTGAAAGGTATGGAATTCTTTCCTGCCTTTGAAAACATCAAAGAAAATCAATTCCTCATAACTGGAAAAGTCTATCAAAAATGTGTAAGCAATGGTGATCAAAAGTCCATCAAAATGTTCAAGCAATGGTAATCACAAAAAGCATTAATGCAAATGGGAACTGGTTTTTGGTAAGTCATATTGGCTTTGTACAGCTGAATGACACCAACGAAGTGTTCACTAAAACCAAAGTCCACTCTATGTATATTTAGATTTTCTGATATGAATAAATTAGTTTCTTAGTACATTTACAGTAATGTAAATTATATTCTCAGAATAAAAATATTTCTCTTTGCAGCTTGTCTATAAATAACTTTAGACATTAAAGTGCTACAGATAGGCTCGATCCTTTCTGGATCCAGATCCAAATATCTCTAAGCATTAAAGAGTGTTGATCCCAACTTTGTCTCAGGCCCATCAAACCCACATCAGTGTGTGGGTTGCTGAGTAAATAGAACAGAGCTGCTAGGATCTCTGCTAATCCTCACTAATTTAGCGTGTGTGTGTGTGTGTGTGTGTGAACACCCTCACAAGGCATCCAGGAAGTGGATAGTGAAAGAAGAAATATGTCATGACAGAATCCCAGTGGTAGGATTTTTCAAAAGCTGAAAGTGCATTCAACATTGATCTGATTCTGCTCCTATGAGATCCAATGGAATGTTACCAGTGATGTCTATGAGAGAAGGGTTAAGCCAATACTGATGGCTTTTGAAAAGTACACCTAATATTTTCTGTACTGTACTATACGTTCATTGTACTCTTACAACAGCATCTGATGATGCTGAGTCAGGATGGTGCAACATCATATCTAGAGTGGATCAAATTAATGTTAATAGCCACTCTATTCAGACATTTTAATGAATTTTTTTTGTTCATAAGAATCTTTGGGGAATGGCTGTTCATGTAAACCACATGTACTGGCATGTGAAGAACGGCAGTAGGGAAAGACAAGAACACTTATACTTCATTCTTTGCTATTTGCTAGTTTTAATTTATAATTCTCCTGCTTAAAGTGTTCTTTATTCAATCAAAAAGAAAAGGAGTACTTGTGGCACCTTAGCGACTAACCAACTTATCTGAGCATAAGCTACAGCTCACTTCATCGGATTCTTTTTGCGAATACAGACTAACATGGCTGCTACTCTGAAACCTTTATTCAATCAGAGAGCACAAAAGTACCATGTAACTAAAGTAACCAATCCCATACCAGGAATAAAAATAGTAAATAGTCAACCCAAAACACTTGCAAACAACCCACCAGCTTAAGATTGTGTGCATACATTATTCAGGAAATCCTTGTAAAAATGAACAAATATGCAGAAATCAGGATTGATTCACAAACAGTCTGAAAGGAAGAGTCTAATGTAGACTTTCAGTGGGACTTACACTGCTAAGTCACTTAGAGCAAGATTTTGAAAGATATTTAGGCACTTGAAAATGCAGATAGCTGCCTAGTTGGATTTTCCCATTTATTTCAACTCCTTAGGCTCCTGTGTACTTTTGAAATTCCCATCAAGCACCTATTTGCATCTTTAGGTGCCTAACTTTCTTTGAAAATCTACAAGGTTATTTTGAAAATTCCACACTACTCTTTAGAAATAAATTATCCAATGAATTTAATTTGTCAAGTTCTCATCACAATGCAACCCACACAAAGTCAGATTGCCATATTGTGCTACTCTGCAATTGTGTTTTGTGATGTCATGGCTCCCCAACTCCTCAATATTGAGTCCAACTCTTCTAAAAGCACATCAACAGCCAAAATGTGAGCAGCAGGTACGGATTCTGAGAACTGGTCATCCATGCAGTTCTAAGTGAAATCTACAACATTAGTGAAATTATGGAAGAGAATTCTGCAGTGCTTCACAGGGCTTCAAGCACAGAATGTGATTATTTTCAAATAGTTGGTAATGGGGGAATGAATAGGACAATGCATGTTCCAGTGACTGTTAGAATACAAAACATATTGCCAGGTCATCATTTCAAATCCAGATCAGGTTCATAGTAACATAAAATAAGTGCCATATGATTGTTTGGTGGTCTATGTGCAGTGAGTTGATAGCTTCAGCTCCCTTCCAGAGAGCAAATCTCCAGCTTACCATACGCACTAATTAGCACCTTTTGTTGTCAATTTCAGCAGAGAGCCTGAAGTATCCTCTTACTTGAAGCGGTGGTCCGTATGACTCTGGACTGAATACATTAGCAGCACAGAAAGGAAAAGTTTGTACTGTCCTTGCTCATGCTAATCTCATTCTGTGGATAAATAAAGGACTTCATTTTCCATGATTGTAATCCAAACATATTTGATGAACATGGACATTCATTTAACTATGAACAATGCTGATATGCCTTGGTTATGCCATCGTTAGGTGTAACATATTGCAGTACAGATGCATCTCCCTTATTTACTGAGACCACAGCTATAATATTTCTGTTTGTCAAAGCATCTTGGCTCTGCAGGTAACTTTGCAGTACAATGGTATTTATGCCACATACCACTGAAGGCACTACAATGTACTAAGTACCTATGTATGTTATAGTGTATGCAGTAGGTGAACAAAGCATGCATAAAGTAAGATAAAACCTAGCCTGCAGTATTCCACAACATCTTTGTGGTAAAAGATTGGAGATTCAATGGTAAGGTGGGGGAATGGAACACCATCACCATTCAACTTCCTTTCCCTCAGAGAGCATGGCTGTGACATTCTGTACCTCATGGGAAGACCCTACGTCCCCATGTTCATCCTTATAATATGATTGTGTGGTATCTATTGCAAGTTTGTCATGCTGGGTGTCTTCGGAAGGCTCATGATGTACTGAGCATAGTTGTTATGGTAATATTATAGTAATCGTTGTTATAGTAATGTTATAGGTTGTAATTTCATGTATATAGTTATGAGGCTGAGAATATGTCCTCATGACTTAAAGTAAGCCCAGGCAAAAACTCCCCAAGAGCAGAGGGGCAGTTCACACCTTATCAGGGCATGTATGGGACAAGCCCAGCCCAGCCTCACAGAAACAAAGGACCCTGGCCTAGGCAACAACAAAGGATCGGTTGGACTCTCGAGTGAGTCATCCCCCTTCCTTTGGTCAGTTTGGGACTGCGATGAGGTAATGCTCACCTGACTCTGAAAGGGGGCAGCGGGAAGAACCCAAGAAGAAAGAAAGAACATGATAAAAGGGAGAGACGTTTGCCGTGCTCTTCCTCTCCCTTCCACCTCCATCTACAGACATCACCACCAAGCAACTGAAGTGCTGATCAGAGGGGAGAGCCTGGCTGAAGGGCAACCATCCAGCCTGTGGTGAGATGCACCTAAGTTTGTAAGGGCATTGAAAGTGTTAAGATCAACTTAGAATGCATTTTGCTTTTATTTCATTTGACTAAATCTGACTTGTTGTGCTTAGATTTTAAGTGATTGTAAGTCAATCTTTCTAGTTAACAAATCTGTTTGTTTATTCTACCTGAAGCAATGTGTTTGGTTTGAAGTGTGTCAGAGACTCCCCTTGGGTTAACAAGCCTGGTACGTATCAATTTCTTTGTTAAATTGACAAACTAATATAAGCTTGCAGCGTCCAGTGGGCATAACTGGACACTTCAAGAAGGAGGTTCCTAGAGTTGTGTCTGGGACCGGAGACATTGGCTAGTGTCATTCGGTTGCACCATCCAAGGAGCAGCTTACATGCCAGAGGCTGTGCGTGAACAGCCCAGGAGTGGGGGTTCTCACAGCAGAGCAGGGTAAGGCTGGCTCCCAGAGTCAAGGACTGGAGTGAGCTAGCAGATCACTGGTCCAGATAACACCAGAAGGGAATGTCAGGGCCATGTTGATCCTTCCCATCATGGAATTAGGTCTGGTAAAAGATTCTGTGGTGGGCTCCAAATTCGATAACTTAGACTTTATTCTATGTATTTTCAACACTTCCTCAGTCACACAATGCTTCATGCTTTGGCTATCAATGTCTCCAGAGGCTTGCAGTGGGATGAAAAGGAAATATTTTGAAACTAAGGGTCTGGGCTTAGTTATTTATTTATCTGGTAATGTGGCAGCTGAAGCCCCGAGGACACACAATTTGGTTACGCTAAGCATCAGGTACTAAAGGACACTAATATCAATGAAGGCTTTAACTGGAATTGCAAAGAAATAAGGGAATTTGGCATTTGATTTTAGACACCTAAACAAATGTACTGACTTACATTAAAAAGTTTTTTTTTAACAAAAAGAAAAAGAAGTGACTCACACTTTAAATAGCTATATTTCAACTGTGATGGTAGGCAGCAAGGTGCGCTAATTAACCCATATGGTAGGGCACAATGCAGCATGTAACTAAATAGAAGGGGAAAGGGAGCAGAGTACTACATCACAATGGACTGCGGGGGGCGGGGGAGAGAAGGCCTGCCCTTAGCAGAGAAGAAGCTCTTCTTTCCTGAAAAAGCATGCCTGAGAACAGCAAGCCACCATCTTTGAGTAACTACAAAAAGTGTTTCAGAGTAACAGCCGTGTTAGTCTGTATTCGTAAAAAGAAAAAAGAAAAGGAGTACTTGTGGCACCTTAGAGACTAACCAGTTTATTTGAGCATGAGCTTTCGTGAGCTACAGCTCACTTCATCGGATGAAGTGAGCTGTAGCTCACGAAAGCTCATGCTCAAATAAACTGGTTAGTCTCTAAGGTGCCACAAGTACTCCTTTTCTTTTTTCTTTTTACAAAAAGTGGACCACAGACAGGGTAATAAATCCATGCACCATTCAGCTCAGAATATCAAGGTAAATGATTGAATGAAACAAGCACTACTGTTAGAGATGAATAGGAGTGTAGCAGGTGGGAGGCTGAAAAAGCTTGGGGGAGACTTTTCAAAGGCACAAAGGGCAGTTATGTGCCTAACCCCCATGAAAAGCGCCCCGGAAGTTCCACAGAACCTCCCACCACTCGCTCTGCTCTTTTCCCAGAACCCTTTTATCTGCTACCACAAGGGAACTGTGCTGTTCTGACCTCTCCTCCCCTCCCCACTAAACACACCCTTCACTGCTCCCTGTATTCATTACCACAGCCCTCTATCGCTCAGGGCTGGAAGGAGAAGCCAAGTCATACTGGTTGAGGGTATTTTCCATAACCTTGGCAGCGGGAGGCAGTAGGTGATGATGAGGAATGAAGACTAAAAGCATCGCTAGTCTTGAAATCTGATATCTTAAAAACACCGGCCTGGATTCTAAGGATCAGTGAATTTTAAAAACCTGTGGTAGAGAGTCTCAGAGCCTGGGGCTACAGGCATGGCCTTCTGCTATAGAGCTAAAAACATCTGTGTAGACATCGGGCTCTGATGCCCATCCCCATCCCTATGCTTCAGAATCTGAGTGCAGGGGCAACGTGTAGGGTGTGAGCAGTGGGGGTTCATGTGCCCCCCCCAGATATACCTGTTATGGACCGGGAGGGAGAGGGGCTACATGAGCTGGGAGCCCCCCCAGCATCTTGGCCCCGTCCCTGGCAGCTGAGCTCAGATGAGGAGGCATGCCACCCCGCCGCTGCCTCCCAGCCAGGGTCTTTCAGGCAGAAGCGGTTCTGACCTGTTCCTTGCTCAGCTGCCAGGGAGAGCCGATGTGCTGGTGGGGGGGAGGAGGGGCACAGGGAGAGAAGGGCAGAGCTCCCTTCCCCCTCAGGTAATGTGGGGCAGGAAGAGTGTGGTGGCCATGGGCTGGGCGGAGGGTGGGTGGGGGACACTGGGCAGAGGAGACACGTGGGGCAGTCACATGTCCTCCCCTTTAGTTTGTGCCCACCTAAATGCCTGAGCCCTAACCTAACACAAACATCTACACAGCTGTTTTTAGTTTTTAGTGCCATAGAGCAAGTCTGGATCTGCAAACCCAGGCTCTGACACTTGCTGCTGTGGGTTTTAAAACACAGTGAAAACATACCCTAAGAGCAGCAGATGTTTCTACCCTTGGAAGGTTATGAGACAGCAGATCTTAATGCAAAATGATGTATTTTTATCAGCTTGCTTGTTTTCAACCACTTCACTTCTGTGTGACAACTCTTGGAGCTAGAGATTATTGCTGTATATACTAACTAAATGCTTGGGATTGCAGCTGTTTAGTGCTGTATATCATCCACTTGTAAACATGTGAAATCAGTCTTAAAACTACCACTAGTCCCTCAAACTCGCAGTTTCTTGTTCAGCCACTGCATTCTGAAGCAGAAGCTTCTTTTCTTAAACCAGCCATAAACAGCAGCCTCAGCTGGGTGGAGGACTGTACCTAGAGCCAGGAACAAAAAGGACACCTTCAGATGGGGAATCCAAAAGAAACTGAACTAAAGATAGAATGCTATTAAAAATAGATGAGTGATCTTGTGACACATAGCCAGAAAGGGTTAAGCAACTTGCAGGCTAATTGACTCAGATTCAACCGTTAGAGACATGTTAAAGTATGTAAAGGGTAATTAGGGCCGTTCCATGTTAGATAGGCTAGAGCTTTGAAATGTAAACTTAGTGGGTAATGTGTCCGATCCTTTGGGATTGGTAAAACTTTCCTATATGATGAACAAGATTTTCAGTAATCCTTATCATATTTGACTTGGCTGTCTGGGTGAGAGCTCAAGGCTGGGTTGCTTTAAAGAAACTGTGTTTTGGCTTCTGTGTAACCAGTAAGGTATTATCGAAGCTATTTTGATGCTGGCTTGGTGAATCTCAGCATTGGAATATCTACCAGTTTGGGGGGATTGTCTGCCCCATTCTTTGCAGTTGGCTCTAATTAAGCAACCTCAGTGTGGGCCCCCTGGGACCTTGGTCACAGATCTATAACCCAGCATCTATCTACTTATCCTCCCTTGTGTATCACAGTGACATCAGTGTACCTTCCACGTTGAGTGTCAGTATCAGCTATAATTCAAAGAACATTATACTGGGAATTTCAGCACAGAAAATCTGAGGAGAGTGATAAGGAATGAGAGCAGCCTGTAGAAAGTGTATATACCCATCCATACCAAGCTACTGGAAAGTATGGAAGGAATGCAATTCAAATTTGACTGGAGACAACATAGAAATGGTGAAAAAAAATTTAACTGAGTTTTATTGAGGGATGGGGCATAAATGAATCTGTTCCACTGATAGAAAGGTGTATATATGTGAAGGAAAGAAGGTAAAGTCCCACAAGAAGAGTGCCTGCTCACTGATGCTAAGCATTGGTAGAGTAATATAATGGGTTGGGACTCTCTCTGTCTAATGATTTTGAGGATCTGTTTTTTTCCCAACTACTGGCATAATAGTGCAGTCTGTGAAGAGATTTGCAGATATTTTAGGCCAGAAGAGACCATTGTGATCATTTAGCCTGACCTCCTGCATAACCCAGGCCATGGAATTTCACCTAGTAATTCCTGAAGAGGAAGGAATTCTCCTTCCCAGCTGTGAGCTAGATTATCACTCTGCAATCTGCAATGAGTAACGGGTAACACTCACATGAAGGAGAATTACAGCACAGCTGCAATGAATGGGATGGAGCCAAAGCTCTGTCTAGCCTCCCACACCTATTTGTGTATTCCTCGCCCACCAGGATGAAAGCAGAAGTAGCGCCCCCTTGGTCTCTGTTTTCTCCCACTGAAGGACTATGTACACTGAGGGACTGACTGCATAGCCAATGGAAGAACAGTGCACCTCAGTCTTCTTCCTCCTCTGCAAAGGGACATTGTCCCTTCCCCTGTGTTTATTAACTCTATTTTCCCTCATAACCTGAGGCTGAAATCAAGCATATCTTTTAGAAAGTGTGGTGTACTGAAAATTATATTTAAGCTGTCACTTTAAATGTGCAGGGATTTTCCTGGTCCTGCTTGCAGGCTAGAGGGATCTGTAGGGAAGTGTGTGATCTAGACTTAGTAACAGTCAATCTTCAGAAAGGTTTCAGAGTAGAAGCCGTGTTAGTCTGTATCCGCAAAAAGAAAAGGAGGACTTGTGGCACCTTAGAGACTAACAAATTTATTTGAGCATCAGCTTTTGTAAGCTACAGCTCACTTCATCGGATGCATTCAGTGGAAAATACAGTGGGGAGATTTATATACACAGAGAACATGAAACAATGGGTGTTACCATACACACTGTAAGGAGAGTGATCAGGTAAGGTGAGCTATTACCAGCAGGAGAGCGGGGTAGGGGGGGATGGATCTTTTGTAGTGATAATCAAAGTGGGCCATTTCCAGCAGTTGACAAGAACGTGTGAGGAACAGCGAGGGGGGGGGGATAGTTTTACTTTGTGTAATGACCCATCCACTCCCAGTCTTTATTCAAGCCTAAGTTAATTGTATCCAGTTTGCAAATTAATTCCAATTCAGCAGTCTCTCGCTGGAGTCTGGTTTTGAAGTTTTTTTGTTGAAGAATTGCCACTTTTAGGTCTGTAATCGAGTGACCAAAGAGATTGAAGTGTTCTCCAACTGGTTTTTGAATGTTATAATTCTTGACGTCTGATTTGTGTCCATTTATTCTTTTACGTAGAGACTGTCCAGTTTGGCCAATGTACATGGCAGAGGGGCGTTGTTGGCACATGATGGCATATATCACATTGGTAGATGTGCAGGTGAACGAGCCTCTGATAGTGTGGCTGATATGATTAGGCCCCATGATGGTGTCCCCTAAATAGATATGTGGACACAATTGGCAACGGGCTTTGTTGCAAGGATAGGTTCCTGGGTTAGTGGTTCTGTTGTGTGGTGTGTGGTTGCTGGTGAGTATTTGCTTCAGGTTGGGGGGCTGTCTGTAAGCAAGGACTAGCCTGTCTCCCAAGATCTGTGAGAGTGATGGGTCATCCTTCAGGATAGGTTGTAGATCTTTGATGATGCGTTGGAGAGGTTTTAGTTGGGGGCTGAAGGTGATGGCTAGTGGCGTTCTGTTATTTTCTTTGTTGGGCCTGTCCTGTAGTAGGTGACTTCTGGCTCTGTCAGTCTGTTTCTTCACTTCAGCAGGTGGGTATTGTAGTTGTAAGAATGCTTGATAGAAATCTTGTAGGTGTTTGTCTCTGTCTGAGGGATTGGAGCAAATGCGGTTGTATCGTAGAGCTTGGCTGTAGACAATGGATCGTGTGGTGTGATCTGGATGAAAGCTGGAGGAATGTAGGTAGGCATAACGGTCAGTAGGTTTCTGGTATAGGGTTGTGTTTATGTGACCATCACTTATTAGCACCGTAGTGTCCAGGAAGTGTACCTCTTGTGCGGACTGGTCCAGGCTGAGGTTGATGGTGGGATGGAAATTGTTGAAATCATGGTGGAATTCCTCAAGAGCTTCTTTTCCATGGGTCCAGATGATGAAGATGTCATCAATGTAGTGCAAGTAGAGTACGGGCATTAGGGGACGAGAGCTAAGGAAGCGTTGTTTTAAGTCAGCCATAAAAATGTTGGAACACTGTGGGGCCATGCAGGTACCCATAGCAGTGCTGCTGATTTGAAGGTATACATTGTCCCCAAATGTGAAATAGATGTGAGTGAGGACAAAGTCACAAAGGTGAGCCACCAGTTTGCTGTGACATTATCGGGTATACTGTTCCTGACGGCTTGTAGTCCATCTTTGTGTGGAATGTTGGTGTACAGGGCTTCTACATCCATAGTGGCCAGGATGGTGTTTTTAGGAAGATTACCGATGGATTGTAGTTTCCTCAGGAAGTCAGTGGTGTCTCGAAGATAGCTGGGAGTGCTGGTAGCATAGGGCCTGAGGAGGGAGTCTACATAGCCAGACAATCCTGCTGTCAGGGTGCCAATGCCTGAGATGATGGGGCATCCAGGATTTCCAGGTTTATGGATCTTGGGTATCAGATAGAATACCCCAGGTCGGGGTTCCAGGGGTGTGTCTGTGCGGATTAGTTCTTGTGCTTTTTCAGGGAGTTTCTTGAGGAAATGCTGTAGTTTCTTTTGGTAACCCTCAGTGGGAAATGGCTTGTAGAAAGTGGTGTTGGAGAGCTGCCTAGCAGCCTCTTGTTCATATTCTGACCTATTCATGATGACGACAGCACCTCCTTTGTCAGCCTTTTTGATTATGATGTCAGAGTTGTTTCTGAGGCTGTGGATGGCATTGTGTTCTGCATGGCTGAGGTTATGGGACAAGTGATGCTGCTTTTCCACAATTTCAGTCCGTGCACATCGGCGGAAGCACTCTATGTAGAAGTCCAGTTTGTTGTTTTGACCTTCAGGAGGAGTCCACCCAGAATCCTTCTTTTTGTAGTCTTGGTAGGAAGGCCTCTGTGGGTTAGTATCTTGTTCAGAGGTGTGTTGGAAATATTCCTTAAGTCGGAGACGTCAAAAATAGGATTCTGGGTCATCACAGAACTGTATCATGTTCGTGGGGGGGAGGGGCAGAAGGAGAGGCCCCGAGATAGGACAGATTCTTCTGCTGGGCTAAGAGTATAGCTGGATAGATTAACAATATTTGGGTGGGTTAAGGGAACCACTGTTCAGGCCCCTTGTGGCATGTAGTAGTTTAGATAGTTTAGTATCCTTTTTCTTCAGAAAGACAGCTTAGAGTAAGGTGGAGTGCACTGTGCCTTTCTGTTTTAGGGCAGGGATCAGCAACCTTTGGCATGCAGGCCATCAGGGAAATCTGCTTGTGGCCCAGGACAGTTTGTTTACCTGCAACATCCGCAGGTGCAGCCAATCCCAGCTCCCACTGGCTGTGGTTCACCGTTCCAGGCTAATGGGGACTGTGGGAAGCGGCGGCCAACACATCCCTTGGCCCACACCACTTCCTGCAGCCCCCATTGGAACGGTGAACCAATTTCCCTGAATGGCCACGTGCCAAAGATTGACAATCACTGTTCTAGGCAGTAGCCTGCTTTGTGTCTCTGTTTTGAGGTTCTTGTATATTATCATTCTGAACTCTAAGAAATAAAGTAGCATTACATTGCAGCCTTCCAGCAAAATTATTTTATGTTTTTTGCCTAACTTCTCTGTTCACGTGCTGTGAAACATAACAGACACCCAGACACATCCGTACCTGCAATGAGTGGAGGAAGCTTGAAAAAGAATTTATAATCAACAGAACAATGACCAAAGCATGCATCACATATGGACAACTCTGCAGCAGAAAATGATTCAACGGCTAACTTCACTGTTGGCAGAAATGAGTGCAAATCAATTGAACTACACGGAGTTCCAGCCACTGATGCTAGTGGCAAATATGGAACCAAGTATTTAATACTTTGGCCATCACAGCCACGTGATTTTACTCCAGTGGAAAGAAGTTGGAGTGAATTGAAGATAACAGTAGAGAAGAACATTCACAGCAAGAAAGGCTCCTTCTCGAAAAAATTCTGCTGTCCATACAGCATTTTTAGGACACTTTAGTGGGTAATACAAGCTAATGGTGGGTGCCAGAAATATTAAATAGTCTGCAAAGGTATATTCACTACCTTTTTTATTTATTTAACTTTTCAGTGTAGATCTAAACTTCTGAGTGAATAAAGTCAGGTGTCCAGTTATATAGTTTCTTTTATACAATTCTAATTAAATCTCCAGTTAATTTCTGATGGAATCTTTTATTACCGGACAGTACAAATAAACAACATGGAAAGAACAGAAATGCCACAGTGGGAACAGTTAGGAAAGTCATATGCCCTATTATGTATGAGGTCTGAAGCAATAGCATAAAATTAATGCACTAGACATTATTATACTTGTAATGGTATATTCTGTTTTGTTGTCATGTTTGGATTGTACCTGAATGTGCAATTATATATGGCCTCACAGCTGGCAGATAGCATGGAGCTGGTGATTTGCTGATAACAGAAGAACTGGAAGGAGGTAGCTACAGTGCATTACTAGGTATTGAATCTTGCTGCTTTTCATCTCCAGCCACAGTATGTGGCTGTTTCTATGCATGGTATAACCAACACAGCTTAGTAATCAGCATCTTGTCTTTGAGCGGATGCCTGACCACATTTTCAGAGAACTCTCTTCTTGTAGCGTGCATCTACAATCTGTAGGCCAGATCACATAGCTCCATTGATTGAGGATAGCTCTGCAGGGATAGCTGAGTCCCCCTTCTGTGCAGTAGCTGCATATGCGGGTCTTGATTCTAGTTTTTCATTTTTCGTGCCACTTTAAATTTGAGCTATCATGGCTATTGCACTCAGCATTATAACATGAAAGGAAAAGCATGTCAGAATGAGGCTCAGTAGAGCCAGTCTTGGGCAGACATGATGGGAAATCTCAAAGGAAAATCCTAGGTCCTTCAAGGAGTGGTGCTGGGGATTCAGTAAATGACATTCTTCCCTCCTACTCTGTACTGTCCATAATATACAAAACCAATGACCTCACTATTTGTAGTGTTTAAAGATCCCCTGAAATATTTTGGAAGTAAAAGGGTGTTAACCCCAATGTGGTGGGTTTTTTAAATATCTCAATATTCCTGGTATTTAACAACCCCTTGTAGTTCCACTTCCTTCACTTCTAATCCTCTACTATTCCACAGCATTGCTGTGGTCCGTTAAACATGTGCAATGTCCCACCCATAAATGGCTGCACATGAGGGATTGTTGGGTGAATTTTAGATTCTATAAAGCCTGATCCTGAAAAGCAGTGAGCACCTACCACTAAGGTGATGAGATCCTGATTTTTATAGGGACAGTCCCAATATTTGGGGCTTTTTCTTATGTACGCATCTATTACCCCTCAGCCTGTCCCATTTTTTTTCACATTTGCTATCTGGTCACCCTACCTACAACTCCCACTGGTTTCTGTGGCTAGTTCTGACATTCTTTCCCCATCACGCTAACCCGATGAGTGCAAATACGTGAAAGTCTAGATAGGAGTTGTGAGCAGCCAGAGCTTATCAGGATCCAGACTATAGTTTGTGAGGCACGTTGCGACGCTTCCAGGTGTTATATAAATGAAAGTGTTATGAAAATTTATCCAAATACAAAAAGAATAAGAGAAAAAACCATGGCCTCTTGAAGCTGCTAGGGCTAAGGAGACCTTTAAATCTCAGAATCTGAAAAAACTAACCATATTAAACAATTATCTCATTTTGAATTGTGATGCATTTAAAATGCCTGTCTTTGTAAAAACAATTTTTTTTAAAATGAGAGATGAAGTCCATCTCTACTAAGAGGTGTCAAAAGAAATGGCTGGTCTGGGACAGTAGGGGGAATGTATTCATGCAGTGCTGAAAGGAGGTGTTGTCACTGATGAGGAATGGAGGGAAAGGCAGCATAGGGTCTTATAAGAGCAGAGCCAGATAGAGATTGTGGGAAGAAGAAAGATAACAGTTGGGTATATAATCTGCCACAATACAGTACATACAAAAGGCTCAGCCACAGTTCATCAGCTTGTGTGCTGTGGCCACTGCTTTTTGCATTTATCATAATTGTCTCATTGTTATCTTGTGCTTCCCCATCCATTTGTTGTAGCAACCTGCTGTGTTTTGTCTTGCACTTTGATTGTAAGCTCATTGGGGCAAGGGCCATCCTTTTGTTATAAATGTGCATATTGCCCAGAACAACGGGGCCCTGACGGGAGGCCTCTAGGTGCTATCACAATTCATACAGTAAATATCAGTAATAAAGCTGGGCCTCTGAAATGCCCCACTCTAGCCCTCCCTCCTCCTAAACTTCTTTGTCTTTCATTCTTTCTCTATCCTTGTTCCTCGCTCCATCTCTTTTCTTCTTCCCTTTCTGCTAAATGTGAAGGTCAAGGCAATGCACATAGACAGTATATTAATAGGCCCAAGACAACTGTATTATTGTTGGCTGGGTTACTGCTTATGTCACAGACAATTAATCTGTGGCGAAGTGGAGTCGCAACCACCTTGAAATCAAAATTTGAAGGCTGGTTCCCCTGACTTACCAATGCAACAAGAGCAAATATCCGAGCATGGTTCATGTGCTGTTCCTGGTGCAGCTTAGCTATGCATGAACCTTTTGTAACCTTGCACTCCAGCCCAGTGTAAAGAAGGGTAACACAATCTGGCCATTTCTTGGTATCATGGTTTCCCCTTTCCAGCTTTGACGTCACTGTGTCTGCTGAAAATTCAGAAGTTCTAGTAAAGTATGTTTGGGGGAATTATAGATATAAATAATACTAAAAATGTCTAGGAGGCAAGATTCTTCTGAAAAAATTCTCCACGTAGTCAGCAGTCTAGTAATTATCACATTGCAGAAGGGTACATGATGCTACCCGTACATCATTCTGAAAAGCAAAAAACATCCAGTACATCTTGTAATGATGTTATTTAAGGAGACATTCTTCCCTTTTGATGTAAAAGCTCACGGTGACCTATGCTAAGTCATTAGGATAATCAAATCTTTTGCTTGGAGGCATAAATGCTAATTGCCACAAACTCTGGAATTTTAATCTTTCCTTTCCTCATGTAGAATCCACATTTGTCTATTTAGCACTGATGGATTTACTTGAGGATTTACCAAATGCCCTATTTTGGAAGCTCACCTCTGGACTTTGGCAATACGAATAATGTTATGGGATGGCAGCATTAAGACTGCCACCTTTGACTCCAGCCTGTCCACTTCTCTCATTTGTTTCCTTCCTCTTTCTCCTCCCTGTCTCTTGAAACTACTCTGCAATAATGGATCACAAGAAATATGTTGTGTTGTCAGCACATGCTTACAATAAGACCTTGAGAATCACCTGTAGACTGCTCCCTCTGGTTGCCCTTTTCTGTTGTCTCCGAATAATCATTTGTACAGTAGTGATCATGGAAAAAAATAAAAGAAGCAGCAACTAATTATTCCTATAATTTTATAGAAGGCACATTGAAACAACCCAATTTTTAAAAATAAATCACATCAAATAGTAATTCCTGGGGAGAGGACTGGCCCAGAAGAGGGTTCCTGACCAGAATGGGGAAAGGGGGCTTCCTAGTTGCCCCTTGAATACCTACTTTAGATTTACACAAGTGTAATTCCCAGCAAACTCCAGTTCTACATCTGGGACAATGGAGTTTTGACTTGCATATCGGACTTGAGTCTAGAAATTGGGCCTATTAACAAGGGAGAAGGAATGCAAGCCAAAATAGGAAAAGAACAGGTTAAAGATGATATCAAGAACTTAGATGTATTCAAGCTGGCAGTGTCTGACATTCACCCTAGGGTACTTCAGGAATAAGATGAAACAATATTGGAACCATTAGCAATTATCTCTGAGAACTCATTGAGGACAGATGAGGTCTCAGAGGCCTGGAGAAGGGCTAACATAGTGCCTATCTTTAAAAAGGAGAACAAAAGGACCCAGGGAATTAAACACTAGTCAGTCTAATTTTGATTCCTGATACTGGAACAAATTATTAATCAATTAGTAAGCACCAAGAGTATATAAAGGTGCTAAGTAATAGCCAAAATGGATTTGTTAAGAATAAATCATGCCTAACTAACCCAATTTCTTTCTTTGTCAGTGTTGCTGAAACCATAGATCTGATATTTTAGTAAGCCTTTTTTAAGTGTCTCAGAGGACATTCTTGTAAGCAGAAGTGAAATGTGGTCTAGATAAAATTATCATAAGTTAGGTACAAAATTGATTGAAAGACTGTACTCAAAGTGTTATGGGTATAAAGATGATCATGTTTAGTTTTGAGAAAAGAAGGCTGAGGGGACCTGATAAGTCTTCAAATATGACGAGGGATGTTATGAAGAGGACTGTGATCAACTGTGCTCTATGTCCATTGGAGGTAGGACAAGAATGAATGGTCTTAATCTGCAACAAGGGAGAGTTAGAAAGATTTTCCTAATATTTACCTTAACTATAAGGATAGTTAAGTACTGGCATAGATTACCAAAGGAGGTTATGGAATTCCCATCACTGGAGGTTTTAAAGAACAGGTTAGACTAACACCTGTTATGAATGCTCTAGGTATACTTGCTCCTGCCTCGGCACAGAGGGTGGAGTAGATGACCTCTTGAGGTCCCTATATTTCTACAAGTCTATGGGCTTCTGAAACAAAGCCTCAAAAACAAAACAGGCAAGGTAGAAGGGAACTGGGGCCTGGCTGGAAAAGGCATGTAGGGTGGGGCAGGAACCTGATACACTAGCTTCAAACCAGCTGAAAGCTCCCTCATACTAAGGCAATTCTGAGCTGGCCAGATAGTCTGATTCTGAAATAGTGCAAGGGCGATTGAACTGGGAAGAGAACATGGATTTTGAATGTTTGAAAGTTAACTCAGAAATATTACAGTAGTGATGCCATGCACAGCTACAGCACTACAGATGTAAATACATTGTAAAAAATGATGTAGTGTATTCTAGAAAGAATTCATGTGGTTTTCCTATACAATTTTTCAATAATAAATATTTAAAGAAAATGATGTGAGTGGGGATGGAGGGTCTGGTTGGGAGGATCACAGTGATATGCAAGTTTCACATAAGCAATGTTTCCAAACTTTTAGTTGCTTACATGAATGAAATCTCTGAACCTTTAGTACTATTACCATAGAAGATTCAGAGTTGAGATTGGGATTCTCATGACACAGCAGGTCATTCTGCTCTCTACTTGCCCCTCTACAGTCTCCGGTACTATTCAGTTTTCTTACATGTAAACTAGATTAAACTCTTAAGCTACTAATACACTCTACAGAATATTTTATCTGTGTCCCCATCTTAAAATCCAACTTGATTCAAGATCTGCAGAGAATGGCTGTGTTACTTAGCAAACTTGTTGAAGGAAATCTGCTCTCACTGAAATGAAGCTAGCTTTCCCTAATTTCATATCATTAATATTTGTCAGGCTCTTTTTAAGGAAAAGTAATTATTTATTCATTATAAAACCATTTTAATCCTGATTCATCTCCCACTGAAGTCAATTAGAGTATTTCCATTGACCTAGGAGGGCACTGAATTTGGGTTCAACTTACTTCCTCCTCCTGAGGAAAACAAAACAAAACAAAAACAAAAAGCCCAGAACATTTTCCCTTGTTATCACATCCCAAGATAAAAGGTGTCCATCGTGAATCTTTCTCCCTCACCTTAATTTGCATCAGACAGCAATGTATAATTTTAACAGAGTGTGAAAAGTCAGCTAGAAAAACAAAATGACATACCAGAAAATATTTTACTTTTGAAACAGAAAATAAAGAATTATTCTTGAGGGTGGGAGAGAAAACACGTTAGGACTTAGGCCACCAGAACTGTACAATTGTAATTTACAATATGCCTCTACTTGTTCTGGTCTTTACTATTAAAAAAATGTTAATTTGGCAACTTCCCTACTGATTAAAAAAAAAGATCATTGGGGCAGGGACTGTGTCTTCCATCATGTTTTGTACCGTTTAGTACTGAGCACACTATGAAATAGTACCAACAGGGTCATCTACTAACTTACGTAAGAAAAGCCTATGCAGAAATTCCATAGGGGCAGGATTTACCCCCATCATAGAACACACAGCAGGGAATGGTTGGTCCCCTTTGTCCCTGGGTCTCAGGATGACTCTGCTCTTCTCCCAGTGTTCCCTGAAGAGTTATTCTCCCATGCAGTCCCCACCAAAAACTCCAGTCGAGCTACTGGTGGTTCAACTTAATTAAAGAGGTTAATTCTTTATCTCAAGTGATAGCAGCTCATCTTTTTAGTGCTGGAAGTCCCAGGTTCAGTCTTGCAATGACTTCCATCATTGGAAGGACATTATTTTTCTCAACAGCTAATACATCTATAACTATAGAAGGTGATCAGAGCTGTGGCTCTCTCCCCTCTCACTTGTTTGGGACCTAATATGGAGTCCCCTGCACTGTGTAGTGACCTTGTGATTCAATAATAATCATTTTATTATTATATATATAATATATATTATATAAAATAATCAGCTGAATGATCACATTGGTGAAAATTCAACAAGGTGGCATTGGAAAAATAACTCAACCCAAACTTTTAGCTTTTTCAAAATAAAACTGCAGTGAAAAACTTTGCCAGCAATTTCTTTATCTCGTAGGCTGGTATTTAAAAATTACCAGCCAATGACTTTGTATTAATCCTGCCAAAAACTGAACAGCAACTAACAGTTGTGCTTTACTCTTCTGGGCTCGTCGTCAGTGAGGTGCAGCTGCTGCTTTAACTTCATCTTTTGTGTCTTGTCTTTGAAATGTTGTACCTTTTTTTTTTTTTGCATTGCTCTATATTAATTTTATTATCCTGGCTTCTCTTAAGGACTCACATTTACCTTGACAAATCCATGCTGATTAGCTGCAAGAAGGATGCTCCGTGGTTCTTTATGGTGAGTGAAATGCTGGCTGAGGGTGTAGAGAATAGGTTTAGAAGATGCATACACGTCGGCAGGATGCAGCAGACTGATGTTCATTTTAGAATAATGGGACATTTTGTCATTGGAAAGATGGCAGTTATTTTGTAAGCAACACTAGGACATCAGCTGGATGAGAGTGAGCATGTTTGCTACCCTAAATTCTCTTCCAAAGTGATCATATTTATTTTATTTAAGCTGTGTTTTAGGAGCACAAAAAGAAGGCAGCAGAGGGGCAGTGAATTGGCTGGCATAAAGTTATTTACATGAGAACATCACAGCTTGACATTACCCATGTTTGAAATAGAGTGGATTATACATGAAGACTTTTAAGAATATTACTCTGCTAGATCTTATTGTATCTAGTAATTACAACGATGTAAAACCTGGACGTAAAATACACTATTTACTTTTTCTCAATGGAAAGATCTCAAAGAGAAGTGCATGGAAATATGTTAAGGACAGATACTTAAAGTAGGGATAAACAAAACAGTTTGCATTTATGGTAAGGATTCAGCAGCTTTCTGCATGATGGAAGCAACAATTTTGCTGGAGCGCTGTCAGATTTATTTACACATTGCTATGTGCTCTGACAATCTGAGCCCAAGGAAGTGAGATTTATCTAGAAAGAAGCGTATTTTTTGGCTAAGGAAGGTTTTCTAATCAGAAGGTATGCAATGAAAAAAACAATTACAATATACAAAGATAATGAAGGAAGACTCTGTAATCACAATTAGTTGAGAGAGTGACACTAATTGGAGTAAATTTATTACAGTTTCCAGTAGTAACAATGTATTTGCTTCTCACCTTGAAAGTCTCCCATAGAAATGTGACTTTCATGTTTAGAAAGAGCCTGTTGGGAGCAACCCCTGAACTAAGGGGCTGGCGGTGTGAATTGCACTAATTTATAGAGAGCTCCTGGGGTTGCTGGAAAGAAAAAATAATTTGAGATACTCTTTTATGGAGAGCACCATATGTCTGGCCAGCTCTGTTAGCTGGCACATAATGGGGCAGAGTAACATATCCTCCCTCTTCTTTTCAGACAGTTGATCTGGACAGGAGCACAGGCTCTGTGCGACATTCTGTACCTTGGGGGAGCGTATTGTAACCCCCATATTCTTCATTTTCATATCATCATGATCTCACATATAAAGCATGCCTTGTAAGGTATCAGGGGAAAGGTTATGATCTGCTGAAAATCATTTCTCTATCCATATATGTGTGTCATTAATACATATGAAGTTATGAGAATTGTGTTGTATGGTGGTCACTAAAGCATGGTGTAAGTTGGGGAATCAGCCAGATATTAGCTCCCCAGAGGCAACACCAAGGAAAGTAACCGAAGCCCGGGCAGGGTGTCAAATAGCTCTCAACAGCCATTGTCCAGCAAGGGAGCTACAATGCAATGACTCACCTGCATGAGGCCCCACCAGGAGTATTGCTTGACCCTGCTTGGGGAGACTCAGCAATGCCACAGAGACATGCTTGGACTTGTGTTCTACAGGCACATGGACTGAGAGTACAAAACAGGCAGAGTGGACACATCAGTGGTGTAGCCAGGTGGAGAAAACTGGGGGAGCAGAGATAAAAACGGTGCAACCCACTTGTACGCACCCAGCGGCGCTCCGGATCTTCAGAGGCTCTTCGGCGTCGGGTTCTTCACTCACTCCGGTCTTCGGTGGCACTGAAGGACCCCGCCCCTCCCTGCCACTGAAATGCTGCCAAAGACCGGAGCAAGTGAAGGACCTGATGCTGAAGAGCTGCTGAAGACTCGGAGCGCCTCCTGACCCGCCGCCGAAGACCCGGAGCACCTCTGGGGTGAGTAAAAATTCAAAAGGTGCCAAAAATTTTTAAAGGCACCACTTGTGCTTGGTGGGGGAGCGGCCACTGTCCCGCTCCCCCCCAGCTACACTACTGGGACACATACTGGGCCCTTCTCCTGCCCCACCTATCCTGCAAGCAACCAAGACACAGAGAAGAAGACAAGACTCCAACACAGGAGACTGGTCCAGGTTTAAGGAACAAACTTGTATTCTAAGGACAGCAATATCTAGTGGGGTGAGAAAAACTGCTTAGTCTAGTTGCTGCCCAGTCTAATAGGATTGAGAGTTTAGACTGTGTGCTTATATTTTATTTTATTTTGGTGACTTGTTATGCTTTGTCTTATAATCACTTAAAATCTACCTTTATAGTTAATAAATCTTGTTTGTTTGTTCTACCTGAAGCAGTGCATTTTGTTTGAAGCGCATCAAAGACTCCCCTTGGGAGAACAAGCCTGGTACGTATCAATTTCTTTGTTAAATTGACAAACTTATATAGGCTTGCAGCATCTAGCTGGCATAACTGGACACTGCAAGACGGAGGTTCCTAGGGTTGTTTCTGGGTCTGGAGATATTGGCTAGTGTCATTCGCTTGCAAGTAGCTGGGAGCAGCTTACATGCCAGAGGCTGTGCGTGAACAGCCCAGGAGTGGGGGTTCTCACAGCAGAGCAGGGTAAGGCTGGCTCCCAGAGTCAAGGATTGGAGCGGCCTAGCAGATCACTGGTCCGGATAACACCAGAGAGGAACGTCACACTCTGCTGCTGAGGGAGAGGAGCAAAATGGTAGCAGCCCCTGTGCTCATTTGATTGCAGGAGCAGTGGTTCTGTGTATCCATAATGATGCACAGGCAGGCAGGAGGTGCAATAATTATTCTCCCCTATACCCTGTTCCACAGCAATAGAAAGGGGCACAATCTAGTCCAAAGGGATTACTTCAGTATACATGTGGGGATTAGACTCAGTGCTGTCACTGATATTCGACTTGGGCACCATTATAGGGGATGCTTTGTATCCCCGTTGCATCATAGACATTCCAGAGGAAGATGATGTATTCAATCATCTAGATTGTCCTGCTGCTTGTATGGGAATGTTCAGCAGAGTCAACACTCTAGTGCTTCCTTCAGCCCACTTTTACATGACCCAAATAAATGTGGCTTCCAGCACTCCCCTGGAGAGACAATCCCAGAGATTTTTTCAACATTGAGAATTTATTTTCCTTACATGAAGCCTACATTTTCCATTGATTTGCCTCTTTTCATCATTATTTTTTATGAACATGGTAACTGCTGATCCTTGAAATACATAGAGGTTTAGAATTTAAATGGCAAGTGCATGGAAAGAAGAGCTACACAGTAAGTTTAGAGCCTGATGCTACATATCTGTACATACATAAGTACTCCTAAGTCAGTTTTCAATGGGTCTATTCACCAGACTAAGGACTTTCTGTGAGGTGAGAGTGAACAACAAGAGGTTTTTGGGGCCAGGTTGTGTCCTAGCCTAGGAAGCTGTCCAGGGAAATAAAAAGGAGCAAGTCCCACAACATGCTCCTGCAGGGCTTCTCTGCATCTCCACCACAGGCCCATAAGGGAAAAGTGGTCCTGTGAGCCGGGTACTGCCCCTTGCACAGATGGTGGGAAATGGGTGGAGCACTGTCATCACCCCTGAGCCAATGGGTGTTTGTGAGGGTAGTAATTTGCCACTGGAAAAGATCAGTAGCAGGTTTCCATCCTGCAGGAACAAGGAGAAAATAGGGATGGAACAGAGCCTCTCAGAGGCAGTTCCTTCCCTGCTCTGTCTCTGGAGTTGAACAGCTATATGCCATGCCTATTATGGGCTCAAGGTAAAAAGACAATCAATCCCTTGTTCTGTAAACTGTTTGGGCTATGGATCTGTCTTTTATTTGTCTGTACGTTACTTTACACTCTTACCATATTGTAAATATTATTATTATATAATTATATAATAAACATGCAGTTATTTCATTCCTGTAAACCAGAGTGCAGGTTACCTGATAGTGACACTATTTTGGGAACTACAGGACTAAAAGCAATCAACAGGAAAGATTAAGGAACCATGAATCATGCACTGGCATGGTTTTAACCCACAAGTAAAACCTGCATAAGTAATTACTAGGGCTGTCAAGCAATTAAAAAAATAAATTGCGCGATTAAAAACATTTGTTCAGCCAATTGCTCAAACAAGTTTGTTTACAGGAGATAATGCTGAATGCTTCTTATTTACAATGTCACCTGAAAGTGAGAACAGGCATTCTCATGGCACAGTTCTAGCTGGAATCACAAGATATTTACATGCCAGATGCACTAAAGAGTCATATGTCCCTTCATGCTTCAACCACCATTCCTGGCGACCGCGTCCATGCTGATGCTGGGTTCTGCTTGATAACAATCCAAAGTAGTGAAGACTGATGCGTGTTCTTTTTCATTATCTGAGTCAGTTGCCACCAGCAGAAGGCTGATTATCTTTTTTGGTGGTTCAGGTTCTGTAGCTTCTGCATCAGAGTTTCTCTTTTAAGACATCTGAAAGCATGCTCCACACCTCATCCCTCTCAGATTTTGGAAGGCACTTCAGATTCTTAAACCTTGGGTCGAGTGCTGTAGCTATCTTTATAAATCTCCCATTGGTATTTTCTCTGTGTTTTGTGAAACATTGAAAGTGTTCTTAAAATGAACAACACGTGCTGGGTCATTATCTGAGACTGCGATAACAAGAATTATATGGCAGAATGCGGGTAAAACCATGGAGCAGGGGAATTCTCCCCCAAGGAGTTCAGTCACAAATTTAATTAATGCATTATTTTTTTAATGAGCATCATGAGCATGGAAGAATGTCCTCTCGAATGGTGGCCAAATCATGAAGGGGCATGTGAATGTTTAGCATATCTGACACGTAAATACCTTTCGATGCCGGCTACAAAAGTGCCATGCAAATACCTGTTCTCACTTTCTGGTGACATTGTAAATAAGAAGAGGGCAGCATTATTTCCTGTAAATGTAAACAAACTTGTTTGTCTTAGAGATTGGCTGAACAAGAAGTAGGACTGAGTGGACTTATAGGCTCTGAAGTTTTACAGTTTTGTTTTTGAGTGCAGTTATGTAACAAAAATCCACGTTTGTAAGTTACACTTTCATGACAAAGAGATTGCACTACAGTACTTGTATGAGGCAAATTGAAAAATACTATTTCTTTTATCATTTTTACAGTGCAAATATTTGTAATAAAATAGCATACACTTTGATTTCAATTACTACACAGAATGCAATATATATGAAAATATAGAAAAACATCCAGAATTAATAAATTTCAATTGGTGTTCTATTGTTTAACACTGCAATTAATCATGATTAATTTTTTGAGTTAATTGTGTGAGTTCACTGTGATTAATCGACAGCCCTAGTAATTACTTAATCTGATTGAATAATTCAGTGAATAATCTCCTTGATGTGTTTAGCCTCATATTCCACTTGTGGAATGCCTACAGGATGATTGCAATTTCCACAAATAAATTTATCACTGGAATTTGCTCAATTTCTTTTTTTTAAATATTTTTTGTATTATGTATTGATTGTGATCAAACTGATGTGAATATTAAATATTTGATATCTGAAACTTGAGTTATGATGGCCAGTTGTGACTGGTCATGTAAATCACATTATTGTTTCTGGTCCCTGACCTGGATGAGTGTGGTTCTTATTGGCCTCACCTGGATGAAAAGTTTTGACCAGCCATAGTTGACCCAAAGTAATGTGCATGTACACATGCATGTGCAGTCTTAGCTGCAAAGGGTGCAGTCAGAACTTTAGCTTGCTCATTTAGTTTCCTCTGTGTCAGAACTCTGGCAATGGGTTTTCCCTTTGTGGTGTCCCTCCTCTTCTGGTACAAATGTTTGCATGTGCGTGTTTACATTTGCCCTCAGCAACCATTCATGCCTGCAGAGTTTGGTCAGGGGAAAGAGCATAGAAATGCAAACAAAGCCATGCCAAAGTCAAATCCAACTGCTTGCTTCCGCCAGATATGTCATAGAAGGAGGTATAATAGGAGCAATGGAAGACTCAAATACATTGCATTTGAGAAGTTTCATAATAACTTTTGTTAATTTTTTTTGCAAAAAAATGGTTTTCCTCTATACTGGCATCTCAGTTTCAACTCACGCTATTCTCCCCATGCTCCTCCAAACTTTTTCTAGTGTTCCTCTGACCTGTCTCCCCTTACAACTAGATGTGGCTCGCTATCTTCCCATCGACCACCCAACCCTCTCTTCCAGCACATTATGGCACCTTCTTCCCTCCCCTAACCACCATTAAGGCCCCGCCTAGTTCCCTATCTTCCTGCTGCCCTCCCCACAACCTCTTCTGACCTAGTATACTTTCCCAATTGCCCAAAACCTCTTTTGTCCTCCTGTTGTCCCTTGTGAACGCTTCTAACACTTTCTCCTCATTTCCATGGGACCAGGGCTTAAATTCAGCCTGAGCTGTCCGGAACAGACCTCCAGTAAATATGTTCAACCCCCCTGGAGTTTTCATAGCATGTTGGGGGCTAGGGCATAAACCATTCTGGGAACTACTCTGAGAATTTAAGCCTTGCATGGGACTAAGTATGGAGTAAGGTACAACTCAACATGACTAAAGGTGGTAGAATCAGATCTCATGTGAATATTCACAAAGATGTGTTTGTGCCATTTGCCCACCTCCAGTAATTACTATGTGTGCCCACGAGGGCCGGGGAGTGGGGGCGGGGGGGCGGGGGGGGGGGAAGAGAGATACCAGTGAAAGGAGGACACTCAGGCCTAAGAATAGTAAACTACGCTTTATTGAAGGAAGGAAGGAAGGAAGGAAGGAAGGAAGGAAGGAAGAACTTATGCTCCAATCTGCGCGGGGAGCCCCTAGGATGTGTGGAGGGGCTGCAGGGGACTCTGGCCATTCAGGGCAGCTGACCAGGCAGGACTCCGCCGGGGGAGAGTCCTCTGTGGCACTATATTCTCCGCGCTTATCTCAGGGTTATATGGGGTCAACAGCTGGTTTCATTCTTATATGTATGATTTATGCTTATTACATAAACTAACTTGTTTACAGGCAAAAATATGCTGAGCTATGCTACAATATCTTTTGGCAGGGTCTGTCGGACAAAGTTCATTGAAACTGCCTGTATCCTCCGCTTACATCCAGTCACATACCCAGTCCACCACTTAGCTCCTCGCCAATCTTCCACAACCTTGCCCCTACACTATGCACTGGATATAAACAGGCACTGACGTACTGACATGGTAACTGGTTAAAAGATAGGAAACAAAGGGTAGGTATAAATGGTCAGTTTTCAGAATGGAGAGGTAAATAGTGGCGTCCCCCAGGGATCAGTTCTGGGACCAGTCCTATTCAACATATTCATAAATGATTTGGAAAAAGGGGTAAACAGTGAGGCGGAAAAATTTGCAGAGGATACAAAATTACTAAAATTACTATCTTAACTAAAGATAGTTAAGACCCAGGCAGACTGCGAAGAGATACAAAAGGATCTCTCAAAACTTGGTGACTGGGCAACAAAATGACAGATGAAATTTAATGTTGATAAATGCAAAGTAATGCACATTGGAAAACATAATCCCAACTATACATATAAAATGATGGGGTCTAAATTAGCTGTTACTACTCAAGAAAGAGAACTTGGAGTCATTCTGGATAGTTTTCTGAAAACATCCCCTCAATGTGCAGCGGCAGTCAATAAAGCAAACAGAATGCTGGAATAATTAAGAAAGGAATAGATAATAGGAGAGAAAATATCTTGTTGCCTCTATATAAATCCATGGTATGCCCACATCTTAAATACTGTGTGCAGATGTGGTCGCCCCATCTCAAAAAAGATATATTGGAATTGGAAAAAGTTCAGAAAAGGGCAACAAAAATTATTAGGAATATGGAACAGCTGTCATATGAGGAGTGATTAATAAGACTGGGACTTCTCAGCTTGGAAAAGAGACAACTGAGGGGAGGTATGATTGAGGTCTATAAAATCATGACTGGTATAGAGAAAGTAGATAAGGAAGTGTTGTTTACTACTTCTTATAACACAAGAACTAGGGGTCACCAAATGAAATTAATAGGCAGCAGGTTTAAAACAATAAAATAAAAGAAACTATTTCTTCACATACCGCACAGTCAACCTGTGGAACTCCTTGCCAGATGATGTTGTAAAGGCCAAGACTTCAACAGTGTTCAAAAAAGAACTAGATAAATTCCTGGAGGATAGGTCCATAAATGACTACTAGCCAGGATGGGCAGGAATGGTGTCCCTAGCCACTGTTTGCCAGAAGCTAGGAATGAGCGACGGGGGTGGATCACTTGATGATTGCCTGTTCTGTTCATTCCTTCTGGGGCACCTGGCACTGCCCACTGTTGGAAGACAGGATACTGGCCTAGATGGACCTTTGGTCTGACCCAGTAGGGCCATTCTTACGTTCTTATGTTATTTACAATGTAAAAGGACATGATACTGACATTGGATGAAGAAGAAAAAGCAGAAACCTGCGGATGGGCTATAAACAGAGAGCATCTATTGGACGAATATTTTATTAATTGTGCAGTGTGTTCTCTCTAATGGACCTGTCCTCTAACCTAGCCTAAGTAGAGCAACTGGCCTATGGTGCATACTGCAGATGGATAGCAACAGCAGCAACACACTTACATAACTGGCTCACAGGTGTCTGGGTTCGTCTTACCAGCGAGCTGACATAAGCCAAATATTTATTTGTTGTTTGGAGGCTTTGGGGTGTGTATTGTTGTAAAGAGGAAAGGGCAGTGGGGAGCTGGAGCTGGGTCCCACCGGTTCGCGCGAACCTGTTGTTAAATTTTGCAGCCGGTTTAGAACCGGTTGTTAAAGGGGTTCAGCAAACTCCGGCCCGCAGGCCACATGCAGCCCGCAGGACCGTCCTGTCCGTCCCGCCTGAGCTCTCGGCTGGGAATTTCTACTCACCCAGCAGCCCTGCGGTCCTTCGGCGGCACTTCGGCGGCAGGTCATTCACTCACTCCGGATCTTCGGCGGCACTTCGGCGGCAGGTCATTCACTCACTCCGGGTCTTCGGCGGCACTTCGGCGGCGGGCCCTTCAGTGCCGCCGAAGACCTGGAGCGACTGAAGGACGTGCCACTGAAGTGCCGCCGAAGACCCGGAGTGACTGAAGGAACCGGTTCTTCAGCTTCTGGCAGCTCATCACTGGGTAGGGGATCTCAATCTCTTAATCAGAAACGTTTGTGGATTTAGGATCTGCCTGTGGATTTTCGCTGTATTTTCCAGAAATCTTTAAAAAGTGATGTTTTTATCTCTTGATTGCAAAATGTGCATTTGCAATCTAAAACAATGTCCAATCAGCAGCATCATGTCAGGATCCCTGCTACCTAAAAAGAATTGGCATTTTGGGGAATGTTCCTGTTAATAATAAGAAAGCACAGGCACCTAAGTACATAGCAACTTTTCTTCAAAGATGTCAAGGGCCTTTACAAACAGTTGATTAACCCTCATGATGCACCTATGGAGTAAGTATTATTATCCCCATTTTGCAGATTGGGAAACTGAGGTGTATATAGACATTAAGTACCCAGAGTCACGCAGTGGATTCATGGCAGGGCAACAAATAGCTGCAGGAGTTTTGATCCCCACCTCCATTCCCATTAGCTCCTAGAACACATTGCATGGAAGAGTACTGCATGCTGCCAGCAGCCTAAGATTTAAAAGCATTTTGATTTTTTTCCAGTAAAAAGAGATTTTTCTTCTCACATATCCTGGTGATTATATACTATCTGTTCACTCACTCCTAAAGGGAATAGCAAAGGGCTCATGAATGATTAATGAAGTTTTAGGTCCAAAAATCTCTAAGTAGCAGTGTACTTGCAAGTTTTACAGAGTGATCTGTTACCAGGGAATATACCTTTTGATGTTTCATTTGTTGGATATATTGTGCTGTGAACTGGATAATCCTTTTCATCCTCCCCCTTTCCTCCTCCTCCAAAATGATCAGCTGGGTGTGGGCAAGAGAAAAACCTTGCTGCATTAAGTGGATATTGCTGGTAAGAGTCTGATATCTTTCTGCATGGCATGGTGAATTGTTTCTTGTTTATATGCTTGGTAGGAATAGGGATTGGGGGAAATCTCTGATTTTTCTGGCATTTTCTTCTGGTATGAAGTACAATTTGCATAGCATCCACCACAAACTTTTTCATATGCTTTATTAATAGCCTTTTAGGGAAGACAGGAACACTCCTCCAGGTAGCTTTGGTCTGGAAATCCTTGTCATGACTGAATTTTAGAGGCTTGGAATAAAGGATGAGTCACAACTAGCTTTAGGAGGGAAGCAATTATGCTGGATGTATGAATTGCAGGTTGCTGGGGGGTTTAATAGAAATGATATTTTTCATTTTTGAGATGGGTTGTCACATTGCTTGAGAGGGTGGGAAATTGAGGATAATAAGTGGCAATCCTAAACTCAAACAGCCATGGTACAACATGCTCTGCTGTTGCGGTATTACACTGCATACAAAAAATGACATTCAAAGGATGTTCTTTAGGTTGCAAAGTCAAGCACTGGAAAATGGCAGATGCAACCATGCAATTTTAATTCTGCCCCTTCATGCATCCATTCTGCATCCTGAATGAGGCTGGGGTCCTGCAGGAAAAAAACCGTACGGGTACATCTACGGTAGTGAGTCCGGGTCTGGGTCAACTGCGCTATGGGGCTAAAAATAGCAGTGCAAACATTCCCACTCAGGCTGGAGCCTGGACTCTGAAACCAGGGTTGGGAGGAGGGTCTCAGAGTGGGAACATCTGCACTGCTATTTTTATCTCCATTGTGCAATCCCCACAAGCCTGGATCAGTTGACCTGGGCTCTGAGACTTGCTACCATGGCTTTTTTATTTTTATTTATTTTCCCCCCAGTGTAGACATACCTTACTTGATTCAGGCTTTCCATCTGCTGAATTTCAAAGGCCTGCAGCAAACAGAATCAGTAGAGCTTCTTAAAAAAAAGTTGCAAAACTTCCTTACAATGGAACGTGCTGGCAACCTAAATATAGCAGGCACTACCAGGTTTCACTCTAGTGTGTGGTTAATGAGCACAAATAAGAGAAGGAAGAAAAACAATGACTAGACAGGTGTGATGTAATAAATATATCAGTGGAGAATGGCTTGAAGTACAAATTCAAACAGAGCTAACTCAGACTACCTGCGATCAAGGCCAGAGCTATCTAACTAGGGCTTCAGAGTAACAGCCGTGTTAGTCTGTATTCGTAAAAAGAAAAAAGAAAAGGAGTACTTGTGGCACCTTAGAGACTAACCAGTTTATTTGAGCATGAGCTTGCTCTAACCTGTAATGAGCAGATACTGGCCTTGTGGGAGGGCTTATTTTATAAAGAGTCATTTTGAAATCCTGTCCCTACCAAACACAACTCTTGGCATGGAAATTCTGCCCCCAAAAGAGGAAGTTTGCTACTTAACCTCAAGTTTTTGGTCTGAGACTTAGGTGTATGGGGGACTTTTCATGTCCTGCTGGTAGCACCATGACCATGGATTGCCTCAAACTTGCCTACTTACAGCATCATTGAACAGAAAAGGCAGACAGTAACTGTTCCACATATGCCCTTCTTTCAATGAGTTCTCCATGTTAATGACAGCAAGACAGTTGACTGCAAAGCTAATTTAGTTGTGCCTGAGATATACAATTAGGGACTGATCCACTGAATTCCACTCCCACTAACTTCAAAGGGCTCTGAAATAACTTCATGAGAAATCTAGAGAACTTGCTCAATATGAGATTTTCAAATGCCCAATATCATTCCAAATAAAACCAGTTTCCACCAGAGAAAGACAACGAACCGCTCCTCAGGCCTGCTCTACACTAAAAAAGCAGACCTAACTATATGAGCTAAGAGTATGAAATAGTCATATCCTCTATCCAACTTAACTATTCCAGCAAAAACCTCAATATAGATGCAACTATGCTTACAGAAGAGTACTTTTGTTGGCATAGCTAATATCCTTCACAGAGATGGTGATTCTATATTTGCAGAACTCCAGTTGGCATAAGCTGTGTGTCCACTGGGAGGCTCTGCTGACATAGTTATTGTGGCATAGGCTGTGGAGTGTAGACCTGCCTCAGGGAGGGCTACTTCCATGTCAAATGATGTCTTTCAAACTTCAGCCTTTTGGGCTAGTCAAAAAAAGGTCACCATGACTTTTTCTTTCATTCAAAAATAAATAATAATAATAAATGAGATATATTTCTCACTCTCCTATCATCCCCAAAACATCAAATCACTTTTACTGAAACCTCTCAAAACAACCTTGCCGTCCAGCAAAGATCAGTTGTGGAAAATTTCAGTGCAAAAGGTGAACTTTTCTGAGAGACTGAAAGCAAGAATGGGAACAGTCACGAAACCTTTATGAGAACCAGGTTGCAGCTACTGCCCCATTATAATAAGAAAATTTGACATTTTCAAATATATATTACAAAAATAAAGCAGAGGCAGATGATGCAACGATGGGAAGATGGTTCTAAAACAAAGAAATGGTAAGTGGGGTCATTAGAGCACTCAGCTGAGAGGAAGCACTTTGGCTTGGCTTTATCTTTTCTCCATTTTATTTGGAATATTTTCCCCTGCTGACTCTTAAATTGGATGTTAAATTCCTTTACAGTACTTACTTTCCAACCTTGCCTAAAAGGAAGATTAAGATAGATTTAAATTCTCTGCAGCTGAATCTTTAAATTCTCAGGGGCTGGTGAGTCCTCTAATTTCGCTTTCATAGAATCATAGAAGATTAGGGTTGGAAGAGACCTCAGGAGGTCATCTAGTCCAACCCCCTGCTCAAAGCTGGACCAACCCCAACTAAATCATCCCAGCCAGGACTTTGTCAAGCCACTTGACAGGGCTTTGGCAAGCCACTTTCTTCAGTGCTGGCCCCTGGTGGAATCGTGTGTGATTCCTCTTTGTGCACTGTCCTAGAGGAAGAGAATTGGAGACAACCTACTGATTGTGGTTATGTACATTGAGCTTGAGTGGATGATACACTAGTGCAGCCAGGCTATTTTGTTCATTCACTTTTGAAATAAAACTTTGTAACACGCTTCGGGTGGGTGATGCATGTGGCAGGATAATAAATTATACTAAGCATTATAAACTTTCAAAACACTGAACAAACACTAGTTTACTAATCCTCACAGTACACCAAGAAAAAGGAAGTATTATTTTTCCCATTTTTAAAGATTAGGGTAGCTGAGGAACAGAGAGATTATGCCAGTGGTATTACCAACCCTCATGATTTTACTGGGGATCTCACAATATTTGGTATTTTTCTGAAAGGCCCAGCATCTGGAGTCAAGTATTTACATGAGAATCTCAGCTTCCATTTTCTTTTGAAAGTAAATTTCTCGTTCTCATGGCTGTGGAGAAAAAGATCAGAAACCAGAAATCCCAACCCCCCCCCCAACTTTGACTAAAAGCCAAAGTCATATATAAATCTTATGATTTCGGGGGTCTGCATCCTAATTTTTGAATGCCTGGGGTTGGCACTACTGTAAGACTTACCCAATGTCGAGCAGCAAATCAGTGTTGTCAAGTGACAGTGGTAAATAACACAGTCTTCTAACACTGTATTAGACTAAGAAAAACATATTCTACTAAAACTACTCTGATTAACTGTTTCTCTGTAGTGTTTTTCTCTGGAATCTTCCCCAGCTTCCTCCTGCCTCATTTTCTGTTCCAGATTAAACGAAACAGTGTACACCCTTACAAGTGGCAGAGCTAGGATTAGATTTTTGGAATACTTGAATTATACTTCATTCAGTAGATCATCCTGCCTCCCTGCAGGAATACAACTAAGGAGGGATATAGGCAGAGACTAAAAAAGAAATATTATTAGCCACTTTGCAACAGCTTAGCTGTTAGAATCCTACTATTTCCTGGAATGATTTGCCAAAGTGATGGTTAGAAGAATGTGGTGTATCTAATACAGAAATGGAAATTATTGGTGCAAGTTAACTGATGTTGTTTTAGCTGATTTTTTCAAACCAAAATTAATGTACAGTAATTATTTCTACAAAACAGATTATTAATATTTTTTTCCCTAGCACTCAACTTCCCTGAAGAGGCCAGCTCAGAGTGTGAAAATTATTTACTGTTGATAAAGAAATGTTACAGTGGACTTACCACAGTGTCCCGAAAGGATTAATTATGTGCTGCAGAACCAAATTGAAACAGTGTAAAAATCACATGAAAGCATGTAATGTCAGAATCCTTGGCCTGCCAGTTGGTGCAGAGAATGGGACCTGATTACTTTCTTAGAAGATTGGTTTGTGGAGGTCTTGGAACTTGAGACAGTGATCTGATCTATGTTGAAAAGGCTTACAGGCTTCCCACCAAGAAGCTTAATAAAGAATTGTTGGCTGGAAATACTGTAATTTGTAAACCAGTGACTTTAGGGATAAAGACAAAATTCTGAGAACAGCTTGTGTAAGAGGTGAAATTCTGTATCACTCATTAGTCCTGGTATACAGATCGTACTCCTGGGGGAATTCTGTGCCACTGCGCGCACACAGAATTCCATGTCATCAATGTTCCCTCTAATTTTTCCCACTCACATGTGGAGTGAATTTTGTTATGTGCACCAATATGGGGGTGATGTATGACACAGCACCTTCATATTGGTGCACATAACAAAATTCATGTGGTAGGGGTGGGCTGAGGGGTTCAGAGTATGGGAGGGGGCTCAGGGCTGGGACAGACAGTTGGGGTGGAGGCAATGGGGTTGGGCCAGAGATGAGGGGCTCAGAGTTGGGGCAGAGAGTTGGAGTACAGGGGTGTGAGGGCTGTGGCAGGCTCTGGGGTGGGGCCAGGGATGAGGGGTTTAGGGCTGGGGCAGAGGGTTGGAGTGCAGGCTCTGGGGTGGAGCTGGGCATGAGAGGTTTGGGGTGCAGGAGGGTGCTCCAGGGCTTTCCTCTTCCCAGCTGTTATTAGCAAGCAGCCTGGCTCTAACGAGCCCTGGGAGCTTCTCCCTGCTAGGCAGGGAGTACAGCCCAGCCCAGCTCCCCGCCAAGGGCTAGCAGCTTGGCGGGCAACTTCCGAAGAGCCAGGAGCTTGGCAGGCAACACCCTGGTTGCACTGAACCACTTTCCCCTCTGCACGCCCCACCGGGAAGGCGCATTAAAGCAAAACAGGCAGGGGTTCCACTCCACAACCCAGCCGGTCACCCCATGTGCATTTCAACTTGCAAGAAGCAATTAGCTCCCCCACTCTAATGCCCCCTGGCAGAGAACAGGGACGATGTGGGAACCCACTGCTTTCCGCCTGCCAGGACCAACCACAGCCAGAGAGACTAAGGGCTGGTCTACACTGGCAACGCTAAAGCGCTGCCACAGCAGTGCTTTAATGTGGCTTGTGTGGTCGCGGCAGAGCACTGGGAGAGAGCACTCCCAGTGTACTAAAAAAACCCGCCTCCACGAGGGGCGTGGCTTCCAGCGCTGGGAGTGCGGCTCTCAGCGCTGGTGCACTGTCTACACTGGTGCTTTACAGCCCTAAAACTTGCTGCACTCAGGGGGGGTGTTTTTTCACCAGCCTGAATGAGAAAGTTGCAGCACTGTAAATTGCTAGTGTAGACAAGCCCTAAGCTGCTTCCACCGTCTCCACTCCCTACCAGCACCAAGGCACACAATACCTCTGACCTCTGAGCACACCACCACTAGCCCCAGCCCCTTCCTGCAGCCCCCAGGCATGAGATCACTGGCCCCAGCCCCCAGGCATGAGATCACCAGCCCCCTTTCTCCTCCTGCAGCCCCCAGGGACAAGATCACTGGCCCCAGCCCCCTCCTGCAGCCTCTGGGCTGTGGGGGAGAGGCACCTCTCCCCGCCATGGCAGCTCCAGGGCTGGGACCACAGGGTAGGCGTCCCCGGCAGGTCCGGGCCAGGGCTGGGTTCAGGCTGGGGAAGGTCCAGGATGTGGCAGAATTGGGGCTGGGGGAGGGGCACCCCAGCTACAGCAGGTCCAGGCTGAGGCTGCATTCCAGCCACCCCTCCCACAGCTGTGGTAGGTTGGGGGCTGGGGTAGGTTGGGGTCAGGGAGGGGTGCCCCCCTTCCTGGCCATGGCAGGTCCTCAGGTGAGTTCCCTGAGCACCTGCACAGTGCTAAATAGGCTGTTGCGTGGCCGCGCAGCTTACAGAAAACTTAGCATATCCCCTGCAGATTTTTTCTTTTCTCTGTGGAAAATAAATTGTTGGAGAGGCACTGCAGTTATGCCTTTTACCCACCAGGAGCTGCTGTGGTGCCAGAAAAGAGGGCAGATGGCTCACCAGCAGTAGCAGTCAGCAACTGATAGAGAGGAGGAGGAGAGGCTACGTTCCTCACAGTGGCCTTCCTGCATGGTCAGGTGAGGAGACATGGGATGGGGGGCACAGACTAGAGCAGGGCACATGGGGTTTCTGAGGGATCACATTAACTGGGGTTCAAAAGTGATAGTGAGGGACAGACTGGGAAGGGGGCTAAATGGGAGTGGGGGTGCAGGGCCACATGAGGATGGGGGCAAGGAAGTGCAAGGCCACATGTGTTGGCTGAATGGGGGTGCAGGGACAGAAGGAGACGGGGCAGTTGTGCCTGACTGAACGGAAGAGGCTAGGAGTCAACCAGGGTCTGAAAGACTCCCCAGCTCCCTAACAATCCCCCAGCAAAACCTGCTCCATACTTCTCCCACCCAAAACCAACAACCCTCCAGGTTGACCCCCAGGCTCCTTCCCAGTTATTACTTCCCTCTCCCTGAGTTCCTCCATTACCCTGACTTCCCCAAGCCTTTGCATTGCTTCTGTGGGGTGCAGGAAATATGTTTCTTTATTGTAGTTTAAAAGAATTATTACTCAAAGTTCTGCATTTATATGCCTATTTGTCAGAAAACATTTCCTGAATCTTTTTTGTTGTTTGTATAGTTACAGACATACTTGCTGATAGGTATTTTGAAACAAATTACCAAAATAATTGAAACTGGTATGATTATATTGTTGTTTTGACAAATAAAATATGTATAATTTTGTACAATTTTAAAATATTGTGTGCAGATTTTTTTTTTGGCACAGAATTCCCCCAGGAGTAAAATCAAAAGGTGGTCTCTTACAGACTGAGACAGGGATTCTAATATGGCAGGGTCCATTCTTTATCCAGCAAAAACCCAGGTCTCCAGGCTTGCAGAGAGTGTCCACTGGGAAAGGCTAGAAAAATATCCCTCAGACATCTCTCTCAGATTTGGAGATTTTTTAAAAAAATATATATATACTCATTTAACCTCTCTCTGGACTACATTGTAACTTTAGAATCTGCTCTGAGTAAAGGGGTGGTTCATAGCTGCAGAACTCCCGGAGCAGACCAGAGAATGGTACAGGTGCAGAGAAGGGCTACTAAAATGATCAGATGAATGGAAAACCTACTTCATGAGATAACTGGTAACTAGTCTCTTGGAACAGTTTTCCAACCATTTATGCACCCATGTTATAGTAGCTCCATCTAGGTTGTTTTTCCCTAGTTTGTTTATGAGAAGGTCATGCAAGACAGTATCAAAAGCCTTACTAAAGTCAAGATATACCACATCTACTGTTTCCTCCCTATCTTCATGGCTTGTTACTCTGTCAAAGAAAGCCAGTAGGTTGGTTTGACGCTATTTGTTCTTAACAAATTAATGCTGACTTTTACTTACTACCTTATTATCTTCTAGGTGTTTGCAAATTAATTGCTTAATTATTTGTTCCACTATCTTTCCAGGTACTGAAGTTAAGCTGGCTGGTCTGTAATTCTCCTGTTTGTCCTTGTTTTCCTTTTTTATAGATTGGCACTATATTTGCCCTTTTCCAGTCCTCTGGAATCTCTCCCATCATCCAAGACTTTTCAAAGATAATCACCTTTCTCTCCCTCTTTCTTTCTTACCTAGTTAAATATGTAGGACCCGATCATCAGTTGGTGTGTAAATCAGCATAGCTCCATTCAAGTCAGTAGAGCTACATTGCTTTATACAACCTGGCCCATACAATTCTGGGAGGGGGAGTAACAAAATCCGCTCTGTGGTTTGCATGGTTATGGGCTTTGCTTCAAACATTTCACACAGCTCCAGCACCAAGCTTATTTTTTTCTAAAGATATATCTGATTTTTAAAGGTGGTTTTGAAAGCAGCAATTAAACAAAGACCTTACTGGAATACAATCTCTCTCTTGTGGGTATGATCTGGTGTCTAGCATTGCAACAAGTGACCCTTAGTTTACACAACCCTCATCAGGATACAGTGTGGCAGTTTGAGTGATACAATTAATGTGATATGACCTTGTCTTACTGAATGTCATTTTTCCTATGCCCCTACTCATGAATTGCTGTCAAAAATGGTTTTAGATTGTGTCAGCTACTCAAAAACATTTATACCCACAATAGCATGGATTGTAACATACCTTATCCTTCAGAGCCTGACAGTTAACTCATGTCTGCTTGCCCTAATACTTAAATAGTTATTTCACCAAACTAATTTACCTTCATAAGTGGTAAGTACACATGCCAATAACATGCTATGACCCTAAGCTGTGACACCTGTACTCACATCCTACACACTGTTGTAATACTCCTTGTACAAAAAACATGCCTTATAAGTTTTCAAGTTATGCCTCTCAACTTGCTGATCATTAATATTCTTGTATGATGTATGTATGCAGTGTGTACTAAGAGATATGACTATATGCTAGAATTATGACTGTGTGATTAAACCAGGCATGTCAGAGGGAGTTGGTAAACAAGTCTGCCTTAGACAAAAGAATGTGCTTTGCTTCTCTGACCTGCAGCCCAGCTTTCAGGCAGAGACAATGAAAATACATTTACATACTGGGTAAATAAATATATCAAGAAACAAGAGTGGTAGGAGACAGCATGGCATGAAGAAAGAAGCTTGGTCAGGGTTTTACTTTTCAAATAATACACTGCAAATGTTTACTTACTAGAAAAAGGGGGGTTGGACCTCAAGTAATAAGCAATTGAATCAACTGATTATATTCAGTATTTCTGTATTATAAAAGTGTATAGAGGGAGGTCTTTTATGAAAGTTAATAACACACTGGTGACACACTGGTGATTAACATCATTTATCCCAGTCAAGTTAATAAGATGTGATGTACTTTTGTCACTTCAAAGGAACAAACAAATCTTGTTATTTCTCTGAACTGTCCAGAAAAGGGCTGAACATTGCCAAGCACAGAGTTTGGAGAAAACTCAGGCCTGGGAGTGTGTTGGGGTCACCTTGCTGGTTGTAAGCCAGACTGGTGGAAGCTGCTAGAGTCAGAGTTCTGAAAGCAGGGTTGGCTGACTAGTACACAGACACTCAGGTCGTGACCTGCACTCTTGTAGGCTGGTAGGGAGCTACATCAGAAAAGCCTTATCTGGTGTGCAAGGGCTTTGGGGCAAGTGGTAACACAAAGCCTTACTGGTCTGGATTGCACCCCAAACCCTGTGACACATGACTCTACTGTATATTGTTGTATTTAGCATGTAGCACAGTATCTCACTGTGTGTTGCTCTAATTGCATTTCTGGCCAATCCAACAGAGCTGTGATACTGGGATGTTTTTAATTGGCAGGCATGGATCTCAGAATTTTTGTTCTCTAGGTCAATGTGGAGAGTGATCATCATGTTACCCAGGGTTTTCAAAACCCAAAACAGTGGTACCTTTACTGTTTCTCTCCAGGTGCTGTCAGGAATAAATCAATGGGGGCACAGCTCATCCATCGGATAAATAATTGGCACAAGGAGGATTGCTTTCATCTAAACTACTTTTCTGTTAGATCTTAAGCATGTGGACACACGCACATGCTGTCAAATTAGGGTTAAAGCATTTCAAAACATTTATAGTTACCCCAAAAGTCTGAAATTGTTCCAAGGGATCATCAGCCAGGCTTCAGTGGGGGCCTCATTTTCTGTCTAGCTACTGGGGAACTTAGCTGTCAGATCCTTGCCCAAAGAAAGATTCCGTGGACTGCTCCAAAGTAAATTCTTTTGCCTAATCTTTTATTGCTAACTTCAAACAAAGCACATAACCTACAGTTACTTTTAGTGGGTCACCATAGTAACCCGTAATGTATTACCAATTCTCCTATTTTCAAAGAAACTACTCATCTCTTATCATAAAAAAACCATTTCTAGTCATAACAATAATAAAACTTACATATCAGAGATGTCAGAAGAAAAGGAGTACTTGTGGCACCTTAGAGACTAACAAATTTATTTGAGCATAAGCTTTCGTGAGCTACAGCTCACTTCATCGGATGTAGCTCACGAAAGCTTATGCTCAAATAAATTTGTTAGTCTCTAAGGTGCCACGAGTACTCCTTTTCTTAACATGGCTGCTACTCTGAGAGATGTCAGAGACACTCAAGACAAAGGTCAGCCATCCAAGCACTCCTGTTCTCACAGTACATTCACTTCTTGTCCCAATCTCCCATTCTGATAGCAATAACTGCAAACAATTATTTGGCCTTGCCACGCATGGCCTAAGATTTTCCTAGGTATGTGATGTTTGGTTTTCAGCTGGCAATGGCATGTCATTGCATGCCCAGGCAAATTCTGCAAGGGATCTCAGAGCAGCATGGTGCCCCAGAGGTAGAGTGAACAGGCCCACTGATATGTGGAAAACATCCTGGCACTCACTAACCCTTGCCCCTAACTAGCGGGCTAGTAGCAAGGATCTCACCAGTTTCAATGGCAGATAGGACTGCTATACTCTACAGCAGCCTAGGAAGTGGATGCAGACAGAGCAGTTGTCTACTACTATACAGGAACAATTCCACATCGACAGCCATAGATTGCACCCTGACCCCTGCCAGTTGCCTTTAGAACACATGCAACTGGAAAACAGCTGAATGGGCAAAAGAGTGTGAATGGTTCAACACAAGCCATTACCACTGAAAACAATTCTGAGGACTAAGGAAAGTTTTACAGTGAAGAAGATCATACTGGCAAGCAGTAGGCAACGATGGGCTTATTTTGTTCTAGATTAACCACCATATGGATCTTTGAGGCACAGAGTCTGAGTCATAAACAGAAACAGACTTGGCAGGCACAGATGGCAATCTTTTCCTCAGCATCAAGCTACCTATGCACTTCACCTGGAAAGGACTGCCACTCACACATTGGTCTTTGTAGCCACAACTGTACTCACAATCATGTAAAACAATAATCAGTGTCATCTTTGGTCATGAGGGACAAAGAACAACAACAACAACAATAGGGAGAGCAGCATACTGAACTCAAGAACAATGTGGTGGATCTCAGCACCCAATTCTGCACTTTTAGATAGTCTATGTTGAGGCGGGGGACTGAACTAGATGACCTCTTGAGGACGCTTCCAGTGTTACGATTCTATAAAGGCTTTGGAGAGAGAAAATGCCTCAGTGACCATTTTAAAACAATATTTTACTGGAAAGGTTAAAGCCTTTGGGGCCTCAGCTAATGTAAATCAGCAGACTCTTACTGAAGTCCCTGGAACTACATTGATTTATACTAGGTGGGGATTTGGCCGCCTTCTGTTTTGCTTGTGAGGGCATGGAATTATAGCAGTGATCAGTCACTTCTGAGGATTATCTTGGTGCTGTACTGCAGCAATTTCCCACTTTCTCAGCCACTGGTGATTCAAGTTTTTGCTGCTGGTATTTGGCTTGCCTTGCTCCCCTCAGCTGATGGCCCCCAAGGCAATAAGTGTCCCAGTTTGGGACCCAATCCAACTCCCTTTAAAGTCAATTGAAAGGCTAAGTGAATTTAATGAAAGTTGAACCTGGGCTCTTAATGATGACCCTTTGTGCTGGATGTTGGTGAGTTGATGTTAATGACTTTCCATTCATTTATAGCTGGTGCACTCTAGATGAATTTGCCTTCGTGTTTTCATATACAGTAACTCCCTGCTTATAACTTTCGTGATTGAAAATGTCAAGGTCTGGGTCTTTTTCTGTGGGTGAATAAGGCCTGGTCTACACTTGAAAATTAGGTTGGCATAACTATGCCACTCAGATATGAAAATTTTTCACACCCCTGAGCAACATAGTAAAGGCCTTGAATAGTCAACACTAAGCCGACAGAAGAATTCTCCCATTGACCTAGCTACCATCTCATGGGGATTACCTATGCCAATGGAAGAATCCCTCTGATCGGCGTAGGTAGTGTATATGCTGAAATGTGACAGTGGTGCAGCTGCACAGCTAGGCTGCTGTAGCATTTTAAGGCTTGACGAACCCTTAGTTTGGAGAGTTTCAGGAAAAACAATTCAGCTACTTCTGAAGGAACAGAGAATAAAAAAAATACATTTTCCCCCATTATAAAAACATTTCTTTAGCCTTTTATTGAACAGATTTAGCTTTGAAAGGAATAGAGGAACAAGCTGAAATTTACTTCCAATATAATCCCTGGCATGGAGATAATTCCAGTGAAAATAGCTTTTTATGTGGCCAAGTCACAGTATTTTTATTATAGCAATATTTTTAACAATAGAAGTTGGTTTCTGCTGCACCTGTGTACATGCCTGATTTACCTGCATACCCAAAAATGTGCACTTATCCACTGTGCAATAGAGTGTACATTGTGTAAAGCAGGGCTGCTGTGGTGCCTACTTCATTCAGTGTACTCTTGTAAGGTTACACATTGAGGATCTGATCCACAGCCCATTGAAGGCATGTGAGTCTTTCCATGGACTTTAATGGGTTCTGTATTGGTCCCAAAATTTTCAGTAGCACAGGGTACACCTTCACTCTCGAATCCTGTCTCAATGAGGCACGGTATCCAGTGAATGAGGCAGGGTTCCGCAGAGTCCCTTGCATCAGTGAATGTACACCCAGTGTCAGACAAGGCATCCTGGTGGCATCTTGCCAAATTGTTCCCAATCATGGAATGTCTTTTTTTCTTTTGAAAAATAAAAGACAAGCCAGGGGAAAAGTCATTTAAAAGATAACAAACCCTATGTTAAGAGAACGTTAAGGTGAGCATTCGGACGTTCAAAAAATGTCAGAGTAAAGATTGCCCTCCACCCTTAACACTTCTTCCTTGTGTGTGCATGTATACATCACAAGGAAGTTCATTACCTGTTCATATACTATTTCTCAAAAACACAATCTGTGGTATCATACAGATTTTCTTCTTTATAGACTTATGGAGATACATCTTGGGAGGTGTTCAGTGAAGAAGACAGGGCTCCAACTGAGCCCTTTCAACTCTGAGTATTCATCTGGAATAGAGCAGGCTATTCCAGTGGCACCTAGCCAAATAATTGAAGATTATAAATTCTTTTGCTTAAAAAGAACCCATCTAAGGATTTCCCACCAAAAAACATACAAAAAACCAACAACCCCTCTCTCCTCACTATATAATGATTGTACAGTTAAGAATTCAAAAGTAAGGAAATGAAGTTTTATGTTTGCTTGTATGACATAGCCCAGCAGAGAAGAAAGAAACAAGCATCAACGAACCCTAAACAACATTTCTGACATATACCAAGTGAGATAACCATCCTGCTATTTCTATCAGGTCGCATCTTGATAAATGAAAGTAGAAGAGAAGTTCGACGCAAGGGGCTATAAGGTGAATCATCATAAATGAAAAAGAGTGATGCTCTTCAAAGAGAAGATTTTCAAACCAAAATTAAATCTATACAAAATAAAATAACAGGGCCCTTCCAGGCACTCATGTCTTACTGTGTAGCGAGTTGCAGCAACAAAACAGGTTGGTAGCTGATGCTTTAGGTGTCATTCACTGCTAAACACAAGGTCCACACAAAACAATTTGTCTTTAAATTATTATTAATTGAAAAGCTACTGTGGCTGAACAACAAAGGGAAGTTGACAATTTACCTCTTTCCAGAGGCAATATATAACGAGAGAAGACAGACATGAGCAATTTCATTTCTATACTAACTGCTGTCTTAGTAAAAAATAAACACAGTAGGCCACTGACATTACCTTCCACAGCTACAGCAGCATTACTTTTCTCTTTGGCTTTATCTGTATACTCTGTTAAACCCAATCTAACTACCTATACTTGTGGTTCTCTGTACAGTGTCTGACGCAGAAAATCTTGATTATAATGTATAGCAAATGACAAGTTGCATATCAATCTGTTGCTTCTTATCTTAAATTAGCTTGTAAATTCTTCAGGGCAGGGATCTTCTCTTACTACGTATTAGCACAAGGGCTTGAACTTGAATGGGATTTGTGGGCACTAGTGTGACAGTATAATAATAAATACTAATAAGGGGTCAATGTCACAGAGTAGTGGGGGAAAATATCATATGTTGGAGGTTCTGATTCATATGCCTCTAGCTGTCCTCTCCTCCCCAAATCCTGATGGATAAGGCAGGAGGAAGAGGTGGCTCAATCATTACTAGACTAGGATGGAGCTTGATGTGCTTGATAGTTTAGCTGAGTTCCTGGAGTGTGGACAGGCTGTGAAGCAGGACAGTGATTGCCAAACCCTGTGAGCTCTGCGACTCATGGTGGTGGTGGTTACACCCAACCCACTCTATGCCTCCCTTCCTTCACTGCTGCCACTTATTTTATTGGTTTAGGGCCCTGAGCCTAGTGATGGCTCCTGCGATGGGAGAAGGCAAAACGACAGGACGGGACAGGTCCTGTGAGATATTCAGCCTCCATAGGACTTCTGGGGTAGGCTTGAGGTCTTGCAGGATTTGGCCCATGATTTGCAGCCATAAGGTCTTGTGGGATTTGGCATGAGATTTGGAGCCATGATAAGAGCCACATGCTCAGAGCCACTTCCTGTTTGCTGGTTTCGAGCAGTTGAAGAGGAACAGAACACACAGAGCACTTGGATCATAAGCAGCGGTCTGGGAATAACCCAAACCTGCTGGATTATGTAGGGCACATGGCCAGCTGGTTGCAGAACTGGCACTGAGCCCCAATGGAGCAGCAGGATGGGCTAACAGACCCATTGCATCCACCTGATGCAGGGGGCTGTGTGTTTCCTATCCCAGACCAGAAGGTAAACAGAAAGATCAGGAAGGAGAGAGAAAAGCACATGAGCCCAAGAAGGGAACTATGTCCTAAGCAGCTAGGAATAGGGAGAGGATGCAATCCATTTCAGCTCGGATTGGATCCTTGGAAAACAATGGTCAGGTACAGCCTGGGACTCCCTGGTCCATGCAGCAGTTCTGGTGAGGGCAATGGGCTGAGCTCCAGGTGGCTTCAGAGTCAGCCCTGCTGGGGAGAACAGGGCGAGGGAGGGAACATAAATGGGGGAGAGAGCTATACAACATACTGTGTGTCTACAAGTGTGAGGAATGTGTGTATGTGTGTGTGGGGGGGAGGGGCAATGCCCAGCCTGCCCTAGCTACCCGCACTCCAGTCACCAGCTCCACAGATGATGGCCTTACAGATTCCAGCATCACAGCTACTGGCCCCCAGCCTATGGCTCCACAGCTTCACGCCCCTCCTCTCCCTGCCCCACAGCCTTTATTGCAGCAACCTAACAGGGCTACTAATGTGGGTTTGAATTTGCTCTTGTGTGCAGCTGCTTCTGATCAGTTGGGCCGCTCATCTTCTCCAGTCAACACATGAGAAGATATGGAGGGCAGAGTATCTGGCCACATTTTCCCTTCTGTTCAGGAAACCTATATTAGACGAGAGAGCTAAGAGAGGGACCTTCCCACCCCCAAGAGAACGAGGAACTGGGACAACTGGCTTGTGGCTTACATCACCTACATGGGAGTGATGGGACAGCTATACACAACAATGTATGGGCCCGTACTGAAGTATTTGGATCTTATACATAGGGCACATAATAATTTTCAGGCACCTCATGATGAGCACTTTATAATGAAGGCAGCGCTGAACCCCTCCCTGCACTGGGATAAAATGGATCAGGGACTATGACTGGAAAGCATGGTGTAGGGCAGCTGTTAACAGGCCTCCACACTGATAGGAGCCACATACTGGAGAGTTCGGGAGGTGAAAGGGGGAACAAGGCTAGGCACGAGGCAAGGATGCCTGACCAGCTGAGGCTTTTCTGCTGGGAGTATGATGAGACAGGGAAGTATTTTCATGCATCAGGTAGGTTTTTGCCATGAATGTGGGCATTCTGGAAGCAGGCACACATCCTCAGGCTGCCTGCATTTTAAGGGCACCTTCCCTGGGGGAGGAATGGGGGAATGGGCAGCAGCTGAAGACAGCACGGAGTGTGGGCAGGGCCAATGTGACTGAAAAATTCAACATCTCCAATTAATTTGAGTTTTTGAGCCTCCCCTTTTAAGTGACTAGCCCAAGAAGGCAGATTTCATATATTTGTGAGAGAGTTACTTTCAGGGTTTCAGGATGAATGTGAAAAAAATGGTTAAATTAAGATTGGCATAACGGAGGCATGCACAGTACAAGAGTGATCCTATAATGGATTTGCCAGCCCTTGTGCTTGGATAACTGCATCCTCAAATGACCATGATTCAGACCAATGTAATGGCAAATAACTTCAGCTCTGTTAAAGGCATGGAGGACATAGCCAGGGACAAGATTCAAAAGAGGTCCATTTGGTGAGGGTTGCGTGTCCTTTCCAGCAAATGCTGTTGCCTAATCTCTGTCTCTCCCCCTTGGGCCTTGTTCCTAAGGAAGCGCCTGGTGAGTACTGCCTCAGTCACCATTTCTCATACCCATAGGGGGAATCAGTGAAAAATGTGATCAACCCCAGGCTGTGCACTGTTCACTATGCGTCAGGTGACATGGCAGTGCACATGGTATGCTCATGCGGCCCTGCTGCCTTTCTTGCAAAGTGCAACATTAAGTAGGCTTTTCACTTCCTCCCAGTCCATCCAGCTGACTGTGACCTCTTGGGCTTTTCCTTTGATGGTCAATTTTATGTGGACAAAGCAATGCCCAGGGGCAGTGTTATTTCGTGTGCAACCTTCAAAAAAAATTCACTACAGTGCTGGATTGGAAGGTCAGGAGATGTGTTGAATGTCACTTGTTAGTGATACATTACCTGGATGATTTTCTGGTTGCACACAGGGCTGGGACAGGCGAGCATGAGGGCCTGCTTTCAGTTTTTCAGGTGCTGACTAGCAAATTGGGTTTTTCCCTAACTGATGAAAAATGGAGGGACCTGTGACCACATTGACATATATAGGCACTGAGCGTGACACTGTCCAGGGCAGTCCCACCTTCCTTGGGCCAAACTTTTGGTGTTAAAACTTACGGTTGTTAGGATGAGCAGGGCCAAAAAGGTGTGTCTGAGGAATCCCCAGTCTCTGTGGGGCCATTTGAAGTTTGCATGCAAAGTCATCATCCCTGGGCATGCCTTCGGTGTGTGGTTTGCTACTGGTGTTAGTGGGGTATGAGCCCCACACTGGTTTATAAGGGTAACTATGGAGATGACGGAAGATCTGGCGACTGGCATTGTTTCCTCGCTCATTATAATGAGGTGTCCATATAGTGGGATGTTTACATGATCAAGGCCAATCTGGAGTCTACTTGGATGCAGCAGGAGGCATAGGTTTTGGCTTGTGTTTCAGGTGGCATTGGTGTGGCCCTAGGCGTGGAAGAAGTCTGGAGTTTTGAAGGCTATCACATTCCTGGAGTTCTTCCCCATTCTGGTGATGGTCACCGTCTGGGAGGGGGAGTTCAAGGAGAAGAGGGTCAGGTTGGAGGGCAGCAATCATCAGTTGTTCACATGGTGAACTCTCAGTGCGCTAAATTGGCTTGTGTAATGAGGTTGGTGAGGCCTTTCGTTTGCCATTGCCTCAGATGCAATATTTAGTTCACTGCAAAGTAGGAACTTGGGCTTAACAATGGCATAGCCAATGCTCTCTCGATTGCAGGTCGACAGATCCTGAGCACTAGCCCTGTGGAGTCTTGGTTACTAGACACAGCATCCATGGCCAAGGGATCCCTTGTACCACATACCTTTTTAACTTACACAATGCTGTTTCAGGAGTTTCAGATATTCAAGGGATATGTGGGACAACCCGGGCCTGGTCTATACCAGAACCCCACATTTGGCAGTTTAAGGTCTCAGTACATAGGCAGGGGCTAGTGCCACCAACTATAGCAGGGGCGGGCAAACTTTTTTCCAGCAGCTTGATGCTGAACTGTGGTCATGAAATGCTTCCCAAAGATCATTGTTTTTCATTTACATTATATAGGTAAAACAAGTTCCCGCCTTCAAATTTTTTAAACCTATCACATTAGCCACACTGCTAAATAACAAAAAAATTAACCAGTTACATACTGGCACCTATGTGTCCTCCTTGCTGCCCAAGTTTTTACATGTTATCTTTCATGCCCAAATTGTAATTTAATTTAACCTTCTCTGTTTGTGTAGATGGTCAGCATAAAAACTCTGGTTAGAGCTTATTTTACCATTTGTTGAGTCTCTTTCTATATCCTCCCTAATTTCTCAGAGCCTGAGGGTCTCTACTTTTATAACCAACAAGGTTGTACTCTCATTAGGGACATTCCTGAGGTGGGGGTGCTTTATCAGCAGCAGAACATTCTTTTTTCAATTTTGGTTGTGAACTCCTTGAGTTTCCCCCAAGGCTAGTTTAATATGGGATGGAGGTGATCAGGTCTCAGGCCTACAACAGAGAAGTTTGAATATGTTTAATCCCATGTGCCATGAATATAGAGGGAAGGGTAGCAACCTTTATGTATGCAGAAGCATAAAATCCCTCCTTGGCAGCTGTACTGGATTGCCTTACATGTAAGGGGTTAAGCAGTTCAAATAATCTAGTTGGCACCTGACTAGAAGGAGCAATGAGGAAAGAAGATACTTTCAAATCTGGGGTGGGGGGGGAGGGATTTGTTTGTTGTTCCCTCTCCAGACGGAGGGAGAAGCCAAGCAGGTACAACATCTCCTGAAAAAATACCTGGAATAAGCCATCTAAAACCACAGAAACTGTGAGTAGGGCAAGGAAATGCATTAGGTTATCTTTTGTTTTGGCCTGTGCATTTTTCCTATGCTACAGTGGTAGTTTCATTCCTGTTTTTGTAACCGTGAAGCTGAGCCCAGAAGGGACTCCTCTGTGTTTTAAATCTTTTTATTACTCTATAAAGTTACCTTCCATCCTGATTTTGCAGGTGTGATTCTTTTACTTTTTTCTTTATTATAAAGTTCTTCTTTTAAGAACCTGATTTTTTTCAGTGTCCTGAAGACAAAGGGTCTGGTCTGTGCTCACATTGCTAAGGCAATTGGTTGGTACATTATTCTCAAGCCTCCCCAGGAAAGGGGGTGAAGGGACTTGGTGGGGGGGGTATTTTGGGGGGATAGGGATTCCAAGTGACCATTCCCTGAATATTTTCTGTAAATCACTTGGTGGTGGCAACAATACCAGTCCAAGGACATGGAAAGGGATTTGTGCCTTGGAAAAGTTTTAACCTAAGCTGATAAAATCTTAAGGGGTCTTTTATGTGGGTCCCCACATCTGTACCCCAGAGTTCAGAATGGGGGGCGGGGGGAGAACCTTGACACCATGTTTGCTTAAAAAGTTTTTAAACTCCAAGCCTGTAAAATTTGGTCCATGGTGTGTGACAGGTACTCCTGGTAGTCTGTGTGAGCAAGGATCTAACTGAGCTGTTCACAAGTAGCAGTGGAGATTGTGGGGTCATTGCATGCACTACTAACCATTTTGAATGTGTATCCAATAAGATTAGAAACATTTTATCCCAGGTATGGGCCTGCAGAGCCCATACATATGCAGAATCATGGGTGTTCTGGCCATTCTAGGGGTGAGGAGTGTCAGCACCAGGTCTGCTGGTGTATGACATTAGAGACTTCCCTTTATTACTTTTTCCAGGTCCTCATCCTCATGTTTGGCCACCACACCCAGCCAAAGATTTCATGCATGAAATACCAGAGTGTACTTCATGTACTTCAGTCAGGCCTTTATCTCATCCTGGAATGACTTCTGTTTCATAGATTCATATATTCATATGATTCTATGATTCTATGAAACAGAAGTCATTCCAGGATGAGATAAAGGCCTGACTGAAGTACATGAAGTACACTATATACGTCCATTCTCTGTGCTCATTTCTGTACGCCTGTCCCTAAATGGGCAGAATTCTTCCCTCTTACACTGATTTAGCCAGGCCTGCAGTATCTGATGCTGCCTCTGGGCAGGATAGGATTCTGTCTAGTCCATTCCCCTATCTAGGAAGCCTTTACTCATGTCTGGTAGAGGTGGTGCATGAACACCACAAATCTCTCCTGGAAGCACCATAGAACCAGCTTGTTCTGATAACACCAATGGACTAAAGGTATCTGTGTTAGCATACTAATGTCCAGCCTCAGAGTCTATCCTGTACACATAAGCAGCTATGGTCAAAGCCCAACAGTGTAGCAAGTGGCCAGCACACACTTGTTTTCATGGAAAAGTCCCACAAGTGGTTTGTAATCTGTCAGAACAGTACAAGGCTCCCCATACAGATACTGATACAGTCTCCCACAGTATTCTTACCAGCAAGTTAAAAAAGTATGGATTGGATGAATGGACTATAAAGTGGATAGAAAGCTGGCTAGATTGTTGGGCTCAACGGGTAATGATCAACATCTCGATGTCGATTTTGCAGCTGGTATCAAGTGGAGTGCTCCAAAGGATGATCCTGGGGCCGGTTTTGTTCAACATCTTCATTAATGATCTGGATGATGGGATGGACAGCAAGTTTGAGGATGACACTAAGCTGAGGGGAGAGGTAGTCACTAGAGGGTAGGGATAGGGGCCAGAATGACCTAGACAAATAGGAGGATTGGGCCAAAAGAAATCTGATGAGGTTCAACAAGGACAAGGGCAGAGTCCTGCACTTAGGGTGGAAGAATCCCATCCACTGCTACAGGCTGGGGACCGACTGGATAAGCGACACTTCTGCAGAAAAGGACCTGGGGATTATAGTAGATGAGAAGCTGGATATGAGTAAACAGTGTGCCCTTGTTGTCAAGATTGCTAACGGCATATTGGGCTGCATTAGTGGGAGCATTGCCAGCAGATTGAGGGAAGTGATTATTCCCCTCTATTCTGCACTGGTGAGGCCACATCTGTAGTATTGCATCCAGTTTTGGGCCTCCTCACTAAAGAAACATTGGAGAGAGTCCAGAGGAGGGCAACAAAAATGATTAGGGGGCTGGGGCACATGACTTATGAGGAGGAATTGGGCTTATTTAGTCTGCAGAAGAGAAGAGTGAGGGAGGATTTGAGAGCAGCCTTCAACTACCTGAAGGGAGGTTCCAAAGAGGATGTTGTCAGTGGTGGCAGATGACAGAACAAGAAGCAATGATCTCAAGTTGCAGGGAGGGAGGTCTAGATTGGATATTAGGAAAAACTATTTCAGCAGGAAGGTGGTGAAGCACTGGAATGGGTTTCCTGGGGAGGTGGTGGAATCTCCATCCTGAGAAGTTTTTAAGGCCCAGCTTGACAAAGCCCTGGCTGGGATGATTTAGTTGGTGTTGGTCCTGCTTTGAGCAGGGGGTTGGACTAAATGACCCTCTGAGGTCTCTTCCAACCCTAATCTTCTATGAGTCTATGATGAATTTTTGTATTCTAAAAATGGTATTTAGATCTCTAACTGAAAACAATCCCATCCAGCTTTAGTCAGTGATCTGGAGACATAGCCAATTGGCCATTCTCTGACAAAATTGTCCCTGTCCCATATGAGGAAGCAGCACATGATAGGATCAATTCTTTGCCTGGGTCAAAATGAATAAGTTTAAAGATTCTGAGTAGATTTTAGACTCCTGGAAAGCTCTCTTTTCCTATTCTCCCCCTTCCCCCCCCCCCCCAGCCCTCAATTCCTGGAGAGCTTCTTACTTCAGAGTTGATGCAAGGTCTCTAAAAGGACTGAAACATTTGAAAGAGACCTGTAATAATAATTTAACATACCATACAGCGTGCAGCTCAGCTGTGTTCTAAGGGGCGGGAACCTGATTAATTGCTCTGATGTGATCTGCTACAGAGTGAATCCCTTCATTGTCTATTCTGTAGCCCAGGTACACCACTTTTGGTCTCATAATGAGTCTTTGATCCTTAATCCCTTTAGGAGCCGTTAAATGGTGGGTGGGACTACTCAGGGTTTTAAAAAGCCATCTCCAATGTGACCTTGGGTGGCCTCTGCACCCGCCCCGGCCCCACCATGCTGGCTGCTCGCTACCTCCTGGCCCTCGGGCCCCATACCTGCCTGGCCTCCAGGCCCCACCTTGCTCCTATGCTGAGGTGGCCGCTGACCCAGCCCAGATGTCCTTCACCTTCGCCTTGCCCACGCAGGTGTTGTACAATGGAGCCACCGTTTAGCAGGTGGACGTTCCCACATCGAACGGCTCCTTTGGCATCTCCCGTTCCTACCCTGCAGGTCCTGAAACCCGGAATTGTGATGGTCTTTGCCAAGGATGGCACAGCAACCAAGTACTTTGTGCAGCTGCTGGCAGAAGAGGTGGCCACTTTAGACATGCTGGATTTTGCTACTGCTAAATTGAATCTGGATAAATCCTTATCCCAGCTGGCTGCAGTACCTGATGTAACAGCTAAAGTAGAAGCCCAGATTAACATAGAAGCCCATGAGGCCCTTGTAAAAGCCCTGGAGTAATTAGGGGATTCTGTGGTCGATGTGCAGAAGCCATGGACTGGAGCTGGGGCTGGGCCTGGCTCCTCTCCCCTCCCTCCCCCCACCCGTTTGTACAGATGGCATGAGACAGATTGATGCCGATATATCACTTTGATCAATTAAAGAAAACAAAAGCCTCCCCCCCAAGAAAAAAAGTGACCAAAGGAACTAGTGAGCAAGAGCTGCAAACAGGGGAGTTTTGCAGGGGAGTTTAGAAGGGAGTGAGAGCCAGATACACCAAACATTCTCTAAATGTAGGTCAAGAAACACCTCCCCCTACCCCAAAAAAAACAACCACCACCAAACCAAAAGAAAAAAGCTGCAAGATTAAAAATAATGCAGGCAGAAGTCCAGCAGCAGAACGGGGGTTACCAATTTATCACACTGAATGCATCATGTCTGATTACATGTTTTGTGGGCAGGTGGCATGTGTGTGCATTCAGCGCAAGCAGCTCATGGCCCTTAGAGACAGACAGAGTATAGGCCAGAGTGGCTGAGCTGGAGGAGCTAAGGGAGACAGAGTGCTACATAGATGAGACTTTCTGGGATACAGTAGAGCAGGGCCTCCCCCAGTTTGGCCACTTGTGTGCTGTTGAGGAGGATGAAAGTCTCAAGGAAGAAGAAGATCAAACTGGAATGGAGGGAAATGATCTCCTAGTTGGGGCCCTCCTTCCAGATGATGTCACGGTACCCTCTTGCACTGAGGGTACTTCTCTGGGGAAGGGGATCACAGTTATTAGAAACAGACAGGTAATAGTAATGGGGGGTTCAATTCTTAGAAATCTAGATAGTTGGATTTGTGATGACCAGGAGAACCACATGGTAAATCCCCTGCTGCATGTGAAGGTTGCATGCAGATCTCTCAAGAAATCTAAACAGACTTATGTGCAGGCCTGGGGAGGAGCTTGTGGTCACAGTACATCTAGGTACCAATAACATAGGGAAAGGCAAGCCTGGAGGCCAAATTTAGGCTGTTAGGTAAGAGATTGAAGTCAAGGACCTCCATGGTAACATTCTCTGAAATACTTCCAGTTCCAAGAGCAGAGCCAGGTAGACAGGAAGAATTGCATGGTCTCAACCCATGGATGAATGAGGGTAGGGGAATTATGTTTTTTTTTAGGAACTGGGGAATCTTTTGGAAAAAGAGAAGCCTATACAGGAAGGATGGGCTCCATCTAAACCAAAATGGAACCAGATTGCTGGCATGTAAAATTAAAACAGAGGCCTAGGGGAAAAACCAACGGGTTTGTAGGAATGCACAGTTCAGACAGGCACATCCCTTACAGGAGGATCTATTAATGGGGATTCTGTACATCCTAATAAAGAAGAAAGGATAGAAGTTGACAAAGTACTGGTAGGAGCTGAAGAGAAACAGTCAAATGAAAAAGAGTCCCATGCAATTTTATCACATGAAGGCAGACAACTAAATATTGTCTAATTTTATAAGTGCTTGTATACAAATGCAAGAAGTCTAAATACTAAGATGGTAAACTTGAGTGCCTGGTATTAAATGAGGATATTGGTATAATAGGCGCCAGAGAAACTTGGTGGAACAAGGGTAATCAAAAGGGACATGGTAATGCCAGGGTACAAAATATATAGGAATGACAGAGTAGGTCGTGCTGCTGGGGGAGTGACACTATAGGTGAAAGAAAGTGTAGAGTCAAATATAATAAAAATCTTAAATGAATCAAACTGTACCACAGAATCTCTATGGATAGGAATTCCTACTGCTATGGTATTGTTGTTCAAGGAGGTCGGGGGAGGTACCAAAGAAGAACACCAACTAGCATTTATATTCAAAAATGGGAACTACATAAAAAGAAGGAAGCTAGTTAAATGGAAATTAAAAGCAACAGTCAAAAAAGTGAAATACCTGAAAGTTTTATGGAAACTTAACCCCCCCCCCCAAACAAACACCATAATAGAGGCTCAAATTACTTGTATAGCCCAAATTAAAAAGAAAAAAATAGTAGGTGTACCAAAAAAATTCCACCTTGGCTAAACAGAGTAAAAGATGGTTACAGACAAAGAGACATCGTTTAAAAATTCAAAGTCAAATCCCACTGAGAAAAAGTAGAAAGAAGCATAAACTCTGACAAGTCAAGTGTAAAAGTATAGTTAGGCAGGCCAAACATTTTTTTTAAGAGTAACTTGCAAAAGACATAAAAACTAACAGGAAAAAAAGATTAAGTACATCAAAAGCAGGAAGCATGCCAACAATCAGTAGGACCAGTAGGCGATCAAGTTGTTAAAGGAGCATTGGAGCATTTAGGGAAGACAAGGCCATTGCAGAGAAGCTAAATGAATTCTTTGCTTCAGTCTTCACTGCAGAGGATGTGAGGGAGATTCCCACACCAGAGCAATTCTTTTTAGGTGTCAAGTCTGAAGAACCATTAGGAACGAGATAGATAATAAGACAGTAAATATCATAATGCCACTATATAAACCTTGAATACTGGGCACAGTTCTTGTCACCCCGTCTCAAAAAAGACATTCGAATTAGAAAAGGTACCGAGAAGGGCAAAAAAATGATTAGGGATATGGAACATCTTCCTTATGAGGAGAGATTAAAGAGTCTTGGATTATTAATCTTAGAAAAGAGATGACTAATGGGGGATATAATAGAGGTCTATAAATCATGACTGGTGTGCAGAAAGTGAATAAGTGAAGAAAGTGAATTTACCCCTTCACATTACACAAGAACCAGGGGTTACCCAATGAAATTAATAGGCAGGAGGTTTAAAGCAAACATGAGAAAGTATTTCTGCACACAACACAGTATCAGCCTGTGGAACTCATTGCCAAGAGATGTTGTGAAGGCCAAAAGTATAACTGGGTTATAAAAATCAAAAATAGTTCATGGAGGATGAATTACTTACTGAGACAAGTTAGAGGTCTTCAAATCACCAGGGCTTGATGAAATGCATCCTAGAATACTCAAGGAGTTGACTGAGGAGATATCTGAGCCATTAGCAATTATCTTTGAAAAGTCATGGAAGACAGGAGACATTCCAGAAGACTGGAAAAGGGCAAATATAGTGCCCATCTATAAAAAGGGAAAAAAGGACAACCCGGGGAATTACAGACCAGTCAGCTTAACTTCTGTACCCGGAAGGATAATGGAGCAAATAATTAAGCAATCAATTTGCAAACACCTAGAACAGTGGTTCTCAACTCTGGTCCACTGCTTGTTCAGGGAAAGTCCCTGGTGCGTTGGGCCAGGTTTACCTGCCGCGTCCGCAGGTTCGGCCAATCATGGCTCCCACTGGCCGCGGTTCGCTGCTCCAGGCCAATGGGGGCTGCAGGAAGGGCAGCCAGCACATCCCTCGGCCCACGCCGCTTCCTGCAACCCCCATTGGCCTGGAGCGGCAAACCGCAGCCAGTTGGAGCTGTGATCGGCTGAACCTGTGGGCATGGCAGGTAAACAAACTGGCCCGGCATGCCAGGGGCTTTTCCTGAACAAGCGGTGGACCAGAGTTGAGAACCACTGACCTAGAAGATAACAAGGTGATAAATAACAGTCAGCATGGATTTGTCAAGAATAAATAGTGTGAAACCAACCTGATACCCTGCTCTGACAGGGTAACAAGCCTTGTGGATAGGGGGGAAGTGGTAGATGTGGTATATCTTGACTTTAGTAAGGCTTTTGATACTGTCTCGCATGACCGTCTCATAAACAAACTAGGGAAATACAATCTAGATGGAACTACTATAAGGTGGGTGCATAACTGATTGGAAAATTGTTCCCAGAGAATAGTTATCAGTGGTTCACAGTCATGCTGGAAGGGCATAACGAGTGGGGTCCCACAGGGATTGGTTCTGGGTCCAGTTCTGATCAATATCTTCATCAATGATTTAGAAAATATGACCTATGAGGGAAGATTGAAAAAATTGGGTTTGTTTAGTCTGGAGAAGAGAAAGCCGAGAGGGGACATGATAACAGTTTTCAAGTATATAAAAGGTTGTTAAAAGGAGGAGAGAGAAAAATTGTTCTTCTTAACCTCTGAGGATAGGACAAGAAGCAATGGACTTAAATTGCAGCAAGGGCAGTTTAGGTTGAACTTTAGGAAAAACTTCCTGTCAGAGTGGTTAAGCACTGGAATAAACTGCCTAGGGAGGTTGTGGAATCTCCATTATTGGGGATTTTTAAGAGCAGCTTGGACAAACACCTGTCAGGGATGGTGTAGATAATACTTAGTCCTGCCTTGAGTGCAGGGGACTGGACTAGGTGACCTCCTAAGGTCCCTTCCAGTTCTACGATTCTATGAAAGGCTATTAGCCAAGCTGGTCAGGTTGTCCCTAAACCTCTGACTGCCAAATTCTGGGACTAGATGACAGGAGATGGATCACTTGATGATTGCCCTGTTCTGTTCATTCCCGCTGAAACATCCGGCATCAGCCACAGTCAAAGACAAGATACCGGGTTAGATGGACCATTGGTCTGGCCAGTATGGCCATTCTTATGGAAGTTAGATGTTCTTTATTTAAAAAGCCCTTACTTTGTTGTAAGCAAAGCACCATGGCCTTCAAATCTTTGAAGTACTTTGCCAGTGTTGAGACATTGTGTCACTTCTGCCTGTGATGAGAATGTCATCAATCCTCACTAAAATACGTGGGGCACCTTTCAGCACAAGTTCCATGGCCACTGGAAAATTAATGTGCTGCTGATATTGCAATCTATTATATGAGTATAAGTCCTTGACAGTGTCTATAGTGCTAAGTTTTCTGAGGGCATAAGGAGGTGGACTTACTTTAAAGTATTTTGGCTTGACCCCATCCTGGGTATAAATCCTGGCCATTACACCATCCAGGGTCCCTAACCCTTCTTTAAAAAGGTGTAGGTCAATGTCTAGGAGTGCTGTGTTTTGCTAGGGTCTAATTTGGGCATTTTCTCCCAATTCAGTTTTACTTCTTGCAACCAATCTCTGCCTAACAGATTTTACATTTGTCCCCAGGTCATCAGGGGTCAGGAACATGGGTGGTCAGGTCCACTGGTTGGAGCAGGAGTCAGGGCTGGGAAATGGAACTGAGGCTCAGAACCAGAGCCAGAAGCTAGATGCCAGAGCCAAGGGTCAGACCAGAGTTAGCACCAGGAATCAGAACCAAGTGTCAGAAGTGGGTTACCTGGAGTCAAGGAAGGGAGAGCAGAGCTAGGTCTGAGGCAGGATTGAGGCTGGGATAAGGCAAGTGTAGTCCCCTACCCCCTACCACACCCTCTTTTATTCACTGGCTCAGTTTGAGATTGTTCAAGATAGGGGAAGCCTGCCTTGTGACTTTTTACACAACTTTGGTAAACTGGGTCTGAGGTGTGCTTTGTGTTGTGTGTCAGTGTGTGTTCACCTCAGACCAGATCCATTCAGACAAACCACCAGGAATAAGGCTTTATTCTGTAAAGAACATAGAACAGGATTACAGTCTAGCAGCCTCCTCTCTGCTTGCCTGCTACGTGCTCCCAGCTGAGTCAGTGCTGAGACCTCCTGCTGGGGGGGCACAGAGTATATCTGGGTCGGAACCAGGAAGTTCTCCCAACATGCAGCAGTTTGTTGTCCACAACTTGTAGTTTCCATGGCTGCTGTTGAAGCACACTGGACCTTGGGCTACACAAGGATGCAGGAACAAAGCAGGATCTGTCTCAGCAGCAAGTCAAGGATCTGCCTTGTTGTACAAACAGCCTGCAAGTGTTTTCCCTAGGCCTAAAATAGCACAGTGGGGCCAATACAGAACATTGCAGGCTCCGCGAGTCAGGGCCTCTGTGGGCAGGACATCCAGTACTACTTGGCTCCACAATGTTCACAGCACAGGGATATGCAGACCCAGGTCCTAGCCCAGCTGATCCTCACCTCAAGAGTGGTAACTTTTCCTTTACAGGGACAAGCACAAAACCTACCACCTGTACGGGTTTTCCAATGTATATGTGCAGTGTCACTTTTGCATTCAGTCCTGCTTTGCACTGCTGACCTGTACGTAACGCTGACAGACCCAGGAGGTGTGTGGGTTACATGTATATTCATTGATCACCGTAGCTGAAGTCTCTGTGTCTAATTCCATTTGAACTGACTGATTGTTTAACTCTACCATTATTTCCTAAGGTCCCACTTTCTTCACTTTTAGACCATACACGGTATGTACCACATTTTCTGTCCTCCCCACCAAGGTAAAAAGCCCTCTGCTTTCTCTTTTCCTCTGATCTTTGGGAATCTACCCTCCTTTGCTTGATAGTCACCTTTGCTTTTTCTGGTGACGTGTCCAATCTTGAGCCATCTATGACATGGAGCTGCTTTAAGTTTATAAACTGATGCAAAATGAGCTCCTCCACAGCAGAAATACCTCTCAGGAGTCTGAGTCTCTTACAGCTGGCTTTGTCTTTTTTATTGATTTGCCCCGAATTCTAAGTGCAAATACGTTGTAAGTTTTTTTAAAAAAAATGCTGCTTCCATTGCTGTTGCTAATTCTACTGCCTTCAGCCAGGCTGAGTTCTCCTCTGCCAGCAATCTTCTTTGAATTCTCTCATTATTAAAGCCACAAACAAACCTGTCCTGCAGTCCTCTAGGACTTTTCCAAATGAGCAATATTCCGTTAATCTTTTTAGCTCTGACACATACACAGATACAGTTTCACCTTGAGGCCTCATTCTAGTATGAAACTTGAAACATTCCACAATAATGTTTGGCTTTAGGGTGTAGTGCTCTGGTAAGATATTTTGCAGGTCTTCTAAACTTTTGTCTCCAGCTTTCTGAGGTTGTAACAAACTCCTTAAGCAAGAGCAGGTTTTGCAACCACTGACCCTGAGGAAAATTGGTCTCCATTTGTCCTCATCTATAATCTCATTTGCAAGAAAATAGTGTTCCAATCTTTCAAAATGTTGCTGACTCTCCTCATTTTCTGCATTAACTGAGGAATTTTACCAGACATTGCCATTCTTATGTTCTTCCTTGTGTAACCCTTCTGCCAGATGGAGTCAGTAACAAGGGTTGGGTTCAATATTTCGGGGTTCCTCTTAATACAAAACAGAACCGGCTCAACCCCCTCAACCTGTAATGTGGGAAAACTAAACACCGCCCCTGGGCTCCTCTAAGAGGCAACGCTTCCCCGCTTGCAAGCACGAAGCCTATGCATAACAAAGTAAAACTTTATAAAAGGGAATTGCGATGTGAAAGTCTGACAAATGAATGTCCCTTTAACACACCACTCCTGTTTCTCTCTGCTTCACCCCACTCACAGTTAGTTGTCCTTGGTCAAGGAAGATCCAGAGTTCAGAGAGTCATTTATCTCCCATCCCTGACAAGGGAGGAGGAAATTCACCAAACAATGTCTCTGCTGACACTTTTGCAACTTGCTCACTGCTGCTGCTGTCTGTGCTACCACATGCCATCATACTCTACCACTGCCACTGTTATCTCTGCTGCTGCTTTGCCACTTCCGCAAAGCTGCATTCCGAGGGTCCACCACTTATCTGTGGAAGTCACTAAGAACTGAGCTCAATGGTAGACATCTCAGCTGCTACCCCGTCAGGACCTTTCATACAACACTACCTCCCCCACTGCATCTAAGTCTTTTCCCCCAGTTTGTCACTAGATGTCAGGGCAGAGCTCATTTAGTTGCTGCTTATACTTGTGAACCAGTGAATGCTCACCAGCCCCAAGGAGTTCGGTAGACAATCATTAATGTACTAATGTGGTCAAGCTACACATGGTGGACCAGGATGATCTGACCACCGGAGGATGAATGGAATGGAAAAAAATATCGAAGGGGGTTATTGGGGTTGGGGAATGGAAAAAAATATCGAAGCCCAAAGAATATGCAGTATTAGTGATAAAGGGCATATCAGAATTTAAATTATCATTTATGCTCAAGTCTTTTAGACCCATTTCTCCACCATTTTCTCACATCTTGGCAAGTTTTCTTGGGAAGGCAGCCCCCAGCCTTTGCCTGATTTGCCCAAACCTTGTACCTTTTATCTAACAGGGCTTTGTACCTTCTCCTTTCCCCAAAAGATTCTTTTCCTTAGGCACTGTTTCATCCGCCCAATTTGCTAAAGCACTTGCTCATCCTTATCCTTTGAAATGAGCTGGGTTGGGTTTATATAGGCCCAGACCCATCCCACTTTTAGGAGCTTCTAATAGGACTGCCTAATTAGAGAGAACTGCTTTCCTCCACTCACATCATGTGACAGGTTACTCTAATGCATTCCTCAACACCAGTTTTGTCAAGGGACCACTTATAGTATTGCAGGCTGGGAATGTGCTGCTTTATTCAACTACATATGAACAGAATGGGGGAGGGTACACCCACTAACTAAACTAAAAGTAAGGGTATGTCTACACTGCGAAATTAGATCGAATGTATAGAAGTCGGTTTTGTAGAAAGCGTTTTTATAGTCGATTGTGTGTGTCCCCACACAAATGCTCTACGTGCATGTAGCCGGTGGAGTGTGTCCACAGTACCGAGGCAACTGTCGACTTCCGGAGCTTTGCACTGTGGGTAGCTATCCCACAGTTCCTGCAGTCTCTGCCGCGCATTTGATTTCTGGGTAGAAATCCCAGTGCCTGATGGGGCTAAAACATTGTCGCGGGTGATTCTGGGTACATATCGTCAGGCCTCCCTTCCCTCCCTCCTTCCATAAAAGCAAGGGCAGACAATCATTTTGCACCTTTTTTCTTGAGTTACCTGTGCAGACGCCATACCATGGCAAGCATGGAGCCTGCTCAGCTAACCGTCACCGTATGGCTCCTGGGTGCTAGCAGACGCAGTACTGCATTGCTACACAGCAGCAGTTTATTGCCTTTTGGCAGCAGACAGTGCAGTATGACTGGTAGCCGTCGTCGACGTAGTCCTGGGTGCTCTTTTAACTGACCTTGATGAGGTCAGGGCACCTGGGCAAACATGGGAGTGACTCAGCCAGGTCATTTCCCTTTTAAGTTTTGTCTCTTGGCGATTGAATCCTACTGGCAGTGCACTGTCTTTTAATCAGCAGCCAGCAGAAGATGATGGTCAGCAGTCATACTGCACCGTCTTCTGCCGAGCACCCAGGAGATGACGATGGCTAGCGGTCGTACTGCACAGTCTGCTGCCAGCAAGATGTATAAAGATAGACGAAGTGGCTCAAAACAAGAAGTAGACCAGATTTGTTTTGTATTCATTTTTTCCTCCCTCCCTCCATGAAATCAACGGCCTGCTAAACCCAGTTTTGAGTTCTGTCCTTGAGGTTTTGAGTTCTGTCTTTGAGGGGGCCATTCAGTTTCTCCAAAGCCACCCCCTTTGTTGATTTTAATTCCCTGTAAGCCAACCCTGTAAGCCATGTCGTCAGTTGCCCCTCCCTCCATCAGAGCAACGGCAGAAAATCGTTCCGCGCCTTTTTTCTGTGCAGACACCATACCACGGCAAGCATGGAGCCCGCTCAGATCACTTTGGCAAGTAGGAGCACATTAAACACCACACTCATTATCCAGCAGTATATGCAGCACCAGAACCTGGCAAAGCGAAACTGGGAGAGTAGGCGACGTCAGTGCGGTGACGAGAGTGATGAGGACATGGACACAGACTTCTCTCAAAGCAGGGGCCCTGGCAATGTGGGCATCATGGTGCTAATGGGGCAGGTTCATGCAGTGGAACGCCGATTCTGGGCTCGGGAAACAAGCACAGACTGGTGGGACCGCACAGTGTTGCAGGTCTGGGACAATTCCCAGTGGCTGTGAAACTTTCGTATGACAAAGGGCACTTTCATGGAACTTTGTGACTTGCTTTCCGCTGCCCTGAAGCGCAAGAATACCAAGATGAGAGCAGCCCTCACAGTTGAGAAGCAAGTGGCAATAGCCCTGTGGAAGCTTGCAATGCCAGACAGCTACCGGTCAGTCGGGAGTCAATCTGGAGTGTGCAAATCTACTGTGGGGGCTGCTGTGATGCAAGTAGCCAACGCAATGAAAGATCTGCTGATATCAAGGGTAGTGGCCCTTGGAAATGTGCAGGTCATAGTGGATGGCTTTGCTGCAATGGGATTCCCTAACTGTGGTGGGGCCATAGACGGAACACATATCCCTATCTTGGCACCGGAGCACCAAGCCGGCAAGCACATAAACCGCAAGGGGTACTTTTCAGTAGTGCTGCAAGCACTGGTGGATCACAAGGGATGTTTCACCAACATCAACGTGGGATGACCGGGAAAGGTACATGACGCTCGCATCTTCAGGAACTCTGGTCTGTTTCAAAAGCTGCAGAAAGGGACTTTATTCCCAGACCAGAAAATAACCATTGGGGATGTTGAAATGCCTATTGTTATCCTTGGGGACCCAGCCTACCCCTTAATGCCATGGCTCATGAAGCCGTACACAGGCAGCCTGGACAGTAGTCAGGAGCTGTTCAACTACAGGCTAAGCAAGTGCAGAATGGTGGTAGAATGTGCATTTGGACGTTTAAAAGTGCACTGGCACAGTTCACTGACTCAGTTAGACCTCAGCGAAACCAATATTCCCACTGTTATTACTGCTTGCTGTGCGCGCCACAATGTCTGACACTAAACTGGGAGGAGAGGTAGATACGCTGGAGGGTAGGGATAGGATACAGAGGGACCTAGACAAATTAGAGGATTGGGCCAAAAGAAATCTGATGAGGTGCAACAAGGACAAGTGCAGAGTCCTGCACTTAGGAGGGAAGAATCCCATGCACCGCTACAGACTAGGGACTGAATGGCTCAGCAGCAGTTCTGCAGAAAAGGACCTAGGGGTTACAGTGGACGAGAAGCTGGATATGAGTCAACAGTGTGCCCTTGTTGCCAAGAAGGCCAATGGCATTTTGGGATGTATACGTAGGGGCATTGCCAGCAGAACGATGGACGTGATCGTTCCCCTCTATTCGACATTGGTGAGGCCTCATCTGGAGTACTGTGTCCAGTTTTGGGCCCCACACTACAAGAAGGATGTGGACAAATTGGAAAGAGTCCAGCAGAGGGCAACAAAAATGATTAGGGGACTGGAACACATGACTTATGAGGAGAGGCTGAGGGAACTGGGATTGTTTAGTCTGCGGAAGAGAAGAATGAGGGGGGATTTGATAGTTGCTTTCAGCTACCTGAAAGGGGGTTCCAAAGAGGATGGCTCTAGACTGTTCTCAGTGGTAGCTGAGGTAGAACAAGGAGTAATGGTCTCAAGTTGCAGTGGGGGAGGTTTAGGTTGGATATTAGGAAAAACTTTTTCACTAGGAGGGTGATGAAACACTGGAATGCGTTACCTAGGGAGGTGGTGAAATCTCCTTCCTTAGATATTTTTAAGGTCAGGCTTGACAAAGCCCTGGCTGGGATGATTTAGTTGGGGATTGGTCCTGCTTTGAGCAGGGGGTTGGACTAGATGACCTCCTGAGGTCCCTTCCAACCCTGATATTCTATGATTCTATGATCTGTGAGAGTAAGGGGGAGACGTTTATGATGGGGTGGAAGGTTGAGGCAAATCACCTGGCTGCTGGTTATGCACAGCCAGACACCAGGGTGGTTAGAAGAGCACAGGAGGGTGCAGTGCGCATCAGAGAAGCTTTGAAAACCAGTTTCATGACTGGCCAGGCTACGGTGTGAAAGTTCTGTTTGTTTCTCCTTGATGAAACCCCCCACCCCTTGGTTCACTCTACTTCCCTGTCAGCTAACCACCCTCCCCTCCTCCCTTCGATCACCACTTGCAGAGGCAATAAAGTCATTGTTGCTTCATATTCATGCATTCTTTATTAATTCATCACACAAATAGGGGGATAACTACCAAGATAGCCCAGGAGGGGTGGTGGAGGAGAGCAGCACCAGGAGGGATGGTGGAGGAGGGAAGGACAAGGCCACACAGAACTTTAAAAGTTTAAAACTTTAAAACTTATTGAATGCCAGCCTTCTCTTGCTTGGGGAATCCTCTGGGGTGGAGTGGCTGGGAGGCCGGAGGCCCCCCCACCCCGTTCTTGGGCATCTGGGTGAGGAGGCTATGGAACTTGGGGAGGAGGGTGGTTGGTTACACAGGGGCTGTAGCGGCGGTCTGTGCTCCTGCTGCCTGTTAGAGAGCTTATTCCTTCACTCTCCCACTTCCCTGGTCCTTCTTGCATGAACAGAGAGCAACAATACCCAAAGTCCGAAGGTGCAAACAATTCGATGTTTATTGGGGTGAACTTCCAGCAAGCTTAAATCCAAGTTCCTTTTTCCTTATTTTCGAATCCCAACTTACTTCCTGTTTGCCCCTAAGTTAAATAGTAATATTCTTAGCTATACCTTAACCAATCATTCTACTGAAATTTACCTAACCAATCCTAACATATTGTAACATGATTAGCTAACCAATTATATCTCACCACCTTAATTAGTTTACACCCAGCAAAATTAATTATACAGCAGATAGAAACAATCACAGAACCAGACAGAGACCATGCAAATAAACAATAGCAAAGTGGGAACTATAATGACAAAACAATACAGAAGTGAGGATTTCACAACTACATCTATAAAGACATAAGGGTTTCCCAGCTCTGTCTATTGATGAGTGAGTTCTTACCAGACAGAAAACTATCAACCTAAATTTCCTTTTACATTTTCTAGGCTCTTCCCTTTCTCTGGAGGTGATAGATTGGATCACCTTCCTAACAGCCCCATATTGACTAGTTAGGAATGTGAGGATGTGACCGTACACTTCCCAGCTTATGGCTGCCTCTGCTGCTTAGCCAAAGGCATTGGCCTAAGAACAGGGCCTCAGACTGTCACAGTGAGAGAAGGCCCTTACACAGATTCTTTCTTGTCTACCTCTATTACTAGCTAAATGATAAACATATACCTACATTCTTAGAGTATAGGCCTTTACAGACAGGCCTGAATATCTATATCTTAACACTGCCTTTCTTGCAGCTCAACCATACGCTGGAGCATATTAGTTTGATCCTCCAGCAGCCTCAGCATTGAATCCTGCCTCCTCTCATCACGCTGCCGCCACCTTTCACCTTCAGCCCTCTCTTCAGCCCGCCACCTCTCCTCCCGGTCATTTTGTGCTTTCCTGCACACTGACATTGTCTGCCTCCACACATTCGTCTGTGCTCTGTCAGTGTGGGAGGACAGCATGAGCTCAGAGAACATTTCATCACGAGTGCGTTTTTTTCGCCTTCTGATCTTCACTAGCCTCTGGGAAAGAGAAGATCCTGTGATCCTTGAAACACATGCAGCTGGTAGAGAAAAAAAAAGGGACAGTGGTATTTAAAAAGACACATTTTCTAGAACAATGGCTCCACTCTTTCATGGTAAACCTTGCTGTTAACATTACATACATAGCACATGTGCTTTCATTCCAAGGTCGCATTTTGCCTCCCCCCAGCATGTGGCTAGCCCCTTCCCACTCCCCCCTCCCCGTGGCTAACAGCGGGGAACATTTCTGTTCAGCCACAGGCAAACAGCCCAGCAGGAACGAGCACCTCTGAACGTCCCCTTAAGAAAAGCACCCTATTTCAACCAGGTGACCATGAATGATATCACTCTCCTGAGGATAACACAGAGAGATAAAGAACGGATGTTGTTTGAACGCCAGCAAACATACACTGCAATGCTTTGTTCTACAATGATTCCCGAGTACATGCTACTGGCCTGGAGTGGTAAAGTGTCGTACAATGGTGGATGGAATAAGGCTGCCCTCCCCAGAAACCTTTTGCAAAGGCTTTGGGAGTCCATCCAGGAGAGCCGTGAATGCCAGGGCAAATTAACCATTAAACATGCTTGCTTTTAAACCATGTATAGTATTTTAAAAGGTACACTCACCAGAGGTCCCTTCTCTGCCTGACGGGTCCAGGAGGCAGCCTTGGGTGGGTTCGGGGGGTAGTGGCTCCAGGTCCAGGGTGAGAAACAGTTCCTGGCTGTCGGGAAAACTGGTTTCTCCGCTTGCTTGCTGTGAGCTATCTAAAACCTCATCATCATCATCTTCCTCATCCCGAAAACCTGCTTCCGTGTTGCCTCCATCTCCATTGAAGGAGTCAGACAACACGGCTGGGGTAGTGGTGGCTGAAACCCCTAAAATGGCATGCAGCTCATCATAGAAGCGGCATGTTTGGGGCTCTGACCCAGAGTGGCCGTTCGCCTCTCTGGTTTTCTGGTAGGGCTTGCCTCAGCTCCTTAAGTTTCACGTGGCACTGCTTCGGGTCCCTGTTATGGCCTCTGTCCTTCATGCCCTGGGAGATTTTGATAAATGTTTTGGCATTTCGAAAACTGGAACGTAGTTCTGATAGCACGGATTCCTCTCCCCATACAGCGATCAGATCCCGTACCTCCCGTTTGGTCCATGCTGGAGCTCTTTTCCGTTTCTGGGACTCTATCGTGGTCACCTCTGCTGATGAGCTCTGCATGGTCACCTGCAGCTTGCCACGCTGGCCAAACAGGAAATGAAATTCAAAACTTTGCGGGCCTTTTCCTGTCTACCTGGCCAATGCATCCGAGTTGAGAGTGCTGTCCAGAGCGGTCACAATGGAACACTCTGGGATAGCTCCCGGAGGCCAATACAGTCTAATTGTGTCCACAGTACCCCAAATTCGACCCAGCAATGCCAATTTCAGCGCTAATCCCCTGGTCGGGGATGGAGTAAGGAAATCGATTTTAAGAGCCCTTTACGTCGAAAAAAAGGGCTTCGTCATGTGGACAGGTGCAGGGTTAAATCGATTTAACGCTGCTAAATTCGACTTCAACTCCTAGTGTAGATCAGGACTAAGAGAAGGGTGGATCATGGCTCCAGCCCATAATACTCTAAGTAACCCAGTTAAACTCTGGATAACTACTTTACTACAGAACCCCCCTCCACCAGATCTGTTGCTGAGTCAATTAAACATGTTGCAGCAGATCAGAAAAGCCACTATGATTTCATGGTTGGGAGGGGAAGAGAACGGAAGAGCTACAATGGGAGATTAATATAGTCTCAAAGGTGGGCAATGTTCATTGAGAAAGTGCATAAACATGGAATGTGTTGATTCAGAGTATCCTATAACCAACCTCCATAAACTAGGCTCTTGTGTAGTGGAACCTACCCCCTGCAGTAACTTCAAGGGATATCAGTGGAGTTAATCTTTTCTGAGGCACAGAGGGTTGCTGCAGCACTGAAGTATAAGTTGCTCCTCCCTGCATCAGGATTAGTGAATATCACACACAATTTTCTGGAGAGGTCCAGAGAAAACAAAAACTAAAAACTCTATATCCAGGTGTAGGGTGCTATGAGTGAAAGTTAATAAAGCAGAGGGTTACTTGTTTGTTTAATTTCCTATACTTAGCATCAGATTACTGCAGGTAGGAAATGGCCAGTTTTATTGGCACCTACTACATGTTCCACAAAGAAAGCTTCAGTAATGACTCTGTGTCCACTCTGAGTTTAGGGACAAGTATGTTAGATGCTAAAAACAGATACAAAGCATGCAATTCACTTTGAGCCTAGAGGAAGAGGAGAAAGTGTTACAAAAAGCAGACTTTACAAATGCTTATAAATCGCTTGTCTCCCTATACGAGCTGTTTGACACTAGCTTTCTCTTTGAAATTATTTTTACTTTATGTACTCAGTTATACAATGCCTCTGCTTCTGAAATGTTAATGTCTTTTTGTGTGTAAAACAGGGCTGGATTATCCTTTCTACAGTACTTTTAGCAGGCACTTAGGTCTTTGCCAGTGCTAATAATGTTTAGGAGGACCCTCACAGTTGACCTGGGGTGGAGGTTGGGAGGGGGGAGGGGAAGGGAAACAATAACCTCTGCCTTCCTTCTCACTTACAGAGAATAAATGCTCCTTGTGACTCACACTGTTTTAATTCTCTTGAATGCCACTGTCTTTTTTTCCTTCAGAATTGAAATAAATTTACAAGGGTGTTTTAGAGAAAGGAAATTGGAAAGGCTGTTTATTCTCCAAGCACACCATGCTGGCTTCTTCAAGCAGCAGTCATTGTTCAGTAGTTATATTCCCTGCTGAACTCATAAATTGAATTCAGGGAGGCGGTGCAAAGATGGTGGGAAGGTTAGATAAAATGGCAAGTTGTTCCAGTGAGTCCCACAATGATGGTAATGTCTTATTTATTTCTTGCTTGCAGCTACACTTGACATTTTACAACATGTAGAATATTGCCACATGCAAAGTCCCAGAATTCTTGTCCTGAAGAGTTTACAACTGAGCAGCACTTAGAGGAACTTAGGTTGGGACCTCAGGGTGCCATTGTCAGGCAACATGTTAATTATCATTATTATTAAGAGTGATGTGGGCATGGTCACATGTGGGCATTGCTGAATGGGCTGATATTATGAATATAGATCTCGAGGTGATTGACATACAATAATTGAGAGGCTATTCCAAGCATAAGGGACCAAATGTAACAAGACATGAAACTGAGGAAAGAGAAAAGACAAAAGGTTAGATCTAATTGTTTCCTTGCTTTGTGATTAGGTTTGGAAGGATTAAATTTTTGTCTATATATGTCAATAAATACTAATAAAAATTTACATACAGGCAAAGTCAGAAAAATGCTGCTTGAGAACTTACTAGAATTTGATTTTAGGGTATTTACTTTGTGTATTTTGACATGTGATAGTGACACTTTGTATTTTTACAGTTAGAAAGTTTAACACTTTTAATCTCATCCTCTACAGTCATTAAATTATTATTGTCTGACCCTGTCCACCCTAATTTTCTGCAACTATGAAACTTTAAACGGATAAAAATTGAAAAAAATGCTTAAGCCCCATAATTCTGCACTACTGTAAACATTTAAATAAACCAAAAAAGTGCTTAAAATAAACACTGATATTATCCATCAAAATTATTTTTAAAAAATCAAATTCTGCCACCATGAGGGCCTGGAGCTTACCCACTGTCCTGACCAAGGTGATAGTAGTTAGGAAGGCTTCCCACACCAAAAAATGTGTGAGAGAGCAAGAGGTAGATAGCACCAGCTTCAAATCCCAAGCAGGCAAAGGTTTCAATACTGAGAGAACATTCTGATAACAACTTTTAGAAACTTTAGTGTTGTGGAATGGGCGAAAACTTAGCCATTCTCTATTGGAGGATGAAAGGCCTGAACAGTTGCTAATTGTGCTCATAGAAACTGGATGGATAGGCCCAATGATTTCAAAGAAAGAAAAATTCCAGTACAAGAGGAATCCTGGGCGCCTCAGAAGGTAACTGATGCTGCTGACATCACAAGGAGAACCTCTTCCATTTGGTGGCATAACACTTCCTTGTGGAGGGTTTTGTTCTATTGGGAAGGATGACTTGAACGTCCTTTGAGCAAGAATTCTCTAGGTCCTTTGCCCATCCACAAACCAGGCTGGCACATGAAGGGATGCCATGCCATCCCTTTCTCCATTGTGCAATAGTAGACATGGGAAGAGCTATTTTGTTTCTTAAGCACAGCACTGAGAACATTGCTCTGCCATCATTAACTGAAAATAGAGGAAAAACTGAAATAAAATTAATTAAATGAATTGGCAGTGGTAGACTATAACATTAAGGTGTATAAGATAACAATTAATCATATACTAAAGAAATAAGGTGATGGTTTATAAGTTAAAATATTATTATTATTATTATATTTGGTAATATAAGTGTGCATACAATATTGGCACACAGTCAAGGACAATGAATTGGCAGTTTCAAGCAGTTTGGCCTATGGCAGTGGTTCTCAACTCTGGTCCACCGCTTGTTCAGGGAAAGCTCCTGGCGTGCCGGGCAGGTTTGTTTACTTGCTGCGTCCACAGGTTTGGCCAATCGCGGCTCCCACTGGCCGCGGTTCGCCGCTCCAGACCAATGGGGGCTGCAGGAAGCGGCGCGGGCCGAGGGATGTGCTGGCTGCCCTTCCTGCAGCCCCCATTGGCCTGGAGCAGCGAACCACAGCCAGTGGGAGCCGCGATTAGCCGAATCTGCGGACGCGGCAGGTAAACAAACTGGCCTGGCATGCCAGGGGCTTTCCCTGAACAAGCGGTGGACCAGAGTTGAGAACCACTGGCCTATGGCTATTGTGTTGGTAGGCAGAATGTGGACTGAGGTTAAGTAAAGGTCACCCCAACACTGCAGGGAGGGGTCAGTCAGGCATGGTCCGTCCAAAACAGGATGAGAGTCCTCATACCATAATAGTAAACAACCCATAATTCTACGACTTGTTGTGTAACAGCTTTGATTGACAGTTAGACTTCACAGTTCTAATTAATTAATACTACAGAGTTTGGGGGGAAGTTGGAGGGAAGTAAACAGTTAAGAGTTGTTGAAATGTTAAAAGGTAACGGTTGTGAAGATGCTAAAGAGTAACAGTTGTGGTGTTATAAGAAGGAAGTTTTTGGTTTGATGATAAAACCCAGTTACATAAATGTAATTATTTGTGCACCTCGGTACAGTCCCATTGGGTGGAGCCCTGATAGTTAAATAAATTATACAAGAGAGTCAGGTGACTACTACCACCACTGTGTTTTTGTCCTCAAAAGCCTTTATGGCTATTCTGAAGGAAAATTGGCCCTTTTCCCACAGGGAAGGTTTATAAATATGATTTAATCAAAATCACTAAAGAAATGTAAGGGGTTTCTATTGGAACTTAACTTGACTGCCTCCAATTATACAAGATGGGAATGTAATTTGGGTACAGTTGTTTAAAAATAATGAAAGCAGTGCAAGTTAGGCAAAAGAGAATTTGTGTGTGTGTGTAATTATGTAAGGTTATAAGGACCTAAACCAACATTCATGGTTTGTAAAATCCTGTTTGTAGATTTAAGACAAATTGGTTTTGTTTTGTTTTTTACAATAAAGACAAAAACGGTGGCACTAAAACTCCATTTGAATCTCTCATTCAAAGTTGCAACATTGACAGACCCTTGTGCCAGACATGGGTAGCTAGTATGATGTGGCTTTGGTATTTAGCATTTAACCCTTTGGGTACCTTCCATATTTTTTTAATAGAGTTTAATATCTTTTTAAATAGGGACCAGAGAATGTGGCCATGGCTGGGGCAGCCAGAACTGGGAGAAGGGGAAGAGATTCTGGATCCTTTTTGGTAATGAATAGCTGGAGGGGAACAAAAAGTTAAAAGAGAGTGTACGTCTGAAGCAAAGGCAGGGGTGGAATGTACAAAAAAGCAATGTCAGAAACACTGAGCCTTGAGGTGGCTCTGAGTAATCAAACTGTCACAATGCTAAACCCTGGGATAAAAACTAGTGAGTAATCTTGTAATAATGGATAATGTGTATGATTTGGGGGAAATTTTTAAGCATGCTAAAAATAGTCATTGAAAGCAAATCTGATGTCAAATGTTTCGTAGTCTCTCAGCTATTACCTGTGAATAAACTTAATGCTTGGCACAGCAGAGAAATAATTACAAACCTGGTCTGTTGTACAAGAGGGGAAACTGAGGTACACCACCTCATGAATTTCATAAATGAACAGTGGGATAATTCACTAGTCTGACTATAGAGCAAAACAAGGAAAGTATGGAGGTAATTCTTCTTTTTTCCTGCAGTCAGCAAGATTTGTAAAAGGAAAGGGATATTTTAAAGCAATAATCTGTCCCCACCCAGGGTGCTGGGAAATGTTTCTTTTGTTTTTCAGACACTCTACAGGCAAGCTGACACAGTGGAAGAGCAACCCAGAACACTATATGTCTACTGAAACCACAAAGATTGTGTTGAAAGAAAAGGAGTACTTGTGGCACCTTAGAGACTAACCAATTTATTTGAGCATAAGCTTTCTTGAGCTACAGCTCACTTTGAAGTGAACTGTAGCTCACGAAAGCTTATGCTCAAATAAATTGGTTAGTCTCTAAGGTGCCACAAGTACTCCTTTTCTTTTTGCGAATACAGACTAACACGGCTGCTACTCTGAAGATTGTGTTGTGTGTTTTGTTTTGTTTGTCTTGTTATTACGGTTATTTTAGTGGATATTGTACAAGGAGGGTTAACACATATAGTAGCAAAGGTCAACGAGTGGTATGACCTGCCTGGGAAGCATGGTCTACCCAAGCTGGGAAATCAATAAAAAGGCACAAAATGGGGGTTAAGAAGGAGGATGTATAAATTGTTACATGTATATTACAGGTGGACCTACAAAGGGGAACCCAAGGATTCCCTGGCCTGGGATGGAACAATCATTGCTGCTAATGACAATTGTTGCTGTTAATGTAACCCTACAGGTGATATGGATGCCAAGCTGGAAGAATTCTGGTCTAAACTGGCCACAGCCTGGAGCTGGACATACTTCCTGACAGGCGAATGTGTTGGAGCCACTGTGGGAGCGGGTGCAATCAGCGCTTCTCAACGTGTCTTTCCAGTCCATAACATGGGTGGTGCATCCCAGAGAATGGTGGGTGGACCGGGTATAGCCCAACTGCAGTACATACATAAAAGGCTGATGCAACATTTTAATAGGTGAGTGAGGGGACCCACATGGAATCGTCTCCGGAAAAGGGATTTGTGGGAAGCAGGAAAAACAGGGTTGGGTGTATGAAATCTGGGGGACCACTGGGTAACTAAGTAACTGATAAGCCAGAATGTAAAATTGCAGCAGCAAATCAATGAGCTATTGGCACAGCTGTCTGCAATTGCGATGGGGTGGAAAAGAGCAGAAGAGGTTAACACAGTGGACAAGGAACCTTGTGATGTCAGTGGGAGATGGCTTCAGAAGGCTAATCTGGGGGGAAGGATGTATGGGAATACAAAATGCTCAACTGTGGGGCTAGCACCTGTGTAGTAGTTACTGTGGTACCTTGGAATGGGAAGGCAACTAAGGTGGTCCCCATAAGTCCTATGGGAATAATGAGACAGGGAAGGGCTTGCTGGAAACCATTGGAAACCACTGGGGGTATAGACGGGGAGGATGGAATGGTGAAAATTGGACTATAATTCAATTAAGTAATTGTCCAGAGAAAATATTTGGATGTGTCCCTCTCCGATGGCCATGGTGGAGCAGACCTAATGGCCTGTTGCCAGGAGTGGACAATTGAGTGTAATGTATGTAATGTATTGGGTATGGAGTGTTATGCTGGGAGTGTATACAATTCTGCAATATAATACTTGGGAGTACCAGTGCACCAGCATCTGGCACAATTATGCACATTGACATGCTGCCATCGGGACTTCAGTGTACAAATGGATCTGTGGAACTCATTGCTGTGGACAATCAAACCAGTGCATACTACCTGATTCCATACCACGGTCGAGCTGGTTTGGACAATACCCCATTTCTCTGTGGACATTCAGTGGACTCATGATATAGACAAAAGCATGCAAAACCTGCAGGAGCAGCTCAATGCAACTGCCAACAATTGGACGTATTTAAAATATATTCTCCAGAATGGTGTTAAAAGGATCTTAACCCTGTCAACAGAGGAGAAACAGTGTTTCTGGTGGTGGCCCGGATGTTGGATTATATTATGATGGACAGGGCTGACAATATTACTGAGCATAATTGTGGCTATTGGCCTATTGTTAAGTGTGCTAATTTTGCAATGTATACTATGGTGGTTAAGTGGGGCACAGACCCACAAGGTATAACTACTAATTGTCACATATAAGTAATGTAATTGGCCCTCCACCACAGTGTAACAGATAACCTGGACCCAACCTTCTCGGGCCCATTACTATGGAGAGTCTGACACACTCATTGGAATATACATGCAGTATGTTCGTACGAGGGAAGGTGCAGGGTATCATGCCGCATAGGTGGCAGCGGGACAGATGGAGCATTGACACATTCCATCTTGATACCTGGCCCTTTCAGGAAATGTGCCGCCATATGTCCTATGCTTTTCCTGGGAAACCTGGGCAGGAGGGTCCCAGAAGAAAAGAAAATAAAGGGGTGGAGTGTTTGTATATAGGTCTGTTTGTTAGCCTGGGATAGAATTTTGGGTCTGACTTTTTGATACTCTTATACTAAAATGTGTAAACACGGGAAAAAGACACTGTGATGTTGCTTCTGCTTAGTCAGCTGGATTTGTTAGTACAATGGAAACAGATAAGAGCAGTTAAAGTGTTACTCACCAGTGTTACTCACTTAGCAATCCCTATCTCAAGGCAAAGTTAAGCAACCAGTCGGGAGGGGCAAAGGGGCCTGGGGTGGGGGAGGTTTAAACACTAAAAGACCAAGTAGCACAACCTCACCTTACCACTTCCTTGGGGTACAAAAGGGTGGGATGAAGACCCCAGACCCAAAATGGAATATGACCCTAAGTTGTAAGGGGTGGAGCTGTGGGCATGCTTTGCAGGTATATTTGGGCCTGCTAAGGAGGAGGAGGTGGGCATTGGAGAATTGGGAATAGGGAATGGGAAATGAGAACTGGGACACAGGCAATGCTCTGCAGCATCAGAGCTGGGAAGGGAACACTAGGGAACAAATTCTATCAGCCTATAGAGATAAGCCTGACTGGTGTGAAGGGCTTCGGAATATGCTTGCTTGGAAACTAATCCCAATAAACAACTCATTGTCTGCACTTCAGACTTCTGGTCTTTTGCTGCTTGCTGTCTGCATGCAGCAAAAGACCAGAAGTCCGAAGTGCAGACAATGCAATATTTATTGGGAACATTAACAAGAACCAGGGAAGTGGGAGGGTTGAGGGAAAGCCCTCTAACAGTGTAAATCACCAGGTCCTCCAGAAGGGTGTGCAAAGAGCTCGTGGGAGGAGAGCTGGTTGGATTCTTTGGAAGAGTGCAAGCTTAGACATGGGGGGCTTGGTGCACTGTGATACTGCCCGTGCAGAAGGCAAACACTCCGTCCCATCCTTGCATAACGCAGGGGTCAGTCCCACCTCCTTTATGAGTGGTTTTGGAATGTTGGAAGCTCCCAGTACTGTATGTGCAAGCCTATATCCCCCATGAGCTCTGCACACACCCGTTCCAGGGCACAAAGTCATTGGGTTTACTGGAGGATTCTGAGATGCAAAGTGTCGGTTCTAGAGGGGCACTACCCCAAGACTAAAGTTGAAGAAATAAAGAGTGGGAGGGTCCTGAATTCAAAAGGAGCTCTATTAGGTGCCTGTGGAGTGTGAAATCCTGAAACAGCCTGATAAAAGGTGGACAAGAACAGCTGATTTCACACAGCGAAGGAATGTGTGATTCCCAAGGAAGTACAAGCAGCTCTTGTGCGTGTCTGTAGAGCAGGCAGGGTTTGAAGCCTGGACTCCCGAGCAAACTAGGTGCCTGAACTGCGTGGGAACAAGAGGGGAGGAAATTTCCCAATCCCAAACTATTTAATTAAGACAACTGTCTAATTTACAATTTATATACAGAATTAAACTTTGAAGGAATGCTAGAAGGCTATGGACTTGTGTTTCCATCCCAGACCACTTGTGGCAGAAAGGAACTGGAGAGGTGGCCAGTCGGCTCCGTCCCTTATGCCCTGGACCAGGAGCACCAGTAGGTGAAGGTCACAGCTGCGGCCCAACACACACTTCCTTTGAAGAGTTTGTGATCTTGGATGCACAGAGCACATACGCACCCACAGTGAATACCCATAGGGACCAACACTCAAAGAATAATTTTTTTTTCCCAGCTGAAGATGGCATGTGCCTCCCTTCTCAGACAAAAATAATTCAGAAGTCTGTGACAAGCAAATTCAACAATCTGACCTCCACCAAGCAATAATGCCTGAGAAAAAGCTCTTGAGAGCTGGCAAGAAGGTCTTCTTGTCTTAGGGCCTCCTCTGTGTAGTGTTGTACTCACAGTTGTGATGTTTGGCCACCAAATGTGTCTCTGCTCATCTTTGGAAACAAAAATGGAAGCCAAATTGTTTTCTTTGTAGCTTGTTGTTGTTCTGTCCAATAAATACCTGTTGTTACAGTCTGTGGCTAAATTACTAGGAGACTGTGGAACAACTAACCAGAAAAGAGAAGAATGGGCTCAAGCCAACTATTTTCAGAGCATAATGCCTCCCAAGAACTACCACAGATAAGTAATGACAAAAACAAGAGAGAGAATGAAACAATAAGCAAAGCTCCCTAAATTAGGAGAGGTGAAGAGCAAAGTACATTATGGACAACTTCATGTGAATCAGCTCTATTGTATATGGTATATTTAGAAACGGTGGCAGAGAATAATACTTAGTGAGTCTGTTTCCCACTGATTTTCCTCAGCCCCCAAAGTTCCACTTAGTTTTAGTTTGGTCTATTGATTGATCCTGAAGTTGTTATTCCTGCACCTCCACTACAAAAACAGAAAGATGTTTGTGCAACCACAAAGTTTTAATCGGTCTTGCTCTGCTCTCCTGCATAGGGGGATAGTGGGGATTCTAATAACAGGGAGTTGCAGACAGAAAAAAGGAGCTGATCACCAACTCTGAAACTTGCCACAACAGAGATGTGTGTTGATGTAGCTCATGCAGAGTTCACCAATCTTTCTGTGAATTAACTGACCTACTGCAGAGCCAAGATATGCAGCCTTTTGGAGCTTGAGAGGCTTCTAAGGCCAAAGATATACCATATAGTCCTCCAATCAGTGCAAGTGGACAAGTGCTTATAAAAGTGCTTTGCTGTGTTCTGCTCTGATGTTTTCTGCTGAAAGGAAGAACAAATGGAATATCCATTTGATTTTTGCCACTGCAGTTGGACTGCAATGCCATGGAGAGAAATGTATCCACTGGTATCTATTATACTGTTCATTTGAACAGGACATTTGTACATGTATTTAGATCAAAAGACAACATTTGGGCACCAGGTGGATAAGGCTTAGACAATTCATCGAGAATTGTATCAACAGGCCGGTGAACAGAAGTAGTTCTTGGTGTGGTTATTGAAAACCATGAGAACAACTGTTCCAGCAGCAATCATGTTCTCTCTTTAGGATGTCTATAAACCCTACCCCTACCACTGGGCTACAAGAATAAAGATATCCTACCAAACATGTACCATGAACAGGGTAATACAGCTCATTGTTTTCCATATCACACAAAAGCAAGAGCAAACAGGGACAAGTTTGAAGTCCTCATCAAATAAGTATTAAAAACAAAACAAAAGAAAACAGCTCTAGCTTGTGGCACCGTGATTAGAGCAGGTCCCCTAACTGAGAAAATAAAAAGCTTTGAAACCTCTCTGTCCTCTTTGTGTTCTGATGACATCCTCAGGAGGCACACAAAGGAGTTTCAAAATGAAAGCAAGCTCCAGGCTAATTATTTGATTTTTATAGCACTGAGCCTCAGAAAAGTTTAATCTTTCACCTGAGAGTAGTAGAAAATTCCATCTATTGCCTGTACTTTGGGTCTCTGCTAAAATGCTCTGAGCCCCAGGGGCAAGCAGGTAAAGAAAAAGTAATATCCAGTCCCTGCAAATAGAAGTGTGTGTGTCCCCCCCCCCCCCAGGCTACAAGGATTCCAAATGCTTTTGAATTCCTGCACACCATTCAAAATTTTGTTCTTTCTAAATGATAACAGTTACAATGAAATGAATGGAATAATAGTTAAAATTAATAAAACACTTTTCACTGCCACATCTTTCCATGGATAGATGCTGTGCATTTTATATTGCAGCATGGGACTAGGTAAGTGTTTTTGTAAATTAATCACTTTCTCATTACTGGAGTAAAGGTCAGTCCTTAGGGGAAAAAAAAAACCAGTGCCTGCCCTGTTACTGGAAATGATACTTTGGTTTAATTCCCTGCTTCACTGCTAATCTATTATTTTATGCTTCATAAAGAGTTACTTAAGCAGGAACCAAAGACGGGGTTTGGAATTGCACAGGCGGCAATTGTCAGTCGATAGTTTTCAGTCAAGTGTGAAATTCATCAGGGGAACGTTTTAGATTTGTGCAGCTCGCATTTTTTTAATCCAGGTCATCTTTATTCGTTTTTCTTTCTAGATAGAAAATGTCATTATTTGATGGCATCTGGTAGAGTGATGTGTGAAGTTTGATCAATCAGAGGTTTAACCAACACAGTAAGAGTGAAGGCTACCAAGAGAAAAAAGATCTATGAGTGCTTCCTGTCAATGTCTGAATGAAACTGGTTGGTTAGGACCTACGGGTAAGGTTCAGAAATAAGAGATCCCACCTAAAAGCTAGTATTCCTAATATACAAATTTATACATGATATCAAAGAAACACTTATGAAACACTAATGCTTTAATAGTCTTTGTCACTCTGTCTGGAGTGGCTAACGGTCATAAGTGGCAACCTCAGGGCAGACTGTCAAAAAGCAGGGCAGAAACTCCAAACTGGATGTATGTTCTATTATTAGATTTCACGCACCCAGTAAAAAGTGTAAAAAGAAAAGGAGTACTTGTGGCACCTTAGAGACTAACCAATTTATTTGAGCATAAGCTTTCGTGAGCTACAGCTCATTTCATCGGATGCATACTGTGGAAAGTGTAGAAGATCTTTTTATACACACACATGAAAAAATACCTCCCCCCACCCCACTCTCCTGCTGGTAATAGCTTATCTAAAGTGATCCCTCTCCTTACAATGTGTATGATAATCAAGGTGGGCCATTTCCAGCACAAATCCAGGGTTTAACAAGAACGTCTGAGGAACGGGGCGGGGGTGAGGGGGTAGGAAAAAAAAGGAGAAATAGGTTACCTTGCATAGTGACTTAGCCACTCCCAGTCTCTATTCAAGCCTAAGTTAATTGTATCCAATTTGCAAATGAATTCCAATTCAGCAGTCTCTCGCTGGAGTCTGGTTTTGAAGTTTTTCTGTTGTAATATCGCAACTTTCATGTCTGTAATCGCGTGACCAGAGAGATTGAAGTGTTCTCCGATTCGTTTATGAATGTTATAATTCTTGACATCTGATTTGTGTCCATTTATTCTTTTACGTAGAGACTGTCCAGTTTGACCAATGTACATGGCAGAGGGGCATTGCTGGCACATGATGGCATATATCACATTGGTAGATGTGCAGGTGAACGAGCCTCTGATAGTGTGGCTGATGTTCTTAGGCCCTGTGATGGTGTCCCCTGAATAGATATGTGGGCACAGTTGGCAACGGGCTTTGTTGCAAGGATAGGTTCCTGGGTTAGTGGTTCTGTTGTGTGGTATGTGGTTGCTGGTGAATATTTGCTTCAGGTTGGGGGGCTGTCTGTAGGCAAGGACTGGCCTGTCTCCCAAGATTTGTGAGAGTGTTGGGTGATCCTTCAGGATAGGTTGTACATCCTTAATAATGCGTTGGAGGGGTTTTAGTTGGGGGCTGAAGGGGACGGCTAGTGGCGTTCTGTTATTTTCTTTGTTAGGCCTGTCCTGTAGTAGGTGACTTCTGGGAACTCTTCTGGCTCTATCAATCTGTTTCTTCACTTCCGCAGGTGGGTATTGTAGTTGTAAGAATGCTTGATAGAGATCTTGTAGGTGTTTGTCTCTGTCTGAGGGGTTGGAGCAAATGCGGTTGTATCACAGAGCTTGGCTGTAGACAATGGATTGTGTGGTGTGGTCAGGGTGAAAGCTGGAGGCATATAGGTAGGAATAGTGGTCAGTAGGTTTCCGGTATAGGGTGGTGTTTATGTGACCATCGTTTATTAGCACTGTAATGTCCAGGAAGTGGATCTCTTGTGTGGACTGGACCAGGCTGAGGTTGCTGGTGGGATGGAAATTGTTGAAATCGTGGTGGAATTCCTCAAGGGCTTCTTTTCCATGGGTCCAGATGATGAAGATGTCATCAATGTAGCGCAAGTAGAGTGGGGGTGTTAGGGGACGAGAGCTGAAAGCACTAAGGACACGATTCTGTCATGGAGGTCATAGAGTTCATGGAATCTGTGACTTTCTGGGACTTTTGGGACTTCTTGTGGGGCAGGGCTGGAGGGGTGGTGGCCCCTGGAACAACTGTCTGGCAGTCAGCCCCAGGCCACCGAACAGATGACCAAGGGAGCAGTAGTCCCTGGCCTGCTGGAGCAGCAGCTGGGATTGTGTCAGCCCCCCTGGGGCTGGAGCAGCACTGGTTAGCGCTGGTCCAGTTTAAAGGTTACAAGCAAAACAAAAGCATCTGGGGTTAGCACAGAGGAGTCCACAAGCCATAAAGATATAAACTTAATCGTGTCTTCCTAGACATTTCCTGATCTATTTACATATCTGGGGTTTCAAATGAGTAGTTTCTAGGTATGATCTGATGATTTTTCATACCTGGCTCAAAGCTTTTCAGAGCATTGCTCCATGCCTGTCTCTCCTCTCCAGGAGAACAACACAGACAGACAAAGGTAAGTTTTTTCCCAATTTTAAAAAGTTCTAGCCTTCCCATTGGCTCTTTTGGTCAGGTGCCCACTCCCTTCTTTTTACCTATGGACTTTTTAACCCTTTACAAGTAAAGCAAGTAGAGAACAGCTACTAAAAGGGATTTTATAGATAACTGGCTGGCTGAGTGTCCATAAAAGGGAACTACCCTTCCCCGCTTTCATTTATCACAGCCCCTGCTGCAGGAGCAGCTGCAAGCCCTGGCAGCACTCTGTTTGTCTCTCCCACCTCCAGGGTATTTTTAGTAAAAGTCTCAGACAGGTCACAGGCTTCTGTAACTTTTTGTTTATTTCCCACGACCTGTCCTTGACTTTTACTAAACCCGTGACAGAATCTTAACCTTAACTATAACAGTCTCCCCGTGGAATCTCAGGCAGTCCCCTTGTGCATTCCAGTCAATCTTGTCACCCAGTCAAGCTGGACTATGTGATAGAGGGTCACTTTACACCAAAAATCACAACAATATTCAGGTTACTACCAGTCCCAAAGGACCAGTCACTTACCCCAGATCATTTGTACTCAGATCTCAAACCAAAGACAATGCCTGTAGCCAAACCTGTAATTAACTAAGAAAAGAAATGAGAGTTATATACAAGGTTAAAATAGGAAACAGACACACAATTTACAGTCTTAGATTTAAAAAGGTAATATAAGGTTCTATAATAAGCAGCTCTGTATGTCCTTTAGGGCTGACCCATACCAAGCAGAATTGGGAACTCTTGCTTGTTTTTAGGAATCTTTGTCCCTCAGAGTCCAGAGAGCATAAAGAGACCCCAATTGCTTCTGATCAGGGATTTTTATCACACTCCCTAGAGTCCAAGCTGATGGGACAAGCGCTTCTGCACATAACCTCTTAATGGGGGTTGGGGCAATCAACAAAGTCTTTGTTCCACAGTGGCCCATTTGGATTCAATAGTCTTTTGTTATGGGCAGAAGAAAACACCTTCTGTAGGAACCCAACAGTTTGCATTAGGTGAAGGGTCCCCCTCCCCCCCATCGCTGCTTGATTGGTTACAGACTTTCAAAACACACATTTTACAGTTATAGAGCAAACACTCAAGTATTATCTTATAGCATGGGGTGCAGATATTATAAGCAGGATTAATACATGCAGCATCATACAACCATTCCATAAAGTCTAAACACTAATATCTATTTTAATTATACTGACCCACAAGTAAGCCACACTGGTTTCCAGCTATGCATTTGTCAGCATTTGGTGAGACCCAGGGACTTGGCATGAGCTGGCATCTGCCCTACCAGCACCACAGCCTTCTGCATTTTAGTCAAGTCTCTTTATATTATGTCTCTTCTTTGGCTATTCCTCGATGCGAGGATGATGTCTTTCAAAGGGGGTTCATTGGTGAGTTTTTAAGTGGCTGAGGAGCCCAATTCTTGCCCTGCTGATTTTCCCACAGAAGTGACAGGTGTAATCTTGGAGGAGACATAGTTGTCGGCTGGAGTGTTGTGCCCTTTCTTTCCTCCTGTGTCACTTCTCTGTCTCATGAGCACGTCTGTTCTCCTCAAAGTGAGCTGTGGCTTGGTGTATGGAGTGGCGTCACTATGTTCTGTTCCGTGCCAAGTCCTCCCAGTTTGTTGGGTTGATGCCTCCCTTTTTAAGGCATACTTTCAGTACATCTTTGAAATGCTTCTGCTGCCCTCTGTGAGCCCTTCCTCCCTGACGGAACTGAGAGAAGAGTACTTGCTTTGGGAGGCAAGTGTCAGGCATACGTACACAGTGGCCAGCCCAGTGGAGTTGGTATTTCATGACCTGCGCTTCTATACTGCTGATGTTGGTTGAAGAGAGAACGCTGATGTTAGTGCGTTGGTCTTCCCAGATGAGCCTGATAATCCTCCTGAGGCAGCGCTGCTGGAACCACTCAAACCGTTTGAGATGTCATCTGTAGGTTACCCAGGTCTCACACCCATACAGAAGGGTGGAGAATGACAACTGCCTTGTAAACCAAGATCTTGGTCCCTGTTCATAGATCCCTATCATTGAAGACTCATTTGAGTAATCTTCCAAAAGAGGTGCTGGCACAGTGGATCCTGTACTCAATTTCTGTGTCAACGCTGGCTGTTTGGGAGAGGTGGCTGCCAAGGTACAGAAAATAGTCCACATTTTCCAGGGGTTCTCTGCTGATGGTGATTTGTGGAGTAAAAAGAGTAGTTTGTGCAGGTGAGGGCTGGTAGAGTACCTTGGTTTTCCCGATGTTGAAAGAGAGACCCAGGCTGTGATAGTCATCTGCAAAAAGATTTAGGGTGTTTGCACATCTGCCTCTGTGTGTGCAAGAATTACACAGTCATCTGCATACTGAAGGTCAGTGATGCCAATTCTCATGATCTTAGATTTTGTTTGGAGATGTCGAAGATTGAGGAGTTGGCCATGCACACAATACTCAGTCCTGATTCTGTCAGGAAGGCGGTCACAAAGGAGAATCAGAATCATGGCAAGGTAAATGGAGAAGAGTGTTGGAGCAATGACACAGACCTGCTTGACACCGGTGCAAATGGTAAATGGTTCGGTCTCTGAGCCATTGCACAAAATGGTAGCAGTCATCCCATCATGGAGTAGTCTGATGATGGAAATGAATTTCTGTGGACAGCCAAATCTATAAAGCACCTTCCATAGGGCATCATGGTTGATAGAGTCAAAGGCCTTGGTTAGGTTGATGAATGCCATGTTCTTCTTGCTGTTCCTGGTGTGGCTCTCTGAACTTTTCCTGAATCTGTCATGCCAGGAAGATCATGTAGGTTGTGCCTTGGGATGGCTTGAAGCCACACTGTGATTCAGGGAGGAGTTCCTCGGCAAGGGGGAGGAGGCAGTTTAGTAGGATTTGGAAAAGAATCTTCTCTGCAATGGAGAGGAGAGCAATAGTTCCCACACAAGGATTTGTCCCCTTTCTTGAATATTGTAACCATGTTGGCATTCTTAAAGTCAGGTAGAATTTCTTTTCAGGTTCAGATTTTCTCAAGGAGTTAGCAAAGTTTGTGCTGGAGCATTGTTCCACCAGCTTTAAAAACCTCAACTGGGATGCTGTCCGGGCCTGGTGCCTTGTAATTTTTTGTCTGAGTGATGGCATGCCAGACTTCCTCAGAAGATGGGGGATCAGAAAGGTGTTCCATTGCTGAGTGTTGTGAAATAAACTTGATGGCATCTTCAGAGGCCATGGATTCGCGGTTTAGTAGACTCTCAAAGTGTTCCTTCCAGAATTGTTTAACGGTTGCATTGTACTTGAGGGGGATGGAGCCATCCTGAGAACGTAAGGGGTTTGGGCCTTTGGAACTTGACCCATATATAGCTTTTGTTGCTTGAAAGAAGCTTCTCATGTCATCCTGGTCTATGAAACCCTGGATCTCACAGGCCCTTTCTTGCCATCACTTGTTTTTGATGTCATGTAACCACCTTTGGACTTTGGGTTTAAGCAGGTGATAGGCCTCATGTTTTTGTTTGTTAGAAGAATCATTTTGCCAGTTACAAAATGCATTTCTTTTGTGTTGAATTAATGCTAGGATTTCCTTGTTGTTTTCGTCAAACCAGTCTTGGTGCCAATGAGTGGAATATCCTATGGTTTCAGCACATGCATTGTGAATGGTGTTTTTAAGTTGATCCTAGTGCTCTTGAATGTCAATGATGTTGTCAGGCAGGCTAAAGCATTTCTCCAACAGATGTTGCTGGAACGTCTCACAGCTGGCTTGGTCTTGAAGTGCTTTGACTTGTACTGCTTTCGCTTAGTCTTTGGGTGTTTGTGGTGTGGTGGAGTGAACTGATGGAGCGAGCTGATGACTGATCTTACTAATCAATGGTCTGTCCAACAGTGATCGGAACCTCTCATAGCTCGGGTTATACGGATGTCAGTATAGTCTCAGGCTCTGACTATAACATAGTAAAGGAGGTGCCAGTGTTTGGACCAAGGATGTTTCCAGGTGGTCTTAAATTTGTTACTCTGCCTAAAGATGGTATTTGTGATGAGCAGGTCATGCTTCACACATTTGCTGAGGAGGAGAATACTATTGGGGTTTACATTTCCCACCCTTTCTTTCCCTGTTGTGCCTCTCCAGAGTTAGGAATCCTGTCCGACTCTGGCATTGAAATCTCCCAGGAGGATGTGGTTGTGAGAACTGACTCGAGAGTTCCATAAAACTGCTCCTTATTGTCTTCCTCATCATCAAGTGTTGGGGCATATGTGCTGATGACCGTGGCATATTGGTTATTGCTAAGCTTGAGCTGACAAGTCATGAGACACTCATTGATCCCAATGGGAAGCTCCAAAAGCTGATTGGGGATCTTATTTTTGATGGCAAAGCCAATCCTGTGACTGCATCTCTCTTCAGGTGACTTACCTTTCCAAAATAAAGTGTAGCCACCTCCATCATCTTTTAATTGGACCTCATCAGAGTGGCAGATCTCACTAAGAGCTGCAATGTCAATATTGAGTCTCTGGCAATTATGGCAGTTCTTCTTTCTGGGCATTCACTGTCCTGAGAGTCCATAAGGGCGCAGACATTTCAGGTGGAGAAATTCATTGTCTTGTAGCTCTTGTTTTGGCCACAGAGTTGAGTGATCTCATGGGATATGGCCATCCAGTCCAAAGAGTGAGAGACAGCCTGTGTTTGGGTCACATTTTTTAGCCTCCTCCCCATTTGGGGTGAGCAGAGGGGGTCCTGAAAAGGCCTGCTCAGTCACAGGTGCTGCTGCTGAAAGCTCTTCTGTCTCAGCCAAGCACAAGATGACTGTCACATAGCTGCCACCTGCATGCAGATTTGTGACTAAAGACTCCCAGAGATCACTGCTTCTGTATTCCCTGCCACTCGTCCAACGCCGCAGGATTTTGTGTGGGTTTGAACCCTTTGGCAGAGGACTGCGTGTGAAATCTTTTAACGTGGCGAAACCAGTGTGCAGGCGGTAACCACACAAAACTTGACAGGAGGAAAACCCTGACCTGGTGGCGAGGAGATCCAAGATAACCAGGGGTCTCCCTTCTGCTGCAGCCTTCATCCGCCTTCACAGCCACAGAGTACTAAAGTTCCTCGTTATGCGCCCGATCCACCATTGGGGTCTTTTGACGTTTGGACCACGATTAGTAAGGAGCCTTGCCTCAGACCTGCTTGCCAAGGGGGACCCTACCAGGAGTATAAAAGCTCTGGGTGATATAGCTCCAAGGATCTTTAGCCCATGCAAGCCTCTCCACCATGACCATCAGAGAGGTTATATTATTAATTAATTAATTATATTATATTATAATATGTAGCACAGCGGCTACTGACAGACATAAGTCCATAGGACAGCTGCAGCGGCACAGGAGACAGCAAACAGAGCTGTAAACAGGGGAGTTTGAGTGGGAGTTTGCAAGGGGAGTTTGGGGGGAAGACTAGGAAAATCAGGCAGAGGAACAGACAGGCTACTGAACAGAGTGTGTGATGGTCTTGCAGTGTTTTGGTGCTCGTTGGGGGTTTGTTTTTGCCGTGGGTGGTGGTGTTTTGGTTTGGTTTGTGTTTCCTGGACTAACAGGGACTTAAGTGGGAAGGCTGTGACAGATATAGAGGCAGCAGTGGGAGTGACCCAAGCAGTGGAAGACACAATGAAGAGGACTGGATGTGGAAGCTGCAGCATATACATGATCCTGGAGGGCGTACCTGAAAAGACTTTGTCTGCATGAAGTGGCGCCTGATAGGGCTGATGGAAGAAAAGATCCGAGGATTGGAGATACAGGATGTGGACCTGAGGCTGAAGAGGATCCTAATGGGAGTGGGAAAGAATCCACTGATTGTCCTTCAAGTGGGAACAAATGATACGGCTAGATTCTCACTGGAATGTATCAAGGGAGACTATGCCAGGCTGGGGATGACACTTAAGGAAATCGAGGCTCAGGTGATCTTCAGTGGGATTCTGCCTGTTCCTAGAGAAGGGCAACAAAGGTGTGACAAGATTATGATGATCAACAGATGACTCAGGCAGTGGTGCTATAGGAAGGTCTTTGGGATGTATGGCCACTGGGAAGCATTCATGGACGGAGGACTGTTCTCTTGGGATGGACTTCACCTGAGTAGGGAGGGAAATAGACTTCTAGGATGGAGGTTGGCACAACTGATTAAACTAGGAATTTGGGGGAGATGGTTGGGAGATGTCCAGGTAATCTCCAAGCAAGATTTTAACATTGAGAGGGAAGAAAACGAAGTAAGAAAGGATACAGCTGTGGGTTGGAGAATGGATATAAGAAGGAAGGGTAGTGTAGATACCAGTCTAATAGATGATACTGGCAGTAGAATGTATGTGCCTAATCGGGTAAAGAATGTGAGTGAAGCCAAATAGCAAAAATTAAGATGATTGTACACTAATGCAAGGAGCCTAGGTAACAAAAATGAGGAACTAGAACTATTGGTCCAGGAAGTAAAACCAGATATTACAGGGATAACAGAAACATGGTGGAATAGTAGTCATAACTGGAGTACAGGTATTGAAGGGTATGTGCTGTTTAGGAAAGACAGAAATAAAGGCAAAGGTGGTGGAGTAGCATTGTATATCACTGATGAGGTAGAATGTAAAGAAATAAGAAGTGATGGAATAGATAAGACAGAGTTTGTCTGGGCAAAAATCACACTGGGGAAGAAAGCTACTAGAGCCTTCCCTGGGATAGTGCTTGGGGTGTGCTATAGACCGCTGGGATCAGATTTGGATATGGATAGAGAACTCTTTAATGTTTTTAATGAAGTAAATACTAATGGGAATTGTGTTATCATGGGAGACTTTAACTTCCCAGATATAGACTGGAGGACAAGTGCTAGTCATAATAATAGGGCTCAGATTTTCCTGGATGCGATAGCTGATGGATTCCTTCATCAAGTAGTTGCTGAACCAAGAAGAGGGGATGCCATTTTAGATTTGGTTTTGGTGAGTAGTAAGGACCTCATAGAAGAAATGGTTGTAGGGGACAACCTTGATTCAAGCGATCATGAGCTATTTCAGTTCACACTAAATGGAAGGATAAACAAAAATAGATCTGTGACTAGGGTTTTTGATTTCAAAAGGGCTAACTTTCAAAAATTAAGGAAATTAGTTAGAGAAGTGGATTGGACTGAAGAACTTGTGGATCTAAAGGTGGAGGAGGCCTGGAATTACTTCAAGTCAAGGTTGCAGAAACTATCAGAAGCCTGCATCCCAAGAAAGGGGGAAAAACTCATAGGCAGGAGTTGTAGACCTAGCTGGATGAGCAAGCATCTTAGAGAGGTGATTAAGAAAAAGCATAAAGCATAAAGGGAGTGAAAGATGGGAGGGATCAGCAAGAAAAGCTACCTTATTGAGGTCAGAACATGTAGGGATAAAGTGAGAAAGGCCAAAAGTCAAGTAGAGTTGGACCTTGCAAAGGGAATTAAAACCAATAGTAAAATATTCTATAGCCATATAAATAAGAAGAAAACAAAGAAAGAAGAAGTGGGACCGCTTAATACTGAGGATGGAGTGGAGGTTAAGGATAATTTAGGCATGGCCCAATATCTAAAAAATTACGTTGCCTCAGTCTTTAATGAGGAGCTTAGGGATAATGGTAGGATGACAAATGGGAATGAGGATGTGGAGGTAGATATTACCACATCCGAGGTAGAAGCCAAACTCGAACAGCTTAATGGGACTAAATCGGGGGGCCCGGATAATCTTCATCCAAGAATATTAAAGGAACTGGCACATGAAATTGCAAGCCCATTAGCAAGAATTTTTAATCAATCTGTAAACTCAGGGGTTGTACTGTATGACTGGAGAATTGCTGACATAGTTCCTATTTTTAAGAAAGGGGAAAAAAAGTGATCCAGGTAACTACGGGCCTGTTAGTTTGACATCTGTAGTATGCAAGGTCTTGGAAAAAAATTTGAAGGAGAAAGTAGTGAAGGACATTGAGGTCAATGGTAACTGGAACAAAATACAACATGGTTTTACAAAAGGTAGATCGTGCCAAACCAATCTGATCTCCTTCTTTGAGAAGGTAACAGATTTTTTAGACAAAGGAAACGCAGTGTATCTAATGTACCTCGATTTCAGTAAGGCATTTGATATGATACCACATGGGGAATTATTAGCTAAATTGGAAAAGATGGGGATCAATATGAAAATTGAAAGGTGGATAAGGAACTGGTGAAAGGGGAGACTACAACGGGTCATACTGAAAGGTGAACTGTCAGGCTGGAAGGAGGTTACTAGTGGAGTTCCTCAGGGATCGGTTTTGGGACCAATCTTATTTAATCTTTTTATTACTGACCTTGGCAGTAATAAAAAGTGGGAATGTGTTAATAAAGTTTGCGGATGACACAAAGCTGTGAAGTATTGCCAATACAGAGGGGGACTGGGATATCATACAGGAAGATCTGTATGACCTTGTAAACTGGAGTAATAGTAATAGGATGAAAGTTAATAGTGAAAAGTGCAAGGTCATGCATTTAGGGACGCATCACTTCGAAGTAACAGAGGAGGAGAAGGACCTTGAAGTATTAGTTGATCACAGGATGACTATGAGCCGCCAATGTGATATCGCCGTGAAAAAAGCTAATGCGGTCTTGGGATGCATCAGGTGAGGTATTTCCAGTAGAGATAAGGAGGTGTTAGGACCGTTATACAAGGCACTGATGAGACCTCATCTGGAATATTGTGTGCAGTTCTGGTCTCCCATGTTTAAGAAAGATGAATTCAAACTGGAACAGGTACAGAGAAGGGCTACTAGGATGATCCGAGGAATGGAAAACCTGTCTTATCAAAGGAGACTCAAAGAGCTTAGCTTGTTTAGCCTAACCAAAAGAAGGTTGAGGGGAGGTATGATTGCTCTCTATAAATATATCAGAGGGATAAATACCAGGGAAGGAGAGGAATTATTTAAGCTCAGTACCAATGTGGACACAAGAACAAATGGATATAAACTGGCCATCAGGAAGTTTAGACTTGAAATTAGACGAAGGTTTCCAACCATCAGAGGAGTGAAGTTCTAGCATAGCCTTACAAGGTGAGCAGTGGAGGCAAAAGACATATCTGGCTTCAAAACTAAGCTTGATAAGTTTATGGAGGGGATGGTATGATGGGGTTGCCTAATTTTGGCAATTAATTGATCTTTGACTATTAGCGGTAAATATGCCCAATGGCTTGATATGGGATGTTAGATAGGGTGGGATCTGAGTTACTAAAGAGAATTCTTTCCTGGGTGTCTGGCTGGTGAGTTCTGCCCACATGCTCAGGATTTAGCTGATCGCCATATTTGGGGTCAGGAAGGAATTTTCCTCCAGGGCAGATTGGCAGAGGCCCTGGGAGGTTTTCACCATCCTTTGCAGCATGGGGCATGGGTCACTTGCTGGAGGATTCTCTGCACCTTGAAGTCTTTAAACCATGATTTGAGGACTTCAATAGCTCAGACATAGGTCAGGGGTTTGTTACAGGAGGGGGTGGGTGAGATTCTATGGCCTGCGTTGTGCAGGAGGTCAGACTAGACAATCATAATGGTCCCTTCTGACCATAAAGTCTATGATTGTATGACTTGCATAAGGAAATTCAGCCCTGATGCAAAACCCACTGAAGCTGATGAAAGTCTTTTTCCATTGAGTTAAGTGAGCTTTGGCTCAAGGCCTTTGAGTCCTGTCCTGACACCCCCTTCTCCTCTATTCCAAGGATGTTTAGTACTGGCCATTAGACAAATTCAGACTAGATATAAGGTGTACATTTTTGACAGTGGGGGTAATTAACCATTGGAACAATTTATCAAGGGTTGAGGTGGCTTCTCCATCACTAACAATTTTAAATCAAGATGGGATGTTTTTCTAAAAGATATACTCTTGGAATTATTTTGGGGGAAGTGCTATGGCCTATGTTATACAGGTGATCAGCCTACATGATCACAGTGGTTGCTTCTGGCCTTGGAATCTATAACGTGCCTTCATTCAGAACTTTTACAACAAGATGAGAAAAAGTACTAGACTCTGCATTATGGGGAGCAATCCTATATTTGCAAGAGAGGTACAGACTATGGGGAAAAAATTCAAAAGCACCTACTGAAATACTGTGGCCAATTCTGGTGTACACCTTTTAAAAAGAATGTTCAAAAAATGGAGAGGGTTCAGAAGAGAGCCACAAAAATTATTTGAGGGCTGGGCAAAATGTCTTCCAGTGAGAAACTTAGAGAGCTCATTCTGTTTATGTTATGAAAAAGAAGATTGAAAGGGGACTTTATTACAGTGTATGGAGCCAGGTCTACACTACAGACCTATATCAGTGTAACTATGTCACTCAGTGGTGTGAAAAATTCACACCTTTGAGTGATGCAGTTATGCCAACCTAGCCACCCATGTAGCTATGTCAACGGGACAGATTCTCCTATCAATGTAGCAATCGCATCTCGGGGAAGTGGATTAACTGATCCAACAGGAGAAGCTCTCCCGTTGGTATAGTATTATCTTCACTAAAGCGCTGCAGCGGCCCCAGCTGTGCTGCTGTAGTGCTGTAACTGAAGACATGCCCTTAGTATCTTCCCAGGGAGAAAATTCAGGATACTAAAGGGCTCTTCAATCTAGAGAAGAAGGGCATAACAAAAAACAATGGCTGGAAGATGAAGACATACAAATTCAAGTTTGACATTGGGCACAAATTTTTAACAGTGAGGGAAATTGGATGAATGAATGGGGAACAGACTAGCAAGGGAAGTGGTGGATTCTCCATCTGTGAAGGTCTTCACATCAAGACTGTCTGCCTCTCTGGAAGATATGCCTTAGCCAAGCACAAGTTATGCATTAGTCAAAGTTATTGGGCTAAATACAGAGATAAAATGTAATGGCCTGTGCTACACAGGAGGATCATCTAATGGTTCTTTTGGCCTTAAACTCTAAGAATCTAAGTGATGTAAGAGCTTAAGGGCCAGATTTTAAAGGTATTTTGCACCTAAAGACGCAGATAGGCACCTAAGTGACAAGGCTTTAAAAAAATCTCAGGAGATTCTTATCTGCATCTTTAGTGACAAATACCTTTACAAATCTGGCCCCAAGTCCCATTTTCAGAAGCAGCCTAGGCACTTAGGATGGGAACATAAGTCTCACTGAAAGTCCATAGTACTTAGGCTTCTAAGTGTCTCAGTCACTTTTGAAAAGGGGAGATAGATTACTAAAGGCATGCTACACTGTAATCAGGTGGTGTGACTGTAGCACATGCTGACATTCCTTAGCTAGCTTTAATTTAGCTAGGTCAAGTACTGTTAGCAATGATACTGGGGCAGTGCAGGCTTCAGCATGGACTGCACAGGCCTGCCCAGTATCCTCAGGCAGCTAGCCACACAGAAACCCATTCTGCTATGGCTTCACTGCTACCCAAGCTAGTTAGATTAAAGCCAACTTTGGGTATTGTGACAGATATGGTAGTTTCCTGCAGTATCTTTGGGAGATTCTATCATTTGATGTAATATTGTGGGCCAGGGAATGTATGTAATTCTATGGGGGAGGATGACCACATCTCCTCCAGGAACTCAGAACAGGTGGTGGGTGATTAGGCAAATTCATTCAGGTTGTAACATGTCCAGAGGAATACCACCACCTGGAGACACTCGCATATATTAGTTCAAACTGGATTCTCTGGAGACCAACAGACAAAGAAATGACTTTTGGATATATAGTCTCACGGTAAATTGACTCAGGGCCTTCTTTGTGATCCAGCAAACTGTAGCCAGTGAACTGGGCAGCCTGGAAACCACGGCCAGGAGGAAGGGAGACTTGGGTTCCCGCCTATGGGAGGTGACGTCTGAGGAGCCAGGTGCCTTTGCTGGATCATGAAGGGAAATATAGGTGCAGTTGCCCTGAACTAAGTGGTTTCAAGTAATAAAAGACAGAACAAAGTAAGTTACCAAGCAAAATAAAACAAAACACGCAAGTCTAAGCCTAATACAGTTAAGAAACTGAATACAGGTAAATGTTACCCTCAGAGATGTTCCAATAAGCTTCTTTCACAGACAAGACTCCTTCCTAGTCTGCACTCAATCCTTTCCCCTGGTACAGTCCTTATTAGTTCTATCTCAGGTGGTAACTAGGGGATTTCTCCATGACTGGCCCCCTTTGTTCTGTTCCGCACCTTTTAATAGCTTTGGTACAAGGCGGGAATCCTTTGTCTCTCTCTGGGTTTCCACCCCTCCTTCTAACTGGAAAAGCACAAAGTTAAAGATGGATTCCAGTTCAGAAGACATGATCACATATCCTGTGAGACTTTATTACCCACTCACTGGCACACAGGAAGTCTTAAAAGTAAACTGAGCCATTTACTACCAATTTTCCTAGTCAATGGGAGCCATTAAGCTTCCAAACCACAATTAATGGCCCACACTTTGCATAATTACAGTAGAACTTCAGAGTTCTATTTCATATTCCCAGTTTCAGATACAAGAATGATACATTCATACAAATAGGATGACCACCCTCAGTAGATTATAAGCTTTATAAGTAGATGATACCTTACAAGAGATCTTTTGCATAAAGCGTATTCCAGTTACATCATAGCCATACTTAAACATATTTTTTATAAAAATATGAGTGCAACGTCACAGTCATAATGCCACAGAAAGTGATTCTGCCAGATATATGGTACCTCTACACTGCAAAAGAACCCAAAGCAAAAACACCCCCCATTTCCCCAAAACCTGAGGCAGTGGGCCTCAGTGCCCAGATCAACCTGAGCTCACGCTATGGGGTTAAAATACCAGTGTAGATGTCTCTGCTTCAGCGGGAGCCTAGCTCTGAAACTCAGCAAGTCATCTGACATGAGCTTTGAGACTTGGTGCCACAGGGTTGTTTTTTTTCCGCATTGTAGTCATGCCCATAGACATTTTAGTGCATAACTGCCTTTACTTCCCTACATGGTGGGGCACATATAACATTTCTTAAAGCCAGATCCTGAGCTAGAGTAAACTGACACTGAAGTCAAAGGAGCTACACCAGCTTGGAATCTGTCCCCTCAGTCTTTAGAGTCTCTGGGTATGTCTATACTGAAGAAGAAAAAAAAAGACCTGCAGCAGTTAGTCTCAGAGCCTAGTCAACTGACTCAGGCTCATTGGGCTTGCGCTATGGGACTAAAAAATTGCAGTGTAGATGATCAGACTCAGGCTGGAGTTAAGGTTCTGAGACTCAACCCTACCAGATTTCAGAGCCTGGTCTTCATTCCAAAACCAAATGTCTACATTGCTATTTTTCATAGAATCATAGAAGATTAGGGTTGGAAGAGACCTCAGGAGGTCATCTAGTCCAACCCTCTGCTCAAAGCAGGACCAACACCAACTAAATCATCCGAGCCAGGGCTTTGTCAAGCCTGACCTTGAAAACCTCTAAGGATGGAGATTCCACCACCTCCCTAGGTAACCCATTCCAGTGCTTCCCCACCCTCCTAGTGAAATAGTTTTTCCTAATATCCAATCTAGACCTCCCACACTGCAACTTGAGACCATTACTCCTCATTCTGTCACCTGCCACCACTAAGAACAGCCAAGCTCCATCCTCTTTGGAACCCCCATTCAGGTAGTTGAAGGCTGCTATAAAATCCCCCCTCACTCTTCTCTTCTGCAGACTAAATAAGCCCTCAACTTCTCCTCATAAGTCATGTGCCTCAGCCCTCTAATAATTTTTGCTGCCCTCCGCTGAACTCTCTCTAATTTATCCGCAAATTTTGCTGTGTAGCATGAGCTGAGGTCAGTTGACTTGGCCTCTGAGACTCACGGCTGTGGGTCATTTTTTGTAGTGTAGACATGCTCTCGGTTTTGTAATTCCTCCGACATCTCCTGTGAAGCTGTCATTCCTTACAATTCATTTCTTTATTTGAGAAAAACTCAAGTTGTGGCAATGATTTACATTCTTATTATTAGAATAACAATTAACTCCGTTGAAAAAATGGATCACACTCATATCTACTTCTCACATTCTACAGTCTTGCTGCTTCCTGGTATGTGACCAAACACCAAGATTTGGATGAAAGAGAACCATCAGAGGCTCAGTGAAGGCAAGATTAATGGAATGCTGGTGGGCAGGAAGAAGCATATACAGAAGCATACAGGGCAGTGGGTACATCAGGCTTTTCCCAGTATAATTCAGTGTGTTGATATCCACTTAGATCCATTACTGCTCCAGGAATCCACAGGTAGGAGCAATGGTTCCTCGTGCTTTAATCCCCCCCCCCCCCCGGTACACACACACACACACCATGATATATGATCTTTCCACCCAAATATGGTCCCTATTAGTTACCCATCCCTTTTTCATCTAGCTGGAGGTACTCTCCTTAGGGCTCAGCTTGAATTCTGTATTAGTTGAAAATTCCCATGTGATCTTCATCTGCTCCCTTCTTAGATTGGGCCAATCCATAAAAGCATGAAACACGAATTATGTGTACTGGCTGCCTGTTTACTTTCAACAGCAATTAGAGGCATTGATAACAATCTTTAAAGCCTTGAACCTGTCTGAAACCCAGCTTTGTGGGAGTTAAGATCAGTTGGATCATTCCTAATATCAGAGATGGTATTAAAACTTTCCAAAGCCTGCAGCAGAGATCTCAATGGAAGGCTCTATTCCTCTGGCAGATCACCAGAATCTAAGTTTGGCAGCCTTCAAAGCATAGTGTAAGGCTTACTTGTTCAATCAACCATTCAATTAACTAATATGTCAGTATGTTGGTCCTTTGTGAGACAAATAAAAGTTAGAATGCATTAGGCTATCCTTATGGGTGTTTTTTGATTAATATTTGTTTTTAATTTATTGTAAGATGCTCTGCCAATGAGTTCCAAAGAAATCCTTAAAATAATTAAATGAGTTCTGTAAACTTACTGGAGGGCACAGGTTTTTCCTCTGTGTGTGATTAGAATTGGGCAAACTGTTTAATGGACAATTTATTCCACACTTAATGATTTTTACTGTTCATGCATTATTTGAAGTTTCACAAATGAGTTATTTGTAACTAACTGTCCATTGAATTATTTGTACAAACAAGATACGGATTAACCACAAACTGACCAATATAATTCTTTGTTAGACATTTTGTGATTGGTCATCTAAATAACGTCATTCTCTGACTGAATACATTAGGAAGTATGACTGAACAAATCAATGACACTTTGAATGTCTCATGAGAGAATGGAAGGTCTAGGGAATTTTAGGACATTTTAAATAATTTCCTATTTAAATTCCTAGAGAGCTTTTGGCATCAGTTCTTACAATGGACTAATAAAAGTTGTTAGCATTCTATGAAATGGAAACCCTAACATTATCCTCTCTATGCAATACATACATGTATTCATGCTTCTCTGTTACACAGAAATATAAATGATATAATATTTCTGTAAGCAGGCAGTTTGGTGCCTGAATTGAAAAATCTGAAAGAAAACTTGGTTAATTTCAAATCAAAACTGAATTCTTTTTATTTTTTTCCCCTCACCAAACCAAAATAAAAAAAACATTCTTGTTGAACAAAGTGTTTAGAATGTCATTTCAGATTCAAAATAACATTTTTGAAAAAAAATGTCAAAAACAGTTAATTTTGACAGTTCTGAGTTTAACTTTTTTTATTTGTTTTCAGCCAAAACCAGTTGCTGAATTTGACACAAAATCATGAAATATTCTCAGTGTCCCCAAAACACGTTTATTGGTGGATTTACTATTCACTGAAAAATTTTGCACAACTGTTCCTAACACAGTACCCACACATTGTATCTGATCCAAACTTACCCTCTTCCTAATTCCTATCTTTATAAAAGCATGAATATAAATCTCAGCCTAAAATACCTTCTCAGCTTGACTGTTTCTAGGGTTTTTCACTGAAGGGCATCTCTATACCTTTATCCCTTCTTTTCCCTAGTTTCCTCAGACTTGGAAAGAAAACTAGAGAGCCAAACCCTTTTATATCCTTGTTTGGTACTAAGACAACCCAGGTGAGATGGCTGCCAGCATGAGTCAGCAATTTAGGTGCATCTTTGCACAGGGTCCTAGCACTTGACACTCAGTGCCATAATTAAAATGAGTCAATGGGTCAATTAAAATGAAGTTTTCAATACTAATGACTCTTAACTGCAGCTTTTTGGAAAAGCAATGATAAGAAATCAGTGCTGGCTTGGTAGGACTAATCCAAAAAGCTTGTTATGTAGGCAAATACACCATTAAACAATGTTTGAATTCAAAGGTGAAGCAGGGATTTGTCACATAGCAAATGGGCCATTTTAGTAACTGTTGGTAGCAAGCAATACTATCAGGAACATATCAAAGCTTCTGTATTCATTTGAAATTCTGGATATACCTAAATATACAGTGCACAGCAGATTAGAAATAACTGTTGCTAATGCTCAGAGGAGGATGATTTTTAGATGCCAGCACTATTGTGGCAATCACTTATTTGATGTATTAATCTTAAATAGCAGCATATTTTCATTTCAGAAAAATGGGTTAGTTCAAGGGACATTGACAGGATTGGTAGGTCCAATATTTTTCTTTCATTGACTGTAAAGATGATACAGTTCTCAATAGTGAGACTGAACTCTGCACTGTCCCCCTAGCACCAGTTAATTCCACTGGTGGGGTTGTTCAGTGACAACCATCTAAATACCCATAGTGGGCAGCCTCTGCACTCTGTGAATGCCATGGGGCGGGACGGGGGAGGGTCTTGCACCAGGTCCAGATAGTTTGATATGTATGAAGATGGCTTGTGAATGGAGTAGAAAATCCATAACTATGAGGTTCAAGTGATGCAAAACCTTCATGTGGGATTGGGTTGTGGCATCTACTCTGCCATGGGCTTTGGGGTCTATCTCCCCATTAATCTCCCACACAAAAGATTACTTGGCCTTTGTGGGAAGTGGGTGAGGTTAAGTTTCACCCTATGCACATTGAGTGGGATTTCTGAAAGCAGTCAGCATTTACTTAACTCTAGTTCCATTGTAATCTATGGGTGTTCACTATTGACTTCAGTGGGAGACAAGTTAGGCCAATACTGAGCGCTTTGGAAACTCTTACCCTTTTTGCTTTTGAAAACAAACATACTGATGGTTTAAAATAATAAATCAAGGCCCTCTGCCCCTCACTTAGGAACAACTATACCAGGGGTGGCCAACCTGTGGCTCCGGAGCCACATGCTGCCCTTCAGAAGTTAATATGTGGCTCCTTGTATAGGCACCAACTCTGGGGCTGGAGCTACAGGTGTGAACTTTCCAATGTGCCGGGGGAATGCACACTGCTCAACCCCTGACTCTGCCACAGGCCCTGCCCCGACTCCACCCCTTCTCATCCCCTCCCCTGAGCCTGCCATGCCCTTGCTCCTCCCAAGAGCCTCCTGCATGCCATGAAACAGCTGATCGGAAGGTGCGGGAGGTAGAGAGAGGCGCTGATTGGTGGAGCTGCTGACATATTACTGTGGCTCTTTGGCAATGTACATTGGTAAATTCTGGCTCCTTCTCAGGCTCAGGTTGGCCACCCCTGAACTATACAACAACAGATTAATATCTTTACACAATGGAGCACAGCTAATTTCAGTGTTAAGCTTCCAAGAGATTACAAACAGCAAGAAAAAATATTTAAATGATGAAATTCCCTTGACAGTGTCCTTTTAAATATACTGAACAGAAGGATGGATGGGTATTTCTCTGGAACATTCTCTTATTTATAAACACACAAGTTGGCAGCAACATATTTCATTCTAAAATAGTACTTCATTGTTACAAAGTGTAGTGTTCCTTGATTTTTTTCTCCACTAAGCACTAATATGTCAAAGACCACATATTTAATTCAAAGGTGTCAGAAGAATGCAGCATACCCTAAAGCACAAATGTTTGAATAGTGTTAAATCCAGTTGGTTGTGAACCTCAGGCACCTGTCTGTGGCACACATAAGGAACACATTGAAATGACAGTGCAGTTTATACTGACATTAATAAAATAATCATGATCATATATATATATTAGTTCTAAGAATTAAATGTGTGTATAAATACTTACAGTCAATTCTTATATTTCTTTTAAACAATCTCTCATTTGTATTGCTTTTCATGATCTTTCCTCTTATTCAAAGGGCACATAGGAGTAAGAATACTTCCCTTTTAAAGCCAGATTTTGATACTCTTACTCATGCTGAATAATACACCAGGAGTATTCCCTTTGAAGTCGGTGGGTACAAAGCATTGCTGAGGGTGAGTAAGCATATCACAATTTGGCCCTTAATATTTACTCCTGTTGTTAGCTTTCATGTTGCTAGTTCCCTACCCATACCTCCGATTCTGTCATGCCTGATCAAATTTGCAGATGACACAAAAGGGGGGGAGGAGGGTTACCAACACTTTGCAAGATAGAGCTAAAATTCACAGGGATCTTGATGAATTGGAGAATTGGGCTATAGACAACAAAATGAAATTCAGCAGAGACAAATGTAAGGTGCTACACTTATGGAAGAAAAAAATAAATGCACAAATACAGAATGGGGGATAACTGGCTTAGCAGCAGCACTGCTAAGAGGGATCTGGGAGCTGTGGTGGATCACAACCTGAACATGAGTCAGCAATGCGATGCGAGTTGCAAAAAAAGGAAATGCAAATGTTAGGTGGCATTAACAGAGGCATACTATGCAAGTCATGGGAGGTGATAGTACTGTTCTACTTGGTGCTGGTTAGGCCTCACCCGTAGTACAATTTCGGTCACCAAGGTATAGAAGGGATGTAGAGAAAATGGAAAAGATCCAGAGGCAAGTGACAAAGATGATCAAAGGGATGGAATGCAAGCCATATGAGCAAAGGCTGAAGAAACTGGGTATGTTTAGTTTGGGAAATAGGAGATTACTGGGGGACAGGATAGCAGTCTTCAAACACTTGAAAGGCATCCACAAAAAAGATGGAGAAATGTTGTTCTCTCTTGCCACAGAGGGCAGGACAAGAGGCAATGGGTTCAAATTACCGCATAACAGATTTAGACTAAATCTCAGGAAAAAATTCCTAACAGTAAGTAGAGTAGGACAACGGAACTGACTGCCAAGATTGTGGAAGCTCCTTCAGTGGAGGTTTTCAAAAGGAGGCTGGAGAGCCATCTGTCTTGGATTGTTTAGATACAACAAATCCTGCATCTTGGCAGGGGGTTAGACTAGATAATCCTTGAGGTCCCTTCTAACCCTATGATTCTATGCTGCCTATAAATGTAGGCCCAGATTCTTTATGTTATTTATACTGGTTTTACATCCATATAAGTATTCATTTCAATGGAGTTACTCCTGATCCACACCTGTGTGCAAGAGATCCAAATCAGGCTGCCACCTCTGCTGTCTGTGGATCAGCAAGGAAGACTGAGATACTTAGGTCTTCCAGTTGTTGTTTGCTCTATGCCAATTAGTCTATAACTAAACTTTGGATGTGACTTTTTCACATGGATTATCATCAGTGCCACTCTATGTTCAAATAATGTTTAAACTTACTATATGTATTAGTTAAGGCAGAGGATACACCACATTTTTTACTCACCCTGTTTTTGCTGTGGTAGCATAAGGAGTCTCCAAAGTTTGAGTGATTTTATTATATTAGAGGGGCTGTGTGGATACAAGAGAGAGAAAGAAAGGAATTTTAGAGTAAGCTCTGAATTTCTTGTTTGATGAGTCTGAGACTCAACTACATTATTGTCCAAACCTGCTCAGATAGAGCCTGATTTCTAGAATAAAAACCTTCCATCCATGTCCATGGATATGGCTACTCAGCTCCAGCTGAAAATCAGGCCCATAAACTGCACCTCTCACACATGTGCGCGCACGCACACACATACCCAGAAAGCCTGCATCATTTACATAAACAATTACCCATTCTGTACAACGGAAAGCCAATTTTGCATGGACAATTGCTGTATGTACAGTTAAGTAGGTGCTATTTAGGTCAATCTGGAAGATATCGCTCGCACAAAACTCCCAGTGAGAGTTTGCCCGGAAAGAGTGGGATTGGATCCCTGTTTTGAAAAGTCAAATTAAATATTAAATTAAGGGAATTTTGTGCTTTTAAGCAGGGTTTAAGGGCCTGATCTTGCAAACACTGAAGTATCTTTACTCATGAGTCATCCCATACTCATATGAATAATGTTAAGCATGTGCATAAAGTGTTTGCAGATTAAGGCCCCCCAAAAAGGAAAAGAATAAGAGTGTCAAGAAAGTATTTAAGAGTTCACAAGATAGATTAGCACACAGTAGTCTTGCTGTTAATACAAAATTAAGTACATAATATTGGCTGCTTTAAATGTAAAATGCCGTTGGGACAATTATAGTTTATTTCCCAAGAATAACATAGTTCCAATACTATTAATATGCACACAACCATATGTCACCATTACGGTACGTTCAGAACATACATCTTAACATGTAGGTCTGTATTATTTAGCTGTAGTAAAATTCTACTGCAAAGGGGAAAATGCACATGTTCAATAGCCACTTTTAAAATTTACAATAGGGATGAAATTCTGCTGGCAGCTATTTCAGTGTAAATCTGGAGAAAAATCCATTAACACAGGATGTTTCTATGGATTTACAGTAGTTTTAATCAGAGCAGAATTTGTCTCATTGTCTCCATCCCTACTCCACGCCCAACATACACAACTCCTATTTTTGATTTACAACAGCTCAAAGAAGTGTCTAATCCCATCATTCATTACTTTCCTTATACTGAAACTTTAAAAAAAATCAAATTAAATTTTGTCAAAAGATCCATTCTAGTATTGACTATTTTGTATGTCAAATTTCAAACTAAGACATGTTTTTACAGACAATGTAAAAACCCTTCATAATAACAAAAATTAAAATAAGATCTTGGTTTATCTTGGAAATACTGACAATAATTTAACTAACAGCAGCAGTAGGGTACCCAATTACTGTATTCACAGATTATCATTTAGGTCTCAATCTTGCAATGGAACCTACCCCAGAGTAAGACTCCATCTACACAGTTCCTGTTTCAGGATTAAAGCTCTATATTTTGGAATACAATTGACTTACTACAAGTACAACTATAAACTTTAAGTGGTGAATGAGTTCACATACCTGGGGTCCACTATCACATTCAACCTCTCACTTGAAAAGGAACTCAACATCCACATCAGAAAAGCTGCTACAACAATAGCTAGACTGAACAAGAGGGTATGACAAAACAATGAACTGACAGAACACACAAAGATGTGTGTCTGTCGTGCATATCTTATCAGCACACTTTTGTATGGAAGTGAGGCATGGACCTTATACTCTCATCAGGAAAAGAGGCTCAACGTGTGCGTTGTCTTCGTCGAATCTTTGGAATCTCCTGGAGGGACAGAGTCACCAACAATGAGGTGCTCAAATGGGCCAGCATACCCAGCATCCAAACACTCCTCAAACAGAGATGCCTCCGCTGGCCTGGGCATGTGTGCCAAATGAATGACAGGTGCATCCCAAAGGACCTCCTCTATGGTGAACTGGCATCTGGAAAAAGACCCAAACGACGCCCAAAATTGCAGTTCAGGGATGTGTGCAAGTAAGACCTTGAAGAAACGGACATGGATGTGGATAACTGTGAAGATCACACTCAAGACCACAGCCTTTGGAAACAAGAGCTTAACTAAGGTCTCCGGAGTTACGAGAGGAAGCCACCCAGCTTAGCAGAGGAGAAAAGAGCTTGCATGAGGCAGAGCCCACAGGGTTGAAACATCACCTTTAAATGTGACACACACAGCAGAGATTGTCACTCTCAAGTGTGTCTCTTCATCCACAGCCACAGCTGCCATTAAACCAGCTCAGTAAATTCTTTACCTCTCAGGGGCACATATCCATGGTCTCTCCAGACTTAAGGATGCCTACTACTACAAGTGTTTAATAAATCTCCACATGCATATCCAGGTAAGTTCTTTGGGGTAGGGATTTTATTCTCCTACCTGTCTATAAAGCACATAGTTTGTGCAACATAAATAATATGGACCAGCAGTCAGAGAAAATTATGAATGGAGAAGTATTAAACTATTTCAATAGTAATCTTCTACAATAATGAGTGAGATCTGAGTACTGGCATTAAAATCTACAAAGCCTAGCCCAGCCCAGTGTTTCCTCCATAATAGCATACAAAGTTAAGATTAATGTATGGCCAAAATGATGGGCTGTGGAGAAATAACACTGACAAGTTCAAAGCAAATGTCTCTTAAAAATCCACTGAATTAACATAATAAACTATGCAGTTCCCATTAGTGGGGATGTACCATACTGCTTATATAAGGATTCTGCTTCTGCTCCTGTATTATTCATAGCAGGGCAGTTTAGGGAAACGAGGATCTAGCTCCAGAAGTCAAAAAGTCAAATATGGAGACATACAAACTCATCTTCCTACTTATCCCACTTACCTGCTCCCCATGTATTTCCTCCCTCCTATCATTCCTCCCCTCACGCTACCCTTGCGCCATAATAAAAAAGAAAAAGAAATGTAACTAACTAAACCTGTGCCCATCATTCTTTCCCCAAAACCTTTACTATTTTGTCTTTTTAGACTTTAAGTGTATTGGGTGCAGGGACTATGTCTTCCTGTGTTTTTGCACTGCACCAAGTACTTTGGGGCACTAATGCAGTATAGATATTAAATAATGATAATGCCATCCCTAATCTTCTCACCTGCTCAACAAAAATTCACTTATTATTGTGAGCATAAAGCTTGGTACTATATATCTCACTCTTGCCTTACCATTAACTTCACAGCTGCAGAGAGAGAGAGAGAGAAACTAAACTCACCAATGGGATAAAAAAAGAGTACCTACTATAGTATACTATAGTAGCTGTTCAATGTTAGGGAAATGTACTCCATTTCAAGTCCACCTAGGATGCTATACAGTAATGTAAAGGCTTCTGCTGTTCTTTATTGATAAGGCCACAGTTATCAGCCAACAAATATGATCAAAATACATGTAAAATATTACACATTTGTTAAAAGGTGTGTTATTGGAATTTGAAGCCATTCTATCAGCTGTTTGACATGGGTAGAAATTCACTTTTAACAATTCCTCCTACTAAAGTAAGTTGTTCACACAGTGTTGTAGTAACGATCAGTGCTTTGAAGGAAAAAAAAAAAAACACCTTCTCATTTTATTGCCAAATAACTTTGTCAAGCATATCAGCAAATATAAAACCAGTTACATGACCTTCCGTTATAAGGTTGTCAAGTTCCCCTTTTTCTTTTTTTTTTTAAAACAGATGTTTTATGTGAAACAAATGTTGACATCTGTCTTCTAGTAAAGTACACTCCATCCTCATAACATCAGTCATGGAAGGCAAATGCTTTGTTTGTTAAAATGAAGTACTGTTGCAACAAGGTTGCTTATGATGTTGTTTAATATAGAAGGGAGCCAAGATACAGTATATCAGAGAGGGTGGAGTGTATATACAATAATTCTGCCATCTGTTACTTGATAGAGAGGGGAAAACAAAAACCAAATGCATTTTCTTTCCAGTACCGATACAAGCAAAAATAACTTGGTCATTACAAATTGTATGCTGCTCATCATAATAATAAAAAAAAGGATAGCTAGATAGATTTAGGAATGTGTCAGTATACTTAAGAATGATAGCTGATTATATATATAATGTTATGATCTTTTTATTTCAAGACTGAGAATTAATCAATGAATGAACGTGGAATGGGATCTGAAATAAAAAAAAATGCATTGATCACATGACATAAAAGGCATCTCTTTACGAAACTTTGGATTTCTAAATTTAGATTAAGCCTTCTTTCTTTTATTGGATTTAGAAATGCAAGGTAAACTTGGTCACATTGCTATAGTTTGGAACACTCAGCATGCCAAACTCAATTTTGGCTTCTTTGCAGCATATAAAGAGGTGGCAAGTATTCTCAGAGTACTGGTCCAGTAGCTCCGTGGGATGCAAGGCAAACCTAGAGCAGGAGACCTTGCAGGATTGCTCTCTGGAAAAGCATGTATGTAAATTGCTCACCAGAATACTCCCCCTCCTTTATTTAATGTTTCAGAATGGCTTTGTTCTCAAGAAAGCAGCTGCTCACTAACTCTTAATATTTTCAAAAAGAATAGAACACTAAAGTATTGTGGGAACATCTAGCAGAAAGAGAACATATAGGAAGGAAAAAAAGAAGAGAACAGATTTTTAAACTTGTGATCAGTTTCTGCCAGAGAAAGGTAAAAAGACTTTCACCTGATTAATACCTTGCTATACTTGTTTACTGGACTAAAATTAGGGCTCTGGCTACAAGATGTATTTAGAAATAAAACAAACAGAACCTCCTCCCACCCCACAGAACTAGCAGAAGATTTGAGACAGTTTGTTTGTTTGAAAGGCAAATGTTAGCGAAAAACTCTTTAGCTAAATCCGCGTCTATGGCCCCAAATGCTTAAAAGGTATCATGGATTAAAGCCATGAAAATAAATTTAAAAGAATTTCAATTTGAAATTTTATTAGCATGTTGCTAGAATGGCCAACATCGATTGACAGGAGAGACTTTGTCCACATACTTTGTAAATCTCTTCCACACATACCCCTCTTTTCTTCCCCTCTCTTTCTTCGTTCATTAAATGTTATTAAAAGCCAAACCAAATACTGGTTATGGGTGTAAGAAGAATGCTGGTTTTCTGGAACGTTGCCCCATGGATTCCGGTTTAAATTGCGTCCCACCAGAGAGCGCAGCCCCCGGTCTGTCTGTGGCAGACAGCTCTCGCCAAGCCGGGGAAAGAAGGGAGCGCCTCGTCTCTCCGCTGTTTGTTACTCTTTCCCATCCACTATAGCCAGGTCTTTGATCACTCTCAGTTTGCCACTGGCATCGATCCTGCGCTTCTCCCTTATTAGATCCTCCAGGCTGTGGAATCGCACCGTGTGCACCTTGTTCTCAGCCAGGTGGATCTTGAGATAGTACTGCTGCTGGTGCTGGGTGCCGGCAGCAGCCTGCAGCTCCCCCCCGGCTTTGAACTCCCTTTTCCCGAACCGGCACCAGGCGGCGAAGCTCTCCGAGTTAGTCCAGCAGATCTCGTCGCTTTTTAAACCCAGGTGCCCGCAGGCGTTCTGCACCACCAGCTCTGCCACCAGGGGGCGGTAGCGGTACCAGCTATTCACCACCCGGCCCACGTTGCCAGCGGCCGCCTCGTACAAGCTGTCCTGGCGGATCTGGCCCTGGTGCAGGTGGATGATCTGCCCGCTGCCCACATAGACTGCCCAGTGCGGGGGTGGGGGTGGGTGGTCGGATGGCCCCAGGTAGAGCAGCTCCAGCAGGTCTCCCGGCTTGCAGAGGGCAGGCAGGGCCGAGACCGAGAAGACGCGCAGGTCCCCAGCCTGGGGGCCGCTGCTGACTTTGGAGAAGATGCATTCCTGGCCGCGGAAGGCGGAGAACTGGGTCTCGTTCAGCACCAGCTGGTGGTGGTGGTGGTGGTGGTGAGTGGGGGTCTCCTGCCCAGGGCTGCTGGAGCCCTTCACGCTGTACTTGTCTGGCTGGCCTCGCTCGTCCAGGTCCTCCTCCTCATCCGAGAAGAAGTAAGCCACCCCGACCCGCAGCTCGTCCTTCTCGATCCCCGAGGGGTCTCCGGTCGGCAGCTCGCTGTAATTCAGGTGGGTGATGCGATCCAGTTGATTTCCCATCAATGACAAGGCAAGGCGAGGGCAGGAATCGCCGGGTCTGGGGGGGAGGGAGGAGAGAAGCAGGACGGGGAGAGGGAAGGTGGTGGGGGGCGGGGGGGAAGAAGGGGGAAGGGAGAGGAGGAAGAACAAAAAAATCCAGGCACAGAGTTTCAGTGATTTCCCCTCCCGGACCGCGTCCCCGCTCCCCGCGTTAGGAGAACCCTCCCTCCCCTCCAACTGTGCCCCTTTGGGGCTGCTCCCTGCCCGTGCCCGGAGCAATCGTTACACGCCTGGTTCGGGGAACGGAGCCGTACCGGGGGCACCCGCACCATGCCACAGCGGTGCAGCCGCGTTTGGCGGGCACAGCTTTCCCGGGAGACGTGGGACCGCTGCCGCCTCTGGCGAACGGCGTCCCGGGCGGCATCCGCGCCCTGTCCCGCTTCCAGGGTCCCCGCCGGCTCCTGGGCTCCGCGGGGGGGGGGGGGGGGGGGGGGCAAAGGGGACAAAGTTCACCGCAGCGTCTCCGGGCCAGGGGGAGAAGGACGCCGGGTGGCTGGAGCTGGGAGCGTCCCGGCTCGCACCGGTGACTCCAGCAGACCACGCTCTGCCCCGGCTCCCGGCCGCCCAGCTCGGCGGGGGCTGCACGGGGAGGCACGGTAGGGCAGCGTCTGGTTCCCGGGAGCCGAGCCGTGACACCCCGCCTGCCCCCTTCCATCTCCCGCCCGCAGCAGCGACCCCGCTCCTGCCCCCTGACAGCGACCCCCCGCGCCCTCCGTACCCGTGATCGCCCCGCTCCAGCCAAGCGCCCAACTCCCTTAAAGTCTTCTTGTCCCCATGGGAGCCGCAGAGCAGGTGAGCAGCATCATCCCCGGTGCCCCTGCCGCTCCCCGAGCTCCGGCTCCTTGGACGCGCTCTACCTTCCCCTGGACAGCCCCGCTCCGCTCTGGGCTGCCCCCAGCACCGGCGAGTCTAAGTACCAGCGGCTCCCGAGCCCAGCACCCGCCCCGCGCGGAGCTCATTGGCTGCTTTGCTCTGCGGTTGGCAAGAGGAGCGAGCCTCCGGGATGTCAATCACCGGCCCAGGGTGGGATTCCAGACGTTCCCTCTGCTCGCTGCTGCTCCGCCAGGTCCCTCGCCTGCTTGGCCAAGCTGCTAAAGGGCAGAGCATCGACCTCGGCGGCAGGAGCACTGAGTGACGGAGGACCCAGAGCCCGTACCACTCTCTCTCCCTGAGAGCTTGGCTGTGCAGAACCCTTCCGGCCCCCAGCTCGCATACTGTGGCCAGAACAGCCAGGCGGTATTCAAGTCAGGAATCTGCATAATGCCATGATAGACTGGTACCACGCTCCAGGTTTATTCTTCATTTTCAGGCCGTATAGCACAATACCTTGCTTTCTTGGGAGACCCTCAAGCAGCAGCTACTAGATCCAGGTTATGGGGCAGGAAAGTAATAAGGGAGAGAAAAGGTTATTGAAATAAGGTGCATGGTATTACTTCAGTGGAAAGCTATATTATATAACTAGAAAGTTATTTCCACTGTAAATACTTAGCAGGTCTGCTGGAGGAGCTCAGACGTTCACCAGGCTTCATAACACCAAGAGATTTGATGGATTCTCCTTTGTTTGGAGGCTTTAAGTCAGTCTTTTTAAAAGAGATGATGTGGCTGAATCAGATTTTGGGAGGGGGTATTCAATGGAGGAATTACAGGGTCTCTATCAGTGGTGTTATGCAGGAAGTCAGCCTACATGATCATGTAAAGCATTGGACTCGGATTCTCAATGGTATTTAAGTACCAAATTTCCATTGATTTCATTGGGAGTTAGGTGACTACATACCTTTGAGGATCTGGACTAATAATCCCTTCTGGCCTTTAAAAAACAAACAAACAAAAACCAACCACACCTGTGAATCACCACTGTGAGGTAGATAAGCATTATTATTACAATTCTCATTTTACAAAGGAGGAAATTTGGTTATTAGGTGATGAAGTAACCTGTCCAAAATCTCACCATGAGTCCGTGTTAGATTATAAATGATAACCTAGAGTTGCCAGCCCTGTGCACTAACCACAAAAGCACATTTCCTTTCCTCTTTGCTAAGGAATGAGAATTTAACCTAATTATGTCAGATATATATATCAGCAAATTTTAATACATAATATTTTGGCCCATGTGAAAACCACATGAAAGTACAAATTTTATTTACATGAAAGTAAAGGTACTATGTTCCTTGCATTGCAATTGTTTTTGGTCATTAATAAACTCAGCCACTCTCCCTTTCAGTATCAGCAGGGAGGTATACCCATATTGCTGGCAACATATACTTGTGTTGCTGGCATCTTATCTGATGCTTGCTTCATTTGGATCTTTTCTTCTTAACTTTGAACAATATCATCAGTTCATTTTCACCATATAGGAACAATGATCAGACTTTATTTCAGCTTCAGAATGGTTCAAGGTGCACACATAACAGCATCTCAGACAAATGTGGAGCTTCTTAGTTAAATTAGAGCCTTGCATACTATTTGGAAGACCCCACACTCCTGCCATCCCACTGATCAAATGTTTACTTGGCTATCTTTCTGCAGTAGCATTTCCAAGATGTGTCACTTATGAAGGGCTAATTAAACACAACTTAATTATGAAAATATAGTAAAAAATGTTGGACTTATTCCTTATATTCATTAACTATTGCAAAAAGAAAAGGAGTACTTGTGGCACCTTAGAGACTAACAAATTTCAGTTTATGCTTATGCTCAAATAAATTTGTTAGTCTCTAAGGTGCCACAAGTACTCCTTTTCTTTTTGCGAATACGGACTAACACGGCTGCTACTCTGAAACCTGTCATTAACTATTGCATCTACTTATACAAAGAAAAACAAACACACGGGAGAGAAAATAAAGGACAAGCTCACATTGACATTGATCACCCAATTGACAGGTATGCCTCTGTCACACACAGCCTATTTTTCATTGTAGTAACTATACTGAGCTAGTCATGGTTACAGGGTGTCCAAAGTTTGGGGACTCAAGGGCTAGATTGTCAGATCAATGAACCTATCCTGACTTACGTCAACAAAGTGCTGGCGACTGGATGGTGGATTCAAAAGAACAAAAGATTTTTAAAAATTTCATTTTACTATGATAAATTTGAAAGTTTTTATGGCGCTAAACATGATAGATCAGAATCTCTTAATATACGGAAACAGTGTACATGAATTTCTTAAAACTTGTTAGCTATTACATAGTAATCGAGTTTTAAAATATAGGGGTGATGAAGGTATACCATAAGACTGAGGCATCATTGTATCTTCATAGTTAAGGTTATTTTGGAATTTGCACATAAAGCAGGGTTTAAATGCCTTGAACTTACATTACTGTTTGTTAACATCCTCCATTTCCAAAGCCGGACCATTTTGGAGATCAGGTCCCTCTCATATTTTCTAGGGTAAATCTTTCAGTACTTTTATGAACAGTTTCTGTTTTCTAAACACTATTTTTTCTTTTTAATATCAGCACTTTTTTGGATCCCATTCCCACAGTTCACACTTCCCACAGTTGCCAATCATCAAGATGAGAGAATGGCAGAGGGTCATTTTTAGACAATTTCAAATAAACAACAAGTTAGTTCATCTTTGCCAGAAACAGTCAGAGGAGAATGCATCACTGCTATAGGCTACTTAGTGCAGAAGGAAGGAGCTGTGCTGTTGTCTAGATGGCAGGTTCCTTGATACAACTCTGTTCCCCTCTGTGTCCCCCATTATAACTCTGCTTCTGCTTCCCATGCTCCCACAGGTCTGTCCAATCTATCTGCCCCACTCCATCACGCTCCCACAGTTCCATTTGGATCAACTCCCCTCAACCCCACTCCACTCACCCCCACCGTCCACTTTCCATTAATATTCCATGTCTGCTGACCACCAGACTCTGCCACAACTTTGCTAACTCCTCCATCCTCATCCCTCACACAGTTCTTTTAACCCCATCTTTTCTCTAACCCCCAAGAACCTGATGGTTAAAATCTTAAATTGGGCAAAGTGCGTGAAAGGTCATCTTATTTTCACCAATAAACATACTGTAAAAATTGTGAGAGGCAAGAACAGAACAGTCCTAAGGAGTATGTAAACAGACTGCATGAACAAAGGAGTCATTGATTAGGAGTTTCAAAGCTCCTGGTGAAGTTACAGAATTGTTACAGAAGCAGACCAAAATGTTCTTAAGAAAAAAGTTTGGAAAAAAGTTTGGACCACAGCCTTGGACCTCTGGATGCTTGTGTTGATTGGTCAGTTTTGATGAGCAAATTTGCTGCCTGTTTCAGACATTACTTTTCTGGAAGCACTTGGTGACTTCTTCAGCACAACAGTGAACTCAGAGCTTGGCAGCAAGCTTAGAGAAGGCATGAGATTGCAGCAGCATACTCACATTGACCAGCATCACAGTGTTGCCATCATGGTAGCAAAACCACCACATGTTGGGACAGAGGAATTTACCATCACAAACACTGAACCTTCTTTTTTCTAATAGCAAATAATGTTTCCCTCAGAACAGACAAAGGAAGGGAACCAGATGATGTTACCATCTCCACGGCTGCACCCTGAACAAATCCTGGTGCGAATCTAAGGTTTTCATTATTATCCCTTCTCTTTGGTTCATCTTAGTCTTCTTACTTTTTTCTGTCTTTCTTCGCCTTCTGTCTAATAAGCACCAAGTTGAGTCAGCTAGAAGAACTCTAACCTGGTAACAATTGCTGTGACCAGCTTGGCAGTGATGTATGCTGTGCCTGGCTTTTCTGGTTAAGAATCTTCTCTTATAGATGTATTTTTGTTTTATCTTAAGAAGAAAGAGGATTGGATTTTTAATAACAAAACCTGAGAATCGTTACTTAAAAATGACTCTCTCTGTGTCTTTTTTTCCAACAATAGCATTGACTGCATTACATTTACTGGCATCCAATGAACTGTATTCCTGGTTTCCTTGGAACCAGTAGCGAAACTCACATAGAGCACAAAAGAGCTGGTTATCATAAATAAATATAAACTGCTATTGAGAAAATTAGTGAACAAAATAGATGTTGTGATGCATTATCCTTGATTTTCTTAATCATTCATTTACTCAGTAATCTGCAAAGCTCAGGGATTTGAAAAGGTTCTCCCAATTCAGAGATTTTCAAAGTTTTTCACAACCGGGACCACATCTTAATACAGACACTGTCTCACAGACCATTCCTCTGGCATTTACAATCATACAACTTTCCTGTGGCAACTAAGGCAATTGCTTCCATGGAAAAGTAATATTTTGGGGAGTAGTTTGTGTATATGTGTAACACCGACAGACCCTGGTCGTCGGTGGGCAGGATTGAACCTGGGACCTCTGGAGCTAAATGCATGCTCTAAAAGCTACATTGCCTCTTAGCTAATGTTCTAGCAGCCTCAATCTCTAAGTGGTCTCAGTGCCAGTGGAGGGGACAGAACACCACACCCAGGAGGTGTGTGGGTTACACACTTCCTATGGCTGAGGAAGCATGTCCTGAGCTTCAGAGACTTCCTAGTTGATATCCCGGACGAGCCCCCACTTGTAACTCCAACAGACCACAGTCGTCAGTGGACGGGATCGAACGTGGAATCTCTGGAGCTGAAAGTATGAGTCTCTACTGCATGAGTTAAAAGCCACATGCCTCTTAGCTAAAGCTATAGCACACTCATTAATCAGTAAGTGGTCTCAGTGCCACTAAAGGAGACAGAACACCACACCCAGGAGGTGTTTGGGTTACATATGCACTTGTCTTTCAATACAGTGTAGCAACTGGACACAAGGAGAAAAAAGCCAGCATCATGTGATCAACCAACCAACTCTTTGGGGACCATCAGTGGAAGTCCCTCTCCTAGTGACTAGCATGAATATCCTGGCACAACTTCACGCAACACTGTCCTAATTAGGAATTTATTAGTTTTCCAAACTGGACAGAATTAAGGTAATATCTACACATTTGAAATGTAATCACTAAAGTAATGGCTCCTCGTAGGAAGGAAATTTTCAGTGTACCACTCCCCTCTACAAAATGTGTCTCGGTAATTACATAGGCCAGAAGCCATAATGTATGAGTATCTAAGGTCACATAGACAGCTTTAAATATATTGTTAGCTTACTGTTCCCTTTTCCCATCCCATAGCCCCTGAGGCATACTTGGCAATATGACTTCTCCAGTGTAAGTCATCAAGTTTTCATGGATTTCCCATTTCAGAATGGAGAGAACACAATTTTTACTGAAACAGCTGCTGGCAGCTTGGAATTTGCCTGCATGCATTTTTCCTGGCCCTGTCCTCCTTTACTTGTGTAATGGGATCCTTTATTAAATCTTTGTTGTGTAAGTATGATGTGCTATATTACCTCTGATTTGTAATATATATGAATTTTCTGCTGCCCTCAAGGACCCTCATGAAAATTAGGTGTTTAAATAAAATGATCATTAACGCTTCTTCCTATGCCAAAAGGCCAGTTAATTTTTTAAAAGTCTTTTGTTTGTGGATCTTTGATTATTTTTCTACATTTACCCTGCAAAAATGACTTTCTAAATATTATAAATAATAATACATGCTCCTTGATTGAATAACAATCTCTGTGACAGTTGCTATTCATAAACAGCTCAGGATGCACACTCATAGTTTATAATGTTTGCAGAACCTTTCAGTGAATTTACAGAGCTGGATGCAATAGAGGACTCATTCCTTGTTATATGTAAATACCTTTTGAAGTAGTTTCTGTTTTGCTTTTTCAAATATAGAGTCCAATCCTGTATGCCTAACTCATTAAAACCACCCATTGATTTAAATGCTAAGCCTGAAGGATGAAGCCCCTATTATAGAAAAGCCTGTTAACAGTAACATGCACACAATCTCCTTTGAAGATAGTGTGATCTATAATATGCATCCAAAGCAAGAATATGGCCTTCAGTACTTAGAAAATAGCAGATACATTTATATTACTGGAAATGTTTCAAGTCACCAAGATGTCTAAGTGTTGAATGAAACTATTGTATATGCATACAGGTTTCGTTAAAGTACAATTATACTCTGCAAAATTGACATTGAGGGTTCCAAATGTATCAATTCACAAATATTTCCATATGAAACTTTACAGCAAAAATATGGATTTTTTTTTAGTGTCATCCTGCAAATTTAACCTGGGATCTGAGAGACAAGTTGGTTTCTTTCCTTCTTGTGCATCATCAGCTATAATAAAGGGTTTGCAGACCAAATCAGACTCCCAGTTACACCTGTTCAACCCAATTAACTTCAAAAGTATGCTTTCAGTTACATCTGTGCAACCCCATTATTTTCAGTGGGGTTGCACAGATATAACTTATTGAAATTTAGGAAACTATTTTATTGATGATGCAAGAAGAGTAGGGTTCAACTCATTCCCACTTCGTTGTGTGGTTTCTGCAGTGATAATAAGTGAAAAGCAGTACAAAATTTATTTTTATCACTAAGTTCAGAAGATGCTGAATGACCCTGAATACACATAAGGAAAAGCTAGATTAAGTAAGAAAGTGCCATTTTTACATAAACATTTTTCAGAGCAGAAATGCATATTAAGTGACCTCTTTTTGTTCAGAAAAATCTCAGGCTGAAAAGATGGTCCTGTGAAGTGGGGACTCTGAAAATATGTGTTCAGTTCTGAGCTCTACCACACAGACTTGCTATGTAATTCTGGGCAAGTCATTAAATCTCTTCGTACTTTAGTTACACATCTGTAAAATGGGGATGAAAATACTTTCTCTCCTGCCTTTTATCAGTCTTGTCTATTTAGTGTAAGTCTCTTGTCTGCCACAACAGAGTCCAGTCTTGTTAGTCTTGTTAGTCTTGTCCAGTCTTTGGATCTTTAGGGACTACTGTAATACCAAGTAATAAATAATTATAATAATAATGTGTTGTTAGTTAGGTTTGAGGTGCATTGGCTAAGTTACACAGGGAAGATTGCAGAGGATGGGCCCATAGCTACCCCTGTCTTGAAACGGAACATCTGTGTAGGTCTGAAGAGGCAATTTATGACATAAAGAAAATGGTTCAACGTCAGTGCAGGTCTAGGGAGACGATGTTACAGTGGTAGAAGGGAATGAAGTGATGTTAATACACGTCTACAGAGAACACGTTACACAATCAAAGTGAAATGAAACAAATGCAGAGGTATGGAGTCACTGTCATACAGAAATGAAATTAAACTACTGCAAGTTACATTAACATTTCAAAAAAAAATTAAGCTCACATTTTCAAAATGGCACTATATGAGATGACACTACACAGTGGAGCTCATCGTGCCCTGGAGGTGATAAAATTGGACTATATATGCATAAAATTCACCTCTGTGCAGAGAGCCTACACAAGGTCTAGGCATCACTTAAGCCCCATTTCCAAGGCTTAAATGGGACTTCAGTGGCACAAAGACCTTCTGCAAGCTCTGAGCAGAGGGATGCATTTCATCCTATGTGAGTGGGGGGACTGCTATGTGGTGACAGATTAATTGGGAGGCATTAGCACCAGGCTTGGAGGAAATCCAGTGTTCAGGACATTGTGAAAATGATAGGTTTGGGTTTTGTGGTATGGCTAATGGCTGTATTTAGGCTCAAAGTTTGAGGGAAGCTGCTATTCTGGTGTAAAAATATGTGCAGGGTTGGTGATTGCAGGCAAGTGTTGCTCAGACACATTAACAGGAAGTGCTTTTCCAAAACCAAAGATACAGAGACAACAGAAGCAACAGAAGAGGACTTGGCATTGTAAAAAAATCTAAATAAAACATTAAAACAACATAATGCATGGCTGGGAGAGGAGAAATACAGGAATCAAACAAGGCTAATAGAGAAGACACATCTTACAAACAACTAAGCACGGTAGATTAAACTGAGAGGGACACAAGTCACATATGCTCATCTCAGCCTTAACTGGGCAAATAATTCATAATGAATCATTTATTTGACTCCTTTTGGCTGTGTTTCTGTTCACAAATTGCCTGTGAAGAGAACATTGTTTTCTCCAAGGGATTCATTATGCAAAATTATTTTGCTGAACAATTTCTGGAAACAATTCTTGGTCAGTAGCTCTAGTTCATGAGCAATTTGTGGCAAGTACTTAAATCTGAGCTGGCTAGGTTGGACACAGTTCATTTGCTATGAGTTCTCTGACTAGGTGAATGCAGATTCAAGGTTATGGTGAGAGTTTTTATTATTATGAATTCAAAATCCATTTTCACGGTGAAATTAACTCCAGTACAGTGGGCCAACATGAGATGGCTGAAAGTTAAAGCTAGACAAATTAAAAGTAGAAATAAAGCACACACTTTTTAGCAGTAAAGGTAATTGGAACAAACTATCATGGAAAAGGCAGATTCTCAATATATTGATGGCTTCAGATAAAGACTGAATGCCAAGATATGCTTAGCCAAACAAGTTGGGCTCAATACAGGTGTAACTGGGTGAAATTTAATAGCCTGTAATATTAAGAAGATCATCCTGGATGATCTACAGGCTCTTTCTCGGTTTATAATTTATGAATCTATAAAAGATAACAGCCCTTGATGTCTGCTTATGATCCCAGTGCTGAAATCTGTTGTATGTAGATGGACTGTTGCACTGGCACAGATCTTCATTGATATCAGTGGGGTTCCATCATAGTGCAATAAATTGCAGGATTAAGGCCTAAATCATAAAAAAGGAGGAGGGGAGGGGAGCATTTTAAGTGAGATGTAGGCAGCAATTTTGGCTCTGGCCTGGCCCTCTGCACAGAGGTGAATTTCACTCTCTGTGAATTAGTTTCCAATACTTTCTTTTAATTCACTGTTTTGGTGAATATTCCTGTCAATAAAACTCACTTGTGAAAAGTGAACACAAAAAGGGGGAATAGAGTTGGTACAAATTCATTTAAAAGTCTGAATACATATTTGTGGAAAATGTTGTGCAGTATTTGCCCAGGTTTATCATAGCCACATTAATCAATTATTGTATTCACTAAAGTTGCCTCTTTGGAACAATCGAGACTTGAAAATTGATCTTTTTTTCTGTATATTCGAAAAATGGGAACCATCTACTATGCTATGCTTTTGGAGAAGAGTTGTTTCAGTAAGCTTCTCCATTAAAAGTATTTCCAAATTCTAGAAAACTATTATATTTTTTAATTATGGCCAGCTGTCCCCACCTCACTCACATCCACCCCACTTTTATTCCCAATTTGCCATAAGTTCACATCTATTTTTCATCCAAAGATATATTGTGTATATTTTCTTTCACATATAACTACAGCTGGGAGAACCAAGACACAAGGGCACTGTTTTTAAGGTTATCCTTGCTCCTTAACTCAATCCCATTGTTCACTGTAGTCTAAGGCTATGTCTACACGACCATCCGGCAATCAATGCACTGGGGATCAATTTAGTGGGTCTAGTGAAAGTGTAAGTGTAAAGTCTTATCGTGAAAGTGTAATTTACAAATGCAGATTTTTTTTTTGGTTACATAAACTGCACTCAGAAACAAAATACTCTAAAACTTTAGAGCCTACAATCCACTCAGTTCTACTTCTTATTCTGCCAATCACTAAGACAAACAAGCTCATTAAAAATAATGCATTAATTAAATTTGTGACTGAACTCCTGTGGGGAGAACTGTATGTCTCTGGCTCTATTTTACCCGCATTCTGCATATATTTCATGTTATAGCAGTCTTGGATGATGACCCAGCACATGTTTGTTTTAAGAACACTTTCACTGCAGATTTGATAAAACACAAAGAAGGTACCCATGTGAGATTTCTAAGAATATCTACAGCACTCAACCCAAGGTTTAAGAATCTGAAGTGCCGTCCAAAATCTGAGAGGGACAAGGTGTGGAGAATGCTTTTAGAAGTCTTACAAGAGCAACACCCTGATGCGGAAACTACAGAACCCAAACCACCAAAAAACAAAATCAACCTTCTGCTGGTGGCATCTGGCTCAGATGATGAAAATGAACATGCATCAGACCACACTGCTTTGGATTGTTATCAAGCAGAACCCATCATCAGCATGGATGCATGTCCTCTGGAATGGTGGTTGAAGCATGAAGGGGCACATGAATCTTTAGTCATCTGGCATGTAAATATCTTGCAATGCCAGCTACAATAGTGCCATGCAAATGCCTGTTCTCACTTTCAGGTGACATTGTAAACAAGAAGCAGGCAGCATTATCTCCTGCAAATTGTAACCAACCTTGTTTCTCTGAGCGATTGGCTGACCAAGAAATAGTACTGAGTGGACTAGTAGGCTCTAAAGTTTTACATTATTTTATTTTAAATGCAATTTTTTGTACATAATTCTATATGTGTAAGTTCAACTTTCATGGTAAAGAGATTGCACTACAGTACTTGTGTGAGATGAATTGAAAAATATTTTGTTGTTTTTTACAGTGCAAATATTTTAATAAAAATAAATATAAAGTGAGCACTGTACACTCTGTATTTTGTGTTGTAATTGAAATTAATATATTTGAAAATGTAGTAAACATCCAAAAATATTTAAAATAAATGGTATTCTATTGTTGTTTAACAGTGCAATTAATCACAATTATTTTTAATTGCTTGATAACCCTAATTTAGATATATTGTACCAATGTATTTACATTTCATACATTTAGATTATTTAATGAGATATATGAGACTATAATTGCCTACACTGCTTTGAAATATATATATATATTATATATATATAAAATAAATAAGATACCAGTATATGGATGGATATTTGGGGCACCACTTGAACTGTATTAGTATGGCCCTCATTCAGGAAAGCATCCCTATTTCAGGACTTAAATCCCACATGTTTAAGTACTTTGCTGAGTCAGGACCCACATTTGGTTTGAAAAATGGCTTGGATCTGTGAATCCAACACCTTGGCACAAAGGGGCTGTAAAAAAAGTGAAATTGCAGCCTTAATTCAGAATTTCCATGCTTTTGTGTTTTGATGTCTCAGGTTTAATGCTATTTTAATGTAGTTTCTTCATCTTTAATTTTACAGAGAGATTCATATTAGATGCATTATTAATTCCTGTAACACTGCCTTCCCTTTTCCAACACAGCATGACAGAGTCCTAGTTGGAACAGAAGTAGTATTATGCAGGATTGTTTTTTTTTAATTTAATATATGAATAAACAAACACTGTGGATTGTTTTTTAATCTGCATGCATTGTAATTTCCCCCCTAAGATTTTACTAACATTGTAGTAAGACTGAGAGACATAAACAATCACGAGGAGCCTTTAAATGGGAGCTTTGGATATGTACCTTACAACCTGAAATTCTCATCATGCAGCACGGTGTCCTGGAAAATATTCTCATGTTCTAAACAGAAATGTGAAGTACAGTATCTGGATTTTCTGCAGAGGTTTGAGATAGATTAAGTAGAACACAATTCTAACATGATGATGAATTGTAGAAGAGGCAATTAAATGTTTAATTGATGATAATTAATGGGACGAATTAGAAAATATATTTTGAAATGTGAATGCTAGTGTTAGTGATGCCCATGTATGAGAGAGAGGAGGCGGAACAAGAGATTATAAATGAATTGAAGAAGAAATGTCTTTTTGGGGGCGGGGTGATTACAAACTGTTTTCCTTTTGCAGTGAAATGTATACAATCTTCTTTGGATGATTTCACTTCCCTGTTCTTATGGAGCTACAGCTGCACTACAAATAAGCCAGCAAGAAAACGAATAACATGGTGCAGTGAAAAGCATGAGCACAATATTTCTACTTAAATGCAATAGACTAGAGCTGTCAAACTATTTCCTGTAGAAAGTCACACAATGTATTGTCTCATAGATATCACCCTGTCCATCAAATCTCATAAGAGCCCTGTGGTCAATGACAGTGACTGCTTACATGGAAAAATTAATGTTAGAAGAGTATGTATGAGTCAGATCCTCAGCTGTTATAAATTGGTATCGTTCTATTGAATTCAAATCGTGCATTTTTTAGTTGTCTTAACTGTTTTTTTCTTTACAAAAAAATTAACCACAAGATAAAATTTGTAAAAGTGCTGGAATGATTTAGGAGTCTCAATGCCATTTTCAAAAGTGACTTTCAAAGAAACCTGTCTACACAGCACATTAGTCTGCATTAGTGGGTTGTAAATTCTAGTGTGCACTAGTGTGTTGTGCACTAACTGGCCCATGTAGACCCTGTTGGCATACACTAAAAGTTCTCTAGCGAGCATTAATATAGAACTGTGTGAAACAGGACTACATTAATGTGCACTAGGGAACTTTTAGTGCATGCCAGCATGATCCACATCAGCCATTTAGTGTGCAACACACTAGTTCACACTAGAATTTATACCCCTCTAGTGTAGACAAGCATTGTGCATTGTGTAGACAAGCCCTCTGGCCGTTAAGCCACGCAGGCCCTTTTGAAATGTTACCTACTGCCTACTTTTGTTCTTCACTTCTATAGCTGGTCTGGAACTTTCCACTGGAATAATTTTCTCTCCAAATGCATTTTTTCTGGAAATCCTTTCCCATGAAAAACTGTGCATTTTTGACTTTTCAGAATGGAAAAAAACAAATATCACAACATTTTCCACAGGAAGGGATTTCCATTTTCAGGTAGCTCTGTTCATTTCATCTCAACTCCATATTTATTCTTTTCCTCTCAGCTGGTAACCAGGAGGACAGTAAGCACTGTGTCCAGCTAGCTCTCCACAGACCCCCAGCAAATGGTCTGCAGATCACAGCATGGGAACATCTGAAATAGATATTCCATATTAAAATAACTGACATTTTGTATGATTATCATTTATTCTTTATATATAATTTATCCTTTAAAGGCTTTGTATTAATCTAAAGACTAGGGTTTGGGCTGAGAGATATGGAACACATGGAAATTAAATGTGGCTCTAAACTAAAAGATATACTACATGTTACACTTAAAAGCCATAACCCAATGGAAACTGCTTGGGACTATATTTAGTCAATAACTTGCTACCTGCAATTTGCCGGTGTCCCTCCAAGTGGTGGTGGAGAAGAGGGCTACAGTATCAGACAAACTTTTCAATACACTCATCACATCCAGAAGGGGAAAATTTCTCACAACTTCGTGGGGGGAAATAAAGTGTAAAAATGACTAGTGCTACTGAAAATATAGGACTACTTATGATTCTTATCTTGATTTGAATAACACTAATTAAATAAAGAGGAGAAAATGCTGGTGATTATTTTCATGCAGGGGACACTTGGGGTCACTGTAGGGACTTATGGACCAGGTTCTAATTTCAGTTATTACTTATAAATCCAGAGTAATTCCACTGAATCCACAAGGCCTGATTATAACTCACACTTGGGCAATGTAAAGTGCAAAGGAGCCTTAGTGTAAATAAGAATTAGGCCCATAGAGGTACTCTGGATTTATAGCAGTAAAACTATGATACAAATGTGGTTTAGTATCTAGAAAACAGATTAAGTGGCATGAAGTCAACATTTGTGGAAAATACCAAAATTATAAGATCCAGAAGAATGTATAAATCCTAGACTAATGGAAATCAGACTCAGAGGTAAAGGGTCTGATTTTGCTCTCACTTGTACTAGTTTTAAACAGTGTAGTGATATTCCTGATTTACACCAAAGTAAGTGAGGGAATAATCTGTCCCAAAGTCATGCATCTGGGAGGCCTCACAAATAACAAAGTACACGAGGAAGGGTATTCCATGGGAGAAGATGAAGGAAAGGGAAGTTAGGTTAAGTTTGCAGTACAAACACCGTACTAAAGTTCTGATTTCCTTGGTGCTGTACAGTCCACACAGTGCCGGTGTGTAATTTGGAGCCTGCTTCTCAAGTCATCTATGTATGGAACTCTCATTGAAGACAGTGGGAATTCTGTACACAGGGCTTTCACCATTGGGCCCCTTTTAAAAGCCCCTGCCAGATAGGCAGTATTTGTTGCCTGCTTTGAAACATTTATTCTGATATTAGCAGAGGCCTAGAGAAGAGCTAAAAGACTGCTTCACAGAATAAAAGAATTCTCTCAATGGGGGCAGGCTTTGGGTATTAGACTTGTCCACACTTGAAACACCACAGTGACCCAGCTTCCACTGCACCGCTGAAGCGCTTCAGTGTAGACACAATGGGATAGGTTGTCCAGTTGGTGTAGGTAATCCACCTCCCCAAGAAGTTGTAGTTAGGTTGATAGAAAAATTCTTCTGTTGACTCAGTGCTATCTACACAGGGACTTAGATCAGTTTAACTATGCCCCTCAGAGGTGTGGATTTTTGCCAACCTAATTTTCTATTGTAGGCCAGACCTTAGATATAGTCACCTGGAGAAAGAGGTAGGAGATCAGACATAATCATGGTCTTTAAATACTGTACTTCATGCAAACAGACAGGGACCCAGACTAAGACTGGTACTCGGCAGTGCTGACCAATAGTCACAGTTATAAAATAAGCAGTTAAGGCCAGATTGTGATCTATCAGAGAATCATAGAATATCAGGGTTGGAAGGGACCTCAGGAGGTCATCTAATCCAACCCTCTGCTCAAAGCAGGACCAATCCGCAGGACCAATCTCTGTATATCAGTGGCAATTCAGGGTGATTCCTTCTGGACTGATTCTCTACTGCTTTGAACCTTGGTAGGCATTCACATCTGTGCTAAATGCATGCAAAATGCCACCATTCTGACTTGATAGTGTTTCACACAAAGTTGGGACTCACTTTGTGAGGCCGTGCAGAATCAGGCTCATTGCCTTAGGAGCCACTCCTATTTTGAATCACTAAAACCAAACCCAGAATGGTTCCCATGGAGGTTTCATTTAGACATGCTGTCCTTTTAGCCTCTGATGAAATATTACCCACATCAGAATTCGGCATGACTCATGGGAGAACAAGGGAGTGGAACAACAGCGGCTGTTGCAGATCAGGAGTGCAGCAGGTGAGAGTCGTGAAGATACTTGCACAATGTGAGCCATATTCTTAACTGGTGTAAATTGGTGTAGCTCCACTGATTTCAATGAAGTTGTGACAATTTACTCTAGCTGAGAATCTAGCCTTGTATGTCTGCATGGTGCCTAGTAATAGTCAGTGCTATTATCACCTGACTGTAATAAGCACTATATGTAAAAGAGGTAGGTGAAGCCAGTAGACTTTGTTGTTCTGAATAATTTTGTGCTGTACTTGTAATAGACAAATATTGCTAGAAAAATCCTCCACCTAAAAACATAATAGAAAATCAACCATAAATATTCCTCTAAACAACTCTGCTTTTCTAAGAATAAGGGAATATATATTGAAAGATGTATAAAATACATGAAGCTCCAAGAGCATTTTGGAAAGTTCAAACTAATAATCATAATGACACCACTATAATAGCAAGAGCACAACATACAGAGTCACAGCATGTCAGCAGAATATACAGTAGCACAGCAGAGTTTTATGATAAGCTCTGTGTACAATATATACAGCAGAGCCTGTGATAATCCATGATTGTACAACTGGTATTTCAGGCTACACTGGAGCTGCTCTCAGGTTCTGGAATTAGTTTGTGCTAGCAGAGCCAAAAAATAATATACATGTTCTGTAAATGATTATAGCACTTCCTCTCCCACTCAGTATTCTCCTCCTTTCTGAATCCCTCTGCAATATTTTGCCCAAACTCCACCTATTTTATTGTCTGGTTGGCTTACTTTTTAGTTTAGATTTGTAAAAGAAGCTTCATTTAATTCCTCCGTCCCACACAGTTCTGAGCTGTAATACTCTGAGTGGACACCGTAGTATGGTGTCAGGTTCTACTACTTTGCATAGAGTTGCAAAGCTCTTTTGCAAACACATCCTGATAGGAGGTATTGGGACCCGGCACAGAGATGCAGAGTTAGTCAGCTGACTCCCGTTGGCAGAAGTGTAGGAGAGGTTAAGCTTCTCTTTGAGGCAGAGAGAATTAAGGAATAGGAAGGTTCTGCAGTGGAAAACTCTAGAGACAGCTAATCTCAGGAGCAAATTTAGGCTGAAGGTTATATTTTGTTGTGTTAATAATCAAAGTAAAATTGGTAAATCTGGACCAAATTTTCCCTCTCTCTCTCTTTCTGTAGCAATGTGGGAATGCCATCTGCTTACATTTACTTCTGCCACATTTTAGATTAAAACACCTATAAAAGAAGAACCCTCAAACTAGTCTGCAGTAAGAATTAACAGTAATAAATCATCAATCATCATCATAATCACAGTGATACAGTGCTGGGTATGATTTGAGAATCTAAATAGAAGAGAAATAGAATAGTGTGGCTCCACGAAAGGCACTAGCAGAAAATAGTTCTCTGTGAGTGGTCTGTGTTGGGGGGGTATGCGATAGGTGTGGGGAAGTGGTTGTCTTTAGCCATGGGACCTGAGTGGATCTCTGAAAACCAAATATACCTAACCTTCATAGGTCAGGAGCATTTGTCACTCTGTGGTGATGGATATACAGTACAGGACCTCACCAAATGGCTGTCATTGACTTAAGCCTGAAGGCTGCTTATAAATCTTTGGTAAAGTAAAACCTGCTTGGTTCTGCAATAAACCATCTTCATTTTGAAAATCTACAGCAAAGAAGTGGTGGAACTGTAAATTATCAGTGTGTCCAAGCTCACATCAAGCACAGTAATTGATAGTCTTATAAACAATATGGCAATGATTTGGCAAATGTGTAGCACTGCCTCAACAGAGAGAAAATGGTGTGTGTCAGAGGCCCTATATTGCTAACAATTAAAAATGATTCTCCTGTAGCTCAGTGATAGAGGCCTGTGCTTTTGGAACAGCAGCATCTGCATTGTATCCTTGTTATTGCTATGAAGTTTTGAGTGTCTATGGATTTGGTATTCTGTTATTTAGTCTGTGTAGTATATTTCATATGTACTGTATCACAAAATGTTTCACAGAGTCGAATAATTCAACTGCTGAGTTAAAAATAAGATTGGTAGAAATTAAGAGATATTGGCAAGGGAAAAAATAAGTTGATGAGAATTAAAAAAAGATCAAAAGTCAATGAAGTCTAGAGATACAGGAAGCTCACATTCCAGCAACAATAACAAAAAAAGGGAACTTAAAAAAAACTTGTACAAGGGGAGTGGATTGTGTTCACAGTTAGATCTTAGTATATTCATTGGCTTCCACACTTACCCATGTTCCTATTTGATGCCATCTTCCTATTCTGATTTTTAAGTTTCCGTACAACCTGCTTTTCAATTTCAATTTAATGGGTATATCCCAGTTCACAGCCAGTGAACCCCATCTGGGCTCCAATTCCGCTCCTGTGGAAATCAGTGACAAAATTCCCCAAAAGGCAAAATTCACTGATACAGGGCTTCAGTGAAAAACATGAAATCCTATGTCAAGTGTGAGAAAGCTCATATTCAAGAACTGGCACTTTAAATGCCTGTCAAATCACAGGTGAGAGGCAAGGAAAGACCTGAAGTTGAGGAAAGGAAATACGATGAGCCACCTCTCCCCAATTTTGTATATATTTGTTTTAAAATGTTTTTCTCTCTCTCTCTCAAATCCCCCCCACCCCCACCCCAACCTCTGGGGACTACTGAGACGTACACTGGGCTCAGTAGTGAGCCAGACTCAGAAAGCACCCTTTTACTCCTCTCCATTGGCCACATCCATTGCAAGTTAGAGAGCAGCCTCACTGGTTTCATTCATCTTTCTGAGTAGTGAGCTGGGTAGTAGGCGGCTGGAGTCCCTCCCAATATATTAGCCAACACAGAAGAGCCAACACACAGGGGCAAGTAAACTGCACCAGAAAAAACAGGCTGCCACAGTTTAATCCCACCCTGGAACAAGGAGGAAGCAGGGACCAAATTGCGACACTACTCAGCACTGCACAGGCCTAACTGAGAGCAGATTGTAAGGTGCTAGTAAACGTTATTAGGGTTGGATGGTGTTCAGAATAACATAGATAATGTAAGAGTTATTACTGGAAGTTAATTTTATTTTGTTAAATTAAAAATGATCTGTTGTACTGTCTTCCTGGACTGTAGGGCACAAGACTGTTGGAGCCTGGTATATGCAGATGCAGAAGAGTGACTGCTTGCATTTTTGCCTCTGCAGCATCTGGAATCCTCTGTAGCTTGATTTTCAAAGGGGCTGTATTTTTTATTTAAGAAGGACTTATCAGGAGGCATGTTAGACCAAATTCATCTCCGGTGTAGCCCAATTCAGGTCAATAGAACCAGAATAAGTTTGAATCATTTTTTTATGATTAAATTTTAGTGTGTTTTTCTTGTGAGAAAGTATCTAACATGTCATTGATAGGTAACTATTAACATTTATTAGTCCATATTAGTAATTGGGATAGGACTTCTGTTAAAAAAAAGGAAATTATGTGAACAAGGGATTTATATTTGTTTTAATCTATGGAGACACATTTGTCAAAGTTAATCAATTCCCCCCAATTCTCCGATATTAGCAAAACTCTGTTGAGTTAGAATAACAAAAAGATGTGAATATATATTAAAATGTGAAATAAATAACTGAGGAGATGCTAATCCTATTTTATTTGGGAAGCACTTATATCCTAGTCATCTGTGATATAGATACTACTATTAATAAGGTTATAAACAGTAATTTTATGACGTGTTTGGGGGGTTTAATTTCTTCATTTTTGAACAAATATTCTATTTGTAACAAAATAAAAAGATGTATTGGATGCTTTTTTTCTTAATTGGCCTGAAAGAGGCATTTCTGTCCCAGAGAAAGCATCACATTGTAAAATACACATTTTTAACTAAAGAATTGCAACCTTAAATCTGATTTTCCCCTTACACATCTGAAACAAGAAATAGGGTTGAAAAAAATTGTTGAAAAGCCCATGGAAAAATTTGTATATTTCATTAACTTGCATTTCATGAAACAGTTGAAACAGCTCCTGGGTCCATTTAGATTAATTCCCTTATAATAATTCCCTCCTTTCCTCAGCCTCTGATATCTCAGGTGTAAGCTATATCTATGCAAAAGTTGACAGGAGTAGTTTATTATTTCTTTTGTGCAGGCAGAATGTACATGGCAATTAAAGATAATTCAGCACTCCAATATGAACAAAAGAAATGCTAATATGTCTGTCAATAACACAACTCAAAGAAATAAAAGGGGAAAACGTGCAATAATGAAGCCATTTCCAAATTGTTTTTTAAATATACTTTAGAATTTATAACAGTGCCAGCTAGTGCATGTCAACTTCTCCTTTTTAAATCTTCCTTTTAGAGGTTTATAACATGTTTGTGAGATTACTCTCTGGCCTAACACTTGGTATTCAAGGGCATAACTCAGAAATAATTTTGTTTTTACTTTGGACAAATTGCCAGAAAAATCGTATTTGCTGCCTTTAAGGCTGAACTTTTTTTTACCACTGCTGTGAGGATTTGGGCTGGGTTTTCAAAAATCTTTTCGTTTTGTAGAGAAATATATTGGATTGTATGGAGATTTTTCAGGACTTTTCCACATGAGTGGGGGATCAAGGAGTGGATTCACAGCAGGGAGCCATTTCTACTACCACACCAGAGAAACAAGCCTGTTTCACACCTCCCACCCTCTTGCCTGAGCTAGGTTCTTCAAACTGTAATGTATTTACTTGTAAATATGTATATTTAAAGGCCCTGAGTCTCTACTGCTGAACACCAGTGTAAGTCAGGAGTAAATCTGTTGAAGCCACTAGTTAACAGCTCAGATCCTACACCACATTGTGGCCACTGTATGCACCATCGGTGCAAAGCAGCCATTCCCATTTGAGGGACCCTATAGTGGTCTAGAACCAACAGTGTGGCTCCTACATCACCTTCTTCCAGCACAGGAGGTACGGCTGTTGAACCCCCTACATTTCAGCATTGATGTGAACAATATTATATAAGCCCTCCAAGCCATATAAGGGAGAAGTGGACAGTAAAGTAAGTACCCCTACAGGTCATGAGGTCTCTTTTTGGTGGCATTAGAGGAGGCTATGTTCACTGATGCAGCTTTCAAGGAAGCTGACTACCCTACGTATATCTTAATTAGGTTGGTCAGAATCATAGAATTTGCCCACAGGGAGAGTTTGGGCAGCTGGTGTGCATGCATGTGTGTTTTCTGTTCAGAATCCATAGAAACATCTATGGAATGACGTCCGTCTTCTGAGGGTTTAATGTCACAGAAGGCACTTGGGCCAGCATTTGGGACACAGTCATCTACTATACCAAATACTTCACCCACTTTCATCACTAGAAAGCCATTCGTATAAAAATAAAGGCATATTTTCACAGGATATATCTTTAGAACAAGATCCTAACTGTCTGACTTAAAAAACAAGGCCAGATTCTCCTCTCTGCTGAGTCCACTCTCTACAGGGCACTGAGTGGCCCTAAACCCAGTATAGTTGGCCACTGAAGGATCAGCCTATGCTCCTACACCACCTCCCTTCCCACCTATCATTGTAAGGCACATAACCAGGGCATCCACATCCTTCCTGTTCCCAGGTGCATTAACAGCAGCTTGGGGCCATAAGCAGCCAGAGCAACCCTTCAACTGAACTATGTGAGTCATGGACTGGACCAGCCAGCCCAGGAGTGGGTAGTCTCAGACCACCTTTGTACCTTCTCCCTCCCTGCTGAGTGTTCCTTGGATGAAACTCAGATTCTGGACCCATAACTTTATTTTCACTAGATATTGCAGAGATAGCTAAACAGTGGGTGGCTGTTAGACAGTAGGCCATGGGTGATCAGGCCTAGTGGTCAGAGCAGGAGCCCGGAAGCAGATCCAATCCAAGGGTCACAACCAGAGTCAGAAACCAGTAGCCACCCCAGGAGTTAGAGGCAGGATCAGGAACCATTGGTAGGCACACCAAGGGTCAGAAGCAGAGTCAAGAAGCAGGGTCAGGGTGAGAAAGTCAGAACCAGGAGGAAGCTGGGGTAGCAAGGACTGAGCAGACACAAGACTGGGAGACAAGGCAGGAACAGAACTAGGAGCAGGGCTGGGGCAAGCACAGGAAGGACCACATCTGGAGTCATGAATGCATTGAGCAGCAAGAGAGCTGCTGCTGCAGCTGGGCTAAAAGCCAGCCAGCTTCCCTCCTTAACCAATCAGTAGCCTGATGCAGGCCTGCTGTGGTTGTTGGTTGCCAGGAGACTGGGTCTGCTGCGGGCCCTGGTCCTTGATAGTAGCCCTTCCTGTGATTTGTACTGCATACTTACATCTGCTGGCTGTCAAATAAGGATTGCCTTTTTATTTTAAATTCTTTATTGTAGTGTTGTTCTCACCAAAGAAGAATTTCAACTGTTTTTTTCTCTCTGTGTGTGTGTGTGTGTTTCAGTTCACTTCCATTGTATTTTCTACTTTTTTCCCCATGAAATTATTTATTCTGAGAAGCATGTTTCTGTGTTGTGTTTTCATCTCTTGTTTGGGTATGCCTTAGGATCTTGTATTTTCCCAGTCTTAATTACACAATACTGCTATTGGCAGATTGATGATGGATGAGGGCATGGTTTAGAAAGGACTACTTACTATATGTTAAGCAAGAGCTGACTATATGTTACTTTGCCAAGCTCCCTGTTGAGACATGCAGTACTCTCTTCATTCAGGAAAAATATCAAGACATATAGCTAAGATTTAGGGGACTGTGTTGATCATCCACTGTAAAGGAAACTACGGACCCAGTCCAAAGCCAGTTTAAGTCAATGACTGTCTTTCCAGTGATGTCAGTGGATTTTGGATCAGGCTCAAATTGCCTAACAGCTGCATTTTTGCTGTATTCACAGTTGAATTAACTAACTAAACAGCAGTACAAATTAAAACCATTCTAGATTTTCCCTGCACTTACAGCTCCCAAAGACATTTTCAACTCTCCCAAAACATAATAATTTTCTCCCAGTTTTTCTTTGTTTTAAATAATTTTTAAAAACATAAAAGAGGTTTTAGGGGGAAAAAAATCATTTTTACCCTTCCAGAGGAATCTTGAAACAAGCCTCTTTACTAAATCATAGATTTCTTAAGTTAAGGGGGACTGAAAGTGTTTGTGTATTAGATGTACAATAGCATTAATGAGAAAGCAGCTGCTATGGTAACTACCTTTTAAAATGAGTACCAAGAGAACGGTGTAGGAAATTCACTAATTAGCATGTTAGCTAGGGATTTTAAGGTGAATTTTCACTCTCAAAGATTTTTTCTGTCATTTGTTTTATTATAATAAATTGTTAAGTAAAGCTGCAAAAACTCTTTTAATTGTTTGATAGCTCCCCAAAGTTGAGCTGTGTGCTACTTGGTTGGGGTGCACTTGCATATGTGGTAAGAAGAAGGTTATTGAACCAAAACAGTATGTTTTTCAGAAATTATTCAAGTCTAAACAATTCTGAGCAAACACATTCAGAAGAAAGACTTGAACGAGTACAAATCTGGAGCTGTTTTGGCAGTGCAAGCCCCAACAAGTGTTAGCTGCTGACTAAGAGAAAGGCCAATGTATTCAGAGACAACTCTGGATTACTGGAGAAGTCACACCCCTCTCTACAGAAACTCAGTTCAGAAGCAACCATTTATGGAGCCATGGAATCTTCATGTTCTGTATACCATTATTTCGGAGAATCGTATCTTTCAGTCTTCCTCCAGCACACCCAGCCATGTATCATTTGGAATTAATTGAGAACTAGGGAGAAGATTCTTACCTGCATCTGATCTTCACTCAGCACTGCTGCTCAGGAGAGGTCGGGTAAAGTTGGCTGTCTTTGTGGCCCGCAGATTCTGGAGATGGCCAGGGAACAGTCTTGTCCTTGGCATAAATTAGAACAGCCCAAAGGCTACTCCAACATAGCCAGCTTCCCACAACCGCAAGAGGGCATTCTGGCTGATGCCCTGGTGGTGCTCCCAAAGGACAATACCAATAGATGAGGTAGTTTGTCTTGAGTCCTTCCCATGAGATCATTTCCCAATAGATAGATGAGTAGAATCAGGACAACAGGAAAATATTATATAAAAAGAAAAATAATAGTTCTGGGCACATGCACGATCATAGCGTGTAGAAGACAAAGGTTCAGGGCAGTACAGGCAATTCAAGGAATTCTTGACTGCTAGTGATCGTAGAGATAAAGCTATTTGTTTTATTTAGATTTTGGATATTTCCAACCACCCCAGTTTCCTCCATTGTTACCTATTTGGGCAGGTTTGGGGCCCTTCCTCCTGTCAGAAAAAGTCTTTTGGGGAGAACAGAAAGGAGAAGTTGGTTCTTGCTCATTACCAACCTCCCCCTCCTTCCCCAACACACTTGCTCCCCAGAGCAGTTTTAAGGAGAGAGTGAGCTCCAGGGCCCTTTTTCTGTCTACTTTTTCCCCCATAGATGACAGCACTGGCTTTGTCAAAATGCTCCAGTCAGACAGCAGTGATGAAGTCTAATGTCTCATATTGAATTGGAATATGTTTTACTCTCTACGCAGGAAGAGAAGGACAATAATATTGTATGATTATTTTCATCACATAGACAAATTATAACCAATGTCAAAACCCCAGGGTTAATATTCAGACTTCATATAGTTTAGTTGTTTTTGCAAAATTACATAATAACTTTACTAATATTCATGAAGTACAATATATCATACCTAACTAAATCTAAACTACAATTTACAGTCTAAGTAAACAAAAAACATTACTGAAGCAATAGCCTTGGGAGATCGGGGGGCGTTATTGAGTGTGTTTACTTCCTCACTAATTCACAAGATTCAATAACTTGGTCCAGTGCTGGGCTATAAATCTTGGTTTAAGATTAAGAATGTGATATTCAGAGAGGCTATTGCTATGTCAGCAAGATACATGTGTAAACAGACAAATATCTCATGCTCTGTAATGCCCCTCTATCACGTACATCATGGGAGACCCATGGAGGTAGCACAGATTTCAGCATGGCATAGCCACTCAAGTAAGTACCCAGGTTCCAGGGTGGACTTGTACAGCCTGCGCTAAAGCCAGTGCTGCAGTGATTTCACTGCTAATAGTATTCGCGCTAGGTATGTTAAAGGTAGCTCTGGTAAGTTTGCACGTATTGCAATCACACTTCCCATTGCAGTGTAGGCATACCCTTGATCAGAACAGCCAATGTCTTCCTCCAACTTCCACAGTTAGCCAGCCTGTGCCATTGTCATGTTTTCCTGTAGTACAAGCCAGAATGTGGATGTATGGCTTTTACTAGGAAAAAAAAGTCTACCGTATTATACAGTAATGTCACAGCCTACGGCCGGGTTCTCCAGTGTTATTTTAGAAAACAGTGCCTTTTATTGTTACAGTAAGGGACAGGTGCAACTGGTCTATGCAAGGTAAACATAAGGAAGTTGTGGTGTGAAACTGCAGTATGATGTATTTTATAGCATGCAAGATTTATATTTAAATATAGGAAAATCTTACTATTGCTAGAGAGAGAAATGGTTTAGGAAAGGTAAAAAATGTAATCAAAGGAATAGAAAGAGATTACGGTTTATAATTCCTGAAACTGCAGAGTTTTGGCAACTGAATGTAGATTTTAACATGGCTGATTCATCACGGCCTTCTTCCAGATTTACACCAGTGTAAATCCATTGAAATCATCAACATTAAAATGGACACAAGTGTGAATAACCTCTGAGGTGAAGGAACTTTGCAGTATTGTAAAATTTCTGCATCAGATGAAAAAAAAATCTCATTTTTCCAACCATTGTACGCATGCAATTTTTTAATAAACCCATATCCATTGAAAGGACTAATGTATTTTCATATTTGACACCCCATGAAAATGTTCCATTAAGCCTCATATTAACGCAAAGAAATCTTACATTTGTATGTTCCTCAGAACCACTGAAAACCTTTGGATTGTTAACTTTTTCATCAGGAAATATGGACAGCAGGAAGCTGAGATCCTCATTAAAATTCTACTAGCTAACTCATGATACATCATTAAAAATTTAAAATCCATCCTTTTCATCAAATGCTTTTCCTTATATTAATTATCTAATCACAACAGACTCAATTGATTAATAGCTCTTATAAAATGTGGTTCTAGCCTATCGGAAAGGGTCGTCTGGTTAGAAAATGTGTCGTTTATACAGGAATTGCTGCAACAAGGTCTGTTTTTATTTAAAAGTTAGTAGAGGATATAAAAGTGTGGGGGGGAGGGGGATGAAGCCCATGCTATGTTGGAGAATAGCAAGAAAATCATACAAATGAAAATTGCTTTCAACTTTTTAACTGCATGTAATATATCTCTGAGATCCCATGTACAATATGTAACAAGAGTGAGATCTATAGTAGAATATAGCAGACTATTAACAATCTTGAAACCTCCAACAAGAGAAATAGTTTTGAATGCAATTTTTTTAGAATTTCTCCATCAGAATTATCAGGATATTGAAATAATAGTTATAAATAGATCTGTAAAATCAAGAATGTCATGGAGAAAGTGAATAAAGAAGTATTATTGAAGTGAGCTGTAGCTCACGAAAGCTTATGCTCAAATAAATTGGTTAGTCTCGAAGGTGCCACAAGTACTCCTTTTCTTTTTGCGAAGACAGACTAACACGGCTGTTACTCTGAAACCTATTATTTACCCTGTTACATACCACAAGAGTCAGGGGCCATTCAATGAAATTAATAGGTAGCCAGTTTAAAACAAAAATAAAGAAGTACATCTTCACACAATGCACCGTCAACCTGTGGAATTCATTGCCAGGAGATGTTGTGAAGGCCAAAAGTATAACTGGTTCAAAAAAAAATTAGATAAGTTCCTGGTGGATAGGTCCATCAATGGCTATTAGCCAAGATGGTCAGGGACGCAACTCCATGCTTTGTATGTCCCTAAGCCTCTGATTACCAGAAGCTGGGACTTAATGACAGAGGATGGATTACTTGATGAATTAATCTGTTCTGTTCATTCCCTCTGAAGCATCTGGCACTGGCCACTGTCAGAAGACAGGATACGGGGCTAAATGGACCATTAGTCTGACATAGTATGGCCATTCTTATGTTCAATTATTTTAAAAAGTAAACGAGCAAACATTTTTTAAAAATTCTTTTGAAAATAAATCTAAGATTCAGCAAAATCATTGTTGCTGAGCACAGCAATTTTTCATTTTTTCCATGTTCTATTGATTGCCATGTAGTTGATGAGGAGGCTACATTTTCATCATATACAGTAAAGGAATAGTTTTCAAACTATGGTCCATACCGCAATTCTAGGAGCTGCTTCTGTTGCAATGGTGAAGCATCTGCAAGGCTTCAAGCAGTAGTGTTTCCTGCTAATATTTGATCAACTACATTAAAAACAAAAGCAACATATGCAGCTGCTTCATGTCTTTCTTTTTATACTTATGTATATTCAATCCTGATAAAATTTTGAATGAGACCAAAACGGGATGGGTGACACAACCATACTGCAAGGTGATCTAGGGATGATACCTCCACACAAATATGGACAATGCCATATTTTGTATTAGAAGCAAGGGCTTACAAAATTCATAATATAAATGTTAGTGCTGATTTTCAACAAGTGTTTTCCTAGCTGTATAAATAGACAATAAATTAATCTGTAATAATGTGGAATGCTTTTAAATCAATATGACAAGTAACTATAACATCAAGAATAGGAATCTTTGCCAGACACTGGCCCTTTAGTTTATAGAGAAATTAAATTATCATCCTAAATTCATAACACTCTATTAGAAACAGATTATGAAAGCTGTCCTCATGTGCCTACTTCTTTTATAATGTCAAGTAAATGTTTATCTCAATTGAACAATCTATGTTAGAGCTTTACATAAAGGAACAATGAATAAATCTCCTAGGACATTTGTGACACACCTAGATCAGTTGCGCTCAATGTTGAACACAGAAACATGGGAAAAGTCTCTAAAGAAGCCAGGACTATCAATTTTGCTCATCTTGTTTATTTCTTGCTATTGGGTGTGTATGGAGTAGCATCATAATTGAAATAGCAGTTGGTGACTATTAGCTTTTTTAGGACTGGGCACTTAATTTTAAAGTAGCTCCCACACATTTGCAAAATGAGGATATAACAAATATAAAGACCTTAATGTTAGTTTTCCCCTCTAAAGCCTTTCATTTACATATCTCTAGAGTTTGACCTTTGTTTTTAAGAATAATTTTTACTGTCTGTGAAAGGTGCCAGACTGACAGATGTCCTCTGTTTAGTCTTCAGAAAGTACGGCATCTCTGAAAGTTTCCTATAAACTGCCTCAATCAATGTATTTCATCTCTGATGTGTACAACCATTTCTAGTAGAATGACAGAGTAGTTCAGTCTCCAGGCTTATTCAATTCTCTGCCCATCTGATGAGTTTACAAGGATTGCAGTTGGGATGTGGCTACATACCCAGTAGTAACTGGACTTTGTACACAAACTTATTTCCTATAAACCAAAAAACATCTGCCAGATTATAATGACTTTAGGTCACTCCCACACTATATTAGATATGAACCAGAGACCTACAGGTGAAAGTGATTCTATTTCTCCAGCCCACTGTAGATTAAATTTTCTGTCAGTAACATTTGCGTGGCTTTTAAAACATCATCAGCACAACAAAATCTTTTATTTTATATCACTTTCATTTAATTTAATGTGAGAAAACAAAAGTCTTAATGGACACATTTTTATTAAGCATTAATTTCTTAGTGTTCTGGCATATTTAGGAAAGTTTATCAGCATAAAATTCAAATGTGGTGTTTGGGAGTGAGTCAGTGAATTAATACAATGTATAGCGATGTGGTCATTTTTTTTTGTTTGCTTTCTCTGTGAAATTTTAAAAGAGGATACAAGATCTGAGAAATCCTTTTTACAGTATATTTTATAATATTACTGATAGGAAAAAGGAAAATGTTGTTGTCTGAAATCAAAATATCCTGCGGGGTAAAGCAACATGAAGTATTCATGTATTACAGTGATAAGGAAATACTTTCTATTGCACCAGTAACTAGGGAAGCTGTTAATCAACAACTATCAAAGTTAAGCATTTTTTTAAATTGTCCAGACTGGATAACTTACACTCAAGAGTGGTAAACAAATTGGTTGAGAAACTCTTTGAACCACTGTTGTTGATTCTTAACAAATGTTGGGACACTGGGGAAGTTGCAGAAGACTGGGAAAAAAATCTAACATTGTGCCAATATTTAAAAAGGGTAAACAGGATGACCCGGGCAACTATAGGCTCGTTAGTCTGACTGATCCCAGGCAAAATCATGGAAAGGTTCATATGGGATGCAATTAGTAAAGAATTAAAGGATGGTAGCATACAAAATTTAAAAATAATTATTGTAATGAGATTATGTAACTGTGTTGACATAATATGCTTAAACTTCTATAAAGTATTTGACATAGTCTCATATGACATTTGGACACAAAATTAGCACAATACAAAAATCAATGTAGCCCTTATTAAATGGTTAAAAACTGGCTAATGAATACATTTGGAAAAGTAATTGTAAATGAGGAATTATCATGCTAAGAGGGTGTCTCCAGTGGGGTTCCTGTTTTTGGCCCAATGTTACTCAATATCTTTATATCAGTAATCTGAGTGAAGAGATAAAATCATAAAATTTGGAGAGGATAGCAAAATTAGTGGAGTTGTAAATAATGATTGGCACAGGACAATTATACAGACCAACCTGTATCACCTGGTTGTTGCTGGCCAGAAAACAGCATATTTGTCCCACGGGAAATTTTGAGTGCTTGAAATTTTGTTTCATTTCAAATTCAAACAAAACCTTGAAACTTGGAATTTCCTGTAAAAGACTATTTCGATTCAGGAATATACCATTGCTGCTGTCACCCATCCTAGGTCTCCCTGTCCTTCAGTATTGCTCCTGGGAGGGAGGGCAGAAATCCCTCAGGCTAATGACTGTGAGGGGTTGGGAGATTGTGGAGGGAAACCCCTGGGCTGACAATGGGAGAGGGTGGGGTTGGAAGGAAACCCGGGGGGTGATAAGAAGAGATCAGAAAGAGGGAATCCCCTAGAGCGACAATGGGATGGCAGCATGGATATTTGGGCATCCCACCATACTGGCTACTGGAGAGGTGGAGATTCTGAGCAATCCTGGCTCCCACGCTCACTGCCAGGCACAGTGCTAAGGACTGAAAGCTCTGGGAGCCACAGCTGCAAAGGAGTTGCGAGGCTGGAAGATGAGGCTCCCAGACTCTCAGATGCTGAGGAGCCAGACTGGTGAGCTGGGGAAAAAAAAACAAAACAGGCATGTTGGTCACAGAAACTGGCCAGGCAAGCAGGACTCCACTGAAAATTTTGCCTGGTTTCCATCAGAATTTTGTCCCTGCAGAGCATTTAGATTTCAATGAATCGCCATTTCCAATGGAAAAATGTTCTCTGAAAATTTTCCAACAATTGCTAATCACTTGGGAAAGTGGTTTCAATTGGACAACATCCTTTTTAATATAGCCAGTTGCAAGGTCATACATCTAGGGACAAAGAATGTAGGTCACAGGTACAAGTTGGGAAACAGTATCCTGGAATGCAGTGATGCTGAAAAGGATTTAGGGGTCATGGTAGACAACAAACTGAGTGTGATTTCCCAGTGTGATGATGTAGCTAAGAGGATCCTTGGATGCATAAATAGAGAGGCTGTATTACTTTTGTTTATTACATCAGTAAGATCAGTCCTGCAACATGTTGCTCAGTTCTGGTATCCACACTTCAGAAAAGATAATGAAAAATTGGAAAGGGTTCAGAAGAGAGAATGATTCCAGGAAAACATGACCTATGGTACATGAATCTCAATGTATTTAGTTTATCCAAGAGGAGGTTAAGAGGTGATTTGATCATGGTCTGCAAGTACCTGCATGGGAATGAGATTTCTGATAGGAGATGGCTCTTTAATCTAGCAGGAAAAAGTTTAATGAGATCCAATAGTTGCAAACTGAAGCTAAACAAACAGATTAGAAATAAGGTGCACATTTTTAATAGTGAGAGTAGTGAAGGTAATTAATGATTGGAACAAAATACCCATGGCGGACACTCCATCCTTTGAGGTTTTAAATCAAGATTGGATATCTTTCTAAAAAAATATTTGTATCTCAAACAGAAGTTAAGGGCTTGATGCAGAAGTTACTGCGCGATGGCTTATGGCCTTTGTTATGCAGAAGGTGAGACTAGATGATCTAGTGGTCCCTTCTGGCCTTAAAGTCTATGAATCGATGACATTATGTCCTCTAATTTGTGGCTGTGAAGGAGCACAGACACCAGTGCAATGAAAAAGTTCTATTGTGCAAGTGCTTGCAGGATTTGGGGAGCCCAAGCAGGAGGTATGCTTTGGGCACAAAGTCCATATATTCTCCCTGCCCCTCTCTGCACAGCAAAGTTCAGTGAAGAGTGGGTCATGGGTGGTTTGGAAGAGAAGCAGAGATGGAACCAATGCAACACATATCCACTATCCACAGTCACCCCCTTTAACATGGATATAGGGGTGATTGGAGCTACTGTACCCTCAGAGTATCACTGTTCCCATTCTCTGGCACACTTAAGTTCTTGTGTTGACTTTCCTCACCTCATCAACCCATGCAAAACCTCTTGCACCTAGCCTTGCTACTCAGGGTTGATACAAAAGAAAAGAATTGTTCTCTCTGAGAGGGTGTACTGGCCCCACACTGGAGTGAAAGGGGTTAAGGCAACACTCCTAGCAGCATAAAACATGCCCCCTCAACCCTGCTGGACATGCTCCAACTGCTGTTGCAGTATCAAAGGGAGCAGCCTAGTTCAGTCTGGGCTGACCGCTGAGGAGGGAGGATGCACCTTGCCGGCTCTAGCCAAGGAGCAGCCAGTAGCCCGGACCGAGGGAGTGGGAGGCGCTGAGGCCCTGGCAGGCACCCAGACATCCACAGATGCCCTAGATCCCAAGGACACCCCGACTCATCTACAGGAGTCACGGTAGGAAGCAGCCCAGGGAGGGACTAGCCAGTGCCCCTGAAGTAGTTGGTGTATTGTGGGCGGATTCCCTGCTGACTAAGTGGCAAACCCCATTGCCACTACCAGAGCCCTGGGCTGGGACCTGGTGGAGCAGGGAGGGCCTAGGTCCCCCTACCTGGCAGCCCCCTCTTTTGGACTCTGGCCATTGGGCCCCACTTCTTGGCCACCAAGGGGAGTCCTATTGACCCTGGCCACTGGGCCAGGCTTCCCCACAGACAAGGGGAGTCCTATTGACACCAGCCATTGGGACACACTTCCCTGCAGCTAAGGGGAGTCCTATTGACTCTGGTCATTGGGTCATGCAACCCTGAGGCTGGGTGTAACCCTCTTGGCTTCACTGAGGTGCTAGCACACCCTTGCCCCTCCCCCAGAGTGATGGGGTGTACTAGCCCTGCAACAATCCCATGTAACTTACTGTACTTTACTGGAGTGTGAACTCATTGCTAACAAGATCACACCTACTTTCTTTACATATTAATTGAGATTATTACTTATTACTTTCTTAAGGTACGTTTACACTGGAATAAAAGACCTGCAGCATGGCCACGGCTGGCCAGTCAACTGACTTGGGTTTGTGGGGCTAAAAATTGCAGTGTAGGTGTTTAGGCTTAGTCTGGAGCCTGGGCTCTGAGACTCTTCCCCCCCTTGCTGGGTCCCAGAGCTCAGGCTCCAATCTGAGCCAAAATATCTACACAGCAATTTTACATTACTGCAGCCTGAGCCCTGTGAGCCTGAATTAGCTGAACCAGGACATCTGTGGGTGTTTAATTGCTGTGTAGACATATCCTTATTGTTTATTATACTGACCCTCTCTATTATTGCTACTTGTTTTACTAGTTTGTAAATGTGATGGGATGAATTACAATTAAAAGCCCCTCTTTATAAAACAAGAAATGCTTGCAACCGAACAGGCGAAGAATTTATTCTTGAAAAAAAAGCATAGAATACATGGGATACTAATAATCTACATGCAACCTTCTGTCACTCTGATAAAGTTCATATTCAAGGAAAAATGGAGACTGCCTGCCATGAGAATATGATTTGTGATTCATGGTTTAAAGCTTGTTCATCCCCATAACCAACATGTGTATAATCAATAAAAATACAAGATTATTATTGCATAGCCAAAAACCTTATGATGGTCTCTGATACATATATATAGACTGCCAGGGGCTAATCTAAATGGACTACTTAGAGCCAGCCAATAAGCTTACTTCTTTACAATAGATGTACTATATACAGTAGTCAACATGTCACAGTAAGAGGAATATCACCTTCACAAAAATATCTTCACAACAATCTATGAGGAATGAAATTATTCATAAATTAATAAGCATTTTGAAATAATTTATTCAGAAGAGATGCCTATAGAATTCCCTTCATAATAGTAAATTCATGAGAATTAAAAAGGATGCAAAATCAACAGACAAGTAACAGGTGTTCAGGTGGTGTAAATGAGTGTAGCTCCCTTGGATCTGTTCAAAAATATTTTAATAAAATATGATTAAATAATTAGTTTAATTACATTGCACCTACACATACACACACAGAGATTCTATTCACCTCCACCAAGAGGCCGTGGTCTACTAACAAAAAGAATACATAAGTGTGGATAATATAGGATATTTTTGCATTATTTTTATGAAATATTATTTGTGTCTCAGGTTAGCTGTGTAATCTTCTGTTGCGGGTTACCTGACCTTGAGGGGTTAGTATCTTTCCAGACATACTCAACTGGCATAGGAAACAGGCAATCACGTACTATTGCACATACACTGGTCGCCATGTAGCCCTGTCTGGGTTGGGTGAATGAACTATCAAGATGCATTGGCACTTGAATGGGTCTACCTGGGTAATACAGTAGGTATGCTAAAGAAGATGGCAAAACCAAGAAAATTTGTTCTGCTCAGGAGGACTGATAAGTAAGCAACAGATCACCTGAGGCGGGGTAGCTTTCATCACCTGACAAGTCTAACAAAGGGGACTAGAAGTTCTAAAAAGGAAGAGTCTCTCATTGGCCATTTTAGAAAGACGAGAAGGGTACTAATTGCAGAGGTCAAACATAGATTTCATGTTCCAGAGGAGAAGCCATGAGTTTAGAGGTACAGGAGAGGGGAACAGGGATCTTGAATGGACAATGGCCCAAATCCTGAAGAACACTCCAGAGTGGTGATGAAATGGCATGAAATGGCATGTACATGTTTATTAGTTTGTCTAGATCTTGGGATGTCTAAAGTACAAAGTATTTGGTTTTGGAACTTTTTGCAAAGTCTGTGTGCTGTGTTCTTCAACTATCATGTGTCCCTGGAGAAGTAAGATGCAAATCAGAGTGCACACAAGGATGGAGTTCTGGGAAAGGGTGTGCTAAAGCTACTGGGGGGCCTGGGGGAGCCAGCATTAGGTTCAGGGCCTTGGCCATTGGACTGTGGGGGGTCTCAGTTCTCACAAAGGTATACTAGACAGAAGATCTGCATCCCAACAGTGTGCCTAGAAGCCGAGGGCCAAGGACATTGCATGGACTCTGCTCAGACTCAGGAAGCTTAAAGCACAAGGGTCCAGTGTGTTGGGACCCAAACATAGCCGCCTGGTGAGTATTCAGAAGGGAGATCTTGATTAGGGCTGTGAAAACAACAACAACAACAAAAGGCTAACAAAAGGTCCAAAAAGGGGAGATCCAACCAAAGAAAACAAGTTTCAGGGGAATGTGGTTAAAAGTGGTTGTACTTTATTTCCTTGGAATACATTCTTAGGTGTTGTATAAAAGTGGGAAGGTGTGTATAAACACCACACCAGACCTGAAGGAGTTAAGGAGCAACTCTGGATTCAGGCAGCCCCACCAATCCCCACTTGCAGAGCATGATCCCACTGGAGATGGAGCTTAAAAAGTGAGCCAGTCAACTCAGAAGGGCACAGATAGGGCAGTAAGAGCTCTCTGAAGAGGACTTCCTGAGAGCTCCTGAAGAGGACTTCACAGAATCCTTTCCCTGGGAGAAAAAACCTGCCTGCTGAGCCCAGTGGGGCTGAAGTTTCAGTCCTCTTTTTCTTTGCTACTGTGTCAAACTGTAAGACTTTGGTGGCGTAGTGAGTGGTAGGAAGGAGTCCCAAGGGTAGTGAGTGGCCCAAGGAGGCAGCCTTAAGGTACCCTTGGGTGCTGAACATTGTTGCTTCTTACAGGGCCCAGGGCTGGATTCCGATGGCATGGAGGGCCCAGACTCCCCTGCCAACTACCTTGTTGTGGAGGGCACAAAACCCCTCTCTTCCAGACTCCCCCCTGAAAAAACGTGGAGAGGGTAAAGACTGAAAAATCCATTGCTAGGAATGACCACTTGCAGAGATTGCTAAATGGACTGTAGGTCCTCTCCCACCTACATTGGGAGGGCTTGAAACCAAATATCTTCCTTGGGACTCCAACGTGGGATACGGCTAATTGGTGACCTGACTAGAGGTTTGAGTCGACATCTACCAAAAGGCAGATCACAACAGGACGTGACCGTGGCTAGTGAAAGACATTGGATTCAGGACAAGTAGAGATCTAGTGCCCTAACTACTGTGTGACACTGTCAGTGAGCACCACCCATCACAGGTGGACTGAAAGGAAAGTAGAGGAAGGGTGAGTTGCACACTACCATAGGGCCCATCACAGCAGAGGAATGATCTACAGATTGACAAAGAAATCTCGAGGGTGGTTCTTGATCACAGGAACCTGTCGGGACAATGCTAAAGGAACCAGGTCTCTCATATACCCATTGCTAACAGTTTCAAATAATCAGCAGTGTCTACGTAAAGTCAAACTGCCATTCTGGAAGAAGCCAGAGTAAAACACACAAGGTGCACATACTATGGACACAGTTACTCAGACCAACAAGCAATTGTGATTCTGCATCTGACACCAGTGCAAGTGAAGGAAGAGCCTTGTTTAAGCACCTCCTAGGAGTGAAGTGCAATAATCAAGCCTCATTGTCACATGGGAATATGTTGTTGATGCAAAGATATCACTGGGAAAGTAAGGGGAAGTTTCACAGCTACATGAAACACCACCTTCATTCTACACCTGATACCTCTGAGTGAGTAAAGTAACAAAAGAAGAGAGAGTATCCCCATTCTGAATAGCTCTGCACACAGGAAGACTTCAGCTTTCCAGCAGTGGAATGCAAGAAAGCTCCTGGACTTCTGTATGGAATATCATCCAAGCATCCCTTTGGTGATGAGAGAGAATATGCAGGGGCAAGAACTATACAATCAGTGTAATGTTGGTACTCCCACCCCAATGTTGGAAAGGATCCCACCATGAAGTATTAAAAATATCGATAAATATAATGCAAAATATTCAGAAACATATGCATATTTTGGGCCTCATTCATTCCGCTTCTGCATGCTCTGGTGTAACTCCATTAAAAGTCAGTTGAGTTATTCCTGTGTAAAACTGGTATAATGGAGTGGAGAATCAGGTCCATTAACTTCAATCCAGGAGCCCAATTCTGCCCTGCAAATATCTTATTTACTTATGTGAATATATTTGACTTACGGGCCAAATGCTATCCTCAGTGTGCAAGAAACCTTCTGTTGATGTCAACAAGAGTTGTACAATGGGGAAAGAGCAGTAAATAGCCCAAAGCATGCAGTGCATTCATGTGGAACTCCAGCTGGTTTCAATGGGAGCTTTTGTGCATCCAAATGTAAAACTTAGCCCTCAGGCTTTTTAAGTGACTCATTTTCTTCCTTGGTATAACAAGATGCACCCTTTCTTACATTTATGAACTAGGAGTTTATCTAAGGTGGCCCATTTAGTTATAAAATACTTCCATCTTTGTATGCAAATATTGAGGTCCAAATTATTGGTGGGTCTCAACTGTGTATGTGTATGCTCATGTGTGTGCAAAACCAGCAGTATATTTGCACAATAAACCAGTGTATACTGTCAGGTACCTAGGTAACAACATGGGATTTTCATTGAAAATCTGGTCCTTAATCTTAATATTCAAAACTGGAAAAGTATCTGATATCCTAAAATTAATCCAACAACGTTTACAACAAATTAGCATAGAAAACAACTACCCATTCCTTTCCTTCAGCTGGGTTATCTTGGCATTGATCAACAAACCTCTATTGACTTAATGGTTGATAATCATTGGTTAGATGTGGCCCCATATACAGTCCTCTCATACTAATAGTTTTTCTGCATGTTATACCAGAAACAGATGGAGAAAAGTTTTCTAATGTATGGTTTTCATTTGACAATTTCATGTTTTTTCCACATTTCAGCAGATACTGAAAAGATCAGTGTTGGGGGCAGTAACAGGGCTGCCAGTACCATTAAGGACTCCAACTCCAGTAGATCCAGTACAGAGGATATCAGTACTAATGAGGAGGCTTTGCTGTATCAGGCTTTGGTGCCAATCCAGGATGATCAGGTCTCTGGGCTCATAATACAGAAGAGTCAGGAGGCACATGGCTCTTTTAAAAGTCTTTGATCTGTCTCATTTCAGGAAAGAGAATTGGTGCCAGGAAGAACTCAGAACTGCCCGGCCTTGATGTAGTGGAGGTGGTATGAGGCTTCTGTGATGAGCTCTCAATGGTGATCTCAATTTGGAGGACCAAGGATGACTGACGGAGAGGGTTGCTGATCTTTTATTGGTACCAGTAACAGCAGCCTTTAGAGCAGAGTCCCTGCGTAAGAAGTTCTGATGGTATGGGATCACTGGGAAGAGAGTCTTCTTTTGGAGCTGGGGAATTGTCTTTTGGAATCACACAGTGCCCTCACAGATTGCTCCAGTAAGTAGAGCTTTAGCTGAATGTCTCTGGAGGAGAAGTTCCAGTGGAGGAGGACAAGCAAACAAAGCACCAGTCTGGAACATTGCTCTCTCCGATCCAGAAAAGACATTGATTGTCTCCATCGGTGAAAGGATGAAATCTGTCACATGGTGGGCATGGCTTGAAGACAGAGGATTTAGATTCCGCCATTAAGTGGGGGGAAATAGCCAGAAGAAATGAAAGATGTTTAAAGAAAGAAAACAAATAAGGGGCTGCTAAGAGGGCAGAAATTTGTCACTAAGCTAAATTCACTGAATATTTACAAGCGGATTCAATTAAAGGGCATTATGGAGCAGCAGGCGGACACTGCCCAATTCCATTTTGCTACCACGTGCAGTAAGAAGGAACTCAGAGGCAGTAAGGACCACTCTATTCAATTCTATCATCAGGTGGAGGGGCACAAGGATATACAGGGCATAGCCAAGACCCCATTAAATGCTGCTGGTCAAAAGAATCTGAGGCCCAGATGCTCAAAGGAAGTCAGGTGCCTAATTCTCATTGACTTCAGTGAGAGGCATCTAAAATTCCCTGCGCCTGAGTTCCTGTGCGTAAGGCACATGCACACCAGTAGTGGGAGAGAGAGACAAAAACTTAAAGAACTAATCTTTCTAGGAAATGTATCAAAGCAGCATTTTAGTTTTGCTAAACTACTTTTCTAGAATTAAAATAATAGATTCTTTTTGTTGCACTCAGCAGAGCAATGAAGAACATTTATTTATTTTATCAATTTTAAAGGAAATACATAGGAGGAGATTGACATGAAGTACTGACATTCCTCTCCCCCACCCCCCGCCCGCAGGGTTCTGTAGCTTTTTCCTTCATGTCTAGGACTCTAAATCAGCACTCTCTAAACTCAAAATGAAAGAAAAGTGAAAATAATTGAGCATTACTTCATTTGTTTCAAAATATAAACTTGTAGCTATTGAAATGTAGTGTAAGTGTTCTTTTAACCTGTGATCACTTCTTGTTTTTGTAAGCTACAAATACTAAGGCCATAACTCACTGGCATATTAGCTATACAAAGGCACTGGAATGTATCAGTGAATGTTAACTTACAATGTTTTGGTTCTATAAAATTTATGATTGGCTTCTTTTCAGCATAAAAAAAGCCATAGAGGAATAGGAGGCATCTTGATACCAAGTAAACAAACTGATTTTCCCCTTCACTGCAATAACAGTTTTTACTTGACTGCAAACACATACACTGGGAGTGATTTTCCAAAGCACAAAGGTGACTTAGCCCTGGTCTACACTAGGACTTTAGGTCGAATTTAGCAGCGTTAAATCGATGTAAACCTGCACCCGTCCACACAATGAAGGCCTTTTTTTCGACTTAAAGGGCTCTTAAAATCGTTTTCCTTACTCTATCCCTGACAAGTGGATTAGTGCTTAAAACATAGAATCATAGAATATCAGGGTTGGAAGGGACCCCAGAAGGTCATCTAGTCCAACCCCCTGCTCGAAGCAGGACCAATTCCCAGTTAAATCATCCCAGCCAGGGCTTTGTCAAGCCTGACCTTAAAAACCTCTAAGGAAGGAGATTCTACCACCTCCCTAGGTAACGCATTCCAGTGTTTCACCACCCTCTTAGTGAAAAAGTTTTTCCTAATATCCAATCTAAACCTCCCCCATTGCAACTTGAGACCATTACTCCTCGTTCTGTCATCTGCTACCATTGAGAACAGTCTAGAGCCATCCTCTTTGGAACCCCCTTTCAGGTAGTTGAAAGCAGCTATCAAATCCCCCCTCATTCTTCTCTTCCGCAGACTAAACAATCCCAGCTCCCTCAGCCTCTCCTCATAAGTCATGTGCTCTAGACCCCTAATCATTTTTGTTGCCCTTCGCTGGACTCTCTCCAATTTATCCACATCCTTCTTGTAGTGTGGGGCCCAAAACTGGACACAGTACTCCAGATGAGGCCTCACCAGTGTCGAATAGAGGGGAACGATCACGTCCCTCGATCTGCTCGCTATGCCCCTACTTATACATCCCAAAATGCCATTGGCCTTCTTGGCAACAAGGGCACACTGCTGACTCATATCCAGCTTCTCGTCCACTGTCACCCCTAGGTCCTTTTCCGCAGAACTGCTGCCTAGCCATTCGGTCCCTAGTCTGTAGCGGTGCATTGGATTCTTCCATCCTAAGTGCAGGACCCTGCACTTATCCTTATTGAACCTCATCAGATTTCTTTTGGCCCAATCCTCCAATTTGTCTAGGTCCTTCTGTATCCTATCCCTCCCCTCCAGCGTATCTACCACTCCTCCCAGTTTAGTATCATCCGCAAATTTGCTGAGATGATACTAAACTGACCTTGCCGGGTCGAATTTGGGGTACTGTGGACACAATTCAACGGTATTGGCCTCCGGCAGCTATCCCAGAGTGCTCCATTGTGACCGCTCTGGACAGCACTCTCAACTCGGATGCATTGGCCAGGTAGACAGGAAAAGGCCCGCAAAGTTTTGAATTTCATTTCCTGTTTGGCCAGCGTGGCAAGCTGCAGGTGACCATGCAGAGCTCATCAGCAGAGGTGACCATGCAGAGCTCATCAGCAGAGGTGACCACGATAGAGTCCCAGAATCGGAAAAGAGCTCCAGCATGGACTGAACGGGAGGTACAGGATCTGATCGCTGTATGGGGAGAGGAATCCGTGCTATCAGAACTCGGTTCCAGTTTTCGAAATGCCAAAACCTTTGTCAAAATCTCCCAGGGCATGAAGGACAGAGGCCATAACAGGGACCCGAAGCAGTGCCACGTGAAACTTAAGGAGCTGAGGCAAGCCTACCAGAAAACCAGAGAGGCAAACAGACGCTCCGGGTCAGAGCCCCAAACATGCCACTTCTATGATGAGCTGCATGCCATTTTAGGGGTTTCAGCCACCACTACCCCAGCCGTGTTGTTTGACTCCTTCAATGGAGATGGAGGCAACACGGAAGCAGGTTTTGGGGACGAAGAAGATGATGATGAGGAGGAGGTTGTAGATAGCTCACAGCAGGAAGCGGAGAAACCGGTTTTCCCGAAAGCCAGGAACTGTTTCTCACCCTGGACCTGGAGCCAGTACCCCCCGAACCCACCCAAGGCTGCCTCCTGGACCCGGCAGACGGAGAAGGGACCTCTGGTGAGTGTACCTTTTAAAATACTATACATGGTTTAAAAGCAAGCATGTGAAAGGATTAATTTGCCCTGGCATTCGCGCCTCTCCTGGATGTACTCCCAAAGCCTTTGCAAAAGGTTTCTGGGGAGGGCAGCCTTATTGCGTCCTCCATGGTAGGACACTTTACCACTCCAGGCTAGTAGCACGTACTCGGGAATCATTGTACAACAAAGCATTGCAGTGTATGTTTGCTGGCGTTCAAACAACATCCGTTCTTTATCTCTCTGTGTTATCCTCAGGAGAGTGAGATATCATTCATGGTCATCTGGTTGAAATAGGATGCTTTTCTTCAGGGGACACTCAGAGGTGCCCGTTCCTGCTGGGCTGTTTGCCTGTGGCTGAACAGAAATGTTCCCCGCTGTTAGCCACGGGGAGGGGGGAGGGTTGAGGGGGTAGCCACGTGGTGGGGGGAGGCAAAATGCGACCTTGTAACGAAAGCACATGTGCTATGTCTGTAATGTTAACAGCAAGGTTTACCCTGAAAGAGTGTAGCCACTGTTTTATAAAATGTGTCTTTTTAAATACCGCTGTCCCTTTTTTTTTCTCCACCAGCTGCATGTGTTTCAATGATCACAGGATCTTCTCCTTCCCAGAAGCTAGTGAAGATTAGAAAGAAAAAAAAACGCACTCATGATGAAATGTTCTCTGAGCTCATGCTGTCCTCCCACACTGACAGAGCACAGACGAATGCATGGAGGCAAATAATGTCAGAGTGCAGGAAAGCACAAAATGACCGGGAGGAGTTGTGGCGGGCTGAAGAGAGTAAGTGGCAGGATGAAGAGAGTAAGTGGCGGGCTGAAGACAGGGCCGAAGCTCAAATGTGGCGGCAGCGTGATGAGAGGAGGCAGGATTCAATGCTGAGGCTGCTGGAGGATCAAACCAGTATGCTCCAGTGTATGGTTGAGCTGCAGCAAAGGCAGCTGGAGCACAGACTGCCACTACAGCCCCTGTGTAACCAACCGCCCTCCTCCCCAAGTTCCATAGCCTCCACACCCAGACGCCCAAGAACGCGGTGGGGGGGCCTCCGGCCAACCAGTCACTCCACCACAGAGGATTGCCCAAGCAACAGAAGGCTGTCATTCAATAAATTTTAAAGTTGTAAACTTTTAAAGTGCTGTGTGGCATTTTCCTTCCCTCCTCCACCACCCCTCCTGGGCTACCTTGGTAGTCATCCCCTTATTTGTGTGATGAATGAATAAAGAATGCATGAATGTGAAGCAACAATGACTTTATTGCCTCTGCAAGCGGTGATCGAAGGGAGGAGGGGAGGGTGGTTAGCTTACAGGGGAGGGTGGTTAGCTTACAGGGAAGTAGAGTGAACCAAGGGGCGGGGGGTTTCATCAAGGAGAAACAAACAGAACTTTCACACCGTAGCCTGGCCAGCCATGAAACTGGTTTTCAAAGCTTCTCTGATGCGTACTGCGCCCTCCTGTGCTCTTCTAACCGCCCTGGTGTCTGGCTGCGCGTAACCAGCAGCCAGGCGATTTGCCTCAAACTCCCACCCCGCCATAAACGTCTCCCCCTTACTCTCACAGATATTGTGGAGCACACAGCAAACAGTAATAACAGTGGGAATATTTGTTTCGCTGAGGTCTAAGTGAGTCAGTAAACTGTGCCAGTGCGCCTTTAAACGTCCAAATGCACATTCTACCACCATTCTGCACTTGCTCAGCCTGTAGTTGAAAGCTCCTGACTACTGTCCAGGCTGCCTGTGTACGGCTTCATGAACCAGGGCATTAAGGGGTAGGCTGGGTCCCCAAGGATAACTATAGGCATTTCAACATCCCCAACAGTTATTTTCTGGTCTGGGAATAAAGTCCCTTCCTGCAGCTTTTGAAACAGACCAGAGTTCCTGAAGATGCGAGTGTCATGTACCTTTCCCGGCCATCCCACATGATGTTGGTGAAACGTCCCTTGTGATCCACCAGAGGTTGCAGCACTACTGAAAAGTACCCCTTGTGGTTTATGTACTCGCCAGCTTGGTGCTCTGGTGCCAAGATAGGGATATGGGTTCCGTCTATGGCCCCACCACAGTTAGGGAATCCCATTGCAGCAAAGCCATCCACTATGACCTGCACATTTCACAGGGTCACTACCCTTGATATCAGCAGATCTTTGATTGCGTTGGCTACTTGCATCACAGCAGCCCCCACAGTAGACTTGCCCACTCCAAATTGATTCCCAACTGACCGGTAGCTGTCTGGCGTTGCAAACTTCCACAGGGCTATCGCCACTTGCTTCTCAACTGTGAGGGCTGCTCTCATCTTGGTATTCATGCGCTTCAGGGCAGGGGAAAGCAAGTCACAAAGTTCCATGAAAGTGCCCTTATGCATGTGAAAGTTTCGCAGCCACTGGGAATCATCCCAGACCTGCAACACTATGCGGTCCCACCAGTCTGTGCTTGTTTCCCGAGCCCAGAATCAGCGTTCCACAGCATGAACCTGCCCCATTAGCACCATGATGCATGCATTGGCAGGGCCCATGCTTTCAGAGAAATCTGTGTCCATGTCCTGATCACTCATGTGACCGCGCTGACATCGCCTCCTCGCCCAGTATCGCTCTGCCAGGTTCTGGTGCTGCATTTACTGCTGGATAATGAGTGTGGTGTTTAATGTGCTCCTAATTGCCAAAGTGAGCTGAGCGGCCTCCATGCTTGCCTTGCGTCCGCACAGAAAAAAGGCGCGGAACGATTGTCTGCTGTTGCTCTGACGGAGGGAGGGGCGACTGATGACATGGCTTACAGGGTTGGCTTACAGGGAATTAAAATCAACAAAGGGGGTGGCTTTACATCAAGGAGTATTTCAGGCACGGACGGTTCCAATAAGAAATGGTGCACCTAAGTAATTGTTCTTATTGGAACAAGCAGGTTGGTCTGGCCTCTGATTGATACATGGCTAGATTTACCTCGCTGCACCTTCTCTGTGAGTGACTGCAGTGTGCCCTAGAGGAATGAGTCCCCTAGATGGGGGAGGGGGGGGGAAGCAAATGAGTACAAAACAAATCTGGTCTATTTCTTGTTTTGATCCACTCCATCTATCTTTTACATCTTTGGCTGGCAGCAGACGGTGCAGAAGGACTGCAAGCCATCCACATCTCATGGCTGCCTGGCAGAAGATGGTGCAGTAGGACTGCTAGCAATCTGTATCACCTGCCTGCTCACCATAAGATGGTTCAATAGGACTGACTGCAGGACTAAAGAGAATGACCTGGTCAAGTCACTCCAAATTTAGTCCCTGCGCCAATGTCTGCCCAGGCGCTCCTGATCGACTCACAGAGGTGACCAGGAGCACCTCGGACATGACGATGACGGCTACCAGTCCTACTGTACCATCTGCTGCCACAAGGCAATGGGTTGATGCTGCTGTGTAGCAATGCAGTACCACGTCTGCCAGCACCCAGGAGACATACAGTGACGGTTACCTGAGCAGGCTCCAGTCCCCTTGAATTTAATTCAGATCTATGCTCTGAAGTGCTTATGAAAAGCCCAGCCTAGACTTCTCTAGGCTTCCTTTCTTCTTGCTATTGAGCTAACCTTCTATCGCCTCTCTTAGCACTTCTCTTTTTAAGTGTGTCTGTCACCAGGGTAATGAAGCATGTGATGCAACTTGCTTAATTCAGTGTTTGTTGTGCCAATGAGATTTTCTGGGGAGTTTTTTTTTAGTGTTACAGTATACAAAATGTAAGCTCACGGACATATCAGATTTAAATGAACACATCCTCAACACTGGATGCTCTGCAGTGTGCTATTTTCATGACAGTAATGTAAAGCACAGGCAGTGGGTGGTGGCCAGAGTTCCAGAAGATCCTTGAGCTCTCAGAGATCATCCCCCAGAGCAGGGGTGGCCAACCTGTGGTTCTGGAGCCACATGCGGCTCTTCAGAAGTTAATATGGGGCTCTTTGTACAGGCACCGACTCTGGGGCTGGAGCTACAGGTGCCAACTTTCCAATGTGCCGGGGGGTGCTCACTGCTCACCCCCTGGCTCTGCCACAGGCCCCTCCCTCTCCCCTGAGCCTGCTGTGCCCTCCTATCCCCCCCAAGAGCCTCCTGCATGCCATGAAAAGGCTGATCGGGAGGTGCGGGGAGGGAAGAGGAGGCATTGATCTGCGGGGCTGCTGGGGGGGTGGGAGGCACTGGGAGTAGTGGGGGCGGGGAGCTGATTGAGGGGATGCTGACATATTACTGTGGCTATTTGGCAATGTACATTGGTAAATTCTGGCTCCGTCTCAGGCTCAGTTTGGACACCCCTGCCCCAGAGAATGGGCAGAGGGAAGAGGCTAGCTGCATATAGCAACTTCTCATTAGGGCACATCCCAGAGGACCATTGGGGCAAGCCAGCAGCTGTTTAGACTGAAAGGGGGACCCCACATGAACCTGAAGTCAGCAATATTCCCAGGGGTACTGAGGCATTGTGATACTGAGTGTTGAAATGCCTAACTTTTAAGTACCTAGAAATTACAGGAACAACTCTGGGAATTTGCAAAGCCTGAGTGAGGCACTTAGGCTCCCTATACAAGGATGGTGAGAGGCAGGCACCTGAGACTGTGATTCACAGAAACCAGGTTGCTAGGCAGGAGCTGCCTCAGCTAGCCAATGGGAAATGCTGACAAGAGGGCTGTGTGCACCCCTCTCACAGAGACAGCTCTTAAATATGGGCTGCAGGGGCCTATCTCTGTTAACAATCCACGAAGGGGAATCGCTTTCCTGGAATCAGGCAGATTAGGTGCCTAAGCTGCTTCCCGTGAGAATGAGTTAGGCAGGCAATTAACTCCACACAAAACAGTCAGAGGAAGAGGAGGAGCAGCCCACCTTATAACTTTTAGTCCAGTAGTTAGCGCAATTATCTGAGAGGTCGGAAACCTAGGTTCAATTCCCTCCTTTGACAGAGGAGGAGAGTGGGTTTGAACAGAGGGTCTCCTACCTCCCAGGAGAGGGCTGTAACCACTGAGTTTTGGATGTTCTGTTGGGGAGGGGGATCCCTCTGTCTCTCCTGGGAAAGCTGTTCCAGTTGGCTAACAGACAGCTGCAGCGGCACAGGAGCCAGCAAACAGAGCTGTAAACAAGGGAGTTTCAGTGGGAGTTTGAAAGGGGAGTTTGTCTTGTGGTGCTTGTTTGGGGTTTGTTTTTGCTGTGGGTGGTGGTGTTTTGGGTGTGGTTTGTGTTTCCCAGATTAATAGGATTTAGGTGGGAAGGCGATGACAGATACAGAGGCAGCAGTGGGAGCGACCCATGTAGTGGAAGACACAATGAAGACGACTGGATGTGGAAGCTGCAGTATGTACATGATCCTGGAGGGGGTACCTGGTAAGAGTTTTGTCTGCATGAGATGCTGTCTGATAGAGCTGATGGAGGAAAAGATCCGAGGTTTGGAGATGCAGGTGGAAAGTCTGGTAGAGTTTAGGAAGGGGGTTCAAGCAGAGTATGGAGCAAAGACATGAGGCAGCTGAAGGGAAAAGCTCAGACTTGCAGATGGAAGCAGGACTGAAGAATTCTGAGGGGAGACTGCTGGGTGAGGAAAGTGGACAGTGGAAGCATGTGACTAAGAGAACCAGGCAGAGGAAAAGACGGGCTAGTGAAAGAGAAATAGAGCTCAGGAACAGGTTTGCAGAGTTGGAAAATGAAGAAGGGGCTCAGCAGGTGGTCACTGAAGATGGAAGGGCAAGGAAGAAGAGAAGAGCAGCTAGTCCTATAGGAAAAGGAGAAGAGTCAATGGAGACTACACCAACTATGAGCCCCAGGAGGATACAGGATGGGTTGAAGAGGATTACAAGGGAGAATAGGAATGGAAAGAACTTGCAGCCAGAGGGAATGGGAATAGACTGGAGAATAGCACTGTCACCAGGAAAGGCAGGTCTATGTGATCGGGGACTTCTTACTGAGAAGAATAGACAGACCTGTAACCAGAGCTGATCCGGAGAATAGAAGGGTGTGCTGTCTTCCAGGTGCTAAGATACGGGATGTAGACCTGAAGCTGAAAAGGATCCTAAAGGGAGCGGGAAAGAATCCACTGATTATCCTTCATGTGGGAACAAATGATACCGGTAGATTCTTGCTGGAACGTATCAAGGGAGGCTATGCCAGGCTGGGGAAGACGCTTAAGGAAATCGAGGCTCAGGTGATCTTCAGTGGGATTCTGCCTGTTCCTAGAGAAGGGAAACAAAGGTGTGACAAGATTATGACTATCAACAGATGGCTCAGGCAGTGGTGCTATAAGGAGGGCTTTGGGATATATGGCCACTGGGAGGCATTCATGGACAGAAGACAGTTCTCTTGGGATGGACTTCATCTGAGTAGGGAAGGAAATAGACTTCTAGGATGGAGGCTGGCTCAACTGATTAAGAGAGCTTTAAACTAGGAATTTGGCGGAGATGTCCAGGTAATCTCCACGCCAGATTTTAACATTGAGAGGGAAGAAAACGAAGTAAGAAAGGATACAGCCGTGGGTAGGAGAATGGACATAAGGAGGAAGGGCAGTGTGGATACCAGTCTAATAGTCATACTGGCTGTAGAATGACCATGCCTAATCTGGTAAAGAATGTGAGCGAGGCCAAATAGCAAAAATTAAGATGTTTGTACACCAATGCGAGGAGCCTAGGTAACAAAATGGAGGAACTAGAGCTACTGGTGCAGGAAGTGAAACCAGATATTATAGGGATAACAGAAACATGGTGGAATAGTAGTCATGACTGGACTACAGCTAATGAAGGGTATTGTGCTGTTTAGGAAAGACCGAAATAAAGGTAAAGCTGGTGGAGTAGCATTGTATATCAATGATGAGGTAGAATGTAAAGAAATAAGAAGTTTCAGAGTAACAGCCGTGTTAGTCTGTATTCGTAAAAAGAAAAAAGAAAAGGAGTACTTGTGGCACCTTAGAGACTAACCAGTTTATTTGAGCATGAGCTTTCGTGAGCTACAGCTCACTTCATCGGATGCATAGCATATATGCATATATGCCACAATATGCTATGCATCCAATGAAGTGAGCTGTAGCTCACGAAAGCTCATGCTCAAATAAACTGGTTAGTCTCTAAGGTGCCACAAGTACTCCTTTTCTTTTTTCTTTTTAAGAAATAAGAAGCAGTGGAATGGATAAGACAGAGTCCGTCTGGGCAAAAATCACACTGGGGAAGAAAACTACTAGAGCCTCCCCTGTGATAGTGCTTGGGGTGTACTATAGACTGCCGGGATCTAATTTGGATATGGATAGAGCCCTCTTTAATGTTTTTAATGAAGTAAATACTAATGGAAACTGCGTGATGATGGGAGACTTTAACTTCCCAGATATAGACTGGAGGACGAGTGCTAGTAATAATAATAGGGCTCAGATTTTCCTGGATGCGATAGCTGATGGATTCCTTCATCAAGTAGTTGCTGAACCGACTAGAGGGGATGCCATTTTAGATTTGGTTTTGGTGAGTAGTGAGGACCTCATAGAAGACATGGTTGTAGGGGACAATCTTGGTTCAAGTGATCATGAGCTAATTCAGTTGAAACTGAATGGAAGGATAAACACAAGTAAATCTGTGTCTAAGGTTTTTTATTTCAAAAGGGCTGACTTTCAAAAATTAAGGAAATTTGTTAGGGAAGTGGATTGGGCTGAAGAATTTATGGATCTAAAGGCAGAGGAGGCCTGGGATTACTTTAAGTCAAAGCTGCAGAAGCTACCGGAAGCCTGCATCCCAAGAAAAGGGAAAAAACTCATAAGCAGGAGTTGTAGACCAAGCTGGATGAGCAAGCATCTCAGAGAGGTGATTAACAAAAAGCAGAAAGCCTACAGGGAGTGGAAGATGGGAGGGATCAGCAAGGAAAGCTACCTTATTGAGGTCAGAACATGTAGGGATAAAGTGAGACAGGATAAAAGTCAAGCAGAGTTGGACCTTGCAAAGGGAATTAAAACCAATAGTAAAAGGTTCTATAGCCATATAAATAAGAAGAAAACAAAGAAAGAAGAAGTGGGACCGCTTAACAATGAGGATGGAGTGGAGGTTAAAGATAATCTAGGCAAGGCCCAATATCTAAACAAATACGTTGCCTCAGTCTTTAATAAGGCTAATGAGGACGTTGGGGATAATGGTAGCATGACAAATGGGAATGAGGATATGGAGGTAGACATTACCATATCTGAGGTAGCAGCAAAACTCGAACAGCTTAATGGGACTAAATTGAGTGGCCCGGATGATCTTCATCCAAGAATATTAAAGGAATTGGCACATGAAATTGCAAGCCCATTAGCAAGAATTTTTAATAAATCTGTAAACTCAGAGGTTGTACCGTATGAATGGAGAATTGCTAACACCGTTCCTATTTTTAAGAAGTGGGAAAAAAAGTGATCCGGGTAACTACGGGCCTGTTAGTTTGACATCTGTAGTATGCAAGGTCTTGGAAAAAAACTTGAAGGAGAAAGTATTTAAGGACATTGAGATCAATGGTAAATAGGACAAAATACAACATGGTTTTACAAAAGGCAGATCGTGCCAAACCAACCTGATCTCCTTCTTTGAGAAGGTAACAGATTACTTAGACAAAGGAAATGCAGTGGATCTGATTTATCTAGATTTCAGTAAGGTGTTTGATATCGTGCCACATGGGGAATTATTAGTTAAATTGGAAAAGATGGGGATCAACATGAAAATTGAAAGGTGGATAAGGAATTGGTTAAAAGAGAGACTACAGCGGGTCATACTGAAACGTGAACTGTCAGGTTGGAGGGAGGTTACCAGCGGAGTTCCTCAGGGATCGGTTTTGGGACCAATCTTATTTAATCTTTTTATTACTGACCTTGGCACAAAAAGTGGGAGTGTGCTAATAAAGTTTGCAGCTGATACAAAGCTGGGTGGTATTGCCAATTTAGAGAGAGACCCGGATATCATACAGGAAGATCTGGATGACCTTGTAAACTGGAGTAATAGTAATAGGATGAAATTTAATAGTGAGAAGTGCAAGGTCATGCATTTAGGAATTAATAACATGAATTTTAGCTGGGGACGCATCAATTAGAAGTAACAGAGGAGGAGAAGGACCTTGGAGTATTTGTTCATCACAGAATGATTGAGCGGCCAATGTGATATGGCCATGAAAAAAGCTAATGCGGTCTTGGGATGCATCAGGTGAGGTATTTCCAGTAGAGATAAGTAGGTTTTTGTACCGTTGTACAAGGCACTGGTGAGACCTCACCTGAATACTGTGTACAGTTCTGGTCTCCCATGTTTAAGAAGGATGAATTCAAACTGGAACAGGGACAGAGAAGGGCTACTAGGATGATCCGAGGAATGGAAAACCTGTCTTACGAAAGGAGACTCAAGGAGCTTGGCTTGTTTAGGCTAACCAAAAGAAGGTTGAGGGGAGATATGATTGCTCTCTATAAATATATCAGAGGGATAAATACCGGAGAGGGAGAGGAATTATTTAAGCTCAGTACCAATGTGGACACAAGAACAAATGAATATAAACTGGCCATCAGGAAGTTTAGACTTGAAATTAGATGACGGTTTCTAACCATCAGAGGAGTGAATTTCTGGAATAGCCTTCCAAGGGAAGTGGGGGGGGGGGGCAAAAGACCTAAACTTGATACGTTTATGGAGGAGATGGTATGATGGGATAGCATGATTTTGGCACTTAATTGATCTTTAAATATTCATGGTAAATAGGCCCAATGGCCTGTGATGGGATGTTAGATGGGGTGGATCTGAGTTACTACAGAGAATTATTTCCTGCGTATCTGGCTGGTGAATCTTGCCCATATGCTCAGGGTTCAGCTGATCGCCATATTTGGGGTCGGGAAGGAATTTTCCTCCAGGGCAGATTGGAAGAGGCCCTGGGGGTTTTTTGGCTTCCTCTGTAGCATGGGGCATGGGTCACTTGCTGGAGGATTCTCTGCACCTTGAAGTCTTTAAACCATGATTTGAGGACTTCAATAGCTCAGACATAGGTGAGAGGTTTATCGCAGGAGTGGGTGGGTGAGATTCTGTGGCCTGCATTGTGCAGGAGGTCAGACTAGATGATCATAATGGTCCCTTCTGACCTTAATATCTATGAATCTATGAACTAGCAGGATCCTGGATCTCCCATGTCCCAGGTGAGGACCCTAACCACTAGGCACTGGAGTTACTCTCATTTGTTGTCTCTCTGTGTCTGACCCAATAACTCTAAGAAGCTATATGCTGTGAAACAGCTTAGACTACTTAAAGAGTCATTGGGCCAGAGACAGAAATTGAGAGAAAATTATTCTGTAGCCTGGGTATTAGGGCTCCCACCTCAGCATTGGGAAACCTAGGATCCAGTCCTCCTGCTTCAATCACTCTTTAATTAGTTAGCCAAACTGGAACAACAGGAGAGAATGAGGGAACCACCCTTCCTGCCCCACAGAATATCACCTTGCTCACTTTATAAAGAACTCTCCTGAGAGGTGGGAGATTCCTGTTCAAATCCATTCTTCCCCTCTGCCTGAGGGGGAAAATAGAACCCAGGTCTCCCATATCCCACATGAGTGTTCTACCTACTGGGCTAACAGGTATAAGTAAGGAGATGGCAACACAATTGCTCCCTGCAGCCAGATTTTGAATGGGGCCCAATCCCAGTAGGCAGCCTCTGAGCATGCCCACTGGATCAGGTCCACACACAAGTTGAGCAGATGAATGCCAATCTTCCCTGGTCCGTGAATCACTCTGGGGCTTAGGCAGGAGATAGGCATCTGGACACCTAGAATGAGGCAGCAGTGAGCATGCCCAGAGACTGAAACCTAAGGAACTTTGACCCTTAAAATTTAGGTAGCAAGTCAGCCTGGGTGACTACAGGGTTTGATGAGAGCTCTCTGAATTGCAGTGGAGCCAACACTGGGATTTAGGCATCTAAACTCACACTAAGGGTATGCCTAGACTTCAGTGTAAGACCAGGATTAGTGGGACTTGAGTCAGCTGACACATTGTTAGGGAAATGTGGGATTGAACATCTACATTGTATTTTAACTCCAGGTTAAGAATTTTCTGACTTGTGCTCCAACATAGGGCTCTGGTGTCCACACTACAGTCCGCAGAATCCCTAATGCTGCCCCCACTCTGATATGTAGCCATAGTAACATAGTGCACTGTGGGAAAACTTTACTGCCCACCCTGTACATTACCCGGAAGCAGCTCACTTTGCAAAAGGCTTGATCAGTTCAAAATCCATTGCAAACCCAGGAGGCTTCTGAGATATTGTGCTTGCAGATTGGTGAACAGAACAGAACGGGTTAGTGCTGACCTGAACTGCTGTCATTTCCAAGGTGGGGTTGGGGGGGTGCTTCCATTTTCAATAGTGTAGATTGCAGGTTGTTGGGACAGAGAGACTAAGGAAATTGTCCAATGGAATTGGTGGGATTGTTCCGGATGACTCCCAGACCTGAGTCGAGCAGGGCTGTGGCTACACAGCAAAGCAATAGGGCTCAGACCTTAGGTTCCAGCTTGACTTGAGTTTAGACCCTCCAGCCCTGCAGGATCTTGGAACCCTGGGTCTGAGCCCTGGGTTAGCGCAATTGCAGTGTAGATGCAAGATGGATTAGCCTTGAGCCTGGACTCAAGCACAAGCTTACATTGGGTGCCCTTAGGCCCCTAAATACCTTTGTGAATCTGGGCCTCTCTTTTGTGACAAATATCCCAACACTATTCATCAAACTAACAGAATCTTCCTGCAACTGATATTGCAAGCATCCTGTCCCTCTCTCCCCAGGGGCTGAATGCGGCTTTTGTGACCCTGTGACATATATTCCAGTCCCTATCCCAGCTGATGAACCCCCTCCAGTGATAAATCCCCAACCTGCCTCCTAACTGATTAAACCAAATCTGACCTCTCAGCAACAGTATTAACAAGTGTCCTGGTCCTTCCTCCCTGTCAAATCCCTCAACTCCCAGATAGTATACAAGCTAAAGCAGTCTGTCTATCGATCATCTGCTCATACTTTGCACTGGGTCCCACAAAAGGTAGGGCCAAACCAGAAGAGCACCTCCTAAAAATTGCCAGGAAAGCACAACAAACTGAATTTTTCAAAAGGCAGAATTCAGCCATTATTAAAATGTTCTACTTGAAAACAAAAGCAATGCAGCTATCTAGTGAAGTTCTTTTTTTTCGCCATAAAAGAATTTCTAGCTCTTCTGGCATAATTCACTAGTTTTCTCAGGCTTGAAAAGCTGTTTATTTGGTGGTGTTTTCATTTGTTGCAACAATTAACACATATATTTGAACTATTTCTCCTTAATGATCTCTAACTCTGAAGCTTGCAGTGCTATTAAGTGCTGAAAATTCATCTGTTTTATTAATGCTCTCCAGAGTTAGATAATCCCTGTGATCCTCCCTCCTAAAACTGCTCTGGAACAGCTACCTGATGAATTTCAAACAATGAAGGAGCCACCACCTCAGCTAAGCTCCTGGTCGATGTGGTGTTTAAAATTCAGGAATTTGCATTGCACATTTGCCAACTTCTTCACATAAGATTCTAAAACTGAAATGCAAGACTGAGAACTCTGTGCTCATGTGTCATAAGACTCTGAGACAAACAACAGACTCAAAATAAAGCACAGTAAATGTAATGTCTTTTTTATTTCTGACTTCTATAATTCTGTCATGCACATTCCAGGGGACAGACAGAACCATTCTTTTTTGTCTCTTTCAAATGGGAGACTATGCACTATTTACCACATTAAAAAGATCGAGATTTTGATTCAGACATTATCCAAGGGCATTTTAAAAAGTACAGTACTTAAATACACTTACTATTTAGCTCAACCTTAACTACAGTAACAAAGGATTTGTTTTTTAAACTGGATACACAACACCCATTGTTTGTATCCTCAGTGTCCATGATTATTGCTGGTGTGCCTTGATATGTACTATAGCAGGGTGGCCAAACTGTGGCTCGTGAGCCACATGTGGCTATTTTACAGTTAAAGTGTGGCTCACAGAGCCCCCATGGCCTCTCCCCCTTTTTTGCCTACCAGACTGTGTGTGCAGGACCTTGGGGCTTCTGCCCTGCGGTGGGCTGGTGGGGCTAGGAGCTTCTGCCAGAGACAACTGGTGCCTGCTGAGAGTGGGGGCGGGGAGCACAATTTAGAGGTTCCCCCCTAACAGCTTGAGTCACTCCGCGCAGGCATGCCCCCCCCTCAGCAGCCCCCCCCCCTGCAGCTCCCAGATGTTTGCCACTGCCTCTTCCCAGGTGATCACTAAATGTGTGTTCCTCATTTCTGGGTGCTGGACTTGAGACGTTGGAGTCTCATATGGAGAAGTGCTGAGCCCTCATAACTGCAAATGAAGTAAATGGGAACTGTGCTTTGAATATGTGAAGTGCTATATAATGCTATGTACTCTGAAAAATTACATCCTAGGTGTTGCAAATTGGGTACCCCAAATAAGTGGATACTTTTGACCTTAATCTCTCTGTGCCTCAGTTTTCCAACCGTAAAATGACAATAATACCACCCACTGATCTCAGAGGGGTGTTGTGAAAATAAAAGCCCTAATATTTGTGAAACACTCAGATACTATAGTGATGAGTTCCACAGAAGTGACCAATAGGGAATTAATAAATCTGTCTTCAGAGCATGCTTTTGAATTGTGTGCAGTAAGTAAGGCATTGAACCACGCATTGAACAACAATGAGAAAACAAAATATTGAATAGCTGCTGATCAAGTAAGCATCATCCATTCTGTATATTGAATGAGGTGGGAGTCCTGTGGAAAAAACAGTATGTGATCATATATTTAAAGACTGCATCATAATGCATGCGCACAAGGGGGCCAAATTAGAGTTGCACAGGCAACCTTAATGCTAGCATTTGGTAACTTTTGAGTGCTTGACTTTGCAACATTAATAATGTTCTTTTAATTAGTTTTTGTGTGTGTAAGAATTAGTACGCCTTCTAACCTTTTTAATGTCTGAATGCTGCCTTTGTTCAAAAGGAGTAAATAACTGGAATGATAACATACAGAGCTACTCCTTTTATAAGTGCACCACTGCTTACATGCTGTACTGACTGCTCTGTTTGACTTGGCAGATTTGACTGAGACATGCCACCTAGTACGTGGCATACCTAGGTCAATAACTGCAGCGTGTGATGTGCATTACAGTTCTCTGAAAAGCATCCCTTAAAATTCTGCAGTGCAGAGTCCAAGTAGGTTCCCATTCAGTTTTGTCCTCTCATGTGTGATTTTGTGAAATAGTAAATTCTGCATTGTCTTACTCCTGTAATTCAACTCCATTGAATTCAGTTGGGTATTAGATAATGTAAATCAGCAGAGAATTTGGCCCAAAGCTCCCAAGAGATAGTAACAATGATATCTGATTGTGTTTCTTTGGATCACTGAACTAGCTGAAATATATGTAAAAATCACATTTATGCAGCCAGTTGCTTATTAATTAGGTATCTGAGGAGGCTCTTATGTGTTGTTTATTCCAGAAAGTAAAAGGCATATCTGGCACTGTTGAAAGCTGACTGTCAGGTTGGTGGCAGAGTATGCCAATAACAGGTAAGCGGGACTAAAAATATCTCTTGCTTATAGTCAAAGAGCACTCTTTAAAAAAAAAATCTTCTAGCACAGGTATTACATATATATCTGCCATTATACTGGGCCTGATCCATTAAGATTTACTCTGATGCTTAGGCCCGCTGAATTAATGACTTCTCTAGTGACCATTTGGGCAGAGTAGGTGAAATCCTGGCCCCACTGAAGTCAATGGAAAAACTCCCACTGACTTCCATAGGACCCAGATTTCACCTATTTTTAGAGTACTCCACTATAGTTTTGAGCAGAGGCTGCTGCTAACTCTACAGATACATGTTCTATTTTTTTCCCTTTTGTTTCTATGTATGTACTAATCAGATTAGAATTAAGTAAAATGTGCCAAACCCATCCCTAGTGTGATTCCACTGAAGTAAATGGAGGTACACTAGAAATGTATTTGGGATATTGTATTTTGACAACCACAACAAAATAACAGAGGGATGAAGAAAATTAAAACAACACATGCCAGATTTCAATATGTTTAAGTTACATGAAAGGAAAAAGCCCTCACTCTAATCTACACCTATATCTATATCATCTATGATCACCATTAATAAATCAACATTTACAGCAGTGGTGTCTGAGATAGTATAGCTATTTCCTATTCTAAGTGTGGTAAGGGTGGGTATTTGTGGAGTTTTATTAATAATAACTGTATATATGTTCATATACATAGCAATATATACTGATATACATGATCTATGGGCAAAGAGGAAAAGGAAGATAGAGAATCACATTGAGGGTATGTCTACGCTTGGAGAGGAGTGTGTGATTCCCCACTTGAATAGACATACTCATGTTAGCTCTCATTGAGCTAGCTCATGAAAAATAGTAGCGTAGCACAGGTGGTGGTGAGCAGCCATATAGGCCAGCCATGCTGAGTACAAACCTTCCCAGGCACCGTGGGTACATACTCAGGGGGGCAAGCCCATGCCACTGCCTATGCTACTGCATCTACACAACTACTTTTGGCTCTAGCTGGAAGAGACTATTATGAGTGTATCTGCTCAAACTGGGAATCACAGCCCCAGCTCCAACCATAGACAGAGCCTAAATGAGAGTAGACAAATCTGGATCACACAATAAGAGGCCAAGATCTCAAGAAGGATAATAGTATAGGCAGGCATTGAGTGGGTTATGAAAGAATGAAGAACACAGAATACAGCATGGAAATATACTGTAATTCTAGGTACTGAAGCTGCAAAGATTAGAATACAAAGGTGAGAACAGTGAGCAGTTTCCATTCAATGCTTTATATTCCCTTTTCCTAGCTGCACATTATTAATCACCCTTTTCTGCTTTCAGCATCATATTCTCCTTTTTTCTCTTTTGCCTGCCTGTCCCTTTTTACACTTCAACTTGCATCTGTACTTTTCCTCACATATTTCTTTTTCAAACTCCTTCCCCTGCCTCACTTATAGTGAAGCAACTCACATATCCTCTTCCCACTATTTATTAATCTGATATCGTTTATAGATAAGGCTCCTACTCTGAGGTAAAAACCTTTTGGAAATAAGAGAGATTTGCTAGGCATTATTAGATAATGGCAATCCTTCTCCCTTGACCCATTTTTCAAGTAGCTTTTAATCTCTGTAACCCCATATCATCAGTTTTGCATAGCCACTAGTTTATTCCCAAATAAGAATGGCAGGGAATTGACTGGCGATGAGAGGAATGCTAGAACTGTACCAGACTGTGAAACCCGTCCTCATACTGAATGGAATCTTATATAATGAGTACTTCCATTGAATGAATGTGTTTTTTTCATGGCGTAAAATGCTATTCAACATGAACAATGTATCCTAATCTGGGCCATTGTGAATATAATTGTGATAAATGCAACTCCCCTGAAATGTTCAGTTTTAAGCTATTTTTAAAAATAGCCTGGGGAATTTAACAAAACAAAGCAAAATTAAAAAAGCCAAATGTAAGTCCAGTTGGGAGCAAATACTGAAGATAACATCTGCTGCCTTACCAACATGGTAAATATGCAGCCATCACAACGGAGTGGTAATAGATTGTGATACTACAGCCACATTTTCAAATATTATCAAGGAAACTCAGCCCTCAGAGAAAACGCTTATAGGCAAGTACAAACTAATATCCCTAACTGAGGCACACGGAGGCTAAACAAGAAACAGCATAATAGAGTTATCAGTGTCTATACAGCATGAATGGGGAGAAAGGTGAAAGTATGTTTGGAAAATTGTGACCATAATTCATCCATTTGTTTTGTGAATTTTTTAAGTCCTCAAAATATTGCAACATTATGATGATGATGATGATTGATGAAATACTTTTTCACAGATCAGTCGGTGAAGCACACAGCCAGCTTGCAATTATGATTTTATATTTAAGGTTTTGGCATGCAGTATTGTAGGTATTTAGGTGAAATTCTGGCCCTATTGAAGTCAACGGGTCCAGAATTTCACCCAACATTTACGGTACTGTACTTTGCATTTATATAGCACATTTCACGTGAAGATCCAAAGGATTTTGGGACCCTGTCTTTGCAAATTGGGCCTTTTATTAATTAATGAAGTCTCAAATTCAAACTCTGAGGAAAGGTAGGTATTGTCACAATTTCTCAATAGATACAATATTTTCTAATGGTCAGAGCAAGTGATAGATGAGGTTGGTTATGACACTGACTTGCTGTGTGACCATGGTCAAATCACTTAATGCCTTTTGTGCCTTAATTTCCCTGTCAGATCATCAGTTGGCATAAACTGACAAGCTTGCCTAAAGTGGAGGATCTGGTGCCCTGTCTGTAAAATGGCCTTCCTCATTGGTGTGCTGTGAGACAGAAATAGAAAATGTCTGTATAGTGCATTCACTTTGAAAATGTGAATATATAATTTACTATAATATTATTTTATTGCTAAACGTTATGATTATTTGAACACTGCAAGTGAAATGTGTATACTCTGATTGGCTACTTTTTTCTTTTGGATTAACAGGGGTTGCAATGATGAAGCAGGCAGACTGAGGCACCGTGATTTGTGGGAAGATGGAGAAGTAGCATGATTAATATTTTTTAAAAAATCACATAGCTAAGGCAATATGTGCCTACCACCACCTTAAACTATGTGACTGTCTCTCTCTCTCTTTCCTGCATAGTTTGTGTGCTTACACTAAGCTTTTTGGTGAACAAGGATCATATCTCTGTGCTGGGAAGTGCCTACCATATTTCAGGGCACAGGGTAAATAATACAATAATAATGATAAACTAACAGATGTGCAAACTGAGGCTCAGGAAAGTTAAGTGACTTGCCATATGTCACATTGTCAGAGGCAGTGCAAATAAGAGAAATCCAGTGTTTGAACTCTGTCAGCTATTCCAACCATTAAACCAGGTGAAGATTTCATGTTTAAGCAGGGGCATGCACATGAATAAAAATTTGACAGCTTTAGAGGGGCACATTCTATGCCCTTGCCACAGCCGTGGGGCCAGAGAAGCTGTCCACTCCTCCCACGGCCCAGGGCCAGAGTAGCTCGCTTTCCCCTCATCGCCCAGGGCTGCAGAAGCACACTCTCCCCCTGGGCCCAGAGGAGCTTGCTCTCCCAACCATGGCCCCAGATCTAGAGGAGCTCTGTGCCCTGTCAGTTATTGCGGGGGAGGGGCATGCTCCTGCTTGTCCCTCTTGTGGACACCCCTGTGCTTAAATATAAGAAATGATGCGGTTTCATTCTTGATTTTTAAAACATCCGCTAGCACCAATATGGGGTAGAGAAAAAGGAAGTAACAGACAAAGTTCTGGTGTGCACAAGTCAATGGAAGGAAATGTTAAGGGTCAGAAGTTCAAAAGCAGCTTCAAAGTTCAAGTGCCTAAGATGTCTTAAAGCAGGCATCCCAAAATAAGGCCCACACTTTTGAAAATTTGGCAGCAAAATGCTTCAGGTGATATATACTTTAAAAATATGTATTCTATCGGTCCTTTAAAGCTGGAGCACCAAAGAAACACAGTCAATCAAAACCATTCATTCACAAAATATGTAAATATATGACGTTACAAAGGTGGCACATATTTTACCTGTGGGATTGGGTCTAGTCACTCATTGACTGCAAATACATTGTTGTTAGTGGTTTCCTATGAACCGTGGATATCAAGGGTTGACTGTGCTATTTAGTCACAGCCCACTGCATGGCCCAGACGTATAGAATCATAGAAGATTAGGGTTGGAAGAGACCTCAGGAGGTCATCTAGTCCAATCCCCTGCTCAAAGCAAGACCAACCCCCAACTACATCATTCCAGCCAGGGCTTTGTCAAGCCGGGCCTTAAAAACCTCTAAGGCTGCAGATTCCACCACCTCCCTAGGTAACCCATTCCAGTGCTTCCCCACCCTCTTAGTGAAATAGTTTTTCCTAATATCCAACCTAGACCTCTCCCCACTGCAACTTGAGACCATTGCTCCTTCTTCTGTCATCTGCCATCACTGAGAACAGCCCAGCTCCATCCTCCTTGGAACCCCCCTTCAGGTAGTTGAAGGCTGCTATAAAATCCCCCCTCTCTTCTCTTCTAAACCATTAACATTTCTTATCTCATCAAAGCCTGAGAAGTGAAGCTAGACAAATTCAACCTGCAAATAAAGTGCACATTAAGTGAGGGTAATTTGCCATGGAAATAATTTACTTAGACATGTGGTGGAAATCTTTAAATCAAAACTGGCTGTCTTTCTAAATGAAATGGTCTGGTTCAACAGAGGTTATTGGGTTCAATCCAGTAGTTACTGGGTGAAATTATATGCTCTCGGTTATGCCGGAGGTTGGGGGACAGACCAGTCCTCGCTTACAGACAGCCACCCAACCTGGAGAAAATACTTTCCAGCAACCACACACCACACAACAAAACACTAACCTAGGAACCTATCCTTGCAACAAAGCCTGATGCCAACTCTGTCCACACATTTATTCAAGTGACACCATCATAGGACCTAATCACATTAGCCATGCCATCAGGGGCTCGTTCACCTGCACATCTACCAATGTGATATATGCCATCATGTGCCAGCAATGGCCCTCTGCCATGTACATTGGCCGAACCAGACAGTCTCTACACAAAAGAATAAATGGACACAAATCTGACATCAGGAATCATAACATTCAAAAACCAGTAGGAGAACACTTCAACCTCTCTGGCCACTCAGTAAAAGATTTAAGGGTGGCAATTTTGCAATAGAAAAGCTTCAGAAACAGACTCCAATGAGAAACTGCTGAGCTTGAATTAATATGCAAATTAGATACCATTAACTTGGGTTTTAATAGGGACTGGGAGTGGCTGGGTCATTACATATATTGAATCTATTTCCTTAAGTTAAGTATCCTCACACCTTCTTGTCAACTGTCTAAATGAGCCATCTTGATTATCACAAGTTTTTTTTTCTCCTGCTCATAATAGCTCTTCTTAACTAATTAGCCTTTCACAGTTTGTATGGTAACTTCCAACTTATATATATATATATATATATATAAATAATGTATTCCATTCTATGCATCCGATGAAGTGGGCTGTAGCCCACGAAAGCTTATGCACTAATAAATCTGTTAGTCTCTAAGGTGCCACAAATACTCCTGTTCTTTTTGCGGATACAGACTAACATGGCTACTATTCTGAAACCTAGACTATAACTATGATTCCTTCTAGCCTTAAAATCTATTGATCCTTTTTTGTGTTGCCAGTGCTTAAAACTTTAACAATAAAATAAAAAGTAATAAAAAGGTGTAACAAAAAACAACATTTTAAATTTTCCTCCTAATACAAGATTCTCACCATTGTCCTGTTAACTAAAACAGATAAATAATAAAGGAATAGAACTACAGCTTTATTAAAATGCATAGGCACTATTCAAATGTTATCTCAAATGTTACTTTTTCCCCTGTCCAAGTTTCATCCATGTCTTTAAGCAAAGCATTTTGCAAAATTGTATATAATTTCTGAATTGGAACTAATGCAAGAAATCCAGGTCACGATATTGACTTCAAGGAGCACTCCTCAACTGATTATGTCATCTTCACTGATGATTACAGAACATTCCCTTTTTCATTCAGCTCAAGCTTTCTTCTCTAACTTCCTTTTCTGGCATCTTTGGTGGAGCAGAGGGAATGGGGGGGGGGGTTATATGTGAAAGCTAAATAACATATAATTCAGCTCTGCCAACTTCAATTTAGAAGGAAATGGATTTGGGGGTCAAGATCTTGAGGGGCATTATCATATCAAACCTTCCTTTCTTTATGGCTAAGTAGGAAGGGGGGAAGAAGAGTTCTGTTTTTTCTGCAATGACATGGGGTCACAGTATAGAAAAGGTTAAGAGCTGCTGATCAAGAAGAAGGCAAAATTCATGAATATTACAGTCATGCTTAAGAAAGGTATGGTTTATATCAAGACCCTTTTAAAAATGGGGTTATTAATAATTTGATCTAAACTAATTCTGCAAAGTATGGAGACAGGCAAGAAGCATGAAGGCTACAGAGTGGAGCAGGTGGAAAATCAAGTGTGAAATTGGCAATTTTTTGAGTTATACAGGGAGTTTAAGGCTTTATTGTTTGACATGATATGACTGGAACAGAGGTGCAGTGATTTTGCCATCCAGGGAATGGCTATTTATGTCTGCATAAAAGAATCTTAAGCCTGGATTTGCAAGTGGTGTTTTGGAAATTATGATTTAGTTGAACAAAGTTAGACAAGGCATGGCTAACAAATGGGTTATTGGTTAGGCCTGTGGAATGGGAATTTTACCAGAATCAGAGGTGAAATGGAATATTATCACCTTGTTTCCAGACTGCTCAATGGCTTCTTTCCTATCAGGTGAGTGCACAGGGAGGAGATTGGGGCTGGAAGATGACACCAGGGTAGTACGTAAGACTGATCTTTATTCCTCTCATATAGCTCTATCAGATATCATAAGCAACGCAAGACTGGACCACATCAATACCTGACTAGAACATTTCTCAGGAAAATTCAGACAGTGCAGGAAGTGGTACTAGTAAATCAGTAGTGACTCCACTCATCTATATAATTATTGAAGAAAATATTATCGAACATGATCTTAACAAGCACTGTAGATGATAATGGACTGCTGATCACTACCTTAATTCTTGGTTTCTGAGTAGACATAGCTCAAAATGTTGTAGAGAGGAAAAATCCCAGATTACTGTAAAAATGAAAAAAAAAATATTCACAAGAGTAGCTGGAAAATATGTCATTTCTGCATCTTACAACAATAAAATCAGATGCCTTTATACATTTTTGCTGATGTGCTGTAGAATAAATACAACTACATCCAGAGATGTGGTCCCTTCAGCTTGCTGATTTAAAAGAACACCATGCATGCCATTAGAAATATTCCTGCTTCGATTATTAATACAGAGCCTGATAGATCAGTGCAACCAATAGTTAACTTTTGTTTACTATGAGACTCTGCTCCTTTCAAACTTAGAGAAAATATCTGATCAACAGGAGCTGCTACAAAAACACCAGTCTGCAATGCTTCAGACTCCGACTGTGGCTTAGTACTACAGTAAAGAGAGAAAAAAGAGAAAAAAAAAATCTGTATGCCTAACTCTGAAAACCCTCCCAGACACATACTCTTTCCTTGCACAAGTAAGCATTTATTCACCTGAGTCAGGGACAGCAGGACTGGCCTTTTTATACTATACTTTCCTTCATCAATTTTCAAGACCAAAATATGAACTCCTAAAATTGATATGAACTAGCAAGAAAACCTGAAAGTACTGTTTAGAGATTTAAGCTAGAGGGAGGATTCCCAATATAAATTCACACAGTTCTATTTATTTCAAAGATCTAAGCCCATTTCCACCAAGTAAGCCTCTGGTCTAGAGAATTTAAAAGACTTAATGTAACAGAAATAAAACTTCCAACTTTAAAAAGAGCTATTATTGGTTCTTAATATAGAGATAAAGACATCTTTATGTGTACTGCACTTTATAAGTCTGTTAGGCCCTCAGATATCTCAGTGGTGGGTTCAGCAGAAGAATCTAGATGAATAGAGAAACACACATATAGTTTTGGAACAGCACTATAAGATGTAACATCCAACCAGGCAGAACTTTGCAGCTGGATTTTAAAGTAAACTGCTTCGTTTTAGAATCATAGAATATCAGAGTTGGAAGGGACCTCAGGAGGTCATCTAGTCCAACACCCTGCTCAAAGCAGGACCAATCCCCAACTAAATCATCCCAGCCAGGGCTTTTTCAAGCCTGGCATTAAAAACCTCAAAGGAAGGAGATTCTACCACCTCCCTAGGTAACGCATTCCAGTGCTTCACCACCCCCCTAGTGAAAAGCTTTTCCTAATATCCAACCTAAACCTCCCCCACTGCAACTTGAGACCATTACTCCTTGTTCTAGAGTAACAGCCGTGTTAGTCTGTATTCGCAAAAAGAAAAGGAGTACTTAATTGGTTAGTCTCTAAGGTGCCACAAGTACTCCTTTTCTTTTTACTCCTTGTTCTGTCATCTGCTACCACTGAGAACAGTCTAGATCCATCCTCTTTGGAACCCCCTTTCAGGTAGCTGAAAGCATCTATCAAATCCCCCCTCATTCTTCTCTTCTGCAGACTAAACAATCCCAGTTCCCTCAGCTTCTCCTCATAAATCATGTGTTCCAGTCCCGTAATCATTTTTGTTGCCCTCCGCTGGATGCTTTCCAATTTGTCCACATCCTTCCTGTAGCGTGGGGCCCAAAACTGGACACAGTACTCCAGAAGCAGATAATTATTTGAGAAAGTGAGATAATTTACAACTAGTATCCCTTTGGAACCCACTATTAAAAGTGCCTAGTCCTAGGTCCAAATACAGAGAAAGGGAGGGTTACTGTCGATTTGTATTGTTTTAATGAAAGCAATCTGCTGACCTTGTAGGGAGAACTGTAAGTGATGTTAATGTGAGAGGAAAATTTTGCTATGGCTATTTTTGAAAATGTTACACATTCTCCTGGCAAACAGTGATTGTCTTTATCCCCTTGGAGCAGAAAATCTAGGGTTCTTGACATAGTGTGAATGTGCTCTGTATCTGCATCTTTGATTGTGAAATCTTGGATCCTGGTGCAATTCATGGGGCTATTGCTTTATATTACAGAATGAAATTTCAACACCATTTGTGATGACTTAGACATGCAACTTCTATTTATGCTAATATGAACTGCATGTCTGATCACCCATGAATAGCACGGGAAAGGTAATCCAATAGGATATCTTTATACAGAAATATCATCTGTGATATTGCTTGTCACTGTGACTTGATACGCACCTTTTTTTTTTGGTAACCAGCTGCCATTGGAATTCTCTTTTGAAAACTCATGTCCTCCGTATTTACATTTGTAACTATTACATGTATATATTATCTACCTAAGAGAAGATGGGAACCTTTGTCCACTCATATTTGGGAGAGGGGGGCCCAAAGGGGGAATGGGGGTCTGAGAGGCAACACATTGCCTCCCAAATACCTAGGAGTGTAGGTGACACCAGACTTCAGTAATGTCTGCTTCTTCTTCTTCTACACTGTGGAACCCAAGGTTAGTTGTGGTTGGCCGGGGGAAGGGTCTGTACTTTCTATAGGAAGCAGTATAGAAGCAAAGGGCCCCATGCACAGATGCCATTGCTTCAGGCAGATCACGGGAGTCTGTGGGTTTGAGGCAGCCTTTTACACTGGACAATCTCTATCTTCCTACCCCAGTAGAAGAACTAGATGGAAATTCCATGAGTGTGAACTTTCAGAATGTCCAGTCCCTTATGCACATCGTATACATTCACTTCTACTAGTAGGTCACCAGTCTGAAATCCCCTCCACCCTCACCTCAGACTGGTAGTGACTGAAAGTTGTTAAAATTTGATGGACATGCAAAATAAGTCTGGTCGCCTGAGCTCAGCTCTCAGTGAAATAGCTCCAGTGCCCAAAGTACACATCAAATAAAAATCACCATAGTTGGCAAAAAAGTAGATTCAGGTTGGCCACATGCTGAATGGGTATAAAGATTGAGCTACACGCTTACACAGAAAGCCCCTCTAGAAAATATTGTCTATTTTGGGATACCTATAAAACTCTCTGTTTTTAACAGCTTACTCATCCCTATGAACAAGTCTTTACAAAATACGTTCAGTGATTACTCCGCCATAAAGAATTAGCACCAACTTTTCAGATTCAGATGTAAGAACTGCAGCAACAAGGATTCACCTTTATATACAAAACTGGTATTTGCATATTTAAGTGCCCAGCTATGCACACAGCTACTCATCTTGCATTTGAAAGTTTATGAGAATGTGTGTGAGAGCACAACATGTAAAACAACTTTTGTGTGAGTGTACCTATTTCAACTTTCCTTGAAAATGTGAGGCCAGGCCCAGCTCCCAAGGAAATCAATGGAAGTTTTGCTTTTGCCTTCAATGGATGCAGAATCTGGCCCAGGCCCAGAATTTGTCAGGGGCCAATAGATTGGGCTCCTGCATCTCCAGATTCAATGCAACTATTCCAGCAGAGTGTTTAGAATTTATCTGGTTTCATAGGCATCTATTTTTATTCTAAAGCTTTTCATGGATTTTTTTTCTTATTTACTATATTTGCCTATATGTATTTGTAGCTGTAACCCCTGCCCCCACCCCAATTAAATATTAAAAGAAGAGAAACAGACAAATGGAAAAAGGAGTTCTTTTTATGTCACTTCTGAAAGCATCATCTGCCAGACTGGACTCTCTCCCTCTCTCTCTCTCATGTGTGCAGAGATCATGTAGTTTATTGGGCTAGTCCATTCCTCTATATGGAATAACACTGATAGTAGAATGATTTGAAAATCCACCATTTACTCGAAGGATCCCAACAAGTAAACATTTCTAGTCAAAAGGTGATTTCTCATAAATCATGAATTATTAGAAATACTAGATTAAACTCAGGGGCATTTGAGGTAGATCTTTTGAAGCCACTAGTGTAAATGAAGACACACACAGGATAATCTCCACAAAAATAATACTAACAGAAACAGTCATGTAATTCAATCACAGCATAAACAAGGACCAGATTAGCCAGATAGCACAAATACATACACAGAGACAGCTGCATTGGTTGAAGCCAAATTCTGGCCAGCCTCATTCTAAATATCTAAATAAGTGGATGTGTGGCTCCAAAACTTGCTTAAGACACATCACATAAGTTCACCTGTCAATAGAGTAATTTTGCCCCAAAATTTGTAGGCAGGAAGATACAAAGCTCCTCCACCTTTTTGCTATAAGGCGTACACACAGAAGGAGCCCAGCATTTACTTTGGTGTTGGCTGTTCTTTGGAATCTCTAACCATCTTTGGCCAGATCCCATCTTATACTCATCCGGGCTTTTCCAGCAGCAGTCTTTGGCTAGTGTTCTGTATCTCTTAGGCAATCTGTCTGTCTCTCCTCCCTTCCCCCAAACCACCTCATTCTCCTTTCTCCCATCCCTCTTCTCTGCTCAAACTGCCTTACTGTTCATTAGACCCCCAAATACACATTTCACTTACTTCTCCCCAAAGCCCTCACATTTTCTTCTTTCCCAAGCCTCTTTTCATTCATCATCCCTCCAAATTTCCTGAATCTTTCTCCTGTTCTCGAATGCCCCTCCTTCCTGAACGCTCCTCCCTCTCTTCTTCTTCAAACGTCCTCACACTTATCCTGACCCATCAGACTCCCCTCTGAAATCTTCCCCTCCGCTTCAGCTCCCAGCAAACCCCACCCAAACCTCCTTCCTTCAAGACTTCATGTTCTCCTCCCTCTCACCCCAAACTCCTCTCTTTCAGCCTCCCGCCCACTACCTCAGACTCCTCATCTTCACCAGTGGCTCTGCTTAAACACCCCTCATACTCTCCTCCAACTCACCCAAACCTCTTCCTTTTCTCCAAACTCACTCACCCTCCCTTTTCCTCAGTTTCCCCCATTTTCCCCTTGTGTTCCCTCCGGCTCTCCTCCCTCAAGCACATCTCCACCAACCCCATCCCCCTCTTCCACTAAACCACCGATATACCCTGTCCAAGGCTTCCCCAGATGCCTCTGTCCTAAGTCTGTGTCCCTCCCCCCAGTTCTTTCCCATGAGCTCATGTTGCCCCTTGCAAGCCCACTGCCTTCCACACTAGAACTTCTTGTGGGAAGAAGGTAGAGCTTGTGTTGTGTAGGGGCTAGAACTCAGCCCTCTCTTCACTGGCTGGACTCCCCTGCTCTTCACTCAGAGCCAGTTGGAGGAAAGGGCAGTCCAATAAGGAACTATGCTGGCACCAGATAGAAACCTCCATCCTGCCTAGCAGAAAGATGGACATTGATGCTCCTGGCAGGAGACACACCATGGTTCTCTTTGATCAGCTCAACAGCCGATCACTGGATAAGACAGCACTGAGTAGTGCTGGACTAGCAGCAGCAGCCTCTCATTCACCTCATCTCCCTCCCATTGAGGTGGTGGAAGGGGATAGAATCACTGTGCTGTCCCCCTACTGCCAGACTGAGGCTGGGATATAGATGTCCCTCATTCCCTGTCCCCACCCTCTGAAATTAGGTCAACAGTACCTGCGCATGCAATGTATTTTGTCTACTCATGAGTCTTACAAAATTTGGTGTTTTCTTTAAAAAGACAGCTCCTGGAGTCATGTGATTATATGAGAATCTGAGATTTTGTTAAATAAAGAAAATTTCTAACCCTTATGGTTTCATTGAACATTGAAAAATGTGAATCTAAAAGCTCACAAACCAAAAGGCCCCACAAGTCAATGTCTTCAGTTCCAATACCTTCCCACATGATTCATAAATGAGATGGAATATGAATTCACTCCATGACAAAACTTTGGGGTCCAATCCAAACCCTACTGAAGTCAATAGACAGACTCCCATTGCCTTAAACGAGTTGGATCAGGACCCAGATGTATGACACTGATAATTATAGGCCAGATTCTACTACCTGACTCATGTTGAATTAATGGGACTTCTTTGCAGAGCAGGGTATTACTAAGTGTAAGGGTGACCTATGCTAGCTATTAAAGTTGGTAGGGAAAGACAAACACAGACTTGAATGCACATACTAATGTTTCCTGGATATGAAAACCATTTTAATAGAATTTGTTGCAAAGAAAACATACAGCTAATGAGTGACATACTATTGTAATTCTACCACAGATCCTACTCAAGTTTCTGTTTAATCTCTTTTCCATTCAATTATGAGTTTGTGTTGCACTTCTGGAGAGAATAATTCTTTTAATGAATGTTAATATAACCAAATTCCTTTGGAGTCTAGCCTCTTCAATCCAAAACCAGGATAATCTGTATTTAATAATCACAGGATAGACTTCACAGAAAATAGTTAAATCCTAGCCTATCAGAAACAAAATTCAAATAAATATATAACTCAACTGTAAGGATATTAAAGTTGCAGATTAAACCTGTGATGTAACTGAAATTCACAATCTAGGCATACCGGGGGACCAGCCTCATTCTTTAATATGCCCCCCGCATTGTGCATAGAGGCTTGAAGTTTGGTCTTAAATTTTGAGTGTCCATGTTGTCCTGGGTCTAAACAACAATCTTATTTTTAATGTAGTTTTTGTCTGTGATGTATGTTCTTAACAAATGACAACACTTTTTCTACACCACTGAGCAAAGTGTTACAAAGTTTATATGATTTATCATGAAAAATATTGCATTAATTGCTGTAGTCCATAATTTTCTTAATACATATTTAGCCTGTAATGAGTAGAGATTTGGGCTTAATTCTGAGGAGTGGAACGCTGTATGGCTGCATTCCTTTTCAGTACAACAAACTCATCTGTTTATCAGACTCACTTTAAAATGTTTGATTGCCTATTGTTACCAAGTACAGGGCCTAATTCTGACATCCTCACCCAGGTTATATAGCACATTATCTCATGAGTAGTCCACTCATGAGGTAAGGTACTATTCAACAAAAACACAAGTATCAAAAATGTGCCCTTAGTAACTCAGCATTTTCCATGTGGCTTTATTTAAATATTATAACAATTCCTTGGCTATCTCATACTTCCTGGTTTTTATTATAAACTGTAGATGAATCTTTAGCCCCATTGAAGTCTATGGCAAAATTCCTATTTACTTCAATGGGATTAGGATTTCACTCTGTGTCTCCAACCTCTTGTGAATTCTTGACATCAGATTTATTCTAGTTTGTTCTTCTGCTAAAGAGGAAACAAAGAGGTGAAGACAAAGATGATGAACAATATTTTCCTATTTTTCCACTTCAGCTGTCATTTTGTACTCATTCGTCTATTTCCATGATGCTAAGGCCATCGGTTACTTATCGCTTCCCATCTAAATCAATGGGGGATTCCATGTTTTAACTGACAGCATGATATGATTCAGGGTGATTAGATATGCCCTAAAAGAAAAGACCAAAGGTGATATTCTTCTCATATATGTCTGTATGACTTCCAGGGAAAATAAAATCAGCTGTGCCAAAGCATCCAAAGGCAAAATTTGGCCCTAACTTTCAGGTATGGTCAACATGATATCTCACATTCATGATGAAATTTGATCCTGTGTAGTTAGCATACTTCTATACACATATATGAATAATGAAAATATAAAGTTACTTTAGTCAGACTTTTTTAAAGTAAGACATATAAAGCCTCATAGCTTCAGGGCATAAGCCAACCTCTGATTGACACAGGTTTGGAGGAAAGTTCCCTGATGAAGAGGTAATTATCCACTATGGGATATCCTCCACCTTCTTGCATGGTATGGGCCACTAACACAAGATACTGGATGGTTTAATTGCTATGAATCACAGGATAACAACATCTACAGCAATAACTACCGAAATAACACCATGTTGCTTCAAAGCACGGTTAGTGCTTTAGAAATATTTCCTGAACAAGCTGGGTATATAAGCCTCACACTGTTCATTTTCATTCATCATCTCTGCAAAGGGGAGTTACACTTTTGCAAAAATTCTATAGGATCCAGCTTTTCACAACATCCTTCATGCCTCAGCCTCATGTTAAGCTATGCATATTGCAACACAGAACAAGAAAGATTATGAGGCGCTGAGAAAGAGCAATTTGTATGAGAAAAATTGCATAAAATTGATAATACCGTAAAATGATCAAAGGGTGTCTTTTTTTTTTAAAGATGTCTGGCAGGATCTATTTTTCTGTGCACAACATTTCATCATATTTTTGTCAGATAGTTATACAAAAAAAGAACATAACAATCCAGTGCATTTCAGCATAACATAATCTCCAGTAGGTTTGGCTTTGGTCATATTTCATCCATTCTCATAAATAAAGTTATAATTACACTCTAAAAATATTCCAAGTCACTGAAAATTTTAATTATTTTTCAATTATTGGATTACTTAATCCACACATTTAAAACTCAACTCCTTTAAATGATATTTGCCAGTGTGATAGCTAAATAAATGCCAAAAAAATGCTTAGACATTTACTGTGTGTCTGTATAATATACGTCTGCCTGAGTTCTGCTTGGCACAAGGCCTAATTGTTGGGGGTAGGTGGGCAGAATCCACTTTTATGTCTCCAGTCCTAGTCTGTGCTGAGTCCTCAGTCAGCCCTCAGCACAACTGCAAGCAGCCTGAGGGCTGCTCTGGTATGTACCCCAAGGAGCCATTACTGCAGCTGTGGATTGCCAGAGTGCAGAACAATTTCCTCCTTCCTGATGGTAGGGGCTGTAAAGTGGGAATCCTTGGCTTGACTCTTGAAACAACCTTACATCTGCTTTGTCTCATTAAAAAAAAAAAGTACCTGCACATATTTTTGCATCTTTTCAACCTACACTGAGGCCCAGATCCACAAAGATATTTAGTCTCTTAACTTCCCCTGATAACTGAGCTACCACAACCTCCAAATCAGAGTTAACCTCTTCCACTGTCTGCCAGGGATTTTAGCCAGTTAAGATACAAGGATAATTTCCCCCCACCCTGCCCTATGGAGGAATACATACATAGCAGCCAAGTAGATTTGCTACTTTAGAAATCCCAGCAAGAGATACAAAAGTAATAGTCACTATACAAATGGTCCAGATACATCCCTGGCGTAACTTAAATTCCATTGACTTCAGCAGAAATAAATATGGCCCCTCAAGATAGGGAAAGTTTCTTCCTCTTTGTTTCAAAAGTGCCTGACATATTTTGGATGATAGCTCAATCCATAAATTATTAATAATCATATAATAACCTGACAAAATGGCAAAGGCATAATATAGAAATAGATTTGTTTCTATAATTTATATTTGAGTTGGATGAAACCTTACATTAGAAAGGGTTAAAAACCATACAGAGTATCTTAGCTTGGTAATATTAGTTGATGCCAGAGAGAAGAACTTCTGGAATCAATATCACATTGTCTCACCTGGTTGGTATAGCATCTACCTCCTCTGAAATGTATGGAATTACAGTGGCTATCCTGTAGAGCTCCCTTAGCTGAGAAATGGTTCCCTTTTTCAGACGTAGCCCAAGGAAATGTATCAGTACCATCTTAGGGTGGTTATGGTTGACATCAAGAACAGTTAGGAATAACCGTGACTGATAACCTCAACACAAATCGTTTAGGGCCAAATATGTTGCATGACATTTAACTTGGGGGACACTCTGGTATTAGTGTGTGGAAGGAGTGGTGAACAAACAGGACACTCCATCGAAGTAATTGCAGATAAGAGCGGCCCCACTGGAACTGATATGTAGCCACCTTTCGGAGAGCAAGGAAGCATGTGCTGACTACAACTGCAAGTACAAGGGAAGAAAGGGGATTTCCTGCACTCACCATCCAGTATCTCACTTCAAAATTATACATGCCTGTCATGAAAATAAAGACTGCTATGTCTGTTGTCAGTCATTTCCCTCATATAACAAGGAAATAACCAGAGATTGCCCCTAACCAGAAACCTGGATCAAAACACCAATGTATTTTGAAAAAGTTTGGATCCAGTTCCAAAGTTTGGGGCTCAGACCCACCTTTAGGAATAACGTATTTTTGAACGGCAAAGGGTGAAATCCTGGCTGATGTGAACAATGAAATTCATTGAAGTTAAAGAGGCCAGGTTTTCACCCCACGTCTTCCTGAAGACTCAGAAGTCATGACAATAACATAAAGAAGAACTCACCCATCTGATAAATATTAATTTTTCTTCTTTAAAGGGACAGGAATAATAATGATGATGTCAAGGGAACATAAAAAGAAACAACTAAAACTTCTGTTTCTTTCATTTTAAAAACGGACTACACTTTGGCTTTTAAAGTGTCCAAAGGATTTAAACCCACATTACTTCCTGATCATCACTAGCAGCAGCACCACCTTCAATTGCAAGCTCTATCTCAGAGAGCTTTGAAAGAGCTCCTCTTGTTAATGTATTTCTGGAACACACTGCTAATTCTGTAAGGGAAAAAACAAAGCACCATTATTGCCAACAAAGGAGTAAAAACAACAGAGGAGAGTGTAAAGTTTAGATATAGTCATTCACATAAGATAATAATGAAACAGCCATACAAATTGCTAAATTAAAAAATACAGTGTTTTAACAAGATTGATTCTGTGGGAGGATTCCTTTTACAAAGCTTGTCCATTCAGACTCCAGTTTTACAACACACTGTGTACGGTCTGATACAGCACAAAATGGCTGTAGCCTTCCTTGCCCAAGCCCCTGAAAGGCAAAGATCCTCTTGGCTCTGCAGCACACCAACCTCTTCAGAGAAAAGATCCGTCTTCCATAAAACAACTAGAAATGTTATACCAATAAAATAAAAACCAGCAGGATCTTATTAAAGAGGAAAAGGCAAAATACCACATTTATTGTGAATACAGAAAGAATCATAGTAAGCAGTTAGTTATAACATAACATTCCATTCAATCTCATATTTATTCACACATTCATTCATACAAACACACAGACACAGGTTCTGCAAGGTTGTTATCATAGTTACCAGCCTTAGAGTTGCTCATGCCAAGCCACTGGCCAGGTGGCCTGGACATGAGGAGGGAGCAGGGCCTTGTCAGATGCTCATCTGATGGTCCTGGAAGTTGGTTTGCAGAATCAGACCCCCCAAGTTCTCACTTTCTAGAGTCCATTTTTATAGGAATTTCTTCCTATGCCAGTCTGTGGGAATTGCTTCATCATGCTGTTGCTGAATCAATCAGCAGATGGCACATTCCTGACGGCTCCGTGCTGCCAGATATTATCTTGTTCTTTGGTTCTCCCATCCTTGAGAGTGTTGGGTGGATTCCAGTCTGCCCTCCGGGGGTTCCCTGGTTATTTCCACTTGACGCCTTCTTCAGCCGATGGACACTGGGTTCTTAGGCTGGCACCTCCCTGATCATTCAGTTATTATCCACACCAAGCATCCATCCACATACATCCTCTATCTCTATTTTAACCACAATTGTTAATACAACAAAAGGGCGGGAGTCTCTGGGTGCTGTTTCTGTTGTTACAGAGTATTGCTTTGAGTCTCTCTCTGTGTGAATTGCTTGGAGAACAGACTCTGTCTTAGAATGTACTAACGCAATTAGCAGCTTGCAAGTTTCACACATAGAGGGAGAGAAACAGTACCAAAAACCAAGAGACCTCTTAATTAGTAATACCCTGGAACTTAAACTATGGGGAATCAAACTCATTTGTGATTTTAATACAGAACTTCTTTAATATGATCCAACAGGGATACCACCTGGCCGGTATTTGACCAGCCTGGATTTCCAATTGCCAGAAAAATAATTTAATCTGCCTTTTTTTACGTGGTCTAAAGATTTACATTATCATCACAATATACTGGTATATGTAATGTCAAAAGTTTCTGTGTCCAGATATGGATGCTGCAGTGTTCCCACTTCTGCAGTTTAAATAAGAAAGTGACGTGATCAATCTTACCTATAGGTTTCAGAGTAGCAGCGTGTTAGTCTGTATCCGCAAAAAAGAAAAGAACTTGTGGCACTTTAGAGACTAACAAAGGTATTTGAGCATAAGCTTTCGTGAGCTACAGCATCCGATGAAGTGAGCTGTGGCTCACGAAAGCTTATGCTCAAATAAATTTGTTAGTCTCTAAGCTGCCACAAGTCCTCCTTTTCTTCTTACCTATAGGTGTTATCTCTCTAGATACTATAAGTGGCTGTTGAAGGGGGTGGGTTGCAGAGTCGCTTTGTGATTGGGGACTGGAGTGGCAGTTGGCTTGCCTTGTGATGGGGGTGACTGCCATTTTTTTTTTGGGTTTTTTTTGCATTTCAAAGATTGTAAGGGTAGACACAACCCATCCCATTTCATAGAATCATAGAATATCAGGGTTGGAAGGGACCTTAGGAGGTCATCTAGTCCAACCCCCTGCTCAAAGCAGGACCAATCCCCAATTTCACTCCTGTTTGGGCTGCTAATCAATAATCACCCCCCGCCCCCTTCCAGCAGCTAGTTTAGGTCACAACCACGTTGAGGGTCGGATTTGGTTACCTTGAGTAGCACCTTGCTCATTCCACTGATGAAGCCTCTTGGAGGCTGAGTATTGGTGGCTGATTCTGGACCTGAGGTTGTACTTGATTTGTCTGCTGGTGAGGGGCAAATGTGTTGTCCACATGTTCTGCAATATAAAAGAAGTTCACAAAGCCCGAGTGTCAGTAGCTAACTGCCCATCGGTATTTCTCACCTATTTTTCCTCACTTATATACAGGGGTAAAATCCTACCTATATTGGAGTCAATGGGATTTTTGCCATTCACTTAAATGGGGCCAGGATTGTACCCTGTGTCTTTAGAAGTTGAGATACGAACACAATGAATTAGAGGTATCTAAAGTGGCCACCTCTGCATTATAATCATGTGTCCCATTTTAGATATTTATTTCAATAACATACTGGTTTCATATCTCTCTCTTCATGGGGGCAGATCCTCAGCCTCCAATGGAGCTATAACAATTTACATCAGATGAGACACTCCCCCCATAACTTTACCATTTTTACCACAGTGGTTTACAAATATTGATGGGTTCAGGATTCTACAGCAGTAAAATGTTGCCTGAAGGTTGGAAATATTCCTCAGATTAGATTAACACTGTGTCCTGATGTTATCCAATGTCAAAGGTCAAGTTTGCCTCTTGGAAAAGTTCCTCTTTCCTGTCTCCACATCTCCCTCCCTTAACAGCTCTGACATTCCCTTCTTGCCACCTCTGGTCTGAAGAAGGCCCTCCATGTGCATATGGAAACCGAGAGCAGAATTAGGCAGATCAGAATTTATGAGTTTTCCTTTAAAAATGATGCTCAGGAAAATGTACCAAGCTGGGATCTTCAAATGTGCTAGTCTTTTCAAGATCACACTGTACCTTATTGCTTTCATGGCCCTGGAATAATAGCTGCTGTGAAAGAGAAATTATACTTTCAAAAGCATTCTTTCTGCCAGCAAAGATTTTCTTGGGAGTGAAATTGACCATAATCTCCCTGTCAAGATCAATTCGTAGTTATTTTTTCACCAGCCTCTTAAACAGGATTTAATTAAATGAGCTTGCTGGGATGTTCTTGTGACCTGTTAAGAAACAAGATGAATCCAGACTCCCCTAGGTTCAGACATAGTTCCATGCTATGGTACCAGATATTCAAAATATGCCCTCCTGGCTGTTGCAGGTTCTCTTAATACTTGTCTCATTTTTACTTTGTTTAAACTGAGGTTTTCTGTTGTGGGTTTGGGCGTAAAGGGTTGATCTCCTGCACCTGGAATTTAGCATTTGGTTGGAGAGCATCCTGGTTTGCCTCCTCTTGCAATTTATCAATAAATTAAGAAGAGGCCAATGAATTGAATGATTGCCTGGCTGATTGTTGCACTGCTGCTCACGTACACCGAAGCGTGAATATTTTAAACTGTGCTGGCCTGTCAGTATTGGATTTGTATTTGGTGTGTGAAGAGCACACTGGGAGGTTTCAGATAAATCACAGCACAAATAAATAAATACATAAAGGTGGGTTATGGGTGAAGAAATAGAAGGATACAAATGTACATATTCATTTACTTATACAGTATCAGGAGATGAGGGAAGCAAAGAGGTGTAATTTTTCTAGTCAAGGATATCATTTGGTCATAGTAACTCCAAAACAAATGACATCAGCCAGTGTTGTTCAGAATCTCCTGGAAAAGTAGGTTTTCTGAATGCAGTGGGAGAGAAGCCACTTTGAAGGATGCTTTTCAAAAAGTAGTTTCTTTTCTTTTCTTCTTTTAAATCATTACTTCATTTTATAGCACATTAATGGAGTGCAGAAAAACAGCTCAATATTGTGAGAGTAACATGCTCAAGGTTAAACATTTCTGACCCAGGAGTTATTGTGTTTAAAGACAGAAGGGAGGAGGAGAAAGTACTGCATTGTATGACTATTTTTAACTTCTCTGATTCATAAAATGCCTGGAAATCTTCCCTTTGGAATACAATAACAGTACAGAGAGTGACTGGACTTTTAGGTAATTATTTAATAGAATTATTTATTATCTGTAATATGGTAGCACCGAAGGGCCCCAACTGAGACAGACCCTTTTGTGCTGGTCGTGATACAAACACATAGGGCCAGATTGGGAACCCCTTACTCATTATGATAAATTATTCATACAAGTAGTCCTAAGCGAACAAAAATTCTCTGTAACTATTTTCAGCATTTCTTTAAATATAGCACAAAGCACAACTGCATAAAAGCTGAAGTTTAGAAGTATCCCAATACATTGATATTATTTAACTTTAACATTGATACCAGGGCTGTCAAGTGATTAAAAAAATAAATCTTGATTAATTGCGTGATTGAAAAAATTAATCGTGATTAATCTCGCTGTTAAACAATAATAGAATACCATTTATTTAAATATGGTTGGATGTTTTCTAAATTTTCAAATATATAGATTCCAATTACAACACAGAATATAAATGTACAGTGCTCAGTTTATATTTATTTTTTATTACAAATTTTTCACTGTAAAAACATAAGAAATAGTATTTTTCAATTCACCTAATACAAGTACTGTAGTGCAATCTCTTTATCATGAAAATTGAACTTAAAAATGTAGAATTATGTACAAAAATATAACTGCATTCAAAAATAAACAATGTCAAACTTCAGAGCCTACAAGTCCACTCAGTCCTACTTCAGCCAATTGCTTAGACAAAGAGGTTTGGTTACAATTTTCAGGAGATAATGCTGTCCACTTCTTGTTTACAATGTCACCTGAAAGTGAGTACAGGTGTTCGCATGGCACTGTTGTAGCCGGCATTGCACGATATTTATGTACCAGATGCACTAAAGATTCATATGTCCCTTTATGCTTCAACCAAAATTCCAGAGGATGTGTCCAAGCTGATGATGGGTTCTGCTCAATAATGATCCAAAACAGAGTGGACCATTTTCATCATCTGAGTCAGATGCCACCAGCAGAAGGTTAATTTTCTTTTTTGGTGATTTGGGTTCTGTACTTTCCACATCAGAGTGTTGCTCTTTAAGACTTCTGAAAGCATGCTCCACACTTCATTCCTCTCAGATTTGGGAAGGAACTTCAGATTCTTAAACCTTGGGTCAAGAGCTGTAGCTATTTTTAGAAATCTCACATCAGTACCTTCTTTGCGTTTTGTCAGATCTGCAGTGAAAGTGTTCTTAAAACAAACAATATGTGCTGGGTCATCATCTGAGACTGCTATAACATGAAATATATGGCAGAATGCAGGTAAAACAGAGCAGGAGACATACAATTGTCCCACAAGGAGTTCAGTCACACATTTAATTAACACATTATATTTTTGACGAGTATCATCAGCATGGAAGCATGTTGTCTGGAATGGTGGCTGAAGCATGATGGGGCATATGAATGTTTAGCATATCTGGCATGTAAATACCTTACAACACCAGCTACAAGAGTGCCTGCGAACACCTTTTCTCACTTTCAAGTGACGTTGTAAATAAGAAGCAGGCAGTAGTATCTCCCGTAAATGTAAACAAACTTGTTTGTCTTAGTGATTGGCTGAACAAGAAGTAGGACTGAGTGGACTTTAGGCTCTAAAGTTTTACATTGTTTTGGTTTTGAGTGCAGTTATGTAACAAAAAAAAATCTACATTAGTAAGTTACACTTTCATGATAAAGAAATTGCACTATGGTACTTGTATGAGATGAATTGCAAAATACTATTTCTTTTGTTTATCATTTTTACAGTGCAAATATTTGTAATAAAAATAATATAAAGTAAGCACAGTACACTTTGTATTTTGTGTTGTAATAGAAATCAGTATATTTGAAAATGTAGAAAAAACATCAAAAATATTTAATAAATTTCAATTGGAATTCTATTGTTTAACAGTGCGATTAATCACGATTAATTTTTTTATTTAACCGCCAGAGTTAACTGCGTTTAATCGACAGCCCTAATTGATACCATCGGCCATTATTTTGTATCTACTTACCCATATATTGTTATTTCCTATTTCCTTTGCAAAGCCTAGCATGTCTCTATAGTCTTTTAGGACTCTAACTCTCTGTTTTCATTTGCAAAGCTTTTATATCTCTCTTCCTAATATCACACTTACATTTGAAATAGAGGCAGTACCCCTGTCATTGCCATGATCCATTGCAGGCTATCATTTATCCCTGTTCCTCCTAATCTCAGTGCATCTGATTAGCCTCAACAAAGGGCAAAGCCGATTTGTGTATTTTGGCCGCAGACCATGATATCTTTACAAAAATAATATTGTAAGAGATACAAAATGTCAGCTCCCAAGAGCAAGCGTTGATGATTAAATGTTTGTTTTTCCCCAGTGGTTGCTACATTTTCGTGTTACTTTTTTTTAAAAAAATCATCTGTGCAGTAAGAAAAAAGATTTAAGGCCTTTTCTGTTTCTTCCTGTCCAATTTTAAGCATTGCTTACTTGTAATAGAAAATATGTTGCTTAAATGAGCAGTTTTCTTGGGCTGGTTCAATAGTTTTTGAGGCCCAAATATGTGCCAAATACTGCTTGGAAAGACCACCACAGGAGAACAATTAAATTTAAAGTAGGTTACATTTTTCATTATAAAAGACACAAATTAATGGCCTAAACACCCTCTTACTACAGAGATACAACAAGGGCCCTCAGGGATAATAATGCTGTGAAAATCTCTTCAAAGAGATTCCCTCTCCCCAATCACTCCATGTATGTGTGTGAGGGAGGGACATTTTCTCCACAAAAGATGTGGTCCTGCCCAATAGATCCTTCCTGTAATGTAACGTCTTGTGATACGCAGATTCTGTAGATGGTGACACTACCGCACTCATCAGCATAGTTTCTGAGTAGTCCTGAGGTACAGCAGCATCCACTGCTTCCTCTGGCCTGCACCCTGGCTCCAGCTTGCTCACTCTTTTTCACTTGTAACAGTGGCCAGTGGAGTCAGTGGCTATGACCCCCAGCCATATGACACATATACCTTTTGTAACCATGACCTATGTCAGGTGCCTGGGTCAGAAAATACAAAGGGCTTTACCAGTGTTTAGCAGAATTTGTGGAGAACTCTCTCTGGTGTTCTAGAAGAAGGGGATGGTTCTGTGGAATTTACTGACCATTCCCTACCATGCAGCACAGGAGGTCTTCTTCATGTGGATCTTCTGAGCATGCTCTAGCCGAATATTTTGAACTACAAATATTATTTTTCACCTGTGAGTCTTTAAGTTCCTTAGAAACATGTACTAAATGTTATAAGCCTTCTTTATACTAATTTTCAAGATCGATCAACTGAAGCAAAGAGTTTGTATGAAAAAGTGCTCACACCTCCCTATTCATACACCCAAGCCTGACTTGTACATACACACAAGTTTTATATGTGCAACAGTGACTTTCCTAAAATAACACCGGACACAAGTCAGCAGCCGACTATGAATGCACTCTAACTGTCCTGACTACTGGGGATCTTTTTTTAACAGTTTCTGTGCACATAACAAAGCCTCAAAGGTACTACTATATGGAGAATTTCCAGATTTCCATTCTGCAGATTGTTACAGGAATTGGGCACATCATGGGAGGGTAAAATAGAAGTAGGTGAGTTTGGGAGTCCCTATTTAAATCAGCAAAAGAGAAACCACACAGCCACACAAAAAGCTTTCCAGTAGCTCCGCTTGCTGTGGCAGGTGATACTTTTAATCTTGCCCTTTAGCACTGTCATTTCAATTTGTCTGTAACAAGGAAATAAGGCTTTCTTCTGTGCTGGTGGGGAGGGGGGAAGTCAGATAATACTTAAAACACATTTAACTTAGCACATAGCTCAAAAAGCTAAAATAATTAATTTTTGAGGGGGCGGGGGAAAGAGCAGAGGGTAGAGTTTGTTTCTGAGGCTGAACTCTTCCAAATACGCAGGTGGTGTCGGAGAGAAGGCTTTGGATTCTTTGACCATGGAATGTTGTTCCAAGAAGGAGGAGTGCTAGGCAGAGACAGGCTCCACCTAATGAAGAGAGGAAAGAGCATCTTTGCAAGAAGGCTGGCTAACCTAGTGAGGAGGGCTTTAAACTAGGTTCACCGGGGGAAGGAGACCAAAGCCCTGAAGTAGATGAGAAAGTGGGATACCGGGAGGAAGCACGAGCAGGAGCACGCGAGAGGGCAGGGCTCCTGCCTCATACTGAGAAAGAGGGACGATCAGCGAGTTATCTCAAGTGCTGTACACAAATGCAAGAAGCCTGGGACCTATAAACAAATGCAAGAGCCTGAGAAACAAGCAGGGAGAACTGGAAGTCCTGGCACAGTCAAGGAATTATGATGTGATTGGAATAACAGAGACTTGGTGGGATAACTCACATGACTGGAGTACTGTCATGGATGGATATAAACTGTTCAGGAAGGACAGGCAGGGCAGAAAAGGTGGGGGAGTTGCACTGTATGTAAGAGAGCAGTATGACTGCTCAGAGCTCAAGTATGAAATTGCAGAAAAACCTGAGTGTCTCTGGATTAAGTTTAGAAGTGTGAGCAACAAGGGTGATGTTGTGGTGAGAATCTGCTACAGACCACCGGACCAGGGGGATGAGGTGGACGAGGCTTTCTTCCGGCAACTCACGGAAGTTACTAGATCGCAGGCCCTGGTTCTCATGGGAGACTTCAATCACCCTGGTATCTGCTGGGAGAGCAATATAGCGGTGCACAGACAATCCAGGAAGATTTTAGAAAATGTAGGGGACAATTTCCTGGTGCAAGCGCTGGAGGAACCAACTAGGGGCAGAGCTTTTCTTGACCTGCTGCTCACAAACCGGAAAGAATTAGTAGGGGAAGCAAAAGTGGATGGGAACCTGGGAGACAGTGACCATGAGATGGTCAAGTTCAGGATCCTGACACAGGGAAGAAAGGAGAGCAGCAGAATACGGACCCTGGACTTCAGAAAAGCTGACTTTGACTCCCTCCAGGAACTGATGGGCAGGATCCCCTGGGAGAACAACATGAGGGGGAAAGGAGTCCAGGAGAGCTGGCTGTATTTTAAAGAATCCTTATTGAGGTTACAGGGACAAACCATCCCGATGTGTAGAAAGAATAGTAAATATGGCAGGCGACCAGCTTGGCTTCACAGTGAAATCCTTGCTGATCTTGAACACAAAAAAGAAGCTTACAAGAAGTGGAAGAATGGACAAATGACCAGGGATGAGTATAAAAATATTGCTTGGGGATGCAGGAGTGAAATCAGGAAGGCCAAATCACACCTGAAGTTGCAGCTAGCAAGAGATGTTAAAAGTAACAAGAAGCGTTTCTTCAGGTATGTTAGGAACAAGAAGAAAGTCAAGGAAAGTGTGGGCCCCTTACTGAATGAGGGAGGCAACCTAGTGACAGAGGATGTGGAAAAAGCTAATGTATTCAATGCTTTTTTTGCCTCTGTCTTCATGAACAAGGTCAGCTCCCAGACTGCTGCACTGGGCAGCACAGCATTGGGAGGAGATAACCAGCCTCCTGTGGAGAAAGAAGTGGTTCGGGACTATTTAGAAAAGCTGGATGAGCACAAGTCCATGGGGCCGGATGCACTGCATCCAAGAGTGCTAAAGAAGTTGGCGGACGTGATTGCAGAGCCATTGGCCATTATCTTTGAAAACTCATGGCGATCCGGGGAAGTCCCAGATGACTGGAAAAAGGCTAATGTAGTGCCCATCTTTAAAAAAGGGAAGAAGGAGGATCCTGGGAACTACAGGCCAGTCAGCCTCACCTCAGTCCCTGGAAAAATCATGGAGCAGGTCCTCAAGGAATCAATTCTGAAGCACTTAGAGGAGAGGAAAGTGATCAGGAACAGACAGCATGGATTCACCAAGGGCAAGTCATGCCTGACTAATCTAATTGCCTTCTATGACGAGATAACTGGCTCTGTGGATGAGGGGAAAGCGGTGGACATGTTGTTCCTTGACTTTAGTAAAGCTTTTGACACAGTCTCCCACAGTATTCTTGCCAGCAAGTTAAAGAAATATGGGCTGGATGAATGGCCTATAAGGTGGATAGAAAGTTGGCTAGATTGTCGGGCTCAACGGGTAGTGATCAATGGCTCCATGTCTAGTTGGCAGCCGGTATCAAGTGGAGTGCCCCAAGGGTCAGTCCTCAGGCCGGTTTTGTTCAATATCTTCATAAATGATCTGGAGGATGGTGTGGATTGCACCCTCAGCAAGTTTGCAGATGACACTAAACTGGGAGGAGAGGTAGATACTCTGGAGGGAGGGATAGGATACAGAGGGACCTAGACAAATTGGAGGATTGGGCCAAAAGAAATCTGATGAGGTTCAACAAGGATAAGTGCAGAGTCCTGCACTTAGGACGGAAGAATCCCATGCACCGCTACAGACTAGGGACCGAATGGCTTGGCAGCAGTTCTGCAGAAAAGGACCTAGGGGTTACAGTGGACGAGAAGCTGGATATGAGTCAACAGTGTGCCCTTGTTGCCAAGAAGGCCAATGGCATTTTGGGATGTATAAGTAGGGGCATTGCCAGCAGATTGAGAGACATGATCTTTCCCCTCTATTCGACAGTGGTGAGGCCTCATCTGGGGTACTGTGTCCAGTTTTGGGCCCCACACTACAAGAAGGATGTGGAAAAATTGGAAAACGTCCAGCGGAGGGCAACAAAAATGATTAGGGCCTGGAACACATGACTTATGAGGAGAGGCTGAGGGAACTGGGATTGTTTAGTCTGCGGAAGAGAAGAGTGAGGGGGGATTTGATAGCTGCTTTCAACTACCTGAAAGGGGGTTCCAAAGAGGATGGCTCTAGACTGTTCTCAGTGGTAGCTGATGACAGAACAAGGAGTAATGGTCTCAAGTTGCAGTGGGGGAGGTTTAGGTTGGATATTAGGAAAAACTTTTTCACTAGGAGGGTGGTGAAACACTGGAATGTGTTACCTAGGGAGGTGGTGGAATCTCCTTCCTTAGATATTTTTAAGGTCAGGCTTGACAAAGCCCTGGCTGGGATGATTTAGTTGGGGATTGGTCCTGCTTTGAGCAGGGGGTTGGACTAGATGACCTTCTGGGGTCCCTTCCAACCCTGATATTCTGTGATTCTATGAAATACTTCAACTATAGTGGGTTAGGTACAGAAATGGGAATGAGGAGACCTGAATTCTGTTGCCACCTCTATTGCAGACACCCCAACAAATCTCTGCATGCCACATTTGCCACACCTATATCATCTGGCTAATAGTTCCTTATCCCTTATATTTTTTTGAAATCATCAGTTGTATGGAGGTGACAGTTGTGGTTCCATAGTTAAAGTTGAGTTCAGTTCCATGCTTAATGCAGGGATTCATCCTTATTCTTATGAATGAAAAATGAAGAGAATCCTCCCAAAAGTTATAGCACTTTCCGAGTATAGAATAAATTTCCTGAGAATGTACAAATAAATCTACTAAATTAGTTTTGGAGTTAAAATGAATGTTACAATGAATCCTTTAAGAAATTTAACACCTTTGTGTGTCTGTAGTTATACTAATTATTATTAATTATTACTATTAATTATTTGGATTATCATTTTATCTAAGGAAACTATTCATGGCCTGGATTCCTATTGTGTTTGGTGCTTTTCAAACAGAAAAAAATGAATGTCCCTTCCCAAAGAGATTATAATGTAAATACATTACAAGAGATAACAAATGGATACAGACAGAGGGGGAGTACAAGGTAACAATAAGACAATATTGGTCAGTATGACAGGTAGTGGTCTCAGCATACAAGCTGACTAACTATTGCCAAGTTTTAATAATAGCATAATGCAGACTCTTCAAGCTTCCGAGATAGCTAAGAACTTACTGAAACATGCATACACTTCATTTTAAGATATTTATTTAATTTAATTAATTTATTTATTTAGAGGATCAATGGTCACTTTTCCTGTTATTGTTCATGAGTGAAAGTTTCTATTTCAGCAGATGCTGAAGAAGGATGTTATATTACAGAGAACTTCACGAAGAACTGCCCTCTTTTAAAATGGCTGCTAACTCCCATTTTCTTAACGGGACTGGATGATCTTATTTAGTTGGCCATTTTGAGAGGGGCATCTATGTTTCATTGTTCTCAGTAAGACTGAGTACACTTTTCCATCTCCTGACTGTATTGAAGACCCCCATCTTCACTGATAGGAACTTGGCTTCAACCTCATTGTGAACAATGGGACATGGTAGGCATTTTGAAAGAGCAATTCTTCATAAGTTATTCTGAACAGGAATCTATCTACTTGCTCCTCTGACAGGCAACAGAGAACTAGAGAAGGGCAAATATAGTGCCCATCTATAATAAGGGAAATAAGGACAACCCCAGGAATTACAGACCAGTCAGCTTTACTTCAGTACCCGAAAAGATAATGGAGCAAATAATTAAGCAATCAATTTGCAAATACCTAGAAGATAATAAGGTGATAAGTAACCCTCAGCATGGATTTGTCAAGAACAATTTCACATTTTAGGAAAGATGTGGACAAATTGGAGAAAGTCCAGGGACATGCTGACAGCCACTTCCTGAAGCTCCCATTGGCTGGGAACGGTGAACCGCATCCCCTGGAAGCTGCAGGCAGCCATGCAAATATAAACAAATGGTCTGGCAGCCCACCAGCTGATTACCGATGGTCTGTGTGCGGCCCGCAGGCCACAGGTTGCCCACCACTGGTCTAGATAATACTTAACCCTGCCATGAGTGCAGGGGACTGGACTAGATGACTTGTTGAGGTCCCTTCCAGTCCTTCAATTCTATGATTCTACGAGTCTATAAGCTTTAGTTATTTAAAACAATAGCAAAACATTACAATGAATCCTAAATATTTATTTTCAATCATTACACCAGATATACTCAAGCACAATGGTAAGGAGGAGAAAATGTGTGCACACATGTGCAGTGGAATGTAGGGGTATCAGAGGCAGAGGGAATTTGGAGGAGAGAAGGTACGGGGGATCTGGAATGTACACTCCAGCTGCTTTGTGCTGCTTTGATTAAACAAAATGACTGTAAACCAGTTTCTCTGGCTAATATGTTCTGGCTGCTTTGTCTTGCTCCAGAATGACATAAAGCAGCCAAAGTATATGAATAAATAGGCCCATCAGAGTTACAATTTAAAAAGTTATTTAAAGTTGACACTTCATATGATTAGAAATATCATAACATATTTCCAAGTTTCTTGTTTCTTGCTCATATTTGACATTTTTAATTAAAAAATGGAAATATTGTAATTATCCCCAAAACGAAGTGTTTTAAACCCAGGAAATTTAAAGTTAAGGTTAGGGTTAAAGAAATCCAAACATGTTAAGATGTGGAAATGAAAGTACAGACCTAAACAACCTGAATTCTTCCCTGTCTTGACACCATGAGGGGGAAAAGTCTCTCACACAGATTTAAAAAATAGTTTAATCTAATCTGGGACCCCAAACACCAAAAAACCTTAATCGTGATTATTGCATAATGTCATTACAATGCAGAGGTTCAGGTTCTTTGGGTACCTTAATTGTGTGTATCTATACTTTATCACTGTGATGTTGCACCCCATAATGCTTTTTGGAAATATGCTTATGAATGTAAATATGACATACCTGGAATATGTTTTATGCTACATATGCCAAGTAACATATCTCTGCAAAGGTTATGATCTACTGAATATATTCATTCTATTTGTATGCGTGTATCATTTTTCTATTCAAAGTTTTCTATTCATAGTAAGGCATAGTAAGGCATTTGGGAAGCTTGTTTAAAAAGGAATTTACAATCAATCAAGAAACACTTAACGGACAATGGATCTTGGAAGGCTCCAATCCACATAAGAGGTCTACTTGAGGACGTTCAAGGTAGCATGTAAACAATGGCTGCTACCTGTAAGTTCTGAGTCATGCATGGACATGTGACTTGCCCATGTGATTCCAAAACTCCATCTTGTAGCTGGGATTCTACACAGCAGGAGGGAGGGGTGTCCACCCACAAGAGATAGTCTATTTACACCCCTGGGCGACCCCTCCATTTTGTCTTTATCTGGCTCAAGAGATAGCCTCTCCACCCCCAAAGGATACCTGAAAGAAACTGGAACAAAGGACAGTAACCACAGGGGTGTGAGTGATTGCTGGACCCAGACTAGAAGGAGGCTAGTCTGTAAAATAAGCATATTGGAACATCTCTGAGGGTGAGATTTTATCTGTATTCAGCTTCTTACTGTATTACGTTTAGACTTGGGTGTTTTATTTTATTTTGCTTGGTAATTCACTTTGTTCTGTCTGTTATTACTTGGAACCATTTAAATCCTACTTTTTGTATTTAATAAAATCACTTTTTACTCATTAATTAACCCAGAGTATGTATTAATACCTGGGGATGGGGCGGGGGGGAGAAGGGCAAACAGCTGTGCATATCTCTCTATCAGTGTTTTGAGGGTGAACAATTTATTAGTTTACCCTGTATAAGTTTTATACAGGGTAAAACAGATTTATTTGGGGTTTGGACCCCATTGGGAATTGGGCATCTGAGTGTTGGAGACAGGAACACTTCTTAAGCTATTTTCAGTTAAGTCTGCAGCTTGTGGGACATTGTTCAGACCTGGGTCTGTGTTTGTAGCTGGCAAGTGTATCTGGCACAACCAGGCAGGGTTATGGAGTCCCAAACTGGCAGGGAAAGCAGGGGCAGAAGTAGTCTTGGCACATCAGTTGGCAGCCCCAAGGGGAATTCTGTGATCCAACCTTACACAATCACATTTAGATTTGTTTTAAAATTTAATCTTAACTCTGAACTTCCTTGGTTTACAATATTTAATTTGTGATCATTACAATATCCCTGTAATGTATTTAACCCTAATTTACTGATATATAATCTCAACCTCAACCTCATTTTAATACAATGGTCAGATGTTGGCTGCCTGTGTGTTCTCTCTCTACTGAGTCTGGCCAGATAGCCTGTACAACAGGCTCCGATTGAACTGCCCAATAACCACAGTTCATAGTGGAGGAACTTGATCAGGTTTATTGTCGATGAAGCATGGTATTGATGCCTTATGCTTGCTACAAATACACTCAGTGCATGTATGCCTGTGACAATGGACACAGCTCAGTTAGTGGTGGGAATTTCCACTATCCCCTCAGCTGGCCAAAGACACTCCCTCTGAGACTCCATTTTATACACCAATACAAACAAGATACATACTGCCGTTCTGACATAGTTAATTGACACCCTCTGATGTAGCTGGTTACCTCCCATCACCTTGTACATCTCTATCCATCACACTGTCATCTGACCTTATCTTTAGGTTGGGTCAGTGTTCCTGTTATCTTTAGGAAACATGTTGGTATAGAGGTGTTCTGGTACCATCCTTCTGGAATGTGTTTGCATGAGTTCTTTGTGCCTAGCACCTGTTAGGAATGTGTGTTTTTGCAATATCAGCTCTGTTCTTGCCCGATTCTGTGAGCAAGGCCTGCCTCTAGCTCACAGCCTGATTTTGCTTTGTACCAGCAAAGTTTTGGCCGCTTCTTTAGCCCAGGCCTCATACCAGGCCTCTGATACAAGGGATTATGTTTCCGGCCCTCTTCCTGCTACAAATACAACATTTGTCTGGGAATATACATGGAATGTATTATCATAATGTATAATGCTTGAAGCCTACCTGAATAGTAGATGGTGCACAGCGAAGGGAGAAAGGTAAAGCTTGCACAAAAGCTAATAGAAAGGAAATCTGTACAACCTGATCTTTTTGTGTAAGAATTTGGGAGCTTAGTTGGTTTCTCAGGTTCTCTCATTTGAGTTTAACAATCTCTTAAGATTCTAGATTCTTTGTGTGCAGTATGGGCAGAGGCTTTCTATTTTATACATCCCTGTAATCTTGCTGCACTGGTCATAAAACTCATATGTATACACCATTAGCATAAAGTAAAGAAGAAAGGGAAATATTTGATCCTGCTTAGACTGATGGATGCATAGACTATGAGTTATCTGAAAAGTCACATCTTTTATATGGAAAATGATCATTAAACCAGTCACATTTCTCCCCCCCCCCCCGCCTCCCAAGTTAGTTTATATAGCTAATAATGTTGTAGGCCTGGGTCACCATTTTCAGCCAAGCCACACATTTTAAGGGAACTATCCAAAAGCCCACTGAAGTCAAGGGGCATCTTTACAAGGACTTCAATGGGCTTTGGATTGAGACATAGTTGGGATGGGTGAACTTCCTGGGTTTTGAAAATCTTTACAAGCTATTTTTGGGGTTTGCCTAGTTAGTTTGCGATGAATTATTTCCTGCATTTTAAATTTATGCTTTCTCTTCTCCCCTAGAGATGATTATGTTTTTTTTATACATATTTTCTTTCCAAAGGGAAACTTGTCATTGTGTTAAGGACAAAGGGACCTTCACCAAAGGTAAGCTAACACAAGGGGATAATTTTTATACAATGGATAAATTGGGCCAATTTCACGAATGGGCCAGTCCAATTCCCTTGCTTTTACTAAAGTCAATGGAGTGTAGCTACTTATCCCAGTGGTCTATATGGTACTCTGACTCTGTTTTTAGTAGGCTTTTCATCTTTGTGTTGCCTATGGACTGTGATTATTATGTTCTGTGAAGCTGATTCCTAATGAGAAGGGAAGAAGAGAAGGAGCTCTGTCTAAGTCAGGAAGAGCTAGGCCTGAAAAAGAGATGAGCAGGTATTATAGATTCATAGCTACTAAGGTCAGAAGGGACCATTATGATCACCTAGTCTGACCTCCTGCACAATGCAGGCCACAGAATCTCACCCACCCACTCCTGCGAAAAACCTCTCACCTCTCATATGTCTGAGCTATTGAAGTCCTCAAATCATGGTTTAAAGACTTCAAGGAGCAGAGAATCCTCCAGCAAGTGACCCGTGCCCCATGCTACAGAGGTAGGTGAAAAACCTCCAGGGCCTCTTCCAATCTGCCCTGGAGGAAAATTCCTTCCCGACCCCAATTATGCCTTGAAATGGGCTGTATCTGGGGGAGAGGATGGTTAGGAGCAGCCTTAGCATTACCTCTCCAACAACCGTGGACTGACGTGTAGTGGAACTATCCCATGCTCCTACAACACCCTCACATCTCTTCTGGCACAAGGACCCCTGCACTCAGTGCTCACTGGCTTCTTCCTCTAGTCCCCCAGCCATCCCAGAGCTCATAATGAAACAAATTATGGCCTCATGCTTCACAGGTGTGGAAGGGGTACCTTTTTCCACCCTGTGAAGGGCAGGCAGAATTTGTAATCACGTCACACAGTAGGCAGCTAAATATAGAGTGAAACACAGCATTTGTTTCATAGCCCATAGCGACATTATAGAACATTTAAGAGCTGGGGGTAAAAGTACTGTATGCAATCAAAACTGTAAGGGCAGTGTCAAGGTTCCTTCCCCACTCTGAACTCTAGGGTACAGATGTGGGGACCTGCATGAAAGACCCCCTCAGCTTATTCTTACCAGCTTAGGTTAAAAGCTGCCACCACCAAAGTGTCTAAAAATAATAACAGGGGAAATGCACACTCGGAAACGTCTCCCCCCCAAATACCCCCCAAGTCCTACACCCCCTTTCCTGGGGAAGACTTGATAAAAATCCTCACCAATTTGCATAGGTGAACACAGACCCAAACCCTTGGATCTTAAGAACAACGAAAAAGCAATCAGGTTCTTAAAAGAAGGATTTTAATTAAAGAAAAAGTAAAAGAATCACCTCTGTAATATCAGGATGGTAAATACCTTACAGGGTAATTAGATTCAAAACATAGAGAATCCCTCAAGGCAAAACCTTAAGTTACAAAAAGACACAAAAACAGGAATATACTTTCCATTCAGCACAGCTTATTTTATCAGCCATTTAAACAAAACAGAATCTAATGCATATCTAACTAGATTGCTTATTGACTCTTTACAGGAGTTCTGACCTGCAGTCCTGCTCTGGTCCCAGCAAAAGCATCACACAGACAGAGAGGACCCTTTGTTTTTTCCCCCCGCTCCAGCTTTGAAAGTATCTTGTCTCCTCATTGGTCATTTTGGTCAGGTGCCAGCGAGGTTATTTTAGCTTCTAAACCCTTTACAGGTGAAATGGTTTTTCCTCTGGCCAGGAGGGATTTAAAGGTATTTACCCTTCCCTTTATATTTATGACAGGTAGTTACAATCTGGCCAGGACACAGGGGTTAAGATCCCTACTCTAGCAAAAATGAGATGAGATTTTTAGTAATCTTGGTTTTATATCTCATGGTAGATTATAAATTCTGTCCTCCACAACAGTAACAGAAGAATCTTTTTCAGAACACAAGTGATTTTTTAATGGAAAAATAAAGCTATTCGCATTCTCTGTGTTCAACTGTTCTATCAGACATGCAAGAGACTATTGATTGGGGATTTGTGTGTGCAACTTCAATCCATGTTAATGGGCAATACCGTACACACCTAAATCCCCATGCTGAAGATGCACACCGCTTTTTTCCCCCTTTGGCGCCTGAAATAAAACACCAATATCTTCCTTTTCTGAACTTTTTGACTTGAGGGATTCTAAGCCTGCTGAGTATTTGAAATCCATTTTAAGACTAAGCAGATGTGGAGGCAGGAGAAGAAAGTGACAGTTTTCATCCGGCCTTGTCTGCCCTCTCGAATGTCAATAACTGCAAAATACTAGCAGAGAAGGGATAAAAGCTTTTTGGATGTGTGGACGTTTTCTAATACCCATGTGAACACCTAGCTAAAGAGTGAACTGGTTCTAAGATATAAGGGTACAGCAGTATCTGAATAATCTCACTTGAAAATTTCTTTGTTAATAAACTGATTTCTTCAGTTCCATTGCTTTGCTATGCGTTTTCCCTGTCACAATATCCTTTTATTTCTTAAATAACTGAACTGTCTCCCGCCCCTCAAGTACATTCTTAAACTGTATGCTTATAATGATCCTTGTCAAATATAATCTTGTGTTTCCATATTTAAACTCTCATTCCATAAGGAAAATCATATTGCTTTGTTCTTAATATGCTAATTTTGCAATCATCATTCAACTTGCAAAGTATTTGTTTTTTGATATGCATGAATATGGCTTAGGGGCAGCAGAGTTCCTTTACTTGTAACCAAAAAGATAAGATTAGCTTGTCATTCCTTCTTGAACTTTAATCAACTCAGGGCTCAAACTAACGAAGGGCAACAGTTCAACCTAATGAAGGGCAACAGTGGCAACTTGATAGGGTCCCATGAGTCATGTCTTTGGCATAAGCTTAAGAGGACTATGTGTCACAGGCCAGAGAAACAACACCTATGTTCCCCCTCTGCAATCCAGCAAAGGCACCCTCTCTAGGCTCCTGGTTCCTCAGTTATTACCCATGTCTCTCTCCCTTCTGACCTGGTTACCAGTCTACACTGTGAGTTCCTCAGCAAATCTATCTCCCACGTTTGGCCTGAAGGCTGGACTTTGACCATCCCTGATTTAGGACTACGTATCATTTTTACCATTCTGAGTTTCTTTGCAGAAAAGCACCAACATGTTACATAAATGCAGAGGCTGAGTATTCGTCCCTACTTCCATTTTAAATTATTGCTCTTTGCAGTTCCAAAATCCAGAACAATCAGTGAAAAGAAGACTGACAAATGTGGCTTTCTAGGAACTGCCTTTTTTGTACTCCATGAAGTTATTTACAGAGATATGTTAAATTTTAAGGGATTTCCCCCTCCCCCTCGAAATGGGCAAATGCCAACTTTTTTCTAGAAATGGCCAAGTGGGTATTGGCAGTGGGACAGTAAGACCATTGAATGCCCAGTAAAAACCAGAGGATGTTATCACAAACAGAAGAAGATAAATTGTGATACCTGCTATCTTAAATGTGATTACAATTATTATTGTGCAATCCGTCAGAGACTGAGTCTCTCTCACACACCCTGTTACTCACAAAAACACAGGCAGGTAGAAATCAAGAAGTAGGATTAAATAATAAAATCGGACATGTTTTATTAGTCTTTGCCTTCAAACAATCAAATGTGTTTTATTTATGGCTTTCCATGCAATACAAATACCATATACCTAGTACATGGAGCACAGCCTTTCTGGTTAATCTCCATCCTCAGGGATACAGTTCAGGATGGATATGCCTGGGCACTTCAATTTTACAGGAGTAAAGCAACAGGACACATTTGGAAAAAGCCCAGGCCAGTTTTGCTTTCATTTGCACCAGTTTAAATATGTAGTAACTCTACTAATTGTGGACATACACTGAGATATCTGAGAGCAGTATTGTCTTTATCACACTGAGAACAAAAAGAACTCACAACTTGGTTTTTGTTATGTAGTCCCAATATATTATAAATAACATCTAGCATTTAAAAATATTTTGCATTTCTATGAAGGGATCTCAAAGCATTTCACAGAGACCTCTTTCTCTTTGAATCTCAGGAGACTCTACAAAAATGAAAAGGAGTACTTGTGGCACCTTAGAGACTAACAAATTTATTTGAGCATAAGCTTTCGTGAGCTACAGCTTACTTCATCAGATGCATTCAGTGGAAAATACAGTGGGGAGATTTATATACATAGAGAACATGAAACAATGTGTATTTTCCATTGAATGCATCCGATGAAGTGAGCTATAGCTCACGAAAGCTTATGCTCAAATAAATTTGTTAGTCTCTAAGGTGCCACAAATACGCCTTTTCTTTTTGCGAATACAGACTAACACGGCTGCTACTCTGAAACCTGTCATTATGCAAGGCACTGAATTTAGCCCTATGAAGTGGAAATCTATCAACTTCATGAAAAAACTCATACAGATACAGACAGACATCATCTTCCTTTCCAAATGCAAACAGATGGACATCATACCAAAAGGACTGAAGGTAAAAAATATCACTCTGGTTACAGTGTGTATGGTAATATCCATTGTTTCATGTTCTCCATGTATATAAATCTCCCCACTGTATTTTCCACTGAATGCATCCGATGAAGTGAGCTGTAGCTCACGAAAGCTTATGCTCAAATAAATTTGTTAGTCTCTAAGGTGCCACAAGTACTCCTTTTCTTTTTACAAAAATGAACTAATTTAGACTTTCAGGTATGAAGGCTATTATGAGGTATGAACCATCATAGAACCAGCATCCCAGAGTGCCTCCTGGTGGTGATACCTAGAGTTGCAACCCCTCTGCTTTATCCTCTTCCAGACTTCAGTGTTCTGTGCAATGACTTGGGTGCAATGACTTGACCCTCTGGCTAAGTCAACCATTTCTGGGATATCCAAGTCCAATAGAAACAAAACACAAAGTCTTTGTCCCAGTCTGAAACTGGGCCCTTCCCCTCCTTCCCAAAAAGTCTATCTTCTCTTTTCTAATTCAAGTACTGTTCTGCCCACTCACTGAGCTCAGCTTTTGCTCTCCCTGGGGTTCTTTCTGTCTCTCCCCTCAGCGCTTCCTGGGCTCCTTTGGATTGCTCCCTGGTCTTTCCTGAGCAGCCACTCCCAGGCCTTCCTACTTAGAGTCTACCATAGGCCTTTGTGCCTGCTTTGTGCTCTCCTCTGGCTCGTCAGTCTTCTGTGCTCCTCTCTAGCCAGCCCCCCACTGTTTGGCTTCCTTCATCTTAAATCCCAAACCCTGCATGGGTATAGTGGGGCAGGACTAACTCCACAGTACTGATTACGCAATACCTCCTAACCCTCAAAAGGACAGGTTGGAGTATTACAATATCCCATTTCACACATGGGTAGAGGAAGGCACAAAGAGGTTAATGCACTACTTTTCAGAGGGGCCGAACATCTGCAACTTCCACTGACCTCCATTTTCAGATATGTGCCTGTCATAAATATAAAGGGAAGGGTAATCACCTTTAAAATCCCTCCTGGCCAGAGGAAAAATCCTCTCACCTGTAAAGGGTTAAGAAGCTAAAGGTAACCTCGCTGGCACCTGACCAAAATGACTAATGAGGAGACAAGATACTTTCAAAAGCTGGGAGGAGGGAGAAAAACAAAGGGTCTGTGTCTGTCTATGTGATGCTTTTGCCGGGGACAGAACAGGAATGGAGTCTTAGAATTTAGTAAGTAATCTGGCTAGATATGCGTTAGATTATGATTTCTTTAAATGGCTGAGAAAATAGCTGTGCTGAATAGAATGAATATTCCTGTCTGTGTGTCTTTTTTGTAACTTAAGGTTTTGCTTAGAGGGATTCTCTGTGTTTTGAATCTGATTACCCTGTAAGTTATTTACCATCCTGATTTTACAGTGGTGATTCTTTTTACTGTTTCTTCTACTAAAATGTTTCTTTTCAAGAACTGAATGCTTTTTTCATTGTTCTAAGATCCAAGGGTTTGGGTCTATGGTCACCTATGCAAATTGGTGAGGATTTTTACCAAACCTTCCCCAGGAAGTGGGGTGCAAGGGTTGGGAGGATTTTGGGGGGAAAGACGTTTCCAAACGATGCTTTCCTAATAAAAATGAACCCAGATAAATGTTTGGTGGTGGCAGTGGAAGTCCAAGGGCAAAGGATAAAATAGTTTGTACCTTGGGGAAGTTTTAACCTAAGCTGGTAAAAGTAAGCTTAGGAGGTTTTCATGCAAGTCCCCACATCTGTACCCTAGACTTCAGAGTGGGGAAAGAACCTTGACAGTGCCCCTAAATGCAGCCACCAAAATGCCTGTTTCCGTGCCTACATAAGTGGTAAGATTTAAAGAGGTGATGCTCTCTTCAGTTGCCTACAGAAAGATGAGATGTTCATATTCAAGGCACTCACATCTGCAAGTTTTGGCATGAGTGACTTGTCCAAACTTACACCACAAGGTCTCATGGAAATGGGAATTCTGGAGATTTAACTATTAGACCAATAATTATAAATAACAGGTTTCAGAGTAGCAGCCGTGTTAGTCTGTATTCGCAAAAAGAAAAGGAGGACTTGTGGCACCTTAGAGACTAATATTTATTTGAGCATAAGCTTTCGTGAGCTAAGCTCACTTCATCAGATGCATTCAGTGGAAAATACAGTGGGAAGATTTATATAGATTCATAAAGAACATGAAACAATGGGTGTTACCATACACACTGTAACGAGAGTGATCACTTAAGGTGAGATATTACCAGCAGGAGAGCGGAGTGGGGGGGACCTTTTGTAGTGATAATCAAGGTGGGCCATTTCCAGCAGTTGACAAGAACATCTGAGGAACAGGTGGGGGGTGGGGAATAAACATGGGGAAATAGTTTTACTTTGTGCAATGACGCATCCACTCCCAGTCTCTATTCAAGCCTAAGTTAATTGTATCCAGTTTGCAAATTAATTCCAATTCAGCAGTCTCTCATTGGAGTCTGTTTTTGAAGTTTTTTTGTTGAAGAATTGCAACTTTTAATCTGTAATCGAGTGACCAAAGAGATTGAAGTGTTCTCCGACTGGTTTTTGAATGTTATAGTTCTTGACATCTGATTTGTGTCCATTTATTCTTTTACCTGGAGACTGTCCAGTTTGACCAATGTACATGGCAGAGGGGCATTGCTGGCACATGATGGCACATAATCACATTGGTAGATGTGCAGGTGAACAAGCCTCTGATAGTGTGGCTGATGTGATTAGGCCCTATGATGGTGTCCCCTGAATAGATATGTGGGCACAGTTGGCAATGGGCTTTGTTGCAAGGATAGGTTCCTGGGTTAGTGGTTCTGTTGTGTGGTTGCTGGTGAATATTTGCTTCAGGTTGGGGGGCTGTCTGTAAGCAAGGACTGGCCTGTCTCCCAAGATCTGTGAGAGTGATGGGTCGTCCTTCAGGATAGGTTGTAGATCCTTGATGATGCGTTGGAGAGGTTTTAGTTGGGGGCTGAAGGTGATGGCTAGTGGCGTTCTGTTATTTTCTTTGTTGGGCCTGTCCTGTAGTAGGTGACTTCTGGGTACTCTTCTGGCTCTGTCAATCTGTTTCTTCACTTCAGTAGGTGGGTATTGTAGTTGTAAGAATGCTTGATAGAGATCTTGTAGGTGTTTGTCTCTGTCTGAGGGGTTGGAGCAAATGCGGTTGTATGGTAGAGCTTGGCTGTAGACAATGGATCGTGTGGTGTGGTGTGGGTTTTTTTTTAAGAGCACTGGGAGAGCTCTCTGCTGCGACCACACAAGCCATGTTAAAGTACTGCCATGGCTTTAGCGTTGCAAGTTTAGACTCGCTCCCAGTCATTGCCCACACGAAACACTCTGTGCATTTAAGGAGTTGTGCACGAGGTTTGAATAAGAGATTAGAATCAAGCTGACACTAATTAAAAGCCATTGTGAGCTGGATTGCGCCCTTCGTGACCATACACAGAATCGAGTGCAGATTTGATTCTGCATATGTATATATCTTTTATCCACTATAAAATCTTACTTAAATTAAAAGTTACATATATGGGCCCTGATCTTGCAGTCATGTATGCATGAGTATTCCCACTTTGAGTAATCTGTTTGCAGCATTGGCATCACTGCTTGAACGCCATAGAAAGGACATATTTCCACGTACAGTATAGTAAATATAACCCTATTTGCTTTCATGATGTTTCTTTTGACTATAAAAATAATCTCATTGAAAAAAAAAAAAAAGATGTGGTATTGTGACAGTTTGACCCAAAGACAGGTCAAAGAACACTTCATAGATCTCTGGTAGAAATAAATGTCACAGATAAACCAAGTTGTAACAAAGCAATTTACAAGAGTGGATATTTATGCATACTCTCCAGCTAGTTGTTAGTTCTTACTGAAAAGCAGACAGATCAAAATATATCCCTTCCCCAGAATTTCTAGCTGAAATATCCTAACTGCAGCTACGGCACCCATAATTGGATAGCTTTAGCTGATGATGTAAACCAAGGACATAGGTAAAATGTATGCTCCAAGATCTAAAAATACAAAATTCTTTATTTGTGTGGGAGTGGGGGTGGGGAGTAAAGCTGATGTTTGAGCTCTCCCTCTGCTATGTCTTTATGTCATTTTAATAGTCTGGAATCCGGTTTAATATTGGACCATATTCCATTTAAGAGCATGACCTCAGAGTGGTTTCATTTAATTGGTTAGCAATTCTCAGAGCTCATTCTAATGCATCTATTAATTATGTTATCTAAACAAGAATTCTTCGATTGCTTCAACCTGTAACATTTTGCCTAAATTAGCCCATCAAAGAACTAAATGTCTATTTTGAGCTCTTGGAGATTCGAACAACTTGTACAAACCTCTACAGCCTTATGTTTCCTTCATAACTAAGATTAACTGCAATTATTTTAAAGGGAAAGCCAATGGGCACTGCCAGTGACACACAAACCTATTAGATCAAGAGAGGTTTAGCTATTAACATTTACAATGACAATTAAAGGACAGCTTTTTTCAAATTGTCTGGAGCGCGATACATTTTTATCTATACCCTGCAACTCAGATGCCAAAGTTGGAAGAAGTGATCTTGGAAACCCTCCTTGTATCAAGAGCTATTTTGGAGGTGGACAGGTAAACCTTCCTCAAGAGCAAGGAGGAACAGGAGGCTTGACAGCAGCAGATTGGTGGAGCATAGGGACCTAGAACAAGGTGAGAACACTTCTGTATATCACTAATCCATACTTCCAGGTTATTTAACACAGGGTACTATTGTTATGTCAAAAACAGGATGCACATCAAGATATCTAAAATAATAGACCTAAGCTGAGTTATTTAAAGTGAGTAACTCACATTTTTCCTCTTTTTAAAGCATATAGTACTTTGCAATTTTTTTGCACTTATTCTTTATTCCCAATACATTATTCTCACCCTGAGTAATATCTGGTACCAATCTTGGTGTGCAGATTGTTCACAGCTTGGAACAGTGCATTATGGATATTCAATATCTGAAATTTGAGCTGCATTGGCTAGTTTCAGTCAGATATGTGGGCCACAGGTTATATTTGTTCCATAATTGGATGAGCTTAACTCTTAGAATCATATTTCCCATGTGAATTCTCACATTTCTGCGTTAAAATTAATTTCAGCGGGCAAACCCAGTTCCAAGGTCCTTCCAGGCAGCAGAACCCAGGAGCCCCATTGTGCAAGGGACAGGGATGGATGCAAGGGGACTACACAAGCTCATTTGTGAGGGAGCTCTCTATGGAGCATGGAGTAGATTGGCTGGAAACAGCGAAGGATAGTTATAGGATCCATTACTGTAGGAAGGCTGCCTGGTAACAGGAGGCTGCATCTGTCTCAGAGATGAAGGGATGAGTCTACCATGTAAGGAGTTGAACCTATGCTTCTAGGGAGACTCATTTTCCAGACTTGTTCCACAGATTACAGAACCATCCTCTCATGTAGATACTAGCCGTGGTCTGTAAACAGCTTCATTCACTAGGTGCACATTTTACAATGAAGGCTGCAGGTGGTAAGCACATTTCATAAAACACTGGCTTCTAAAGAAATCTATAAGTGTCCATATGCAAATGCTAGTTATAGAGCATGGTTATAAAGAAAAATAGCTTGAAATGTGGCTATAAAAAGAAAATATGATTTCATAGACATTACAGAAACATAGTGAGATAAGTCTCATGATAAGAATATCAATACAGGAAAATATATATTTTACATATGAGAGAGACGCTTAGGAAGGAGTAGGTTATACTCTACACTGAAAAAGTACAGTGATTTAGATTCAGGTATATAATGATGGTAATAGTAATATTGAAACTATGGATTAGATTAAAAGAAAGGAGCAATAGCGAGGAAATCATAGCCAGGGTTCTGGATCAGCAGGTCAGGAAGAAAACAACAAAGTATTGGTAAAACATATTAATGCTGACTAATGATAGGATCCGACGCTATTCTTGGGAGATTTTACTCAGCTTTCTGTTTTGATAAACTGTGCTTTATTGCAAATGTTTCCCATTTTTTAAAGTATTGATTATAATTTCCTGTTTCAATGAGTGGAGAAGGAGACTGTGCAGAGACACATTTGGATTTACTATTGACCAGTTGGAAAGAAATAACCATGGGATACAAATTAATGGGAATCTTGTAGCAATTTATCATAAATGAATAGAACTAAATATACCAAAGTAGGAGTTCAAGATCAGAATATTAAATTTAAATGTAAAAAAGCAATGAAACCTCAATGCAGCACATCTTTCCTCCCTTGTGACTATTTAGCTCTGCTATCATTTATATTTTAACTGCACAAATTAGGGGCTAATCTTGACCCTCTGTCTGCTTGGCAGTGCATTTATGCCACATAAATGGAGGGGAAAGGATTTGGGAAATGGGACATGCAACCCTTGTGCTGTGTGGAAGAAAGAAAAAAAAATTCACTAAGAGTGTATAGTGGGAAATGATGAACTGAGACTTATGGGAATAAATGGAAGGTTAGATAAAGAACAGAAACACAACACCGAATCATATACAGAAAATAGAAGAGGGAAAAGAGAACAAAATAGGCCATTAGGTAAGCAATGAAAACTTATAGTAACAAAATTAGGGGGGCAAATAAACTAAATGAAACAAAACATGAGCATTAAAGAAGATAAGGTTTCTTTTTAGTAGCACATTGCTTACATTGGCTGTGTCAAAAACAGCAAATAAGGTTTAAAAAATCAATACATGCAATTTCATCATAAATACTGAGAGGAAGGATATAAAAGGATTATTATTTCACAGTTAAATGAGGAGCGTCAAAACAAATAACAAGACAGTGCACAAATACTTGACCAGTGATCTTAAACCTCTGAAGAGGAAGAAAGAAGACAAAAAACATAAGAATGGCCATGCTGGGTCAGATCAATGGTGCATCTATCAATGTTGAATTTCATCTGCCATGTTGTGGCCCAGTCACCCACTTTTGTGAGATCCCTTTGTAACTCTTTGCAGTCAGCTTTGGAGTTAACTACCTTGAGTAATTTTGGAGCATCTGCAAATGTGCCATCTCACTGTTCATACCCCCCTTATCCAGATAATTTATGAATGTGTTGAACGATACAGGTCCCAATACAGAACCTTAAAGGACCCTGAAATTTACTTCTTTCCATTGTGAAAACGGACCATTTATTCCTACCCTTTGTTTCCTGTCTTTTAAACCATTAGTGATCCATGAGAGGACCTTCCTACTTTCCCATGATTGATAACTTTGCTTAAGAGGCTTTGGTGAATGAATCTTTCTTGTTAAAGGCTTTCTGAAAGTTGAAATACACTAAATCAACTAAAAAGAAAAGGAGTACTTGTGGCACCTTAGAGACTAACAAATTTAAAATCTGTATGAGCTTTTTCATGAAGTTGATAGATTTCCACTCCATAGGGCTAAATTCAGTGCCTTGCATAATGACAGGTTTCAGAGTAGCAGCCGTGTTAGTCTGTATTCACAAAAAGAAAAGGAGTACTTGGTGGCACCTTAGAGAAACTTCATGAAAAAACTCATACAGATTTTTGCCACAAGTCCTCCTTTTCTTTTTGCGAATACAGACAAACACGGCTGCTACTCTGAAATGAAATCAACTGGATCACCCACATGCTTACTGACACCCTCAAAGAATTCTAATAGATTGGTGAGCCATGGTTTCCCTTTAGGAAAGCAGCACTGATTTTTCCCCAACCTATTGTGTTCATCTTTGTGTCTGATAATTCTGTTCTTTACTATAGTTTCAACGAATTTGCCTTGTACTGAAGTTGGACTTACAAGCCTGCAATTGCCAGAACTGCTTCTGGAACCTTTTTTTTTAAAAAATCATTTGATACAGAGACTGATTTAAGTGATCGGTTACATACCACAGTTAGTAGTTGTGCAATTTTGTATTTGAGTTCCTTCAGAACTCTCAGGACCCGTCTGGTCCTGGTGACTTATTACTCTTTAATTTTCAGTTTGTTCCAAAACCTCCTCTACTGACACTTCAGATTTGTCACCTAAAAAGAATTGCTCAAGGGTGGGAATCTCCCTCATATCATCTTCAGTGAAGACCCATGTGTAAGGGGACTGTTGCCCCCTTACTAACATTCAGTGGGGGTGTTTTGGTTGGCTAGCTCTCAGTACTCAAAGGGGAAGGGTCTATGGGAAATCAGGACCCTGAGACTGATAGTCCCCAGGAACAATGGGGAGAGGCCAATGCTCCAGGTCAGCCTGAATGACAGGGCAGGCAGGTAATCAGGGAGTCAGAAGGTCAGGGAGGTCCCATCCTTTGTGTGAGCTGGAATTGCCTGGGTCAGACGGAGTGGCGCAGAGCTAAGGAGAAAGCAGGGGTGCAAGCTGAGCTGGGGAGCAGAGCTGTGCCAGATCCAGAGAGAGCAGACCCTGGTCTGGGAGCAGAGCTGCAGCCCCAAAGCCAGAGGCACAGCCCAGAGAGAGCAGACTTGCCCTGGGAGCAGAGCTGCAGCAACCAGAGCCAGAGGGGCCAGAAAAGCAGCCCATGAAGCAGGTCAGTGCTGGGAGCAGAGTCACAGAAGCAGCCTGCAGAGCAGACCTGTCCTGGGAGCAGAGCTGTAGCAACCAGAGCCAGAGGGGCCAGAAAAGCAGCCCAGGGACTGGAGGCAGAGCAGCAGCAGCAGTGCAGAGACAGATTGGTGGAGCTGGGGCTGGAGCAGTCCGGAGCTGGGTGCAGTGAGCAGCTGGGGAGAGCAAGGGGGATCCTGGGCAGCAGGCCCAGCACAGGGAGACGCCTCAGCCAAGAGGCTCTGCAGGCCAGGCTTGGATCATAACCCCGACAAGGCGGGGGCGACTGGGAAGAAGGGTCCTACCACTTAGAGCCTGAGAGCGTGTGGCCACTACCAGAGCAAGTGTCCAACCCACAGCATCCCTACAGCAAGGCCAGGGCCAGAGAAGAAGGCCTGGGACTTACAAGGAACAGACTGTGAATTGCCCTGACATTCCAGAGACAGTGTGTGTGATGTTCCCTGCCACAGAGCAGGTTGATGTGTTTCCTTTCACCTTTCCCATTTTCCCTTATTCTTTTTAAAATTAATTGTTGATTAAATAACTTGCATTTGCTTTAACTTGTATGTAATGGTCAGTGGGTCAGAGAAGTGCCCAGTGCAGAGAGAGTACCCCGGAATGGGGACACCCTAGCTCCTGTCCTAGGTGACCACAGCAGGGTTGGGGGTCAAGCCCCCCAGGAATCCTGGGCCCAGCCTTGTTGGGGTTACGAGGACTCTGCCAGACAGGAGAGTGGAAGGGGAGTTTTCAAGGGCAGGGAGGCCACTGGGTAAAGGAAGTGGGAGTTAGGACTCAGATCCTTTCGCTAGCCCACTTCACCGGTGTAGTGCAGAAGCCAGGAAAGTTCCCCACAATAGCGGGACTATTCCCCCGCTTACACATGCAAAGAATTTATTTAGCTTCTCTGCAATGACCTTGTCTTTCTTAAGTGCTCCTTTAGCACCTTGATCCTCCAGTGGCCCCATAGATTGTTTTGTAGGCTTCCTGCTTCTCATGTACTTAAAAAAATATTCGCTACTAGTTTTTACTAGTTGCTCTTCCGATTCTTTTTTTGGCCTGCCTAGTTACACTTTTACACTTGACTTGGCAGAGTTTACACTCCTTTCTATTTTCCTCAGCAGGATTTTACTTCCAATTTTTAAAGGCTGCCTTCTGGCAGCTGACTGCCTCTTTTACTCTGCTGTTTAGCCATGGTGACTTTTTTTGGTCCTATTACTGTTTTTTGTTTTTGTTTTTTCACTTGGAGTGTACATTTAGTTTGAGCCTCTATTATGGCATTTTTAAATAGTTTCCATGTTGCTTGTAGACATTTCATTTTTATGACTCTTCCTTTTAATTTCCATTTAACTAGCTTCGTCATTTTTTGTAGTTCCCCTTTTTGAAGTTAAATGCTACTTTGGTGCGTTTCTGTGGTATTTCCCTCTTGTTAAATTTAATTACATTATGATCACTATTTAATTACATTTAAGGTTGCTGATTTAGTTACATTATGGTCACTAACTTAATTACATAGGTATAAGGAGGAATTATTCATAGATATCAAGGGCCGAAGGGACAACTGGGTCCATTTCTTTTGTCCTTTTACTATCTGACCTTTGGTACAAGCATATGAATACATCATCAGTTTTTTCTACCAAATACAGAACAGAAATATTTATTGAATACTACTGCCTTTTCTGCATTGTTATTGCATGCCCATATACTAGTGGACCAATACACTGTTAGGATTCCTTTTTATTGATATAGCAAAAAAAAGTTCATTTTTATTTTGTTTAACCCTGCTAGCCATATATATTTCTCCTTTTATCCCTTTGCTTCCCTTATCAGTATTCTGTACTTCCTCGCCTCTAATTTATATTAATTGTCATCAAGTTTCCCTCTCCCATTTATTATGTATTGTGGATTCTTTATTTACTTTATTGTATTAAAATAGCTGCTTTCACGTCCTCTCTACGCCAGGTTTTGTTGTTGTTGTTGTCTTTTTTTAAGTTAGCATAGCCTTCTTTCTTAACTGTGGGCTTGTGGCATTTTGGGCAGTTAGTAAAATGTTATTAAGCAGTCCCCAATTACCAAATTCATTCTCCCAGCTAATTCAGCTCATAATTGTTCTCAACTTTGTGAATTTGTCTCTTTGAAAGCATCAGATATGTACAACTCTATTCAGCTGGCACATATCAAATGTAATCAAGTCATAATCACTTACACCTAAGCAACTACTAGTTCTTTGTTCAGAGATCAATGTCTCTATCTGCCAAGTTGAGGTCTAATATAAAGAGTATTGCTAACTTCAAGTTGTTGTGTCATTACTACAGCTGGGTGAATCTATTTGATGATTTTACCCTTTTTTCTGTTTAGGAACAATGCGTGAATGACTTGGATTTTCCCAAGTATGTTTGTTCAAAATAAGGGTTTTATTTATCACATAATTTCTGTCTAGATGTGCCCTTAAAATGGAGTTCTTTTGGAAGCACCACACAAACATAACTATATACATACACAAACCCACAAAGAAGAGTGGAGGAAAATAAATGTAGTACTTGTCTTTAAGAAACTTAAACCATGTTTTTATGTCTATTGTAAAGATCAAATTTTTGGGTACTGTATAAATTAATATCACTTATAATAAAAGAATGACCCAGGAAATGACCAGTCAGTTAGTCTAGCTTTAATACTGAGGACAGTCTGAGAAGATAGCCTAAGGTGATCTATATAGACCAAATACTGAAGTCCTTAATCAGGCAAACCACTCTCTGGAGTTTGTTTATTTATTTTTGGAGTGAGGGTTGAGTAAAGGTGTTATGAGAGAACTGAATATGACATAACCTGCAGCCATCTTGTGCACTTAGCCACCATAAGCTGGAAACAAAAAACCTGTCAGCAAAAATCTGGCCTTGGTTTAGGCAGGCAGAAAGGACAGATTCACGAGAAGGTGAGGTAGGTTTTGTGTGTGTGTAGCTGACCTTGATCTGGGCTCCTGTGCCTAAGTTTCTTTGCTAAAATTGCTTTGGTGATAAGTAAAATAATGAATTATTGTTTGCTGTTCCTAGGGAGATTGTTGGCCTGTTAGGGGCTATTTTGAGCTATGTGCTTGGCACAAAGAAAACTTATAAAGAGTTTAGTTAGGTATACTTTGGAGAGGTTTGGATTTTCTACAAGAAAGGAGTCATTGACATAAAACTTCCCAGCAGCAAGGAGAAAGGCTGGGTCACTGGAAACCTGCTGCAGGCACTTGACACCACCTTAGATCTTGGGTAACTACATTTTGGGGTGTTCTAAACTACTGCATTTTTGATGTGGGCTTTGTACTTAATAAAAACAAGGATTTTGGGGTGGAAGCACTCTTGTTTATCAGACAGAGGTGTTCTGTCTCCCACTGATTTATTTCCTGACACTGCTTGGGAAATAGAGTCCAGTTACCATAGCTTTCGGTTCAGATAACCCTGGGTAACAAGGCAGAGTATGAACATCAGGATTTGACCCCAAAGAAGGGAATGCCTGCTTTGTAGTGCCCCCTTCTGGCCAACTGTGGCTTTGAGGTACCCCACCTCAGTTTCTCCCTTCACTTAGGCTCTACAATAACTCCACAGAGGCTTTCTCCAATAACAATACATCTTTTGTGGGTCTGGCTTAGTAAAATAAACTCAAAGTCTCTTCTGGCCTGGCTCATAGCGAGCACAACCCCTCATCCCTGAGGTCTGTCTGTCTTCAAGCTTCCATGTTGGACATAACTTTTCAGCCCTTCCCAGGCTCTGCTCAGTCATTCCCCTCAGCCCATCCTGGGCTCCTTTAAACACTCCCTGCTCTCTTCTGAGCATTGGCTTTCAGGCCTTCCTACCTGGAACCTATTCTTGCTCTTTTTCTCTGCAGCAACTCCTCGACTTTTCTACCTGGTGTTTCGCTCCAAAGAACTGGTAACAACTGTTAGGTATACAAAATAACCAATCAACACAGAACCTGAGCAGTTAGGTAATCTGAATTACCAATCAAGAACTGTTGTTGGGTAAGCAGGTGCCTTTCACATGAATCGCGACCATAAACAAGACAGACCCATGTTCCTTAGGCCCAGTGTTCCTTCTGCGCATGCATAGCCTGCAACAGTCTGTATCCCTGTGCTCACCCTTTTTACAAGACTGTGATACATTTTATACAAAGTGTGCCTTGTGAGGTAGCATTTGAAAACTCAGTTGGCTGATCATTGTTGTTCTGGTAAAATACATGTGGCAACACTGTATATCAAGTTATAAGATTCTATTGTATAAGATCACTGAGACATGTCCCCAGGTTAGGAAAGCAGGCACAAACCAATTCCTCAAAGACAAAGGCAAACTGATGCTTCAGTCAGGGATCAACAAAATCAAATGAACTATCACCTAGTTAAGTGGCCATTCTTTGTCAAGAAAAAGGGTGTGAGCGAGAAATCTACATTTTGGCAAGAAACAGCTGGAGGTCCATCCCAGACCTTCTGTCTCCTGAACTTCTGCTGGAGAGTATTCTTAAAGGAGAGGGAAACATATAAAGACTGGGGAACAGATGTCCCAAATCATCTCTACTCATGGCATCAACACTTGAAGGACAAAGGAAGCATCATTAGACTGCGAAGATATCCTGACTGAAAGATTCAGCCAGTAAGACTGCTACAGAAAGTGGTGAGAGAGACTCTTAGCTTTGAATTCACTTGTTAAGTTAGGTATTAGATGTGTTTTACCTTTTATCGCTTTGTAACCAGTTCTGACTTTTATGCCTCATTATTTGTAATCACTTAAAATCTATCTTTCTGTCATTAATAAACTTGCTTTATTGTTTTATGTAAACCAGTGTGTTTGGAATGAAGGGTTTGGGAAACTCCATTTGAGATCACAGGATTTGTGCATGTAATTTTCTAATAATAAAATGACGGACTTTATATGAGCTTGTGTTATCCAGGAGAGGGCTGGGCAGTACAAGACACACATTTCTGGGGGGAAAATCTTGGGACTGGGAATTTGCTGGTGTTACTCTCCAGTGTAATTCAAGGGTGGCTAGCTGGAGCACTCTGGGAGTAATTTACATATGGAGGCTGTGTGTGAGCAGGCCAGACATGGTTGCTCTCACAGTGAAGCAGTGTAAAAAAGGCACCTCAGGCTAGAGAACTAAGAGGACATGGCTGTTCAACAGTCTGAATGTACCCTGGGGAATGTCACACAGCAGACACCTTGATTGACAGCCCAAAGGCTGCATTCACTCTACTGGCCATATATTGTTAGCACAGCTTCAGATTTGGCTCATGTTATGGAGCAAGATCTCTAGACAGCACAGCTGGGAGTGGCATTGCATTAGCTCCCTGCCTCAGTTTCACGTAGTTCAACCAGGCTTTACACAGAGAACAGCATTCCTTCTGAGAGGTCTAAGGTATTAATGAAATGCCAATGAGAATACAAGCAAACCTTCACTCCAGCATCTTGGCTAGAGATCAAGTCAGTCTTAGTTAATCTGCTCCCTCCTGAGTCCAAGATCTTTGACAGCAGGGTTCTCTTGACACAGGTCCCTTCCCTTGAATGAGGCCTCTTGCTGCTTCTTGGAGAGAATCCTTCCCTAGAGCCAGAGGCCCACAGAGATCTGCCAACTGCAGCTGTTCTCCAGGACAGCACATAGTTCCTGACAGGCTGGGTTTCCTGCTGTTGTTTAGAAGAGCCCTTAAATTGTGCCAGGCCTTACTATAGGCCTGCCAGCTGTAGAGATGCCCTTAGGAACTTACCCTAACTGAGCGCAGGTAACCTTTTGATTAGGTCCCGGCGCTCACATACCAGCAATCAGTTACTCCCAGGTGGGTCTTCAGAAGGAGTCACAGGCAGACTGGGCCCTGACTCCTCTTAAAAGGGCCAGTTGCCCCATGACAGGCTAGCTTTGTACTTGTCTGGGAGTTCTCTCTTGGGTTACATCAGGAAGTGGTAGTGATTCACCAATTAGCATATTTAGGTCAACTGAACAATTGCTCCAGCTTGGTATTAGGGGGTAATGTACTGGTGTGGGTGGGGCTTGTTTGGTTGGTTTTGAATGAGAGAAACTCAAGGCCCTGAATGTTTTTGGTCAAAGAAAGATTTCTTGATATTTTTTCTCTCCTAAAAATAAGGGTGTTATCCCTAGTGTTGTGGCAAGAATCGAGTGTAGGACAGTAATGTAAATTCTGCCTTTCTGATAGAGCTGGTTGAATAAAATCAGTTGAATAATTTAGTCAACTAATTTTATAACTTGTTTGAATTAAATATTCATTAGATTATTTTTCACTAATATTTACTCAGCTCTACTCCCGAATCTAGCCCTAGGGCATCAATTGCATATTTCCTTTACTTCCTTTCCTAAACTTCCTTTGCTGTGTTTCTGTGGTCTGCTAAACAGCTTCTGTATTCTATCCCACAGTGGTTGCTCTAACTGTGGGTATTTTAGGCAGAGCTGGTAGTACCAACTATTACAGTATTAGGGTTGCTCGACACTTTCTGTTATAAGACTCCGTTTGTCATGGCTTATTTTTCCAAACTTTAACTGGGCTGGAAATGTCATGTTTGGTTTCTGCTTTAGGCTAATTTTTTCTGGAAGACTTCAGCCAAAACAGCTCAGCTGTTTCAAAGATTGAGGTTAGAGGAAAATACATTGTCTACCTTTCTTTGAGAAGCTCTAACTCCCTGTTAGCAGGTACTTGAAGTTTGGCATCAAAATGGCCTTTGTGTCAGGCTGTGACTTGTGCTGTCCTGGTAAAAATTGGCTCAAATTTGGCCAAGTTATAAGCCTTTGGGGAAAAAAATCACAGTTCACACATAGTCAGTAGAGACTCGCTAGTGTTTTGTGGATACATCTCTCAAAGATTCAATTTGCACTGAGCATGCTTCGGCCCAGGTCTGCAGGATCTGAGCAGGAGCAATTGAAGCTCTGTGTTGCTGCCGGCTGGACAGGAGTCACCAGAACTTATATCAAGGATACAGGCTTTCCTGTGCTCTCAATGATTCCCCTGTTAATGCCCAGGCAGTGAAGAGGAGCAAGTTACATAGATACATAGATATTAAGGTCAGAAGGGACCATTATGATCATCTAGTCTGACCACCTGCACAATGCAGCCCACAGAATCTCACCCACCGACTCCTGCAATAAACCTCTCACCTATGCCTGAGCTTATTGAAGTCCTCAAATCATGGTTTAAAGACTTCAAGGAACAGAGAATCCTCCAGCAAGTGACCCGTGCCCCATGCTACAGAGGAAGGCGAACCCCCCAGGGCCTCTTCCAATCTGCCCTGGAGGAAAATTCCTTCCTGACCCCAAATATGGTGATCAGCTGAACCCTGAGCATATGGGCAAGATTCACGAGCCAGATACGCAGGAAATAATTCTCTGTAGTAACTCAGATCCACCCCATCTAACATCCCATCGCATGCCACTGGGCCTATTTACCATGAATATTTAAAGATCAATTAAGTGCCAAAATCATGCTATCCGATCATACCATCTCCTCCATAAACGTATCAAGTTTAGGTCTTTTGCCCCCCCCCACTTCCCTTGGAAGGCTATTCCAGAAATTCACTCCTCTGATGGTTAGAAACCGTCATCTAATTTCAAGTCTAAACTTCCTGATGGCCAGTTTATATTCATTTGTTCTTGTGTCCACATTGGTACTGAGCTTAAATAATTCCTCTCCCTCTCTGGTATTTATCCCTCTGATATATTTATAGAGAGCAATCATATCTCCCCTCAACCTTCTTTTGGTTAGCCTAAACAAGCCAAGCTCCTTGAGTCTCCTTTCGTAAGACAGGTTTTCCATTCCTCGGATCATCCTAGTAGCCCTTCTCTGTCCCTGTTCCAGTTTGAATTCATCCTTCTTAAACATGGGAGACCAGAACTGTACACAGTATTCAGGTGAGGTCTCACCAGTGCCTTGTACAACGGTACAAAAACCTACTTATCTCTACTGGAAATACCTCACCTGATGCATCCCAAGACCGCATTAGCTTTTTTCATGGCCATATCACATTGGCCGCTCAATCATTCTGTGATGAACAAATACTCCAAGGTCCTTCTCCTCCTCTGTTACTTCTAATTGATGCGTCCCCAGCTAAAATTCATGTTATTAATTCCTAAATGCATGACCTTGCACTTTTCACTATTAAATTTCATCCTATTACTATTACTCCAGTTTACAAGGTCATCCAGATCTTCCTGTATGATATCCCGGTCTCTCTCTAAATTGGCAATACCACCCAGCTTTGTATCATCCGCAAACTTTATTAGCACACTCCCACTTTTTGTGCCGAGATCAGTAATAAAAAAATTAAATAAGATTGGTCCCAAAACTGATCCCTCAGGAACTCCACTAGTAACCTCCCTCCAGCCTAATATTCTTGGATGAAGATTTTCTGGGCCCCCCGATATAGTCCCATTAAGCTGTTCGAGTTTCGCTGCTACCTCGGATATGGTAATGTCTACCTCCATATACTCATTCCCATTTGTCATGCTACCATTATCCCCAACATCCTCATTAGCCTTATTAAAGACTGAGGCAACGTATTTGTTTAGATATTGGGCCTTGCCTAGATTATCTTTAACCTCCACTCCATCCTCAGTGTTAAGCGGTCCCACTTCTTCTTTCTTTGTTTTCTTCTTATTTATATGGCTATAGAACCTTTTACTATTGGTTTTAATTCCCTTTGCAAGGTCCAACTCTGCTTGACTTTTATCCTGTCTCACTTTATCCCTACATGTTCTGACCTCAATAAGGTAGCTTTCTTTGCTGATCCCTCCCATCTTCCACTCCCTGTAGGCTTTCTGCTTTTTCTTAATCACCTCTCTGAGATGCTTGCTCATCCAGCTTGGTCTACAACTCCTGCCTATGAATTTTTCCCCTTTTCTTGGGATGCAGGCTTCCAGTAGCTTCTGCAGCTTTGACTTAAAGTAATCCCGGGCCTCCTCTGCCTTTAGATCCATAAATTCTTCAGTCCAATCCACTTCCCTAACTAATTTCCTTAATTTTTGAAAGTCAGCCCTTTTGAAATAAAAAACCCTAGATGCAGATTTATTTTTGTTTATCCTTCCGTTCAGTTTCAAATGAATTAGCTCATGATCACTTGAGCCAAGATTGTCCCCTACAACCATTTCTTCTATGAGGTCCTCACTACTCACCAAAACCAAATCTAAAATGGCATCCCCTCCAGTCGGTTCAGCAACTACTTGATGAAGGAATCCATCAGCTATCGCATCTAGGAAAATCTGAGCCCTATTATTATTACTAGCACTCGTCCTCCAGTCTATATCTGGGAAGTTAAAGTCTCCCATCATCATGCAGTTTCCATTAGTATTTACTTCATTAAAAACATTAAAGAGGGCTCTATCCATATCCAAATTAGATCCCGGCAGTCTATAGCACACCCCAAGCACTATCACAGGGGAAGCTCTAGTAGTTTTCTTCCCCAGTGTGATTTTTGCCCAGACGGACTCTGTCTTATCCATTCCATCGCTTCTTATTTCTTTACATTCTACCTCATCATTGATATACAATGCTACTCCACCAGCTTTACCTTTATTTCTGTCTTTCCTAAACAGCACAATACCCTTCATTAGCTGTAGTCCAGTCATGACTACTATTCCACCATGTTTCTGTTATCCCTATAATATCTGGTTTCACTTCCTGCACCAGTAGCTCTAGTTCCTCCATTTTGTTACCTAGGCTCCCCGCATTGGTGTACAAACATCTTAATTTTTGCTGTTTGGCCTCCCTCACATTCTGTACCCTATTAGGCACGGTCATTCTACAGCCAGTATGACCTATTAGGCTGGTATCCACACTGTCCTTCCTCCTCATGTCCATTCTCCTACCCACGACTGTATCCTTTCTTACTTCGTTTTCTTCCCTCTCAATGCTAAAATCCGGCATGGAGATTACCTGGACATCTCCCAACCATCTCCCCCAAATTCCTAGTTTAAAGCTCTCTTAATCAGTTGTGCCAGCCTCCATCCTAGAAGTCTATTTCCTTCCCTACTCAGATGAAGTCCACCCCGAGAGAACTGTCCTCTGTCCATGAATGCCTCCCAGTGGCCATGCATCCCAAAGCCCTCCTTATAGCACCACTGCCTGAGCCATCTGTTGATAGTCATAATCTTGTCACACCTTTGTTGCTCTTCTCTATGAACAGAATCCCATTGAAGATCACCTGAGCCTCAATTTCCTTAAGTGTCTTCCCCAGCCTAGCATAGTCTCCCATGATATGTTCCAGCGAGAATCTACCAGTATCATTTGTTCCCACATGAAGGATAATTAGGGGATTCTTTCCCACTCCCTTTAGGATCCCTTTCAACCTCAGGTCTACATCCCGTATCTTAGCACCTGGAAGACAGCACACCCTTCTGTTCTCTGGATCAGCTCTGGTTACAGGCCTGTCTATCCTTCTCAGTAAAGAGTCCCTGATCACGTAGACCTGCCTTTTCCTAGTGACTGCTATTCTCCAGTCTATCCCCTGTTCTCTCTAGGTGCAAGTTCTTTCTATTCCTGTTCTCCCTTGTAATCCTCTTCAAGCCATCCTGTATCCTCCTGGGACTCATATTTGGTATAGTCTCCATTGACTCTTCCCCTTTTCCTATAGGACTAGCTGCTCTTCTCTTTTTACTTGCCCTTCCACCTTCAGTGACCACCTGCTGAGCCTCTTCTTCATTTTCCAGCTTTGCAAACCTATTCTTGAGCTCTATTTCTCCTTCAATAGCCCGTCTTTTCCTCTGCCTGATCAGAATGCAGAAGAGAAAGGGAGCTGGTGTGGGGGTTGTGTGGGGAAACTAGGCCTGGGAATTGGCATTGAGGGAGATTGGAACCAGCTGGGAAAGGACACTGGGAAGCAAGATAGGGAAACAAGGTTATGGCTGGGAACCAGTGGGGTGTAGGCTGAACTCTGACAAGTAGCTGCATGGGAGATTGGGACTATCTGGGCAAGGAGACTGGGACAGGTATGAGAAACCTGAGGAGTGGAGACTGTAATTGGCTAGATGAGAAGAACAGGACTGGAATAAGGAGACAGAAGAGACAGGAACTGAAAAATGATAAAAGACAAACACACCACATCACTTGTAGGTGAACACTTTTCACAGAACAATCACTCTGTGTCTGATCTATCAGTCCTCAAAGGATACCTGCACAACATTTTCAAATGATGAGCCTTGGAGCTTAAATACATAACTCTGCTAGACAGTAAGGCTATGTCTACACTATGGATCTTCCTGCTAGCTACCAAATGATATCACTTCTGAGCTGTGCTTACAGACTTCTGGAGTGATTAATTCTGCAAAGAATAATGCCCACAGTAGAGCAGGCTCTGAGTGATGACCAGGCAGGTTTCAGACCTAACAGGAGCACTTGTGACCAAGTTCTCACTTTCAGCACCTATATAGAAATGGTTTCCAACACACTGAGAAGACAAGGGCTGTGTATCTTGTCTTGACAGTAGCATATGATACCATCTGGCCTGCTGGTCAGGATGTCACATAAGTTACCCCAGTGGGTTGTTATGGTCATGGAAATGCTTTGAAACAGACAATTCCAAGCAATACTAGGAAACAAATTGATCATATGGAGGACTCCCTCAGGGATCTGTTCTTGTTTTAAAAATGATCTGCCTCCAATAATTTCAAGACAATTTAGTATGCAGATGACATCTGCCTACTTCAAGAAACAGAGACTTCAAAAAGATTGAGGACAACCTGAACCAAGACATGGCAGCAGTCAGTGTCTATTGACATACCTGGACACTTAAGCCCAGTGTATCAAAGTGTTATCATTCTTCTATCTCAACCACACCAATGCTACGTGACAGCTCAACATCTTTGGGAATGGAGAATGATTGACTGACACCAGTCTCAAATCGAGGAGTAATTCTAGCTCACACGGACCCAAATGGACCACCTCACCAAAGTAGCTCAGAAGATTAAGAGGAAAAATGGTCTCCTAAATAAGCCTGGGACAACTGACTTGGGCTCGCAGGGCTCCGAATAGCAGCGTAGATGTTCCCATTCAGGCTGGAGCCCAGGCTCTAAAACCAAGCAAGGGAGGTGGGTCTCAGAGCCTGGGCTCCTGCCCCAGCAGGAACAGCTACACTGCTATTTTTAGCCCCATAGCACAGACCCACAAGTCCCAGTCAGTTGACTTGGGCTCTGAGACTTGCTGCCGCAGGGTGATTTTTCAATGTAGCTATAAAAGTCAAGAGCATCAAAGGGTACATCTACTCTATTTGTCAATTTTATATTTTGCATTTTGAACTTTTTTCATCTTTATCGTACCACTTGTGCATTTGCTAATAATATAACTGTACTGGGAATCCTCTGTACAATTTTGATATTCTCTGTATAGAAAGAACTTCTATAAACTATGGAAAAAAAATCCAAAGAGAGGCAACAAGGGAAACGATAGGATTAGAAGGTATGACATCTGAGGAGAGATTAAGGCAATTTAATACAGTATTTACTGCTTGAAGGAAAGGAGATAAAGGGTAATATAACTATTTACAAACACCTCCGAGGTAGAAACATAAGAGGTATGGGCATGTTTACAATGACTGGTACAATACAAGTTTATTTTGTGTGGTAACTTCTATACCAATCAACTCAGACAGTTATCCTGCAGAGGCACATAAATTGAGAACCAAGCAGTCTATTGTGCGGGGGCCTTTCAGATGAAACCATAGAAATAGAGGCTATTACTTAAGGAACAGTTAGGTTAGATATTAGGAAACAGATTTAAAGAGTAAAGGCTATTGGGACCCAATTCGGCACCATTAATGTGTGTGGTAATTTTGCAAGCGAGTTGTATAGATGTGGTACTGAGATGCTTAGGCAATTACATGAATTACTAAGGGAAGTAGTTAACAGGGACACACTTTGTCATCAAAGATGCTCTTAAACAGATGCAGGGAGCAGGGTAGAGGACGTCTAGACCAGCGGTGGGCAACCTGCGGCCTGCATGCAGCCCACCAGGGTAATCCGCTGGCAGGCCGCCAGACAGTTTGTTTACATTTGCACGGCTGCCTGCAGCTCTCAGTGGCCACAGTTTATTGTTCCCGGCCAATGGGAGCTGCGGGAAGTGGCGCAGGCCACAGGGACGTGCTGGCCGCCACTTCCTGCAGCTCCCATTGGCCTGGAACAGCGAACCGTGGCCACTGGGAGCTGTGGGTGGCTGTGAAAATGTAAACAAACTGTCCGACGGCCCACCAGCGGATTACCCTGTTGGGCCACGTGCGGGCCGCAGGCCGCAGGTTGCCCACCACTGGTCTAGAGGGAATACTCATGCAGGGTGTTGAAATAGATGACCTCAAAAGGATTTTTAAGTTGTTTTCATGTAGTATTTTACCACTGTCAGATGCAGATTTTAGACACAGAGCAGATACGTTAAATCATAACATGTACTTTACATTTATTATAGTTTTCTCTGTGAGCCATCAATACTGCCTGCTGTCAAACATGCCATAATGGAAGAAAACTCCTTTTTACAACTTTATTTCTAGCTAGAGGGAGCAGAGAATAAAGGTGTTGACAGGTACTAAATTTCACATGGTTTCAGAAGTACTAATTTAACCTACATGTCTTACTGCGTGGTAGACAATTTTTTTGTAAGCAGTTCAACACAAAAATGCTCACTACAGAATAAAAGGACAGCTGCACAAGGAGGAGGGATATCAAAATATGACTAAGAATCTATGTATTTTACATGAGAGCTTTTTTATTTAATAACTTACTCATCTATTTTGTATTTCAAACCATTTGTGTTGTCATAACTTTAGAACATGGTATATAATTTCACTGAAAGAACTTATGGTTGTTCTGCTACTGATAGAGGGAGAAACTGGTTCTAGCAAGAGTTAATCTACAGCAAGAATCAACTTCTAATTCATGTAAAATACTGATTTTTCTTATTTACTTTTGAAAAATGAAGTTATTTCACACTGTTATGTGGCAAGGTGGTTGGATCCTTAATTAGTCTTACAATACAGAAATTGTTCTAGACCTATGCATGGGTGAAGAACTTCCATCACTAAAAGCAAATTATGTGCCCAGTCCTTCAGATTTTATCTTTTCATAGGTAATTATCTATTGAATCTGCCTAATGCATTCTCTGGGTTCTTATTTTGCAGTGTGGTAGCTGGGAGCCCATTGACAATGGGAAAATGAATTGATATGGACTGCAGGAACAGGCAAAATGAGTGATGACCAGACACTGACTTCAGCATTCAGGAGTTCGTTGAAATATGCTTCTTTTTCTCGCTCTTCCATGTCCATGAATGATTTTGTGCCAGTATCTGTTATCCTTAGCCATTTGTATATTTAGCATAGCCACAGAAAAACAACACTGTGTCCATGACTAGCAAACAAACTGTGTTACACATACCATCACTTGTTTTCTTGCAAATGAATGTTTTCTTGCAATTCCCTTTGAAAGCACCAGGCAATATCTTCCCAAATATAATAATCAGATCCTGTACAGATTAGATAAAAATCTATGTATTTATTGGACATTATAGCAGTGAAAACAGTCAATAAAAACTACCATTAACCATCTGATAGGACATCTATGCTGTTTGCAGTGGTGGTGCAGCCATTTTGGTCCCAGGAGATTAGAGACACAAGATGGGTGAGGACTTTTATTGGACTATCTCACACATCTTGTCTCAGGACATGTATGAACAGGTTCTGTAAACTGTTCTATATACTTAGAATTGGTAGTAAAGACTTAGTTTAGGGGGAAAAAACAATTACCTCATCAAATTACATAGCAGAAGCATCTTGGCTACTGATGCTTTCTACCGGAGCACTAGCATAACACGTGTAACATTCCCCTGGGAGAACATGTTTTTCAACGGGGTTTCCTTCAGTTATAATTTAAAACTCTTTTTTTTCCCCAGGTGGCAAGCAGGCACAGGAGATTGCTTTATTCGTGCTTTGTCAAGGTACATATTAGTTTTTGAGTCTATAGTATCCCCATATTTGAAGTTATACTAAAAAAAGGAAATTGTGATTTTTGTATAAGATACTTATTAATCACTAGAACCATTCCCCTTAATTCTTTCCTAAATACCACCAGATTTGAAGCAAGACTTTGATCTGTAGGCATTTCCTCAAACTCATATCTGGAGCTGTGAAAATAACTGATTTTTTTTTTTTAGTTTAGTGGATGTTCCAAAAAGGTAAACATTTGCATTTTAGTGAAAAAGAAAAAATTCATTCAACCCAAATGGAAGTTTGAATATTTTTATATTTGAGTGTTTTTAAATAAAATCAAAGTGCATTTCTTAATTAAATGTTTTTTAAAACATTTTTGAAACAACTTAAAAATTCCATTTCAAATATGTTGAAACAAAAGCTAATTTTTTTTTGTTCTAATGTGGAATGAAAAATGAGACCTTTCAAATTTTTTGTGTGTGGAAAAAATGAGAGTGCATCAGACCCCCCAGAGGTTCATCTCAGAACAGCCAACAGCCCAGTGGTTGGGCCACTCACTTGGGATGTGAAAAACCCAGATTCTGGTCTCTGCTCTCTTAAACCTGGGTCTCCTATATCCTTGGTGAATACCCTAACCACTAGGCTACTGACTATTCTGGAGTCTCTCTCTTTTAGTTCCCTCCTGAGATGTTTTCATTGAAAGCAATACATTTCCACGACAAGTTTGTTTCAAATTGGAATCTTCTGGCAAAAAAAACATTTTGTTGAAAAATTTCCAACCAATCAGTTTGTCACAGTGATGTTTGGAGCTGCTACTAGGGTGGAAGATGCAGCTGACACAACATGCCTTACTCCGGGCTGTGCCCAGCAGCACCATCTAGCATAGTGGGACTGTTTACTGAGGAAGATACTACTGAACAAGAGTCAGTGTGGCAGAACTGGACCCTTAAAGAACAAGAGAAAATGGGCAATTAATTATAATCACAGGAAAACCGATCCAATGTTGTTAGTAACAGGATTTCTTAGGGGTTATGATCAGGAACATCAAGATCCAAAACCTTGTAATCCCATACAATTGACTTGACTTTGTATTACGAAAGTGATCTGTGGTTAACAAAAATCCTCCATAACATTTTCTTCTCATAGTTGTGCTTCCTTTTTCTTCCTTATCGTATCACCAGTCGAAGTGATAAGTCCATCACCAACAAGATATTTTCCTAAGAAAAAGTCTGTTACAGGTTGACAGCTGGTCATATTGTTGGCTGACCTGTGCAGTTATGTAAAGGTTTTGGAATATAATATAGATTTTAGAATTAGCATTAGAATTATTTTAAAACTTTTTAGTGCACACTGGTGTTATGAAGCCATAAATGTACATCAACTGCGTGACCTCCAGAATATTGAAAGATATTAGGATGCTGCATTAATTAATTGATTCACCCCAGGAGGTTACATTTAGTTAAACTGTCGCTATATGCCAGCTTCCAATGGAAATAAATCCTCAGATTTGCACAAAGTTTGAAGGCTTTTTTAAAAATAACTTTTATCATTAAAAAAACCCACAACGCAGTTTAAAAATCTGTTCATAATGTACTAATCTGGAATCACACTAAAAGGCTGTTGTAATTAAAAGACTGACAAATTAATTCTGACAGAATGGCATTAGGATGTTACTGTATTCTTTGAAAGGTTAGGTATTTAATAGAATTGTGTCAGGGAACAAGATATTTTTATTATGTTTGGGAAGGAATGGGGAAGGTAGGTGAAAATTAAGATAAAAGTATGCATTGCTGTACCTAAAATGACATCCTTCATTGTTTAAGTAGGATCCTGGGATGCAAAGCCTGTGCCATATTTCCAGCTGATGTATGTCAGTGTAGCTACACCAGTTTAAAATAACTGATGATCTGTCCCATTGTGTTTAGAGTTGATACCCAATGCACCAAGAAAAGAATCAGAATTATCCTTTACCACCCAGACCATATCAATACCAACAAGCTAGCCCACCACTTGGATGAGATCAGTAAAGGATGAAGAACAACTGTCTGAAGCTAAATCCAAAATAAATAAATAAATAAATAAATAAAAATGGAGGTTATGCTAGTTGGCAAAGGAAAGTACTGAACAATTTTCAGCAAAGGTGCAGTCTCCTTTGGTTGAAGGTGTACACGCACAATGGGATAAGTCAGTCTGTAGTTTAGCACTGCTCCTGGATTCCTCATGCACCCATACTAACCTGGGTAACACTTTATACCATTTCTAGGTGGCTAGAAGACTCCATCCCACCCTGTTGGATGATGAACAGGCCTCAGTTATTCATGCCCTTGTCATCTCTCTCTGATTATTATTGAAGTACAAGAATACAATGAACTTGTGTGATCAAAAGCACCTCTGTATTTTCACCTTACATACCACTGTAATAATCTTTGTACAAAATATGCCTTGTGAGGTACTATTTGAAAACTAATACCTGACTGGTCAAAAATATTGTGAATTTATATGATAATATTATATGTAAATGTATGAATTCCCCCTGTATGTTGTTGTTAGCACATGTTCAGAACCAGAGAGCCCTGCAAAGCCAAATGTTGTTAAACAGGCCAATCCTAAATAAAGGAAAGTGTTTACTTCAATTTACATATGCATAATAAACAGGGCCCTCAAGAGAGCAGAGGGAGGAGACATAAAATAAGCTACATGGCAATAACTGTTGAGCATTAGAGCTCACATTCTATTGCAGCCAGTGCAGGAAGAGTTGATCTTCAGTTCGTGAGGGTCCCTTTAATCCCTTGGTTATCCCAGTGTGACCCTAAAGAAGGATAGGACAGTGAATGGGAGTTCTAAAAGTTTGACCCTGCTGGTGTCTGACACATGGTGCCAGTTGTCTGTTGTGGGGATGTTTCTCTTTTGATGGTGGGGGAAACCTACTTTTGGTGGAATCAGACTCAGCACTGTTTCAGTCCAGCCATGGCACTAACCAGATACAGTATAGATCATTGTTTTTAAATGCTGTCTTCACAAACATACAGAATTATTGTATAATTATTTTGCACATCGTAACTTCTTGACAAAGTATCAGACAGAAAAAGACTAGATATGTTAACATGCTAGTCCAGGGGTGGCCATCCTGTGGCTCCGGAGCCACATGCGCCCCTTCAGAAGTTAATATGCGGCTCCTTGTATAGGCACTGACTCCAGGACTGGAGCTTCAGGCACCAGCTTTCCAATGTGCCGGGAGGGGGGTGCTCACTGCTCAACCCCTGGCTCTGTCACAGGCCCTGCCCCCACTCCACCCCTTTCTGCCCCTTCCCCTGAGCCTGCCATGCCCTCGCCCCTCCTACTCTCCCCCCCAGAGCTTCCTGCATGCCACGAAAGGGCTGATCAGGAGGTGCAGGGAGGGAGGGGAAGCGCGGCGCTGATGGTGGGGCTGCTGAGGTATTACTGTGGCTCTTTGCCAATGTACATCAGTAAATTCTGGCTCCTTCTCAGGCTCAGGTTGGCCACCTCTGTGCTTGTCATTCAAATATGGATGGGAGTCCTGAGAAGGAGGCTACACAAATATTTAACTGTTGTGCAATTTACTGCACCTTCACATAAATTTGTCATAGCTTTTTAATAGCACTCTGGGAATGAAAGCTAGATATTATGAGATGAAGCAATACTTGAACTACACGAAATGAAAAAGCAGTTGTTTGGGTGCCTGTATGCTGTTGGTAGATCTCACATTTCCAATAATGCTGTCAGAGTATCATCTTTGCTGCTCTGAAGTATTAATGTCAATCTTTTTCATTTACATTGTTGCTGAAAGTTAGATGATTTGACTTAGGCAACTGTTTATGAATATGTTTGAACAATAATCTAATTTCACATTTTATTTATTGTACGCTTCGTAATGATATTAAACAAACTAAAATATCTGCTTTAGATGAAAAATTCTTCAAACACTGATGCTAAAAATGATTTGATCCAAATTCATCATTAGACCTGGCATTCCTTTTCCCCCATTGCAAAAGTGTAAGTGATTATTTGGGCTGTAAATCTGTGGTTTGGGGATCTTTTCTTTAAAAACATAATTAAAATACTTTTAAAATAAGTTCACATAGAAGTTCCTGAAGATGACACTATTTAAAATGACAAAAAATATACCAACTATGCAGGAAATATGCGGCAAATTTTGTTTTCCAGAGCTTTTATTCCAGGAATTTTTATGTTTTATAATAACTTTAGAATCATTAAAGCGGCCTTTCATATTGTTACCTGTCTTATATTTAATATAAATCACTTAGTCATGGAAAGCACCCTGCTGTAAGCAAAATAGGCAGTTAAATTTCTACTGGGCAGTTTTATTAGGGTAACTATTGCCTTCAGCAGTAAACACAGTTACACATGATGCTTTCAATTATTGAAATCGATTAGTAAATATGCTTCATTTATTCTCAGGGGAATAAGAGGAAGCTATATAGATTTCCTTTGTTTTTCAGTTATGCTATATCCTTGAAATGTAATCCAGGGTTAGCTATTTTTTCATGAACCACTGTCTTCCTTTTCAGATGATTCCCTTTACTCATGTATTGTTTAGATTTTACTGAACAGAACTAAACCCAGTATCCATGCAGCATATTCATGAAGCTGCTTTATTAACTCTCTTGATAAGGAGGTATCAAATGGAAAATTCCACCAATTAAATCTTGTATCAAAAACAATGAATTTTCTTTTATTTTAAAAGAGTGTTTAAAATATTGAAGCACCAGTTCATGAAGCAGAACTGCCCACCTCCTTGAAGTCAAGGTGAAGGCCTGCTTAATATCTGATGGCTCATCGCACTTAACACCAGCAATTGGCAAAATGCTGAAATTCCATGGAAGCCTTCGTTTCCCCCAAATATGCAGGAAGTTTGATTAATATCAATGTCTGCTTCTCAAGCGTGGTGTCATCTGTGGCCATTTTTAAGGGTATGTCTACGCTAATGTTTTTCCCTTCAGTTAATTAGCTGCCAACTAAATTGAGATAGTTTACCTCCTTAGATATGTGTTCCAGGTTACAAACATTTGTACTTTATCCTTAGGATCAGCTGTTTCCTGTGCACCATTAGGATCACAGCCCTGGAGATGACATCCTATGGGAGAGCACTTCTTGGGCCATGTCATTTTTAACCTGAGCTCAGCAAGTTCCAGACACCCTTCCTTCAGTACCTCTTTTTCTGTGGCTTCTGGACAGTCTGTGTTAAATTCTTCATTTAAAATCACCTGTACTAAAACACAGTTTTTTAAAAATAGAAAGAAAGATTACAGCAAAAGAAAGTCTGGGTGACGCATCTAACCTTAAACCATGCAAAAGTTTAGCTAGATCAGTACTAGTCATCCCATCACAGGGTGCAAGTCATGTCTTCCATATTACCAAACCCCTTGGTTTCCCTTTTTCTTCCATGCCTTTTTGGTGGGGTAGTGTGAGTGCATGTGCTAATGCAACAGGGCCCCCTCTGTTCAGATGGAGCACTGCTGCACAGAGTCCAGTCTGGCAGGGCAGTGAGTCAGCTCCTCTTGCTTGAATCCCTATGGGAGTCCCATTTGGGCTAGAAAGGGTGTTAGTTGCAGTCCCACTGGGATATACAGATTTCCCTTTATACTTGGCATGGTTAGCTCATCCTGGTCCTCAGGGAGTCTAAAAACCCCTTTGGTTTTTAAATCTGAGGTAGCAGTAGGGGAATCCAGGCCCACACACATCACTGGGTTCCAGGTCAGGGCCCTATAAACCAGGCAGGCTGAATCAAAGCCTCATCAAACTCTTCTGCTTTGCCCTGAACTTCTTCCTCTGTTATGTAGGCTTCTCCACCCAGTAGATCTTGTCAACTTCTCAGCAGCTTGCTCCTCTGGCAGCCACCCCACCCTTCTGTGTCTCAGCTCTTTATTCTCTCGGTTGCTGTGAAGCTGCCAGTCCGAGCTGTATGGTGATTGCTGCATTAACTCTCTTTAATAGGGTGACCAGACAGCAAGTGTGAAAAATCAGGATGGGGTGGGGGGGTAATAGGAGCTCATATAAAAAAAAGCCCCAAATATCGGGACTGTCCCTATAAAATCGGGACATCTGGTCACCCTACTCTTTAATCACCGGGCCAGCCTATGCATCCCATGACAGGCAGCATATTACAAGCCACTTTCTGGTATCAGATATCATCCTTTCCCCTTTTCCCTGAATCCTTTCTTTCCAGGATCCCTCAGTTATACTTTTCAAGTTACTTTGATCTGTCCCTATGAACTCCCCTACAAAGGCATTTCCACAGATATACCATCCAATGGGGTGGGATCTTAAGTGCCAGGTATATATTTATTTCCAGTAAACCCAGGGGATTCAACCTTTTCTGCTGTGGTCCTGCTTCCTAGGGTGGAAGCTCAGCTAAAGTCCTGGACTGATCAATCCTCTTTCAGCCAGGTCACAGTTTAATGGAGCCTTGAAGACGCTGAGATAAGTGGGCAGCCTGCTGATGTACACCAAGGAGGTAGATCAAGAAGAATTCAGAGAGCTCTGATAAAAATTAAATCTAACACAGAATCCCATGTATTTAGTATTCTCAGATTTTGAATACAAGAGAGAGTTCTTTGCTAAAAATCAGCCTAAATCTATTTTCATTTTAAGTATGTGTGATGGGTTGCTTCACAGAAACTCCCTTGGGAACTCCCACCTGATGTGCTGAGACTACCTCTCAGCCTGTTTTCCCTGGCAGCTTGGGACTTCAGTGCCCTGCCTGGTTGTGCCGGATACACTAGCCTGCTACAAACACAGACCCAGGTCTGAACCACGTCCCCCAAAAGCTGCAGGCTTAACTGAAAACAGCTTAAGAAATGCTCTTGTCTCCAGCACTCAGATACCCAACTCCCAACGGGGTCCAAACTCCAAAAAAATCCGTTTTACCCTGTATAAAACATATACAGGGTAAACTCATAAATTGTTCGCCATCTATAACACTGATTGAGAGATATGCACAGCTGTTTGCCCCCCCCCAGGTATTAATACATACTCTGGGTTAATTAACAAGTAAAAAGTGATTTTATGAAATACAAAAAGTATGATTTAAGTGGTTACAAGTAATAACAGACCAAACAAAGTGAATTACCAAGCAAAATGAAATAAAACATGCAAGTCTAAGCTTGATACAGTAAGAAAGTGATTACAGATGAAATCTCACGCTCAGAGATGTTCCAATAAGCTTATTTTACAGACTAGCCTCCTTCTAGTGTGGGTCCAGCAATCACTCACACCCCTGTGGTTACTGTCCTTTGTTCCAGTTTCTTTCAGGTACCCTTTGTGAGTGGAGAGGTTATATCTTGAGCCAGTTGAAGACAAAATGGAGGGGCCTCCCAGGACCTTATATAGTTTCTCTCTTCTGGGTGGAACCCCCCCGTGTAGAATTACAGCTACAAAATGGAGATTTGGAGTCACATGGGCAAGTCACATGTGTATGTATGACTCAGAACTTTACAGGAACGTTCCCAGGAAAGCTCAGATGTGGACTGGCATATATCAAAGTCTATTGTCAGATTAAGTGTTTCTTGATTGGGCACTTACTGAGAATAGTCTTTTCTGAAGAAGCTGACCAAAAACTTCACTAAGGCTACTTAAAATCAAACAAGTACACAGCCAATATTCATAACTTTGAATACAAAAATGATACATGCATTCAAATAGGATGAATACATGCAGAAGAACATAACCTTTGCAAAGATATGTTACATGGCATATCTAGCATAAAACATATTCCAGTTATGTCATATTTACACTCATACGCATATTTCTATAAAGTGTTATGGGGTACAACTTCACAGTATGTATTTCATAGAATCATAGAAGATTAGGGTTGGAAGAGACCTTAGGAGGTCATCTAGTCCAACCTCCTGATCAAAACAGGACAAACCCAACTAAATCATCCCAGCCAGGGCTTTGTCAAGCTGGGCCCTAAAAACCTCTAAGGATGGAGATTCCACCATCTCCTTACATAACGCATTCTAGTGCTTCATCACCCTCCCAGTGAAATAGTTTTTCCTAATATCCAACCTAGACCTCCCCCACTGCAACTTGTTCTATCATCTGCCACCACTGAGAACAGCCTAGCGCCATCCTCTTTGAAACCCCCTTTCAGGTAGTTGAAGGCTGCTATCAAATCCCCCCTCACTCTTCTTTTCTGCAGACTAACTAAGCCCAGTTCCTTCAGCCTCTCCTCATAACTCATGTGCCCCAGCTCCCTAATCATTTGTGTTGCCTTCCGCTGGACTCTCTCCAATTCATCCACATCCTTTCTGTAGTGGGGGACACAAAACTGGACACAATACTCCAGATGTGGCCTCACCAGTGCCGAATAGAGGGGAATAATCATTTCCCTCGATCTGCTGGCAATGGTCTTACTAATGCAACCCAATATGCTGTTAGGCTTCTTTGCAACATGGCACACTGTTGACTTGTATCCAACTTCTCATCCATTGTAATCCCCAGGTCCTTTACAGAAGAACTGCTGCTTAGCTAGTCAGTCCCCAGCCTCTAGCAATGTATGGGATTCTTCTGTCCTAAGTGCAGGATGCTGCACTTGTCCTTGTTGACCTCATCAGATTTCTTTTGGCCCAATCCTCCGATTTGTCTAGGTCACTCTGGCCCCTATCCCTACCCTTCAGCATATCTTCCTCTCCCCCCAATTTAGTGTCATTTGCTAACTTGCTGAGGGTGCAATCTATCCCATCATCTTTATGTGAATAAAGATAAAATGTATTGTTAAGGGAAATTCATAAATTTCAAATAAAATGTGATTCAGCTTAAGAATTACTCAGTAAGAAATAAGTATTTTCTTCCTTAAAGCACTTATCCTTATGTTTACAAAGAATGGATAACTGTTCAGATTTTGCTGTCAGAGAGGGGGAAAATGTTGGACTTTATTAAATCTCTTTCTTTGTCTTTAGTCTACAGTCTCTTTATTTAATAATTGTTCTTTTTCCTTTATTTTGTTTGCACACATTTTAATATGTTTGTGAGAAAAATGTTTAAGACCATTCATGACTGCCATCATACAAAAAACTTAAACGACTGTCTTTCAGGACAGATTGTGGCCTCTGAGTTGGAAGTTAAAAATGTCAGCATACACACAAAAAGAAAAGGAGTACTTGTGGCACCTTAGAGACTAACCAATTTATTTGAGCATGAGCTTTCGTGAGCTACAGCTCACTTCATCGGATGCATACACACAGTAAACTTTTCAAAGGTCCAATTTTCAAAACTTTCCCAATTAGTTGTGAATGCAAATCCTGTCTAGTTGGTAGGCCTGCCAACTTTCTAATCGCACAAAACCAAACACCCTAACAACATAAGAATGGCCATACTGGGTCAGACCAAAGTTCCATCTAGCCCCGCATCCTGTCTTCTGACAGTGGACAATGCCAGGTGCCCCAGAGGGAATGAATACAACAGGTGATCATCAAGTGATCCATTCCTTGTCGCCCATTCCAAACTTTTGCCAAACAGAGGCGGGGAACACCATCCCTGCCCATCCTGGCTAATAGCCATTGATGGACCTATACTTCATGAATGTATCTAGTTCTTTTTTGAACCCTGTTATGGTCTTGGCCTTCACAAAATCATCTGGCAAGGAGTTCCACGGGTTGATTATGTGTTGTGTGAAAAAATAATTCCTTTTGTTTGTTTTAAACCTGCTGCCTATTAATTTTGTTTGGTGACCCGTAGTTCTTGTGTTATGAGGAGCAAATAACACTTTCTTATTTACTTTCTCCACACCAGTCATGATTTTATAGACTTCTATCATATCCTCCCTTAGTTGTCTTTTTTCAAAGCTGAAAATTCCATTTTATTAATCTCTCCTCATATGGCAGCCGTTCCATACCCCTAAATTTTTTTTCCCTTTTCTGAACCTTTTTCAATTCCAATATATCTTTTTTGAGATGGAGCAACCACATCTGCATGCAGTATTTAAGTTGTGGGTGTATCATGGATTTATATATAGGCGATACAATATTTTCTGTCTTATTATCTATCCCTTGCTTAATGATTCCCAACATTCTGTTCACTTTTTTGACTGCCACTATACATTGAGTGGACATTTTCAGAGAACTAGCCACAATGACTCCAAGATCTCTCTCTTGAGTAGTAACAGCTAATTTAGACCCCATCACTTTATATCCGTAGTTGGGATTATGTTTTCCAATGTGCATTACTTTGCATTTATCAACATTTAATTTCATCTGCCATTGTGTTGCCCAGTCACCAGTTCTGAGAGATCCTTTTGTAGCTCTTCACAGTTTGCCCGGGATGTAACTATCTTGAGTAGTTTTGTACCCTAGCCACGCCCCTACCCGAGGCCCCTTCCTCAAGGCCCTGCCCCCTCACTACATTCCCCCTCCCTCGATGGCTTGCTCTCCCCCACCCTCACTCACTTTCATTGAGCTGGGGCTGGGGTGCAGGAGGGGTGAGGGCTCTAACTGGGGGTGGAGGCTCTGGGCTGGGGCCAGGGATGAGGGATTTGGTGTGCAGGATGGGGCTCCAGGTTTGGGGGGAGGGGGTGGCTTAGGGCTGGGGCAGGGGGTTGAGACACAGGCTTACCTCAGGTGGCTCCTGGTCAGCAGGGCTAAGGCAGGCTCCCTGTGTGTCCTGGCACCGTGTTGTGCCCCAGAATTGGCTAGCAGGTCTGGCTCCTAGTGGGGGAGCCAGGAGGCTCTGCGCGCTTGCCTCAAGTGCCAGCTCCGCACTGTGGGGGCAGTGCCTGCAGGTGAGAGCAGCGCACGGAACCTCCTGCCTCCTCCCTCAACCCCCACTGCCTATGAGCTGGACCTGCTGGCTGCTTCCGGGATGCAGCACGGTGCCAGGACAGATAGGGACTAGCCTGCCTTAGCCCCCCAGCACCATCAACTCGACTTTTAGCTGTCCAGTTGGCGGTGCTGACCAGAGTTGTCAGGGTCCTTTTTTAACCTGGTATTCTGGTCAAAAACTGGACACCTAGTCATCCTACTAGTTGGCAAGATTTCAAGAGGTAAAATGCTATATTGGCCTCTAAAATCCACAAGAGAGATCACAAACTGAAACGATGTGCGGAAAATTCTGGGGATGAAACAATGCAAGTATCTTGTATTCCAGATCCAGATCAGATCCTTGGCTGGTGCAAATGGAGCACTGCTGGTGCTCTGTCTTCAATGGAGTAGTGCAGATTTACATGAGCTGAGGAGCTGACCCCTCTATGCCTGCTGCAGATGATCACTTAATAAACTCTTCCATTAAGTTCTAGTTTTGAATTTTGGGCTTTTCTTCTATGTTGGACAAAACTTGATCACCATTAGTACCTAGTATGGCAATTAATCCAATACTACAATCTTTACCCCCTGCAGAACCTCTAACTGAAACCAGCATGAGGCTTGCCTTTTTAAGGACTTCAGAACTGGCCTGTGTGGTGTGTTTTTGCTGTGTTTTCCTTCCCCCAATGAGCTTTATTCAAGCAGGAAATTGAAAGATGGTTCTTTTGTACAACAGAAGCTTTGGATCCATTTGTTGTACATTTCCAGTAGGTATTTCAGTCTCTCCAAGTGCTCTATGAGAATCCTTATGACTCTAGTCTACAAGAGGCCATGACTGAAACAAAATGTCACTTGAAGTAAATACCATGCAAGCAACAGAAAGGTACCATCCTTCAGTCTAATATATGATCCTTCAGCTCTAAGGATGACCTTTTGCATGGTATGCTTCACTTGATCCCCACTCTGAAGAAAAACGAAACCTAAGGGACCAAGCCAGATTTTGACTTTGCAGTTTGATGTCATTTAAAACCACATTTTCCCCAGATTCATTGATTTTTGTGTGTGTAAAGGCTCAGGTGCTACATATAATACTGCCGCAGAAGCCCTTCAGCACAGATAATACAACAAATGCTCCTTAATTATAGTATGAAACACTAAAAGCTCCAAGTGGGCTGTCCTCCATACTGTTTCTAAGGCATTTGGTTAAAGCTTTAGCAAGGCTTTGACATACAAAACTATGAGCAAGGAAGGAGGTGAATTTAAAAAATGAACAGGTTGTGCTATTAAGGTGAAAAAAATGACACCATAGAAAAAGAGAAAAGCGTATCGTGAATATTGCTACAAATGTGAAACCAAAGCAGCCATACTTGAGAGACCAAATCTTCTAGACTGCATGCATGTTTAATCTGCACGCTCAATTACTGTTGTTGTGTACACAAACATAGTGCTTGGCTGCACACATTTTTCCTGAACGCAATGCTGAAGAGCTTAGCTTTTATTTCTAAATGTAGGTAATACATTTTAATAGCACTTCTAAAGGCATAGGGGGGAAAAAACTATGTTGTTCTAATCAGCCAACACTTCTTCGAAGTTTCTGCTTTAGTGTATGACATTTCAAAGTTTTCTCAGTAAAACTGATAGTAGTTTACAAAAAAATCACAGATTGGAGAGATGTTTTCTTTTAAGTTTGCATTGATGGGTTGTTTAGTTGTGAATGTCTAAAAGATAAGAGAGTTAAGATTGATCCCCACTTCATGTCTTCCACAATGAACATGTATTTCCCAAGAAGCAACTTGGCAGAACATACCAACCTGAGTCCTCAATAGCAATTTACTTACAACATAGCAGTGTATGTACTGTTATTGCTCTTTTCTTGCTGTCTTTTACAGGCTTCAAATACTATAATTGTGCATTCATATACAAAAAGGTAAGCATCACAAATTTCATAGATTATATGTTAATCTGCCATACCTCGGTGTACTCATAATGACAAACTCAGTTAGAAACCACAAATATGAACCTAATAAACCTTACATCTAAGAATTGTAACAACACAGAGTATTAGGGACTTGTTTTTTGACAGGACTCATTGGTGGCAACTAGTGCCAGTATACAAGGTGTTCGTAAAAAGAAAAAAGAAAAGGAGTACTTGTGGCACCTTAGAGACTAACCAGTTTATTTGCCACAAGTGCCACAAGTACTCCTTTTCTTTTTTCTTTTTACGAATACAGACTAACACGGCTGTTACTCTGAAACCTATACAAGGTGTTGCACACTTAAATGGGGAAGGGATAAGATAATCACAAATTCTACTTGTGCAAGTATCATGGTGGAGCAAATGCTGGATTGTTTCCATCAGAGTAGGTGTGGAATACAGTCTAAACAGCATAATTGTTACTATAGAAAAGAGTCAATCAAAATGAGGCAATAAAGAAAGATAAAAGTAAGTTGTAATTAAATGCCCTTATTATATATCCCTTTTCAATTCATACATTCATTTTTCTCAATGATTATCAAAAAAAAAGTCTCTTGTATTTTTAAGACCAGGCATTAAGACAATCAATTTATCAAAATAACTTACAATTACATAGGATTTTTCATGTTAAATGGTCCCACAGAATACTACAATTTTAGTTTCTATTCAACCAATTTATATGGAAACTATGTAGGGCCACTACATTCACCACCAGAACTGAGCAATCTTTAAAGAGCAGAGGACAATACAGTACTATGCAAAATTTTAGGAGAGCAACTGAAGAAATAGCAGATCCAAACAGAATTGCATGGGAAATTTAGGTAGTCAATTTTGCAAGAGTCTAAATGTAAAAGTAATGACAATGAATGTAAAGGTTCATGGATGGAAAAGTGTAAATTTTACATCTAATATACAGATGCTCAAATTTGAGCAGAACACCAGGGTTATATATCAATCACCTGCTATCTTATAAAAAATGTTACAGGAACTTTAATGACCACAAATATTCCAATACCTTAGTCTTAAAACATAAAAAGACAGCACTTTCAACAACAGAGTACGGTTAACTCACACTAGGGCAAATGGTCAGGCCCAACTCAGATGGATGTGTGCCACTTGTAAAATTACCAACACCATGTTGTGCATTTTGTTCCTCAAAGTTGATCCAAGTACTGATTCAGCCCAATCCTGTCCATCTTGAAAGATCTAACAGGATAATAAGGTGCAACAATTTACTTGCAGGAATTTCAAAGCCTGGTGTATGCACTACTCATAGTTTGTTAGATTACTGCCATTTACCCTTCAGGTTCCCTGTTAAGAGTGAATGGGCCTATAATCCTCATAACAGATAGCGAGCCTATTCCATATATCAAAATCATCTTTGTAGACTCTAATGGATCTAAAGTATAGGAATTAAGGAGCTTTGAAAAAAAATCTGATGAGAGATCTCTAAAATTACTCATGTGGTAGCACTCTTGCTACTGCAGCTGAAGATCACAGGTTGTTATCCCATGACAGGGCCTGGATTCATATTTAAGATGGACACTAGTGTAGTCTATTACTATTTACATAGAGTAGGGTTTGGCAGACAACATGCATTTCATTTCATGAGAAAAATGGAGGTACTGACATTTGTTTTCATCCCGCAGTGGAACACCCCAACACTCTTTGAATTTTTTTGTGACTAGACAATGCCTCAGAGGTTAGGACACTCCCTTTGAACCAGGGAGAGCTAGAGACTGCTGCTTCATTTGTTGCAGAAGCTGGAATGCATGTAGTTCTGGCTATCTGTACATCTCAAATGAGATCAGTGTCATCATTATCCCTGTTTTACAGATGGGACAACTGAAGCACAGGCAGGGGGAAAGGACTTGTTCAAAGTCACCCAGCAGGCTGGGTTTTGGTTTAAGTGACTTGCCCAGTATCACACATTATGGTCCAAATACTTAGTCCTGCCTTGAGTACAGGGGACTGGATTAGATTGCCTTCCAGTTCTATGATTCTATGAAAACACTGAATAGCTTCTCATTAAGTGTGCACTGAATGAGGAAGGGTCCTGTGGGAAAAAATAGTATATTATGTAATTCGACAAGGAACACATGTGACACGCAAAGGGGGGATGAATTAAGATTGCCAGCCTAATCTTTATTCTAGCATTTCCTAACTTCTAAATGCTTCACTTTACAATCTTAATAATGTTCTTTTACATAGTGTTTTGTGTGTAATATTTAGATTTATTTCCTCCCATGTAGAGATGTGAGAACATTGCCCCTATGTTTCTCGTAGAGTACATAATGGCTATTCTACATATCTATAGTATCATCTTGTTACTGTGCTTAGGTCTGGAGGGGAGGCAGGTGGATTGGTAATCATCCATACCATTTTAAAATTCATTGGGGAGCGTGACTGTGCTTGCCATTAAGGTTTTCCACAGGTTCTACAGCTCTAGTTAAAGCTGGTGTTTCATTCTCCCTCTTCAAGGGTATTTTAATGCTTTTAGAAGCCATAAATAAAGGGTGAGTAATTTTCCACATGAATTCAAAATCTGTTCTGCTGCATTCAGCCTCTGAATTACAGGAATCATTTGAACTGAAAAAGATCCAAGGAAGTACAGCTTACTGAATTTTGCAAAGCAAAGTTATATTTATTCATTGCATATGCCAAGTGTGTGTATCTTGGGGTAGAAGAGTGACTGGTTTAACATGTGCAGAGTATTATAACTTTATACATGCTTTTAAATTGCATTGGCATTCTCATAAAAAAAAAAAAGACTGACTTCAGTGGAGAGATGACAACAACAGCTGAGACTGCCCCCTTGCATATCTCCTTTCTGGGTTTCCAGAGTGGTTCATCATCAGGCAAACCATTTTTAGATGAGAAAAAAATCCACCCATGTACAAACAGTTCTAGAAGAAGTAAACTTGTAGCTCTGCTGTTCCAATACCGCAGGCTACTGATGTCCTTCTAAAGTGCTAGGCTGTATGCTAGCACGAATCCACTTTCCATTAATACTTAACCTACCTCCCCATCATATTCAAAAGCCCCATCCCTTTCCAGCAATCTAAATGACATGGTGGCTCCTTAACAAGGCTGATGAAATACTACTGCTTAAAACCCAGTACCTTTAGCTACAAGTAACTTAATCTGTAAAACATCTAATAGATATTAGACACATTTTACCCTTCCAAAGAGTCTCATCTCTAACATTTTCACTTATTTTTTTCCTCATCCATGGAGCTGAGGAAGAAAAGCTGTGGAACACCTCTCCTGCATAAAGCATTTTCTCTCCTCCAAACCCTTCTTTAACATCCATCTCTATTGGAAATGCTTCCTACCTTCTCCACATCGATAACTTTAAAATAACCTCTCTTTAAAGGACTTTTCCCCCTCTTTGTCTCTCTCACACTGGAGGCTCTTGAGGGCAAGAAATGCATCTTGTTATGTATGTGGTGCACCATATAAATGCATAATGTTATTTTTAATTGTAACTACAATGAAATAGTCTCTCTCTTTCTCCCCTGTAAGTGGAGGGGAACACCATCTATTTCCTTATCAGACCCTAGTACAGTTTTTGTGCAAGTCTGCAAGAATTGTGTTTGTAGTTTTATACTCTCACAGATTAGGTGGCACTAATTAATTCTACGTTTTTATTTATTTTTTTAAAGCAGAATTACAGGACTAAATTCTGTTCTCAAAAGCATTCCTCATCCCCTTTGATGTCAATAGAACTTTGCACCTGCATCTGAAGGTAAAATTAGACATGCAGGGTTGTAGACTCTTTTCACAGGGTATAAGTAACTCCAGTTGAAGTTAATGGGAGTTCCTCATACATGGTTATTGGAGGATAACCATGAAGAGCCTACAAGCTGCATTTGAATAAGTAAAGTAGGTGTACTTTTGATTAATATAAAGCATGTATGGGTTGACATAATGCATTGAAGGTTGTTATGAAAGGTCTGGTTAAACTCATTTGACCTGAAATGTCACAGGGCAGCTTAGAAACACCATACATAACATATACAACTCATATTTTAGCCAAATTAACTACTGGTGTAAACAGGTTTTGCTCCATTGAGCGTAAGTATAATTCCAGGAAGCTGCATCAGTTTACCAACAAAAAAATTGGTCTATTATTCCCAGTGGTTTTATTTTAAACATCACACAAGGCTCTAAGGATTTTGCAGCACTTCAGTGTCAGTTTAATTCTTCATTTAATTCTTCATTACTGAAAGATCGGACATTTGGGAAATCAATGAAAGGTTAAGTTTACAGACTATTTTGAAACCAGTCCAAGATCCTGCAGCTTTTCAGATTGCTTGGGGCATGACAAAAAGCCATTTTCTGAGGCAGGGTCATACATTTTATTGCTAAGAAAAAGAAAAAAATGGAAGCAGATCTTGAAAAACAAGAGAAATCCCTAGAGAAAAGAGCACAAAGCTACCTGCACCACTTTTCAAAAAGTTTTGAAAACCAGGGTCAAAATCTAGGGTTTGTTAGGTGATTTTCCACAGAAACTAATTTTGGAAAAGGAGATGCAAAAAATGGTTGAACTATGGGTTAAACAGTTGCACTTAGGGTGACCAGATGTCCTGATTTTATAGGGACAGTCCCGATATTTGGGACTTTTTCTTATATAGGTGCCTATTACCCCCCACCCCCGTCCTAATTTTTCACACTTGCTATCTGGTCACCCTAGTTGCGCTGGTAAACAATAGTTATTCCCACCAAAATAAAGCAGGATATATATATATATATATATATATATATATATATATATATATATATATATATATATATATATATATATATATATATAGTTCTTCTAATGCACATTCTGTTTATCATAGAATCATAGAATCATAGAATATCAGGGTTGGAAGGGACCCCAGAAGGTCATCTAGTCCAACCCCCTGCTCGAAGCAGGACCAATTCCCAGTTAAATCATCCCAGCCAGGGCTTTGTCAAGCCTGACCTTAAAAACCTCTAAGGAAGGAGATTCTACCACCTCCCTAGGTAACGCATTCCAGTGTTTCACCACCCTCTTAGTGAAAAAGTTTTTCCTAATATCCAATCTAAACCTCCCCCATTGCAACTTGAGACCATTACTCCTCGTTCTGTCATCTGCTACCATTGAGAACAGTCTAGAGCCATCCTCTTTGGAACCCCCTTTCAGGTAGTTGAAAGCAGCTATCAAATCCCCCCTCATTCTTCTCTTCTGCAGACTAAACAATCCCAGCTCCCTCAGCCTCTCCTCATAAGTCATGTGCTCTAGACCCCTAATCATTTTTGTTGCCCTTCGCTGGACTCTCTCCAATTTATCCACATCCTTCTTGTAGTGTGGGGCCCAAAACTGGACACAGTACTCCAGATGAGGCCTCACCAGTGTCGAATAGAGGGGAACGATCACGTCCCTCGATCTGCTCGCTATGCCCCTACTTATACATCCCAAAATGCCATTGGCCTTCTTGGCAACAAGGGCACACTGTTGACTCATATCCAGCTTCTCGTCCACTGTCACCCCTAGGTCCTTTTCCGCAGAACTGCTGCCTAGCCATTCGGTCCCTAGTCTGTAGCGGTGCATTGGATTCTTCCATCCTAAGTGCAGGACCCTGCACTTATCCTTATTGAACCTCATCAGATTTCTTTTGGCCCAATCCTCCAATTTGTCTAGGTCCTTCTGTATCCTATCCCTCCCCTCCAGCGTATCTACCACTCCTCCCAGTTTAGTATCATCTGCAAATTTGCTGAGAGTGCAATCCACACCATCCTCCAGATCAAAAGGATGAGGGTAGCATCTTGCTTGCTTGGAGTATTGCCACCATTTCCATTGAACCCACTTAACGGCACACTGAAAAAAAATGGCGAACAGGGTAGAAATTGTACTTGGAATGATAATTGAAAGAGCCCCAAAATGGAATAACTAATTTGCACGTTAGGGCTTTGCCCCAAACCCCAATAGTTGCATTGACATCGGAGCAAGCCAAGACCCAAACTGTAAAAGTCAATGTGTTTCCTGGTTCCTCCCTTGCTCCATGGCTAGATACTATATCTTTATATCTGGCACAGATTACTCCTGTTGGGAAACCATTAAAAGCAACTAAATATCAAGGTTGTAAAATTGAGATACTCCTCAAAATGCATTCACAGGAAAAATTCTAATGAAGTATATTTGTAATGATTCACAAACAAAACTAGATATTGAATGAAAAACCCATCTTTAAAGATAAAAAACATTGACACTAAAGAAAGTTTTCCATAACACCTCCAACTTCTAATAGATTAAAGAGTAGAAAGGGATAACATATGAGACTTATAAGGTTGAAATATAAAATGAAGAATTGCCAATCATAAGATTAAGAGCTTTGATAGCTATAATTTTAATACAATGTAATTATGGGTGGTGAATGAGTATAGATAAGGTATCACTTAGAGCAAGGCCTTGCTGTCATAAGTGTGGTTTTGCCAGTGTTTTTACATAGAATTGTTAACTTGCTTAAAATGATGTTATTCCTGACAGACCAAAAGTAACATGTGCTGGAAGCTGTGAGGTGAAAATACACAAACCTGTAACAAGGAGACTTTTACTGGTAAGACTGAGGGCAGGGTGACAAAAAAAACAAAACATGACAAACAGTGAAATCAGAAAAAAAATATCGATGTCAGATAATTGAAGCTTGCCCCATGCGTAATGTACTAGTTACATAAAAAATGTGCTAAAAGCTGATTGGATAAAGGTCAAGGAATCTGGAATGTGAAAATGTATAAAGATTTAAAATAAATATGAGCCCAAACTGAAGAAACACCAAAAGCAGAAACGGAAGCATGTGACTGAAGTACCAGACCAGGTGGCCAGGGGAACGTGGTCACTTGGTCCCACAGGTAGGTAGTAGTAGTAGCAGTAAAAATATATAACTTCCTACTATCATGGAAGAGGAAAGGACTTTTCAGTGCCCAGGAATGTGGTAACTTGAGCCCATTTACCAATTCTGTCTTACGTTATTCTTTGTCTGGCATAAATGTTCAGACATTATAAGTGACAATAATTCTATTTTGAAATTGTACAAATAAAGATGAACATTGATTAAGTCTAGATTAGGTGGACTTGTGACTCAGTTTCCCAACGTTTACCCCAATTTCAGGAATATAAGATTTTTTTTTCCACAAATTACACATTGCTGTTCTATGCCCTGGCCAGCGCTTCAATGAGAAACTGAAACTGTGGAACACAGGCTTCACAGTGTTCCCCTCTCTCTAGCTAACACTGCAGATTGGAGAGTTTAGAGTGGTCTTTTCAGTAGTTTGTGTATTAGTCCATATTTTGGGATTGAACATGCTGTTGGCATACAGCCCTTATTAAAGGGCAACAAATATGTGCCTCACAACTGGAGGAACACCAGGAGGCATCATCTCTCCAAAGGACAATACTTCCCAGGGGAACCCTGTTACAATGGGGGCAGGTGGAGTTTGTGTGATACCCATTTAAGAGGTGCAGAATGCACCCTTGTCATATGGGAAGTCAGCTCTTCCTGGCCAAGATGCAGGAAGGAGGGAGTGAGAACAATGCGTGCCCTCTTACTCCTCTTACTCTTCCAGTGCAAGAGCTAGATGCTCCGGTCATCAGGTACCCAGATCTGTGATGTGGGAAACCCTTACATGGTAGTGCAAGGAGGAGAATTCTTACACTGTAGGAAGGTGGTTGTTGTGCCTACAAGTGCTGTCTTTCTAAGGCAAAGTGCCCTTTCTTTGTTTTTATATCAAAAAGGTAAATTCAAAAGGAGCTGATTACTTGTATTTCCTACGGAAGTCCATCGGAGTTGAAGATACACAGCTGGTGCTTCGCACCACAGCAATTGGCCCCAAGAACACTTCAGAAATATTAAGGACTTCCAGCATAACTATCTTGGTTAGGGGGTGATTTATTTTTACTAAAATAGTGTTACTGCTACAAGCCCTTGTGTGGGTGCAGTGATGCCTTAGGTTTAGTGGTGCCTTAGGTTTAGTCTACACTAGCAATTTATATTGGTATAACTACGTCTCTCAGGGGTGTTGAAAATCTACACCCCTGAGAGATGTAGTTATGCCCACCTAACGCCCGAAGTAGACCATACTATGTCAATCGGAGAGCATTTCCCATTGTCACAGCTACTGCCTCTCAGAGCAGTGGATTAACTACACCAACAGGAGATGCTCTCCCATCAGCGCAAGTAGTGTCTTCACTAACCTCTACAGTGGCACAGCTGAGCCACTGCAGCACTGTAAGTGTAGACAAGCCCTTATACCAATATAGTCATCCCCCGCCCATATGTGAACAGCTATATTGGTATAAAGGTGCTTTATACCAACAACACTGCATCCACTTTAGGGGAATTGCAACACTAACTATACTGGCACAAATTCTTAGCTGAGAAAAGCCCTGAACTGAAAAGGGACATAAAACTATCACATTTGACTATCAGAAGCAACTGACCAAAATACTGTCATGAGCCATCAGCAACTTTAAATACCATTAATTACTAAAGTCCTTGTGCCTACTAAACAAAACCAAATAAGGCATAAACACATGGTTAGAGCTCTTAAACAATAAGGAACAGAATGTTTCATGCATCCATTGTGAGTAAATATTGACGACTTATGGTTCAGAGGAGGAATATAGCTAGGCACAAAAATACACTATATCAAGTGGAAAAGCAGTTCCTTTGCACTAAAAGCATCTTTCTTAGCCTTGGAAAAAATTATCTGTATTTGTAAATGCCTCTCATTGTTCGTGTAAATGCCTCTCAATGTGCCCCATGTGATCGTATTTGGCTACAGTAAATCATGTCCACTTGCTAAATTTCCTTTGAAGTGCCTTTTGAGGTGGAAAAGTGTGTGCATGAGTGTGTTTTAAAGCTCCATCTTGTCCTGGGTAAGATGTTACATATCAACATATTGATCTGAAAATGAAGATCCTGTCCTCCTTGAAGATCAACCTTGCTATGACTGAGGGACATTGCTGGAAAGGCTTCAGGGTTGGGGAGACAGAGAGATACACACACACACACACACACACACACACACAGACCCCCAACCCTGCCATTGGTTAGAGCAGAGACCTCAGAGTCAGAATATTTGGGTTCTATTTCTGGGTCTGTTCATTGTGTGGCCTTGGCCAAGTCATTTAGACCAATATTTTAAACTTGAGTTGATAAAGTTAGGCACCTAAAACAAATCTATAATTTAGGGACCCACAGAACAATACCATCTAGCTCTAATATAATGTTTTCATCAATTATCTCAAAACACTTATAGGTAGTATCATCATCCCCATTTCACTGATTGAGAAAGGGAGACAAGGGAAGGTGAAGTGAATTGCCCAGGGTTATATGGCAGGCCAATTGTGGACATGTGAACAGAATCCATACCTGCTGCATTCTAATCCAGGCCAGTTATCCACTAGACACAATTGGCCAGATTTTCAAAGGTATTAAACATTGGCAATTTGCACTGATTACAGTGGGAGGAGGTCAGGATTCTACACACCCTTCAAAAACTTTACTTAGAATAATTATCTGCTGGAAAATATTTACTTCTTAGTAGTGACTATTGCATGTGAAATTAGTTGGCGGACTATAGATGCAATTTAACTTCTGTCAGAAGCCAAATGCATAATTACCATTGACTTTTATTTATCCACATTGGGACAGGCCCTAAAAGTAGATAACAAAATACACTATTCTAGCTGGCTCTAATGAGCACCCCCGTGGCAGTTTCAGCAGAAAGGTCAAGACAGAATGAGCCATAGACATGGAATTACTTCTCATGGCAGCTCCTCCAAGTCAGGATTGTAACACACCAGCAAAATATGGGAAGGCTTGCACTATTTCTAGTGATTCTGTAGATTCATAGAAGTGTTCAGTGTAATCCATTGCACTTAATCTTTTGCAAATGAAATTAAAATAGAATTATTCTCAGAGATGGAATTTCTGGGAAAAGCTTGTAAAAATAAAGTCCTTGTGCATCTTGTGGTATGGAAATCTTTTGTGAACTTGAAGGAGCTTACTTGTGTTTGTCTAAACAGTGTAGCCAATCTCTATTTAAAATATTGTATCCCTCTATTTTGTTCCTGTTGGAAATGCAAATACCAACTATGAAAACGTAAGATTTGACCTCCTATTTACCTGAGTTCTTTCAAAATGTGGCCCCATTTGGTTTGTTACCATAACAATCTGAAGCTGTTTATTTTACAAAAAATATCAAGACTATGCTCTTTTGCAGGCTAATTTGAGACATTTCAAATTTCCAACTCAAAAGATGTTCAGGCTGCTCTCAAGATTGAAAATATAAAATGTAGAAAAGGGTCTGAAAAGGTTATTTATTAAGAAGTAAATGTAGTGCATCTGATTAGATGTTAAAAAAAGACAATCATCTCCAGGTCCGCTGCATGAAACTGCCTTCAGAATAAACATTTTTGCATCTCCTCTCCTGCACACTTTTTTGTGTGCCTCTGTTTGAATTTACCTCATGCTATACAAAAAGCAGCTCTCTGAACTTGTCCACACTGCCTGGAGTTCGAACTACAGAGATGCAAATAGCAGTGTGCAGTAAAATGTTGCGATGTGGGTGGATGTCCCCTGTGTGGACGTTGCAGGTACAAACTAAAAAGGTACTTTGCATTAATGTAATCCTGTTTGAAGAGGACTATGTTAATGAGACCTACAAACCTTTTATTCACACCAATGGCATCCATGTGGGGGAGTTACAGTACAGCACTATGCTGAATTCTGTTATTTACATGGCCTGGAGTTTGGACTACAGGGGTGTGGACATGCTGGCTCACACCTAGCCAACATACCAAATGCTTATGCTGCCTGTACTTAGCAGCACCACAGCCACACAAAGGAAATTAAAAGTTTCCCATCCACACCCTCAACCTCTCCTTCTATTACTGAAAGCATCTTTACTTAGATCTTCTGGACATTCAGCTTGTCCCTCCCCCATCCCCTTGTGCAAGTCTGTGGAAATGCTGCCACCAATGTATGTCGCTATCTTGAACCACATCATCTTTCTTTATGAATTGCTTAACTGGCTCCTCATTGCACTGTCTGTATCAATTTTAAGGTCCTTATGCTTGCTTTGAACTCTCTCTGTCATTTAGCCTCAATCTAGATCTCCAGCCTGGTATCCTTTTGCTGCTCCTTTATCACCTCCTTCCACCAGTGGTTCCAGCCTCAGTGTTCCTTCTCCCATCTCGTATTTCATGCTTTACCCTATGAAGTTGTTAGTAAAGTACCATTTCCCAATAAAACAAGACAAAAACCTTTGCTTAGCGCACATACAATATCCTACTTTCAATATTTGTTTAACTACCACTAAATACTGTAAATTTGTAAACTACCACTAAAGTCTAATCCTGAAAGCCAGTGGTATTAAGTCTTCTCATCTTATGTCCTTCACCTTGGTAAATAAAATTATATTGTTGGATGCTCCTTGGCAGCTGTGTATGTTTGAAAGATTCCTGCCTCCCTTCCACCACCATGTCTTTGCTTCTCAGTACTCCTTTCTCTTCTCCAAGTTTCTTTCCCATTTCCAAAGCTTCTGGTGTGAGAGCTATAGCCATATGATACGACTCATCTACTGTACTGGAAAGCCATAACACGCGATTATCAAAACACCCTCACCAATGACACCAGCTCTTGCTTACTATTTTCTCTTGCAACTCTTCCTGCATAGCAAGTGAATATCTCGATTTCCTCCAAGTTGTGTTTGGCTACCTTTAAATTGGAAACGTCAAACCTTCAAATGCATTCTTTCAGTTAGGTCTATGCTTTCTATCCTCCTTAGCCAGAATCACAGGCTGGGGATGAAAAGTCAGCATTATGAATGCAGCAGTGACAAAGAAAATGGGGAAAGGTTTGGCCAGCCAATTCCATTCCCAGCCCCTCAGCCTCCTTGGGCTCACAGACAATGAGACACCAGGCTCCTAACAGACCTCTATGTGAGGAGCTATATATAAATAAAATAGTGAAAACAGCGGTAAAATAGGAGCAATTAAGAAAAGAAAGCCCATGTTACAGAAAATAATTTTCCACATAAGCAGAGATGGCTTTGAGCTGTGACAACAGAACCAGAGAGAGGCAAAGCGACTTGCCCTACTTCATTCACTAGGTCAGTGGCAGAACTCTTCTGGGTCCCAGTCTAGTGGCCTTTCATGAGAACTACACTACCTCTTATAGTGTACTATATGAACTAAATGCCATAGTAGACCCATCTCAAAAGTCCTGGATCCTTAAAAATTCCCCCATGCTGCAAAAGATTTTATCTTCTGACAAGAAGGGAATGTCTTGTATATAGGATCTGGGTGCTATTCAATGGAATTCATCCTTCAGAAGGCTGGATTATTAAGTCTGCAAGACTATGTATTCTTAAAGATTCAGATAAAAATGGGTTATGGACAATGAGATCTTTTAGGAGAAATACACAGAGCAAAAAACATTGGTGGCTATATCAGCTCTTCATTTCATACAGTATTGTTCAATTACTCAATAGCCGTCTGAATCAAAGCATGTCTCCATTCTCCAACATCCATCCCTTCCCTCACTCTTTTTTTTTTTTTAAAGAAATGTTAGCAGCAGCAGCCCTTTTCTGAAATTGGCAGAAAGGTATGAGCCTATTAAGGAGGGGTTATTAAGGTTGAATATGATCAGAAAGGAGAATGGATTCCTCCGAGATTTATATCCTTTTGCTTTTTATTGTAGTCCACAATTTGTAACATTTCATTACACACCCTTTGGAGCAATTTACCCCCTTTTTTATTTCACTCTATGGGCTTTTATTGCAGTGATCTTAGCAGAGGAGCCAATATTTATTTATTTGTAAATATGGATTTTTGAATGGATTAAAAATGGTCAAGTTTTTTTTTTCCTGGAATGATGCAACTCAGCCATATTGTTTGTTTTGTTAGCCATGTTTAAAATTAGTGCACAGGGTACAAGACAGTATGAATGTGTGTTTGTATTTTAAGGGTGGGATTTCCAAAGCTGTGCTTCCACTGAAGTCAATGGTAATTCTTAACAACTCTAATGGGAGTAGGCTTAGGATTTTTAGAAACCCCATCTTAAATACAGTTAAAACAGATATGTTTAGATTCACATCCAAACAAGGAACAGAAGATAGCTGACTTATCTGACCAATCACTACAGGGCAACTCTACTAAGTTTCAAATGCCTGCAATCTACATATTTAATTATATATTGTCATGGGGTCCATTCGCTGCTAGGGGCACCGCCTCTTGGCTACTCTGGGGATTAGCTTCTTCCACATCCTGCGTCCTCCTCTGGAGGTTCCTCCACCCATTGTCCTCTCTCTCACCCTGTGGCCCCTCTTGCTCCAAGAGCTGCAGCTTCTTCTTCATGACTTGGGCCACTGGCCAGGTCACTATAGTCCCCCCCTTCTGGGGAATCAAAGTCTTTCAGGGCAAACTGTCTCAGGCAGTGCATCCTCCACTGTCTGGTCTGTGCCACTGCTTCAGTGGCTAGTAAAGGAACCCAGACCCTCCCTTTGCTCTGGGTTCCTGCTCTGGGGCCCTCTACTCAGCAGCCAAGGTCCACACTATCTTATGCCTTGCTGCTTCTCCTCTGAACCTTCCCTACCTTTCTGGCTCTCCCCCTCTCTGGGTTTGCCAGTCCAAACACCCTCCTCCCAGGAAATAACTGTAGGGTACTTCCTTCCATAGCCCCAAACACACGTCCCTTCACCCAGAGAGTGACTATAAACTGCTTCCCTACAGCCCCTGGCTGCTCTCAGCTTCTGGGCTTTATAGAGACTGTCCAGCTGAGTCTCATCTAATTGATCCCTGCCACCCCTCTTCTTCTACAGGCGCAGCCTGGGCAGCTAATTGGCCTATCTAGGCCTTCTGTGGGGAGGACACTCCATTGGGGGAGGGGTGTACACACACACACACACACACACACACACACACACACACACACACACACACACACACACAAAATCACAATTTAGCAGACTTGAGGAAATCCCAGACTGGTTTTGGATTTTCCCATGAGCTGACACAGTCCGAATTCCTTGTATAAATTATTACACTATAAATTTCTCAGCATCACCACGGAGGTGCTCAGTGGCCTTGGCTCCCATTGATGGCTAGTGGGTTGCAGGTGTTCTGCATCTTCCAAGCAGTGCTAGTTGCCTCACAGGATCGGGCCCTCAGGTCCCAATTCAGCATAGCATTTTTACTCAGTAATTAGGCACCTGCTTAACTGTGAAGTCAATGGGATTTAAGCCCCTGTTAAAGGTTAAGTGCTTTGCTGAGTATGGGTTTTAATGCAGCCCTATTAACATGCTTTTCTGAACTGGAGTCTACCTGAAGCAGATTTAAAATTTTTGATAGAAACTCACACTCTGCGAAGTCCTTCCTCTCAAAAGGGAGATACTTTAAAAACTGCATTAAAAAGTTAATTATAAAAAAAAATGATTCTGACTCCAGGTCTGGAAAGCAATTATAAAATGGTCTATCAAAAAATGTGTGGTACATTACACATGATGAGGTGAGATCTTCTCCAGTGCCACTTCTGAGTGGTATTGAATCTATTCCAATTCTTCCCCCAGTCTCATTTTGACTTATTGCTGTTGTTATTTTCCATCACAATACAATCAGAAGCTAAGAAGTCTCCTCCTAATTTCATCAAAATGCTAATGAACTGTTTTTGTTTGCAGCTTATAAGAAATTGAGCTGCTTTTCGAGGAACAATGGATTATATCACAAGTAGATGGACATACATTTCTTGTGCTTTTAAAGTTCAATACTATTTCTCTAAAAATACGTCAGGACAAACAATGTGGAATCTGATTTCCCTGACATTTTTAAATTCTAAGAGTAGAATATTATGAGAAACACAACAATCATGTTTGATTTCTTTGAAGGAAATGATTAAATGTAAGCATGAGACGTGTGAAGGCTCAGTGAAAGATACCAGGAAAGTAGGCTTGCTTTTTTGTAAGCTTGTAGTCTTACAGAAAATTTAATTAATGTCCTTTCTCTTGTACTCATATAGTCTCAGCAATGATCCCGGGGGGGGAAAAATAATTAAATGAAGAGCTGTCCAAAACCACATGCACACTTAGAGAAATTACTGGAAGTTTTCAGTAAATGTGAACAAAGTCACTTTTGGTCAATGAGATTTAGCAGCCATATTCCAATATCTGTTTTGAAAGATGGGCCTGCATAGGAAGTTTTGAGGCTCAGTGGTACCAGGGTGGACAGATTTAAATAAAAGTAATTTAAAACACTGATTTTAATCAGAAAGTAGGAAACCTTGATTTAAATAATCAGTTTTAACTGTGTTTTGCATTTCTACTTTTTAGTTATTTTCCCAAAGAAAAGTCGATTCTCATTGGTTGGTAACCATTAAAACATGTTTCTACAGCCACACAGAGACTTTTACACTAAATTTCCTGCTGCTTTTTGCTAATCAGGAATATACATTGTATCTATACACATTTATTTAAGCAATTATGAAACTTACCTTTTAACTAGATGATCATTAATTTTTACTAGCTATTTGTGTCAAGCTCTATTTGGATGAAAATTCAAAATAATTTAATAAGGCACAAAACCAGCATTTTTTGTTTTTTAATAAATAAAGCTACCATAAATGTGGTGGATGCATAAGAGAATTTTTTTTCCAAATCATATTCTGCATTTAAAATTAGCCATTTTTTTTAAACAACAGAAGTGTTATTTGAGTGAGCTAAGCTGATCATTTCTGGTCACCATAACCTTCAAGATTTTAGAACTAGTAGAGCTCATCCTTTCACACTAGTTTTTATTCATAGATTGGAAGAGGAAAACAATCTTTCCTGCCTGAGGCTGCTCTAACGTACACTGGCATAGTTCTGGTCTGAAAATTATGAAGTCATGACCAACGTCTTTGCACTTATTGTTACGCTTCCTAGTAGAGTCTGGACACAGCAGAAGATCTGGCTCTAGATGTCTCACTAAAACTAAGGATAAGTTATCTCATTTTCCCTAAGTGAGTGGCAGAATCTGGCCTCAAGATTTTGGAATAAAATATATTATTACTCTAACATTCCGGTAAAATTACAAGCTATCAATTTAATTTGTAAAAGGTTTCCTGTTTGTGCGTCCTGGTGAGGTGGCTCTGTAGGGAAGCATGTGATCAGAGTCAGTGTGCAGACAGAAAAAACTAGAGGATGGTGGGGTAAGTTGGGTATCTCTTTTCAGAGAGCATCCTGCTTTGTTTTTCTCTCTCTCTGTTTTTGGGTTTTCTTTTGTATTAGTGTGCTTCATTTTACGAAATAGTGTAATGTTACATTGCAACCCTTCAGCAAAAGTATTTTATGTTTTTATCTAACTTTTCGTGTGAATGCCATGAACATAACACAAACAAAACAGGGTGAGTGATGCGTGTCCATATAGTACAGAATATTTAATTGGACTTTTCTGGAATTTCCCTTTTAGGAACAAAGAAAGCACAAACGGCAGAACTGTTCAGTGTTGGCAGGACTGAAGATGCAAAACCAGTTGACTCAGTGTATGTATCTCTAAACAGCCATCATGATCATCCTGACTAGTGTTCTTAGTGTCTCATCTATGTGTTATGTGCCTACCGATTGTTTTCAGACTGAGAACTTTGGAAGTCACATACCCTGTCAGATCAGTGGTCTGTCTAGTGCAGTATCCTGCACACTACCAGATGCTTTAGAATAAGAAGCAAGAACCCTGATAGTGAACAGTTATGAAACAGAATATCCACAGGAGGAGTTACTTCTTACCCTCATCAGCTAATAATATGTTCATACATTAGAAGAATGATACCCGTCTGAAGAAAAACAATTTTGCACCTCAAATTTAAGGATGAAAAGGCGCACCCAGTTTACTTTCTCATTCATTATTCCTTCATTTTTGTACACAACTCTATGATAGCCCTTCTTATTTTGCTCTTCTGTACCTTCAAATCTCTCTTCCTATGGAAGTCTTTGCATGCCTATAATTACTTTAGTCATTCATCTCTGAACAAGGTCTTTCACAGTTAAACTTCTTTTGGAATCAGGCAAGCAAAATGATTTGTTCTTCAGTTTCCCAGAACCCCAGGAGACAAGGAGATAGGAACTTTCATGGACATAAAAGTAAGTTATCACAAACACTCCTGGAGAGATGAAATGCTTGAACTTGTAGAATCTATAGTCAAGATAGGGAAAGTTGGAATAGTGGTGAAAGAACAGGGATATGGATTCTGCCTAAATGAAATCTAATCAATAAAATATATATAAAAAATATGCCAGGCCACTTCAGCAATTGTCATGTGCCATTCACTGGTCTGGGGGTGAGTACAACACATGAACCAAACTGCAGGAAAGCTGAGATGTGTTTCCTTCACTGATAAGTCCGAATACCTTTTCTTCATGCATCAGGTGTTAGAACCCCATAATCTGAAAGAGTGTTACACAGCAGAGTTCAGCTACTGGAGCCACTAAGGTATTTCAAAATGAGATTAGATGAATTTGCTTGTAGCTTGGTGAATGCAGTTCTGACCTCGTGATACACTCTGGTCATATACCTGAACTCAAGCCCTGACAGAACAGCTGCTGGCAAGGTTATTTTCCTAACATCCCTCAAAAACATGATCATCTTGTCTGATCTTCTTTGTAGAATTCTAAAGCTCCAGCAAATTAAAATGATAGAATGTCTTCTTGTTAGCAAGGGACAATGAAGGAAAACGTAGCTACAGGAGCAATGAAAAGGGAAGTATGGGTTGTGATTAAGGCACCAGCCTTGGAATCAAAAAGATCTGGGTTCAGTTCCTGGTTCTGAAACAGGTCTTTTTTTCTGAAATTGGGCAAGCCACTTTGTGCCTCAGTTCTCCATTTATTATGAAGATGATAATATTCCCTTTTCTATTTATATTGTAAGATCTTTTGGGCAAAGATTGTCTCCTACTAAGTATTTGTAGAGCACCTAGCACAGAAGGGTTGCAGTCTCTGCTGGACTCTTGCAAGACAGACAGACTGACCTAGTCCAAACAAACTCAAGGATGGTGTTAGGAGAGAAAAAAGGGTTTTGTATATCTTAAAGGGGGTACAGCTTCACTCACCCCAGAGAAGCAATATTTCTTTTAAACAGAAACATATGGTCATGGTAAGTGAAAAACAATGTTCATCTCTGAGTTTGGAGACTTAACTAACTTCTGAAAACTTTGAAACTATTCACCATAATATTGCACAATTAACAAAAATCTGAAAGTGCACAATGTTTTGAGCACAGATGGGATTTTGATGGAAATTAATCTTCATATCATGGAGCAGTGTGACATCAAGACAACAAGAAATCTCAGAGAACATACTTTTGTTGATCTGATAAAATAATTAACTCAATCACTTAATTGCTATGGTATGTTCATGGTAGTCATGGCCCTCTCTCTATTTTCAAGGCCGCTTTCTGCCAATGTGAGGGAACAGTCTCAGCAAATAAGATGCTTTAAGACCCCATTACAATCACCTCTGACAATGGATCAGGAAAAGTTCCTATATTTTTATTTATTACAGTTGCTTCTGATACCTGTGTAGAATTCAAGGTCTGCTGTTCTACAATGGCTAAGCAAGAAAGATGGCATACTTCCACTCCAAACAGAGAACAGTGACCCTATTTCAAAGGGGGTTCATTGTCATAAATGTGGTTACATTTTTTGGACAAAAAGAAATATGTTTGAGAAAGCTCAGAAAAAGAAGGCAATGTCTTAGGGGAACAGTGAGTAGTTATTCTGTAAACACAGATTCGGATCGATGCTGAATTCTATGCTATTTATTCTTTGTATTGTGGGTACAGCAGCAATATATTGCATGGGCAGATCTGCACTCAACTGTATTTATGAAGAATTTGAAAAATGAAAAATTATAGAAGTGTCCAAGTTTCACATTGAATGGAATAGAGTGAAAAAGAGGTTCAGCAAAAACAATTGTTTATTCTTTTTTTTTAAGTCTGTGTCCTGCCTCATTGGGACAGTCATCTGTTCATTCGTTGATGACACATTGCAGGATTCCCATTGTATATTCAGTTTCAGCATGTTTGTTTATACAGCTCAGAGCTGTAAAGTTTTGGAAGAACCTGAGGCTAATATGAGGGGGAAAGGAGTCCAGGAAGCTGGCTGTATTTTAAAGAAGCCTTATTGAAGGTGCAGGAACAAACCATCCCGATGTGTAGAAAGAATAGCAAATATGGCAGGCAACCATCTTGGCTTAACAAAGAAATCTTTGGTGAGCTTAAACACAAAAAGGAAGCTTACAGGAAGTGGAAACTTGGACAGATCTGGAGCAACAGATAACGACCCTGCGTTGTATACGAGAAACTGAGGATTTTCTGGACAAAACTCAGGATAGGCTTCTAGGGGCACAAAGCTCTAAAGATATAGAGCAGGTTGCACAGAGGAGCCAAGAGGCCAGTGAAGAAGCTTGGCAACATGTGACCTCCAGAAGAGGTAAGCGGAATGTCCGGGTTCCAGTAACAGACACAGGTAACTAACCGCTTTCATGTTCTCTCCACAGGTACCATTGCGGAGAGTTGGCCAGATGATATGTCTGGGGGGAGAAAGCAGAAGGAGACTCCGCTGGTTGGAAGGCATGAGATGCGATGTCCTGAGGTTGGGGGTTCCACGACCACCACTCCCAAGAGGAGAAGGCGGGTGGTGGTGGTCGGGGACTCTCTCCTCCGGGGGACTGAGTCATCTATCTGCCGCCCTGACCGGGAAAACCGAGAAGTCTGCTGCTTGCCAGGGGCTAAGATTCGCGATGTGACGGAGAGACTGCCGAGACTCATCAAGCCCTCGGATCGCTACCCCTTCCTGCTTCTCCACGTGGGCACCAATGATACTGCCAAGAATGACCTTGAGCGGATCACTGCGGACTACGTGGCTCTGGGAAGAAGGATAAAGGAGTTGGAGGCGCAAGTGGTGTTCTCGTCCATCCTCCCCGTGGAAGGAAAAGGCCTGGGTAGGGACCGTCGAATCGTGGAAGTCAACGAATGGCTACGCAGGTGGTGTCGGAGAGAAGGCTTTGGATTCTTTGACCATGGGATGGTGTTCCATGAAGGAGGAGTGCTGGGCAGAGACGGGCTCCATCTTACGAAGAGAGGGAAGAGCATCTTTGCCAGCAGGCTGGCTAACCTAGTGAGGAGGGCTTTAAACTAGGTTCACCGGGGGAAGGAGACCAAAGCCCTGAGGTAAGTGGGAAAGCGGGATACCGGGAGGAAGCACAGGCAGGAATGTCTGTGAGGGGAGGGCTCCTGCCTCATACTGGGAATGAGGGGCGATCAACAGGTTATCTCAAGTGCTTATATACAAATGCACAAAGCCTTGGAAACAAGCAGGGAGAACTGGAGGTCCTGGTGATGTCAAGGAACTATGACGTGATTGGAATAACAGAGACTTGGTGGGATAACTCACATGACTGGAGTACAGTCATGGATGGTTATAAACTGTTCAGGAAGGACAGGCAGGGCAGAAAAGGTGGGGGAGTAGCACTGTATGTAAGGGAGCAGTATGACTGCTCAGAGCTCCGGTACGAAACTGTGGAAAAACCTGAGTGTCTTTGGATTAAGTTTAGAAGTGTGTGCAACAAGAGTGATGTAGTGGTGGGAGTCTGCTATAGACCGCCGGACCAGGGGGATGAGGTGGATGAGGCTTTCTTCCGGCAACTCACGGAAGCTACTAGATCGCATGCCCTGATTCTCATGGGTGACTTTAATTTTCCTGATATCTGCTGGGAGAGCAATACAGCGGTGCATAGACAATCCAGGAAGTTTTTGGAAAGCGTAGGGGACAATTTTCTGGCGCAAGTGCTAGGGGAGCCAACTAGGGGGGGCGCTTTTCTTGACCTGCTGCTCACAAACCAGGTAGAATTAGTGGGGGAAGCAAAAGTGGATGGGAATCTGGGAGGCAGTGACCATGAGTTGGTTGAGTTCAGGATCCTGACGCTGGGAAGAAAGGTAAGCAGCAGGATACGGACCCTGGACTTCAGGAAAGCAGACTTCGACTCCCTCAGGGAACAGATGGCCAGGATCCCCTGGGGGACTAACATGAAGAGGAAGGGAGTCCAGGAGAGCTGGCTGTATTTCAAGGAATCCCTGTTGAGGTTACAGGGACAAACCATCCCGATGAGTCGAAAGAATAGTAAACATGGCAGGCGACCAGCTTGGCTTAATGGTGAAATCCTAGCGGATCTTAAACATAAAAAAGAAGCTTACAAGAAGTGGAAGGTTGGACATATGACCAGGGAAGAGTATAAAAATATTGCTCGGGCATGTAGGAAAGATATCAGGAGGGCCAAATCGCACCTGGAGCTGCAGCTAGCAAGAGATGTCAAGAGTAACAAGAAGGGTTTCTTCAGGTATGTTGGCAACAAGAAGAAAGCCAAGGAAAGTGTGGGCTCCTTACTGAATGAGGGAGGCAACCTAGTGACAGAGGATGTGGAAAAAGCTAATGTACTCAATGCTTTTTTTGCCTCTGTTTTCACTAACAAGGTCAGCTCCCAGACTGCTGCGCTGGGCATCACAGAATGGGGAAGAGATGGCCAGCCCTCTGTGGAGATAGAGGTGGTTAGGGACTATTTAGAAAAGCTGGACGTGCACAAGTCCATGGGGCCGGATGAGTTGCATCCGAGAGTGCTGAAGGAATTGGCGGCTGTGATTGCAGAGCCCTTGGCCATTATCTTTGAAAACTCGTGGCGAACGGGGGAAGTCCCGGATGACTGGAAAACGGCTAATGTAGTGCCAATCTTTAAAAAAGGGAAGAAGGAGGATCCTGGGAACTACAGGCCAGTCAGCCTCACCTCAGTCCCTGGAAAAATCATGGAGCAGGTCCTCAAAGAATCAATCCTGAAGCACTTACATGAGAGGAAAGTGATCAGGAACAGTCAGCATGGATTCACCAAGGGAAGGTCATGCCTGACTAATCTAATCGCCTTCTATGATGAGATTACTGATTCTGTGGATGAAGGGAAAGCAGTGGATGTATTGTTTCTTGACTTTAGCAAAGCTTTTGACACGGTCTCCCACAGTATTCTTGTCAGCAAGTTAAGGAAGTATGGGCTGGATGAATGCACTATAAGGTGGGTAGAAAGCTGGCTAGATTGTCGGGCTCAACGGGTAGTGATCAATGGCTCCATGTCTAGTTGGCAGCCGGTGTCAAGTGGAGTGCCCCAGGGGTCGGTTCTGGGGTCGGTTTTGTTCAATATCTTCATAAATGATCTGGAGGATGGTGTGGATTGCACTCTCAGCAAATTTGCGGATGATACTAAACTGGGAGGAGTGGTAGATACGCTGGAGGGGAGGGATAGGATACAGAAGGACCTAGACAAATTGGAGGATTGGGCCAAAAGAAATCTGATGAGGTTCAATAAGGATAAGTGCAGGGTCCTACACTTAGGATGGAAGAATCCAATGCACCGCTACAGACTAGGGACCGAATGGCTAGGCAGCAGTTCTGCGGAAAAGGACCTGGGGTGACAGTGGATGAGAAGCTGGATATGAGTCAGCAGTGTGCCCTTGTTGCCAAGAAGGCCAATGGCATTTTGGGATGTATAAGTAGGGGCATAGCGAGCAGATCGAGGGACGTGATCGTTCCCCTCTATTCGACATTGGTGAGGCCTCATCTGGAGTACTGTGTCCAGTTTTGGGCCCCACACTACAAGAAGGATGTGGATAAATTGGAGAGAGTCCAGCGAAGGGCAACAAAAATGATTAGGGGTCTAGAGCACATGACTTATGAGGAGAGGCTGAGGGAGCTGGGATTGTTTAGTCTGCAGAAGAGAAGAATGAGGGGGGATTTGATAGCTGCTTTCAACTTCCTGAAAGGGGGTTCCAAAGAGGATGGCTCTAGACTGTTCTCAATGGTAGCAGATGACAGAACGAGGAGTAATGGTCTCAAGTTGCAATGGGGGAGGTTTAGATTGGATATTAGGAAAAACTTTTTCACTAAGAGGGTGGTGAAACACTGGAATGCGTTACCTAGGGAGGTGGTAGAATCTCCTTCCTTAGAGGTTTTTAAGGTCAGGCTTGACAAAGCCCTGGCTGGGATGATTTAACTGGGAATTGGTCCTGCTTAGAGCAGGGGGTTGGACTAGATGACCTTCTGGGGTCCCTTCCAACCCTGATATTCTATGATTCTATGATTCTATGAGATGACTAGGGAGGAGTATAAAAATATTGCTAGAGCATGCAGGGGTGTAATCAGGAAGGCCAAAGCACAATTGGAGTTGCAGCTAGCAAGGGATGTGAAGGGTAAAAAGAAGGGTTTCTACAGGTATATTAGCAACAAGAAGAAGGTCAGTGAATGTGTGGGCCTCTTACTGAATGGGGGAAGCAACCTAGTGACAGATGATGTGGAAAAAGCTGAAGTACTCAATGCTTTTTTTGCTTCGGTCTTCACAGACAAGGTCAGATCCCACACTGCTGCATTGAGCAGCACAGTATGGGGAGGAGGTGAACAGCCCTTATTGGTGAAAGAACAGGTTAAGGACTATTTAGAAAAGCTGGACATGCACAAGTCCATGGGTCTGGATCTAATGCATCCGAGGGTGCTGAGGGAGTTGGCTGATTAGATTGCAGAGCCACTGGCCATTATCTCCGAAAACTCATGGTGATCGGAAGAGGTCCCAGAGGAGGTCTCCTTCCCTTGAGGTTTTTAAGGTCAGGCTTGACAAAGCCCTGGCTGGGGTGATTTAGTTGGGGATTGGTCCTGCTTTGAGCAGGGGGTTGGACTAGACGACCTCCTGAGGTCCCTTCCAACCCTGATATTCTATGATTCTATGAATTGGAAAAAGGCAAATATAGTGCCCATCTTTAAAAAAGAGAAGAAGGAGATTCCGGGGAACTACAGACCACTCAGCCTCACCTCAGTCCCTGGAAAAATCATGGAGCGGGTCCTTAAGGAATCAATTTTGAAGCACTTGGAAGAGAGGAAGGTGATCAGGAACTGTCAACATGGATTCACCAAGAGCAAGTCTTGCCTAACCAACATGATTGCCTTCTGTGATGAGATAACTGGCTCCATGGAAATGGGGAAAGCAGAGTATGTGATATATATTGAATTTAGCAAAGCTTTGGATATGATCTCCCACGGTATTCTTGCCAGCAAGTTAAAAACAAGTATGGATTGGATGAATGGACTACAAGGTGGATAGAAAGCTGGCTAAAACATTGGGCTCAACGGGTAGTGATCAATGGCTCCATGTCTCGTTGGCAGCTGGTATCAAGCGGAGTGCCCTAGGGGTCGATCCTGGTGCTGGTTTTGTTCAACATCTACATTAATGATCTGGATGATGGGATGGATTGTACCCTCTGCAAGTTTGTGGATGACAGTAAGCTGGGGGGAGACATAGATATGCTGGAGGGTAGGGATAGGGTCCAGAGTGACCAAGACAAGTTGGAGAACTGGGCCAAAAGAAATCTGTCGAGATTCAACAAGGACAAGTGCAGAGTCCTGCTGCTTAGGACAGAAGAATCCCATGCACTGCTACCGGATGCAGACCGACTGGCTAAGCAGAAGTTCTGCAGAAAAGGACCTGGGAATTACAGTGGATGAGAAGCTGGATAGGAGTCAACAGTGTGCCCGTGTTGCCAAGAAGGCTAACGGCATACTGGGCTTCATTAGTAGGAGCATTGCTAGCAGATCGAGGGAAGTGATTATTCCCCTCTATTCAGCACTGCTGAGGCCACATCTGAAGTATTGCATCCAGTTTTGCATCCCCCACTACAGAAAGGATGTGGACAAATTGGAGAGAATCCAGCAGAGGGCAAAGAAAATGATTCGGGGGCTGGGGCACATGGCTTATGAGGAGAGGCTGATGGAACTGGGCTTATTTTGTCTTCAGAAGAGAAGAGTGAGGGGGGATTTGATAGCAGCCTTCAACTACCTGAAAGGGGGTTTCAAAGAGGATGGAGCTAGGCTGTTCTCAGTGGTGGCGGATGACAGAACAAGAAGCAATGATCTCAAGTTGCAGTGGGGGAGGTCTAGGTTGGATATTAGGAAAAACTATTTCACTAGGAGGGTGGTGAAGCACTGGAATGGGTTACCTAGGAAGGTGGTGGAATCTCCGTCCTTAGAGATTTTTAAGGCCAGGTTTCATAAAGCCCTGGCTGGGATGATTTAGTTGGGGTTAGTCCTGTTTTGAACAGCGGGTTGGACTAGATGACCTCCTGAGGTCTCTTCCAACCCTAATCTTCTATGATTCTATGACTAAGTGGGATTTTACATGATGCTACCATGATAAATCTAATATTTGTAAATTTGCTATAATGTATCACAAGGTTTAAGCTTTATGATGAATGCCTTGGAATAATCAGATCCTGGAAACTTAGATAATGTCTTGTTCGTAATGACAATCACTGGTCAAAAACATTGTTTCATCTATGTTGAGGGAGAATAGAGAGACTCATAATTATTCCAAAGTTCATGCGCCTAGGAGGTCTCTACCCGATCCATGAATCTCTAAAAATTGACAAAGCCACCAGGCCACTGAAGGATTGAGGCATTAGCTTCACTCATGGCAATGACCCTACCTTCCCAAATGGGCAGTGATAACATTGCCTAGAAACAGAGCCATATTTGAAGATGTAGCACCAGAATGAATGAAATTCCATTCTCTACCTGTAGATAATCTATTGATTAAAATCCAAGACGTGTTTTCAATGGGAAATAAAAAACCCCATGTTAGAAGAAACATATTTCTAATTTATTAAATAAGGAGCATGGTGGCATCAGAGCACCTACTCTTTGTCACACATATATTTACAGAGTCAGTTAATTAAAGGGTAATATAATAGAGAAAAGGATTTTAAAGAATGCAAATATGAATATGGGGAGAAGTTACATAAAGAGTAACATTTTCAAAAGCACCTAAGTGACCTAGGAGGCCAAGTCCCATTTAAAAAAAATGACTTAGGCTATGTCTACGCTGGTGCTGGAAGGTGTAAAATTCAGCTCAAGTAGACACAACCAAGCTAGCTCTCATAGAGCTAATGCACTAAAAACAGAAGCATAGCTGCTGCAGCATAAGCACCACGCCACCCAAATAAGATCCTGTCCAAGACCCTTGGTAAGTAGTTGGGTGGCTAGCCCCTGCTCATTCTGCTGCAGCTCAGCTCACTTCTATTTTTAGCAAATAGCTCAATTAGAGTTAGATCAGGTGTGTCTACTCAACCTGGAAACTACACCTTCCAGCTCCAATGTAGACTTACCCTTCGGTGCTTAGGAATCTAAGTGTCATTGAAAAATCAATGAGACATAGGCTCCTAAACCACTTTTAAAATAGGATGTAAGCATTTTTTAGAGTTTTCCCCAGAGCATTATATCTTACATGCAAAAAACTATACTAAAAGAACACTACATTTGCAAAGCCAAGTGCTCAGAAGTTAGGAAATGCAACAAGTAAGGCCTTATTTCAACTTCCTTGTGAGTATACGTTACACGATTTTTTTTTCAATGTAATGGTTATACTGTTTTTTCCATGAGACCCTGCCTCATTCAGTGCACAGAATGGATGATATTCACTGAATTAGCAGCTATACAATATTTTATTTGAATCTTCATTTTTTCAAGATATGTCTCCATGCCTTATTCACTTCACCACATTCATAACCTGGCTCTGAAGATAGAATTTCCTCATGAGTTTGCTAGGACACTCATCACTTGTCACTGTATCATAATGCATGTTCACAAGAGGGCCAAATTAAGATTGCATGAGTGCTCCATTCTCTTGCTCTAAACTCCCGATCAGGAAGCTGGAAGAAGACAAAAGGTTCTAGTTTTAAGGGTTTTAAATCTGTTGTTATATTGAGATTTAATTTCTTGCTGTATTCATTTAGTCTGTCAGTGATGTTATAAGCTGTACCAGTGCAAACGCTGATGAATTTTTTTGGCATCAGTAAACAGGCTAAGTAGTTGTTTGTGCTTATTTGCTCATCTAGGAGCAACTAAAGAGCTGAGAGAAATGAAAGTGGGGAAACTAGAAGTGCCTCAATTATTGCACAGCAGTAAACAAAAGTTTCCAAATACCTGCCAAGTGAGATACTGTTATTTCCCATAGAAGACTGAGTGCTCTTCCCCAACAGCAGGAAACATATTGAGTGCAGTACAAAAAGAAAAGGAAGGAAGTGTAAAGGTAAGAGGAAACCTGGCTTGGGAGAATTGTTACATTGGCAAATTGACAGCAATGACACCATTTGAGTGATGTGTTCTGTAATCTTACCACTGCGTAATCCTCAGCAACTGATTTGTCGGAAAAGTGTATTAATGCATATTATTTGTATTGCTATACAAAGACCCAATCAGTTTGTGGGGCCCACTGTGCTGAGCATTGTACAAACACACAGGAAAACATAGTCTTCATCCCAAAGAGTTTATAATCTGATTTAAAACAATCTTCAATAAGTTAAGATAAACTACAAGTGGGGTGAGGGAAAATGAGGAAAACAGTAATAAGATAATGTATTTAGAGGCTAGAAATTTAACAACTTAATAAATATCTTGTGTTACAGGTTGTGCAGATAGGGACATTTATAGCTAAGGTTGCCTAATGCTTTTCGTAAAATGACCCTGATCTTTAGTTGATTATAACTTTGCCAATTTCCAAACTGGTTGTCTGCCTCAGATTGATTTTGAATATTTCAATTAAAATTGTTCAGACATTTCCACGAATGAGGTGAGAGAAAATGACATTTTTTTTTGCCCATGTTGCAAAATTCTTACAACTGTTTCTCTGAGAAGCTCAAGCACATCCATCCTTTGGAGCAGGAACCTGGAATTTGGCAGGAGTTCGGGGATCACCCTGATATCGGGCATGTGCCTTTGGCTGTCCCAGTGAAAAATGCACCCACATTTGGTCAAGTTACAAGCACTGCAGTAACAGAGCATGAGTGTGGTAGTATATTGGGATATTTCAGAAGAATAACTTTATCTAGCATTAAATGTGTTTGAAGAACAAAAGACTTATCAGAATTAGCACTATTACAAGACGTTAGCATAGGAAGTAATAATAATCTGCCATTTATTTAAAAGTGTTGCCATCATATTAATATAGTCTCGCTATAGTTTGCTTTTCCAGTTAGTGGTAACTTTTTTTTTAGCAGATATAATCACTTAAGTCTTTCTAAACAATGTAGCTGCAATTTTCACTTTCTTTTAAATATAATCCTAGTTTAAACATTGTTCTATCTTGCAAGACTGAAAAATTGACTGCAAAAGGCTAACATTTAAAATCACTTAGCTGTTCAAAGGGGACTGGTAGTACCTGTCAGAAACAGTCCAAGAATAATTATTAGTATTCTCTCTGTCTGTCTCCCAATTTGTCTGACTTGACCGTCTTTCTCTCCCTCCAAAGAGTTCCACTTGTAAGAGGATGACAGAAATTTCTTGACTGTAGAGTTAGAATTCACTTAGTGGGTCTCAGGTTAGAAGTGCAATGCATGTAACACAGCAGGCTCCTGTTTCTGTCTGTCTATGTCTGTGAATATTCCCAGGAAATGACAGCAGTCAAGTGATTTTACTCCATTAAAGGTCTGCACTGTTGGCTACCTTGCAAAGTTTAGTGACCAAAGCCATTTTTAAAAGAGATTCTTCACTCACCAGCTTTTGTTCTCTTTGGGGCTCTGCGTGGAAGTGAAGTGCCTTCAAAACTAAACACACTGAAAAAATATGAAAGTGGATGAAACAGCACGTCCCTGTGCTTGCAATAAAAGTGTAATCATCAAAGATAATTGCATCACTGAAAGCCAAGGGATAACATACACACATACAACATTGAATTGATTCTTTTAACTGGTTGCCAGCACTGCAAGAAGGCATCACTAAAGTATCATCTGGGACCTGAAAGGGTGGCTATGGCTTTGAAAGGCAAACCATGCTGGACGCACAAGGTCAGTATGATGCTTAAAGCCAAGTAGGAGAATTCAGCAACAGCAACAGGACTTGTTCTTTCAAACATGCGCTACACTAATCAGAGCATTCTATTTATGTGTGTTGACACCGGGTACCACACACAAGAAACCTTTTTCTCAGAACCTTGTTCTCACTATCATTGCTACTCGTGGCACTAATCATTTTTATATTTATATATACTGATTCTTGACATTGTGGTTTTCCATAGCAAGAGAGAGAGAGAGAGAGAGGGTAAGTTTGCAGCAGTGAAAATCTTTATCCATCATTTATTAAAGATATGATGATTTTGGAAACACATATACATACATCATCTAATTTTGTTTATTTTCCGTAATTTTCTTTGTTAGAGCTTTGCTCTATGTTCAGGCTAAGCTCCACTGTTATTTTAGTTAGAGATGATCTTCTGATCTAGATCCAGGGCTAGATTGTGTCTTGGACTCCCATGGTGGAGTAAGAACTTCCATTATGCCTTTGAATATGGCTATGCAGTGAGTGTGTATGAGTAGGCAGATGCTGCATGACCTCTTACACTTCTCTTGCAACAGGTGGGCAGGGAAGGGTGGGAAATGGGTGGAGGTATGGCTCCAGCTGCCACTTGCTAGGCAGTAGAGCTGATCTAGCTTGGAGCATGTCAGTTTGCTGCTGGAATAGACCAGCATCCCTTGGGGCAAGAACGGGACAAACTATAAGTCAATGGTACATCGGAGTAACAATAGCTCTTGGATCTATTCCTGGAATGATGCAGTTCAGGATCAGCTTTGAACAAAAGAGTGATGCATCAAGTCACAATTAGAGGTAACTGACATTTTTCCACTGACAAGTTTTCCTGTTGGAAAAGAAGGTTTTAGTCAAAAATCAATATGGGGGTGGGGGGAAGGGGAGTGTTAGGATATAGATATTCAAGCCTGCCTGTAAAGGCCTATACTTTAAGAATGTAGGTATATGTTTCTCATTTAGCTCGTAATAGAGGTATACAAGAAAGAATCTGTGTAAGGGCCTTCTCTCACTGTGACAGTCTGAGGCCCTGTTCTTAGGCTAAGGCCTTTGGCTAAGCAAACAGAGGCAGCCATAAGCTGGGAAGCCAATGGTCACATCCTTACATTCCAAACTAGTCAATATGGGGTTGTTAGGAAGGTGATCCGATCTATCACCTCCAGAGAAAGGGAAGAGCCTAGAAGATGTAAAAGGAAATTTAGGTTGATAGTTTTCTGTCTGGTAAGAAATCACTTATCAATAGACACAGCTGGGAAACCCTTATGTCTTTATAGATGTAGTTGTGAAATCCTCACTTCTGTATTGTTTTGTCATTATAGTTCCCACTTTGCTATTGTTTATTTGCATGGTCTCTGTCTGGTTCTGTGATTGTTTCTGTCTGCTGTATAATTAATTTTGCTGAGTGTAAACTAATTAAGGTGGTGAGATATAGTTGGTTAGCTAATCATGTTACAATATGTTAGGATTGGTTAGGTAAATTTCAGTAGAATGATTGGTTAAGGTATAGCTAAGAATATTACTATTTAACTTAGGGGCAAACAGGAAGTAAGTTAGGATTCGAAAATAAGGAAAAAGGAACTTGGATTTAACCTTGCTGGAAGTTCACCCCAATAAACATTGAATTGTTTGCACCTTCGGACTTTGGGTATTGCTGCTCTCTGTTCATGCGAGAAGGACCAGGGAAGTGGGAGAGTGAAGGAATAAGCTCTCTAACAGGGAGGATTGACAATGTTGACTTTTTTTTTATTCCCTGATCAAGACAATCCAAACAAATCAATTAATTCTAACATATCATAGTCATTTTGTCTAGATAAAAATGTTTACTTTCTTGTTTTGTTATTCCAGATTCAACACTTTTCAAAATTGTTTTGTGCAAATTTTTGCTATTTCAAATTTTCATTTTAATTCAGAAGGAAAATGTTTTTGAAATGCCAAAATTTCCTACTAAAAGAAAAAATAAGGTTTTCCAACAGTTCCTTGTCACAATCTAGCCCCCCAGAGTCAGAGTGAGATTAAGCTACTGTTTGCATTTGAGGATGAATCAGGGGTAAGGGCTGGTCTACACTAAACCTGTAAGTTGACCTACCTTACGCTACTTCAGTTACGTAAGTTATGTAATTGAAGTCAATGTAATTTAGGTGGACTTACAGCAGTGTCTACACTGCACTGTGTCAATGGGAGATGCTCTCCCACCGACTTACCTTCCGCCTCTCAGGGAAGTGAAGTACAGATGTCGACAGGAAAGTGCTCTGCCATCGACTTGGCTTTCTTCACCAGACCCGTTAAATTGACACCTCTACATTGATCACCGCAGGGCCGATTTAGCTGTAAGTAAAGAAAAGCACTAAGATACCAAAATTTTGTGAGCTGATCTCCTGAGACTTGTTAACGTGTAAAATTTTATGGTCTCAGCTATTTTTGCAAGATGAATATGTACTTGTGCTGCACTGAAATATTACAAAAAACATTGTTCTCATGAAATTTTGACGGTATGTGCGTCAAACTTGGAACAGAAACTCCTCCCCATTTTGGATGTGACCTAAAACCAAAATTGTGGGGACAATTTTGGATCTGGGGATTCAAATATGCATACACAATTCAAATGTGCTCTGATTCTAGGTTCTGGCTTTAACCCCTCTCTATTTTTAAATAATTTAGAAAATGTCACTAGAAGAGTTTAACAACAAAAGTCAGATGACATGCAGACAGCAGGTCTAAACCTTCCTGCATTAAATTGATCCGAATGAAAAGTAATTGGTGTAATGACGGAAGATCAGGTTATTTCTTTAAGGAAGCCATCATTCAAAACAAAGTCCCCAGAATTTGTGCACCATAATAAAACTATACTAAGAGAAAAAGCTTTTGGTCGAAAGCTTTTCCATACCCCTGGGAAGTCTAAATGGATAAAAAGCCAATACCAAAAAAGAAATAAATAGAATGCACTCAAAATCTTTCCTCACAAAAAAATATGGACTGAGCAGACTATCTTCTGGTGTGCTGTAGCACACAACACCGAAACGTGACAAAAATATAATGACACCGACATCCCCCTTACGTTTTTCAAAGATTGAATTATCAGAATGAGAAGTATCATTTAACAAAAGCACTTGTATTACTGGCATCTAGGGATAATGCCCCTACAGCAGAATGGTTTCTAGAACCAGCACTGGGACCAATATTATTAAAAACAGTTTGCCCTCTGTGGATATTGTTCCTACAGCTATGTGAGCTGCATGAAGCCTAAGGTCAAATCTGAGCTGAGTGCTTACAGGCAAACTTCCCCGTACTGGAGCTTGAATTCAAAATTACCCTGGGATTACTTAAGAAAAGCAAATGGAGAGGCTTCTTAGCTATTTATTTGAAGTCCTTACAGAAAAAAAACAAAACCAAAACAAACTCACTCCCACACACAACCATGGAAAACAGAAATCAAAGCTGATTATCACAAGGATTTTTTTTACCGTAAATTGCATAAAATAATGGAAATCTGCACCTAATACTATTTAAACTAAACTGGAGGATTATTCCCAGCAGTATCTTCAATCCTAATGTCTGAATTACAGCACATACAATTGGTTGACTTGTACTAGAATTAAATCTGGTAGCAGCTATTCAATTTTACCTGACAAAACTCAGAGGCAGATAACATTGTTTCCTATTTGCTTTTTAATATCACCAGAACATTTTTTGTTGTTGCTGTAAGCAAATGTAAAAAATTCCTTAATGCCGCTTCATTTCCCAATTCCTTGGCTTAGTGTGTATTATGGAGACAAAAGAGAAAGACTGAAAAAAGAGAAAGAAAGGTGGGTGGTTATAATAATGCTTGTATGAAATATTTAAAATGAAGATTAAACCAAGCAGATTATGGAGAGTCACTCTGTCAATGTAGCCATTGCATTAAAAAAAATCCCAACCTACTTAAAATGGTTAATTGGGTTACCCAGAGTATTAGGGAATGGAGCCATGCTCCACTCCTCCCTAACCTCATGTTTTATTAAGGGAGAAGGGAGTCTGCTCCCAACTCAGTTTGTTGTGGTACAGTTGAATAAAGCAGCAAGTTTCTCAGCCTGGAGTCCTGTGAGTAAAGTGTTATTTTTGTTGCACTGAGCAGTCCCTTTACAAAAGGAATAGTCCCCTTATTCCCTGTTTGATCTGTAAAGTGGTTTGAATAACTGATTATTTTGGTTCCTATTCTGGCAGTTTCAAAACATCGTGGGGAGAAAAAACAACAACTCTGACCAAAACTGAAATTTTTCGGAAGTTTTGGCAAAATTGAAGAAGTAAAAAAAAAAATGTGTTTCACCTGGAGCAAAACATTTCATTTTGTGTATTTTAAATAAAAGCAAAGGAACTGACGAGCTAGAGTCACAAAAAAATCATGTCCTCTTATACCCAATAGCCCAGTGGTTAGAGTATTCACATGGAATGCGGGAAACTGAGGTTCAAATCCTCCCTCTAGAACAGGGACTGCAATGTGAGTGTCTCTCTCTTCCCCCCTTCTAGATGAATGTCCTAATCATCAGGATATAGAGTCATTATCACTCTCTTTCACTGGCCCAATAGTTTATCAGGTTTGAATTTGCCACCTTTCGGTATCACCAAATGTCCCCTTGTTCTTGTATATTGAGGCTGGATCAATAGACGTTCCCAGTCAACTAAACAGACACATGTCAAAACAAGAGATGAGAAAGCAAAGGGAGGAGTTAGGGAATATGGATAATTGGTGGTGATAAATACAGGAATATGAGTTAACTTAGGACAGGTCTACACTGAAAAAAAATTAAACAACCTGTCATAAATATAAAGGGAAGGGTAAACCCCTTTAAAATCCCTCCTGGCCAGAGGAAAAATCCTCTCACCTGTAAAGGGTTAAGAAGCTAAAGGTAACCTCGCTGGCACCTGACCAAAATGACCAATGAGGAGACAAGATACTTTAAAAAGCTGGGAGGAGGGAGAGAAACAAAGGGCCTGTGTCTCTCTGTCGGTATGCTGCTTTGCCGGGGATAGAACAGGAATGGAGTCTTAGAACTTTTAGTAAGTAATCTAGCTAGGTATGCATTAGATTATGATTTCTTTAAATGGCTGAGAAAAGAATTGTGCTGAATAGAATGACTATTTCTGTCTGTGTGTCTTTTTTGTAACTTAAGGTTTTGCCTAGAGGGATTCTCTATGTTTTGAATCTAATTACCCTGTAAGGTACCTACCATCCTGATTTTACAGGGGTGATTCCTTTACTCCTATTTACTTCTATTTCTATTAAAAGTCTTCTTGTAAGAAAACTGAATGCTTTTTCATTGTTCTCAGATCCAAGGGTTTGGGTCTGTGGTCACCTATGCAAATTGGTGAGGATTTTTACCAAACTTTTCCCAGGAAGTGGGGTGCAAGGGTTGGGAGGATTTTGGGGGGAAAGACGTGTCCAAACTACGTTTCCCAGTAAACCCAGTTATAGTTTGGTGGTGGCAGTGGTTATTCCAAGGACAAAAGAAAAAATTAATTTGTACCTTGGGGAAGTTTTAACCTAAGCTGGTAAAAGTACGCTTAGGAGGTTTTCATGGAGGTCCCCACATCTGTACCCTAGAGTTCAGAGTGGGGGAGGAACCTTGACACAACCCTCAGCAGTGAGTCTCAGATCCTGGGTCAATTGACTTGGGCTAGTGCTATGGGGCTAAAAATAGCAGTGTAGATGTTCCTGCTCAGATTGGAGCCCGGGGCTCAGACACCAACCAAAGAGGTGGGGGCATTTTGGAGCTGAGGCTCCAGGTTGATGGGGAACATCTACGCTGCTATTTTTAACCCTGTAGCAGGAGGCCCATGAGCCAGAGTCATTTGCCCCAGGCTCTGATACTACTGTGGTGTTGTTGGTTTTTGCAGTGTCACTGCATACATCTTATTTCTTTTGCAGATGGGGAGGAGCGACAGCTCAGAACAAAATAAGTCAAACAAAATAGAAGTCTCTTTCATAGAATAGAAGTCTCTTTCTTACACTATGCCATATAGTTATACTGGCAAAATCGCCTAGTGCAGATATAAGCTATATCAGAAAAAAAAACAAAACCCTCTTTTGCCAATATAAAGTGTATCAGTTCCAAGAATGAAATGAGCAAAAAACCTGCATCTACACTCAAGTTTTTTCTGACATAGCTATATTAGTTAGAAGTGTGATTATTTGACACTCGTAACAGAAACAGCTATACTGGAAAAATTTAGTGTAGACAAGGCCCAAAACTCTCCCAGGTTCAAAAATGGGAAACATAATTACCCCAAGTTCAAAGAAGTACAGAGCTGGAATTCAGAGAGGAGGTCTGGAAATTCATAATCACAAAAGGCATGAAGTCATAGCAATATCTACATGGCTGGAGACAGCTGAGTATGGGCAGGCTGTGGCCACCAGAGAGAAGAGAACCAGGAGGAATTCCACACCCCTAGAATTTTCCAATCAAAAGTACCTCTCAAGATCCAACTGCTCCAAGGGAATGGAGAGAAGTCTAATGCCATCCAAGTACCTATGAAATCAAGCTGATCCAGAAAGAGTTCTCCAACCATACACAGGAGACAGACAATGCTTGTGGAGATTCAATACTCAGAAAAAATCTAAAGAACACTCTGCAAGGGACAGGTAGAAAACAGGATGGTTTGTTGCCTTCCTGTAGCCAAGACTTGAGATGTCACTCTAAGATTGGATACCTTTCTGAAGTTGATGGTCAAGAATCCATTGGTGGTAGTTCATGATGGCATTAATAACACTCTGTTGTGGGATATCTGTGACGTTCCCCTGGTGTTATCTGGACTAGTGATCTGCTTGGTCATTCCAATACTCGACTCTGGGAGCCAGCCTTACCCTGCTCTGCTGTGAGAACTCCCACTCCTGGGCTGTTCACACACAGCCTCTGGCATGTAAGCTGCTCCTTGGATTGTGCAACCGAATGACACTAGCCAATATTTCCAGTCCCACAGACAACCCTAGGAACCTCCATCTTGCAGTGTCCAGTTATGCCCACTGGATGCTGTAAACTTATGAGTTTGTCAATTTAACAAAGAAATTGATATGCACCAGTCTTGTTATCCCAAGGGGAGTCTCTGACACACCTCAAACCAAACACACTGCTTCAGGTAAATTAAACAAACAGATTTATTAACAACAAAGATAGATTTTAAGTGATTATAAGTCAAAGCACAACAAGTCAGATTTGGTCAAATGAAATAAAAGCAAAACACATTCTAAGCTGATCTTAACACTTTCAGTGCCCTTACAAACTTAGATGCTTCTCACCACAAGCTGGCTGGTTGCCCTTCAGCCAGGCTCTCCCCTTTGATCAGTGCTTCAGTCGCTTGGTGGAGATGTCTGTAGATGGAGGTGGAAGAGAGAGGAAGAGCATGGCAAACATCTCTCCCTTTTATCATGTTCTTTCTTCCCCCTTGGCTTTGCCCCCACCCCTTCAGAGTCAGATGAGCATTACCTCATTGCAGTCCCAAACTGACCAAAGGAAGGGGGGGTGTGATGTTATTGACATAATCTGGGTCCGAATAGATGATCGTTGCAATCAAGGTCCTGTAGTGGCACCGAATCTTATATAAAGGGGGTAAAATGAGGTGTCTAAGACAAGGTTATGGTTTGCTGATTATGATTATGCTTTCTATATGTGTGTATCATTTTTGTAGTTGAAGTTATGAATATTGGCTCTATACTGTCTGTATTTCAATGTTATGCTATGCTTCTGGGTGACACCCCAGACAAGTTGGTGTCAGCTCTGCCTAGCCTACTTGATGGCCCATTAAGGACCATCAGCTATACAACTGACCCATTGAGAGAAGGCAGACACTTGTGACTCAGCAAAGTATGCAGGGACATGCCTATGGACAGAACTCTGAGGTTTTTCCATGCCATGTGATGGACAGCTTGTCTTTGGAACAAAGAAAGAAAGACCACATGGCAAGAATATAAAAAGCTGCCACAGCTCCTCCATCTTGTCTTCAATTCTGCTTCATACCTCTGGAGGAACTTTGCTACACGGAAGCTTTGAACTAAGGACTGAAAGACCCATCCCAGCTGTGGATGTACTCCAGAGACTTGATTTGAACCTGCAGTTTATTCTATCACTGCTGCAAGCCTGAACCAAGAACTTTGCCATTACTGTATGCAATTGATTTCATTTAACCAATTCTAGCTCTCATCTATATCTTTTCCTTTTATGAATAAACCTTTAGATTTTAGGTTCTAAAGGATTGGCAATAGCATGATTTGTGGGTAAGATCTGATTTGTATATTGACCTGGGTCTGGGGCTTGGTCCTTTGGGATCAAGAGAACCTTTTTTCTTTTACTGGTATTGGGGTATTGGTTTTCATAACCATTTGTCCCCATAACGAGTGGCACTGGTGGTGATACTGGGAAACTGGGGTGTCTAAGGGAATTGCTTGTGTGACTTTTGGTTAGCCAGTGGGGTAAAACCAAAGTCTTCTCTGTTTGGCTGGTTTGGTTTGCCTTGGTGTGCACAGAAACCCCAGCCTTGGGCTGTAACTGCCCTGCTTTAAGCAATTTGTCCTGAATTGGCACTCTCAGTTGGGTCCTGCCAGAACCAGCATCGTTACAGGGTGACTCACTCGAGAGTCCAATAGACCATTTGTTGTTGCCTAGGCCAGTGTCCTTTGTTCCTGTGAGGCTTGACTGGGTTTGTCCCATACGTGCCCTGATGAGGTGTGAACTGCCCCTCTGTTCTTGGAGAGTTTTTGCTTGGGCTTGTTTTAAGCCATGAGGACACATTCTCAGCCTCATAAAAATATACAAGAAATTACAACCTATAACATTACTATAACAATGATTACTATAACATCACTATAACAACAGTGCTCAGTGCATCATGAGTCTTCCGAATACACCCAACATGACAAACTTTGCATTAGATACCACACAATCATATTATAAGGATGAACATGGGGGTGCTGGGTGTTCCCCCGAGGTACAGAACATCACAATATCTCACAGACAATAGATGACTTCAGGGAACTCAGAAGCATGCAGAAGAAGAAGAATGCCCATGAGATCTTGTCTGAGTTCTTGTCCCATGTCCTGTCCCATTATTGAAAAGTGAACTGCTGGCTAGGTAAGTGGTGTAGGGCAGAGGGTTTTGGTTTTGTGCAACATTAGTCCATGTTAAATGGGGAAAGAGGGCAATGGTTTGGATGGCCTCCACTCAGTACACAGGGAACCAATCACCTTGAGGACAGACTGGATAGAATAGTCAGGAAGACATTAAAGTAATTACAAAAAGGGAGGGTAAAGAGAGGGAAGATATGAGCACTTAGCACAAAATCTGGATGTTGAGAACAAAATTAATCAAGGAACCAAAGGACATGAAAAGAAGAAATTCTTTAATTGCCTTTACACCAATGTTAGGAGCCTGGGTACCATGCAAAAAAGAATTGGAATTGCTCATTTACAAGCATAAATTCAATCTAGCTGGTATTACTGAAACCTGGTGGGATAATTGACACAATTGGGAAGTTAAAATCAATGTTTATAACTATTTAGAAACAATCAAGTGGGCAAAGGGGGATGGAGAATGGAACTCTGTGTGAAAAATTATATTACCTGTTTCAATCACTGATAACTCAGCAGAAAATTATCTTGAATGCGTATGGATCAATGTCCTGACAGATAAAACACAAGATGGGCTACTAGTTGGTGCCTGCTAAGACCACCAAATCACATTAGTGAACAGAATGATCAGCTTCTTATGTATCTATCTATAATGCACAGGGGCCGAGGAAGCTGTATAACCATGGGGACTTCAATGTGAGTGACATATGCTGGAGGTCTCATGCTGCCAGTACTAAAACATCCTTTGAATTACTAAATATTATATACAGATGACAATTTCCGAATTCAAAAAATGTTGTATCCAACATGGGGGAATTCTGCATTAGACTTTGTCTGGACAGATCAGATAAAGGGGACCTGATCAGTGAACAGGAGTGGCTAACAGGGGAGTTTTGCGAGGGAGTTTGGAGGAGACAGTGTGTGTGTGGGGGGGAGGGGGCTAGGCAGATACACTTAACATTCTGTAAACTTAGAGCCAGAAACACCCCCCCATAAAAACAAAACAACAAAGGAATAAGCTTCAGGAGTAAAAAGATAATGCAGGCAGAACTCCAGCAACAGAATGGGGACTATCCAGTTTATTGCACCCAATGCAACCTGCATGATTACCTGCCCCATGGCGTGTGTATACATTCAGTACAAGGACCTTATGGACCTCCGAGACCATGTACGGGCTTTGGAGATCAGATTGGCTGAACTGGAGAAGCTAGAGGTACATAGATGAGACTTTCCTGGACACAGGAGAAAGGTCCCACACCCGGTCTGACATCCTCTTTGCTGTTGAGGAGGACGAAAGTCTCACGGAAGAACATCCAACTGGAGCAGAGGTAAACAATTCCATAGTTGGGATTCTTCTTCCAGATGATGCTGTGGTATCCTCTAGCACTGAGGGAACTCCAGTTATTAGGAAGAGACAGATATTAGTAATGGGTGACTGGATCATTAGAAACACAGATAGCTGGATTTGCAATGACTGGAAGAACCACACAGTCACTTGCCTGCCTGGTTTGAAGATTGTGGATCTCTCGAGACATCTAGATAGACTTATGTGTAGTGCTGGGGAGAAACCAGTGGTTGTGGTAAATGTAGCTACCAATGACATAGGGAAGGATAGGAGAGAGGTCCTGGAGGCCAAATTTAGGCTGCTAGGTAAGAGATTGAAGTCCAGGACCTCAATGGTAGCACTCTCTGAAATGCTTCCAGTTCCACGAGCAGGACCAGTTAGACAGGCAGAACTGCAGGATCTCAATGCGTGGATGAGATGATAGTGTAGGGAAGAGGGGTTTAGATTTATTAGGAACTGGGGAAACTTTTGGGAAAGAGGGAGCCTATACAGGAAGGATGGGCTCCACCTAAACCGAAATGGAACCAGATTGCTGGCACTTAAAATTAAAAAGGTAGTTGAGCAGGTTTTAAACTAAGGGCTAGAGGAAAGCTGACAGGTGCAGAAAAGCACGTGGTCCAGACAGAGACATCCCTTTGGGAAGGATCCATGAATGGAGATTCTCTATGTCCTAGTAAGGAGGAGAGAATGGAAGATGATAAAATACAGGTAGGATCTGATGAGAAACAGTCAAATGAAAAAAAGTCCCATTCGATTACAGCATGTAATGGCAGGCAATTAAACAGTGACAGTTTTTTAAAGTGCTTATTTACCAATGCTAGGAGTCTCGGTAATACAATGGGTGAACTAGATGGCCTTGTATTAAATGAGGCATCACAGAAACTTGGTAAAATGAGGATAATCAATGGGACACAGTAATACCAGGGTAAAAAAAAAATATCAGAGGACAGAACAGGTCATGGTGGGGGTGGGGAGTGGCACTTTATGTGAAAAAAAGCATAGAATCACATGAAGTAAAAAATCTTAAATGAACCAAACTGTACCATAGAATCTCTATGGATAGTAATTCCATGCTCTAATAAGAAGAATATAGCAATAGGGATATATTACCGACCACCTGACCAGGATGGTGATAGTGACTATGAAATGCTCAGGGAGATTAGAGAGGTTATTAAAATAAAAAACTCAATAATAATGGGAGATTTCAACTATCCCCATATTGACTGGGTACACGTCACCTAAGGACAGAATGCAGAGATAAAGTTTCTTGACACCCTAAATCAGGGGTTCTCAAACTGGGGGTTGGGACCCCTCAGGGAGTCACAAGGTTATTACATGGGGGGCTGCGAGCTGTCTGCCTCCACCCCAAACACCACTTTGCCTCCAGCATTTATAATGGTGTTAAATATATAAACAAGTGTTTTTAATTTATAAGGGGGGTCGCACTCAGAGGCTTGTTATGTGAAAGGGGTCACCAGTACAATAGTCTGAGAAACACTGCCCTAAATGACTGCTTCTTGGAGCAACTAGTCCTGGAACCCAAAAGAGGGGAGGCAGTTCTTGATTTAGTCCTAAGTGGGGCACAGAATCTGATCCAAGAGGTGAATATAGCTGCACCCCTTGGTATTAGTGACCATAATATAATTAAATTTAACATTCCTGTGGCAGGGAAACCACCACAGCAGCCCAAAACTACAGCATTTAATTTCAGAAAGGGGGACTACACAAAAATGAGGAAGTTAGTGAAATAGAAATTAAAAGGTACAGCACAAAAAGTGAAATCCCTGCAAGCTGCATGGAAAATTTCTAAAGACACCATAATAGAAGCTCAACTTAAATGTATTCCCCAAATTAAAAGCATAGTAAGAGAACCAAAAAAGTGTCACTGTGGCTTAACAACAAAGTAAAAGAAGCAGTGAAAGGCAAAAAGGCATCTGTTAAAAAGTGGAAGTTAAATCATAGTGAGGAAAATAGAAAGGAGCATAAACTCTGGCAAATGAAATATAAAAATATAAATATAAATAAAAATATAAAAAATATAATTAGAAAGGCCAAAAAAGAATTTGAGGAACAGCTAGCCAAAGACTCAAAAAGTAATAGCAATTTTTTTTAAGTACATCAGAAGCAGGAAGCCTGCTAAACAACCAAGGGGGCCACTGGACAATTGAGATGCTAACTGAGCACTCAAGGACGATAAGGACATTGCGGAGAAACTAAATGAATTCTTTGCATCGGCCTTCACGGTTGAGGATGTGAGGGAGATTCCCAAACCTGAGCCATTCTTTTGGGGGGCAAATCTGAGGAACTGTCCCAATTTGAGGTATCATTAGAGGACGTTTTGGAACAAATTGACAAACTAAACAGTAATAAGTCACCAGGACCAGATAGAATTCACCAAGAGTTCTGAAGGAACTCAAATGTGAAACTGCAGAACTACTAACTGTAGTCTGTAACCTACCATTTAAATCAGCTTCTGTACCGAATGACTGGAGGATAGCTAATGTGATACTAATTTTTAAAAAGGGCTCCAGAGGTGATCCCAGCAATTACAGGCAGTAAGCCGGACTTCAGTACCAGGCAAACTGGTTGAAACTATAATAAAGAACAAAATTGTCAGACACATAGATGAACATAATCTGTTGAGGAAGAGTCAACATGGTTTTTGTAAAGGGAAATCATGCCTCACCAATCTACTAGAATTCTTTGAGGGGGTCAACAAGCATGTGGACAAGGGGGATCTAGTGGATATAGTGTACTTAGATTTTCAAAAAGCCTTTGAAAAGGTCCCTCACCAAAGGCTCTTAAGCAAATTAAGCTGTCATGAGATAAGAGGAAAGGTCCTCCCATGGATTGGTAACTGGTTAAAATATAGAAAACAAAGGGTAAGAATAAATGATCAGTTTTCAGACTGTGAAGAGCTACAAAAGGATCTCTCAAAGCTAGGTGACTGGACAACAAAATGGCAGATAAAATTTAATGTTGATAAATGCAAATTAATGTACACTGGAAAACATATCCCCAACTGTACATATAAAATGATGGCACCTAAAATTAGCTGTTACCACTCAAGAAAGAGTTCTTAGAGTAATTATGGATAGTACTCTGAAAACATCCACTGCAGCATCAGTCAAAAAGTGAACAGAATGTTAGGCATCATTAAGAAAGGGATAGATAATAAGACAGAAAATATCATATTGCTTCTATATAAATCCATGGTACGCCCACATCTTGAATACTATGTGCAGAGGTGGTTGCCCCATCTCAAAAAAGATATATTGGAATTGGAAAAGTTTCAGAAAAGGGCAACAGAAATGATTGGGGTATGGAACAGTCTCTGTATAAGGCGAGATTAATAAGACTGGAACTTTTCAGCTTGGAAAAGAGACGACTAAGGGGGAATATGATACAGGTCAATAAAATCATGACTGGTGTGGAGAAAGTAAATAAGGAAGTGTTATTTACTCCTTCTTTTAACACAAGACTAGGGGTCACTAAATGAAATTAATAGGCTGCAGGTTTAAAACCAACAAAAGGAAGTATTTCTTCACACAATGCACAGTCAACCTGTGGAACGCTTTGCCAGAGGATGTTGTGAGGACCAAGACTATAACAGGGATAAAAAAAGAACCAAATAAATTCATGGAGGATAGGTCCATCAATGGCTATTAGCCATGATGGGCAGGGAGGGTGTCCCTAGCCTCTGTTTGCCAGAAACTGGGAATGAGTGACAGGAAATAGATCATTTGATGATTACCTGTTGTGTTCATTCCCTTTGGGGCAGCTGGCATTGGCCACTGTCAGAAGACAGGATACTGGGCTAGATGGATCTTTGGTCTAACCCAGTATGGCCATTCTTATGATCACAGAACTGAAAACTAATGATAGCTTAGTTATGATGATCATGACTTGATCATATTTATATTTTACAAAGAGATAAAGCCCATATATAGATATAGATAGATAGAGAGAGAGAGAGAGAGAGAGAGACTTGGTCTTTAAAAGATCCAGTTTCACAAAACTATAAACAATTATGAGCCTAATTAGATGGTAGGAAGAATTTAATCAGAAAAACATGAATGATAATTGGGAATTGTTTAAGAACACTTTACTAGATGTGCACAACACAATCCCACAATCAAGGAAGAAGGATGTATTGGTTAAAACAAGAACTACTTTAGTGGGGTAGTGAAGGCAGCTATAAAATAAATAAATAATATTTCACAAAGAAAGGGTAAGTTGATCATAATGAATATAAGTGAGAAGCTAGGAATTGTAAACAAATGATAAGGGAAGTAAAAGAACACAATGAGAAATCTATGGCCAGTTGAGTTAAGGACAATAAGTAATAGTTTTTTTAAATATATTAGGAACAAAAAGAATCCTAACAATGGTATTAGTCTATTGACCAGGAGACTTACCAATAATAATGCTGAAAAGGCAGAATTGTTCAATAAATACTTCTGTTCTGCCCTTGGGGGAAAAACAGATGATGTAGTAATATTATATGATAACACTCTTTCTATTCAACTAGTATCTCAGGAGGATGTAAAGGAGAAGCTACTAAAGTTGGATATTTTTAGATCACCAGGTGTGGATAACTTGCATCTAAGAGTTTTAAAATAGCTGGACAATTAAGGTTGATTTTCAGTAAGTCTTGGAACACTGGAGAAGTTCCAGAAGGCTGAAAAAAAACTATTGTTGTGCCAATATTTAAATAAGTTTAAACGGGATGACACAGGTAGTTTTAGGCCTGACATCAGTCCTAGGCAAGATAATGGAGCAGCTGATATGAGACTTTATTAATCAAGAATTAAAGAGGGGTAACATAATTAATGCCAAGCAACATGGGTTTATGGTAAATAGACCTTGTCAACCAACTTAATATCTTTTTTTATGAGATTACAAATTTGGCCGATAAAAGTAATACTGCTGATGTAATATACTTAGACTTCTGTAAGTCATTTGACTTGGTACCACATAACATTTTGATTTAAAAAGTAGAATACAAAATTAATATGCCTGTGATGGGGTGGACTAAGCCCAAAGATCCCCTGCTTGAGGCCTCAGAATTCTGCCACACCCATCCCAGGAAAGGAGAATTGGAGAGGTCCTCCAAGCAGGCTAGAATGGCTGCAGGAGAAGCAGCCAATCAGGGCTCAAGAGGGCCCTATAAATAGGAGCTACAGAGCCAGAGACAGTACAGTTCCTCACTGGAGCTGGAGGAGTGTGGATGGTGTGGCTGGCTGAGGGAACTGCAGCACAACGGACAGCCAAGTGCTTAGTAGAGACTGGGGGAGCAAGGAAGAGCTCCTGGCTGGCTACTGGGCCTGAGCTTAGGAGAGCTCTGAGTTGAGGGTAAGGCAATGGTGAAGGCTGGGGCCCAGAATTGTGTGCAGGCCTGGATTCTGACCCCATCCCCATAGGGAAGGGCCTACAACTGGACATCAGTAAACCCCTAGAAGGGGACTGAACTGTCAGGAGTCCCAGCTGAAGACTGGGCCAAAACAGACTAAGAGGGCAAAACCATTGCGTCCAGGTAGGAAGCCCTGGGGGTATGGCCCAAAAGCAGGGATAGGACTGGTTTAAAGACTGCAGACACACCCAACCAGAGGGGGCACTCATGAGAGGTGGGTGCTGACCCTGTTACAATGGCACATATTAAATAGATGGCTAATTGATAGGTCCCAAAATAGAATTGATGATGCCTCTTTAACATTGAGTGGAGGTGTCTAGTGGGATTTCCACAGGATTTGGTTCATGGTCCTACAGTAGTTAACACTTTTATGAATGACCTGGAAAAAAACCATAAAATCATCACTGATAAAGTTTGCAGATGACACAAAAATTGGGGGAGTGGTAAATAACAAAGAGGACAGATCACTGATACAAAGCGATTTGTAACTGTATGTTTTAATACAGCTAAATGTAAATACATACATTTACAACAAAGAAAGTAGGTCATACATATGCGATGGGGAACTCTATCCTGGGGAGCCATGCCTTTGAAAAAGATTTGGGGTCATGGTGGATAATCAGCTGACCATGATTATGATGCGTGACCAAAGGGACTAATGCAGGGGTCTCAAACACGTGGCCCATGGAGTTATTTCCTGCGGCTGCCAAGCTCCCCTAAACCGCCACCCCCACTCCTCCCCAGCGCGCTGTGTCCCCGCTTCTCTGCCTACCTCCAGACACTTTCCACTGCCAAACAGCTGTTCGGCAGCGCTTAGCGCTTTCTGGGAGGAGCGGGGAGCCACACGCTCAGGGGAGGAGGCGGAGAAGAGGCAGGCCCGGGGCCGGGGTGGGGATTTGGGGAAGGGGTTGGAATAGAATCATAGAATCATAGAATATCAGGGTTGGAAGGGACCCCAGAAGGTCATCTAGTCCAACCCCCTGCTCTAAGCAGGACCAATTCCCAGTTAAATCATCCCAGCCAGGGCTTTGTCAAGCCTGACCTTAAAAACCTCTAAGGAAGGAGATTCTACCACCTCCCTAGGTAACGCATTCCAGTGTTTCACCACCCTCTTAGTGAAAAAGTTTTTCCTAATATCCAATCTAAACCTCCCCCATTGCAACTTGAGACCATTACTCCTCGTTCTGTCATCTGCTACCATTGAGAACAGTCTAGAGCCATCCTCTTTGGAACCCCCTTTCAGGTAGTTGAAAGCAGCTATCAAATCCCCCCTCATTCTTCTCTTCTGCAGACTAAACAATCCCAGCTCCCTCAGCCTCTCCTCATAAGTCATGTGCTCTAGACCCCTAATCATTTTTGTTGCCCTTCGCTGGACTCTCTCCAATTTATCCACATCCTTCTTGTAGTGTGGGGCCCAAAACTGGACACAGTACTCCAGATGAGGCCTCACCAGTGTCGAATAGAGGGGAACGATCACGTCCCTCGATCTGCTCGCTATGCCCCTACTTATACATCCCAAAATGCCATTGGCCTTCTTGGCAACAAGGGCACACTGTTGACTCATATCCAGCTTCTCGTCCACTGTCACCCCTAGGTCCTTTTCCGCAGAACTGCTGCCTAGCCATTCGGTCCCTAGTCTGTAGCGGTGCATTGAATTCTTCCATCCTAAGTGCAGGACCCTGCACTTATCCTTATTGAACCTCATCAGATTTCTTTTGGCCCAATCCTCCAATTTGTCTAGGTCCTTCTGTATCCTATCCCTCCCCTCCAGCGTATCTACCACTCCTCCCAGTTTAGTATCATCTGCAAATTTGCTGAGAGTGCAATCCACACCATCCTCCAGATCATTTATGAAGATATTGAACAAAACCGGCCCCAGGACCGACCCCTGGGGCACTCCACTTGACACCGGCTGCCAACTAGACATGGAGCCATTTATCACTACCCGTTGAGCCCGACAATCTAGCCAGCTTTCTACCCACCTTATAGTGCATTCATCTAGCCCATACTTCCTTAACTTGCTGACAAGAATACTGTGGGAGACAGTGTCAAAAGCTTTGCTAAAGTCAAGAAACAATACATCCACTGCTTTCCCTTCATCCACAGAACCAGTAATCTCATCATAAAAGGCGATTAGATTAGTCAGGCATGACCTTCCCTTGGTGAATCCATGCTGACTGTTCCTGATCACTTTCCTCTCATGTAAGTGCTTCAGGATTGATTCTTTGAGGACCTGCTCCATGATTTTTCCAGGGACTGAGGTGAGGCTGACTGGCCTGTAGTTCCCAGGATCCTCCTTCTTCCCTTTTTTAAAGATTGGCACTACATTAGCCTTTTTCCAGTCATCCGGGACTTCCCCCGTTCGCCACGAGTTTTCAAAGATAATGGCCAAGGGCTCTGCAATCACAGCCGCCAATTCCTTCAGCACTCTCGGATGTAACTCGTCCGGCCCCATGGACTTGTGCACGTCCAGCTTTTCTAAATAGTCCCTAACCACCTCTATCTCCACAGAGGGCTGGCCATCTCTTCCCCATTCTGTGATGCCCAGCGCAGCAGTCTGGGAGCTGACCTTGTTAGTGAAAACAGAGGCAAAAAAAGCATTGAGTACATTAGCTTTTTCCACGTCCTCTGTCACTAGGTTGCCTCCCTCATTCAGTAAGGGGCCCACACTTTCCTTGGCTTTCTTCTTGTTGCCAACATACCTGAAGAAACCCTTCTTGTTACTCTTGACATCTCTTGCTAGCTGCAGCTCCAGGTGCGATTTGGCCCTCCTGATATCTTTCCTACATGCCCGAGCAATATTTTTATACTCTTCCCTGGTCATATGTCCAACCTTCCACTTCTTGTAAGCTTCTTTTTTATGTTTAAGATCCGCTAGGATTTCACCATTAAGCCAAGCTGGTCGCTTGCCATGTTTACTATTCTTTCAACTCATCGGGATGGTTTGTCCCTGTAACCTCAACAGGGATTCCTTGAAATACAGCCAGCTCTCCTGGACTCCCTTCCCCTTCATGATAGTCCCCCAGGGGATCCTACCCATCCGTTCCCTGAGGGAGTCGAAGTCTGCTTTCCTGAAGTCCAGGGTCCGTATCCTGCTGCTTACCTTTCTTCCCTGCGTCAGGATCCTGAACTCAACCAACTCATGGTCACTGCCTCCCAGATTCCCATCCACTTTTGCTTCCCCCACTAATTCTACCCGGTTTGTGAGCAGCAGGTCAAGAAAAGCGCCCCCCCTAGTTGGCTCCCCTAGCACTTGCGCCAGAAAATTGTCCCCTACGCTTTCCAAAAACTTCCTGGATTGTCTATGCACCGCTGTATTGCTCTCCCAGCAGATATCAGGAAAATTAAAGTCACCCATGAGAATCAGGGCATGCGATCTAGTAGCTTCCGTAGGGGCAGGGAGGGGACAGAGTTGGGGTGGGGACTTTAGGGAAGGGTTTGGAATTGGGGCGGGAAAGGGATAGGAAGAGGTGAGGCAGGGGCGGGGCCTCATGGAAGGGGTGGAGCGGTTGTGGGGCCAGGGGCAGTGGGGTGCGGGGGTCAGTGATGCGGCCCTCGGGCTAATGTACTAGTTCTCATGTGGCCCTTGTGGTGATTTGAGTTTGAGATCCCTGGACGAATGTGATCCTGGGATGCATAAACAGGGGATTTTGAGTAGCAGTAGACAGGTTATTTCACCTCTGTATTTGACAGTAGTGTGACCAATGCTGGAATACTGTGTGCAGTTCTGGTTTCCACAGTTCAGAAAGGTTGTTGATAAATTGGAGAGAGTTCAGAGAAGAGCCATGAGAATGATTAAAGGGTTAGAAAACCTGCCTTATATTGAGCTCCTTGAGTCTGTCAATCTGTTTAGCATAAGAAAGAGAAGGTTAAGAGGTAACTTGATTACAGTCTATAAGTATCTATGGGGGGGACAAATATTTGCTAATGGGCTCTTCAGTCTAGAAGAGAAAGGTATAACATGATCCAATAGTTGGAAGTTCAAGCTGGAAAAATTCAGACTCAAAACAATGCATATATTTTTTAACAGTGAGAATAATTAACCATTGGAGCAATTTACCAAGGGTTGTGGTGTTTTTCTATCTATATCACTGAATATTTTAAAATCAAGATTGGGTGTTTTTCTAAAAGATCTGCTCTAGGAATTATTTTGGGGAAGTTCCATGGCCTGTGCTATACAGAAAATCAGACTAGATGATCATAATGGTCCCTTCTGGCCTTACAATCTATGAAGGGAAGTAGTAGATGGAGTGGAAGTGGCCTCTCAGAAAACCAAACTCCAGGCTATGCCGAGCTTTAAAAATCATCATTAACACTTTGAATTGCACCTGAAACCAAATGGGAAGCCAGTATAAAATGTCAGTGTGGATGTCAGGAAGACTCCTAGAGAGTTTTGTTCTACATCCAATTAGAGTCAGACAAATTAACAGAGCAAGATCTTAACTTACTTAATACTATTGGACTGGAGACTTCCATTTAAATTAAATATCGATAGTGTAGAACCCTGGCCCACAACCGTGAACAAGTCTGCATCAAAAAAGGCGTTGGTAACATTTAGACTAAGGCAGTATTTTTCTGATTGAGTCATTTAGAGACAGTCTGAGATCCAAAGAGAGTCTCTTTATTCTTCCCAAGGGCTGCATCTAATTGATCCTAAATCAAAGAGAAAATAAGTGTTTCACCAAAGTCAGTGCTCAATCGATAATGATTATTATTACTAAATATTTATAACATATCAGTGCTCACTGGCTCAAATCAGGATAGGGCTCCCAGTGCTTACAGAGTACATCCAGTACAGGGACCATGGTTTGCTGCCTGTGGAGATTACAGCCTAAGGAATGGTTGATAACAAATATGATCTGTGCCCTACTCCAGAGAAGATTATTTTAATCTGACTCTAAAATGGGAACATGTAAGAACCAGCAATATTTATGCTGTTTCTTTATTTGCTGTCTTACAGTGTCATTGGCTTATTAGATTCCGATACATCATTGCATGCTGACAGAAAGGATCTGAAATGCAGAATATCTGTACTCGCAATGCAGAAAACTGAATAAGCAGCGGAGATGAGCAATAAAATGATAATGTTGTTGTTTTTCTGATGTGACTTCATCTAAAGCAGAGACAATACTGAGAGCCATCTGATATTTTAAAACGCCTGAGTCTGCAGCAGACAGTTTTCCCAGCTGTTTTCAGTAACTGAATCTTTATCATCATCTTATTTGTGGCTTAATATATTCTCAGATGAACTGTCACTTTCTATTCTCAATTAAAAAAATGAAAAGAGGGCTCACTCCATTTTGCTATTTTTTTTCTGTACTTGCCGTTGAAAGCTGGCTGCAGACATATGGATTTATTTATTCCTGAGAACTGAAGTGTGGATTGGCAAGCAAATCTGAAGGAAAGTGAATTGAACAGGTTTCTTGCCTGGTCCCATCACTCTAGTTTTAGTCTTATTGCTTCTTTTCGCTAAGAGCGTTGCCTTTTCTGAAGCTCCTTCCTCAATCCCATAAATTTTAGGCAGTATCAGACAGGGATAGACAGAAGCAGAAGTCTCCTAGGCTGGAATCTACAGCTGCAATAAACTCTCATCTAATCTGCTTGAGAAGTAAAATCAAAACAGCACAACACTGAGCCCTAAAGCCCTTCACTGCTCACCTTTTCAGCCATTCTCATGGTAGTATTGCTATCAGTTACTCCAATAGCTCAAGTGGCAAAGGTCTGTTAAGTCTATCCTAAGGTTCCCACCCTGGGGGACTGTGGGAAGAGAAGGGATAGTCTCATGATTAAGGCAGTTAGAGCTGCCTTGGAGAATTGGTTTCTATCCCCCCCTTGCTGCAGAGTTCCTATGTGAAGCTAAGCAAGTGACTTAAATGAAATTTTTCACAAGTGGTCACAAATTGTGTGTTCCTCATTTTCTGGGTGCTGGCTTTGAGACCCTGGAGTTTGACTGGTAGAAGTGCTGAATCCTCACCATCACAACTGTTAGTCAATAGGAGCTGTGCTTTGAATGTATAAAGTGCTATTTAATGCTAAGTAATTTGAAAAATCAGGTCCTACATGTCTCACATTGTCCACCTAAAATTACTGGATACTTTTGACCTTAATCTGTTTGTGCCTCAGTTTCCCATGTATGAAATGGCAGTAATACTCCCTCATCTCACAGCAGTGTTGCGAAAATTAGTGTTTGAAGTATTCAGCTATCATAGCGATAAACACCATAGAGAAGTCCATGAGGAAATTAATAATTTTATCTTCAGAGCACTAAATAAGGCACAGGGCACATATTTAAGAATGATAAGAAAACAAAATATTGAATAGTTGCTCATTACGTGAACACTATCCAATCTGTGCACAAAATAAGGCAGTTGCCCTGTGAAAAAAATTGCATTGATCATCTAATTAAAGACTGTCATAATGTATTTCCACTAGGGGGCCAAATTAAGGTTGCACAGGCAACCTCATTTCTGGCATTTCCTAATTTTTGAGTGCTTGACTTTGCAACCTTAATAATGTTGTTTTAATTGGTATTTTTGTGTGTAATTATTTCTGGGTACCATAGGCATGCAAGTGCTTTATAAACAAATAGCCGTAGTCCATGCCCTGAAAAGATGATAGTGGTTGACATTAAGATATTGATATTTCTTTGGTTTAACATCAACATAATACGAATTACTTGCAAATAGCAATTGCAAATATTTTAGTGGAGACCATTAAAATCTAAGGCCTAGATCCTGGAAATTCGTACACATCTGGGTTAGGGTTGCCAGGCGTCTGGTTTTCTACTGGAACGCCCGGTCGAAAAGGGACCCTGGTGGCTCTGGTCAGCACTGCTGACCAGGCCGTTAAAAGGCCAGTCAGCGGTGCAGCGTGGCTAAGGCAGGCTCCCTGAAGCAACCAGCATATCCCTGCAGCCCCACACCAGAGCCTGTACCCCCAGATGGAGCCCTCACCTCCTCCTGCATCCCAACCCCCTGCTCCAGCCCAGTGAAAGTGAATGAGGGTGGGGAGTAGCCACTGATGGGGGGGGGGAGGGGGTTTGGAGTGAGTGTGGGGCGGGGCCTCAGGGAAGGGGTGGGGCAAGGGTGTTTGGTTTTGTGCAATTAGAAAGTTGGCAACCCTAATCTGGGTAGCTTTAACCATGTGAATAGTGCCATTGATTTCAAATGTGAACAGAGGTCCCTATCCTCAGAGGTGACTGAGGTCTGCATGGAATAGGACCAAAATGGGGGAATCAAAGGTGCCACCTAAACACAATCAAAATCCCTGGGGCTGCCAGGGCTGTCTTGAGCATCTGTAGAAGCTGGAACAGTCCTTAGCCTGCTCTAATGCATGATGGCTGGTGACTTCCCCCAAGAGACCATCATATTGGCTGCAGATTGCTATAATCCAGTAGTCACACCCACAGTTCCCTTCCTTGAGAGAATGCTGCTCATGCTAGTCATAAAGAATAGACATCTTCATTCTTCAGCTTTGTCATTTTGTCTAAAAATTTGAAAAACATGTTACATGAGCTATAATAACGAAAATGTCAGACAATTGGAGAAAACACCATACATTTGAAAATATACAAAAGAATAAATTCACTGCCTTGAACTGAGTGAGAAGTAATATAAATGCATTAGTATACCTGTCCAGGAGAGAGAATATTTACATGGGGATCTCTAAGACTGAATTTCAGTTAAATCAACAAACTTTGGTGAAGCTCCATACTCAAAGATCTGTGTGAAGACAGATTTTATATTGAATGTTTAATTTTAATTATTATGACATTGCCATTCTCCTCATGAAATTTTTTAAAGGCAAAATGCAAAATAATTAAAATATATATTCTTCTCCTTACATCTGATTAAGGAAGAGCAGAACAGGTCATATATGAAGAGAGGAGAAAAAGTGATAGTTAGTTTAGTGATATCATTGTGAGTTGTCTGGTGCTGATTGGGATGCAGTAAAGGTAGCTCACCATTAGAATACATGAGAAATCAGTCTTTTCAGGAAGTTGCATGTTGTCTTTTCATAAGTGTTTATTGAAACAGGTAAACTTTAGTTAAAGAATGGTGAGAAGATCTCAGTTCTCATTAATTTGCCAATGGCTAAATGATTAAAACACTGTTCTATTAATGAAAACAGTTCTCAGCTCCCTTAGGGCAAAATTTTGGTACCAATGGCCAAATTATTAATTGGCAATAATTTATTCAATATCACTAGTTAAACCAGGTGTACAGCTGCTTTTGTGTCACCAAAGCTATGCAAGATAGACTGGGCATACTGATGAATCTGACTTGAGACTTTCAATGAAGTTAACAGCAGATGGAACCAGCCATTATTCATGGTTGAAGAGACGGCTATTTCACAATTCCTTAATTTTCCCACTTTTTGCTTTGCATAAAATACTTTCAAACATTCAGAGCTCATCCATAAAACATAGTTGCTCTGTTTTCATTAACTTTTATAGGTGTTAGGCACATACATATTTCCACACTGACTGGTCCAGGTATCGGGAATGTAACTTTATCTTACAGCACTCTAGAAGTATTAATCCCTTGGGCTCTCCTTCCTCCCCACTTAATAATATCTAAACTGCAGCTCTCTTTGTCAGTTCAAACTGAATAAATATATGTTTTATTGCTAGCAGTTTCACCCAGAGTAATAAAAGGGTTTCACCAAAGAAGAGACACTTAGTCTTCGAGACAGTTAGTAGGGCACCCAAGTCAGTATCTTACAGTGCATCCTGTATGGTAGAAGATTGCTGTGTCTGAAAGAATGAAATTCATCCTTGTGCAATGGACTGACATGACTTAAGCCCTCTAACGTGCCAGTCTTTTTGTAGTGCTGAATTTCACCCTAAAATGCATACTCTGGTGTTGGGTACTATGGAGAACTCCTGTGTGCTCTGGTGCCTGGGTCAGCAGAGGTTGAAAGATGCTTCCTCCAGTCTCTCAGATGTCAGAAAACTCTCCCTGATTCACAGTAACTTCAGGGATAAATAAAACAGATTGTGGCTTGTTCTGCAATTCTGAATCCCCTCCTCCTCTGGTTTGTCTGCTTCAGACAAGAGCAAGTGACACAGATTATAACAACTATATCTGAAGTATTCAAGCACAGGGCTAAAAGTGAAACTAACATTTTCTCTTGTAAGCTAAGCTTTAGGTAACCGGAGGATTATTGGTAGGTTAACGAATAAATACTACTTGGACTGTAATTAGCATCTAGCCTGAGGTCAAATACTAAAGGAAACACATTGACCCATAATAGGGCAGTCATTATTCAAAACTCAGCTCTGTGAGGCTTTATCTATACTGTTCAAAGCACAGCAAGATATCGTTCTTCCTGCGGTCACCTTGAGCAGATGATGTTGAGCTATTTTTGGCATCCATAGTGTTTTGCATCACAACGTGCTAGAGGGCTTGATCCTGTTAGGCGCTGAGAACCCTGGCTTGAATCCAGCAGACCACATGCTTAACTTTAACCAGGTAAGTAGTCTCACTGACATCATTGGGTCTACTCTGATGCTTAAAGATAAGCACATGCTTAAGTGATTTGCTGGAGCCAAGCCAGGGCTCTGAGCTGCTGGCAGGATCAAGTCTTGAATGATGAACAGATGCACAATACATGGCTTTTCCTTATTTGCAAATGTTGTATAAAATGTCACAAATGTTCCCTCTTGCAAATGTTGTATAAAACTCATTTATTTAACAAAAAAAAAAAAAAGCCCTACACTCTCAATACTGAAGCAATCCCATGTTGGGTGTGCATAAACTCTACAATGAAAGAACAAAATATTGCCCTTTAATATACCCATGTACCTAGCATTAACTTGAGTGGGAAACAACTGTATGGACCTGAAGCAAGATCTGGCCACATAATTTAAGATGCCATTTTCCCATTATAATAAAATAAAGTTAACTCCAGCATAAAAGCCCTCTCTTCTAATAAAATATCACAATGACATTATTGTAAAGACTATTACTACAGCTTATTCAATTTGGCCAATTACTGTACACCCTCAGAGTTAAATATACTCGCCAAAAATGTGTTCCTTACCAGCATTCCTGCCTTCGAGCTGTGTGATTATAACTAGGGCTGTCAATTAATTGCAGTTAACTCATGCAATTAACTCAAAAAATTAATCTCGATTACAAAATTAATCTCAATCGCACTGAAAATAGAATACCAATTGAAATTTATTAAATTTTTGCATATTTTTCTACATTTTCAAATATCGATTTCAATTACAACACAGAATACAAAGTGTACAGTGCTCACTTTATATTATTTGTGATTAAATATTTGCACTATAAAGATGATAAATTTGATTTTTCAATTTACCTCATACAAGTACTGTAGTGTAATCACTATCATGAAAGTGCAACTTACAAATGTATTTTTTGTTACATAATTGCACTCAAAAATAAAACAATCTAAAACATTAGAGCCTACAAGTCCACTCAGTCCTATTTCTTGTTCAACCAATTGCTCAAACAACTTTGGTTTCAATTTTCAGGAGATAATTGTGACGTTCTGTACCTCAGAGGAATACTCTACACCCTCATGTTCAGCCTTATAATATGATTGTATGGTATCCAATGTAAAGTTTGTCATGTCGGGTGACTTTGGAAGGCTCATCATGCACTGAGTATTGTTGTTATAGTAATGTTACAGGTTGTAATTTCATGTATACAGTTATGAGGCTGCAAATGTGTCCTCATGGCTTAAAACAGGCCCAGGCAACTCTCTCCAAGAGCAGAGGGGCACTTCACACTTCATTAGGGCATGTATGAGACAAACCCAGCCCAGCCTCATAGGAACAAAGGACACTGTCCTAGGCAGCAACAAAGGATCTGTTAGACTCTTGAGTGAGTCACCCCCGTTCCTTTCGTCAGTTTGGGACTACGAGGAGGTAATGCTCACCTGACTCTGAAGGGGGGTGAGCAAAGACAAGAGGGAAGAAAGAACATGATAAAAGGGAGTTTGCCATGCTCTTCCTCTCTCTCTTCCACCTCCATTTACAGACATCACCACCATGTGACTGAAGCGCTGATCAAAGGGGACAGCCTGGCTGAAGAGCAACCAGCCAGTCTGTGGTGAGAAGCATCTAAGTTTGTAAGGGCACTGAAAGTGTTAAGATCAGCTTAGAATGTGTTTTGCTTTTATTTCATTTGATCAAATCTGACTTGTTGTGCTTTGACTTATCACTTAAAATCTATCTTTTGCAGTTAATAAATCTGTTTGTTTATTCTACTTGAAGCAATGCATTTGGTTTGAAGTGTGTCAGAGACTTGCCTTGGGATAACAAGCCTGGTACATATCAATTTCTTTGTTAAATTGATGAACTCATATACCCTTGCAGCATCCAGTGGCCATAACTGGACACTGCAGGATGGAGGTTCCTAGGGTTATGTCTGGGACCGGAGATATTGGCTAGTGTCATTCGGTTGCACCATCCAAGGAGCAGCTTACATGCCAGAGGCTGTGTTTGAACAGCCCAGGAGTGGGGGGTCTCACAGCAGAGCAGGGTAAGGCTGGCTCCCAGACTCAAGGCTTGGAGTGACCCAGCAGATCACCAGTCTGGATAACACCAAGAGAATGTCACAATAATGCTGCCTGCTTCTTGTTTACAATGTCACCTGAAAGTGAGAACAGGTGTTCGCATGGCACCGTTGTCGCCTGCATTGCAAGATATTTATGTGCCAGATGTGTTAAAGATTCATATGCCTCTTCATGTTTCAGCCATCATTCTAGAGCAGTGGCTCTCAAACTTTTTTGCAGGTGACCCCTTTCACACAGCAAGCCTCTGAGTGCGACCCTCCCTTATAAGTTAAAAAAAAAATCTGTGGTTTTGATTTGACATTGGCCTTTTAAATACACTTGAGGAAACAAACAATGTTATGCCTTTTCAAAGTGCAGTAGCTTGCAAGAATTCCTTTGCTTGCATCCTCTGAGATTTCTCAGCCTTGTCACGGCTGCAACAGAAGGATACTAACTTGCTAGGAAGCAGCCTCTGACTTTAACATTAAGACTATATTTGACTAGCTGCAGGATTATCCAAAAGGCTAGCAAAAGCATGGTTATTTCTGGCATGTGGCAGCATATGATGGTATAAGTGAAGCTATACTGTAAAGCAGAGGTACGTTAACTATGAAAACTTATGCCCTTTCTATGTGTTCAATGTTCTGTAGCTGCCCATTTTCCCCTCTTCTGTATTTCACTCATTGTCTTGCTTAAGGCCCTGATTCAGCAAATCACTTAAGCAGATATGTAGGTCCTATTGGTTTCAATGTGACATAAGTATGTGCATAAGTGTTTTGCTCAATGGCGATGCACTTAAGCAAGTGTTTAGGTTAAGCATATGTTCAAATACTTCACTTCAGGATGAAATACCTTTAAATACAAGTAGCACACAACAAATACAAATGAAACCCTAGAATTTGTTACAACACAAGTACACTCTGGGTGCAGAAGGGGAACAACAAAGTATGACACAGAATGTTGCCTTAGGTTTTAGCCTTTTGTCTCTCATTAAAGTTGGAAGTCACGTGGTTAAAAATTCTGTGCAAGGTTTTGAAAAATAATCCTTTCAGAGTCATCCCACATTAGTCTGCCATTAATATAGATTAGTCAGATGAGATGTTAGGACAGTGCTTGAACACGGACAGCATGATATAAGGGCCAAGTATTTTGATGAGTCCTGCTCTTATTGTGTTTGCTCTTTGTTTGTGGTGAATGTGGCAATGAAGGTGACAATGCAGAATTATTCTAATAAGGCTAGAAATATACAGAAACAATTTCTGTTTTGAATTTTGAGTAGGGAGTTTCAAAAATACTTCATGTTTTCCCTTATCTATGAGACTAAACAGTCAATGGGGACATTGCAATATGCAGAATCAGAAGGGAGAGCATCTTACACATGAGCTGCATAAAGTCATTGATAACTTTACAATAAGGCAGCGGGGCCTTCGGCTATGACTACACTATGGACCTTATCACAGCTATTCCTCTTGGTCTAGCTGAAATTACTATAAGGTGGGTGCACAACTGGTTGAAAGGCCATACTGAAAGAGTAGTTATCAATGATTTGCTGTCAAATTGGGAGGGTGTATCTAGTGGGGTCCCAGAGGGTCAGCCCTCAGCCCAGTACTATTCAATATTTTCACTATAAGACTTGAATAATAGAGCAGAAAGTAGGGTTGCAAGTACTTCGGAGTACAGATTTAAAAATCAAAATGACCTTGAAAAATTAGAGATTTGGTCTGAATTCAACAAGATGAAATTTAAGACAAGTGTAAAGTATTTTATTCAGGAAGGAAAAATCAAATGCACAAGTACAAAATGGGGAATAACTGTCTAGGTGGTGGTACTACTAAAGAGGATCTGGGGTTTATAGTGGACCACAAACTGAATGAGTGTGATGCAGCTACAAAAAACACAGATATGATTCTGGGGTATATTAAGAGGAGTGATGTACATAAGATACAGAAGGTAATTGTCCCACTCTACGCTGCACTGGTGAGGCCCCAGCTGGAGTACTGTGCCCAGTTCTGGGAACCACACTTTAGGAAAGAGGTGGACAAATTGGAAAGAATCCAGAGGAGAACCACAAAAATGATAAAAGGTTTAGAAAACCTGTGAGGGAAGGCTAAAAAAGCTGGGCAAGTTTGGTCTTGAGAAAAGAAGACTCAGATGGAAACCTGATAAGTCTTCCAATATGTTAAGGGCTGTAATAGAGGACAGTGATCAATTGTTCTCCATGCTCACTGAAGGTAGGACAAGAAGTAATAGGCTTAATCTGCAGCAAGGGAGATTTAGGTTAGATATTAGGAAAAACCTTCTAACTATATGGGTAGTTAAGCTCTTTAATAGGCTTCCAAGGTAGGTTGTAGAGTATCCATCACTGGAAGCTTTTAAAAACAAGTTAGAACACCCATCAGAGATGGTCTTTTACTTGGTCTTGCCGCAGTGCAGAGGGCTGGACTCGATTTCCTGAGTCTGTTCCAGCCCTACATTTTTAAGATTCTATGACTATTTGTTGCATATGACTGATCATTCAAAACATATGGTACTGCTTCTTCTTCCTGAATAGATTCCTGATTTTTTTTTTTTAAATAAGCAGAACAGCGAACAAATACACTCCTGGTAAAAAAAGACAGACATTATCAAAGTTATTCAAAGCTGAAAGCAACTGACACTTATTCAGCTGTTCAGGAAAAAACTGATTCAGAACTTTAGACTCTAAGCCCTTCAGGACAGAGACCAACTTTGTGTTGTGTTTCTGCCATGCACAACATAATGGGGTCCTACTCCACTACACCACCAGTTAATAAAATAAACAACAACAAGATCATCTTTCCATCCAAGAAATATGTCTGTCATTGCAAGTCAGTATGTGACAATAGGAACACTGACATATATTTATTAAACTTGCACATTTGCACTTTTGTACAAACATTTTGTGGCCTTAAGAAATACCACAAAATCACTTTGGTTAATGAAAATGTTTATTTGCAAAATATATTTACCAATCACTTCTTGTGTCACTTGACCAGCATAATTTCTAAATAAGGATACAGGTTGAATGGAGCTATTTGTGAATGCATGAATCTCCAATACAAGCCACCAAGTGCACTGCCAACATGAAAGTTGATTTGTCATTTGTGCTTTTGTTAGTCAAGAGGGTCATCAGCCTTCTGCTTCAACAACTAGAAAGCTAGAAGACACACAGGCAAGTGGCAGAAAGCATCACAGAACTCGTCCAGGCAAAACTGCCTGTTGAAATCACTGTAGCCAGTAATAGTCCAAGAACGGGATCATTTAGGTCAGTGAGGGTGAAGAATAACAGGCCAATAAGGATAAAAGACAGGTGGATAAACTTGGTTTAAGAAAGGCTACAATTAAATTTGGCTATTAAAAGATTAGTGTCAGCCACAGCATTTATTTTTAGGGGGATTATTTTTACTATATTCACATTATGCACCTACAACAAAATTAGCTAATAAAATATGCCAGCTAGTCCAATAAAATAAACCACATTAGAAATGTGACGAGCACTGGAACTCCTCTGTACATTGTGCCCGCTACCAGTCCAGTTACACACGGAGTGTTGGATTGGTTTTCCTACCAATCCAGTTTAGGAAAACTGGAATACATTCCGTTCAGAATCTTTTTAGGAAAAAAAAAATTGCCATCACACCCCATGCTCTTCTCATAGGTATTTGCCCAGATGATCCCATTTACATCTGGGTTTATAGGCCTGATCTAAAGGCCACTGAAGTCAGTGGGAAGACTGCTCCTGACTTCTGTGACTTTGGGTAGAACCTATAGTTTATGCAGTGCATACACTCTAAGAAAGCAGGTGTTTTTGGGAACCAAAGCGCAGACTATGAAAACACCAAAACGTTTACTCGTTATCCTGCTCTAGGGCAGTTGCTGTCTTTTCCTTGAATGAACATGAGCCAGACAGTACTGAGCAATGTAAGTTCTTACACTGGTTCCATAGGGTCTGCTGTGGTGCATGGCGGATTATTGCAAGTGTTGTCTATCATACAGGTCTTCAGTCCCTCATACAGATTCCTTGTCATTCTCTAAAAAGTAAAATGGTGCATGCACAGAACAACTCCAACTTCTTCTGTTCAATCCCTCACAGACTATAGCCCTAAACTTGTTTTGCCCTTGAGGGATTTCACCCTATAACTGAAGTTTCCACTTCAGGGTTATCTATCAAAGAAGTTGTTGTCCTCAGACAGTGTGCTGGAATCAAGCTGCATCACCTGGAGGATTTCTGTCACGATGGTATACATCATTCCTCCTGAGCCTCTAGCGAGACTGATTTGGAACGCACGAGTGCCACATTATCTCCCCTTGCAGCATCCTGTTCCTCTCACTCCTCTGCGTTGCCATGACTTGTCTGTTTGAGTAATTTGGAGGCCTAGGTACGTGCTGTGGGCTGCAGCCAACTAACCAATAAACATGGTATTCCCAGTGTTGGCAGTTCTTACAGAAGGAAGACTTTATAAAATAGAATTCAGACTTCATACTGTGTAGAGGCTTCTATTGTTGCTGCAGTTTTAATCAAGCTTTAAAATACATGACTGCTTTATAAAATTTGTCAGCATCTGTGTACAGATGTTCCTGTGGCAATATAATGACAACATGACTGTCACTGTGCCTGCTGAGATCACAGCTGAGAGAGCCAATTTCAGGTCAGACTGACAAAAACTGGGCAGACACTCCCACAGTGGTGGTCTATTCTATAATCAGATTTAACCAAACCAGCAAAATATGTGCGCTTCTGGATTGCTATACTATCTTAATATGGAGCCACAGGCTCAGTCCACATTAACCCAGACAAGCTGGATTTCTGTGATGAACGGTTATTAAAATCAAAAACTCATCACACATTAGGTTCCTCCAGTCACAGGGGCCTGTCTCTTACCCAGGTCAAAGGATACTCAGGACCTTACACCAAAAACAATGCTGTAGCAAATCCTTAGTAAACTAACTAAAGATTTTTTAGCTAAGAAAAGAGAGCTATTAAAAGGTTAAGGCAGGTAAAACACATTACAGATGGATCAGAATATGTAATCCAAAATGTTAGCAGGGAAGTTAAATCTGCTAGTTTTCTATAAGTCTGTCTGTGTTACCTAAGTAGCATTGGGGACCTCAGTCCTTTTGTTCAAAACTTCCTGTCGGAATTCACAGTCCAGAGATGGAATAGGAAAGAGGTGGCCAGGGCCTTTGGTTCTCCCTTTTTATATCTTGACCATTTTTGCTGGAAAAATCCTGGCTGCGTAATGGGTCAGGCAGTTTCATGGCCTATATGCTTGGCCATCAGTTCCTCATATGAATTGAAATTCTAGCTCGCACCTTTGCATATGTGCCATTTGAGGTGACTTTGGGGATGATGTGCAGACCCCTTGATTAGAGTGCCTTTGTTATTTCTAAAGAGCCAACCTGTGGGCTTTTCATACCCAGAGCATGTTTGAGTTACAAACACATAGCAAAATTTAACAACATGTCAATATACACAGTATAACAAGATCATAATATTCAGCAGATTACAACTTCTAAAAAGCCATACTTTGTACAAGATTTATGACAATTTTGTCATAATGGTGACCATATTATTGTAGACGGTCACCTACTCCTTTAGACACCATTACAATGACAAAAACAGAAAGATGTATTGAGTCTATAGTAATAGTACTGAGGCTTGCATTCTACATGTAGTAATATGCTATAATACCATGTAAATAACATGCCAGACCATTCTGCATTAGGAAGGTTGAGCTGGTTCAAATTTTATTAGATTACATAAAGAAGGAGGTTTATAACATGCACTGATAAGGAGAGATTCTCTGTTGTTTTTTCCCATAGTGTGGACTATATCTTACTAGCACAATTGTCTTGTGGACCTGTCTCCCCTACCATTTTTACTTTCATAACTTCCCAGTGGAAATTACAACAGTTACTTATGTGGAAGAGTAATGTTATGTATGTTTTTAAGCTTCTGTTAATGCAATTTAGAAGCTGGAAATATAGCACCATATGATCAGTTCCTCCTCTACCTCTAAATCCTCTGTGTACTGCAGACTGAGACCCACAGCTATGCAGCGTTCTATACTATATTCAGCCTGCAACTGTGTGGAGACTGACCGGAGGCACCTCCTGCTGGTCATCTCAGGGAATTAGCTCACCAGCCTCCAGAGCGCCCTCTTCAGGCCGGTGACTTGCCTTGCTGCTGGCTCCTATGTCCCTCCCAGGACCCCGGTGCCCCTTTCTCTGGGTGCCTCCTAGCAGTACCCCACAGTTCCAGATCTCCTCCTCCAAGGGGAACCCCCCCACTATCCCTACCTCGCCTCAGTCGTAGGCTCCTGCCAGTCACCAGGTAGCCCCCGCGGCCTGGGGCAGACTGCGGTATGAGCCACTCATCACTGGCAAGGTTGGGTTTGGACCTGCTGCCTCTGCCTACCTGTGGCTGCCCCTGCAACCCCCATAACTAATAGGCCTTACCAGGCCCGCAGCCTGGGGCTTTCCAAGGCCAGAGCTCCCCGGCTCCCTTGGCCTTTCCCCAGCCCTGATCCAAACTAGGTCCTGCTCAGCACCTTGCAGCCAGGCCCTTCTCTCTCTAGAGGCAGAGGGAGACACTCTCCCTGGGCTTCTGGCTCAGAGTCTTTATAGATCCAGCTGGGCCCTGATTAGGGCGTGGCCCCCAGCTGAGGCTGCTTCCCCAATCAGCCCCTCTGCCTTCCTTCTACAACAGCCCTCTCCCAGGACTGTTCTAAACCCCTCTGAGCCCGAGCGGGTGTCCACCCCGCTACACAGCCACAGTGTGCAATAAGGTTTATGAGAACAAATGGCCAGTTGTTAACCCATTACCACTTAGCTGGAACATTACAGGAGGAAAAGGTGACACTGTTTGAAGGAACGGTCTCCTTTTACCCACTAGTGGACTTTTGCCATCTAGTGCACTTCTGCACTAGCAACTTGTACCACCATTTGCTTGAGCCAAATTGTGGATTTGTTACTTACGTTGGTCAGCAGCTACTCAGGCAAGTAGTTCCACTGATATGAAAAGGCACACTCTTGTGTGTAAGTGTCCATCAAGATGAGTAAGGGTTCCGCAACTGGGCCATTACAATGCAAATTAAATCTTCAGACATCATGCCTAAAGGAAAATAATGCATAACAAATAAAATAGGATCCTCGTATACTTCAAAATCTAAAGACGATACAGCTGCCAGGCCAAGGAGATGTGTTACTACACCATTATTAGAAAGTTAATGTAGCATATTAACTAATATAGCATTTCCCAGAGCTTTCCCCAGGAAGTGTCCTTTGATCTACAAGTATCATCCACAAGTCTTAAATCAAGGCGTCCAGATTGTTTCTTAAAAGCCATCAATTTGCATGTCTTAGACCCAGGGGGAGCAACAGCAAATCAACTGAAAAATACAATAACCCCTTTTACTGCAAATTTACACTTTGTATTTATAAGGAATCCTACTTATCAAGTGATTTAGAAAGCAGCATGTGTACCTAAATACTTGGCAAAGGTTTACTTATTGCAGGGAAAACATAATAGCTCCCTTTAAAAAAACAAACAAATGTTTATTGCAAAATAAACAATAGCTGGCTTTGCAATACGTGTGATGTGTTATATCACTGCATTTAGTTGATTATAAATATTAGATATTAGCCTGAATGAAAACTCTGTATTTAATCACCCCAAAACATTGGCTTGTTTGAGGGATCTTCCGAGTTCAGAAACCATGGTGATGAATGAGGTACAAGAACCTAAATAAAATAGAATTGATATTTTGCAGTTCAGACTCATCTCTATTGGAAATATCAATTGAAAGCACATGGATCTATTAACTGTTTATATCATAATAGAACCTAGAGGCATCACAGATCATGGCTCATTATGCTAGGCACGGTATAAAACATATAGTAAGAGATAGGCCCTGCCCTGAATAGTCTACAGTCTAAATAGACAAGATGAGGGATGGTGAAAGGAAGCAGTTACCTCTTTTTTCAGTTGATGAACTGAGGCACAGAGAGTTTAAGTCATTTGCCAAAAATAATCTAGGAAGCCTGTGGTGGTACGAAGTGCCAAACCCATCCATGTCACTTACACTCATTACATATACTTGATTCATAACAATGTAGTTCTAGAATCATTATGATTCTGTACACAGAGGCTCCCAAGAAGAAAATGCAAAGCTGAGAAGCAACTGATGTAGGAGTCTTTTCAGGAGTGTACATCCCAAATCCTCATTATGCAGCACTAGGAAAATGTCTTGTTTAACTGAAATAAAAGCTAGAGTTCTTTTGGGATTGTACTCAGACTATGATTGCAAAAAACACTCACTGCAGAATATGGTTTGCATGCTTAATAGAATTGAGAGAAATGGAAAGGACAGGCTCTGCCCAACTACTGCCTGCTACTCTTATCTGTCCAAGAAGTGTGCATCTGTGCCAGTTTAGCCACTAAGCTTGATTTAACAGGTTCACCTAAGTGAGCAGGAGTAGACTTGAAACAATCTTGATCATCAATACGTAAAACTCAAAGTGAAACCTGAAATACACAGTTTTAGACCTAGCTGCTAAAAGCATCTACCCTTGTCATAATTAGGTACTGACTTCCAGGCTCAAGGAACAATTTGGACTGTAAGAAATGCCAAAGTTGTACTTATTAGTGTTGAAGATAGAAACAAAATCATGAGGAGAGATGGAAAGGGCCTGATATGAATGACTCAACTCTGACAATTTCCAGATTCCTTAATTGTCTTTAGGCTCAGAAAGAGGGGTGGGGAAGCGAGGATTAACTATGGTTACACTGTCTGGAGTAGTTCATGACCATGAGTGCCTACCTCAGGGCAAACACCTCAAACCAGTGCTATGGTCTATAATTAGATTTCATCAACCCAGTAACAAATGTTAACTCCTAGATCACTGTAACAATCTTACCATGGAGTCACAGACAGTTCCCTTGGCCTCTCCAGTCTATCTTGCCACCCAGGCAAGGTGGATTTAGTGATAAATGGTCACTTACACCAAAAAAAAAAATCACAAAATATTCAGGTTGCTCCCAGTCCCAAGAGACTAGTCACTTACTTCAAATCAATTTGTACCTTAGATCTCACACCGAAGACAATGCTGGTAGCCAATCCTATTGTAAGCTAATTAAGGATTTATTAACTAGGAAAAAGAAATCAGAGAGTAATTCACAGGTTAAAGCAGGCAAGATATATACACAAATGAGTTCAGTCTATGGCTTTAAAAGGTGACAGAGATGTAGCAATCTGTCAGTACTGAAAGTCTTTTCAGGGCTAACCCATGCCAAGAAAAGAGCTCCCCATGCTGCTTATGTTTAGCGTCTTTGCCCCTCAGATGGCATGAAAGACTGAGTTTCTCCTTCTCAGGGATTTTTATCCCCCCAACTCCAGAGTCCAAACTGATGGGATGATTTCATCCTTAGGTCTCCTGGGGGAGTTAGCAATGCAACTAACAGGGCCTCTCTCCTTTGATGCTACACAATACGTTATTTGCCTTCAATGGGTCATCTCGAGCATTTTACCTTAATTAACACTACTTTTCCTGTTTGGTGAATTACACAATTACAGAAGTTTACAATGCAAACACTCAATATAACTTTATACCATGGGCTTTCGAGCTTACATGCAAGATCAATACATGCAGCATCCGACAAGTATTTTATAAAGTCTGAACACTTTCTTATCAACTTAACATCTAATACCTATTTTGAAAATGCAAACAAACAGGTAAGCAAGACTGGTTTCCAGCTGTGCATGTGTAAGTGTTCCTTGAGGTCTGGGGCCTCAGCATGAGCTGGCACCTGGCTTACCAGCGTCACAGCTAAATTCTGACAATAGTTAGCTGGAGTTATGAGTGGAAGAGGATGACAACTTAAATCTCTCTCTCTCTCTCAATAAAGATTTCAATGTGATCCAGACCAAAAAGTTGCTTTGATTTAGTATGACAGTTTGCAAAAACAACAAGTCAAGCCAAGGGTAAAGAAACAGATCAGTGGAGGGGAGTGGGAGCAACGGAGCCTGCCAGGTTCCCCTCCTCCACAAGCAGTAATCTCTGTTGATCAGTTACAGCAAAAATCGAGCCACTTTGTGCTGCCTAAGTGACTCAAAGGAGTTAGAACATAATCGAGACTCTGACCCAGGGAATACAAAAGGAGGCTTTAATTTACCATCTCATCTACTACAGTCAACCCAACCACTTCCCCATGCTGATCCAATCTAATGGAAGTAGTGAGCACCCACAGAAGTCCTAAGAGATTGGATTAGCCTCTGAACATTCAGAAGCTTATCTGAGACTGATGTAACCCTCTTTGGAACAGAAGTCAAACTGGAAATATCAGTTGATCCAGCTAATAAGATGTCCAGGTTTTTGTTGGTTGGTTTGTTTTGTTTTAGTTTCAAGACAGTTATTACTGGTTCCCTAAGGTAAGTAATATCAACCCCTGTAGCAGAGCTTTACCCAATTCAGCTTCAGGCCCTGCTGATGGCTCTGTTTCATCTTCTTCTGCAGTTCATTACATGTCACACTGCAGGTGTTCTCTCAATAGCTCTCTCCTTTCAGGAGACTGATTCATTAACATAAAGTTTGACACACAAGTCTTCCACCCTGATTTCCTAATTACCTCACCACCTCTGCCACAGGGTTGTTAGTCTTGCCTGCTAGGAGGAAAGCCTCAGTGGGGACTATCTCCCCAGCCTCCCCTCCAGCCTTCCTAGCTGGCCCCTGCTCCCTCCAGGTTTGCACTTCCCAGGCCTTGTGCCCGGGAACTAAGGAGTGTCCTCAGTGTGGAGTCAATCCTCTTGCTCTGATGAGTCTCTTCCCTGAACTCAAGGACTGACCTCAGGCTGCCCTCACATCCCCCAGAGGTCTGGTTCCTAGGCACAGGTTAGCCTGAACCCAGGACTGTTTCAAAGGGACAGCTCAGTCTCTGTCACATTTGCTCCTCAGAGCCTTGCCCATCTACAGGCAGGCTCTCCATGTTACATGAGCCACATTTCTTCTGTCAAGACCAGACAGTCTGTTTTTCTGTCCTCAGTCCCTCCAGCTTTCTTTTCAGCTCATTAGGCTCAGAAAGTAGGTGGTCCCTCTGCAGGAGTACTCCCTTCATATCATGCAGCTGGAGATAAATTCTGTCGCTCTCTCCCTGGCATCCAGCATCTATAATTGGAACGCTAAGCCTTGCTTGTCTGCAGTCCTTCCTTCAAAGTGTTTCTCGCTGGCTTGCTCTGAGGCTGCAAGTGCCTCCCAGTAGCTATTGGCCAAGGAGGTCAGGTCCCGCTCTGCCGTATTGGTTAGGTTGGCAGCTGTAAGAGGCACTACAATGACTGCAGAGTGGATGTTTTTCTGTAGCCTCTGTACTCATGCCAGATTCATCACACATTCCAGAAGATTCTCCCATGCTCATTCCTGTGGCCATCTTTCTCTGCTACTCCGCAGCCCCTGCCTGAGCCTGCAACGACTCTACTTCTTCGATGCGCTCACTTAGCTTCCTGGCCTCCTCCTCCTTCAAGTTGTGCTTCATTCTCCTCCACCCCTTTACTGAGCCTCTCCATTGATTAGTCTAATTCCCCTTGCACATCCCTTGTCCTGGACAGGATCAGCATCTCTTGCCCTCCTGCTCCTCAGTATGACGGGCAGAACTGTTCCTCCTTTCAGCCAACAGCGGCTCCAATGCAAGCTGTGCATTGCTTGCAGCTTGGAGATCTTCTGTCACTGGCCCTTCAAAGTGTCATTCATCACACAACTCTGTGTATTCCTTGTTCCCATGACTCAGCCTTGTCACTGGACCTCTGCTTCTCTAAGTCCAGCATCCCAGGCTTCATTTCCACCTCAGCACAGAGCTTAGCTAGTTCATCCTCCAACAGCAGGGCTGCTGCCCCGCATTTTCATCTCTGTCTTTAGATGGAGCAGTTCCAGTTCCTCCTTTACAGCTTGTGTCTCAGTCTTAATCCAGGAGGAGCATGTTTCATCCAGCTCTTGCACAATCTTCCATCTGTTCCTACAAAACTGTAGAGCTAGTTAACTGCTTTGCCCCAATCTGATCTGGCCCTCCAGATTCTTTAAATTGCGCTCCAGCTTTTCTCTGGCAGCCAAGGAGTACTGCTTCCTCCCTGAGCCCGGTTGTTCTTCCAACTGGGCTCTCTTTGATTTCAGCCTGTGCCTGGGAGCTAAGGAAAGTTGGGGGCGGGGGTGGGAAGGAAGACTGCACAGCCCTCCTGCTCCTGTGTCTCTTCACTAATTACCCTCATATCCCCCAACAGGCCTGATTCCTAGTCACATGCACCCATTATGTCACCCCCTAGACTGAGAGGTAACCTTGACACAGGTGGGATTGAATCCATGACTCCCTTAAAAGGACTCTCTATGATAATGCCCTAGATTTAGGGCCTGATTCTCCACCCAGTGCCTTGCACCTACTGCAGTCATTTACACCTGTGCAACGTGCTACCAGCTTAGAAACGTAACATTTTACATTAAGCATACACTCAGTTAACACACATGTAAATGACTACACAAAGTACATGGGGAGAATCAGGAGATTCTAGGAGAATCAGGCCCATAGCAAACTGCTAACTACAGTGGGCCCAAGAAACTGAGGAGTTACTCTGACTTAACACTTATGTATTTGAAAACAGAATTGGGCCCAGTAAATCTATATTCTTCTTTCTTCTTCAATTTTGCCTGCATCCTTCATGCTGTTGTCAATTGACTATAACAGAAATGGCAAGTTATTAACTTCTACCATCTCATAACAGAAACATTTCATTTTCCTGGGGACCCCTGAGGAATAACAGCCATACCGATGTATGCCATTTGTATGATCTAATCGTACAGCAATATAATGCAGGATATTCAGTCTAAATGAAGGTAGTAGACAACATGAGAAGTGACTATTTATGTTTTGTTTATTTTGACAAAGCTTAACGTAAGAGGTAAAAAGCTTCTTAAAACCAGACAACATTGGGGGCCATTTCAGTGGGACAGTTACGCTTATCCCAGCTATTTCAGGCTGCAAACCCGATGACTACCTCCCACTGTCAGCCTTTGGTTCTAGGTATCTTGAAATTACCAGCCTGAAATGAGTGAAGGGAAAGCCAGCTGTCTGTGTTGGATAAAAACGAGCACAAATAGGACCATGCCAAGCTAGGAAAACATTTGTGTAATGTGGTAAATTGATGTTGTTGCCTTCACTAGAAGAAACATAGCCAATTAAGTCAACTGCAGAGATAATAATCATGTGTTTCAAGTTCACAAAAGGAGTGAGTCCCTGCAGAGTTTATTATATCGTTTCTCTCCTATCTGCAGTGACATTTAAATATACAAAATCCTCAATTCAGGATGGGGAATATTGAAAGTAAACCATTAACTAGATTAACAAATGACTCCAACAGAAGTAGTCTCCTTTAGCCTATGACACTGCTTGGGCACACTGGAAGCATGCTCTTGCAGGAGAGAGGACTGGGCAATCGATCAATTTCCAGAACCCCACCCCTTTTATACAAGAAAGCTGTCATAAACAAGGACCACCATCACTGAGCAAAGATACTTCTGTTCAATGCACTGGAAAGGCTTGTATTTTGTTCCTGATAAGAGTACTGAATATATTATGGTAGGGTGTTCACTTTATGTTGCAGCAACAAAAGTCTTTAGGGAGGCCCAGTAAAGGCTTGGACATTTTTAGACACCCATTCCAAAAGAAAATAAATATATGCCTATCTCTGGTAGGGATGATTTAGCCCTACCCAGAAGCAATGAATTCCCTCAGTAGCAGGGAAATATCCCCAGTTCTTCCTTTGATGGCAGAAATTCAACAAGAAGCTCCCATGTGCTTTCTCCAGTATAGGTTAGTCAATATTTCACTGTACTGCTTCAAGAATATAATCAAGTCTTTTCCACTATAATCACATTGCTATTCATAAGACCAGGGTAAGCATTTGCAGGAGGGTAAAGATAGGTGTTTTCAGAAAGATGCCAGACATAACAATCGTTTCACATAAAGTGTCTGTGAGATAGTGAGTGATATCACTTTTGTCTGGTGAACCTATACAATGCTTCTGGCGTTGGCCCCGCTATGGAGAAAATATCATTTACATTTGTAATATACACCAAAAATGAGATATGTATCTAGCCAGATAACAAGATACATTATTTAAAAAAAACAAACAAACTAGTGACCCTGTTCCAAGACATTATCAGAGCTGTTTTAAACATTAATAAGTCAGTTTCTGAAAACTGGGAGGTTTACAGAACCAAAAATCATTTTTTAAAACCAACTCTTTATCCTTGTCTCTTCCTTCTTTGGAAGCGAAGAAAAAGAGGGGTGGCTCGCAGTTAAAAATTGTGGAATACATTCTGCTCTCAGACACAGTGTGTCAATTCAGAGCAACTTCACTGAAGTAATTACCCTAGATTTACACCATTGTAATGCAGAATTTAGTCCACTACACCCAAATTTCCGCTCACACCATTTTCGCAATGACTTCAGAGTGCCTCCTAATTTACATCAGTATAAATGAGAAGAGAATAAAAGTCTCACTGTCTGTATATTGCAATTGCTCTTTTTCATTTGTTGGTTATTGGAAGGAAAATGAGCATGTTCCATCTCAGCTGATTTTAAGAGGCAGATGAAGCAAATGGGAGTTGTGGGCTTTTGATCATGGCCACTATAAAAATATGAAATGGTTCAGACGAGAAAGAGTAGCATGAAGACGCACTGTATTGTCATTATCTGAGCCTCACAAAAAGTGTCTTTCCATTTAAGAGCATGCAGTTAAAGTTAGGGACAGATGCTGTAGCTCAACCACAATATATGGGCTTAATGCAGGAATTTCTGGGTGAAATTCTTTTGACCTGTGTTATTCAGGAAGTCAGACTAGATTATCATAATGATTCCTTCTGGCCTTAAAAATTAAAGTAGATTTTTAAAAAAATATATATGAATAAAACAAAGTCAGCAGCAAATAGCGTCAGGAGCAAATGTTTCACAGGAGTAGTACAGGCAGGACATAACAACAACAAATGAAATAGCAGGTGTAGTAGGATTCACATCTTACACTTATCTTCACACTGAGGAAAACCAGCAGTGTCAGCACATAATCTGCTTCACTCAAGATTTTTTTTTCAGTATTCTAGTACAGTGGTTCTCAAACTATTTTTTTCCGCAGACCACTTGAAAATTGCTGAGGGTCTTGGTGGACCACTTAATGATCTTTCCAAATGTTGTTTGTACCATTAGCTAACTATTGTAAAGTGCTTTGGATAAAAGCACTGTATAAAAAAAGCTTAATAATAATTAATGTTTTTTTGTTCTACAAATAAAAGAACACAACTCATATTTTAATATCGGTAGTCTTACCTTCCTAATGCGATGGATGTGCCCTCTCTCCCCTGCTGCAGCAGCCCCCGAGCTGGGGCTGGGAAGGAGGGGGGTCTCTCCCTCTGTCACCCATTGCAGCAGCCCCCAAGCTGGGGCTTGGAAGGAGCGGGATCTCCTCTCTTCCCCCTGGGAAGGAAGGGGGTCTCCTCTCTTCCAGGCAGCTGCAGCCCCGGAGCTGGGAAAAGTCGCCTCTTTCTCTGGCTGCCGCAGCCCTGCACATCCCAAATTCCTCCCACTCCCTCTTCTCACCTCACTGCCCCCTCCTATCTACCCCCTATTCCCCCCAAGGGCACCACCTCACCTTACATGTTTATCTTCTCCAGTGTACAGGCACCTAATTAGTGGAGCCATGCCTGTGGGCTCCACTAATTAGGTAGGTCTTTTATTTTAGGGTGGCCCTTCATTCCCTCATGTGAGGCCACCCAGGCATGCACCTTAGAGGGAACTATCCACGGACCACAGTTTGAGAACCTCCGTTCAAGTAGCATCAGCAGCTGAGCCAACTCTTTTGCCTAAGTGTCTGCAGCATGCGTGACAAAGAATACTTTGAACTTGTGTAGTGTTAGTCATGTTTACAGCATTGGACAATTAATTAACAAACATAGGTGGTGACAATCTGCAAATCACTCATTAAATTTACTTTTATTAGGTTATTAGGGCTGCATTGGCTCCTGTGAGTCAGAGTTTATCACAGCTCTTATGCTGATCATCATTAGAACTTTGATTCCTTTCTCAAAGAGAAGTGCAAAGATTTTATAAACAAAAACAAACATCACCCCCGATCCCCCAACAAAAAATTGTTTGACTCTTGTATAAAGACAAATGGCAGAATCTCGTTTACAATAATATTCTATCTAACATAGATCCCCTGTATGGCCCCATCACTCCAGTATCTGAGTGCCTCACAATCTTTTAATATATTTATCCTCACAGCACATCTGAACCAAAAAACCCTGTTATTATTGCCATTTTACAGATGAGGAATTGAGGCACACTTAGACTAAGAAAATTGCCCAAGTTCAGACAGGAAATCCTTGGTAGAGGACATAACTGAACCCAGGTCTAATGAGTCCCAGGATAGCAACCTAATCACTGGACCATCCTTTGCATCACCATTGTAAATAATATTTAGTACTTACTAGACAAAAAGATTCTCAACATGCAACATATCACCATAGTTACTTTATTATTTGTATCACAGTAGCCTCCAAAGGCTCCACTCAGGGTAATGGCGCCATTGTGCTAGCCGCTGCACAAAGATCTCATATGAGAAAGAGCTTATAGTCTGTGTGACTTTTCACCTTTAAGGCTGTTTTAAGTGAAGTGAGCAGTGGCATGAGCAGAATCCATATTAATATGGAAACTAGGGAGAACAGTTTCAGAAGCATGTGAGTGTCATAGCAGCTCAATTTCTATTCCTCAGTGCACCTCTATCCCACTGAAAGTCCATGAGACAGTCAGTCAATCACTTGCTGATTTTGAAAATTGTTCCCCTAGCAAAGATACAGTTATAGTATGGTGCTGGTTGCTAATTAGGGTTGCCAGTTTTGATTGGATTTATTGCTGGAAATGTAATTACATGGCACAATATTTAATTAAAGATTAATCTTTAATTCTTGGAGACTCCAGGCCAGTCCTGGAGGGTTGGCAACCCTACTGCTAATGTAAGACCCCCCCCCCCAGCAATGATACTATACAACCTATATTCTACTCTCTCGAGTCCTATACCTCCTCCCACTCCACCTCCTTGACTGAATTTCAGTCTTAAAAAAAAATCTAAAACTAAAAGCCTTTTCACAAATAAGGAAGAAATTGCAGCAGATGGTTTTCTAACTCAGAAAAGAAACTTTTCCCAGAGCTCCATCAATCTTAAGAAGTTCTATCAGCTAAATGAGCCAAAATGACTTTAAAAAGAAAAGTGAAGATTTTCTGGAATGCAGTGTTGCATACGAATAGGATGAATACATTCAGTAGAACATAACCTTTGCAAAGATATGTTACATGGCATATCTAGCATAAAACATATTCCAGTTATGCCATATTTACATTCATAAGCATATTTCTATAAAGCATTGATGGGGTGCAACCTATATTGACCAGAATGTAGTGGAAAACTGATCTGAAGTGGCCAGTGCAGCTCACTTCTACTGCTAACGAGGGTGGGTCATGGACCTTTATAGACTGGGTAAGGGCCAAGCAGAAAAGGGTTCAACACACCATGGGAATGGGCCTGGAGGACTACTGAAACTTGGGATCTGGCACACGCCCCAGCCACCCCATCCACACTGCACTGTAGCACATGTATATGTGTACAGTCACTATTGCAGAAGTAGCCATAGGGTATTGATCCTCACCATGCTCCTGTGAAGTATTATCCCCACAGCACAGATGGGGAACTGATGCACTTTGAAAGCAATAGGAGTTAGGTGCCTAAATACCTTTGAGGATCTGAACCTAAGTGACTTGCCCAAAAGTCACACAGAAAATCTGTGACACAGCAGGAAATTTAACCCAGGGCTCTCCAGTCCCTGGCTAGCACCATAACCATTAGACAAACTACTCAGCTAAATGATCAAAGTAATCCTAAAAAGAAAAAAGAAAAGGAGTACTTGTGGCACCTTAGAGACTAACCAGTTTATTTGAGCATGAGCTTTCGTGAGCTACAGCTCACTTCATGCATCCGATGAAGTGAGCTGTAGCTCACGAAAGCTCATGCTCAAATAAACTGGTTAGTCTCTAAGGTGCCACAAGTACTCCTTTTCTTTTTTCTTTTTACGAATACAGACTAACACGGCTGTTACTCTGAAACCTGTCAAAGTAATCCTGCAAGTTTATAGCTCGATCTTCACCTATGCACATTGGTACAGCTCCACTGGCTTTTGATTTACTCCATCCGGCGCTCCGACCCTTAGTATTTAGCTCTTCGGGATAGTCTTTAAAGTGAACATAGTAACTGCTTTTCCTGCTCCCTGCCCCACCTTTCCTTTCCTTCTATTCTTCTGGGAGACAGTGAAGCTTCCTCTTCCCCATTGGTTGTTTTATGGCAATGTTTTATTTTAAATTTAAAAGCAGAAAACAAATGTTACTGATGTTCTTCTACTAGCTGTTGGGCCTTTCATTCAGGTTTTAATTTATAAAGGAAGGTTACATCATTAAATAGTTTCTAACTGTACAGTCATTAGAAGTTAGCTATTATTTGGTGGCCTATGGGAAAGAAATTCAGTCATCTCAATTCAGTTCTTATAAGTTCATATTAGAAAAAGCCAGCAGTTGACACGAACACACACAGTTTTGGGCTGTTTCAGCAGGAACTCTAGGCAAAGAATGGACAAATTATCACTTAACATTTGTATTCCAGTAGTGCCAAGAAGACCCAGTCAAAACTGACACCGTGTGCTCGGCACTGTACAACAAGTGAATAAATGGTGGATTTTTACCCTGAAGAATTTGTAATCTACTTAGACAAATAGATAAGTAAAATACAAACTAAATGTCCCAAAGAAGTAAGTTTTGTTAGTTACATTAAAAAGGACCCTTCCACCTCCCCCATTGTGAAAGTGCCCCAGATAGCCTGTTCCACTATTGCTGACAAATTTGCCAACATGCCACCCCAATTTTATTCCTTCACCTTCTGGATTGTTCCCTCCCCAGAATAAGATTAAGGCACAATGAGGAGGGTGAGCATCTTGCACAAGCTGTCCTCGGCCTATTCTGTGGATGAAGAGGGGATTTGAATCTCCATAGCCGTCACTCAGGCACTTTTCTCAAGTACTAAATTCACTGAGAACTGACAGAAAAATGCTTTAACTATATTTATAGGACACGAAAAATACCAGCAGATAATGAGGTTGTTCTCTTCTTCTTGCATAGTTTATGAAATGCAGTCTGGGTGGCAGAACTAACTATTCTAGTGACAGAGCCAGTCTAACATGAACATTTTATTTTGGTCCAATTATTATTTCCTGCCTACAAGAATTGTGATTTCACAACAGCAAGCATACTGGAATGTATTGGAAAGCCTTTATTGTAGAGCATGTACCAAGTTTAATTATTGCATTTAGCCTAGAGTACATAAGGTTAGTTGCTGTTATCTTTTAATTATCCTTCTAGTTATCTTTTAATTATCCTGTTTCCCCCTGACCACTAATCTGTGTAGCTGCTATCCTGCATCTTTGTCTGACACAGGAGAATGTCGACTGCTTCTGAACAGCTGTACAGCTCTGGCCAATGTTTTGCCTGTCTGACCATAATATTATTCATTATATAAATCAGACAGATGTCCCCATGGGTGAATCCACTGGCACACTAATTGAATAAGAAGTTTTATACTGAGCTTAGATATAAAATTCATTTACCCTCTGAGAAGAAATAAGATGTGAAGTTTCACATGCTTTTTTTTATACTTTTCTTGATGAGCATCTACGCAGAACATGGACCATTAGTTATAGCCATAGGCAGAATAGTCTATGCCACCAAACTGTTGTAATCTGAGCAGCATGGGGAATGTTGGGAAGGAACAGCCTATCACAAACTACTTCTCTGCTCCCCACAGATGACAGGATCTCATGGTAGTGGCTTTTTTAGGACTAACCCACAGACAGGACTGGATCTCCTCAGGGAGGGATAGTTTGTCATGGCTCATCTCCTTTTTATTGTACAAGTGCAAGATGATACCCAATGAAACCGAGAAGCCTCATAACAAGAAATGGCAAATATTTAGGTAGCAAATATTGAACCTTAGAAATTCTCTGCCAGAGAAGAGTAAATAAGTTAGCAGAATTATATGAAGGGCTGAATACTTTTACAAGCATTAAAGCATTGGTAGTTGTGCAAAATAAGTTACTGATACCAGAGAAATCCAAAGTCATGCTTCAGAGGATAAACTGGTAAGGTAGGAGGATCATTCGTGGTACTGTGTTGTCCCAGTTTATAATTTATTGGGCGCTAACAGTATCCTTTGCAATGTACAAAAAAGAGTAAGCTATGCTCCCTGCCCCATGGAGCTTGTATGTGTCTAAATGGGATTGCCTGTTTCCAGCTCAGATTGGAGGATCCTTGGGGCAGTCTTTGTCATAGACTCATAGACTTTAAGGCCAGAAGGGACCATAATGATCATCTAGTCTCACCATTGCACATTGCAGGCCACACAACCTCACCCACCCACTACTGTAATAGACCCATACCTATGGCTGAGTTATTGAAGTCCTCAAATCATGATTTAAAGACTTCAGGCTACAGAAAATCCATCCCTTCCATAAATTATCAAACTCAGTCTTAAAGCCAATTCGGTTTTTTGCCCCCCACTGCTCCCCTTAGAAGGCTGTTCCAGAACTTCACTCCTGTGATGGTTAGAAACATTTGACTAATTTCAAGCCTAAACTTATCGATGGCTAGTTTATATCCATTTGTTTTTGTGTCAACATTGGCACTTAACTTAAATAACTCCTCATCCTCCCTTGTATTTATCCCTCTAATGTATTTAAGGAAACAATCATATCTCCCCTCAGTCTTTTTTTTTTTTTGGCCAAGCTCTTAAAGTCTCCTCTCATAAGACAGGTTTTCCATTCCTCTGATCATCCTAGTAGCCAGCCCTTCTCTGCACCTGTTCCAGTTTGAATTAATCTTTTTTAATTGTGGGATACCAGAATTGCACACAGTATCCCAGATGAGGGCTCACCAATGCCTTGTATAATGGTACTAACACTTCCCTGTCTCAACCGGAAATACCTTGCCTGACGCATCCTAAGAGTATATTAATCTTTTTCACAGTCACATCACATCGCAGATTCTTAGTCATCCTGTGATCAACTGATACACCCAGGTCTTTCTCCTCCTCTATCACTTCCAACTGATATGTCCCCAGCATATAGCAAAAATTCTTGTTGTTAATCCCTAAGTGCATGACTGCTCTATGCACTATTCAATTTCATCCCATTTCTATTACTCCAGTTTTCAAAGTTATCCAGATCTTCTTGAATCATATTCCGGTCCTCCTCCATATTGGCAATGTCTCCCAAGTTTGTGTCATCTGCAAATGTTATTAGCACACTCCCACTTTGTGTGTCAAGGCTATCAATAAAAATGTTAAATAAGATTGCTTCCAAGACAGATCCCTGAGAAACTCCACTAGTAACCTCCTTCCAGCTTGACAGTTCACCATTCAGTATGAGCCATTTAAGTCTCCCCTTTAACCAGTTCCTGATCCATCTTTCAGCTCTCATATTAATCCCCACCTTCTCCAATTTAACTAATAATTTCCCATTTGCAACTGTATCAGATGCCTTATTGAAATCTGGGTAGTTTAGATCTACTGCAGTTCTTTTGCCTGAAAAAATCAGTTATCTTCTGAAAAGAAGGTTTATTTGGCATGATCTACCTTTTGTAAAAACATGTATTTTATCCCAGTTACCATTTATCTCTGTGTCTGTAACTACTTTCTCATTCAAAATTTGTTCCAAGACCTTGCATAAAATTCAGGTCAATCTACCAGGCCTGTAGTTTCCTGGATCACCATTTTTTCCTTTCTTAACAATAGGTACTATATTAGTAATTCTCCAGTCATTCTCCCCCCAAGTTTACAGCTTCATTAAAATACTTGCTATTGGGCTTGCAATTTCATGTGCCAGTTCCTTTAATATTTTTGGATGGGGATTATTCCCCCTCCCCAATTTAGTCCCATTAATCTGTTTGAGTTTCACTTCCACTTTGTATGTGGGAATTTCTACTTCCATATCCTCATTTCCATGAGCCACCATAACAGTCTCTCTAATTTCCTCACTACCCTTATTAAAAACAGAGGCAAAGTATTTGTTTAGGTGTTGGGCCATGCATATATTATCTTTAATCTCCACCCCATCTCTCAGTGTTTAGTGGTCCTACTTCTTCTTTCCTTGTTTTCTTTTTGTTTATATGGCTATAGAACCTTTTACTATTGGTTTTAATCTCCTTTCCAACTCTGCTTGGCTTTTGGCAATTCTCACTTTTTTCCCTACACTTTCTGATCTCCAGGAGTTAGTTGTAAGCTTTCCTTGCTGTTCCATCCCATCCTCCATTCCTTGTAGGCTTTCTGCTTTCTTTTAATAACCTGTTTCAGGTGCTTGCTCACCCATCTTGGTCTGCAACCCTTCCCTAGGAATTTTCTTCCTGCTTGGGATGCAGGCTGCAGATAGTTTCTGCAGCTTTGACTTAAAGTAATTCCAAGCCTCCTCCACATTCATATCCTTGAGTTCTTCAGTCCAGTCCACTTCCCTAATTAATTCCGTTAATTTTTTTAAAGTTTGCCCTTTTGAAATCAAGGACCCTAGTTACAGATCTATTGTTGTTTATCCTTCCACTTACTTTAAACTGAGTTAGCTCCTGATCACTCGAACTACTGTTGTCTCCTACAACCAGTTCTTCTATAAGATCCTCAGTATTCACCAATTTAAAATGGCATCATCTCTTATTGGTTCGGCAACTATTTAGTGATTGTACAGCACCATGCTCAATGAATATCCACCACTATTACTCAGCTGTCTCTCCAGCCAGTCTTCTATTTCCATCAAGAAGCTCCAGGACCAACCCTGAAAGTATCTAAGGAAATGGTCCTATGGATAGGGTGCTATCCTGGAAGTCAAGATATCTACAGCTTTGCCGTTGACTTGATCAGTACATTTGGTGAATCATAACAATGCTATATAGGTGTGAAGTGTTATTTTACTTATTTACACTTACTGTTAGTTACTGCTGCCGAACCCCTTCAAATCACGGGGTCAGAAGAGACCATCATAATCATTTAGTCTGAGTGATTGATCATCATCAACCCTGACTTGCAGGGTTCAGTTTTCAGAGTGAGCAATAAGAAACGTGTGTCACAGTTTACATGGTACACTTTGCTAATAAGTGCTTTTATCTTTCAGTTACACTGTCACTTAGCAACATGCAGAAGGGATTTCCACCTTCCTTCAGAGGAGGAAGCTAATGGAGAAAGTCCTACATAGCATCAAGTGGAAAAGTCCATTGGCGGCATTGATTTTGGTAGCCCTATAAATCTTAACAGTAGGGAAAGTTGTTCTGAATATTTTCACTTATGCCTCTAGTAATAATAATTATATGTTAAAAATTTTTGCTGCAGTGTTGTTGCTCTTTGTAAATTAATATATGATTAAAATACTTCTAGAGTCCAACTCTGTATGGAGCAATGATTATTTCATGGTATTTATCCAGATTATATCATAAATTTGATGAACTTTGAAAACAACTTTATATGGGGGACACATTATTTTATTCATTTGGAGGTATTGTCCAATTAGAAAAGCAATCAGTCCCTCTGGTCTTTTGCTTTTAAATATCAGTTCCCATTACAGACATTTCTGCAAACTCTTACTGCTCTTCAGGTATATTAAGTGAGATTTTCAGACTGGGAAAACTTTCAAATTCTATACATCAGACCATAGCTTAAAATCAATTTACCCTTTACTCCTAGCTCCTAGTCTTATGCTAAAGCTGATCCTTTTTTCCCTCCCTTGACTGTATTGCACAGTATTTACAAAAGCAGATATTACAAAACAACATCTATATTTTGCTAACATTGTGCAAACAATTTTCTATTCTATAATTCAAACAATGGGACAGAAAAAAGCATCATTATGGTGGTATGACTTTCTGCAACTCACATTTTCATAGATAGCCATTCATAAAAGTAGATTTTGGTGTGTTTTCATTTTTGATCCTCACTCAACCAGATGGAGGTACAGTAATGTGGAGGGTAATAATGCCCAAGCCTTCTGCAGATATCTAAATCTCAGGGCTTCCACAGATCCAGGTCAAATCCATTGCCTTTTGGATGGAGGGAAATGCCAATATCCTAGAGCAAATTGTAAGAAATTTTTGAGTTCAAATTAATGAAGAGAGTTCCGTGATCCTTGTTTTCTTTGTCTATACAAAGAGAAGCAGCTATATACTTCTAGTGACCTTTATATCTAATTAAGGGAAACAGCATAGCAAGAAAGAACAAACACAATGTTTCTGTGAGCCAACAGTGGATGTTTTCCCTGTTACATGTTGCATCAACTCTGCCTCAAAAATGGCATCTGCTGAGAGCACATTTCTAGCAATTGAAGGTACAATATATGTAAAATCATAAGAGTTACATAGTCATACCAGACATGATTTTTTCCCAGATATGGAATGATATGGCTCATTGATATAATAGAATACACATACTTTATTAAGCTGAATTTAACATTGCAACCCTCACTTAATACTTTTGCATATTTTTGCAATCTTTTCTAAGAGTTTCAGAAAGTCTAAGTCAAAGTCCAATGAATCATTTCCATGGACTTTCCTTTATTGTACAGCAATAAGCTTGTTTATTATGAAATTGTTGATGATTTACCATACAGACTGAAACACCATATAATAAGCCATTTCCTCAGACATCAGGGTGATGGGCACAGTAATGAAACTAGATGTTGGGAATCACGTCTTAGAGTAACCAGGATCCTCTATTTCTTTGGAATAGCCTTTTATAGGAATTGTTTATAATGATACTTCTGTAAATAATCACTAGTGCTGTTTTCCTTTACACAAGGCTATGTCACAACTCACAAATTCCATGAACTTCCTTTCATAAAATATCAAAAGGACCAAATACACTAGTAAGTTGCAATTTACATTACATACACAGTATTATTAATGGTAGGTTACTCTATTAAAATGGGTCCATTTATCACTTCTCAAAGCAGATTGAAATATACAAACTCTGAAAGAAATAAACCAACTTCACAAGTGTACTTTAGTATGCTAAACTATTAGACTCAATGTTAAATATAGCATTCAGCATTAATGTTCAATATTCAATTCAATGTTCAATTCAATACTAATAACATTGTGTAAAAAGGACTAAGAGACAACAGGAAGAAATGAGTCAAGAGGGCTTGAAATAGTTTGGACCATCTTAGATTTTAGTACTATGCAGATTAATACAAACTATAAACTCTCATCCAACCATTCCAGGACATTCTGATCACAATTCTTTATTGGGCCCTTCTTTTTTATTGACCTTCTCTTTAAGAAACTAAACAAACAAACTATTTTCCTATAGCTCCCCACATATGATTATGGCCCAGATTATGAACCTAGAAACATAATTCTGCACAGGGTAAATCAGCTCTGTGGAAGTTCCACTCATAGGCTTTCCAGCAGATCATTTCATCAAGTGGTTTATTCCCTCTCTCCTCAAGCCCTGTGACTATCAGGGGATTTTAACTAGAGACAAGACCCATACATCCCCTCAACTCCTGGATTCCATAATCCTCCATAACTTCCTGATGGCAGGGCTTACCCTGGGGACAGCTAATCCCAGGATCAGTCCCACAGGGGAAGTCCACAAAGGGGATCCACATAGCTGCTGGTTTCTATGAGGGATAATGCATTTACTACCAACTGGAAAGAAATTAACAAGAATGTGAGACTAATGAGAAGGTACCAGTAACCAAAAGCTTCTTGAACTCAATGCAGTAAGAAATGGGTTATAGAATTCACTTAAAGAAGGTCAGGAGATCATGCTTTGGGGAATTGAGTATGGTGTAATGAGAGACACCCTAATGAAGGCACAACAGACTAGAATTCCTGTGAAAAAAATAATTTATAAGAAACAAGCAGAAGCCAATATGTCTTCACAACCAAGCAATGTTCTATGATCTTAGGTTACAATCAAAATGTATACTGGATATGGAAAATTTATGGAAGGCTACCAGATAAGACTATATTTAGGGATTTCAGAGAAGGACAACTCTTAGAATTTTACACTTTCAAAACACTGTAGAAACATTAGTAAAGTGAGGTAGAGAAATAAGTATGAATCCCATCTTTTCAGATGGGAAAGCAGCAATAAATTGGCGAGGTTAAGGAAAGGACACAAATTGATGTTGTGTTCTATTCCCAGCTCTGTCACAAGAATTTGTTTTTCATATTAGGCATAGTTTCTTAGACTATGCTTGCTCTCTTCATGGAAAGCACAAGGGCTTCAGAAATCCCAGTCAACTGCCCCCCCCCCACAAACACACAACTCTTGCTCCCTCAGCTACTGCCATCCAGAACAATTTACTACTAGACAAAGGATGTTATGCAGACTAAGGGCTTGTCTACATAGAGAAGTTGACTGCAATGGTTATTTCAGCATAACTATTCCAAAACAGCTCTCCATGTGGAAACACTATTCCAGAAAAAAAAAGTGACTTTATTCCAGAATAAAATATTTCTCTTGCAAAGCAGAGAAATTCTAGAATAGAATGCCTATATGGGGGAGTTATTCCTGAATAGCTAAACTGAACTGGAATAAATATGCCCATCAATTTTGTCTTGTAGACAAGCCTCTGAGACTGGATCAGGGAGCCTGCTGAGGAAGCCCGATGTAAGAAACGAGTGCTAATGGCTAGAGGTACAACAGCTGATGAGAGAGGTGAAGTGGTTTATTGAGCAAGGAAGAAAGAACAAATGTGTAATGGAGAATGTCTGCGCGTCCCTGGACTTTCAGGTGTTTCAGCAGCATAAGAGCAGAGGAAGCGGATTAGATGTGTGTGTGTGAGAGAGAGAGAGAGTGCACTAGCGGTAGTGCTAGGGAACTGTAGAACAGAGGTGGGAGACAGGAAAGAGAATCAAGCACTGAGGCTCTGTGGGGTTGAAGACAAGGAGCATAGAATTAAAGAGAAGAGGCAAGAAAGTGGGGAAAGGATAATAGTCTGATTGTCATATTTCATATTTTGTTTATATTCAATATTTAAGTAGACCAGAAACATATCTTCATGTACCTTATTGGTTAGCTGAACATGTCAGCAGTTTTCTATTGGCGAGTGCCACAGACTGAATTCTGCAGTTAGGTTTCCTGTAGCAGTGTCTGTCTAATGAATAATCATGCATCAGCTTCAGTGATTTAGTCCTAGGGAATATTCACTTCTTATTTGTACACATCCCCACAATACCCTTTGCAGCTCCACAAACCTTAGCTGAAATATAGCCTTAGGATATAAAGAGAAAGCATAACAAACAGAAAATATTTTAGAAAACATAGTTTTACAGAGCAAATATTATGGCACAATATAGCCTATAGGCACCTCTTCAAACATGCTTAGAAGCTGTCCCAGAATTACTCCTTTTAGCTAGTTTCTGAGAACCTTAATAAAAAGGCAAACTCTGCCATGCTTAGGGTGACCAGGTAGCAAGTGTGAAAAATAGTTGCCCATATAAGACAAAGTCCCTAATATCGGGACATCTGGTCACCCTAGCCACACTTATTCACCCGGAGTGGAACCTTACCACACAGATAATCCCATTAACTAATTGGGAATACTTGCATTCTGAGGGCATGTCTACCCTTAAAATACTGCATGGGCACCTGCACAGATGCAGCTGCGCTGCTGTAGTGCTTTGATGAAGATGCTCTACGCCGACAGGAGAGCTCTCCATTGGTGTAGTAAATCCATCTCTCCGACAGGCGGTAGCGTTGTCAGCAGGAGAAGCTCTCCCACTGACATAGCGCTGTCTATATGGGGCTTAGGTCGGTATAACTACGTCGCTCGGGGTATGGATTTTTCACACCCCTGAACATCTTAATTATTCCAATATAGGTCTGTCATGTAAGATACTAATCAATGGGCACAACTGTGATTTAGATGCCCAGATGCAGGAAAGCCAGCCCCTCTATACTTCTGTGTGGGCTGCCCCTACTGCTAAGGCCCTGCATGAGAGTGAAGGAAGAAAGCAGTCTCTGCCTGGCTGCTACTGACCCTCCTGTGCAGGGGGTTGGGGAATGGTGTATAAGGGCAGGGAGTGAACCAAGCAGCCAGGGCAGAAGCTGAAGACAGTAGTATTAGAAGAAAGGCTCTCTTAGCTTCATTCCCTCCCATGGGGGAAGCAGAGAAAGAGCTGTGATATAGTTTGGCCCTTCACAGCTCCTGGGCAGCATAGCTATGTGCTACCCATTTCTCAGGCTGAACTAGAAGGTGCCAAACGAATGCACGGTGAGCGAGGATGGCAGAATATCATCCAAACAGCATTAGGTCACTTAATCCTCCTGCATAAGGACATGTCTACCCTACAAGAACTACAGCAAGACAGCTGCAGCTATGCCACTGTAGTGTAGACACTACGGTGTGGGAAGGGATTTTTCCATTGCTGTAGTAAGTCCACCCCCATGAGAGGTGGTAACTAGATTGACAGAAGAATTTTTCTTTCAACCTAGCAGTGTCTACACCAGGGTGTAGGTCATCTTAACTACAACTCTGAGGGATGTGAATTTTTCATACCTCCGGAGTGATGTAGCTAGTTTGACCTAAGTTTTAGGTATAGATGAGGCCTAATTCTGGGCTTGAACATGCAGTCCTTAGTCCAGCAAAAACTCTCATTCGGTTTTGTCTCAGCAAATGCTGATCTGGGCCTATTCATTGATTAATCCTCAAACTATACCTCCAAGGTAAGCAAGTGAGCATTATCAGCAGTGACTGGAAGTGGAAATGATACTGAATGTCACCAGCTGAGTTCCATAAAGGATTGTGATGTGTTACAAATTCAGTGACTTTCCTTTAGTTGAAAAACCTCATTAGCTCTAAAAGTAGAAACACACTGAGCCAAATCCATCACTGGTGCAAATCTTTCCAGGGAGTTACATCAGGAATAAATTTGGCTCAGCATGTCTTTCTAATTTTACGGCAAGTTAGTCTTTATCAAGCAAAGAAAAGTTACTGTGGATGCAGCATAATGGATGCTTTTGAGAGACAACTGGATGTGTGCATGCACTATGGGTTTGACAAGTATGTATATTCAGGAATTTTGTGGGGTGTGAATGCACCCCTGCAAGTCACCTTTGTTACCATGTGCAACATCATCAATATTACTATTCAGTTTCTTGATTAATCTGACTCCGTGACAAAACAAATCAATTGATGTCACCTGCACAAATTTTAAGTTGTAGCTGAGTACTGTCAAACTCAATGGGGGGAAAAAGGAAATCTTAATTTTAATTGAATTAAGGCACAGGGCCTACAGAACAGAGATCTGCAGACTAAGTGCTTAATTGTTCAACCTTTATTTCTTCAGTTTTATTTGGGTGTTGTTTAATTTAACACTCCAGTGAACTATCCAATAGCAGGCTAGTTGTGTCAGACACACAAGGCTGCATAAACGTTTTCACTTACAGCAACAAATTAAGATGTTCAATATAAATCACAGTGTATTCTTTCTGAAATGATTCCCAGATGCAGGTTCCAATATTTCATGCATCACTAAATCTATCAAGTAATGATTGTTTTCTCAGAGCTAATAGAAATGGAACCATTCATTTTTTTTTAAGTGTCTTTTTTCCCCTTTTCCCTGCATGGATGCTATGTTTCGTCTTAGCCATTTCAGACAGAAATGAAGAGCTTTCCCTACGGCAGAAAGAATCTGTAAATTTAGCTTTGTATTGCTACCCCAAATCCAATTATTATAACAGCCCTGCTAGCATTGCTATAGTTAAATGCCTGTCAGTATTTCCATTAAAACCCCCTTTCTACAGAAGTTTATAACTCAGCCATAAAAATTCACTTCAGGCTAGAACTTGTCATATATGGTTTCAGCCCATAACACATTTTTTTTATTTAAACTGAGTTTCAAATCATCTTCCTTACAATTTTTAATGCTTAGGGTGAAAAAACAAAGTTTTAAACTTAAAATGTTGCAGATTAATAGGACAGCAGGACAATAGGAATTAATGGGACAACTGATACATAATTAATGTAAATAAATAGTCTAGATAATGCACACATTTGTAGAAAGGTATTTTTAATAAGCACTGGGTGGCATGGATCTCTTAAAAATGAAATTGGCTATGGTTAATACATGCTCCAAGAGTAGCAATCATCAAAGCAACAGCGATAAAAAATATATTCTTAAAAAAATCCTTGTTTGTGTAACTAATAGGGCGTTAGGGTATGGCAGGGAGTCGGTGCTGGAAGGCACAAAGAGATTCCAGCTTTGCACATCCTTATAAGAGGCCATCGGCAACAGCAGTCTCTGCACTTTCCTGTGCCCCTGGTGGAATAAGTAGCTTCAGAGGGGATGGACGAATTCTGGGCCATAGCCTTGCCCACGCCAAGCACGCAGTGAACAGCAGGCTGTGCTGGCATAAAGAATGTACATTCAACTGTGCACCAGGGTATTTGGAGGATGGATTGTGTCTTCCTGGGAAGTCTCTCCTCCCTCCCCCTCAGACCCCCTTGGCCCTCCCCTGCTTACATGCTTACCATTTTTCAACCGGCTCTAATTTTCAGTGCTTTTTATCCCTTTCTATTTTGCTTGCTTTTCTGACTGCCATTTTGCAATTTGAGCTGTCCGCAATGATACCAGGACATTTTCTGAGTATTGACAGTTAACTGAAGCCTCATCCACACATAAAAGTTCGGTTGATATAACTACATTGGTAAGGATCTGTGAAAAATCCATCCCTCTGAGCACCATAGCTATGCCGTCCTAAACCACAGTGTAGACACAGCTAGATCAATGGAAAATGCTTCCATCAATCTACCAACCATCATTTGAAAAACCCGTTCCCATAGGTGTAGGCTTCATTCCCTTTGTTAGGAGTATTAGTGTCAATGCAGGATTCAGGCTTGTAATGTAGGATTCAGGCCTGAGACAGTATTTTGAGTTTTGCTTGCCTTTTTGGTTTTTGATATATATATACATTTTTACTAATGTGTATGAACAAACAATTCTTACTAAAAAACAAAGACAGACACTGTAAATGTTGCTTTTGCCTAAACCAAATGAGCTTGTGTGGTAAACCCATGACAAACAGCTACAAAAGGGGGGTAGTAATTAGTCCCAGGGGTATAAAAGGCCCCTCCCTATCCACTGAGGAGAGAACCATGGGGCAATAAGGTTCAGCTGGAAAAGGGGTTGCTAGGGAACCAATTAGGTTCAGCTGACTCCAACTACTTGGGACCTTTTTAAACCCTCCCCTGGATGGTAGGAGCGGAGCAGGGAAGCTGCCAGTAGTCTGTTTGCAGCAAGACACCAAGCCTTCCTGGTAGGAAGGCTGCACTCGCTCCCCAGAAGGGAAGGAAAACATGCACAAGGGACTGACTGAGGAGAGGAGTAGCAGGACCCTGTGCCACCTATAAGGATTCACCTTGCTCCAAACCTGGGTCTCCAAGGCTAAAAAGGACTGAGCCTGCTGAGGCAAACAAGGTATTTTGCCACACATGGTGTCAGAGGTGGGATGCGGTGAGTGAGTAAGGCTCTGTGGCAAGCCATCTCAGGACAGGATAAATCACAAAAAAAAAAAAAAAAAAAAAATGGAGGATGTAGTGAAGGCATTGGTACAGGCCACTACAGCCCCACAAGAAGCTACCAGGGTGCAGATGGCTGCCCAGCAAGAGTCAGCATGTGTCCAACAAGAGACGAACCAATTACTGATGAATCAGGTGGCCCAAGATTGAGCCACCCTGAATGAAGTAGTGAACCAGTTAAAAGCCCTGACCATGCTGACGCACGGACCCCAGGGGATCTGGCCGCTGTGGGCAAGCAACTATTTACAGAAGATTAATACGGATGATGATATAGAGGCATATCTCCTCGCCTTCAAGAGGACAGCACTGTGGGAGACCTGGCCCCAAGACCAGTGGGCAGGTATCCTGGCTCCATTTCTGTGTGGGGAGCCCCAGAAGGCCTATTTCGACATGATCACAGAGACAGCTATGGATTATCCCCAGCTGAAGGCAGAAATTCTGGCAAGGTCAAGTGTGACGTCAGCCATACGGGCCCAGTGCTTCCATGAGTGGAAATACCAGGACAGCAAACCGCCGCGGTCCCAGCTATTTGATTTAATCCATCTCGCCCGGAAGTGGCTCTGCCCAGAGACCCATGGGCCAGAGAAGATAGTGGAAATCCTCATGTTGGACAGGTACATGAGGGGGTTGCCGCTGGACATACGGGGGTGGGTCCACCAAAACGATCCCTCCTCCTATGATGATCTAGTTGCCCTCGTAGAGAGACACCTAGCAGCCCAAGAACTTTCACGGACCACCGGGGAAGGAAGACGCCAGAATCGGAGACAAGTCTCTGTGCCGAGGCCCCAGTTTGCCCTAGCACCAGACCGGACTATGGAGGGGAGGAAGGAGGGCGAAGAGCAGCCAGAGGTCTCAGAGAGACTTGAGGACTGGGGGAGAAAGGCTCGGGGGATAAAGCCCAGTAGCCTGAAAAACTGGTACCCTGCTCGGGGCAGCCCCCAATGTAATGCATGTGGTGAATTAGGGTATATCGCTCCCCAATGCCCAAATCTAGAAGAGTCCATGCAATGTGAACTGGGAGATATAGGGGGACCATGTGATCTAATAAGTCTAGTAGGGGTTGCAATGGTCCCTCATAGATATACTAGACCCGTTAAGATGAATGGTATAGAGACCACCGCGTCAGTAGACTCGGGAAGTGCAATCACGCTGGTCTCGGGAAAGCTGGTCGGGCAGGACCGACTATCCCAGGCCAAATGCTCAGGAATATCCTGTGTGCATGGGGATGTCAGTTACTACCCGACCATCCCCGTAAAAATAGAAGTTCTTGGAAACCCCACTAAGGTGACGGTGGGAGTAGTTCCAAAACTCCCCTACCCAGTCCTTACTGGACGAGACTTCCCAGGATTTGATAGCCTACTCCCTGGGGAGAAGGTGGAAGAAAATAATGAACCCAGGATCCAGGAGGTGGCCCACATAGATAACCCCCTTCCACGAATTTGACTAGGATTTGTTCTCCCCACCGGGAAAGCCCCGGAAGACTCGGAGGGAACAGAGGGCGGATAAAAGGAGGGGAACAAGGATCTTGACCCAGTACCAGAAATCTACACTTGTAGGGGAAAGACGTGGCTCAACGGACAGTGGGGCAGGGCAGGAGATCAACGACCCAATAGCCGGACCTAGTTCCCCAGGGGTTTTCCCCAAGGGGGAGGCAGAGGTAGATCCCCCTGAGTTTGGGCAAATGGGGACCTCACTCAGGAATTTTGGTCAGGATCAGGCCAATGATCCAATATACAGCAATATTCATAAAGTAGTAGTCGAGGTAAATGGGGTCCCCGTGGAAGGGAGAGTCAAGGGCGCAGGGCCATATTATGTGATTAAGGGTGATCTGCTATACAGAGCAGTCCGGGTCCAAGAGCAAGTCGTAGAACAACTCTTGGTCCCACAGAATCATCAGGGGGCGTGATGGATCTGGCTCACAGCCATCTGTTTGGGGGCCATCTAGGGGTAGATAAGACCCTTGATCAGATTCTGCAGAGATTTTTTTGGCCCTGCATTTATGCAGCCGTCCAGCGATATTGTACCTCCTGTCTGGAATGTCAGTTACATGGGCCCTAACCACACCTAAGGGCCCCTTTGGTACCTCTACCAATTATTGAAATCCCATTTGAGCGAATAGCTATGGATCTAGTAGGGCCACTGGAGAAGTCAGCCCGGGGTCATCAGTACATTCTGGTAGTACTAGATTATGCCACCTGATATCCCGAGGCCGTACACCTACGGAACACTATGTCCAAGACCATAGCCAAAGAATTAGTCTGGATTTTTTCCAGAGTAGGGATACCTAAAGAGATCCTGACAGACCAAGGGACCCCCTTTGTGTCTAAGTTAACGAAAGACCTATGTACAATGCTCCATATACGGACGCTCAGGATGTCAGTCTATCATCCCCAGACCGGTGGTCTTGTAGAACGCTTAAATAGAACCTTGAAGAACATGCTACAGAAAGTGGTTAGTCACGACGGGAAAGACTAGGACGCCCTGCTGCCTTACTTGCTGTTTGCTGTACGGGAGGTTCCCCAAGCTTCCACTGGATTCTCCCCATTCGAGCTGTTATATGGACATGGCCAAAGAGGGCTAGGAAGAACAGCCGAACCCCGGGAGAAACATCGTTGAACATGTATTGCAAATGAAAGACCGTATAGCCCAAGTCGCCCCCCTTATGCGCGAACACCTGGAGAAGGCCCAAGGGGCCCAATGGACATACTACAATCACCAAGCAATGACCCGGAAGTTCCAGGTGGGAGACTGGGTAATGGTGCTCATACCCACGGCAGAGAGCAAGCTCCTGGCCAGGTGGCAGGGGCCATAAGAGATAATAGAAGCCATAGGAGAAGTCGACTATAAGGTCCTATAAGCTGGGTAGCCAGAAGCTGGAGCAGATCTACCATATAAACCTGCTGAAACCATGGCAGGATAGAGAAGTGCATGTGGTTGTGCTAGGGGCACCATCCACTAAAAGCAACCAGCCTGATCAAGTGGGAATATCCCCGGAGTTGACAATCTGAAGTGATCAGCCTGATTAAACGCAACCAGGATGTGTTCTCAGAAAAGCCAGGCAGAACTACTGAGGTTCACCATCACATCCTCACAGAGCCTGGAGTGAAGGTGAATGTCAAGCCATACCAGATCCCAGAGGCCAAAAGAGAGGAGATCAGGACAGAGGTCAGGAAAATGCTGGCCTTAGGAGTCATTGAAGAATCTCATAGCCAATGGTCAAGTCCAGTGGTTTTAGTGCCTAAGCTGGATGGCAGCGTGAGGTTCTGCAATGACTTCCGAAAGCTGAACGAGGTGTCCCAGTTTGATGGGTACCCTATACCCCAGATAGATGAGCTAATTGACAGATTGGAAAAAGCATGGTTTATATCTACCATTGACCTGACCAAGGGCTATTGGCAGATCCCCCTGGCCAAGGCCGACAAAGAGAAGATGGCCTTTGCAACTCCAGAGGGACTATATCAGTATACTGTCCTCCCCTTTGGGTTGCATGGGGCGCCCGCTACTTTCCAAAGCCTCATGGACAAACGGTTGTGACCACCTGGCAAGCACACGGCAGCCTACCTTGATGACGTTATCATATATAGCCCAGGCTGGGAAACACACTTGGAGAAGGTGGAGGCAGTGCTGGATACCCTGGGGAAGGCGGGGCTGATGGCAAACCCCTCCAAATGTTTGCTCGGGCTAGCTGAAGCCAAATACCTTGGATATATAGTGGGGAGGGGCATGGTGAGGCCCCAACTCAACAAGTTAGAAGCTATACAGAAGTGGCCCTGACCACTCCGAAAAAAACAGGTCAGGGCATTCCTGGGACTAGTGGGGTACTATAGACAGTTCATTCCCCACTTTGCCACCAGGGCATGTCTATTAATGGACCTAATGAAAGCTCGAGGCCCAGACATAGTAAGATGGATGACCATGGCTGAAGACGCTTTTTCAGATCTACGGATGGCCCTCTGCACTGACTCTATACTCGTGGCCCCAGACTGGGGGAAGGAGTTTATCCTACAAACTGATGCCTCTGATGTAGGGTTGGGGGTGGTACTTTCACAAATGGTTGTGGACAACAAACACCCCATCCTATTCCTCAGTAGGAAGCTCCTGCCTAGGGAATGGAAATACACTGTTGTCGAAAAAGAATGCCTCGCGGTAAAATGGGCCATAGAAAGCCTCTGCTACTATCTACTGGGACAAAGGTTTACCCTTGTCATGGGCCATGCCCCTCTGCAGTGGATGCACCCAAATAAAGACAAAAATGCCAGAGTGACGAGATGGTTCCTGTCACTTCAACCCTTTCACTTCAGGAGTACAACATAGGTCTGGAATCCAACATGGCAATGTGGATGGCTTGTCAAGAGTGCACTGTTTGCCAACCCAAGTAGCCCAACCCCGTACTGTTGGGTGGGGGGGAGGGGGAAATATGTGGTAAACCCAGGACAAACAGCTACAAAAGGGGGGTAGTAATGAGTCCCAGGGGATTAAAAGGCCCCTCCCTATCCCCTGAGGAGAGAGAACCACGGGACTATAAGGTTCAGCTGGAAAAGGGGTTGCTAGGGAACCAATTAGGTTCAGCTGACTAACTACTTGGGACCTTTTTAAACCCTCCCCTGGGTGGTAAGAGTGAGAGGAGCAGGGAAGCTACCAGTAGTCTGTTTGCAGCAAGACACCAAACCTTCCCAGTAGGAAGGCTGAACTCGCTCCCCAGAAGGGAAGGAAAACATGCACAAAGGACTGACTGAGGAGAGGAGTAGCAGGACCCTGTGCCACCTATAAGGATTCACCTTGCTCCAAACCTGAGTCTCCAAGGCTAAAAAGGACGGAGCCTACTGAGGCGAACAAGTTATTTTGCCACACTTGTTGTTATAATGAAAACCAATAAGAGCAGTTAAAGTGTTATTGAGCACAGTGGGAATGTAATATAAGAGCGCACACTTGAAGACTGCCTCAACTCCTTATCTCAAAGCAAGGTAAAGCAACCAGTCAGGAGGGACAAGGAGGGATTGGGGGCGGGAAGGTAAAACACTAAAAGACCAGAGAAATGCCTGCCCCTGACCAAAGTACAACCTCAACCCTTTCCCCTCCCATGGGGTACAAAAGGGGTGGAAATGAAGACCCCAGCCTGACAACCCCCCAGAATGGAACATGACTGTAAATTGTAAGGGGTGGGACTGTGGGTGTGCACTTCAGGTATAATTATGCTGTTGAGGAGGTGGCAGTGGGAACACTGGAAAACATGGCTCTGTGGTGTCAGAGTTCGGGACACATGCTTGCTGGAAGCTAACCCCAATAAACATTGCATTGCCTCCACTTTGGACTTCTGGTCTTTTGCTCTCTGTCTGCGTGACAAGAACCAGGGGAGAAGGTGAAGGGAAAGCCCTCTAACACCCTCTGGGGCACCTGGCATTGGCCACTGTCAGAAGACAGAACACTGGGAGATGGACCATTGGTCTGACCCAGCATGACCGTTCTTATGTTACACTAAGGGGTTATGCCAGTATAGCTACAGCAACATAGCTATGCCAGCATATTCCCCATAATATAGCATTCCACCAACATGTTTAAATAGTTCAAATTATTCTTCCCAATGTGCCTTAATTTGTAGCTATTGAATTTCATCTGCTATTATATTGCTCATTCATCTTATTTTGGAGTTCCTTACAGTTTTCTCCAGTATAGTCTTGACTATACTAAATAAATGTCATCAATAGATTCTCACCACACCGCTGAACTTTTCCAGACTATTAATTCATACATTAAGTGGTTCCAGTCCTACTACAAATATTTGGGACACCCCACTGTTAACTTTTTTTGCCATGTTGAAAATAAACTATTTAATCTTATCTTTAATTTCTTGTTGTTTGTTTCTTAGCTAGTTCTAATTCACGAAGATACTTTACTTTCACTCCATGGCTAGTTAATTTCCTCAATAGCATTTTATATTTGTCTTTAACCTACCTTTTATATAGTCTAGGCATTTCATGGATCTCCTTACAGTGACTACACTTATTTTATACTGTGGACCAAATCTCTGCTTGTTTCAATTGGTATAATCTATTCATTTCAGTGGAACAATGCTGATTTACACCTGTTGAGGATATGGCCCACTACATTTTGTAATATACATGCATAGTAGCATTGGATAAAGATGGAGTATAACCTGAACTCCATATTTCGTACCTATTGTAAGGTTTTAATGTTATTCTTCATTCTGTCAGGCCATAGTTTGTGTGGTTTAATTTAGAATAATCCAGCTCTGTAATGCAATCTGCTTGGCCTGCTTGTTATTTCCTGAGTCTGCTACCAGGCATATAGATGACCTTATTGTGGGATGCAAACGTATTAACACACCATATTTCGTGCTTTACATTTGCAGTGCTAAGTTCCTGCTCTGTGTGAATGCAATCTAAATGTCACAAAGAGCTCACAATGATGTGTGGGAGCACAAACCTTTTATTTATACTACTTTAAAAGGAATTATTATATAACTGTGGCTAAATAGACATAGTGTGCTTGGCCTGTACTTTTTTTGTACATTGTTTTACATACCCATGCTAAAAGGAAATAAGATTTGGCAATTAATAATATGAAGATTTGGTTTATCTGTCACATAAACTGAATGATTACAATCTTCGGAAGAGATTTTGAAAAGATTTTGACCTAAATCTGCTCTCATTTACTTCACTGGAAGCTGTACTAATGACTGCAGTTAGAGCACTTGCACACTTTTGAGTATACTACCTTTAATTAGAACACAACATTGGAATACAATGTTCCCTTGAAAATCTAGACCTAGCAATTTGTTTTGTTCCAGTGTATTTTGTTATGAGCTTCACCAAAAAAAAGGTGCAAATAGCCATTTGGGTGCCCATTTTTAGACTCAAGTGGGAGTTCATTGCTCTGGGGAGTTGGCACCAATTGAGCCTAAGTGCCCAGACAGGTTGGGAACTCAGTTCTATTTCAAGAACTAGCATCACCCACATTCCAGTTTGAAAAATCTTTGTTTTCTGCACACACAAATCCCTATGGGGGTCCTCCATGCAAGGCCCTTTGAAAATTCCTCTCTAGCAGATATCTGGCTAAAAAGTCACCTATATACAGGCTGCTTTGAGCACTTTCAACAAGGCTAGAAGAAGTGCAGCTCACTGTTGGCAACATTAACTTTTTGATTCAACAGCTCCTGGCCTCATCCTGAAGGGTACTCAGCAGTCATAGCTCCCTTTGAAGCTCTCATCAGGTCCTAAATAGCTATTCCTCTGGTAGAATGTGCAATGCCATTATGTCAGGAAAGAATCTGAAGAAAAGGATGCACAGTAGCTTGAAAATATAGAGCTTCATATCACAATTGAACTTAATGGCCTGGAGATCCCAGGAATCTCTTTTTAATATTCTCATGAACAGAAAGGAAGTAAAGGAGGAACAGGAAACTATAGTATTGTGATTGTCAGTATACAGACCAAAAAGTCTATGACACTTCTTGCACTGTCATGTTTAACTTTTTGAAAGACTCCCATTGAAAGGCAAGGTCAAAATGCAATTTCAGGAGGAGAATAAGTTTTGTGAACGCTGTCATCACTTCGTTTTGCCTCTATGCAAAGAAAATTGTATCTTGTGTTCCAAGTCACAGTACATTTATTCTCAGATGGTGGTGAGTGCAGTCTAAGACTAAGTCTTTTCTGTCAAAATGTTTACATCAACCGCAGAACTGTTAAAGAAACTAACTACAATTCTAAGCCTGGGAAGGAACAGATTTCATCTGAGCTTGGCACATCTTCTGGCTCTAGCAGAATTCAAATGCATTTCTGAGAGTTGCAATGCATTGTCATGATCAAAACAGCAACAGTAAGCCACATAATTTGTATGCTGTTCAGAACACCAATCACCTTTCTCAGTTTGAGTATTATTGAAATGAACCCAGGTTGTTTTTTTATGGCTCTCATCACTGTAGTATCCAACACCTCAGATATACTACTGAACTTATCCTCACAACATCGTCATGAGATAGGAAAGAAGTATGAACCTGATTTATAGATGGGCAATTGAGGCAGGGAGAGATTGTGGGCCTGATTCAAAACCCATCAATATGAATGGAAAGATGCCCATCAACTTCCATGGGCATTGATTCAACCCTAAATGACCTTCCCAAAGTGACAAAGGAAGCCTGGGGCAAAGCTAAATCCCAATGCAGAGCGTTTTATCATAAGATTCCTTCCCTGAGGAAGTTTATTTGCTATTTCGATTTGACCTTTCTTTAGTCCATGAAGCTTTTCACTCAAAAATGAGTTCTACTGCTTTTCCAGATGAGTATGCATCTCTTCATATGTGAGAGGTATTAGTTAGCGGTGTCATTAATGTATATGCTGTTCCCAATGAGACTAATCTAAATCTTCATGAAGCTTGAACAGTCACTTACTTATCTTCTCATTACTTCTTTCTCTCTCTCTCTCTCTCATATACATACACAAACACTTTTGCTTTTCATTATTTAAATAAGTGATGATGAATCCTGCTGCATTTTCTGATAGAAAGATACAGATTCAAACACGATGCTAGTTTGGTTTTGATCAACATTTTTTCTTCTTAATGCTTTCTGAAGAGGAACACAAGGTTCACTAGGGCTCATCTGTAAAATAAAATAAAAACAAAACAACAATTCACCACCTTTAACTATATTTAGCATTTATGCAATGATTTTCATCTTCCAAGTCTTTACCAATATCAACCAGCTGACCCTCCCACCACCACTGTTTAGTATTTAAGCAGGCATTATTGGGCCTAATTCATGGGTTGAACTCAGAGTAAGTCTACACTACCCACCAGATTGGTGGGCAGTGATCCATCCAGTGGGGGTCAATTTATTGCATCTAGTCTAGACACGATAAATCGATCCCCGAGTCCTCTCCCATCATCTCCTGTACTCTACTGCCCTGAGAGGCGCAGGCGGAGTCGACGGGGGAGTGGCAGCAGTCAACCCACCGTGATGAAGACACCACGGTAAGTCGATCTAAGTACGTTGACTTCAACTACGTTATTCACGTAGCTGAAGTTGTGTAACTTAGATCGATCCCTCACCCTAGTGTAGACCAAGGTTCAGACTCTGGGTTCCCAGTGCTAGGAGTGGAGTGCCAGTGGTGCGTGTCCTTTGAAATCCCAGTTTTGCTGAGGTAATCTGGGCCAGCCAGCCTAACCCACAAAGTGGGCAAGACCGGCCTGGGGGAACTATCCAGGAACAGTGCTGATCCTCCACATCTTGTCTTCAACCTCTTCCATTAAATTTCCTATAAATTCCACTGCTGGAATGTAAAGCTGCCCTCCTTTGCTGGTTCCTGTCCTTGTTCCTTCTCCTCCCCTTCATTCCCAATGATAGTTCTGTCACCACCATCTTTAACGATGACAGAACGATTGTGGGAGTCAAATCACCCCTCAAGCAGATATGTGCCAGCGTGTAAAAGATGGTGCAAATTATACTCCCAAGGGTCCTGTGTGGTGCATCTGGCTCATTATCCTAATTTTAGAGGTGGCAAAACTGAAGAGAAGCCAAGATGTTTGCCTCAGATTGCAGGTGCCAGGTGTCCAGTTTTCAACTGGAATGCCCAGTCAAAAATGGACCCTGGCAGCTCTTGTCAGCACTACCAATCAGGCCATTAATAGTCCTGTCAGCAGCACATTGGGGGTCCGAGGCTAAGGCAGGCTTCCCATACCGCAACTCCCTGCCCCAGGCATAAGCCATTGCAATACATGTCCCAACAACAGCTATGTGGGTGAAACTAGACAATCACTACGCTCTCAAATGAACTCTCACAGGAAAATGATAAAAGACAAAAACATTCTATCACTGATGAGTGGACACTTTTCACAAAGCAATCACTCTACAGCTGACCTATCAGTCCCCATCGTCAAAGGAAACCTGCACTAACATTTTCAAAAGATGAACCTTGGAGCTTAAATTCATAATTCTGCTAAACGCTAAAAATAATGGACTGAATAGACACACTGGATTTATGGTTTTATGACAACAATCTGTAACCCACTAACCCCCTGTTTTTGTCCAATGACTGAAGAGGTGTAAATGGGCCACTCTACCTTGAATGCACCTAACTTTGTGCGCCAAAATTTATTAACTTCAATTAGAATGATTTTTTCTGCCAAATCCAGTTGGCATATGATATTTCAAGGAGATTCAACTCACTAAAAGTTTGAAGATGTAGATTATTTTTGAGCTAGAGGCAGACAGAGGTATGGGCTCTGTCTTTAGTTATGCATTTGTACAGTTCTTAACACAATGGAGGCAGGCCCTGTTGATGCTACTGTAAAACACAAGAAACTTTAGACAGTCAATCTTTCACATCAAGATACTTTAAATGACCTGAAGCTCAAAAATCATGGAAAGGTTTTCTTCAAAATTTGAAGAAATAAACAAGCATACATTCTCATTGGCCCTCATAGTCAATCTGGCCATTTTCAGGATTAATTCATTTTTCAAATCAAAGCTACAGGATAGTAAAATATAGGGTATTATGGAATAGGAGTTAGTTGTGGCTCTTTCTAAGAGGAAGCTACAGCCTCTCCATGATTGTTTGTCACCCTTGGAACAGTAGAGGTGACTGGAGACATCTGTTGACCAATCAAGATAATCAGTGCCACATACCTCTTCTCTATCATACCCATATCCATTCCGTTAGGCCTCATCCCTTTGACTCATATGACTTTAAGAAGTGTCACATTTGACTTCACAGTGGTGCTGTAGTGCTTACCACAAGGACATCCCTTAGGCATCAGCCTGCAATTTGAACACAGCCCTGTTTGGCTGTGATAAGGAGGATGTGCAATTAACACATTAAGGTAACACATTTTTGAAGTAGCACCAGAACTGAAACACATTACAATATTACAGACAAGAGAGGTTTAATAATAGGTTAGTGAGCCCAGAGTCAAACTTAATATTCCAACAAGAGCCTGTGAAACAATATAGTTTGGTAACCCATGTCCCATCCCACTTTGAATAGGTGAGTCAGTTGTACGTCTGAACATATTTTTAGAGGTTTAAGAGAAAAATGTGCACAATTTTTGTTTAGTGGGGCCATGAACATCAACAAAAAGTTACTATATGTCTAGTTATCATGCTTGTGGGAAGTTTCAAAGGCCACACAAAACTCCTCTTTATAACAGGGAATAAAAAGCAAATCCCAAAATGAAGTGTGTGGGGAGGAGGGAGAGTAATAAAAAATCCCACTTGTACAGCCAAAGGGCAGAATGAGTCAAATTAGAAACTTTTGATATGGTCTCCCACAGTATTCTTGCCAGCAAGTTAAACTATGGTTTGGATGAATGGACTATAAGATGGATAGAAAGCTGGCTTGGTCATTGGGCTCAACGGGGAGTGATCAGCGGCTTGATGTCTAGTTGGCAGCCAGTATCAAGCAGAGTGCCCCAGGGAATGATCCTGGGGCTGGTTTTGTTCAACACCTTCATTATTGATCTGGATGATGGGATGGATTGCATTCTCAGCAAGTTCGCAGATGACACTAAGTTGGGGGGAGAAGTAGATACTCTGGAGGGTAGGGATAGGGTCCAGAGTGACCCAGACAAATTGGAGGATTGGGCCAAAAGAAATCTGATGAGGTTCAACAAGGACAAATGTAGAGTCCTGCACTTAGGATGGAAGAATCCCATGCACCGCTACAGGCTGGGGACCAACTGGCTAAGCGGCAGTTCTGCAGAAAAGAACCTGGGGATTACAGTGGACGAGAAGCTGGATATGGGTCAGCAGTGTGCCCTTGTTGCCAAGAAGGCTAACAGCATATTGGGCTGCATTATTAGGAGCATTGCCAGCAGATCAAGGGAAGTGACTATTTCCCTCTATTTGGCACTGGTGAGGCCACATCTGGAGTACTGCATCCAGTTTTGGGCCCCCCCACTACAGAAAGGATGTTGACAAAATGGGGAGAGTCCAGCGGATGGCAACAAAAATTATTAGAGGGCTGGGGCACATGACTTACGAGGAGAGGCTGAGGGAACTGGGCTTATTAAGTCTGCAGAAGAAAAGAATGAGGGGTGATTGGATAGCAACCTTCAACCTTAAGGGGGGTGGAGCTAGGCTGTTCTCACTGGTGGCAGATGACAGAACAAGAAGTGATGGTCTCAAGTTGCAGTGGGGGAGGTCTAGGTTGGATATTAGGAAACACTATTTCACTAGGAGATGAAGCACTGGAATGGGTTACCTCGGGAGGTGGTGGAATCTCTTTCCTTAGAGGTTTTTAAGGCCCAGGTTGACAAAGCCCTGGCTGGGATGATTTAGTTGATGTTGGTCCTGCTTTGAGCAGGGGGTTGGACTAGATGACCCTCTGAAGTCTCTTACAACCCTAATCTTCTATGATATTTCATTAAAAAAAGAAAAGGAGTACTTGTGGCACCTTAGAGACTAACCAATTTATTTGAGCATAAGCTTTCGTGAGCTACAGCTCACTTCATCGGATGCATACTGTGGAAAGTACAGAAGATCTTTTTATACACACAAAGCATGAAAAAATACCTCCCCCCACCCCACTCTCCTGCTGGTAATAGCTTATCTAAAGTGATCACTCTCCTTACAATGTGTATGATAATCAAGGTGGGCCATTTCCAGCACAAATCCAGGGTTTAACAAGAACGTCGGGGCGGGGGGGGGGTAGGGGTAGGAAAAAACAAGGGGAAATAGGCTTGAATAGAGACTGGGAGTGGTTAAGTCATTATAAAGAGAGGTTTCAAAGAGGGATGGGCTATTACCAGCAGGAGAGTGAGTTTGTATGTGTGTCTGTGGGGGGGGGGGGGAGGGTGAGAAAACCTGGATTTGTGCTGGAAATGGCCCTCCTTGATGATCACTTTAGATAAGCTGTTACCAGCAGGACAGTGGGGTGGGAGGAAGTTTTGTTTCATGGTCTCTGTGTGTATATAATGTCTTCTGCAGTTTCCACGATATGCTATGCATCCGATGAAGTGAGCTGTAGCTCACGAAAGCTCATGCTCAAATAAACTGGTTAGTCTCTAAGGTGCCACAAGTACTCCTTTTCTTTTTTCTTTTTGTGTTTTAATTGAAGTCACACTAGAGCCAGCCAAAAGTAGGGTGGGCTGTGTGTGTGGTGGTGGTGGTGGTGGTGGTGGGGTGACGTGTTGTTTGCAAGGAATATTGCTATTTTGCAATTTGCTTTCATTCTGAAAGCACGTACTCTGCCAGCTCCCAGAGTCCCCCCTGCAGCAAGGAATCCTAGGCCTGCAGTTGTGGAACCAGGAGCCTGCCAGCGCCCCAAGAGCCCTGGCTCTACCTGGGAATCTGAGAACTGGAAGGTTCCCTACCCGAACAGTGAACACGTGAACACCAGCAGTTTCCATTTGCTTCGATGAAGGTTTTGTCAAATCTGTAATAGATTCGGTGAAACATTTTGCTTCAACGAATCAGAGTTTTCCAGTGTAACCATGTTTGGTTGGAAAATTCTGACCAGCTCTACATGATACCTGCCCCTTGTGAAAATACGTGTATACCTTTAAATATGGGGCATTAATGAACAAAGGCATGGGTGAGATGATCTTTATTAACTGCATGTTCAATTCTCTTATGTTGCTCACCCTCATTTCCAAAACAAATGATGGAGTAACTGAATGGGTCGGTAAGTTTGAGGGCAGTTTTCCAGTTCCTTGGCCCATGAAGATCAGGAAGGTGCTCCATTTGCATCCCTTCCATGGCAACTTGGCTCCAAGGGCGGGGAGGCTCTGCCAACATGGATTCTGAAGACACCTGCTTTAGTGACCCACCCTTAAAAGGGATCCCCACTGCAGAGGCAGAGTGGGCCACAATACACTAAGCACTGCAGGACCAATGAGGGAGATGATGTATGCCTCTCCTGACCCTAACCCTTGACTGTCTGTCTCTTCCTTCTGGCCCAACAAAGACTCCGGCACAGGGCACAGGGGAATGCTGCTGCAGAAGCAGCTGAGCAGTTCTTCCATGCAGGAAGCCATGATCTGCATAGATCTCAGGGCTATGATTAGGCACTAAACTACCAACATCCTAAAAAGATAAATGCACAGATAAAGGCAAACAGAAGAACAAGACCAGCTGAGATATTTAACACAGCCATAAAACGAGTAAGAGGGAAACTTTTACAGCTCTTTTGAACAGCTCCCTCTCGCGTGTCCCTATTATCTGCTGTGCTGCCGCTGCTCTGGGCTCTCCTCCTACATCAAGATCTTTTTTAATAGCTTTTTATTCTCTTAGCCTCTTTCATTACTTATAAACACATACAATTGTGCTAGTGTGCAAAAGGCCATTGTATTCTCTTTGTACACACAGCAATAGGTTCCAGGATAATTCAAGGTGTGCTCTTCAGAAGAATGAGGCAAGGGTAAGAGTCTTGACAGGATTGGGTTAACAATCTCCTGAGAGGGGCAAATGAACTCCATCATGGCCAGGGGAAAAACACAAAAAATATTTTCCCCTTGAACTTGAATATCGATGTACAGTTAGCTAGAAAATAATCCATTCCTTCATTAGGACATCAGCTGTATCCTCAGGCATATCAGCAAGCCAAATCCTGAAACTCTTACTCAAGACCCAGTCATACTGTACAAGCATCACCCATGCTGTGAGCAGTGCAGAATTACACTGCTTCTCTGGAAGTGCCACAGGGGATTCTATCTTGACTCCATGGCTGATGCTGAGTGGGTTGGTTTGATGCCATACCTCCTCCCCATCACCTTTGGGGTTTCGTGCACTCCAAGGTGAGCTGCCAAAGAGCAGTCCCTATACTTAGGGAATTCAAGTGTGCTGCTTAAAGGGACACTGGAGTAGAAGGGCTTCTGGAGCCCTGACCTTGCACACCTGAAAGCTGAGACAATCTGTCCCTCACTTTTTATGCAGACCCTAATCAGACAAAATGCCCATTGGATTTAAGTAAGGATTTCAGGGTTTTCACCACTTTGAAGAACCAATTGTTATTGTGTGGGGGAGCTGTGGACTGCACCACTGGGAAAGGAAGAGAGAAAATATAGGCATTTCATTGTCACCAGAAAGAGATTTCACACCGAGGATCAGGACTAACCTCCTCTCCAGTTTCGTTGTTTGGATAGGCCAAATGCGAGTGTGACTAATTTCTCTTGGATCAGATCCCTAGCAGACATTGGTTTATATAAAATAAATCATTGGACAATAGGGAATAATTTAACATTGTTCACAATCTCTGCTTAATTGAGAATCAGAACAATTAAGCAAAACAGAAAGGAATGTAAAAACCAAAATTAAAAGCCAAAAGCAATGAAAATAAGAGATTTTTAAAATGGAAGATGATTAAGTGCAGAGGTGCTGCTCTCTTTGGCTTCAGAGGCAGCATTCCACATTCGCTGTTTATTTCCTAATGCTGGACTGAGATTAATAACTTGGACATGTGCTTCACACCAAGGATATGCGATAAATTCCTAGTTCCTGCATGTTTGTCTCAGAGGGAGGTAGCTTACAAGATAGACATTTGCATTTTGAAAGGTGTTTTACTAGAGTTTTTATACCATGGCTAACAAAAAACAATTTGTATGCAGTTTTAGATATTGAAACAGAAAAATTCATACTTGCTAGTTTAAGATAGGTCAATACTACCTTATAGTTCTATAGTAACATTCAGCCAATGATCTCAGTGTTTTATAATTATTAATTAGGCCTCAACACCACTTTGAGGTATGCTAAACATCTGTGTTTATAGATAAGGAACTCAGGCCCAAAGATTAGACTCAAAGTCTGCCAGACTTATTCCTTTTTAAAGCTGTACTGAGGAAGTGTTCCATTTCCCAAAGGAAGTAGAGATTCTCCACAAAAGAAAATTCCTAAAAAATGTTTAGGGGAAATCTAAACATTATTTTGATTTTGACTTCTATATTTATATCATCATATAATACAAAATTTAAAAAAAGAAGTAGTTTCAAAAAAAAAAAAATCAAGATACTGCATTCCAAAAATGTCTAAAGAGATGTTTTGACGCTTGATATTTTTCTGCTTTTCTTCCAAATTAGACTTTCAGTAAAATCAGCTTAATTTTGTGAAGTATTTTGATTCTGACAGAACTACATATTGCAACAGAATATGGTTCCATCAAAATGTCTGCCGCCAGTTCTATTCACATTGGGTAGTATTTTGTGCTACAACGTGTCCCTTTAACTTCAAGAGGGCTAATCGTGAAGTCAGATAATAGTAGTCAGAGTGAAGAGTAGTACCCAGATCTAGTTATCTGTATGATTTACCCAAGGTCACCCAGGAAGTCTTTGGTGAAATCTGAAACATAAAACTAACTTCCAGTCGTGTACCTGAAGTACAAAGCTAAAAATGCATTCTGCTAAGCAGGATTTTTTAAAGTCTCTTTTTCCTTTTAAGTTGACATATCCTCAGCTGCTTATGCCATTTTTAATGTAATTAAACCTTTGAAAAGCTGTTTCTTGAGTTAATATTTATAATAAAACATTTCTGGAAAAGCTATATGAAATAAAGTGTTTGCTAAACCATATCATAAAGATCTCTGAATATACTGAGGCTCCTCTATCTCTAGTTAATATGCATTTGTCCACTGTTGATGCTACAAAACAGTCCTTGTGCCACATTTTATTTGATAATCATAAACATTCATGTGATTTTTTGATTCCTGGATGAATATCTATTCACCACACAAATTCATATTGGCATGTGGACAATGGTATGCAAGTGAGAACATGAACATTTGCTATTTAGTATTCTCCTCTTTTTATAAAACGTGGCATCCAATCAGGAAGCTGGGAGGAAAAAAAGGGCAAATACTGTACTGACGGCCAAATAGTATATCATGGATAGACGTAAACATTTTGTGAACAACCCACAGACTGAAAATTGTCCATATAAGCAACTTGTTGAATACTTATGATTAAAGAACACATGTGCAGAAAACAAGAGCAGTTGGCAAAGAGGAAGAAAAAAAGAACTAAATTTTATTGGATAATTTGCTCACAAAAAATTATTTAAACAGCCTCAAATAGTAAGTATATCTAACATAAGGAATTGCTTTACCCTTTAGTATGTGTGTTTATCTCTGATTAATGGGAGCTGTTCATCTAGGCACCTGTAGTTCTATCAAATGTAAAGTCCTTTAGATGGGTTGCTATGGTAGAGAAACTATGAAACAAGGCAATTCTAACCTGCATTTTTATGGTGGGTGGATATAAACTAAGTGAAATGACAGAAAAATAGGATATACACTGGGGAATAAAATAGGTTTATGGCTACCAGTATGGCTGCTTTATGGTGTGGTTTAGCAAATGCTTTATTTCATTTACTGTTGACAGAAAATTTAAAGTTATATTAATGTGTTTGCCGATAAAGTTTGCACAAAAGCTCTCTGCTGTTTTCATAGTAACTAGTCATTAAAGAAAAGCACAGGTGAGGGTGGTGGGTGGTATTCCTGTGCAAGATGCAGTTTGTTTTATCTCTCTCATTGTAAACACCTTTGTGTGTTTAATTTTCTATGTTAAAAGATTATTATCTGTTATGAAGTAAAGTTTCTGAAATGCCAGAATTTGGGTTGTCTTGTTGTGAGAGAACTGTATTTGACATAATTTGCAGCCATCTTGTGCACTTAGCTTCCATAAACTGGAAGAGAAGACACCACATAGAAATAATTTGGCTTTGCTTAGGCAGACAGAAGAAAAACCGCTACAAGCATCAGTTTTACTGAATGGGACAGACAAAGTGAAAGGACAGATTGATGGGGTGGGGGTATGGAATGAGGAAAACTGACCTTGATTTTGGTTGTCTGTTTGTAAGGGTTTTTTTCCTGAAGCTGCTTTGCCAATAAGGAGAATAGTGAATTGTTATTGGCTGTTGCTAGGTAAATTGTTCGTCTGTTAGGGGCTATTATATGTTATGTGCTTTGTTTGGAGAAAATCTATGAAGTGTTAAGTTAGAAAGTGTGCTTTGGAGCAGTCTGGGGAAGCTTTTCTTTGGGCAAGGATCGGACAGCCTCTGGATGGAAGGAGGGCCCCCGGAAGCCTGGCTGCTGATTCCTCAAAATCATTTTAAACTTTGGTAAATATAAAGGTTTAGGATGCTCTGAACCTACTTCTACATGTGTGTATGTGTGTGTGTGTGTTTGAGACCTAATCAAAAAGCAGTTTTAGGTAAAAGCACTTTTGTTTATGGCAATCATTTATCAGATGGAGGAGCTGTGTCCCCATTGATTTTTTCCCCTCACACTGCCTAGAGAGAAATAGTTAAGTTACTACTGATTGGGTTCTGAAAACCCTGGGTAACAGTCTGTGTAATCTTGATTCACCTCCTTGTGCATATGTATTACATGATCTCATACTCTTTTACCCCAGAGCACCCATGCGTCATTCAGTGAATGGATGGAGGGCATAAGGTAAAGAATTAGAGCAAGGTCACAAATGAAGCAGGTTGTAGATTCTATGCCTCATTTGCTCTGGAAGTTGAAAGATACAGGGGGAATAAGGAAGGGGGCTACAGAAAGAAAAGCAAATAATTACTGTGGTTATAGACAGGTGAATGTCCTAGCTGAGAATGTCAGTTGGTTCTGTTGTGTTCCTGTAAATTAAGAAAAAAGCCCATCTAACTTTGGACTTGTGTACATGGGAAAGCTTTACCAGTTAAACTGATATAGCTATACACAGTTATTCTGAAATAAGTGTGTGTGGGGGGAGAGGGGGTCAGTCCCTGCTTTTGCCACAATCTACCTATGTGATGCTTGGCAAATCACTTAAAACCAAACTTTTGGCAGATAGCCTCAATGCCTGGGCGCTTGACCTGAGGCCATGTAGCAGTGCGGAGCACTCAAAACCACACTTGAAGTCAACCAGGGACTCAGCACCTCTACCAGGAGCAATATTGTCTGGGGGAATGCACATGGTTAGGGAGTCAGTAGATCCCAAGTTCAGTCCTAGCTGTGCTACTCATTTGCTGTGTGGCCCCAGTCGGGTCTGTCTTAATTTGTGAAATAATATTCTTATCTCATAGAGGACATACAGATTAGTACAGTTTTCTAAGACACTCCTACTACGACGATAAGCTCCATTAGGAATGAATAATTCATTATTTAGTGCAGCATTTAGATTATATGCAGTGAATAAAGCAGGAGCCACACACTGGACAACTAAGGCTTTGTCTACACCAGAACTTTGTTGGCAAAACTTTTGTTGTTCAGGGGTGTTCAAAAAAAAAAGTTTTACTGACAAAAAGCGCCAGTGTGAATAGCTCTTTGTTGGCAGCATCCCATTTGGCAGTACAAATAGGAGGCTGTGGCGGCACAGCCGTGTCACTAAAAGCGAGGCAGCGTAGACAAAGCCTAAGAACACATTTCAAATAGCTGTCTCAGTCCTTGGGCACTCTCCGTCCTGTGCAGTGAATAAAGCAGGGATCCTGAGGAAGAAAATATGCAATCATAACACATATACACCAAGGGTAGAATGAAGGTTGCCTGAATAACCTAAATTCTGGCATTTTCTAAACAGACACACATTTTTCTAGTATTAAATATTAATTTTACTCTAGAGGCCCAATTCTCTATTCTTATTTTAGCTCTAAGAATATCCCAGAGTTATTAGGGACAACTGTGCTTTGTTAGTCCCTGTAATTGTACAGATGGTTCAAGAATACATGAAAGTATGACAAATGTATAAAACTTGAAATCCAGTAAATGGATTTACATAAAAATTCAATTCCCTGGTCCAGAATTCGGGAGGATTTGGATGGTCTGAACTGAACTTGAACATTTCACACATTATAACATGCTAAAAAGGAGATTCAGGAGTGACAGAATTATAATTATTAATATGTGAAAGACTCTGGGAAGGAGAGGTGCAAAGGGAGAATTAATCAGAATATACAAAAGAAAAATATTTAAAACTTATTGTTGTTCCACAGGCAGAGTTAAAAGATTTAGGAAGAAAATGGACATTCTGGGAGATAAAAGAATATAGCAAATAAAATGAAATAATTTGGCTAAATCAGATCATTTGATTCAGTGCAAAACATTTTATATCAGTGAAAGTCTTGCATGACAGAAGTGCTGCTAAAAATACTTTATTGTCATGCTATTTCCTTGCCATTCAACCAGCCCAAAGTCAATGTGAAAGAACAGAAGAAATTAATGTAGTGGTAGACGGGACCATCAGAATATTTCTTACTGCAGAGGCAATGGCAGTTCCATTTGTTGTTACCTCCTAGCCAGTTAAAGTTCTTCTTCATTGCCTGCTGCCACTGAGTCAGTCTCCCCACACAAATACTTCACTTGCTTAAATTAATATTGGTACTTGTGATTACTGATCACTTTCTTCATTAGATGGGCAGGCAGAGCAGCAGTAGTGTTTTGTTTTTTAGTTATTTTGTTGTACACGATCTGCTTTATCCATGACTACAGGATATAAAGTTTGTATAATCATAATGCAGCTTTCATTAAAGCTGGCTGCCAAACTAAATCAAGCAGACTGAGTGTCACAGAAACCATTTGCTTTTCCAAAGGCAAGGAACCTTTTACACACCCTGTTTAAGAACTTAGATTTCCTTTTCTGATGACAGATGTGAAATTGTCAAGGTCAGAGTCAAAAAAGTAAATACTGTAGGCTCCCCAACTAAAGCCTACTACTGTAAGAAGTCCTTGGTTTTCCACTATCAGACACTGCCAAGAAACTAAAACAGTCTGATCTTCTGACCAAAGCTCGCTGTCTATTAGATCAGCTTCAGGAAAACATCTTTATGTCAGCAGCTGAACTAGATATGAGAGCAAGATTAGAATTCCATTTTTATGTGCTGAAACACCTTTTAGAATTGAGAAAGGCAGTGCTTGTTTATTTCTCAGAGGCACTGAACCAGATTCTTATTTTGGTTAAACCACTGTCAATTCAGACTAAGCCCACAGCAGTTACATTCCAGTGTAGCAGAGATCAGAATCTTGCTCTTGGGGTGTAATTAGCACATCTCAGTTTTGGCCAGAAATGTCATGTTACACATGTTTCTCATCTCTGTCACATGGATACGATCACCTAGGATATGCAGTTTGACACTCTCATTTACTTTGCTCAGCCATTTTCCCCAACACCTCTGAAAACCCATTTCAGGAGAGAATATAAAGAGAATGTCCATTAAGATGGTTTAAGAAAGGTTAAAGCCAGTTTTAAATCAGAGATTATATGGAACAGAATCCTACAATATAAACACGTATGATGGAAACCAATTAAAGTCCCTCTATTAGAGCACTGAGACAAACCTTTCTGGTTGCCTAGGCCTGAGATTACAAGTGTCCATGCCAGGCCATTCCTTCTGAAGTTGTAAAAATCCTCCAAAATAGCAGAGTTACATATGACCTGGTTATCCTGTCACTTATACTAGTTTCACAGATATAAAAACCCATTGACTTCAATGGACTTATTCCTGAATTACGTGTAACCCTTCTGCCAGGTGGAGCCAGCAGCAACCAGGGCCAGGTTCAATATTTAGGGGTTCCTCTCCATCGATACAACACAGAACTGGCTTGAGCCCCCACCCAGTAACCTAGGAAAATTACACACTACCCCTGGACGCCTCTTCCCCATTCGCAAGCACAGAGTCGGAGTATAGAAAAGAAACATTTTAATAAAAGGAGGGAAGTAACTCGGTGTTAATACGAGAAAACACTGCAAACAGGGTTCATAAACAAAAACCATGAGCAAAAGACCCACTCCCAACTAAGTTGGGCAGTGTCCTTTTCCCCTCAGGTCTCTTTCACATGCCTGACCCTTCTCTTCACCCCACTCAAAGTTGCTGTCCTTGATCAGTGCAGACCCACAGCGCAGAGGTACATCTGCAGAGTTCGTCTCCCATCCTGGGTGGAGCAGGGGGTAAAGAGGCTCTTTACTTGCTCTGCTGTTTGAGCACTTGCTCGCCACCCCTCTCCACCAGCTGCTCTGCTGGCCATACACTGCACCAGTCCGCCTCACCAGCCAACTATCAGTCACCTTCTGTGGCCACCTGCCTCTCTGCTGTGACCTCTGCACATCAGTCTCTTACCTATTTTTGGCTCTTACCAGGCAGGGCAGAAACACAGCCCCACCTCAAGTGATTTCAGCTCTCAGTGATTTTTAGCTCTTAACAGGCAGGGCAGAAACACAGTCCTACCACAACTGGTTTCAGCTCTGATTGAACAATTAAAATAACAATGAGGCTCCTAGTGAAGCCTATTTACCTCTTTTCTTTAAACAGCAAGGAGGAGCAGGTTAAATCAGTCTAGGGAAGACCCTTGGTGAGGGTTTTCAGCCTCCTGTGTGGGACATCTGTCCCCACCCCTCTTACTTTCACAGGGCTCTGGCATTCGAGCCCCTGGCTTAACAAGGTTCTTTCAACTGAGGATGACCCCATTGTTTGGGACAGGTTAAGAACAGTCCTGCTTTCCTGTATTGCTACAATAATTACAACATTGGTAACCATATTTCACTACCCCTGCATTCAGTACTAAGGTGATTTGTAACCAAACACCAGCCAAAGTTGATCACTTTGACACCGTTTTATCTGCTGAATATGTAAGCAGAGCAGGAGCAAACTGTATTTACATAAACACACCCTAAGTCTTTCTCCCTCCCTGCTAACTGTCAAGGAAGCATTCATTCAGACCCTGCTTACATATGCAAAAAAGTGTAGAGTGAAAAGAGAATCAGACCCATGGGAAGCAACAGAACTAATGCTGCATAGAGGATTTCATTTTCCAGGATTGTCATAGGCCAGCATTTTTCACAACCATTACAATCCACTCAACAAGTATAAAAAGATACCGAATCACCCCATGCCATAATTGCTCAGGACCATGCAAGTAAAAGAAGATACAAAACCCTCAATTTAGGAATTCTTTAAAAGGAACATATCATATGTCTGAAATAATCAGCTTCCTTGAAAGATACACATATACATTTATTTAAATATCTGACCAGCTGAATATGTTCCTTGTCATTAATAATTTATTATTTACAAACATGACTAACTTACCATGTTCTTCACAGGTTGATGATATGGCTCAACTTCACCATTTTTCTTCATAATACCTGTGATTATTGTCATAAGTGCCAGATTTTTAAAGCTAATAACTGCCTAAAAATGCAGCTAGATGTCTAGTGGGATTTTTCAAAATAGCCTAGATGCCAAATGCACACTGAAATCAATGGGAGTTATGTGGTTTTGAAAATCCTAGTAGGTGTCCATTGGCATCTTTAGCCAACTAAACATCTTTAAAAATATGGTCCTGAGGGACTTAGGTTCCTAAAATCCCAATTTCAAGAGTGACTTAAACTATGTCTACACTAGCATTTTTGTCAGTAAAACTTTTGTCAGTGAGAAGAACCACTCCCGAACCAACATAACCCACACCAAAAGTGCTGGTGTGGATGATGGTATGTCAGCAGGAGACTCTCTCATTGGAGGTGGTTTAATTATGCTGATGGGAGAGCTTTCTCCCATCAGCAAAGAGTGGCTACACAGGAGACCTTACAGAAGTGCAGCTGCACCAGTGCCAGTACAGCTGTGCCACTGTAAGGTCCCTAGTGGAGACATAGCCTTAGGCACTTATGAAAAATTTAGCCTCTATCTGTCAACTCACCACTGAGAGGGTAATGGAAGTTTTCACTACATCATTCTTAAGTGTATCCAGACTTTTCTTCTGTTTAAGTAGTATTTATGGTGCTTCTGATGGTTTGATAGTTTTATCTGAAACATTGCGCTCAGGGAGAGAGGATGGCCTTCATCAAGAGTGAAGGATGAGATACATAAAGCCTGGGAAAGGTGGCCAAAGTTTATCCTGTGCTTGGTTAACTAGGTAGATACATGATTTAAATTTCCTCAAGAATGTGTGAATTCTTTTTACCTCTCGACTTTTTGTAAAGACTGCTTACTCTATATTCAGGGCACTAAGGAAAACAAAGAAAGAAACTAACACAAGCCTTCCCCCCCGCCCCCAACAAACAGATTATTCCTTCTTCTAATGCTCCAAACCTCTCTAAAAGTCATGCCAAAATCTCTACACGTCAAAAGGACTAAAGAAAAAAAGCACTCAAGTATCCAAATAATGTGCTGACATAACTTGACCCTAATTTATCTTAGCCGACAGATCATTTTCCAAAATGTTAAATAAAAATGCATGGCTAGATTCTAGAGTATTTTGAAATAGGACATAATTGTGTGAGTTTAAATATGTGATTTTAAAATTACAAAGTTATAGCTATTTTCCAAATGTCTGACTGGGCATGTACACTGTATACATTTCCTTAGATTCACTTGAGTATGAGAATTACTTACATAGAATTTAACATTTGCATTTTTGGCCTGGTGATGGGAACTTTCTGAAGATGAGCAAGTTCATACCTCAAGTTATTCCCACTCTAGAACTGCCATCTAATTTTCTAATTTATCACCAGATTTCACATGATTAAAGTTAAAGGTATAACTAATATGCTATAATTGCACCCACACATGCATCCTAGGTAGAACCGGTCAGAAGTTTTACAGCTTTTTTGTTGTTGGAAATTGCTGATCCATTGAAACTGAAGCTTTCCACAGGAACTTACCAGTTCCAAATAAAACAGTCATAGGAAACGGTTTCTTAGGTCCATGCAGGGGCAGGTGTAGCGTTCCAATTCAGAGGATGCACTATACTAATTTTTTCTTGGCTGTGATTTTGGTTTGTACTCAAGGGGGGCACTGACCATCCATGGCAGCACCCTCTGGCACTGCAACCCTAATCCTAGCCCAGTGGGGAGGCCCCAAGGTAGGGGCTGGAGTGTGAGCCTGCCCTGCACTCACCCCAGGGGGCTGGCCCAGGCTCTCCACTCTGGACATTGTGACATGGCACACAGGGTTGCAGCACCACTCAGGTTTGGCATCATTGGTTTCATGATTTCTGTGGGTTCAATTGAATCCATGAACCTGCATGGTCAGGACATGCATCTGAGATGTGGGACACCCATGTTCAAGTTCCTATTCTGCCTGATTTAGACCAGGTAATTGAACCCAGGTCTCCTACATCCCACACGAGTGCCTGGCCAGCTGACTATTCTGGAGTCTCTCTTTTCACAAAAAACTTCAGGATGTCTCAGTTTCATCCGCGTGTGGAACAAGAATGTTTTGAGATTTCAAAACATTTCCCGGGACTGGTTCCCCTGCCCATTGTAATCAGAGGAAAAGAAAGAAAGACAGAGAAAGAAAAAGAAAGAAATGAATATCCAGCTCTAGGTATCCTAACACTTAATCTCACAATAGCACAATAAACAGAAGCCATTAAAAAATCCCAGCATGCAAAGAAGAACAAAATAACTCAACTCCACATAACCAGCCAGCGAATCAGCTACAAGAAGCGTTCTTCTCCCCACCCCTATCATCATCTGATTTTTAGAGACCAACAAGTCCTGCGTTCCTGCCCAATCAGATTGGACCACTTTCTTAGAGTACAGCATCCTATCTGGTAGTAGTAGATTCTTCAGAGGAAGGTGCAAGAATAGATATTCTGAACAATAGGACACACAGTTCTTGATTTTATATGTTGTGAGATCATGTGATGAAAGACCCGCGTCAGAATACAGAAGGAAAATGAGGTAGAGTTAGTGGGTTTTCTGGTTTATTTTTCTCTTCTCAAGCTTGTTGTGTTAAAAAAATAAGCAAAAATAAAAATTATCAGGTTTAGAGGAAGTAATTTTCAGTATAACAAGCATCATTCAGACTTTGCAAGCTACTTTAAGAGCCTGCTTAGGACAAGCAGCTGCAATAATTCTTTATTCCATCTTGTCCATGTTTTAAACACAGCTATATGGGCTTTTAAATCCCAGTGTTGGTATAGGTTTCAGAGTAACAGCCGTGTTAGTCTGTATTCGCAAAAAGAACAGGAGGACTTGTGGCACCTTAGAGACTAACCAATTTATTTGAGCATAAGCTTTCGTGAGCTACAGCTCACTTCATCGGATGCATAAAAACTTTTTATGCACCCGATGAAGTGAGCTGTAGCTCACGAAAGCTAGTGTTGGTATAGCCTTTTGGATACACTAAGATTTCATGCTGTTGCAGTATCATTGATTCAAGTTCTAGGGTTTGTTGCTATTGCAGTACCATTGGTCCAAGCTGCTGAACAATGAACGTGAGATGACCTGTCAAACACAAATTTCATATCTGTTCCTATGCTATATCCCAGTAGTGCTTTTATTTACAGTATCCATAGACAACGACACTTTGTTCTCCTTCTCCTGCATGACTGCAGTCCATAGATTTAATTACCTTTTCAGAACAACAGGTAGTAACTCCTATCCAATCAGTTTAGTTGCATATGAAACTTCACCAGTATTTTTCTTGTCTTAAGCAACTTGGTATTTTAGAGACAGGAGACGCACATAGATTTTAATTTGTTATGAATCCATTCATTCAATATGTAGTATTTTCTTGAGGCATTTGCTTTCAAAGGCATTTCGACATCTCCCTGTTGCTTTCACATTCATATCTCAGGGCAGAAATATTTGAGTTGAAATTAATAGTTTGGTCTTCAAATTGTAGATTTGTGATGACCACATCGTGATTATGCTGGCAAATACAGCTGCCAATTCATGACTTTTCCTTCTGGACATGCCCTTTGGCTTGTAAATTACTGCCAAAGTATATGAATTAACTCTCCTTGTGTATTCCTTTGCTTTCTAACATAATGCTTGAGTTGGGAGTTGCTGGGGTTTTCATTAGATTTGTTTTTTAAAAATATAATAAAATGATTAACCATCCTTTTTGCTATACTCGACAGTCTTTTAGTCTTAACTAAGATTAAGCAGAACTGTAAACATGGAAGAGTGATGTGGTCAGCAAAATCTAAGTCTTCTAGTTTAATGTTGTTAAATTATGTGATGCCTGTGTTTTATCTGCCTACACTTTCTCTCATAATGAAGTCAATAGTAATGTCAAACAGGAGAATGCATTCTTGTTTGATGCTAGAGTCTGTTAAAACTACTCACTCAAGTCAATGTTTACTTTAACTGTGCAAGCTGCACCTTAAAAACATTCACTGTTTGTTGGCATACCACAACACTTCAATATGTTCCAGAGTGAATCAAGATGGAAGCTGTTAAATGCTTTCTTAAAATATATGAAGACAATAGGTATTTTGGCCTTCTCCCCCCTTTTTTGGGGGTGTGTGGGGGGTGTCATTAGATTGTCTTTTTGATAGTTACTCTTAAGGTGGACGTATGGTTGACATATGATCTTCTGGGTAGAGATCCAGCATTCTCCTCCCTTAGCTTTGCTTCAGCCATTCCTCTTAAGAAGATAGACAAAGCCATCTGCAGTATCATTGAAAGACATTTAACACCTCACCAGTTGTAGTCACATAGGTCATTTTCTTTGAGTCACATTAAGTTAGTTGAGGAGTACTTGTGGCACCTTAGAGACTAACAAATTTATTTGAGCATAAGCTTTCGTGAGCTACAGCTCACTTCATCGGATGCATTCAGTGGACAATACAGTGGGGAGATTTATATACATAGAGAACATGAAACAATGGGTGTTGCCATACACACTGTAATGAGAGTGATCAGGTAAGGTGAGCTGTTACCAGCAGGAGAGGGGGGAGGGGAGGACTTTTTGTAGTGATAATCAAGGTGCTCAAATAAATTTGTTAGTCTCTAAGGTGCCACAAGTACTCCTTTTCTTTTTGTGGATACAGACTAACACGGCTGCTACTCTGAAACCTGTCATTAAGTTAGATGTATTCTACTCTGAGCATGGGAAGGTTTGCTTCTTTCACAATTTTGTAAAGGATATTTTAGTGCTCTTTATTGTCTGTTTAGAAATAAAAAACAAAGATAGATGCAAAAGGGAAAATACCACAGATTTGATAAATTCTCAATATGCATTGCTACATCATTAATTCACTTAGAAAATCTGTTATATTCACCGATGTTCTGAATGTGCTGGGGGAACTCTAACTGCAGCCAGTGAGGTGTACCCATATCCTTCCTAGCTGATAAAGGTAATGCATGGTTTCTTAAGCTATCTGTTCATATGGATTTTACATAAAATTAGAACAAGTACCATTTAAAATTATTAGGGTTTGTTAGTTTCATTGTGGTTCCATGGAACAGGTTTATAAGTTTCCTTATCTGACCAGCTATTCAATATATTTGACACCATGAAATTAGGCCTGAATAAAGACTGGGAGTGGCTGGGTCACTACAAACATAATTTTCCCTCTGTTGATACTCACACCTTCTTGTCAACTGTTGGGAATGGGCCACATCCACCCTGACTGAATTGGCCTCGTTAGCACTGACCCCCCACTTGGTGAGGCAACTCCCATCTTTTCATGTGCTGTATATTTATACCTGCCTACTGTATTTTTCACTCCATGCATCTGATGAAGTGGGTTATAGCCCACAAAAGCTTATGCCCAAATAAATTTGTTAGTCGCTAAGGTGCCACGACTCTCCATTGTTTTTTTTTTATGACATATAATGTGTATAGTTCAACTGAAACAAGAGAGATTAAAATTAGGAAGAATATTCTTGTTCTAAAAGGATCTGTACTTAAATGCAAAGAGCACAGAAAACAAGCAAGGACAGCTAGAATGCTTCATGGATGTAACATATATGAATATTAATGTAAATGGAGTACAGTCTATACAGCTAAGGGGAAGAAACAGAGACTGGAAGAGTGACATTATGCTGTCTGTAAAGACTATTTATAGTGCCAATGAGCTACAGTTAGAGAATCAATAGTGTACTGCTGAAACATTTTGGATTAGGCTATAAGAAATAAAGGAAAAAAATACTGTGGGTCTCAGTAATTGAGGAGAAGGAGAGTTCCTGGACGAACTACTGAAAGACATAGGATGTTATATTTATGGGAGATTAGATAATTATAAATACAGCCAGATGCAAAAAAAAAAAAAAAAAAAGGTGAACATGATTCTAGGATACATTAGCAAGAGTGTTGCAAGACAGACACGAGAAGTAATTCTTCCACTCCATTCAGCACTGGTCAGGCCTAAACTGGAGTACCAATTCTGGGTACCACACTTGAGGGAAGATGTAGACAAACTGAATAAAGTCCAGAGGAGAGCAACAAAAATTATTAAAGTTCTAGAAAACATGACCTACAAGGAAAATGTGAAAACACTGGGTTTGTTTAGTCTGTAGAAGAGAAGACAGTCTGATAACAGTCTGCATGTAAGTAAATGGTTGTTATAAAGGGAGGGCAATAAATCATTCTCCTTATCCACTGCAGTCAGAACAAGAAATAATGGGCTTAAATTGCAGCAAGAGAGATTTAGGTTAGATATTAGGAAAAACTTCCTAACTGTACGTGAAGTTACTTAGGGAGTTTGTGGAATGTACTATGTAAGAAACAAGACAGATAAATACAACTCAGTAGGACATCAATTACCATTATTCAGAAAATAAAGACCATAAGCAACACAACCGTCAATGTGGCCTCACCAGGTCTGAGATCAAATAAAATACCTGCAGTGGAAATGGAAGACGGGAAAGCAACTAGACAAGAATCCACAGAGTTCCCATCTTGTCCCCATTGAGTCAATGGCAAAACTACTACTAACTTTGATGGGGCAGGATAAGATACAGAGTCGTTTTAGGATTGTAGGGAAATAAATAAGGACAGCAAAAACTAGAATGAGTTAATGCTGCCAAGAGAGGTTAAGGGAAGAAGAACGGACTTTTCTAAACGTATCAAGGGGAAATAGTACCCGAGAATCAATATTTCTACTAAGTAATAGTAATGAAAGTGTAGCAGACTAAACAATGAGGTTGGGTCAATTAGGGATACAAAAATAACTGAGATTCTGAACATCTTTTTATAGTTAGAAGACAGATTGAGGTGTATTAAAACTGTTAAAATTAGGCTATCACTTAAAATTTCTGGGGCAAGGGCATTCCTGGTTCTGCTTGCAGGCTCGGGGACTCTGTAGGGAAGCTTGCAATCTGGGCCTAACAGCTGTCAGTTTGCAAACAGCCAGCCAAGAATAAGGTGGGGTGAGGTGTGCCTCTTTAATATAGGGAGCAGCCTGAATACTTTCTCTCTCTTTTGGGGTTCTTGTGTGTTATCATTCTGAATTCCAAGAAATAAAGTAATATTATGTTCAGCAAGAGTATTTTATGTTTTTATCCAATTTCTCTGTATTCGATGAACATAACAATGATCACATAAAATTACTTGTTAACAAAAAGAGCAGGTAAGGAAACATTTGGAAAGTGTGAGTATATACAGATGCATATATTAGATATATCCTAGTATATACTAGGATGTATTAGATTCTTAAGGAAATGAACATACAATGTTACTGGTATCTATTTTTAAGCTTTAAGGAAAAACTATAGTGATATCAGAAAATTGTAGTAAAGTAATGTATAATTTTGGGAGTTGCAATCCTGAAAATTCTACTTCTATCCCTAGTAAAACAGAACAGAGAAAAATATGCAAACCACAACTGCCTAAGCAGAGGTATGGCATTACTGGATAAAGAGGTAATTATTCCTCTGCACACTGTACAACTCTGCTATGATCACACCTGGAATATTGCATTCAGTTCCAAGCATCATCAGAAATATACTGACAAGCTAGAAGGAATTCAGATAATAATACAAATGATAAGTTGACTGGAGAGATTAAAAAGAGATAAATATGTCCTTGTTTAAGCAACAACTAAAGAAGTGGGTCTAGTAATGGCCTGCCAATATTTAAGGATATAAACATCAAAAAGGCAGGATTATTTAGCCTTATAAAAAGTGAAATAATCAAGAATAATAAAATGTAATATAAAGTTCACATTTAATAAACAGAATAGTTATACTGAGAGACTGATGAGGTTGTGGAATAATCTCTCAAGATAGAAGACCTTGGCATTTTTAGAATCAGTTTAGAAAAAAACACTGGTAAGTGCACACTAGGGAATCCATTGTCGGGACAACAGAAAAGTCATCTTGGCCCAAATCCACAAAGAGACCTTGTACCACTCAACATTGCAACACCTAACTTATAATCAGCTAGAAATCTCTGGAACAACTACAGTTTTCAGAGTAGCAGCCGTGTTAGTCTGTATCCGCAAAAAGAACAGGAGTACTTGTGGCACCTTAGAAACTAACAAATTTAAGCATAAGCTTTCGTGGGCTACAGCCCACTTCATTGGATGCATGCAGTGGAAAATACAGTAGGAAGATTTTATATACACAGAGAACATGAAACAATGGATGTTACCATACACACTATAATGAGAGTGATCAGTTAAGGTGAGCTATTACCAGCAGGAGAGAAAAAAAAAAAACCTTTTGTAGTGGCCCATGTTGATTATCACTTCAGAACGCAATCTACAAAAGCCAGGAACCATTAATGGGAGATGCCAATGAGAAGGGCATACTCCGAGCCCTTCCCTTTTCACAGGCTAAATTGATACTGCAGGAGACACCTAAAACTAGGGAAACAACAGGTTAAAGAACATTTAGATAAGTTAGATGTATTCAAGACAGCAGGCCCCGATGAAATTCTTCCCAGGTTTCTTAAGGAATTAGTTGAAGCAATCTCAGAACCATTAGCAATTATCTTCATGAACTGATGGAAGACAGGTGAGGTCCCAGAAAACTAGAGAAGGACAAATATAGTAGGTTTCAGAGTAGCAGCCGTGTTAGTCTGCATTCGCAAAAAGAAAAGGAGTACTTGTGGCACCTTAGAGACTAACCAATTTATTTGAGCATAAGCTTTTGTGAGCTACAGCTCACTTCATCGGATGCATAAAGTAGAAAATGCAGTGAGGATGTTTTATACACACAGACCATGAAAAAATGGGTGTTTATCACTTCAAAAATAAACACCCATTTTTTCATGGTCTGTGTGTATAAAACATCCTCACTGCATTTTCCACTTTATACATCCGATGAAGTGAGCTGTAGCTCACAAAAGCTTATGCTCAAATAAATTGGTTAGTCTCTAAGGTGCCACAAATACTCCTTTTCTTTTTACAAATATAGTATTTATCTTTCAAATAGGGTGCAAAAAGGACCTGTGGAATTAACTGTAGACCAGTCAACCTAACTGTAATACCTGGAAAGGTATTGGAACAAATGATTAGACAATCAGTTTGTAAGCTCCTAGAAAATGGTGTTAAGTAAGATCCAAGATGGATTTGTCAAGAACAAATTGTCAAGAACAAACTAACTTAATTTCCTTCTTTGACAGAGCTACTGCCTAGTGGATAAGTGAAATACCTTTATTTTAGTAAGGCTTTTGTCACAGTTGCCCTGAGTTTCTCATAAACAAACTAGGGAAATGTTGTCTAGATCAAATTACTATAAGGTGGGTGTACAACTGTTTAAAAATTGTTCTCAGAGAGTAATTATCAGTGGTTTGCTGTCAAACTGGGAGGACATGTTTGGTGGGTCCTGCAAGTGTCTATCCTAGGTCCAGTACTATTCAATATTTTCATTAACAATTTGGATAATGGAGTGGAGAGTATGCATATAAAATTACACATGACACCATGCTGGGAAGGGTTGCTAGCACTTTGGAGGACAGCATTAGAATTCAAAACAACCTTGACAAATTGGAGAATAGGTCTGAATCCATAAGATGAAATTCAGTAAAGACAAGTGCAGACTACTAAACTTAGGAAGAAAAAATTCAAAATGCACAACTACAAAATGGGAATAAATCGGTGGGTAGTAATCCTGTGGAAAAATGATGGAGGGGTTATAGTGGATCACAAATGGAATGAATCAACAATATGATGCAATTGCAAAAAAGGCTAATATTCTGTGAAGTATTCTGTGGAGTATCATTCCGTGGAGGACTGTTGTATGTAAGACATAGGAGGTAACATCCTGCTCTAGTCGGCACTGGTGAGGCCTCAGCTGGAGTACTGTGTTCATTTTTGGACATAACACTTTAAGAAAGATGTGGACAAATTGGAGGAGAGTCTATAGGAGAGGAAGAAAAATGATAAAAGGTAGAGAAAAGCATATAAGGAAGGTTGTTTAAAAACTGAGCATGTTTGATCTTGCAATCCAGAGCTGTTCGGAGGAGAAGCTGCCATTGTTGCATCCCTTATAACTTTAAGGTTACATCTACATTTAGAGCTGGGGGATGTGATTCCCAGCTCAAACACACATACACTCATTGAGTTAGCATGCTAAAAATAGTAGAGTAGCCACCGAAGCATGGGCAGAGGATACCTTTGTGGGCCTGGGCCCTAGTCTATTTCTAGATACTGTAAATGCTTTGAAGAGGCCATTTCACTACATATAATGATCTCTAGTACATACATTACATTTAAAGGGTTCATATGATTTTTGAGAATAGTATATTGTCAAGGCTGATTCCCCACTCTGGCACTTTGAATGCAGAAGGTGGGGGCCTGCAAGGATTCTAAAAATTAATACTGGCCACTCCAGGCTTGTATTAAACTCTCAAGGTTACAGCCTGTCTCTGACCTTGGATGGGTAGATGCTGCCACCACCCAAATGCAAAAAAGCCCTTTGAACCCAGGAAGGCGTAATTCCTCCCTGTGGGGTACCCTCAAAGCCCTTTCACCCCACCTCCGGGGAAGGGCTGAGAAAGAAAACAAAGGAAATCAGGTGTTGCCATCAGCTGATGAAACAACATAAGCTTTGAGCAGGGGGTTGGACTAGATGACCTCCTGAGGTCCCTTCCAACCCTGATATTCTACGATTCTATTCTATGTTTCTATGCACAAACCTCTTAGGACACAAAAAACCCAATCCTGTTCTTAAAAAAGGTAAATTTTATTAAGAAAAAGAAAAAGAAAAAAAATAAAAATAAAAAAAAGAAAGAAAAATACATCTGGAACTTAGGCTATTGCTAGATTTAAAAAGAGCATCTATAATAATTAAGCATCAAGAATGGTTTTCTTGAGGTCCAGCTTAATGGTTAATAGCAAAACAAAAGCATTTGGGGGGTTAACACAGAGGAGTCCACAAGACTTACAGAAATAAAAAGAGATAAAACTAATTGCATCTTTCTAGACATTCCTGATCTACTTACATATCTGGGGTTTTTAATTGAGTAGTTTCTAGGTATGATCTGGTGATTTTCATACCTGGTTCCCAGCTTTTCACAGCATAGCTCCAGCCCAGTCTCTGCTCTGTCCCCTCTCTCTTGAGTACAACAGGAGGCAGACAAAGAGAGAGTTTTTTTCCCGATTTTAAAAAGTTCTAGCCCTCCCATTGGCTCTTTTGGTCAGGTGCCCACTCCCTTCCTTTTACCTATGGGCTTTTTTTAACCCTTTATAGGTAAAGCAAGTAGAGAACAGCTACTAATAGGGATTTTGTAGCTAACTGGCTGGCTGGGTGTCCATAAAAGGGAGCCCTCCCCGTTCATTTATCACAGATATGATTACCAGTGTTAATGGATCAAAATGTGTTGTTGAGTATTGAGTATTTGGTGCTTGTGAACGGTACAGGGTGGTCAGTATCAAATTTATTATTTATAACAACAACATAAGAATGGCCATATTGGGTCAGACCAATGGTCCATCTATCCCAGTATCCTGTTTTACCACAGAGGCCATTCCCACTTGCTTCAAAGGGAATGAACAGCACAGGGTAATTATCAATTGATCTCTTCCATTTCATCCAGTTCCAGCATTGGGCAGTCAGAGGCTTAGGGACATCCAAGAGTATTGGGTTGAGCCCCTGACCAACTTGGCTAATAGCTTTTGATGGACCTAGCCTCCATGAACTTATCTATTTTTTTTAATCCAGTTATAGTTTGGCCTTCACAACATACCCTGGCGATGAGTTCCACAGGTTGACTGAGTGTTCTGTGAAGAAGTACTTCTTTTATATATTTTAAACCTGCTGCCTATTGATTTCTTAATGCCCCTGGTTCTTGGGTCACGTGAAGGGATAAATAACACTTCCTTATTCACTTTCTCCCCACCATTCATGATTTTATAGACAGCTATCATATCCCTCATCAGTCATCTCTTTTCCAAGCTGAACAGTCCGAGTCTTTTTAAACTGTCCTCAGTGGAAGCTGTTCCATACCCTTAATCATTTGTTTCCCTTCTCGGTACCTTTTTCCATTTCCAACGTATCTTTTTTTATATGGGGCAATCAGAACTGCACACAGTATTCAAAATTTGTATGTCAGTGTGATTTTATACCATGGCATTATGGTATTTACTGTTTTAGTATCTATCCCTTTCCTAATAGTTCCTAACATTGATAGCTTATTTTGACAGATGCAGCACACTAAGTGGATGTTTTCAGAGAACTATCAACTATGGATTCCCAGATCTCTTTCTTGAGTGGTAACAACTAATTTAGACCCCATCATTTTGTATGTATAGTTGGGATTATGTTTTCCAATATGTATTACTTTGCATTTATCAAACACTGATTAACATCTGCCATTTTGTTGCCTAGTCACCCAGTTTTAATTTTAGAATGGGCATAGCATGGGTGATGAGATCCAGTTTCCTTCTACCACCCAGACAAAATGCCTCAATGCTCACCTGAAGTGACCACCCTAAGCAATAAGTGAGTGAAGTATTTACTGTATACAGTCACTGGTCTTTCTGCAGCAAGTTACAATAGATGTTCACCAGTGGATTTGTTCTAGTGTTCAAACACACTATTGGTGTGAGAGGTGCACCTTAATTTAAGTCATCAGAGTTGCACCAGCTATGAATTTGGCTCCTAGGCTGAATTTTAATTGTTAGCCTAGAGGAAAGGCAGCATGTCCCCTTATTAAGGCCACAAAACATCTAGTCCAAATCATTCTTAAAAAGCAAAGGTACCATTGTCATAAATATAAAGGGAAGGGTAAACACCTTTAAAATCCCTTCTGGCCAGAGGAAAAACCCTTTCACCTGTAAAGGGTTAAGAAGCTAGGATAACCTCGCTGGCACCTGACCAAAATGACCAATGAGGAGACAAGATACTTTCAAAGCTGGAGGGGGGAGAAACAAAGGCTCTCTCTGTCTGTGTGATGCTTTTGCCGGGGACAGAACAGGAATGGAGTCTTAGAACTTAGTAAGTAATCTAGCTAGATATGCATTAGATTCTGTTTTCTTTAAATGGCTGACAAAAATAAGCTGTGCTGAATGGAATGTAGATTCCTGTTTGTGTGTCTTTTTGCAACTTAAGGTTTTGCCTAGAGGGATTCTCTGTGTTTTGAATCTAATTACCCTGTAAGGTATTTACCATCCTGATTTTACAGAGGTGATTCTTTTACTTTTTCTTCTATTAAAATTCTTCTTTTAAGAATCTGATTGCTTTTTCATTGTTCTTAAGATCCAAAGGTTTGGGTCTGTGTTCACCTATGCAAATTGGTGAGGATTTTTATCAAACCTTCCCCAGGAAAGGGGGTGTAAGGTTTGGGAGGATTTTGGGGGGAAGATGTTTCCAAACGGGCTCTTTCCCAGTTATATATCTCTTAGACATTTGGTTGTGGCAGTGATAAAGTACCAGGGCAAAAGGTAAAATAGGTTAAAACTTCCCCAAGGTACAAACTAAGCTGGTAAAAGTAAGCTTAGGAGGTTTTCATGGAGGTCCCCACATCTGTACCCTAGAGTTGAGAGTGGGGAAGGAAACTTGACATGGTGGCAGGGCGGTGGGATTAACTTGAAATCATTTTGAGATCAATTTGAGATTTTTTGAACCAGAAGCACAGATTTTAAAAGAATTTTTTTTTTCCTTTGGGCTGCTGGAAAGCAGATTTTAAGCTGAAAGCAGTTAGAGTTGTTGTTTTTTTCTCTGCTTGCGGGCCAGAGCAGAGACAAAAGGGAATTGTCTTTTGTGAGCTGGAGTTTTCTCTACCTAAAGGCAGGGTAGTTAACCTCCTGCAGGGAAATTCACAAGTCTTCACAGACCTGAAGAAGTTGTTGGTTTTTTTTTACCTAAGAGCAACTAGAGGGGTTTTCTGCCAATTTGCCTGGAGACAAAGGTGTTAGGGTTTGGGGTTTTTTAGGATTTTTCTGTAGGCTGACAATCACTATCAGAGAATATAGGTATCATATTACAGCACAGCAAAATTTTACAAGCCAAGTTTTTTTGTTTGTTTGTTTTATTTCAAACTCTCGGGTGTAAAGTTAGTTAAAAACAGAGAGGCAAAGATGGCAGAAACCAAGACACAACACAAATTGGAGTTAACCAGACTGTAGGTAGTGAAAGAGGCAGAAAAAGCCCTAGAAGCTGCCCACAGGAGAGAAATGGAGGCAAGGGCCAAAGAACTGGAGGAGAAGGAAAAAGAGAGGAAGCATGATCTGGAGATGGAGAAGGCAAAGTCTCAGCAGAATATACCAACAAACCCTAGCAATCCTTCTCCAGGTACCACTTCCCATCCCAGAAAGTTCCCCACCTACAAGGCAGGCAATGATACTGAGGCCTTCTTAGAAAACTTTGAAAGGGCCTGCCTTGGGTACAGCATCTCTACCGACCAATATATGGTAGAGCTGAGGCCGCAGCTCAGTGGACCCTTAGCTGAGGTGGCGGCTAAAATGCCTAAGGAACACATGAACAAGTATGAACTGTTTAAAACCAAGGCGAGAGCCAGAATGGGGCTAACACCCGAGTCGGCAGTTCAGAGCCCTAAGGTGGAAACCAGACATGTCATTTACCCGACATGCCTACCACATTGTGAAACATTGGGATGCCTGGATATCAGGAGCAAGTGTTAAATCTCCAGAAGATTTTCCCTTCCTAATGCAAATGGAGCAGTTCTTAGAGGGTGTTCCTGAGGAAATAAAAAGATACATCCTAGATGGGAAGCCGAAAACTGTAATCAAGGTGGGGGAGATTGGAGCCAAATGGGTGGAGGTGGCAGAAAAGAAAAAACCTGGTCGCAGTTGGAGCAGATACCAGAAGGGCCAACCTCAGACCACACCCTACTACCAGTGGCAGCCCAAGGCCCCAACTACCCCCAAGGAACCCTCCAGCCACCTTATCGTCCCGCCACATCGTTCTCCAGCAACCCACCTCGCCCCAGTGACCCGTCAGCTGGACGATGTTTTAAATGTAATGAGCCGGGACATGTAAAGACCAACTGCCCCAAGAACCCCAACAGATTACAGTTCATTGCACTGGAATCACACCAGAGGTCCTTAGGCCCAGATACCCTTGGAGTGGAGGGAAACTGTGAGTGTGGGCGGGAAGGTCACCACGTGGAGGGACACCGGAGCACAAGTGTCGGCTATCCGTGCTTCCTTAGTGGACCCCAATTTAATCAACCCAGAGATCCAAGTGACGATTCAACCCTTCAAGTCCAACTCTTTCAATTTGCCTACAGCCAAGTTGCCTGTCCAGTACAAGGGCTGGTCAGGAATGTGGACTTTTGCAGTCTATGATGATTATCCCATCCCATGCTGTTGGGGGAAGACTTGGCCAATTGTGTGAAGCTAGCCAAGAGGGTGGGAATGGTCACCCGCAGCCAGGCTAAACAAGCCGTGACGCCTAGCTCTGTTCCAGAAACTTCTATCAGGACCCGGTCAGAGGTGATAGACCCAGACCCCAGGCCAATGTCTGCAACAGCAGTAGTGGATCCAGTCCCCAGAGACCCAGACAGAGCCAGTCCCAGAACCGGAACCGGTGGAACAACTAGCACCAGACCCATTGCCAGCACTGAACCCAGTACTTGCAACCCCAACACCAGAGGGCCCCACCGAACCTGAACCAGCAGCAGCTGATAACTCTACACAAGAGGCTCAGCCGGAGCCTGAACCCCAACACAGTGCACCAGCGGAGAGCGGTTCACAGTCAACGGAAACAGCCCCATCCCCTACATCGCTTCCAGAGGGACCAAGCCTAGGTCCACAATCCAATGAGGAACTGATGTCTCCAGCATCAAGGGAACAGTTCCAGACTGAACAGGAAGCAGATGAAAGCCTCCAGAGAGCTTGGACGGAGGCATGGAGCAACCCACCACCTCTCAGCTCTTCTAATCGATCCAGGTTTGTTGTAGAAAGAGGACTTTTATACAAGGAAACTCTTTCTGGTGGACACCAGGAAGACTGGCATCCTCAGAGACAGTTGGTAGTTCCAACTAAGTACCGGGTCAAGCTCTTGAGCTCAGCCCACGATCATCCTAGTGGCCATGCTGGGGTGAACAGGACCAAAGACCATTTGGGGAGGTCATTCCACTGGGAGGGAATGGGCAAGGATGTTTCTATTTATGTCTGGTCTTGTGAGGTATGCCAAAGAGTGGGAAAACCCCAAGACCAGGTCATAGCCCCTCTCCAGCCACTCCCCATCACTGAAGTTCCATTTCAGCGAGTAGCTGTGGATATTCTGGGTCCTTTTCCGAAAAAGACACCGAGAGGAAAGCAGTACATACTGACTTTCATGGATTTTGCCACCCGATGGCCGGAAGCAGTAGCTCTAAGTAACACCAGGGCTAAAAGTGTGTGCCAGGCACTAGCAGACATTTTTGCCAGGGTAGGTTGGCCCTCCAACATCCTCACAGATGCAGGAACTAATTTCCTGGCAGGAACTATGGAAAGCCTTTGGGAAGCTCATGGGGTGAATCACTTGGTTGCCACCCCTAACCATCATCAAACAAATGGCCTGGTGGAAAAATTTAATGGAACTTTGGGGGCCATGATATGTAAATTCGTAAATGAGCACTCCAATGATTGGGACCTAGCATTGCAGCAGTTGCTTTTTGCCTACAGAGCTGTACCACATCCCAGTGTAGGGGTTTCACCATTTGAACTTGTATATGGCCGTGAGGTTAAGGGGCCATTACAGTTGGTGAAGCAGCAATGGGAGGGATTTACACCTTCTCCAGGAACTAACATTCTGGACTTTGTAACCAACCTACAAAATACCCTCCGAACCTCTTTAGCCCTTGCTAAAGAAAACTTACAGGATGCTCAAAAAGAGCAAAAAGGCTGGTATGATAAACATGCCATAGAGCGTTCCTTCAAAAGTAGGGGACCAGGTCATGGTCTTAAAGGCGCTCCAGGCCCATAAAATGGAAGCGTCGTGGGAAGGGCCATTCACGGTCCAGGAGCGCCTTGGAGTTGTTAATTATCTCATAGCATTCCCCACCTCCAACCGAAAGCCTAAGGTATACCATATTAATTCTCTAAAGCCCTTTTATTCCAGAGGATTAAAGGTTTGTCACTTTACAGCCCAGGGAGGAGATGACGCTGAGTGGCCTGAAGGTGTCTACTACGAAGGGAAAAGTGCTGGTGGCGTGGAAGAGGTGAACCTTTCCATGACCCTTGGGTGTATGCAGTGACAGCAGATCCAGAAGCTGTGCACTAGCTGCGCGCCAACGTTCTCAGCCACCCCAGGACTGACTGAACGGGCATACCACTCCATTGACACAGGTAATGCTCACCCAATTGAAGTCCAACCTTACCAGGTGTCTCCTCAAGCTAAAACTGCTGTAGAATGGGAGATCCAGGATATGTTACAGATGGGTGTAATCCGCCCCTCTGGAAGTGCATGGGCATCTCCAGTGGTTCTAGTTCCCAAACCAGATGGGGAGATATGTTTTTGTGTGGACTACCGTAAGCTAAATGCTGTAACTTGCCCAGACAACTATCCAGTGCCACGCTCAGATGAACTACTAGAGAAACTGGGATGGGCCCAGTTCATCTCTACCTTGGACTTAACCAAGGCGTACTGGCAGGTACCGCTAGATGAATCCGCCAAGGAAAAGTCAGCCTTCACCACCTGTGGGAGCAGTTTTAATGCAGGAAGGACCGGATCAAGAATTCCACCCTGTAGTGTTTCTCCGTAAGAAGCTGTCTGAGAGGGAAAGCAACTGGTCAGTCAGTGAAAAAGAGTGTTACACCATTGTCTATGCTCTGGAAAAGCTACGCCCATATGTTTGGAGTGATATTGGTTGAGCTTTTTTTAGTACAGAATGTTAACCAAGTCCAAATAATTTTCAATTTTCTAGATTATAAAGCCAAAAGGGACCACTGTGATCTGACCATATTTTCATAGAGGAAGACTATACAAAATGGCAACCTTCTACACACCATCTCTTAGCAAACTGTCTTAGAATGATAGAAGATTAGGGTTGGAAGAGATATCAGGTGGCCATCTAGTCCAACCCCCTGCTCAAAGCTGGACCAACACCAACTAAATCATCCCAGACAGGGCTTTGTCAAGCTGGGCCTTAAAAACCGCTAAGGATGGAGATTCCATCACCTCCCTAGGCAACCCATTCCAGTGCTTCACCACCTTCCTAATCAAACAGTGTTTCCTAATATCCAACCTAGACCTCTCGCACTGCAATTTGAGACCATTGCTCCTTGTTCTGTTGTCTGACACCACTGAGAACAGCCTAGCTCCATACTCTTCAGGTAGTTGAAGGCTGCTAACAAATCCCTCCTCAGACTAAATAAGACCAGTTCCCTCAGCCTCTCCTTGTAAGTCATGTGCCCCAGCCCCCTGATCATTTTCGTTGCCCTCCGCTGAACTGTCTCCAGTTTGTCCACATCCTTTCTGTAGTGGGGGCCCCAAAACTGGACACAATACTCCAGATGTGGCCTCACCAGTGCCAAATAGAGGGGAATAATCACTTCCCTCAAGCTATTGGCAATCATCCTACTAATGCAGCCCAATATGCCGTTAGCCTTCTTGGCAACAAGGGCACACTGCTGATTCATATCCAGCTTCTCATCCACTGTAATCCCCAGGTCCTTTTCTGCATTAGCCAGTTGGTCCCCAGCCAATAGAGGTCCATGGGATTCTTCCGTCCTAAGTGCAGGACTCTGCACTTGTCCTTGTTGAGCGTCAGATTTCTTTTGGCCCAATCCTCCAATTTGTCTAGGTCACCGTGGACCCTATCCCTACCCTCCAGTGTATCTTACTCTCCCCCCAGCTAAATGTCCACCGCAAAATTGCTGAGGGTGGAATCCATCCCAACATCCAGAACCTTAATAAATATCTAGTCTTTAATAAAGATCTAATAAAGATCTAGATCATTAACAAAGATACTAGTATTATCTAGTAAGAAACGCAGGTTTTACTACTGTTTGCACTTAGGCTGACCAAACTTGGGCTGACCAGATGGGACCGTCCTGATATTCAGGGCTTTGTCTTATATGTGCAACTATAGCCCCCTCCCAGAAAAAAAAAAGTATGCTGATTTTTCACAATTCACACTACAGATCCAATAAAGCAACATACAAGCAAGCTGGATTCTATCCTCTTTTGTACATCAACAAGGCAGCGATGTCGATTCTGATTACAAGTTCTTTAAGAATTGTGAGATTTGAGTTTGTTCAGGACCAAAGCTTACAGAGCTAGCCACTTAGGGAAAAATTAATTATTTTGACTGGAAAGCAAACAAACTTGACATGGATGTTATTGAAAGAAGAATGACTAGATAAGTGCACAATTATCTTTTCTCACCACCTTTCCAACTGAACACTTTAAACACTGTAAGAGTATTTATTCTGGTTTAATAAGGCTATTGCATACAGCAAACAAATCATTTTGTTCTTCCCTAGTCTTGGTTGATCTGGTAATGGCATTACTATGAACAAGAGGGAACATGTATTTTCTCTAATCCCTTCTATCATAACCAACTTGGAGTTTTTGATATTTGTGTTTCTGTTTGCCCATCTACCTATATTTCATATCCCTTTAGGATTTTCTCAGTCAAGGTTCAGAAACCCCCAACATGTGTCATTCTGATATACTTGCTGACCATCCTAATACAAGCAGACAGGCCAATTTCACACCTGTATCTCTGACACAACATTCTGCAATATCTATCTTTGATAAGTGTGATAAAGAAAATTCCCAAATTTCACAAAGTTAGGCTTTCTAGCTTTTCGTAAGAAGAGTCTGACTGTATGGAATATTTGACATTCTTGACAGCTAACTTTAGTAAAACATACTGAAGCATAAAGTGGGTTATGTTATAAAAGTTGTGTTTCCAAGTTTGGACGTTACAAATGTAGGCCAGAAATAAATCCTCTGTATGTAATCTTCTGCAAACTTTACTGCTAAACTCCTTCCATACATTTGTAGCGAACATAGTACTTCTTCCTATCCCCTCACATAAAACTCCTAGAAGAAAAACATTCCTAAACAGACAAGCATCAGCCAATATGTCTCTCATTAGTAAAAAGTCCTTCCCCCTGTGAGGCAACATTATGATGATCAGCTTCCCCAGAATTATCAATATCTATTGACTGATAAATCAGTGACTAGTAGCACAGTCTTGACAGCTAGTGGAGGAAAAATCACTGATGTTCTCTCCGTTAGATCTTTTGATGACTTTGTCAATAGCATTGTGTTAAAGGATAAAGAAGAAACTCTTCTTTCAAACCCACTGACAAGAGAATCTGCTAAAGAATTTCTGTCCTTTGTGGTTTCACTAACTGACAGATTGATCTACATCTGGCCTTTTTACTAACAGAACATTTGAAATGTCAATTTCACTTAAAGCTCTTTCTCACAGCAAAACACTCATAGTTCCATTTTCCCCTCTTCTTGGGATATACACAGTCAGTTTGCTCTCAGAAACCCCCCCACAAGCAACAAATATAATAAAGCAATAATACTCTGGTCTCATTTGTCATTAAAAGCTGAACATCTCCCTTGTGGGCATTGCTACTTTGTGAAGCACTTCCACATTGGTAATAATTCTAGTTTGTTATTAATTGACAGTATCCTCCTGACACCACTCTGATTTTATAAACTGATTATTCAGATTAGGAGTACACCCCGAACATCTTTGGAGAACTCACTACTCAGAAAAATTGAAAGATATATGTGAATGCATTAACAACAAATCTGATTCATGAGAGATTAGATCTATATAAACAAGTGGATTAGAGAGCTGGATGCTTACAGAGAAAAAGTTGTGGGCTTTTCAGATACTTCCAATGGAAAGTTCACTTAGAGGGGGTTCTCTCCTCTTTTTACTGTTTTTATAAATGACGTTTTCTTCATGCTAATGTTCATGGAAAGAAAATTCACCTGGACAACTCTTGATTAGCCATGAAATAACTCACTTTGTAATTAAATGAAGTAGAATTTGGACTGAAGTACTTTATAGACACAGAAGCATCCCATTAGCCTAGAAATACTATGTGATTTCAGTGACCAATCCCACGGTTTGAATATATCATTCAAACAGATGTTACAGGTTCTGTGACTGGGGTACTTTGATCTGTGTTATGCAGCTGGGCAAACTAGAACATAACGGTCCCTTCTAGATTTAAAAAGATGTATGGTTTCAGTACCCAAAGGAATGTGTGCAGACAGTTCACAAGCAATAGTTATGAGAAATGTATATGCAAACATTCAGTGTTTAAACACATTTGTCAAAAAAAACAAATTCTAGTCTGTACACACATCCATCCCAAAAGAGCTATGTTAAAAGAATGCTAAGGTTGCAAAGTCAAGTGCTCGAGATTTAGAAAACGACAGAATTAAGGTTGCATCATCAACCTTCAGTTGCCCACCCTCACGTGCATAGCACAGCTGCCAACTTTCACGCGGTAAATAAGCACCCCGACTTTCACAATAAGCCAAAAATCAAGCTAATTCCATTTCAAAACAAGGCCAAAACAAGCCAATCCCTCAGAACCCCAACACTCTACATGACTAGACTGCAGGCAGTCTGGGACTGTTGTGGGCCCGCTGTGCACCCCTGACTCTCTCCCCCACTTGCCCCTGCTTGCTGGGAGCTGATCCCCCCCCCCAAAAAAAAAAAAAAAAGCGCAGCAGCAACAAGCTACATGCCAAAAACTAGCCAACAAGCAACTCACAAGCCAATTAAGCCAAAAACAAGGCCAATTTCCACATTTTTTTCGTGGGTTTGGCATGTCTGGTGCATAGGCTTTACGTTATAGTTTTTAGTTATATGATCACGTTTTTTTCTCCACAAGACCCCTGCCTCATACAGTGCAAACGAGGGACAGTGCTTGCTAAATGGATAGCTATTCAATATTTCTTATCTTAAGTCATTCTGTGTGTGGCCTCAAACATTATTTACTGATCATCATCCAAACTCGGCACTGAATACAGAATTCTTTATTTCCTCATGGAAATTTCTATACTGCTATCATCACATGCTCTTGTAATGGAAAGTGTCAGGGAACCTTAATTATAGGCATCTCTACCAGTGTCATCTATAATAATTCATGAGCTAAAAATGGGCTAAATTTGCCAAATATATTTGAGCCAATTGTTTGCACAGTTCTATATTGGAGATAC